>NC_064635.1:210962293-212212293 GCF_023864275.1 Schistocerca cancellata
TCGGTCGGAGAATGTCATTCACACATCGCACAGCCGTTACGGCGCATTCCATGACCATCAGTAGCGTACGTCGGCGCTACATAATGCCACCCCACAACAGCAGGGATCATCCACCTTGCTGCACTCGCTGGACAGTATGCCTAAGGCGTTCAGCCTGACCGGATGGCCTCCAAACATGTCTCCGACTATTGTCTGGTTGAAGGTATTTGCGACATATCGATGAAGAGAACGTGATGCCAATCCTGAGCGGTACATTCTACATGTTGTTGGGCCCATCTGTACTGCGCTGCATGGTGTCGTGGTTGCCAAGATGGACCTCCTCAGGGACGTCGGGAATGAAGTTGCGCATCATGCAGCCTATTGCGCACAGTTTGAGTCTTATGGCTGCACGAAAAGCATTATTCAACATGGTGGCGTTGCTGTCAGGGTTCCTCCGAGCCATAATCCGTAGGTAGCGGACATCCACTGCAGTAGTAGCCCCTGGGCGCCCTGAGCGAGGCATGTCGTGGACGGTTCCTGTCTCTCTGTATCTCCTCCACATCCGAACAACATCGCTTTGATTCACTCCGAGAGTCCTGGACAGTTCCCTTGTTGAGAGCTCTTCCTGGCACAAAGTAACAATGTGGATGCGATCGAACCGCCGTATTGATCGTCTAGGCATGGTTAAACTGCAGACAATACGAGCTGTGTGCCTCCTTCCTGGTGAAATGACTGGAACTGATCGGCTGTCGGACCCCCTCCGTCTAATAGGCGCTCCTCATGCATGTTTCTTTACATCTTTGGGATGGTTTGTGACATCTCTGAACAGTCAGAGGGACTGTGTCTGTAGTACAATATCCACAGTCAACGTCTGTCTTCAGGTGTTTTGGGAACCGGGGAGATGCAAAACTTTTTATTATGTGTGTAGTTGGCTCTGAGCACTATGGGACTCAACATCTTAGGTCATAAGTCCCCTAGAACTTAGAACTACTTAAACCTAACTAACCTAAGGACATCACGCACACCCATGCCCAAGGCAGGATTCGAACCTGCGACCGTAGCAGTCCCGCGGTTCCGGACTGCAGCGCCAGAAGCGCTAGACCACCGCGGCCGGCGTTATGTGTGTAGTTCTTATGCACTGTATTTTCAGATACATTTTACATTACCTCTACTAATTTCAACAAAACAGTTTCCTTTTGTGAGTAATTAATTCACAGTATTGTAAATTCAGTAAGTATCAATTGCGCTAAATGTGCTAAGATCATTTTCATAAAATGATTTATGTTTGTAAATGGCACATTATGAACCATTTTTAAGATCTTTCCCTAACTTCCTTTTTTTTTGTTACAGACAGACAGTCTATTACTTCCGTAAATTCTCCTGTCGCCATTACGATGGCATCGTAGGACTTGTTTTCGGGGTGTCGGAGTGCTGAATATGGGCTGACCATGGTCATCGGGTGCTTTTATACACCCCCTCCCTCAGTAGCAGTAGTGACCGTACATTTGAGGGGAAACTCCGAGTTTATTTGGTGTAAATTTCCTGGTCATGTCGTAGTTATAGGTGGCGATTTTAACCTACCAGCTGCAGATTGGGAGACTCAAGTGATTAGGACCAGTAGTTGGGCAGACAATCATATGAAATCGATCTTAGTGCCTTATCCGAAAGCTGCCTTGAGCGAACCGACTCGTGAAGATAACATCGTACACCTTCTGGTAACAAACAGACCCGAAGTTTTAGACTTGGCGTGAAACCTGAAATGAGCAATCATAAGGCCATTATATATGTAAACGGTATGACAAGAGAGCGACAAGAGACAGATTTCAGGTCACCTGACAGGTCATCTCCAGCACTGGCAATGTTGAGCACCAATGGACACAGTTACAGAGGTCGTGCTATACGCTTTAGACCGATATGTGCCGAGCAAAATCGTGAGGGATGGGAAAGACCCGCCGTGGTTCAACAACCATGTTAGGTAGCTGCTACGAAAGCAAAGAGAGCTTCACTGCAAAATTAAAAGTAGGCAAAGCATCACGGACAAAGAAAACCTTAATGAAGCCAAAATCATAATAAGGAGGGCAATGCGCGTAGCGTTCAATGAATATGCAAGTAAATTTCTCTCTATCGACTTGACGGAAAATCCTAAGTGAAGCACAAAAACAATTTTTCTTCACAGAGGAAGAACATACTGTAGTCCCTCCCTTAAACTGTCTCACGAATGACAAAATGACATATCGAAACAAGTGTCGAAGGAATATAAAAACAATTGAAATCGCTCAACAGAGGACTTGAAGGGATACAAGTTCGATTCTACGCAGAGTATGCCGAATAACTTAACCCTTTTTCTAGCAGCAGTGTACCGTCGGTCTCTAGAGGAGCGCAGCGTTCCTAGTAATTAGAAAAAATACAAGTCATTCCCGTGTCCTGTGTACTAAGTGATGTTCAAATATTTTGTGGGTGTGGTAACGCTTTATTCTTTAATTATAAACTGTAAAGTCAATGTTTCGACCATATTTCAACGGACTTCCTCAGGGCACTGAAGCGACCCTGGTGTTTCACCTCCACGACTGGTCGCGAGTTAGCACCCGCGTAGTGGGGAGTTTACCGTGCCATCTCTTGTGAATCCGCCTCATCTTAAGGGGCTCCGGAAAGGCTCAAAATCATGAAAAGTTCAATTTTTACTTTTTTGCGTTTTCTGAATCTGCAGACTATTACCTTTTAATAGATATATAATTTATTCAATTCCGAAGACTACAACTATTTTTAAACTTTTTTTGAAATGTGTTCTTCATGGGCGTGACCCACTGTGGCGCTGTTAAACTGCTGTCAAATGGTGTCAATATTAACGTCCGTTCAAGGACTGAAGCCCTATGGTGATGATGTTGTAGTGCAGAAATTTGAGTGTATTGGACACGTACAGAAGCGAATGGGAACAAGACTTCGGCGACTGAAAGCTTCGTACAAAAAACAAAAACTCAGTGATGGTAAAGGGTTGGATGGGAAGGGAAGGTTAACTGACAGTGTAATTGACAAAATACAGAACTATTATGGAATGGCTATTAGGCAAAATACACAAAGTGTCGACGAAATGAAGAAGGCTGTTTGGGCTCTTTTTTTTCATACTTCTTCAACCGATGAAAATCCCCAACATAGCTTGTGTCCCAAAGAAGAAGACAGTTGGTGTAAATATAACAAAGGATTGCTAACTGGTGAACTGTACACTCATAAGCATAGTCTGCCTCATGCAATAATGGAGGTGATAAAACCTATTTTCAGAGACTTAGCAGCACCTGAACTGTTGAAAAAGTGTATTCACGGAAAAACTCAAAACCCCAATGAAAGTGTAAATAGTGTTATATGGTCGAGAATCCCCAAGACTGTATTTGTTGGAATAGAAACACTTCACTTTGGTGTGTATGATGCTGTTGCGACTTTCAATGATGGCAACATTGTAAGGTGCAAGGTATTTAGAAATATGGGAATGAAGATAGGTTCTAACATGGTACGAGCGATGCTTGCTTTAGACAAGGAACGCCTTCGGGCTGCAGACAGGGCTGTAAAGAGTCTAGAAACACAAGCAAGAGTAAACAGGAGGAGGAGCAAGAGGAAGCTGGAGGAGGAGTTTGCAGAGGATGAAGATAATCCATCCTATGGACGTGGAATGCACTAAAAAGTTAATCCAATCTTTGTCGCTCGATTCCCAAAACTTTTATTTTCTCATACTAATTACATGTTTTCTAAGGATCCTCCAAACATATTTGTTTCAAACTTTCAGTAAATGTTACACAGTACCTTCTGCATAATTTAACACAGCCTTTTTCCAAAAAACTGTATATTTTTGAATATATAAATAAAAAATTGCAAAAAATGTTGTGAATTTTCATTACAATTGAAAAAAAATCATCTTTAATAACTGAACTAAAATTTTGTAAAATCCCTGTGTTAAGTTGTAGCCGATATTCCAATAAATAATCTGTAAAATGTTCAACTTCCTACCTCAAATACTTTGTGAGGAAA
The DNA here is from genome assembly GCF_023864275.1 of Schistocerca cancellata. Lineage (NCBI taxonomy): Eukaryota > Metazoa > Arthropoda > Insecta > Orthoptera > Acrididae > Schistocerca > Schistocerca cancellata. The sequence continues at coordinate 210,966,290 of NC_064635.1, forward strand.
GATGTAATTTATAAGCGTTATTTTAACATTGCAAGTATAGGGCGTTCCGGAGCCCCTTAAATAAATGCCGGTGCATTTAACTTGACGTATATTTAGTTTTGATACGAGGTAAGAGGAATTTGTCGGCTTGCGATCAGAAAATTAGAGAAATCAAAGTCATGCGGAGGCTCACACACCTGGCGCATGGAACATCTCCGTCTACATCAGCATCTATGCAATTCATAGTTACGTGCGTGGCACAGGATTCAGAAATCCAGTTCCATACTATCTCTCTACCATTCCACTGTCGAACAGCAGGTGGGGAAAGCAAACTCCTAAATTTCCCCATGCGACCTCTGATTTCTGTTATTTTAGGAGGATGGACTACGATGGCCATTACTTCCAGTCTAGGTGCGAGGCAACAAATATTTTCGCTGTCGCAGGAGGAAGCTGGTTATTGAAATTTCCTGAAATGATTTCATCGCAACGAGAAACGGCTTTGTTTAACTGTTACCACCCTAACTCGCGTTATCAAATCCGTGAAACTGCCTCCCTTATTTCTCGATAATACAAAACGAGCCGCTCGTCACTGAACATCATCGTTGTCGTCCATCCATCCTCTCTGGCACGGGTGCCCTACCGGACAGCAGTTCTCCGACACAGAACGGGCAAGCCTTGTGTAGGCGGTCTCTTCTGTACACCTGTTACGTCTGCTCTAAGTATTCCACCAATATTACTCAGTCTTTGGTTCGCCTTCACAACAACGTTTACTATGTTGTCGTTCCAATTTAAGCTGCTCATAACCGTAATCCCCAGTTATTTAGTTGAACGGACAACATTTAAATTTGCGTAATATATCGTGTAACTGAAATGATTTTAGAACTTCTGTGGAGGACCTCTAATTTTTTAATGTTTAGAGTCAGTTGCCTTTTTCCGCAGATAGGAGAGGGAGAGAGAGAGAGAGAGATAGATAGATAGATAGAGAGAGAGAGTTAGGAGAAGCACACTACGACGCCCGTCACACGGAGACTTGCGGAACACAGACGTGGATGACGTCGCGGGCAGTTAGCGCGGCTCGCCTCGGCCCTAAACACTGACTCACACACCACACGGTGCGCGGCGGTCGACGCGGCCGCTGGGGTACTCGACGCCCTCCCTCCCTCCCACACGTTGACGCGTTCGCCGGCGATGCCACGAGGGGAGAAACCAGTTATAAATACTTCAGGTCAGTCGCACAATCCTGGTTCGCACCCATCTTGTCTGTGGCAGTGTGGAATGTGTGGTGTCACCGCCAGACACCACACTTGCTAGGTGGTAGCCTTTAAATCGGCCGCGGTCCGCTAGTATACGTCGGACCCGCGTGTCGCCACTATCAGTGATTGCAGACCGAGAGCCGCCACACGGCAGGTCTAGAGTGTCTTCCTAGCACTCGCCCCAGTTGTACAGCCGACTTTGCTAGCGATGGTTCACTGACAAAATACGCTCTCATTTGCCGAGACGATAGTTAGCATAGCCTTCAGCTACGTCATTTGCTACGACCTAGCAAGGCGCCATTACCAGTTACTATTGATATTATGAATAATGTTCCGTCAAGAGCGACGTTCACCATTTATGGATTAAAGTTAAGTATTCCACCAGCCACGTCAATTTTTCCAAAGTCTAATTACCTTGTCCTGTTCCAGACCTCACGCCAGCCTGCGTGAGCTTAAACGCGTGCCTTTCGACTTCCTCATAGTGGGTTGGCTGTCTTGCCAATCCACAACAGAATGACAGGACCCACCGACACGTGTATTTCGACGACTTTCCAAAGACCGACATTCCTCGGGTTGCGTTGTTTTGTGGGAGAAGACCAGACAGCGACGTCATCGGTCTCGTCGGATTAGGGAAGGAAGTCGGCCGTGTCCTCTGAAAGGAACCGTCCCGGCATTTGCCTGCAGCGATTTAGGGAACTCACGGAAAACCATCGGGATGGCCGGACGTGGGACTGAACCGTCGTTCTCCCGAATGCGAGTCCAGTGTGCTAACCACTGCGCCACCAAACCGACTTTGTTTAACAAAGTGAAGTGTAGTGAATTTTATTTTCACACGAAAAGGATTTTCGAATCCACGTATCCCGTAGGTAAAATAGTTCCTTATTCCCATATCTGCGTACGAACCACTGAGTACAATATATATCGGATTAATGACAGTATCGTCGTAAATATTGAAATCCTTTATTTTACAGATGGGTTTCGGTAACTATGTGACCATATTCAGTGGCCAAAATCGATCTGTAAAATAAAGGATTTCAATATTTACGACGATACTGTCATTTATCTAAAATATATTGACAATGATATGGAATTAGACATCGTGCAGTAAGATGTCCTCATCAGGAAACAATCTTTGAAATTTTGAAAATAGCAGTGATGAAATACAGGGACCGTAAGGTAATTTAAAATTGTACTGCGACGAGACTGAACTGCAAAAACCGAACGACATGAAAGGAATGGCATAATTGCGAAGGAGTGAGACACTTTTTTAGCGTGTCCCCGATGTTGTTCAGTTTGTAAGTTCAGCCGAGCAGTAAAGGAAACCAGAGACATGTATGAATAGGCAATTTAAGTTCACGAAGAAGAAATAGAGGTTTGCCGATGACATTTGTAATTCTGTCAGACGCATCAAACGATTGGAAGAGCAGTTGCATGGAATGGACAGTTTCTTGAAAGAGGTTACATGATGAACGTGAACAAAAGTAAAACACGGGTGTACTGAGAAGTGAATGAGACGATTCTGAATGAATCAGATTAGGGTACGAGACACCAAAAATAATCTATGAGCTTTTTTATTTGCGTAGCAAAATAACTGATGATGGCCGAAGTAGACTAGGAATCGCAAGAAAAGAGTTTCTGTAAAAGCGGAATTTGTTAAAATTTAATATAAATTTCTTACAATCTAATATAAACTCAAGTTTTAAGTTATGAAGGGGTTTTCCTTGTGTGGAAGTAGAGCGTAGACGATAGGTACCTCAGGCGAGAAGAAGGTAGAATGTTTTGAAATGTGGAGCTGTGGTTAGGGCGCTCGTGGAATCGCGGCGTGGGTGAGGGGGTCTCGGTGCTGGGTTCCTGTTTGACCCGAGAACGTGGGGTAGCTAGTTTTTGGTTTGGTCCGGACCAGCGGCCATTTGCATAGCCATTCGAACATCTGTCTTATGTAGCTATCTTACAGTTTAAGCAACATTTGAACGACGAAACGTAGCTGGCAAATTATACGAATTGCCTAATTCCGTTGCAAAATATTTAAATTGAGTTGAAATTAATAATCAGCTAATGACATCATTTGCATGTGCACCGTTCGCATTTTATGTGCAGACATCCAAAAATATATTTTTCTGGAAGGTTTTTCAAACGTGGCCACTTCTATACTTCAAGCTTCTACGAATCGGTTAAAACTTCGCACGAAAGCTTTTTATCCAATAATCTTCATCCGTTGTCGAGATACGATGGTTTAAATGCGAGCTAAATGTGGCACATAAACGAAACGGCTTGAGGTGAACAAAAAAAAAGTGCTGTTACCATAAAATTGAAAACTCAATTTCAAAAAGTTCTCTTCTTTCTCATTTTACGCGCAAAAACATGTTTTTTGTGAGTTTTTTTACTCGCGCTGCTTCCATGCTTCACACTTATGCGAATTGGTTCTAATTTTTTAACAAAGTAGATAAATACGTGTGATTAATGGTCGTTCTATTTTGTGAAAGTTTTATGCGTTGAAACGATATAAGCGACATAGTTGGAAGCACAATAACAAAACCTATGTCGCATCAGCCAACAAAAGTTTTCATCGGTTGCCAAGCTATGGCAGTCTAATGTCAGAACTATCGTAGACTAAAACCAGAATGACACATTCTGTTATCATAGCACAAGAAAGGAGAAAAAGCCCTGGAAAGAGTTAGGGATGTGAAAGAAGGGAATTATCTTTTCGACTTAGCCGGCCACTGTGGCCGACCGGTTCTAGGCGCTATAGTCTGGAACCGCGCTACCGCTACGGTCGCAGGTTCGAATCCTGACTCGGGCATGGGTGTGTCTGATGTCCTTAGGTTAGTTAGGCTTAAGTAGTTCTAAGTTCTAGGGGACTGATGACCTCAGAAGTTAAGTCCCATAGTGCTCACAGCCGTTTGAACCACTTTTTTGAATTTCTCTCCAGGAGACGATAAAACATTATTTTGATCTATGGGTGGGATCAGGGTTTATTTTTTCCCCGAGGGGGCATTTCTCTCCAAGATCCATCCCCTGTTACATCTATGGCTAGGCGTATAACAACAAACAGACACAAATTCATGTACTTCTAGAGAGTGGGATGCACCTACAATAGGAAGTATTTGGGAGCGGGGGGAACGTCTATAATAGGGCATATCCCAGAGTGGGGATGCATGCATCCTAAACTTTAATGACACGTTGTGTCATATTGCACTATGTGACAAATGCCATGTTGGATGACATGATGGAATGTGTCGTGCTATACTTCATGACATATTTATTATGTTACTTTACCGGACACGATGTATATATTCGCCGTTTTTGTGCTATGAATGAAGCGTTTCACATTACGGTAGAATAATACTGAAGATAGTCTCATAGAGCGAATAAATAACAAATAGATGAGACACATCCCTGAAACATCAAGGAATCATCAGTTTTTTAGTTGCGTGTGTGCGCGTGTGTGTTTGGTTTGTGTTTATGGAGGGGGGGGGGGTTACTTACTATAGAGGGCGAGGTTTTACTGCAGTAAGCAGGTTGCAGTGGATGTAGATTGCGGTAATAATGAAGAGGGGAAGAGCTTGCACGGGCTAAAGTACCGTGGAGATGTGGTCCTGGCACTGAGGACTACACCGTCTAATTGCGAGTGACGCCTCTGAAGTCGAAGATGACACTGCCTGCTGAGCAGCGAATCAGGTTCATAATTTTTATTTGCGAATCAGGCCATTGAAACTGCGCAAAGTACTTAGAGGTAGCATTTACCTTCCTTTGTGCCCATATTTCTTTCATTCTCTTCCTGTGGGCTTCCTTTCTTTCTACAGACAATGTTGCTGCATTTTTCTTCTTCGGATTCTCCTTTCGATAAACTTGCCATTTCTGAATTTTGCACCTGAAGATTTCACGGCTTTTGCCATCTTATTGAGTAATTCGTGCCAATTTCAGTTCACTTTTGCAGTATTATGTAAATGATTTTTACGTTACATTAAGCGTACCACTCACTTTAGCGGAGGCGGTGTTCTCCTCGTTCCGTCACTTATCTTTGAACTGCAGCACGCCTATTGCGGGCGATGGGCATTCAGTGAACTGTATGGATAAGCTGAACTATTGCTTTCCGATAACAGTGGTTTCCGTCAATGTTAATTTTCTGTAACTGGTGTTTATAGCTGTGATTTGTTACAGTTTTAAATCACATGTAACGAATTCACAACCTTTATCCCTCCGCACTCCATTAACGTCAAAGTGTTCCAACTGTCTTTTATCACCTTAGCTGTTACACTGGTCACCACTGTCTGAAATCGATACTATAAGGACAACAAGTTTGATCACAGATTAAAAGAAAGAAATATATACACTTCCTGGATCTGTTTCATTGGCGACTATGTTACAGCTTGTGCGCAAGATAAGTGTTCTGTACAAGACGCAGTAAGCATGCAAAATACAAAAGAAAATTTCAAATATGTTAAATAGTTAATTGCTATAATTACCTCTCTATTTCGACTATCATGAGGTTGCTGTCCAAACGGTGAAGTTCATCGACTTTGAATATTTAATTTCCTAATCTATTTCCCTCAGCATCGCCTGATTTAATTTGGGTACATTCCATTATTCTCCTTTTACTTTCCTTGATGTCTTTAGCAGAATTACGATGTCATCGACAAACCTCAAAGATTTGATTCTTTTAGGTGCACTCTGATTCCCTTTCGAAATTCCTCTTTCGTTTTATTTACTGCTTGCTCCATGTACAGATTGACAGCTGTATTAGTCTACAACCCTGTCTCAACGATTCTCAACTGCTATCTATCTCCATTTCATGTCCTTCGGCTCTTGTAACTGCAGCCTGTGTTCTACATATGTTACGAATAAACTTTCGCTCCCGGTATTTACCTTCAGAATTTCAGACTGCGTATTTCAGTCTATGTTATCAGAAGTTTATTCGAAATCTAGGTAAATGTGCATTTAGCCTTCTTCAGACTGTCTTTTAGGATAAATCGTAGGGTGAACATTATTTCGCGTGTTCCTACATTTGTCCAGAACCCAAACACCAGGAAGGTGTCTTCGTTGAACGACTGTAGCAGGATACAAGATTACTTAGACAGAACTTCTTCTTGGTATGATGAATAACGGCTTGCTTTATATTTAGAAAAAAATTATGTTGATGTGGGCGAGTAGGAAAGAAAATCGGGTAACGGTAGAGTACAGCATTTGTAGGGTGCTTCTTGACACAGTCACACGGATTAAGTATCTGGGCGCAATGCTGCAAAGGCGTAGCCGTGCGGAGTGGAGTGTGGAATGACCGCGTCAGGTCGCTAGTAGGGAAGGCGAATGTTCGGCGTGATTTGGTTGGCAGAGTTTCGGGAAGGTGCAGAGTCAGTGGTGTTCGAGTGTTTGGGACGCCCTTCACGTCATATTGAGAGGAAGACGTCGAGGCAATGCAGAGGCGTGCTGTTTGCGGTAGATCCTATCAACCACGCAAGTATTACGGAGATGCTTTACGAGCTCAAATGGGATTCATTGGAGGGAAGACGACGTTCTTTTCGCGAGGCATTATTAATTATAGAGGATTGGCATTTGAGGCCGACAGCAGAACGATTCCACTGAAGTAACCTACATTTCGCGTAGAGACTAAGAAGGTAAAATGAGAGAGTTTACGGCTTGTAGACACTGGACTCGCATTCGGGAGGACGATGGTTCAATCCCGTCTCCGGCCATCCTGATTTAGGTTTTCCGTGATTTCCCTAAATCGTTTCAGGCAAATACAGGGATGGTTCCTTTGAAAGGGCACGGCCGATTTCCTTCCCCAATCCTTCCCTAACCCGACCTTGCGCTCCGTCTCTAATGACCTCGGCGACGGGACGTTAAACACTAACCACCACCACCACGGCTTGTAGACTGTTGATTTTCTCTCGCACTATTTGCGAGTGGAGCAGAAAACGAAATGACTGGTTCGAGGTACCCTCCACCGGGAGCCGTACTGTGGCATGTGGAGTATGAATGTAGACGTAGATCGTTTCTTCCAGTCTGCCAGTCACGCCTTACATAAATCGTACTGGCGCTTTCGTAGTTCTGCTACCACGCCCCACACAGTGTGGAAGCTGGCTGCGCCGTCCAGTGTGTCGTGTTGCGCTGTTTGCGGTGGCCGGAAGCGACCGGGGCTGACTGCTGGGTCTCCCATTAGCAAGCAGGCTCTAGTTAAGCCGCCTCGAGTGTCGTCAGCGGCAGGAAACACTGGCCTCTCCTGTTTCCTCTGCTGCTTCCGGGTCGTTAGGAAGCATCGCCTAACTACTAGCGCGTCTTCCTTTGAAAAAAGAAAAAAAAAGTGGTAACTACTAACCTTTTTGGGAATAGCAGAGTACCTTAAACTGAACCAAAGCCGAGAAACAGCAGTTAAAATACAGCGAGAATATGCAAAAACTTTGAAGCTACAAGGAGAGCGGGACTACAACTTGGAAAAGCTGCTACAATTAATTTAAGCAGGTTGGTTGATGAAAGGAAACTGTCAGTACCGATCAGAATAAAGACGACTGAAATTTACCTCTTTCCTACAGTTTTTACGGACGTCAGTCGTGGACAATGGAAAAGCTGGATCGCGGATCGTACGAAAAATCGATCCTTTTGAAATGCAGCTTTCGAGAAGTATGCTGAGAATTTCATGGACGGAAAATATAGAGTCCAAACTACTCCAGATGACACCAATGTAATTTGGACAGGTCACGAGAGCAGAAGATTTACAAAAAAAACCGTAATGCTCGGAAGGGGTCAAAAATGTGGAGAAAACAAAAGAGAAAGTGGAAAGATGACCTCAAAGAAAGCACAGAAATGACGCTTGAAGAAATGAGCAACGGGAAAGCAATGAGGTACATTGTTCGTCGTGTCACCAGGGGTGTTGTGCTGTTGGAAACCATTTGTCATGTTGGGACGGTGGCCGGGGACTGGGTGCACGCGCTGTCCTCATCATTTCATCATCATCATCATCCTCATCATTCACCAGACTGGACTGTGAAAAAAATTGGGATTTGGTGCGGGCGCTGATGACCGCACAGTTGAGCGCCCCACAAAGCAAACATCATCATCATCATCATCAGTCTGGTCGCAGGAATGTATGAGGGAAGTTCATAAAGTAAGCTACACATTATTATGGAAGACCAAATAACTTATGTATTGTAGTCGTCTTTTGAAAACCAATTTATTGGCCTAGATTGCTATTAAACACAAATACTTAACTACTAGCTTCAGCGCTATGTATTATCATCATCAGATCCATAAAACCGGGCAGTGTTCGTTACATCCTACAGTGCTTACACCATTCTGTCACATGAGGACTATACTATATGCATGAAAATGTCGAGTCAGTACTGTGACATGCCAGGTATAATGCCTAGACTTTTTTATTCGTACTGTATAATCCTCATGTAACAAGAGTGGTGCAAGCATTATATAGTGTAGCTACCACTGCCCAGTTTTATGGACCTGAGGATGGCAAGACATTTCGCCGAAACCAGTACTCCCGTAATTGCGTTCACATTTCAATCTCGGGAAATAAATTGGTATTCAAAAGAAGATTACAATACAAAATTATAAATGAGCTCTCCTCTGACTGATTGTGTTAGGTAACCGGAAACAGCTTTTATTAAATGCCGCACTACACATCAAAGTAACACAGATACATGACACTGTTTTTTTTTTTTAACACATCAAGTCTGTGTAAACAACGTTCGGAAAGTACCAGTCGTTCAGTTCCTCGACGGTAGAAACCCGCTCGTTGCTTACGGAACTGTGTGAACGCCCTCATCGTTGGAAACTTTCTTTCCACACAGCTGCTCTTTCAGCTTGCCGAAAAGATGGAAATCGCAAGATGGAACATCTGGATTTCCCCATCATCATCATCATCATCATCATCTACATCTACGTCTGTGCGTCCTCCATCAATTGTGGTCACTATCTCGCTACGGCCGCAGGCGATATTGCATTTGTCCATATACCGCCATGATTTCACATTGAATCTCTGTTCAGTTTAGAGGTTTTTCTCACAACAGGCGTACTGTCCCGCGTACCTAAACTGTTCAATACGTTACCACCTACTGCGCCATTTGACTTCCACACTGTGATGTCCCGTGGCACACGTGTGTGTGTGCAAGTGACCCGGAACATGTGCTCTCATCCGACAACACGCCACTCTTGCTGCGCGATGGTCTTAGGGTGGGACATTACGTGTAGCCCATTTTACGAAGACCTTACGTAGTTACCAGATTTGATCATACGAGGTTCACAATCGAAGTTGTTCGCAGTGCTTTGTTACAGCAACAGTTCGAACAGTGTAATTAACACGACTGCATTAGCGTAATCTACAGACTTTAAGCTGTGTATGGACGCATTGTGGCGTCATTGACGTATGCCACCTGACTAGAGTTAGATTAGTAAAACGGCCAACACCGCGCTGTGTTTTGAGTCCCACGTTGGGAGGCGAGGCGAGACTTCGCAGCAGTGGCACGGACTGTGTGGAATTCTGCTAGGATGGGAATGGCAAAAAGTAGAAAATAAAACTGGTTTCATGATTTTCGTCACAAATTCCTCTCATGTGCCAAATTTTTCATCATAAAGTAGCACTTGCAACCTACGTCCTATGTCCATGATTTCCATGATGTATTGCAATATCTGTCTTCCTCTACAGTTTTTACCCTCTACAGCTCCCTCTAGCATCATGGACTTTATTCTCTGATGTCTTAACAGATCGCCTGTCGCCCTGTTCCTTCTTCCAGTCAGTGTTTTCTATATATTCCTTGTCTCGCCCATTTTGCGGAGAACCTTCTCATTTCCTACTTTACGAATCCATTTAATTTTCAACATCTGCTTGTATTACCACAACTCAAATACTTCGACTGTCTTTTTTTCCGGTTTTCGGACAGCCCTTGTTGCACTACCACTGTGCTGGAAACGTACATTCTCAGAAATTTCTCCCTGAAATTAAAACGTATGTTGTAACGTTGTTGCTTTAATTTGCTATGAAAGCGGTGCTGATAGACAATAAAAGCTGCTTAAAAAGCTGTGAGCTGTCTGGGGAAGTTAACCTTGCATTACTGAGCAACTGTTTCACCAGGTATCGAGTCTAGCTTACCAAATTCCAAACCAGACTAACATTAATTATAATCTTTTAATAGTCATACGACAGCCGGTGATATATATATATAAAAGAGAATTTAAATAAAAAGAAATAAATCAGTTTATATTTGGAAATTTATTTTAACATTGATCATTGAAATTTCAGCATATTAAACGTGACTTATGTAGGATTGTGTAAATGTGAGTTTGTAATCTTACGGAACACATCAAATAGGGAGCCAAGATTGGGAGACTACATACAACACTGCATTCATAAAATAAGACACGAAGAACGTTGAAACATATGCAAGAGGAAATTAACCACAACCAACCGATTCAATTTTCACCCAAAGAAGTTACGTTCGTAGCGCAATCCTGTCTGTCATGTAATTACCACACACTGGTATACTAAATACATACTAACTCTCTGTGAAATCTTCCCGAAAAGAATAGCTGAGGGCTACTTTGATGATTACACCACATGCTTCACGTGGTCAACTTGGTTTACAGAAAGAGTGTAACTCCACAATAATTTTGATAATTAAAATAAATTAGATCGAAAAGCAATTTACAAAAGAAAAACCTCGAACTGGTTACTAACGTCTTACTATTAACCTGATGGGTCAAAAAAATCAAATGGCTCTGAGCACTATGGGACTTAACAACTATGGTCATCAGTCCCCTAGAACATAGAACTACTTAAACCTAACTAACCTAAGGACAGCACACAACACCCAGCCATCACGAGGCAGAGAAAATCCCTGACCCCGCCGGGAATCGAACCCGGGAACCCGGGCGTGGGAAGCGAGAACGCTACCGCACGACCACGAGATGCGGGCCTGATGGGTCAAACAATTGTATAAGCACGTGGTACTGGTCTCAAAAATTACACCCCACGTGGGTTGAACATAAAGAAAAGTTGCTAAATTGAAAAATATTGTCAAGACGAGACGTTATAATCTCACGCGCATTCACATTTAAGATTGATGATCTTAGTTAGAGTTACTGATCAACACGTGGTTCCACTTTACTCACAAAGTAGTGACAAAGTAACTACTGGAAGATATTCTGAACTTCACACTCGAAATACACTGCGTTGCAGTTTAAGATAACATTAGATATTTTAGAACTAAACCTGAAATAAAGGTGATTAAATTTTCAGTTAGGCTGAACTTAAGAAATCCATTGTCCTACGGACGTAGCAGACACGCGCTTAGCCGGAGATCTTACCACTTCAGACGCTCGCCACGGACAGACTGACCTGGTCCCTTTCTGAGGGTGGCTCACAAATACAAAACGGAAGTGGCCAGAGGGGCAGCTTCCTATACCAACATGATAAATGACGGACAGGACCATACTAAGGATAAAACCTCTTTGCTTTTAGAAAGCGTAGCTACCTGTTCCGACGTTGGTCCTACTGTTCTCTAGCAGACAGGCTTGTCTGCTACCCTCAAGCATGCAACTAGAAGTACATAATTTGCTCATTCATCCTCTCACACAGAAGGGAAGGGGGATGACAGTATCTTATCATATACAGTATATAAAAGAAAGCGGATGTAGGTTCCGTATGAGACTGTGCGACATGAATTACATATAAACTGTGTTTTAAAGTGTAGTAGTGTGACAGATCGTTCTTGTTTATGTGTAAAAGTAACACGTTTCACTGCTCAGTCTCCTCCCAGATAGTCAGAAACACCACAGTAAATTTAGAAGAGGAATTTATGCCATAAATGACAACAGATTTAAGAAATTAACATGAAAGGAATCCAACAGAGACCTTTCAATGTTTGATAACAGGTGATTGCTCTTGGTGAAGAACGCTCTCTTTGTCGCTGCTAGTCTCCTTTATATGTCCTCCTCGCTCCGTCCGACGTGGGTTATTTTGCTGCCTAGGTAGTTTGATCTACTTCGTGATCAGCAACTCCGATGTTAAGTTTCTCGCTGTTCTCATTTCTCCTAGTTCTTATTACTATCATCTTTCTTCGGTTTACTCTTAATCCGGGTTCGGTGCTTATTTAGGGTGTTCATTCCGCACAACAGATACTGTAATTTTTCTCCATCTTTACTGAGGATAGGGCCGCAGCTCGTGGTCGTGCGGTAGCGTTCTCGCTTCCCACGCCCGGGTTCCCGGGTTCGATTCCCGGCGGAGTCAGGGATTTTCTCTGCCTCGTGATGCCTGGGTGTTGTGTGATGTCCTTAGGTGAGTTAGGTTTAAGTAGTTCTAGGGGACTGATGACCATAGCTGTTAAGTCCCATAGCGCTCAGAGCCATTTGAACCATTTTTTACTGAGGATAGAAATTTCATCGGGAATCATGCATAGTAACCCCAGTCTCGAACCTTTGTTTCATTTCCATGATTGCTTTTTCAATATGTAAACTGAACAGTAGGGGAGAAAGACCGCAGCGCTATGCTACGTCCTTACTAACCTTACCATTTCGTTCTTCGTCTTCTGTTCTTATCATTCCCTCTTGCTTGTAGAATTTGTATATAACTCACCTTACCTTGTAGCTTACAAGTATTTTCCTGGGAATTTGGAACGCGTTGCACCTTTTTCATTTTTGTAGGTCAACAAGTCCTACGAACGCGTCTCGATTTTTTCAGGTCTTGCTTTGATGATCAATCGCAACGTGAGAAATGCCTCTCTGGTACCTTAATTTTCCTAAAGCGAAACTGATCGTCACGCAATTGCACGCAGGCGCGAATACGTGGAAGCGTCCGGGCAACGGCGCGGATCAGGGCCGCCCGTCCCTGTGACCGGTGGGTGGGGGGGGGGGGGGGGCGAAGCCGCAGAGCCCTGCCGGCTGCGCGTCGTGTTGTGTTCTCAGGTGTCGCCCGCCGCGCCGGAACTGGCGGAGCTGGCTTGGGCTGCCCGTAAATCCTCCTGCCTGCTGGGACGGAACGTTACCAGCGCACACGCACGGAGACGCGACGTACTAGCCTAGCACAAGCGCATCCAGTGTCGCGTTTAAATCCATTTTCAGCAGTATTTTTTACAGCAGTAAATTGCAATGCACACTGATGCGTCAAAGGAGGTGGATTTCGTACGTTGCTCTGAGGATTTTCCTCTCACGAAATCACCTGCCAACCAAGTTTACGTTCTCTAGTGCAGATATTCTTTAATATACTCATAGATGAAGTGATCAGTAAACGGAAAATGGTGTATAGAAATGGATTCCTTCCCTATAGTAAATGCAATCCCATACGGAGATGGCCTAACACTGGTAGCAGAGAGTGAAGATGACCTGCAGATGATTGTCTAAATTTCAGTAGATAGTCTCAGAGTACAACCTAAAATTATCTGTACATAAAACGGAAGTGATGCGCAATGTAAAGGTATACAACCAGTAAGATCGAAAGCAATGCTGAGTAATAAAACCTCGGAGCAAGCTAAACATTTTCAATATCTAGCATTCGACAATCAAATACGAACACATCGACGACATTGACCAAAAACGAATTAAATTTACTTCCGCATGTAGAAAGACTCTTAAAAATTTGCAGAATAAAGCTAAAAAAGTAATCCCAGACGAAGTTTTACAAAACCGTAGCGGTCTCAACACTTATTATGGAAGTGAAGCATGGATCACAAGACTACCAAGAAAGCAGAATACGTGTTCAAGAAACGATGTTTCTAAGAAGACTGAAAAGATGTACAACAGATGATCGTTAAAGAGTTGAAGATATTAGAAAAAATGTAGGAATATCCAAACTGAAGCAAAAAATAGAATAACAGAAAATGAAAGCAATGTACTGAGAGTAGGTGTGGAGGAAGACTGTTGGTAAAGGCTGACAGCTATAAAGGCAGTGCAGTGAGAACTTTAGGAACGCCATACGAGATATGGAGTACCGTAATAGGCGATAGGCCTAATGTGTCAAAGGAAGAAGAACAAGTAACTTTCCACCATCCGTGGCCTGGAAATGAAAAGTCCTGCCAGGAAGCAGCAACTTATTAGCGGGAGCAGAAAGTGGCTACGTTCTGTTTTTCATTCGGACTGGCTAAAGGGCGTAAATGTTGAATAATTACTGGCTCTGGCTCGCTCAACGTGTAGGCGGCGGCAGGCAGGCGTGTGCCCTGTGGGGTGGACTCGATGTCTTGGCTGTGTATTTCTGAGTTCCGGAGTTGGTCATCCTGGGTGATCAGCCAAGTCATTTCTAGCAATGCGAAGAAACCGTCAGTGCGCTACCAGGCGTTAATTAGCAGCAGGTGAGCAAGCGACACGAAGCTTTTACTTCTGTTGTTTGATCAGGGAGAGAGCACGTTTCCTAGCACAATTTAGGCATTTATAATGTCACTTTCAGACGGACTTGCTCACCCATTGGTATATAACATTCACTATCGATAAATCCTAACATCGGCCATCATTACTTGTGCGGTGGCTCTAACTAAACATTCAACAAAACTCAAACTACACAAGATGTGACCTCAATGTCCATCATAAATTAAGGACTAAAACGAGAGAACTGTCGCACACTATATGAATAGAAACCAGGGGACAAGATAAATATATTTTGTTCAACAGCAAAGTGAACCAACTGATCGCATGTCAAAATTACGTGTCGGGTAGATAACTACGATGTCACATGTTGACATACAACTAGTATGAAATGCTAATGTCAGTATCCGTGAATCGCTTGCAGCAAAACAATCACAGTCGTATACTGATGAGTACAATGTGAAGCTGAAATATTTTTCATATGTTGTCGTGTAGTAGTAAAATGTAAAACCATTTATCAGATGTGAACTTCACGTTAATTACCTGTATCACAATGTAACATATACTAATAAAAACTAGAATTTACTGTTACGTGAAAATAATGTATCAGTCACAGATTCATAAGGTACCGCCTATTTAATAAAAACTTTCTAATGAAACAAATTGTGAATCTAATTTAATACACCGTAAGCAATTGCCACTATATAGGAAGTGTTAAAATATCATAGGCAAGCCGTCGCGAACAACATTATCAGGAAGTGCGAACTCTGCTGGCAGGCAGGTGTGATACAGTGTGCTGTAAGTCTGAAGAAATGCACCCGTTATAGTCACAGTATATCAAAAAAGATTCACCTGAGTCAGAAAACTAAAGACACGAAGCACTTACACAGGTAACGCAGAGAATAGTGTGACCTACGATCAGAAAAGAAACGAGCAAAGCGTAGTAAATACCAGATTCTGGTGTGGGGTATGTAAAGGCGCGTAGGAAAGCAAAAGTTATTCATTAATATCCATACATGTGGTACAGAACTAGTTATATGTAATTAGCTGTGTCGTAATTTAACAAAAATATGTAAGCAACACGTTACAGGTGATGGCAGTGAAGATGGACAAACGAATGTATCCAGTAGATGTAAAATGCATATCTAGTTCGTATAGAATCGAGAACTCTGTAGAAACGTCTACATGCTGTCCAACAGAACAGAATGCAAGGAAACAGTGAAGGCTGTAACGAGGGCAATCAATAGATCATACGTTTTCCAACTACGTCATCCAATGAACCCTAAAGCAAATATCTACGTTAGGGTGTACGATGAAATACAGTGAGGCGGCAAGAGTGGCGGGACGCCCCCTACCACCGTGTACAGGAGCTCCTCGAGCGCGGCCTACTGCAGCGACGTCTGTAATTGCGAAAGTGTTGCCGTTGCAAGATTTTGTACCTGATTATGCCCCTTAAACGCTGGATGAGAGTAATGTCAGCTGGTCCATGTGGTGTCACCGCCAGACACCACACTTGCTAGGTGGTAGCCTTTAAATCGGCCGCAGCCGGCCGCAGTGGCCGCGCGGTTCTGGCGCTGCAGTCTGGAACCGCGAGACCGCTACGGTCGCAGGTTCGAATCCTGCCTCGGGCATGGATGTGTGTGATGTCCTTAGGTTAGTTAGGTTTAACTAGTTCTAAGTTCTAGGGGACTGATGACCTCAGAAGTTGAGTCCCTTAGTGCTCAGAGCCATATGATTTAAATCGGCCGCGGTCCGTTAGTATACGTCGGACCCGCGTGTCACCACTATCAGTGATTGCAGACCGAGCGCCGCCACACGGCAGGTCTAGAGAGACTTCCTAGCACTCGCCCCAGTTGTACAGCCGACTTTGCTAGCGATGGTTCACTGACAAAATACGCTCTCATTTGCCGAGACGATAGTTAGCATAGCCTTCAGCTACGTCATTTGCTACGACCTAGCAAGGCGCCATTACCAGTTACTATTGATGTTGTAAAACATGTATCGTCAAGAGCGATGTTCACCATTTATGGATTAAAGTTATGTATTCCAGCAGCTACGTCCTTTTTTGCTAGTCTAATTTCCTTGACCTGTTCCAGACCTCACGCCAGCCTGCGTGAGCTAAAACGCGTGCCTTTCGGCTTCCTCTCAAAACCGGGTTGGCTCTCTTCCCAATCTACAAGAATCCATTCGCTCGACTCTCCCAGATTGTTCTTCAAACGATTCGCGAACAATTGTGGCCCAGTGACACGGCCCATTGTCATCCATAAAAATTCCATCGTCGTTTGTGTGGCTACAAATAGTCGAACGACTGGTTCAGTCAGACCAGAAGATTGGTGTGCAACGACCAGCTTGCCACACTGTATTGTTGACAATGGCTTCGTGGGGTCTGCGCCACACTCGAACTCTACCAACTGAAGTCGTGGCTCACCTGGGCAGGCCACGGTCTCCCAGTCGTGTAGGGTCGAGCCGATACGGTCAGAAGCCCAGGAGAGCTGCTTCGGCTTATATCGTGCTGTTAGTAAAGGCACCCGAGTCGGTCGTCTGCTGCCATAGCCCATTAACAGCACATTTCGCCGCACTGACTTAACAGATACGTCCGTCGTACATCTCACATCGATTTCTGTGGCTATTTAACGCGGTGTTGCTTGTCTGTGAGTACCGACAACTCTATGCAAAGACCACTGCTCTCGATCGTTATGTGAAGGTCGTGGTGAGCCTGAAACTTGGTGTTCTAGGCACGCTCTTGACTCTGTGGATCTCAGAATAATGAATTCTCTATTTCCGAAATACGCGTTCATAGTTTCTTAATCACAGGATAGAGTAGCATGGAGAGCTGCATCAAACCAGTCTCAGGACTGAAGACCACAACAAAGTTTCTTAATTCCTGTCGTGCGGCCATAATCACATCGGACACATTTTAACCTGAATGAGCCGAGTACAAATGACAACTGCGCCAGTGCACTGGCCTTTTAAACCTTACTAAACTGAACTCCGTTCGAACAGGCCTGGGGAGGCCCAACGGTACCGACCGGCCGCCGTGTCATCCTGAGTTACAGGCGCCACTGGATGCGGATATGGAGGGGCGTGTGGTCAGCACGCCATTCTCCCGGCCGTACGTCAGTTTACGAGACCGGAGCCGCTACTTCTCAATCAAGTGCCTCCTCAGTTTTACCTCACAAGGCAGACCGTGTGGTCACCCATCCAAGTGCTAGCGCAGCCCGACGGCGCTTAACTTCGGCGATCTGACGGGAACCGGCGTTACCACTGCGGCGAGGCCGTTGGCCCTGTTATACCTTGTGTATGCGATATTAGCGCCATCTGGATGTGTGCATGTCGCTGTCCCACGACTTCGTGCATCTCAGTGTATTTCAGTCAGTAACGTCGTAAGTAGGTGTTTGAATTAGAATGTGATTGTCAAGGAATATCCCAGACACACTATGTCGGGTAGTAGCAAGGGATAAGAGGTACAAGTGCGTAATTGGAAACAACATAACATCAACTAAGAAAGGCGCTGAAGCGCGAAAACAGACATCCGTGATGTACTATAAAGTCAGGTTAAGGGGGAAGGAACCCACTATATGAATACCACATCGTCAACAAATGTAATGTAGCAAGCATCATGGTTACAACTCAAAGAATGAAAGTAAGCCAGTGAGTAGGTCAAGGCATTGTTAACTTTACATCGTACAAGACTTGGGAAAACCGCAAGGGTACTAAAATGAAACATAAAACATGCACGCTGCGCCATGAATAGTAGAATCGCGCGGTTCCAGTGCAACCTGGAGAGTTGACGTTAATAATCAAATAAGACGTATGTGTGAAGAAATATTCCTTTATACGTCGAAGACCACTAAAACAATGTCACGTGTCGTTATACACCTGGTACAGTAAGCGAAATTGCATGAATCACAACCTACTATTATGTACGGTTCGTAAAGTTGTTTCCCATAGTTTCAGTGCACATGAAAGCACTGCATAATATCAGTGTTAAGGCATAACAAGGAAGTTATGTTAATTTATGCTGATGTACAGGCAAACACAGATGCTAACAAGGACCATACTGTAATTGTAAATGAAACAAACGATCAGAAATTTTAAAGCTCTCAAATATGTCGTACATTAGTCTGCAACTATTATTGGGAATCTACTTTATGTCTACTTTATGTAGACCAATAATAAAAGAAAGGAACTGGTTGCACAAGGCACCAACAGTGGTCATGGTGTAGACTCAACCTACCTGTATGTGACTTAAGACACTGACATGAACCGAAAAGGGAGGATCAGAAAAGGAAATGCATCAGACTGCAAACAACCTGTATAAACAGCATACCTCTGCTGGAAAAATATTAATAATACATAAACCGTTCCAATATACACTCCTGGAAATTGAAATAAGAACACCGTGAATTCATTGTCCCAGGAAGGGGAAACTTTATTGACACATTCCTGGGGTCAGATACATCACATGATCATACTGACAGAACCACAGGCACATAGACACAGGCAACAGAGCATGCACAATGTCGGCACTAGTACAGTGTATATCCACCTTTCGCAGCAATGCAGGCTGCTATTCTCCCATGGAGACGATCGTAGAGATGCTGGATGTAGTCCTGTGGAACGGCTTGCCATGCCATTTCCACCTGGCGCCTCAGTTGACCAGCGTTCGTGCTGGACGTGCAGACCGCGTGAGACGACGCTTCATCCAGTCCCAAACATGCTCGATGGGGGACAGATCCGGAGATCTTGCTGGCCAGGGTAGTTGACTTACACCTTCTAGAGCACGTTGGGTGGCACGGGATACATGCGGACGTGCATTGTCCTGTTGGAACAGCAAGTTCCCTTGCCGGTCTAGGAATGGTAGAACGATGGGTTCGATGACGGTTTGGATGTACCGTGCACTATTCAGTGTCCCCTCGACGATCACCAGTGGTGTACGGCCAGTGTAGGAGATCGCTCCCCACACCACGATGCCGGGTGTTGGCCCTGTGTGCCTCGGTCGTATGCAGTCCTGATTGTGGCGCTCACCTGCACGGCGCCAAACACGCATACGACCATCATTGGCACCGAGGCAGAAGCGACTCTCATCGCTGAAGACGACACGTCTCCATTCGTCCCTCCATTCACGCCTGTCGCGACACCACTGGAGGCGGGCTGCACGATGTTGGGGCGTGAGCGGAAGACGGCCTAACGGTGTGCGGGACCGTAGCCCAGCTTCATGGAGACGGTTGCGAATGGTCCTCGCCGATACCCCAGGAGCAACAGTGTCCCTAATTTGCTGGGAAGTGGCGGTGCGGTCCCCTACGGCACTGCGTAGGATCCTACGGTCTTGGCGTACATCGGTGCGTCGCTGCGGTCCGGTGCCAGGTCGATGGGCACGTGCACCTTCCGCCGACCACTGGCGACAACATCGATGTACTGTGGAGACCTCACGCCCCACGTGTTGAGCAATTCGGCGGTACGTCCACCCGGCCTCCCGCATGCCCACTATACGCCCTCGCTCAAAGTCCGTCAACTGCACATACGGTTCACGTCCACGCTGTCGCGGCATGCTACCAGTGTTAAAGACTGCGTTGGAGCTCCGTATGCCACGGCAAACTGGCTGACACTGACGGCGGCAGTGCACAAATGCTGCGCAGCTAGCGCCATTCGACGGCCAACACCGCGGTTCCTGGTGTGTCCGCTGTGCCGTGCGTGTGATCATTGCTTGTACAGCCCTCTCGCAGTGTCCGGAGCAAGTATGGTGGGTCTGACACACCAGTGTCAATGTGTTCTTTTTTCCATTTCCAGGAGTGTAGATCGGCTAAACCAGAGTAATGAAACTCATGTCATCAACACAAAAATGTATTATCGCCGAGTCAAAAAGTGCTAAACTT
Organism: Schistocerca cancellata; assembly: GCF_023864275.1. Classification (NCBI taxonomy): domain Eukaryota; kingdom Metazoa; phylum Arthropoda; class Insecta; order Orthoptera; family Acrididae; genus Schistocerca; species Schistocerca cancellata. The sequence continues at coordinate 210,986,691 of NC_064635.1, forward strand.
CAGCAAGCCCTGTGGAAACACGGGTGACGAACTAAGGAACATCCGTTAAAAGATAGGGGGAATACGCAACATGTAAACGTGATGTTACAGTTGAGGTTGTAGAAAAAAAATTGTAGCTTGTAGAGAAAGTGAGAATAGTTACATTGTAGTATGTCAAACGGCAAACTGAAACTGATACAATGTATTGAAAATCCTGGAAGAATGGCAAGCTTGGCAATGTGAGTATCGTGTGGGAACGTACGCCCCCCTGTAGTATGTGCCGTGTTTTACCTTTAGACCTACGTAAACCGTATAAAACATATAGCTATAAATTCTGAGACCATCGAAACCCAAGCCTCGGCAACACGTGTAAGCTAATATTGAGAAGGAACATAGTTGCAAATCTGAGTATTCAAAACCTAGAATCGAAAGCGTACTCTGATCCGACAACTAAAACTGTTAGGGACTCGAGAACAGTTCTGGAGAGAGACAAGGAAGCAAAAAACAAGTCAGTAAAACAAGTTGTTTCACTGTGTTTCATCAAATTAGAATACAAAAATGTGTCCACAGCCTATACGTCAACTGTGGCGTAATGCGGCGGAACCTGGCAAAAGAGTGCTAGATCTGGCAAGCCCCATGGACTCTAGATAAGTTCTAAAGGCAGCAAACCACTGTATCTTAAGGATCTGCCTGTTGCAGCTTTCTTCCGCTTGACAGCTAGAAATAGAAGTATCGTAGCGATACTCCACGTCATCAATACTCTACACCATATTGTTTTCGCTCCATCTAGCGGCCTGCTACGGTAATGAGGAGCGGGGATTTCAGTGTGTTACCGTACCGATAAGAAAACGTAACTTTATTTTTCAGGTTTTTAATTAAAGGTGTTGACTGTCGTTCGTCGAATGTCTCGATACACATATGAGATCGGTTAACGGCTTTGTTCTTATCGGGGTAAATATGTAGATAATTTTAAAAAAAATATATACCGCTACAGTGATGCTATTTTCTGTGTAGTTACGACTGTAACAGTGTTTAAATTTATGAACGCAGCTTGAAGGTCAAGATTTATATTTTCATTCAGTAATTAATTTGAATGGAAAAGAAAACTCAGGATCTGTTTCGTGACGTATCAGTTTGTTTTGGGGAAAGCTAAAGGCGCCAGAGAGGCAGTCCGGACGTCGCATTTGATAATAAAAGCAAGGCTTAAAAATCCAGTCACGTTTATAGGATTTATCGACCTAAAAAAAAAGCTTTCAGCAACTAAAATGATATAAGATGCTCGAAATTCGGAGAGAAATAGGTGTGAGCTATGAGGATAGACGGATTAATGTACGATATATACAAGAACCAACAGGGAATAACGAAGTGGTCGGGTATAAAAAGGGTGTAAGACAGGGATTTAGCCTTCCACCCCTACTGTTTAATCTATACGTTGGAGAAGCGTGATTAAAGTCAGTTTGTGAGGATATCGATGATAACATTCGCTTATGACAGTGATATCATTAGCGAAAGTAGGGAACAATTCCAAGGCGTGTTGAATGGAATGGACAATGTAGTGCGTGTAGAATATGGATTGCGAGCAAACCGAAAAAGGACGCGAGTAATGAGAAGTAGCACAAACGAGAACAGCGAAAAACTTGACATCAATATTGGGGACTACGAAACAGACAAAGTTAAGGAATTCTGTTTACCTTGGAAGCAAAATAATCCATGACGCATGAAGCGAACGGGACATCAAAAGCTGGCGGGAAGGGCATTCCGAGCCAAGAGATGTGTACTTTGAGGAAGAAATTCCTGAGAATGTGCGTCTCAAGCATAGCGAAACATGGGCTCTGGGAAAACCGAAACAGCAGAGAGTCTAAGAATTCAGACGTGATTCTACAGGAGAATGACGAAAATTGTGTGGACTGGTAAGGTAAGGAATAAGGAGGTTCTCCGCAGAATCGCTGAGAAAAGGAATACGTGGGAAAATCTGCTAAGAAGAAGGAACAGGATGATAGGACATGTGTTAAGACGTGAGGAAATAACATCCATGCTAATAGAGGGAGCTGTAAAGATTATAAACGGTATGGGAAGACTCAGACTGGAGTATATGCAGCAAATAATTTAGGAAATAGTGTGTAAGAGTCAGCTATTCCGAGATGAAGAGGTTGGCGCAGGAGAGGAATTCGTCGTGGGCCGCATCTGAGCAGCCAGACAACTGCCAGAAACACGGTGTGCTTCTGAGCTACGCCCGTGACTGGTTGCACAACAGCGCTTCGGTGCTGTGAGCGATGCCTCCTGAGCTTTCGACACAGTCACCACCCAGAATGGCGCCAGGACGGCGTTTTAATGCACTCCGCTGTGGGATTGTGTAGGACGCGTGCCTTCGACCTCCTGCGGCCGATGGTCCGGAATGCTTTGTGGAGACGGCCGCCGCCGAAACCCAATGCCCGGGGGGCGGCCTACCGCCCCCGCCCCCAACGCCCGCCCCCGCCCCCGCCCCCGCCCCCACCCGCAATCGATGCCCAGGCGGGCGGCTCGTCCACTCGGGCGCCCTCCGCCCACCGCCCGCTCACTTATTCATCGGCCGCGCCTTCGATCGAGATGCCCAAAATTCCTCCTCGAGTTCCTTCGGACGCGCTCGCTTCCTAACTGAATATGACTTCGGTTGGGCAGTTCTGTTGCAGTAGCGAATGTTTTATGTACAACGATAATGCCATTGTCGACCCTGCCTGTTAAACAGTTACCGCAGTGATACTCCGATCAGTTGTTTTCGGCTATTCGTTTGAAACAATGTTGCTGTCGAAGCTGCATACGTACGTGAACAAAAGAATTCGTAATACGTATACTGCACAGAACAGTGTTCTGCCTGGGCTGATGCGACGCTGTCCGGTTTACAGAAAGTTACACCGACGAACAGCCGTCACTGCCCAGGTGTTCGAGGCTGTCGACATGCGCTGGAGGCTTAGCACCTTGTATGGGATCCGTGATCCCAGAAGCATAGATGCTAGTATCCGACACCCAGGTCGATAGTAGACAGGAGTCGATTGACGAGCGCTGCAGGAGGCAGTGAGACGGTTGTTGAGTGCAGAGTAGCACGGGAGTGAGAAGTAGTGCTGGAGAGACGGGCAAGAATGGTGGTCGAGTAAAATCACCGAAGTGTGACAGATGAGCGCGTCCCCCTAATCGTAGTGGGGTGGACCCTCATCGATACCGATTCGCGAGTGATGTGAAACAGGAGGTGACAAGTGTCGAATTACGTGTTTCGCGTCAACCGCGTCGGCCAGCAACAACCACGGACTGCAGTGAGGATTGTTGTGGATGTTAGCCATCAGCATTGCGTGTGACGAAGCACTGAAAATCAGCAACCAATAAAAACATATAACTGTAATTAGACGTGTAAGGCGAAGGTAGCAACTGCCTCAGAATTTGTGTGTTAGTAGGAAATATATATCAGTTTGTACATCGCTACCTTTGTGGTCCTTAATAATAGACAAACTTTCAATCATTCCACTATTCAGTCGCAAAACAGCCGCACTCGGTTGAAATACCCCAAAAACCACAGCAGGAAAACCGATAGCCTTCATCCATTAAGCACACGGTCATATAATCATAATAATTAACTGTTTGGCGGCTTCGGTAAATTATCCAAAATCCAATACAGGAATTAAACGGGGGTGTTTCAACCTGACTCTATCTATCGTCGGTGTCATTTTTGCACGTGTGTCTGTATACACAGAGTATCCCAAAAAAAAAACACCTACATACTTAACGGACAACTTCCTTATACAGAAATAAGTAAAAAGTTCCAGTAAACATGGCTTCCAAAATCCATATCTTAAGAGCTATGAGGACTTGGTCCTCTTGGCTAGTGTGAGACACATGTCTTGTATTGAGCACGTGCCGGTAGCTTTTAAGGCACGGATTTTAGAGCCCATGATTATCAGACAGTTTTTTTCTTTTTTCGGTCCATACCACCTTCTCCCAAAAGAGTTCGCAGCAGAAGGAGATGGGTTTCATACTACTGGAGATGAGTAAGTGTCGATACCACTTAAGCTATGCGCCTTAGAGCCTTTCTTTGCTAGACAGTTTCTTCTTGTTTCAGTGTAAGGAACCTGTCGGTAAAGTTTGACGGTGTTTGTTTGGACACTCTGTACACATAAAAAATAGCAGGAGAATATGATGAACGAACCGATGACGTAGCATAAGGTTTTAACAGAATTTTAGGCGAGTGTTACGTATAGCGGAACGCTTTAAATGTAACAAATAAATGCCCAGACAGTGCGCAATTACGTGCGACAACTTAACATCTCGTGAATTTCAATGCTCGAAAATGTTTGATTTTAAAGTTTTTACTTCATTTTGCACAGTCCGTTAGTAAATAACATTACGTAAGCGTCCACATATTTGGTGGCGGCTATTGGGACGCGTGGCAGACGGATGGTGTGTCAGGAGGGACTCTCCCAGTTCGTCACTTGCCGGATCTTCAGAGAAGAGGAGGTGGTTGTCACCTGTGTACGCCGGTGGACGAAGAAGAGGGGCTTTCAGCCCTTTATTTCCCCCAGTACAGCTCTCTCTCCTTCAGCGATGCTGCGGCAGTCCTGTGCCGCTGCTCGTCCGCGTGCGCCGCGAACGCCGGGCAGCTGCTCAGGAAGTCTCCACCCTAAGCACTCGAAGAAGGTGGCACGTGCGTATGTGGCCCACCCTGCCCGGCCTCGGAGGTCCTCGATCCATTCCCGAACCGCGATGACGGCTGCCGCGTGGTCGTGGTCGACAAGTGCCCCGTGGCTCCGCTGGAGCGTGGGGGACGCTGGCGTCGCGGCCCCAGTCGACACGGGAGGGCCCCCAGGCCGCGGCCAACTCGTGACCGGTGGAACACATCTCTCCGGCGCCTGCTAGCGGTGCTGCGAGCGAGCAGGAGACTTATACCCAGCGCTAATACTGTGTCACGGAGTCCTGTACACCGTCGATCCTTCTGACCGCCTCCTCTCTGAACTCAAATGCCGGAGTATTTGTAGAGTGAAATATCGGCTGGTGTTGCTCGACGTCACTCGTACTGACTGCGTAGACTTTACTAATACGAATGTATCACCGATCCATATCGCGCCCTGTTTGCTTAACACATTTGTTATACCGACAGAGTGAACAGTAACGACAAGCAGTACGACTTCGTGCATTAGCGACTCGGTTTCTTACTTCACGTAACGAGGTGACGCGGTCGTACTGCTTCACTGACCTCCTGCTACCCAGTTCGCGCAAAGCGCTGGTCTCCTGCTTTCCGCCTGACCTGCTGACGTCACGAAACGCTGTCGTTTCGTTTCGCACTTGTCGAAACTCCCGCAAGGAACACAAAGTGAACGAGGTCTCGCAGTTACAAAATTCTGCGGCTAGCTGCGTGACACAGGGTCGATACGTAACAATACATTCATACTTATTGTGTGTGTGTGTGTGTTTTCGTTCCACATCTCCTCCTAAAGAACTGGACCGATTTTAACCAAAATTGGTACACGTATACCTCACTGTTAGGCAACAATCACTGTGGGAGTGGGTACTAACCACCTATGAAAGGGATGGGGGAGGAAAAAAGAAGCGTAACCCGTGACACGTGAATTCCAAGGCTTTATTCGTCCAGTATGCGAGACTTGCAACAAACTTTATACGTAATTTCAAACCTTTAAGTAAATTTTTCTCTCACACCGTTCGTACAAAATGATGAAAACAAAAAAACGTTATCGTTCACTACTCTTCCCTTGTTCGTGCAGTAAAAGTACTGCAAGAGGTATGACGTTATAATTTATTACTTCTTCAGTACTAACGCTATTGGTGATAAATTTCGCAGACGGTATCGGTCTACGCCGCTGATGCTACCTGCCATGTAAGATCATTGTACGACTAACAGTTCAGGAAATGTGACCTCATAAACCTGGGGACGTTTTAACAACTGCCACATCGTGCGTGACGTTCAGATGTATTACTTCGTTGCTGCTGACTCGATATGCAGTACACTTTGCAGACAGTATCGACATACGCCACAGAATGTACCCAGAACATCGCATCTCACTGAACGACACACATTTCAGGAGACGTGACGTCATAAACACTGAGCAGAAGGCGAGACGCCGCGTCGACTCACAGCTGCAAGTGAATACCTGGGCAGCGCCCACTGTCTCTGCTGCTGCGGTGGTAACCTTAACCGCGACGTCGAAAGGTACCTAACAGTCAGGTGCTACGTGTACGTCTCAAATTCATAGGCGCGATCAGATGCCAATTGATGACTGTCCGTCGCATATCACTGAATTGCTGTTTACAGTTGACCGCACAGTGTCAAATCAACCAGCGTAGAAAATCGTTCTGCGCGATGCATTAGAAGTCTTTGTCTTTACGTTCGTATGTTCGTGATGTTTTTTGAAGCGTTGACAAATATGGAACGCTGTTCTCGAGAAAGCACTTGAAAATGGCAAACTGCCTAGATCGACTGATAGTGGTATGAATGGCAGTGATTATATTAACAGTCAGGGTGTATAAGGAAATTGTCTTTCAATAAATTTGTCGCTGTAGCGCGCGATACTACAAAAGTTATTGATATGTACACTCCTGGAAATTGAAATAAGAACACCGTGAATACATTGTCCCAGGAAGGGGAAACTTTATTGACACATTCCTGGGGTCAGATACATCACATGATCACACTGACAGAACCACAGGCACATAGACACAGGCAACAGAGCATGCACAATGTCGGCACTAGTACAGTGTATATCCACCTTTCGCAGCAATGCAGGCTGCTATTCTCCCATGGAGACGATCGTAGAAATGCTGGATGTTGTCCTGTGGAACGGCTTGCCATGCCATTTCCACCTGGCGCCTCAGTTGGACCAGCGTTCGTGCTGGACGTGCAGACCGCGTGAGACGACGCTTCATCCAGTCCCAAACATGCTCAATGGGGGACAGATCCGGAGATCTTGCTGGCCAGGATAGTTGACTTACACCTTCTAGAGCACGTTGGGTGGCACGGGATACATGCGGACGTGCATTGTCCTGTTGGAACAGCAAGTTCCCTTGCCGGTCTAGGAATGGCAGAACGATGGGTTCGATGACGGTTTGGATGTACCGTGCACTATTCAGTGTCCCCTCGACGATCACCAGTGGTGTACGGCCAGTGTAGGAGATCGCTCCCCACACCATGATGCCGGGTGTTGGCCCTGTGTGCCTCGGTCGTATGCAGTCCTCATTGTGGCGCTCACCTGCACGGCGCCAAACACGCATACGACCATCATTGGCACCAAGGCAGAAGCGACTCTCATCGCTAAAGACGACACGTCTCCATTCGTCCCTCCATTCACGCCTGTCGCGACACCACTGGAGGCGGGCTGCACGATGTTGGGGCGTGAGCGGAAGACGGCCTAACGGTGTGCGGGACCGTAGCCCAGCTTCATGGAGACGGTTGCGAATGGTCCTCGCCGATACACCAGGAGCAACAGTGTCCCTAATTTGCTGGGAAGTGGCGGTGCGGTCCCCTACGGCACTGCGTAGGATCCTACGGTCTTGGCGTGCATCCGTGCGTCGCTGCGGTCCGGTCCCAGGTCGACGGGCACGTGCACCTTCCGCCGACCACTGGCGACAACATCGATGTACTGTGGAGACCTCACGCCCCACGTGTTGAGCAATTCGGCGGTACGTCCACCCGGCCTCCCGCATGCCCACTATACGCTCTCGCTCAAAGTCCGTCAACTGCACATACGGTTCACGTCCACGCTGTCGCGGCATGCTACCAGTGTTAAAGACTGCGATGGAGCTCCGTATGCCACGGCAAACTGGCTGACACTGACGGCGGCGGTGCACAAATGCTGCGCAGCTAGCGCCATTCGACGGCCAACACCGCGGTTCCTGGTGTGTCCGCTGTGCCGTGCGTGTGATCATTGCTTGTACAGCCCTCTCGCAGTGTCCGGAGCAAGTATGGTGGGTCTGACACACCGGTGTCAATGTGTTCTTTTTTCCATTTCCAGGAGTGTATTACGTAGGATTAAAAAGTCAAGATAATAACAGTAAGAGGAAAGTTAACAACTCCTACGTATGCAGATCACCATCCAGTTTGTAATGTGGCCATCAGCTCTTGATATGTAAACACCTTCCCCAGTAAGAAATATTGACTGTTGGCTGTTCGGTCATCCAATGTCGTGCAACACTAAATACACACATCAAAAAAAGTTTTGCATCACCTCGGTTCCGAAAGTTCCGTAACTTCTATTGAAAATTGGAATAGAGACCAACGTAAACATCATTTCCACCCTTTTTATTGCTTATGAAAACCACACATTGCATATTGCACCACCATACAGCGAGACCTTCAAAGGTGGTGGTCCAGATTGCTGTACACACTGGCACCTATAATACCCAGTAGCATGTCCTCTTGCACTGATGCATGCCTGTATTCGTCGTGGCGTACTATCCACAAGTTCACCAAGGCATTGTTGGTCCAGATTGTCCCACTCCTCAATGGAGATTCGGCGTAGACCCCTCAGAGTGGTTGGTGTGTCACGTCGACCGTAAACAGCCCTTTTCAATCCATCCCAGGCATGCTCGATAGGGTTCATGTCTGGAGAACATGCTGGCCACTCTACTCGAGCGATGTCGTTATCCTGAAGGAAATCATTCACAAGATGTGCACGATGGGGGCGTGAATTGTGGTCCATGAAGACGAATGCCTCGCCAATATGCTGCCGATATGGTTGCACTATCGGTCGGAGGATGGCATTCACGTATCGTACAGCCGTTACGGCGCATTCCGTGACCACCAGCGGCGTACGTCGGCCCCACATAATTCCACCCCAAAACAGCAGGGAACCTCCACCTTGCTGCACTCGCTGGACAGTGGGTCTAAGGCGTTCAACCTGTCCGGGTTGCCTCCAAACACGTCTCCGACGATTGTCTGGTTGAAGGCATAAGCGACACTCATCGGTGAAGAGAACACGACGCCAATTCTGAGCGGCCCATTCGGCATGTTATTGGGCGCATCTGTACCGTGCTGCATGGTGTCGTGTTTGCAAAGTTGGACCTCGCCGTGGACGTCGGGAGTGAAGTCATGCATCGTGCAGCCTATTGCGCACAGTTTGAGTCGTAACACGACATCCTGTGGCTGCACGAAAAGCATTATTCAATTTGTTGGCGTTATTGTCATTGTTCCTCCGAGCTATATTCCATACGTAGCGGTCTTCCAGTGCAGTAGTAGCGCTTGGCCGGCCTGAGCGAGGCATGTCATCGACAGTTCCTGTCTTTCTGTATCTCCTTCATGTCCGAACAACATCGCTTTGGTTCACTCCGAGAGTCCTGGAGACTTCCCTTGTTGAAAGCCCTGCCTGGCACAATGTAACAATGCAAACGGCGATATTGGCTGTCCAGGCATGGTTGAACTACAAACAATACGAGCCGTTTACCTCGTTTTTGGTGGAATGACTGGAACTGATCGGCTGTCGGACCCTCTCCGTCTAATAGGCGCTGCTCGTGCATCGTTGTTTACATCTTTGAGCGGGTTTAGTGACATCTCTGAACAGTCAAAGGGACTACGTCTTTGATACGGTATCCACAGTCAACGTTTATCTTCAGGAGTTCTGGGAACTGGGGTAATGCAAAACTTTCTTTGGTTCAAATGGCTCTGAGCACTATGGGACTCAACTGCTGAGGTCAAAAGTCCCCTGGAACTTAGAACTAGTTAAACCTAACTAACCTAAGGACATCACAAACATCCATTCCCGAGGCAGGATTCGAACCTCCGACCGTAGCGGTCTTGCGGTTCCAGACTGCAGCGCCTTTAACAGCACGCCCACTTCGGCCGGCAAACTTTCTTTGATGTGTGTATTTTAAGCACGCTTACTACGACTAATGTACCCTCACGTTTGTATTTTTTCGGAATGAAATTGTGGTGTCACCGCCAGACACCACACTTGCTAGGTGGTAGCTTTAAATCGGCCGCGGTCCATTAGTACATGTCGGACCCGCGTGTCGCCACTGTCAGTAATTGCAGACCGAGCGCCACCAGACGGCAGGTCTAGAGAGACTTAGTAGCACTCGCCCCAGTTGTACGGACGACTTTGCTAGCGACTACACTGACGAAGCCTTTCTCTCATTTGCCGAGAGATAGTTAGAATAGCCTTCAGCTAAGTCCATGGCTACGACCTAGCAAGGCGCCATTAACCATTTCTAGAGAGAGTCTCACTTGTATCATCAAGAATGCTGTATACAAATTATGGATTAAAGTTAAGTATTCCAGCAGCTACGTACTTTTCTTTATAGCATTCATTACGTATCCTGTTTCAGACCTAAAGCAAGCCTGCGTTAGTAAACGCGTGCCTTTCGGTTACCCGTCACTGTGGACTGGCTGTCTTGTCAGTCCACAACAGAAATAATTCAGTGAATTCATATAATGTAATCGAGGTTTAAGGAAGTTATCAATAAGCACGCACAGAAACATAGCAAGTTTTGAAAATAACCTTCTATCGGAAACACTAAGCACCTAATACAATACTGCAGGATGAGTCTGATAACTTTTTGTGTACGTCATGCTATCAAACTTCTCTCTCTCTCTGTCTCCGTGCAACGCAACTCGGAAGGCCCAAAGATACCGGCAGACCGCCGTGTCATCCTCAGACGAAGGCGTCACTGGATACGGATATGGAAGGACACGTGGTCAGCACACCGCTCTGCCGGTCGTTGTCGGCTTTCGTGAGCGAAGCCGCTGCTCCTCATTCGGGTAGCTCCTGTGCTGGCCCCACAAGGCTGATTGCAGCCCGCTTGCCAACAGCTCTCGGCAGACCTGTACGATCACCCGTCCGAGTGTTAGCCAAGCTTAACGGGAACAAGTGTTAGACTGCGACAAAGCCGTTGGCACCAAACTACGCTATCTGCCCAAACGTACCCAGGCACCTGTATATAATACAGAATTGACCAGTAGATAACACCAGAGAATGATGCACCAGCATAAAAGAAAGCAGGGAGTATTGTGTTCTCGTTAGAGATCCAGTAACAACGGAATGGGTCGGTCAGACAGCTCAGTGACTTCGGGCGTCTACTGGAAACTGGATTACTCCAGGATGACTGTATCAGCGCGGCGCTGCACGCAGTGGAGAAGTGCCAGCTGTGAGCCAGTGCTTCGTGTGCGACCGCATCCCGGACACGGGCTGTCCTGCCCGGAATCCAGACCTGGACAGCGGCCTCGCGCCGCATCCCGTCCTCCAGCAGTACCACCTCGCCCGGTTTCGGCTCCTTAGCCGTCGGCACGCGGGACGAGGTACAGTACCTAAAGCTGCCGTGGCGCTCTGCCAGTTTTGTGGCGTTACTTTGTGCTACCGGTATTTCACGCTGACGAGCCTTTTAGTCACGTGAAACATAAAATAAGTTCTGCGACATTTTGGCAACGAACTACGTAAAGTAGAACCTTTAGGGACCACAAACGCTCGCTACGTCACAAGTTGAAATAAAGACTCCATATTGTATTTGTCGTGATCATTAAAAGTCCATATTCGTTGGATCTTATATTGTACATCATACCCTATGAATATATGCTGTTTCTAAGCACCAGCACTTTGAATGTCTCGAGAACGAATCATTATTTGTGCAATTTGTTGTAGTAAAACTACGGGAAACGTCTAATTGTTGTTTAGAATTTTCGTATGTAGTTATTTTAGCGGTATAATCGCGTATTACCGGCGTTATTCGTTTTAAGGCAACGGACCATTGAAGATTCACGAAAATGTGTCATTCTTGTTACCATTTGCTAGAATTAAATGTCAGTGAATAACATTTTACAATATTGTGGCATAAAATACGAGGTCGCTAGAAACAATTCTGTCAGCGTAGCGCGGTTCACAGAGGCGCCACCTCGTGGAAGCGTGGCTGGGTCGCTCGAGGGTTGTCGCGCTGCCTGGCGGGCGAGCGAGGTGGCGCACGGCTCAGCACGCTGGACTCGCATTCGGGAGGACGACGGTTCAAACCCGCACCTCGCCAGCCCGGTTTAGGTTTTCCACGATGTCCCTACATCGCACGAGGCAAATGTCTGGACGTTTCCTTTGCAAGTACGCTGCCGCTTCCCTTCCCCGACCTGGACACAATTCGAGCGTCTCTAATGACCTCGATGTCGACAGTACCAGATCTTCCTTCCTTCGTCCTCGTGTATACCATTTTAAAAGGTTTTAAAAGCTTGTGTTACCGTCCTATGAAATTAATAGAATTAATTTCTCCAATATTTGATGTGTGCCAGTCTGTCAAGAGTGAGTTTCTTCAATTTGGTGAGCTTTTTATAGGCTGATGTCCTTCCTAAGCGGACACGTGTCTTATTACACGTTCACGGATATTGAGGTTCTATTAATGTATACCACTCAAACTCCCTGCTAAATCGGCAGGACAGGACAGGTAGTCGGAATTGTGGAAAGCGGCCAAAATGAGCGGCTGTCAGTTACACTCGAACTTCATTTATTTGACCAAACATTACAGTATGAATTCTTGAACTTAGTTATCGGCTGAATACGCCACACTATGTTATGCCTTAATATCACAAACACTTTAATTTAAAAAAAAAACGGCCAAAAGCCATTAACTCAAAATTCAGACGCCAAAGAGAATATTTAGAAGGCAAAAGGCTTAGCGTTAAGGACGTTCTATAACTTGGCTGAAGGCCCAAAAATCTAACACTTGAAAAGCTACTACGTTAATTTGAAGACGTCCGAAGGCCCATCATTTAAGACTCAAGGTAAAAGTAAATAAAAAAAAAAAACACAAGGCAGAAGGCCTTATCTTCAATTAGGCTGAAGGCAAACAGTCTGATGCTCGAAAGACAAAGATCCTTAATTTAAAAACGGCTGAGTCCCCCTGACTTAAAACTCAAGGTGAAATAAATTTAAACAACACAGCCTTATCTTAAATTAGGCTGAAGGCCTCAAACAATCTAAGCGAGCAACTTTAATTTTAAAGCGACTGAAGGCCCATGACTTAAAACACCACTAAAAACGAATTTTGATTCAAAACCATCGGCTATGAGCCATACAAATACACACAACAGAAAATAAGAAAAGGCACTGCAGCCAACGGCGCTCAGAAGTTTCGGGGGTCGGCCGGCACTTGAAATACTAAAGTTCACTGAGGTGAGACAATCCCTCCAAAACCCGGGCGATCATTGTCGGCAAAACCACCCCTTCCTTCCGCCTCCTTGATTTCTATCTCACCGTCTATGGCCGTCCTATCGCCCTCACTCCCACCCTTAAGTACCTTGGCGTCACCCTCGACCGTCGCCTCTCCTGGACTCCCCACCTCCGGACAATCCAAGCCGAGGCACGCTCCCGACTCAGTCTCCTCAAGCTCCTTTCCGGCCGCACGTGGGGTCTGGACCCCTCCACCATCCTCCACACCTATAAATCCCTCATCCGCCCTAACCTTTGTTACGCCCATCCAGCCTGGATCTCCGCCCCCCCCCCTCCCTTTTATAAATCCCTCCAAATCCTTGAACGCCATGCTCTCCACCTTGCCTATCGCATCCGTCTCCCCTCCCCCACGCGGATCCTGTATGATCTCATCCCCTTCCCCCACCTCCTCCTTTTCCTTGAAAGGATACGGATACTGTACACCTCCCGTAAACTCGATCCTCCTCACCCGCTCGTATCCCCGATCCTCTCCCACCCCCGCCCGCTGCCGCGCCTGTATCCCCGCGTCCCACCCGGTCTCCATCTCTCCACCCTCCTTACCCTCTCCCAAGGTGGCTTCCGCCAGCTCCCCCTCCCTGATGATGTCCTCGTCCCCTCCATCTACCCCTCCTATCAACTTTGACCCTGCCCCGACCCCCACTTCCGGTGTCCTTTCCTTTCGGCACCCTCCCTCCCTTCTCTTCTCTTCCCTTCTCTTTCCTTTTCCCCCATCCCCTCCCTCCACCCCTCTTCCCCCGGGCTTCCCCTCCCCCTTCCTCCCTCCCCCCTATCTCCCCTGCCCGTGGCATCCCTGCTCTCCCCTCTCGCTCTCCCACTCCCCTTCCTCCTCCTTCTCTCTTGGCAGGTCCCCGGACTCGCACACGCATAGTGAACATTCGCGCGCCGGAGATCATCGCCTTCTGTGTCTCGTGTGTGTGACGTCGTTTAGTGTTTTTAGTGTCCGCCGTCCCGCTACTACGTTCACTTGTGCCGTCGGATTCATCAGTGTTCTGTGCGCCGTGTCAACGTGTTTTCAGTGTTGTTATCGTCGCGTGTGAACGACTCCGTGTTTTTTGTGTCTCTGTGACCTCTCTCTTTTGCCCGTCACTATGTTCATTATCATTCTCCGTTCTTATACTATTGTCAACACTATGGCTGAAGAGCGGCGTAGTGTGCCGCTGACAGCCTACCTGATTTGTACAGGTATTAAAATAACAATAAAGAAAAAAAAATGAGGTGAGACAGGCAGCCGGCCCGACCACTCTCGATCCGACGACAACCCAACCAACAGACGGTCAACGGACCCGACGACAAGGTAACTTGCGCTCCACTCCTCAGCACACTACCGGGAGTTCAATGCAAACGTAAAAGGCACGGAAGCGCACAACCGAGCATACATTAAGCTGTCAAACAACACACTGTGCCGGACAGTGAGAACACGGTGAGGAAAGGACACTTCCTGAATTTACGTCAACGGGCAGGGCAGGTAACCGGAACGTTAACGGCCACAAGGCAAAAAATTCCGCTGGTACACTTCAATTGCAAATAACCAAATACAGAGTCCACCAGACGTTGGCTACACCTTCGCCAACTGGAACACACACGTTGTTGCTCACGGGAATGTCACAACAGCCAACTACGAGAACCGAATGGCACAATGTGAACAGTCTCGACTTGCCGGTAAATTAAATCCAGACCCAACTGTCGTGTGCAGGGTCGGTGAGCCACGGACCTCGTAGCAATGGGAACAGCACCACACACTCCGACACTGCTAGAGACCGCCAGCGCGCCCGGGCAGACCACACCCCGCCGAGAATTCCTCGCTGCTCCACGCCAACCGACCGACTGCTCGCACACCAGCACGGAGACAGCACTAAAATAACCGAGCAGTCGACATCACGAGCTACACACAGTTTCACGAACACTGGGGACATAAAAACCAACCAATGCTGAAAGCGGCGACCGAGCAATGACCACAAGTTGAGACACGCACGGGCAACCCGTCAGCGACCGGCGAGCAGAAACACGTCGTCCGGTAAGACGACCAACCGAGGATCAACCGAGACCGTCCCCAGTTCGAGTGACGTGTGCCGGCAACGGTGGGGCGAGTCACGGCTACGCAAGCCTCACTGCTGCCGCCCTGCCAACACACGACAGCCCGCAAGTAGTAGCAGCCAGCGAAGATAACACGCCACCGCTTATATCGATAAGCGCCGCTGCTGCCGAGGCAACTCAGTGACACCAGTAATTGAAATTTACATAACGAGGTGGTAGCAGAGTAAAAGCAGGATGTCAAATGAGATTTGGGACTAATATGAGCCACGCACGGCTCAACCACGTGAAGACCGCAAATGTGTGTTTTAGTACAGCTAAAATAGGAATTCTATGAACAAAGTGCACGGTTTGTGAGCCAAATAAAAGTTGTAACGGCCGCTGGATAACGCTGAGAGCGAAAAGTCACGTTAACCTGCTCGTGCCGTTGGCTATCCCGTCTGTGCGCGTATCGATATTAACTGCCTCGTGCCGTTTTCTGACGGTTTCAGACAGGATTGGGATGAGCCAGCCCAGACCATCTGCTCCACGGTTTTAGTACCTTCTATTACTTTACCTTGTGGTATATGTTTTTTTAAGTGTGATGTTGGTGGTTTTTTTTTTTTTTTTTTTTTTTTTTTTTACGTTGAGCCTTGCATGCGTCAGGAAAAAGGTACTGATGACCCTGTAGTTTGGTCCCTTTATACCCCAAACCAACCAACCGTCCAGAGACATTGACACTGCCTCGTAAGTGTTTGCAGTTGAGTTGAAGCCGTTACAAAGGTATGGAGGACGGACACACCCACAGTTAATGTCGACAAATAGGTGTCCGGATATTTCTCATCAGATAGTGTGACGACAGCTGTCCAGCGCCTCCGGCCGCCCGCTGCACACAGACGCCGCGCCACGCCGCTCGCCGCTCGCCCACATAATTTATGCGCCGCGGTCGGACAGATTCCGCCGGCTCGCCGATGCGTGTCGCAGCCCGGAGCGGCGGCTCCGCCCGCAGCTCGGCCGCACGCACCGACACGCACCTCACGTACGCACAGGCCTGCCTGCCCGTCGACCAGTCGCCACCGCACTGCGTGTAGCAGCGCTGTTCCCGATCCGAGTGCCTCCAGTAGCCGCAGTGACTTCCGTTTTCTGGCGGCACGCCTCGCCTACACCCTACTGCGTGCCTGGGAGTGCTCACCCAGTGTCCTCCTCCGCGGCCCTACCTGACCCTGCCTAAAGCATCGAATTCATTTCCCACTGCAGTCGTGATTCGACCTTTACTTCGCGATCACACTCGAGTAGACCGGGCGTAATCGTAGTCCCGGACGGATAGTGTTCGTCGGAGACAAAGAGTGGCCGCAGGGAAGTGTGGTAGGACCGCTGTTGCTCTCTTTACGCAGGGTGTCCGTAATTAAAGGGCCAGTTTCAAAACGCTATAGGTAGAGATCCACTGCTCACAATGACACGAAATTTGAACGGTGTTTTATTGACGTAGGCAAAACGTCACAGAACAAAAGACAATTTAACGCAAATTTTACCGACACTGGACTATCTAACCGTCGTAACGTAAAAAGGGGTCGGCTACAAATGATTGTTGTTGTTGTTGTTGTGGTCTTCAGTCCTGAGACTGGTTTGATGCAGCTCTCCATGCTACTCTATCCTGTGCAAGCTTCTTCATCTCCCAGTACCTACTGCAACCTACATCCTTCTGAATCTGCTTAGTGTATTCATCTCTTGGTCTCCCTCTACGATTTTTACCCTCCACGCTGCCCTCCAATACTAAATTGGTGATCCCTTGATGCCTCAGAACATGTCCTACCAGCCGATCCCTTCTTCTGGTCAAGTTGTGCCACAAACTTCTCTTCTCCCCGATCCTATTCAATACTTCCTCATTAGTTATGTGATCTACCCATCTAATCTTCAGCATTCTTCTGTAGCACCACATTTCGAAAGCTTCTATTCTCTTCTTGTCTAAACTATTTACCGTCCATGTTTCACTTCCATACATGGCTACACTCCATACAAATACTTTCAGAAATGACTTCCTGACACTTAAGTCTATACTCCATGTTAACAGATTTCTCTTCTTCAGAAACGCTTTCCTTGCCATTGCCAGTCTACATTTTATATCCTCTCTACTTCGACCATCATCAGTTATTTTGCTCCCCAAATAGCAAAACTCCTTTACTACTTTAAGTGTCTCATTTCCTAATCTAATACCCTCAACATCACCCGACTTAATTCGACTACATTCCATTATCCTCGTTTTGCTTCTGTTGATGTCCATCTTATATCCTCCCTTCAAGACACCATCCATTCCGTTCAACTACAAATGATAAACGAATCGAAATATGACGGCTACAGTTTGAGTTCTACATCACACCGTCCGTAATGTTGAGTGCGGACGACTACACACAAGTTCGGCAGTCAACAGTTGCGGCGCTGTCAGTTGGGTAGGCCCGTCGTCCACGGCAAGGCCGTATCACATTGAATGAGAAAAATGTTTTTGATCGTCCTGGGGCCAAAAAACGCATAAAAGGCAACACGACATCGGTCTCTAATTGTCGCGACTCTGGCACAAGACGTGCTCAATATGTTTGCGGACGTTTTCCGCCACAAGTCGAGGGCACGTTCAGAAGCCCTTGCGCAATGCTACTTCCGTAATTCGAGTACTTGCATCATCCCCACAGCCAGAAGTCACACTAACGGCGCAGCCAAGAGCTGCCGTATTGCAAAGTCTGTGACGCGTGTTTCAAAGTCTTCTTCATTAAAACGATTATATTACCAAACGTTGTTAACCTTTAACAATTGGAATGCCGACACACCCACACTTTACGACACGGTTATCACTTTCAGTACTCGTTATAGATACTGCCCACGACCCGTGCCGTTCACTGATAATTAATACCGTTCACTCTAACTTTATATCTTGTTTATCACCAGCTCTGGCGTGTATCAGTCACAGTGCAGGTAGCAACACACGCAGAGCTGATGTCCTCCAAAACATACGGCCCTACGATAATAGATACCGTCAACCTGCACCAGACAGCCTCTTTTCTAGAATACAGTACTACCGGTGGTGTGCGTTCTGCGGTTCTGCGTATGCACACGTCCTCGGACACAGAAATGGGCTCGGCCTCTATACGGAATGTTACGAGGCCACTCGGAGCAAGAAATTCCAGAAAGAACGTTTGTCTTCCTGACAGGTCAACAGGAAGCAGCTCTTCAAAATGGGTGATTCTGTCAGGATGTTTCGTGCCATTTTATGCACCGTTCTCGCAGGCGTGTCCAACGTTCGGATACTTCCCCTTCTTGCCCTTGCTACTGTTAGACGCGTTGTAGTCTGTCTTCCTCTACAGCTCCCCTCCCCCACGAGGCCAGTAATAACACGCCTCCACCTGTGCAAGACGAGGGGAGAATGGGACACTTCGCCGGGTGACCGCCTCGTTCAGCGCCCGACGCGACGCGCCGCCGTCAGTCCCCAGGCACGGCGGCGCTCCAGGCGCAGGGTGCTGCGCCGTTCACGGGACGGTGATCGGCCAGTCGCTGACCAGCGGTGCGAGGTGGCACACGACGCTGCAGGGAGTCCAGTACTTGTTCTCGGATGGCAGAAGTGAAGGGATTACAGTGTGCCCGGTGCGCGATGCGGCGGTCCTCCATTGTGGTAGTTAGACTTGGTCGACCACAAGCCGTACGACGAGTGTGCCTCTCTTCACGTTCCCGTGCGACGCATCACCTAAATGCCCCGCAGACCTCAATACTGCGAGGTTCGATCAATCGGACGAAATGGAAACCTAAAACCAGTCCCCTTTCAAAATCCTATTTCCCACTGGTATGGGGCGCGTCCTTGTCCTTCAGAGCGATGACCTCTAACGCTGTAGGCGCCCCTGTCAGCGGCAGTAATTCCCTCTGGTGAGAACTGCAACTAATCGTTTACACAGCCGATGATGACGCGTCCGTGCACATGCTTACATTGACTTCTAACTGTGTCTCATAAATACTTCACTTTTTTCCCAGGTAGTGTGCTTACCACATTACAGTATGCTGTGGTATGGCAGCAGAATGTGCACTCCGAGACAAAAAAACCGACACGGCTCAAGGAAATTATCCCAGTGGGACGGAATATGCGTAGAGGTAACATAGATGTACAAACAAATGAATACCATTTCAAAAAAATTGACTTGTTCATTCGAGAGAAAGAAGTTGACAGATGGAGCAAGTCAGTAATGTATTCATCCACCTCCTGCTTCAATGCAAGCAGTTACATTCGGCTCGGTGTTCACTGACAGAGCTACTTGATGTCCTCCTGAGTGATACCGTGCCAGATTCTGTCTAACGGGTCCGTTAGATAGTCGCAATCCCGAGCTTGTAGCAGGGCCCTGCCCATATTGCTTTCAAACGTTCTCAAATGGTGAGATCCGGCGAGCTTGCTGGCCGAGATAGGGTTTGACAAGACGAAGACAAGCAGTAGGAATTTTCGACGTTTGTGGACGGGCATTATCTTGCTCAAATGAAAGCCCGCAGTGACTAACCACGAAGGGCAACAAAAGCGGCGTAAAATAACGTCGATGTAACGGCTGACAACCAGAGGGGTCCTGTTACGAAATCAAACTACAATGCGCACCTTCTTTTATGTGTGGCACTGTAGCGAGGAGGAAGCGACCCTGCCTTCCTCCTGTGGTTTCTTTCTTACTAACCAGGTGCCTCGCCGCTTCGGTTGTCCCTCGTCGCAGTAGTGTCGCTCGGGCGCCAGATTCAGTGTAGGTTGGTGCTCCTGCTGAAATGCGGTGTGTCGGCATGCCAATTGTTAAAGGTTAACAACGTTTGGTAATATAATCGTTTTAATGAAGAAGACTTTGAAACACGCGTCACAGACTTTGCAATGCGGCAGCTCTCGGCTGCGCCGTTAGTCGCAACACTTTACGACACCGTTATCACTTTCAGCAGATACTCCCCACGACCCGTGGCGTTCACTGATGATTAATACCGTTCACTTTAACTTTACATCTTGTTGATCACTCCTATATGTGTAGTCAGTGGTGCATTCTGCTGCTGCCACCGCCTACTCGCGACCGTCCTTTCGGAGCCGGCTCCGGGTACTCGACCGTGCGGTTTGAGTGGCGCCTTGCTGCCAACTTAGCACCGTCTTCCCGACGCACAAGAGAGACCCTACCTTTCTCCCTCAGCCAATAGGGATACTCCACTCGTCTCCTATGCATATAGATACCAAAACTCTGAACCAGTGGCCGTTCAGATCGCTGTTGCCAGGCGGATCTGACGTCACGTTTGCGGAGAGTGTGACGGAAGTTTGTGTCTCGGAACACTTTCTCAGATTGTAAGATCCTACTCCCGAATAGTCGGATGTTGTCCCTACTAAGGTTGGACAACATTGCCTCTTACGATGTCATCGTTAATGCTCCTTGCTGACACATAACTGTCCGATGCACATGTATCCTGGCTGCTACAGAGCATTCCCGAGCGTTTGTACCTCGCAGAGGTTCATCAGTGTGCGTAATAATTAGCATACACGCGTAAAGGGAACGCAGGGATGCACTACGAAACGGCACCCTAGACCGCCAGGCCTGACTGGTCGGGCAGTGAGCGTCAGCCTGGCGTGGCGTGCCCCCACCCTGTGGGGCGTCGGGGCAGAGTTCACGGGCTGCACTCGGTGAGATTGCAGGCGGAATGCGGCGGACGCCTGTGCAGGCGGGTTCGTCGGTGTGCAGAGGTGGCGGCCCTCTGTCCGGCCGCTTGCTCGTCGAGCTGTGTCCGGCCACGGTCCCCCCACTCCCGCCAGCATCGTCGAACAGTCCCGTCGCTGCTGTTCAAACGTCGAGCGGTTCCACGATTACTGCAGCCGGCTTCTGAGAGCCGAACTACACGTACTGCGTCAGGCGCTGTCATCTACGCATATTGTTCACGCGCCTGTCTGTGGGGATTAGTGCCCAACCGCGTAAAGGGAATGAAATTCGCAAAGACTTTATGCTCTGCGATCGACGTGTCGCCTGTTTAGTACCCTTGCCGCCTGTGCGGTGAAATTGAGCTGCAGCGTCACACACGCATACACCGTTCACCAAAGTGTATATTCAAATTTCCGTCTGTACCGGTACGAATATCAATTCGTGATTAGTTTGCGTAACTCCTTACAGTGTACTTAGAGATGTCTTTCATGACGATGACTATGCCGTAAAAGGCTTCCGAGTCGGATGCAAATGAAATATACACTACTGAATGGAAAATAATCCGTGCGCCGAAAAACAAAATATTATTCACCCGCTAATTGAGTAATTGCCGAGGAAATTAGATTAGGAAATGAAACACTTAAAGTAGTAAAGGAGTTTTGCTATTTGGGGAGCAAAATAACTGATGATGTTCGAAGTAGAGAGGATATATAATGTAGATTGGCAATGGCAAGGAAAGCGTTTCTGAAAAAGAAAAATTTGTTAACATCGAGTATAGATTTAAATGTCAGGAAGTCGTTTCTTAAAGTATTTGTATGGAGTGTAGCCATGTACGGAAGTGAAACGTGGACGATAAGTAGTTTAGGCAAGAAGAGAACAGAAGCTTTCGAAATGTGGTGCTACAGAAGAATGCTGAAGATTAGATGGATAGATCACATAACTAATGAGGAGGTAGTGAATAGAATTGGGGTGAAGTGGAGTTTGTGGCACAACTTGACTAGAAGAAGCGATCGGTTGGTAGGACATGTTCTGAGGCATCTAGGGATCACCAATTTAGTATGGAGGGCAGCGTGGAGGGTAAAAATCGTAGAGGGAGACCAAGAGATGAGTACACCAAGCAGATCCAGAAGGATGTAGGCTGCAGTAGGTACTGGGAGCTGAAGGAGCTTGCACGGGAGGGCTGCGTCAAACCAGTCTCTGGACTGAAGACCACGGCAATAACAGTCGAGTGAGGCGGCCTTTCGCGGCGGCGCCCTTTCGCCAGCGGTCGGTCCCTGGGGCGGACGGAGGCGTACGAGTGCGGCCGCTCCGGCCCCGGCTGCGCTATCGAGCGACAGCTGACTCACGGCCGCCGCCATAATCCACCTCCTCTCACTGCCCTCTTCCCGTCGCGCACTTCCTACGCCCGACCTGACAGTGGCGGCAGGAATTTCTAAACCTGACTGCAGCTTGTACTTCCTACTTCAACTTTTTGTCTTTTTAAATACGATTGACGCAGTCCTGAAGATAGCAAGGGAGGAACGTACGACAACTATCGCACCATTTGCTTAGCAGCTTATGCGCCCTAGTTGCTGAAAACATACAGAACAAAAGAAAGCCGAGGATCTGCTAGGTGACTCCCAGTTTGGCTTTCGAGAAGGTAAAGGCAGCGGGGAAGCAGTTCCTCAGTTGCGCTCGATAACTATGAACACTCTAATAAACAGTATTTTTGTCACAATGTAGTAAAATTGTTTAAACGACTTCATATTCCTCATCGACTTCCTATTTAGTTACAGATCCGCTATTCCACCTTCCACCAAATGTAATTTTCGAGTGCCGTTACATACCGATGATGTGTATCACAAAGGCTGAAATCAATCGCGCAGCTTCACATCTTCTTCTGCCTTAGTTAATGTACACTCTCGCCGAGTCTTCAAAACGTATAACCACTTTTAAATCGCCTAAGGTCGAAACTGCAATAATCAGTTTTGTAGATAAATAGCACACTCGATGACGAGGGCTTTCTTTCTGTTCGGTCTTGTGACGGTTTGATGCAGCCCGGCGCTAATTCCTCTCCTGAGCCAAACTTTTCGTGTCACTTGCAACCTACGTCGTCAGTTATATGCTGGATGCATTCCAATCTCTGTCTTCTTGTACAGTTTTTACTCTCTACAGCTCCTTCTACCACTGTGGAACTCATTCCCCGGTGTCTTAACCCATGTCCTATCATCTTGTTCCTTCATCTTCTCAGTATTTTCCATATATCTCTTTCCTCGCCGATTCTGTGGATAATCTCCTGTATCCTTACCTTATCTGTCCATCTAACTGTCAACATTCTTCTGTTGGACCACACCTCAATTCCTTCGATTGTTTTCTGTTCCGGTCCCCCCCCCCCCCCCCCCCCCCCCCCCCCCCCCCCATGTTTCACTACCGTGCAGTAATGTGCTCCAAACGTACATTCTCAGAAATTTCTTCCTCAAATTAAGGCCTGTGTTTGATACTAGAAGACATCTCTTGTCCGGGAATTCCCGTTTTGCCAATGCTAGATTGCTTTTTATGACCATGTTCTCTCCGTCTCGGGATATTTTGCTGCCTAGGTAGCGGAATTCCTTAACTTTGTCTACTTCGTGATCACCAATTCAGATGTTAAGCTTTTCGCTGTAGTCTAGTCAGGTACTTCTCAGCACATTCGTCTCTCTTTGATTTACTCTGTCCACATTCCGTACTCAGAACACTGCTCACTCCATTCAACAGGTACTCTAAATCACCTTCTCTTCCGTTAGCAATGTCTACATGTATATGGATACTCTGCAAATCACACTTAGGTGCCTGCCAGAGGGTTCATCGACCCACCTTCACAATAATTCCCTACTGCTCCAATTTTGAATAGCGCACGGAAAAAACGAACACCTATACCTTCCGTGCGAGCTCTGATTTTCCTTATTTTATTATGATGTTCGTTTCTCCCTATGTAGGTCAGCGTCAACAAAATATTTTCGCATTCCGGATTGGCAACTGGAATTTCGTGAGAATGTTCCGCCGCAAAGATAAACGCCTTTGTTTTTTAAAGATGCCCACCCTAAATCCTGAGTCACATCCGTGACACTCTCTCCCCCATTTCGCAATAATACAAAACGTGCTGCTCTTCTTTGAACTTTCTCGATATACCCCGTTTATCTGCCAAGGATCCCAGGATACGCAACAGTACACCAAAAGAGAACGGACAAACGTAGTGTAGGCAGTCTAGTAAATCTGTTGCATCTTCTAAGTGTTCTGCAGTGTCTGGTTTGCCTTCCTGTGAGTAAAGAGCTAGTTGTATTTGACAAGAACGACAGTTTTTCTTCGAAGTAATTCATAATGTTCGAATACAATATATGTTCCAAAATCCTGGTGCATATCGACGTTGCGTCACCGCGGCGTGAGCGGCCCCTATGGGAGCGACGCGCAGCCACGCCGCGGCCACGCTAGCAGACCGCCACTAGGAGGCGGACTGGGAGAGCCGCAGCGGTGTCAACGATGGCGGTGGCACGGACACGAGTGATCGGCTTGCACGGAAGTTGTACCTATCAACGGGCATCGGTTATTTGCATGTCGCCAAGTTAAGTAGTGTCCATCCAACTACTGTAATAAACTCCATTAATATCATTTGCTTTATGTTGTCTAGCCATCCGAGAAAAACTGCTTCCTAGGCACTCTATAAAGACGCGTGGGCAGCATTCCACAGAATACGTGGAAGAGACCTGGAGACACTGGAAGGTTTCAGACTGCTTATATAGTGGTAAGACAGAGATTTAGGAACCACGTTTTACATTGTAAGACATTTCCAGGGGCGGATGTGGACTCTGACCACAATATATTGGCTATGAACTGTAGATTAAACTGAAGAAACAGTGAAAAGGTAGGAACTTAAGCAGATGGGACTTGGATAAACTGAAAGAATCGGAGGTTGTAGAGTTCAGAGAGAGAATTGGGGCACGACTGACAAGGACAGGGGAAAGGAATATAGTAGAAGAAGAAAGGGTAGCTTTGAGAGATGAAATAGTGAAGACAGCAGAGGGTCAAGTACGTAAAAAGACGAGGGCTAGTAGAAATCCTTGGGTAACACAAGAGATATTCAAATTAATCGATGAAAGGAGAAAATAAAAAGTGAAGCAGGGGAAATGCAATAGAAACTTTTAAAAAATATGCCTAACCAGGAAGAGCTAGAGAACAAATGTAAGGATCTAGAAGCATTTATCTCTAGGGGTAAGATAGATACTGCGTACAGGAAAATTAAAGAAACGTTTGGAGGAAAGAGAACCACTTGGATGAATATGAAACCAGTCCTAGGCAAAGAACGAAAAGCAGAAAGGTGCAAGGAGTATATAGAGGATCTACACAAGGGTAATGTACTTGAGGGCGATATTATGAAAATGAAAGAGGACATACACTCCTGGAAATGGAAAAAAGAACACATTGACACCGGTGTGTCAGACCCACCATACTTGCTCCGGACACTGCGAGAGGGCTGTACAAGCAATGATCACACGCACGGCACAGCGGACACACCAGGAACCGCGGTGTTGGCCGTCGAATGGCGCTAGCTGCGCAGCATTTGTGCACCGCCGCTGTCAGTGTCAGCCAGTTTGCCGTGGCATACGGAGCTCCATCGCAGTCTTTAACACTGGTAGCATGCCGCGACAGCGTGGACGTGAACCGTATGTGCAGTTGACGGACTTTGAGCGAGGGCGTATAGTGGGCATGCGGGAGGCCGGGTGGACGTACCGCTGAATTGCTCAACACGTGGGGCGTGAGGTCTCCACAGTACATCGATGTTGTCGCCAGTGGTCGGCGGAAGGTGCACGTGCCCGTCGACCTGGGACCGGACCGCAGCGACGCACGGATGCACGCCAAGACCGTAGGATCCTACGCAGTGCCGTAGGGGACCGCACCGCCACTTCCCAGCAAATTAGGGACACTGTTGCTCCTGGGGTATCGGCGAGGACCATTCGCAACCGTCTCCATGAAGCTGGGCTACGGTCCCGCACACCGTTAGGCCGTCTTCCGCTCACGCCCCAACATCGTGCAGCCCGCCTCCAGTGGTGTCGCGACAGGCGTGAATGGAGGGACGAATGGAGACGTGTCGTCTTCAGCGATGAGAGTCGCTTCTGCCTTGGTGCCAATGATGGTCGTATGCGTGTTTGGCGCCGTGCAGGTGAGCGCCACAATCAGGACTGCATACGACCGAGGCACACAGGGCCAACACCCGGCATCATGGTGTGGGGAGCGATCTCCTACACTGGCCGTACACCACTGGTGATCGTCGAGGGGACACTGAATAGTGCACGGTACATCCAAACCGTCATCGAACCCATCGTTCTACCATTCCTAGACCGGCAAGGGAACTTGCTGTTCCAACAGGACAATGCACGTCCGCATGTATCCCGTGCCACCCAACGTGCTCTAGAAGGTGTAAGTCAACTACCCTGGCCAGCAAGATCTCCGGATCTGTCCCCCATTGAGCATGTTTGGGACTGGATGAAGCGTCGTCTCACGCGGTCTGCACGTCCAGCACGAACGCTGGTCCAACTGAGGCGCCAGGTGGAAATGGCATGGCAAGCCGTTCCACAGGACTACATGCAGCATCTCTACGATCGTCTCCATGGGAGAATAGCAGCCTGCATTGCTGCGAAAGGTGGATATACACTGTACTAGTGCCGACATTGTGCATGCTCTGTTGCCTGTGTCTATGTGCCTGTGGTTCTGTCAGTGTGATCATGTGATGTATCTGACCCCAGGAATGTGTCAATAAAGTTTCCCCTTCCTGGGACAATGAATTCACGGTGTTCTTATTTCAGTTTCCAGGAGTGTAGATGAAGATGAGAATGGAGATATCATACTGCATTAAGTATTTCACGAAGCATTGGAAGAGCTAAGTCGAAACAAATCCCCATTAGAGCTACTGATAGGCCTGGGAGAGCCAGCCAAGACAAAACTCTTCCATCTGGGCAGCAAGATGTATGAGACATCCGAAAAACCCTCAGACTTCAAGAAGAATGTAATAATCCCAATTATAAATAAAGTAGGTTCTTAACAGATGCGAAAATTATCGAACTATCAGTCAGGGCTGCAAAATACTAACACGAATTCTTTACAGCTGAATGGAAAAAGTGGTTGAAGCCGGCCTAGGGGAAGATCAGTTTGGATTCCGTAGAAATGTTGGAACACGCGAGGCAGTACTAAGATTACGACTTATCTTAGAACAAAGATTAAGGAAAAGCAAACCTACGTTTCTAGCATTTGTAGACTTGGAGAAAGCTTATGACGATGTTGACTGGAATAATCTCTTTCAAATTCGGAATGTGGCGCGGATACATTACAGGGAGCGAAAGGCTATTTACAATTTGTACAGAAACAAGACATAAGAGTCGACGGGCACGAAATTGCGGCAGTGGTTGAGGAGGGAGTGAGGCAGCGTTGTAGCCTCAGCCCGATGTTACTCAGTCTGCGTATTGGACAAGCAGTAAAGGTAGGGTAACCAGGAGGACAAACAGCTTCAAAAAGGAGGACAAAGGAAGGAAAAAGATGACACATCAAACGGGTCAACTGCAGATCAGCATACCACTCGCCAGCTTTGGACAAATCACGTGACTGCCGGGAATTACCAGTAAAACTAGTAGTAAATTGTTACTGGTGGTCAGGTGGTGACTCCCAGAGTAACATTCTTTTTTATTTTAAATTAAAAACATTGATTGTGGTGATAGTGTGGCAGCAACTGTTTTTATATTTACGCGCAGTTTTAGGATTTAGCAAAGATGGCTGCCTAAACGCCACTCCTGATTGGTTAATTTCGTGTGACTTGTCCAAAGCTGACAGGTGGTACCCTCAACTGCAGTATTCCCCGTCAAACATACGTTCAGTTTTAATAAATGAGTTTATTATTTATAGAAATAACATACATACATTCCTTAACAATTATTTATACTTCTCAGAGGGACCAATTTTTTTGCAGAAGTTTAGGCTTACTAAACAGATAATTTTAAAATGACACACATGAAAATTAGAACATCAACAGACCTTTTATTGATTCTAGGTTTAATCTATTCCTCTCATCAGTCCACTGTGTGGTAAGTAGAGAAAATATTCTTTCAGCATTAACATTATGCCCTGAAATACTGAAAAAGTATTCAGCAAGTTTCAGCAACTCTGAGTGACAGTCAACTGACTTACTGTCACAAAAAAGCTTTATCCATTTTTTACTACAAGATAAAGTCCTAAACTCTGGATCATCATTATTTTAGAAATTGCCTGAAATTGCAAAACTGATCAAAACATTTTGCATCTTCAGTTTCAAAGGCTTTACATTTCTCCTGGAAATATACAAGGCTTTTCTCAACAACACTGTAGCAAAAATCATTTTTAAGCGACATCCATCTAAAACATGAGAAGCCCTCAGACTTACAGAGCCATTGTTTCAAATATTCGTGGCATGACTGATAAAGTAAAATAGCTTCCGCCATAAAAAGTTTGACTTCTTTCTCGAAACCTTCCTCTGTTGCAGTTTTCAGGATATGCTTGACCTTAAGGCAAATGAATTTTTCACTTAATCGGTCTTCAAGCACCTTACACACTGACTCTAAAATTTTCAATGACATCAACCTCACAGTTGTCATCCTTTTCTAATTCTAGATTACTTGTACTGAACAAAGACATCAATGAATGCAAATACCATAAGTAAGCTTCACTCAACCTGTTCTCAAAAAATTGAAACAAAACCTTTGGCGGTTTGCTTTAAAGGCAGCATACATTTCCAGTATCCTTTCAATGGCTGGAAAAAGAGACAGTCACCTAGTCTTCACATGAGACAGGACTTGATTGTAATTAACTTCAACAAATTCATTAACTGTATTACGCTCAACTTTGTGTAAAAGCCGGACACTGTAAAAATCCGCCCGGACCCCGGACGAAGAGGTAAAAAGGAGGACATGTCCGGATTAATCTGGACGTCTGGTCACCCTACGTAAAGGAAACAAAGGAAAAATTTAGAGTAGGAATTAAAATCAAGGGAGTAGAAATGAAAAACCCTGAGGTTTCCCGATGACACTGTAATTACGTCAGAGACAGCAAAGGAGTTGGAAGAACAGTTGAATGGAATAGTTAGGGTCTTGAAAGGAGGATACACAGCGGGTATTCAGGACGATCCGCCGCGAACGGTACTGGTCTGGCACTACAGGCATCTAGCGGTAGAGCGGGTGAAACTACGAAAGTTAGCAGACACGTGATCAGCGCGCCAGGGTAGAGAGCAGTTCTGAACTGCCGTCAATCCCCGCATGCGCACTACGCAGTGATAACTAGCACATGCGCAGAAGGGGCTATCGCAGTGTTTCCTGCTTGTTATTTGCTTACTGCTTGGTGGTTAGTAGCTCATTTCAGATTTTCGTGTTGGGGGTTTTCCGCGTTTTTTATAGTAAGTTTTCATGAACGCAGAGAAAAAATCTTTTTTTGCCAGAAAATTTTCTTTTATCCTAGCTGTTTGGGAAAGCATTGATTACTTCGTATTCTAGAAATGAAATGGAGCAAAGAGGCTGGCTCTGAGCATTATGGGACTTAACTGCTGTGGTCATCAGTCCCCCAGAACTTGGAACTACTTAAACCTAACTAACATAAGGACATCACACACATCCATGCCCGAGGCAGGATTCGAACCTGCGACCATAGCGGTAGCGCGGTTCCACAATGTAGCGCCTAGAACCACTCGGCCACCCTGGCCGACCAGCAAAGAGGCGTTAAGCGTCTTAATTCAGTCAGTCAGCGAGGAAAGATGTACGTGTGACTCGCTGTATACGTCGGCAATCGTTTCTTTCTGACTAATATGCATATAACGCCACACGCTGATTTTCGATTTCTATCGTAATGCCTTATCTTACGAAAGTTCATGTTTGCTTCGATTGCACCACTTCTTTATTTCAGTATGCCAGAAAAGAGAAACTGGCAGTGATAGGCGACAAAGTCCGTGCAGTTTCGCCCGGTGCGATAGACGGGGATTGAAAAAGTCTTGAGTAGCACTTATATACCGTATATTCAAAAAACCCCGCAAAAAAACACAAGTACATCTTTAAGTATTGGTCCTCTCAAGTGCCGCAAATTGCAGCGCACACATCCTCAACAACTTCTGAAACAGTGGGCTGTGCTGTTCTGTGGCTAAATGCCAGACTCTTAAAAGATTCGCCATTCGCCAGGAAACGTAATGTTACAACCAGCCTGCAACACAACAGGGCGCTTGCCGGTAATTTATCAGTGATCTAGGCTGGTGTGTTCACCAAAGGTACATGGTGCTCAAAAAGTCTCTTCGAAGTGCATATGATTGTTATCCGCGCGTGCCGTGTGCCGCAGTGAATATACCGAAATTAAACACAGTGAAATACAAGTTATTAATTTATTAAATATTCATTTCTACTTACAAATTTTCGCATTAAATGTTGAAACTGTCGCCTGTGTTGTTGAATACACAAGTCATTTCGTCTAATCATGTTTCCAAACACAAGCTGTAACATTGCTTCCGTAACAGAAGCAGTGAAAGTGGATATTGCAATTTTCAATTCATCGACGAATTTTGGACGGTTTTTATAGACACCTGCTTTCGCTCACTCCAGAAGAAAAAGTCAGGTTGTGTTAGGTCAGGCGATCGTGGAGGCCAAAGTCCCTGTGAAATTATGCGATCACCGAAAACATCAGCAAGCAGCGACATTGAAACGCGAGCCTTATGCGCGGTTTGCACCATCTTGTGGAAAATAACCGTTCAGTATTCCACTTAACACAAGTTCTCCTATGTGTGGGTACAGAATATCACTGCAGTGTCGTTGTGCGTTTATTGTTTCGTAGAAAAATATGGGACCCACAATCCGACGACTAGAAATTGCAATCCAAACTCCTGTTTTCACATAATGAAGTGGTTCCTCATAAATACACAATGTATTCGCAGTAATCCACATACGAGAATTTTGCGAGTTCATGCACCAGGACAAATGAAACCACGCCTCATCAGTGATAACGTTTCATTAAGAATATCTCTTCCATTTTGCTGAACGAAATTTTTGAACCATTGACAGTAATGCAGTCACTTGCCACGATCAGTATTTTTCAGTTCTTGCACGGCTGTCACTTTATATGGCAGAAGTTCTAATTTTTTCCTTACAGCTGTGTGGACCGTTCCGACACTTAACATCGATTTCCTGGGCGAATTTTCTTACTGACTTGTTCGGACTCATGGATATTTCATCGGAAATATCGAGGACAACCACTTCTCGGTGCATCTGTCACTGAACCCGCACTTCGAAATTTGTTAATCAAATCTCGCACAGTATCTCGATGTGGGAGTGTTGTCTCCGAGAAAACTGAATGAAATGTTTGACGCACTGAAACTGTGAATTTACCGCCAGCTTTGAACAGTTGTTCGACTAAAAACACACGTTCTTCAATGGTTAGCATTTTACCACTGACAAAAACGAAACAAACGAGCGAAGGAACTAAACGTTCACGTCAACACGTAACGGCACACACCTACGATACGCTGGCTGAGATAAACGAAACAGTGGAATGTTGGGAGAGTCCACTTGAAGGGAAGTAACCCAGGCAGGCGAACAACCATACGGCACGCGCGGCTGACAATCATACGGCACTGCGGAGAGACTTTTTGAACACCCCGTATAAACTTATGATTTAATTCCCACTTTCGAGAATGTGAGACAGCCTCACTCATAGTTGTGTCACACTTGCTAAATCCATCTTCTACCATAAACAGCAGTTTCTCGAAACAGGCCATGTCCATCCTCACGAAGTTCCGAAATTCCTGCGGATCTTCGGGCCTCAGTTCTTTCATAGGCAGTGATTACAATCCCCTGTAATCGTTCCTTCTTTGCAGTCAGGGTGGAACTCAACGACGTCTGGCTTTTCGTTTTCGTCGTCGTTCTGCCCTAATAATAAGACTTACTGCCACTGCCAGAGCAATAGCTCCAAAAGCAAGTGGGTCCACCATGTGCAGACTGGTGCATACAGGGTGTTTCAAAAATGACCGGTATATTTGAAACGGCAATAAAAACTAAACGAGCAGCGATAGAAATACATCGTTTGTTGCAATATGCTTGGGACAACAGTACATTTTCAGGCATACAAACTTTCGAAATTACAGTAGTTACAATTTTCAACAACAGATGGCGCTGCGGTCTGGGAAACTCTATAGTACGATATTTTCCACACATCCACCATGCGTAGCAATAATATGGCGTAGTCTCTGAATGAAATTACCCGAAACCTTTGACAAAGTGTCTGGCGGAATGGCTTCACATGCAGATGAGATGTACTGCTTCAGCTGTTCAATTGTTTCTGGATTCTGGCGGTACACCTGGTCTTTCAAGTGTCCCCACAGAAAGAAGTCACAGGGGTTCATGTCTGGCGAATAGGGAGGCCAATCCACGCCGCCTCCTGTATGTTTCGGATAGCCCAAAGCAATCACACGATCATCGAAATATTCATTCAGGAAATTAAAGACGTCGGCCGTGCGATGTGGCCGGGCACCATCTTGCATAAACCACGAGGTGTTCGCAGTGTCGTCTAAGGCAGTTTGTACCGCCACAAATTCACGAAGAATATCCAGATAGCGTGATGCAGTAATCGTTTCGGATCTGAAAAATGGGCCAATGATTCCTTTGGAAGAACTGGCGGCGCAGACCAGTACTTTTTGAGGATGCAGGGACGATGGGACTGCAACATGGGGCTTTTCGGTTCCCCCTATGCGCCAGTTCTGTTTATTGACGAAGCCGTCCAGGTAAAAATAAGCTTCGTCAGTAAACCAAATGCTGCCCACATGCATATGCCGTCATCAATCCTGTGCACTATATCGTTAGCGAATGTCTCTCGTGCAGCAATGGTAGCGGCGCTGAGGGGTTGCCGCATTTGAATTTTGTACAGATAGAGGTGTAAACTCTGGCGCACGAGACGATACGTGGACGTTGGCGTCATTTGGACCGCAGCTGCAACACGGCGAACGGAAACCCGAGGCCGCTGTCGGATCACCTGCTGCACTAGCTGCGCGTTGCCGTCTGCGGTTGCCGTACGCGGTCGCCCTACCTTTCCGGCACGTTCATCCGTCACGTTCCCAATCCGTTGAAATTTTTCAAACAGATCCTTTATTGTATCGCTTTTCGGTCCTTTGGTTACATTAAACCTCCGTCGAAAACTTCGTCTTGTTGCAACAACACTGTGTTCTAGGCGGTGGAATTCCAACACCAGAAAAATCCTCTGTTCTAAGGAATAAACCATGTTGTCTACAGCACACTTGCACGTTGTGAACAGCACACGCTTACAGCAGAAAGACGACGTACAGAATGGCGCACCCACAGACTGCGTTGTCTTCTATATCTTTCACATCACTTGCAGCGCCATCTGTTGTTGAAAATTGTAACTACTGTAATTTCGAAAGTTTGTCCGCCTGAAAATGTACTGTTGTCCCAAGCATATTGCAACAAACGGTGTATTTGTATCGCTGCTCGTTTAGTTTTTATTGCCGTTTCAAATATACCGGTCATTTTTCAAACACCCTGTAAATGTAAATTTATACATACTAATACCTGTGTAACTAAGTGTCGTAATATAAAAGTAACAGTTGATTCTGTAATTCGGAACAGTTGCATCCTACATAAGAGAATAACAATTACTTAACAAATAATCATAAAAACAATTATGCTCACATAAATACTTTAAACGAATGACCTTCCAGAATGCACACGGCACCCCTTGTTTTCGCACGGCAGATCGAACAACAAGATATCAGAGAGTTCTGTTCGCGTTTCGCACGTTATTGGCGTCCACTGCGTACGTGCGCCAGGTAGATCGCGCGTAGCTGGTGTAATATGTCTACGTGACACGCTACGTAGTTACAGATTGCCCGCTTCGGGCGCTGGTGCATAGATGTACGGATTAGGTGGGTCTGAAGATAAATATTATTAATAATAATAATTAAGATAAATATTAATAAAAGCAAAAGGAGGATAATGGAATATAGTCGAATTAAATGTTGAGAGAACGAGATTAGAAAATGAGACACTTAAAGTACTAGATGGATTTTGCTATTTGCACAGCAAAATAATTGTCAGGAAGTCTTTTCTGAAAGTATGTGTATGGAGTGTAGCCATGTATGGAAGTGAAACATGGACGCTAGACAGTGTAGACAAGATGAGAATAGAATCTTTTGAAATGTGGTGCTACAGAAGGATGCTGAAGGTTAGACAGGTAGATCAGGTATCTAATGAAGAGATACTGAATAGAAATCGGGAGAAGGGACATTTGTGTCAGAATTTGACTAGAAGAAGGGATCGGTTGGTAGGACACGTTCTGAGCATCAAGGGATCACCAGTTTAGTACTGGAGGGAAGCGTAGTGGGTAAAAATCGTAGAGGGAGACCAAGAGATGAATACACTAGAAGCGGATTCAGAAGGATGTAGGCTGCAGTAGGTACTGGGAGATGAAGAGCAGCAAGGAGAGCTGCATCAAACCGGTCTCTGAACTGGAGGCCACAACAGCAACAACAACGTAGGAAACATTTGTAAGGTACGCGGAGGAGATAACGAATAAAGGATTGAAAGAAACACGTCCTGGTTTCCACATGAGAGGGTAACATTTGTTAACTGCCTTCCACGGCCAGCTTGCAGGCTACAGACGCCGCTCAGAGCGACGACAGGCTGGAACCGCACCAGGGACTGCCACACAGCTGGCCGAGACTCTGAGGCGGGGACGCCGACTGCCTCCCACGCTGTGCTCACGCGCAGCCTCCAATGCGTGTTCTGTGTCCCACCGACAAGCGCTGTCCTTTACGTAACTACGCAGCCGGAAATCACACCGGTTCACATCTGGTGATCTAGGTGGCCGCACAGTTTGGACCGATCGGCCTATGACTGTGTTTTCTCCAGATGTGTTAGGGAGTAGCCGAGTGACCTCACGAGGAACGTGAGGTGGAGCTCCATCATCCACCGAAGCAGTTGAGTCGGAAGCATCTCTCCCCTGCAGAGCAGGGATCACATGTTGGCCAAGCAGATCGCAGCAAAGTGTGCCCTTCGCGCTGCACGTCCTCGATTCTCGGGTTCCGAGTGCCTCCTAAGTCAAAAGATTCTGTCTTTCCAGGAAAGGTAACAACAGCATGAAACTTTTTCGTCTGAATCTTGTACGATACGCGTGACACTGGAAACTTTAGGCGGTTGACGGCTAACAGCTGCTCGTGGAATCAGTTCGAAACGTTCAACATTATTGGCGGTCCTCGTCTGAATTATACAGGGTGTTACAAAAAGGTACGGCCAAACTTTCAGGAAACATTCCTCACACACAAAGAAAGAAAATATGTTATGTG
The DNA here is from genome assembly GCF_023864275.1 of Schistocerca cancellata. Classification (NCBI taxonomy): domain Eukaryota; kingdom Metazoa; phylum Arthropoda; class Insecta; order Orthoptera; family Acrididae; genus Schistocerca; species Schistocerca cancellata. The sequence continues at coordinate 211,021,883 of NC_064635.1, forward strand.
GACATGTGTCCGGAAACGCTTACTTTCCATGTTAGAGCTCATTTTATTACTTCTCTTCAAATCACATTAATCATGGAATGAAAACACACAGCAACAGAACATACCAGCGTGACTTCAAACACTTTGTTACAGGAAATGTTCAAAATGTCCTCCGTTAGCGAGGATACATGCATCCACCCTCCGTCGCATGGAATCCCTGATGCGCTGATGCAGCCCTGGAGAATGGCGTATTGTATCACAGCCGTCCACAATACGAGGACGAAGAGTCTCTACATTTGGTACCGGAGTTGCGTAGACAAGAGCTTTCAAATGTCCCCATAAATGAAAGTCAAGAGGGTTGAGGTCAGGAGAGGGTGGAGGCAATGGAATTGGTCCTCCTCTACCAATCCATCGGTCACCGAATCTGTTGTTGAGACGTGTACGAACACTTCGACTGAAATGTGCAGGAGCTCCATCGTGCATGAGCCACATGTTGTGTCGTACTTGTAAAGGCACATGTTCTAGCAGCACAGGTAGAGTATCCCGTATGAAATCATGGCGGTGAATCGAGGAAGTACAGTACATACTGACGAAAGCAAAATGAGCTCTAACATGGAAATTAAGCGTTTCCGGACACATGTCCACATAGCATCTTTTCTTTATTTGTGTGTGAGGAATGTTTCCTGAAAGTTTGGCCGTACCTTTTTGTAACACCCTGTATATACACAGGGTGGTCCATTGATCGTGACCGTGCCAAATATCTCACGAAATAAGCGTCAAACGAAAAAACTGCAAAGAACGAAACTTGTCTAGCTTGAAGGGGAAAACCAGATGGCGCTATGGTTGGCCCGCTAGATGGCGCTGCCATAGGTCAAACGGATATCAACTGCGTTTTTTAAATAGGAACCCCCATTTTTATTACATATTCGTGTAGTATGTAAAGAAATATTAATATTTTAGTTCGACCACTTTTTTTGATTTGTGATAGATGGCGTTGTAATAGTCACAAACATGTGGCTCACAATTTTAGACGAACAGTTGGTAACAGGAAGGCTTTTTAAATTAAAATACAGAACGTAGGTACGTTTGAACATTTTATTTCGGTTGTTCCAATGTGATACATGTACCTTTGTGAAGTTACCATTTCTGAGAACACCTGCTGTTACAGCGTGATTACCTGTAAATACTACATTAATGCAACAAATGCTCAAAATGATGTCCGTCAACTTCAATGCATTTGGCAATACGTGTAACGACATTCCTCTCAACAGCGACTAGTTCGCCTTCCGTAATGTTCGCACATGTATTGACAATGCGTTGACGCATGGAGTCAGGCTTTGTCGGTGGATCACGATAGCAAATATCCTTCAACTTTCCCCACAGAAATAAATCCGGGGACGTCAGATCCGGTGAACATGCGGACCATGGTATGGTGCTTCGACGACCAATCCACCTGTCATGAAATATGCTGTTCAATACCGCTTGAACCGCACGCGAGCTATGTGCCGGAGACCCATCATGTTGGAAGTACATCGCCATTCTGTCATGCAGTGAAACATCTTGTAGTAACATCGGTAGAACATTAAGTAGGAAATCAGCATACATTGCACCATTTAGACTGCCATCGATAAAATGGGGGCCAATTATCTTTCCTCCCATAATGGCGCACCATACATTAACCCGCCAAGGCCGCTGATGTTCCACTTGTCGCAGCCATCGTCGATTTTCCGTTGCCCAATAGTGCATATTGTACCAGTTTACATTACCCCTGTTGGTGAATGACGCTTCGTCGCTAAATAGAACGCGTGCAAAAAATCTGTCATGGTTCCGTAATTTCTCTTGTGCCCAGTGGCAGAACTGTACACGACGTTCAAAGTCGTCTCCATGCAATTCCTGGTGCCATAGAAATATGGTACGGGTGCAATCGATGTTGATGTAGCATTCTCAACACCGACGCTTTTGAGATTCCCGATTCTCGCGCAATTTGTCTGCTACTGCAGACAGCAGCTTAAACACCTACTTGGGTATCATCATTTGTTGCAGGTCGTGGTTGACGTTTCACATGTGGCTGAACACTTCCTGTTTTCTTAAATAACGTAACTATCCGGCGAACGGTCCGGACACTTGAATGATGTCGTCCAGAATATCGAGCAGCATACATAACACACGCCCGTTTGGCATTTTGATCACAATATCCATACATCAACACGGTATCGACCTTTTCCGCAATTGGTAAACGGTCCATTTTAAGACAGGTGATGTATCACGAAACAAATACCGTCCGCACTGACGGAATGTTACGTGATGCCAGGTACTTACACGTTTGTGACTATTACAGCGCCATCTATCACAAAGCGAAAACATTCATATTTCTTTACATACTACACGAATATGTAATAAAAATGGGGGTTCCTATTTAAAAAACGCAGTTGATATCCGTTTTACCTATGGCAGCGCCATCTAGCGGGCCAACCACAGCGCCATCTGGTTTCCCCCTTGAAGCTAGACGAGTTTCGTTCTTTGTAGTTTTTTCGTTTGACGCTTATTTCGTGAGATATTTGGCCCGGTCACAATCAGTGGACCACCCTGTGAGTGTATGTTGTTTTACGAACAGACAGCTCTGAGTTACAGTGCTTGGAAACCTTTCTGGAGGCCTGGCAGGCCTTCGGACTTTCCGCAGACGTGATTAACTCGGCGCCCCGTCCTTTCTCGTCGCCAGACCCGGTCGTGCCATAAGCGGACCAGCACCAGCTCAAATTGCCGGCCGTGCATGGAAGCTTGCGCCCGATGCGTGGCGCCGCCTTCTGCCTCCCAGCAACTGGCACGGCGGCCAGCACAGCTAGGCTAAGCGAGAGGCACCTCCACAGCATTGTTCCGTTACAACAGACCTCGAACCTGAGATGCAACGCAAACATGTTGCTCTACGAAGCCCTAACAACATTTTTACACTTCCATATCAGTTTAATAAGTCACAGCTGCAAAATACTAACGCGAATTCTTTACAGACGAATGGAAAAACTGGTAGAAGCGGACCTCGGGGAAGATCAGTTTGGATTCCGTAGAAATATTGGAACACGTGAGGCAATACTAACCTTAAGACTTATCTTAGAAGAAAGATTAAGAAAAGGCAAACCTACGTTTCTAGCATTTGTAGACTTAGAGAAAGCTTTTGACAACGTTGACTGGAATACTCTCTTTCAAATTGTGAAGGTGGTAGGGGTAAAATACAGGGAGCGAAAGGCTATTTACAATTTGTACAGAAACCAGATGGCAGTTATAAGAGTCGAGGGGCATGAAAGGGAAGCAGTGGTTGGGAAAGGAGTGAGACAGGGTTGTAGCCTCTCCCCGATGTTACTCAATCTGTATATTGAGCAAGCAGTAAAGGAAACAAAAGAAAAATTCGGAGTAGGTATTAAAATTCATGGAGAAGAAGTAAAAACTTTGAGGTTCGCCGATGACATTGTAATTCTGTCAGAGACAGCAAAGGACTTGGAAGAGCAGTTGAACGGAATGGACAGTGTCTTGAAAGGAGGATATACACTCCTGGAAATGGAAAAAAGAACACATTGACACCGGTGTGTCAGACCCACCATACTTGCTCCGGACACTGCGAGAGGGCTGTACAAGCAATGATCACACGCACGGCACAGCGGACACACCAGGAACCGCAGTGTTGGCCGTCGAATGGCGCTAGCTGCGCAGCATTTGTGCACCGCCGCCGTCAGTGTCAGCCAGTTTGCCGTGGCATACGGAGCTCCATCGCAGTCTTTAACACTGGTAGCATGCCGCGACAGCGTGGACGTGAACCGTATGTGCAGTTGACGGACTTTGAGCGAGGGCGTATAGTGGGCATGCGGGAGGCCGGGTGGACGTACCGCCGAATTGCTCAACACGTGGGGCGTGAGGTCTCCACAGTACATCGATGTTGTCGCCAGTGGTCGGCGGAAGGTGCACGTGCCCGTCGACCTGGGACCGGACCGCAGCGACGCACGGATGCACGCCAAGACCGTAGGATCCTACGCAGTGCCGTAGGGGACCGCACCGCCACTGCCCAGCAAATTAGGGACACTGTTGCTCCTGGGGTATCGGCGAGGACCATTCGCAACCGTCTCCATGAAGCTGGGCTACGGTCCCGCACACCGTTAGGCCGTCTTCCGCTCACGCCCCAACATCGTGCAGCCCGCCTCCAGTGGTGTCGCGACAGGCGTGAATGGAGGGACGAATGGAGACGTGTCGTCTTCAGCGATGAGAGTCGCTTCTGCCTTGGTGCCAATGATGGTCGTATGCGTGTTTGGCGCCGTGCAGGTGAGCGCCACAATCAGGACTGCATACGACCGAGGCACACAGGGCCAACACCCGGCATCATGGTGTGGGGAGCGATCTCCTACACTGGCCGTGCACCACTGGTGATCGTCGAGGGGACACTGAATAGTGCACGGTACATCCAAACCGTCATCGAAGCCATCGTTCTACCATTCCTAGACCGGCAAGGGAACTTGCTGTTCCAACAGGACAATGCACGTCCGCATGTATCCCGTGCCACCCAACGTGCTCTAGAAGGTGTAAGTCAACTACCCTGGCCAGCAAGATCTCCGGATCTGTCCCCCATTGAGCATGTTTGGGACTGGATGAAGCGTCGTCTCACGCGGTCTGCACGTCCAGCACGAACGCTGGTCCAACTGAGGCGCCAGGTGGAAATGGCATGGCAAGCCGTTCCACAGGACTACATCCAGCATCTGTACGATCGTCTCCATGGGAGAATAGCAGCCTGCATTGCTGCGAAAGGTGGATATACACTGTACTAGTGCCGACATTGTGCATGCTCTGTTGCCTGTGTCTATGTGTCTGTGGTTCTGTCAGTGTGATCATTGTGATGTATCTGACCCCAGGAATGTGTCAATAAAGTTTCCCCTTCCTGGGACAATGAATTCACGGGGTTCTTATTTCAATTTCCAGGAGTGTAAGATGAACATCAACAAAAGCAAAACGATGATAATGGAATGTAGTCAAATTAAATCGGGTGATGCTGAGGGAATTAGATTAGGAAATGAGACACTTAAAGTAGTAAAGGAGTTTTGCTATTTAGGGAGTAAAATAACTGATGATGGTCGAAGTAGAGTGGATATAAAATGTAGACTGGCAATGGCAAGGAAAGCGTTTCTCAAGAAGAGAAATTTGTTAACATCGAGTATAGATTTAAGTGTCAGGAAGTCATTTCTGAAAGTATTTGTGTGGAGTGTAGCCATGTATGGAAGTGAAACATGGATGATAAATAGTTTGGACAAGAAGAGAATAGAAGCTTTCGAAATGTGCTGCTACAGAAGAATGCTAAAGATAAGGTGGGTAGATCACGTAACTAATGAGGAGGTATTGAATAGGATTGGGGAGAAGAGAAGTTTGTGGCACAACTTGACTAGAAGAAGGGATAGGTTGGTAGGACATGTTTTGAGGCATCGAGGGATCACAAATTTAGCATTGGAGGGCAGCGTGGAGGGTAAAAATCGTAGAGGGAGACCAAGAGATGAATACACTAAGCAGATTCAGAAGGATGTAGGTTCCGGTAGGTACTGGGAGATGAAGAGGCTTGCACAGGATAGAGTAGCATGGAGAGCTGCATCAAACCAGTCTCAGGACTGAAGACCACAACAACAACAACAACATGAAGTACCGCAATTTAGAATTCTTTCAAGTCCTCTCTTTACGAGGCCTTCGACCTCTATCTTGTTCCATCTTGCACTAATCTTCTCATCTCCACGTAAGTACAGTGTTTCTGCAAAATGAAACTGGCAACGAAAATATTTCATGCACTTTAAGATAGGCAACCCACTTATATCATCCTCACCTGTGAGGGATGGTGGAAGTTTGGTTGTCTATCTTAGGGTGCACGCAATACGCTGTGGTCATTATTAGCTTTCGCTGCTTGACAGGGCCGGCAGGAAAAACGAGTGATCATAGGAGGGAGAGGAGGAAATTAAAATGTGTTTCTTTCAATGATTTATTCGTTATTTCTCTTCCACATGTCTTTATAAATGTTCCCACAATGTTTCATTGTACTACAGTCACGCATTTTGCATGGCTGGCATATGAGGTAGCGAAAGTGTACTTTAACCACCCTCTACGCTCCGGGCCACTTTTATTTTGTAAATCCTGGACTTGCTCAGCATTTCCTACCATCTGTTTTGTGTATCTTAATCTCTTTCAGCCTCTGCTAGCACACTACCGGAAAAAAATTCAACACACTGAAGGACTGTGTTCAGTGTCACCGTGTGTATACTGAGAGACTGTAGTGTCGGTGACTCATTTGCCACGGCCATCGGCGATCACCTGGCGCTCTGGACGCCTGTCTGTTTTGACTCTGCGGGCAATAAGTGTGCCGAGTTTAGAGGTGAACAGTGTTTGCAGCATTCATTCTAGCAAGGGAACCTACCCATCGCACCACCCTCAGATTTAGTTATAATTTGGCACAGTGGATAGGCCTTGAAAAACTGAACACAGATCAAGCGAGAAAACAGGAAGAAGTTGTGTGGAACTATGAAAAAATAAGAAAAATATACAAACTGAGTAGTTCATGAGCAACATAAGCAACAACAAGGATATTGTGAGCACAGGAGCGCCGTGGTCTCGTGGTTAGCGTGAGGAGCTGCGGAACGAGAGGTCCTTGTTTCAAGTCTTACCTCGGACCAAATTTTTACTTACTTTATTTTTGCAAAGCTATGATCTGTCCGTTCGTTCATTGACGTCTCTGTTCACTGTAATAAGTTTAATGCCAATGTTTTGCGACCGCACCGCAAAACCGTGCGATTAGTACGAAAGGACGTGCCTCTCCAATGGGAACCGAAAACATTTGATCCAGGAAAACACATCTCATATATTGTATACGACACTACTGACGGCATGTGCGTCATATGACAGGAATACGTTGTCGACCCACCTAACTTGCACACTTGGCGAATAGGTAGAAAGATTCTTCTACCTTGCCCGATTTAGGTTTTCTTGTGGATGTGATAATCACTCCCAAAAAAGTGATGAAAACACAAGAGTGTGTCACATAAACTGCAACAAATGAATGCAACAGTTTCACAGCCGCACAGTTTTCTCTGTCCTCTGTCAAAACATATGTTTTTACCGTTTTCAGATTTTTCCGTGTGTAGACCGTCAAATCCTGCATATATCCAAGCAAATCTGAACATGTCCTGGAATTTTGGAGAGCGAAGTTGATTATGTGTGAGTGCCTGAACTCTGATAATTGTCTGAAAATAAAAATTTAAACTTTTCACTCGAGGGAAGACTTGAACCAAGGACCTCTCGTTCGGCAGCTGCTCACGCTAACCCCGGGACCACGGCACTCCTGTGCTCAAATTATCCTTGATGTTGCTTATGTTACCCATGAACTACTCAGTTTGTATATTTTGCTTATTTTTTCATAGTTCCACAGAACTTCTTCCTGTTTTCTCGATTGATCTGTGTTCAGTTTTTCAAGGCCTATCCACTGTGCCAACTTATAACTAAATCTGAGGGGGGTGCGATGGGGAGGTTCCCTTGTAGGATACAAACATGCCGACTGACGAGAACGTAGCACTGCTGAATAGGTACAGGTATGCAGTATGAGCCTGTGGGTACCTGGATGGACGGACTGCTGCACAAGTCGGTGGCGGGACGCTGCTTTCAGCGGCGGTCTATGAAACATTCCCAGACACGTGGACCAGGTGCTGCACGTCCGAGTAGCACAGGCGTACATACAGGTCGGCACAGTGTGAGAGCAGTAGTAGCCCCCACAACACGTCTGGAACCGTGACACATCCGATGCCGCCCGCGACAGCTGGTAGCTGTCGGCTTGAGGCAGGCGTGCCTCTGGCCAACCTACCACGACACTAACAAGTTCGGCTAGTGTGGTGTCGTGGAGCAGTGAGGTGGCAGCAACTTCTGTCCGGATGCGAGTGACGGGCGTAGGCCTGTGCGGCGGAGCCTTCGAGCATAAATATAATAGACTGGCCCTGACGTCATTTTCGTGGCTCCAACATCTCTGGGCTGAAGTCACGTGAATGTTGGCAAAACATGGTTGTTTCGTGTTGCGCTAATGGCTGTACTCAGCGTTTTGTCGGGGAAATGGCATTACATTTCATGTGTAAGTGTGTCTATGAGAGTGCAGATGCGTTTATTGAAATCTGCTGAAGTGACTTTTATGTTTTTTACACTTGAAATAGAGTATCACGTAAATTAAAGTGTTGAAAGTGATGCCTGTAAACTCAGATTCATATTACATTTTGGAAAGTATCTGTGATGATTCGGTTACAGAAGTAAGTATAACTGTTTCTCGTTCCTACTCATAGGTTCTGTAAGGATGAAAACCGAAGGCAGCTTTGGATACAGGCCTTGAAACGGAGAAACTTTAAGCCGTTTGCACATACGCGCCTTTGCTCGAAGCACTTCGAGGAGAAGTGTTTTGATAGGTTAGTTATTATTTACAATGTATATCTATAATTTGTATTTACAGTGTCTGTCATTTTTAAACCTAGGCTCCAAAATTATTTTCTGAAACTGCAAAGTCTCACCTTTCATCTAAAATATCATTTTTTTTTTAAACTAATAGTTTACACTTTTGTAAAAACAGTGGGAACTGAACCTTTGAAGTGCACCTAAAATTGATACTCTAAAATGGACCTCCTCCTAAAGTAAACAATTTTGACACCTATAATTGACATAATTCCCATAGCCCATTTTCTTTTATAAGTGACTAAAGCTCGAAACGTGGCGAATACAATGTTTAAAGTTTTGACACGAGCCCACTCTTGCTGTTTAAAAGAATTTTAACGACATTTTACTATAATTGATAGTTTATAGTAATTTCGTCCCACTGCCCACCAGAGTGGCGTTCGATGTATTTGTTAGATTTTATAAATGGTACTTTGAACAAATCCAGGTCAAATGTAGTTCTGGCATAATTTTTCACAAATAAGAAAGTAGTTTTTGTTGGAAGCGTTTGGCAGTCAATTGAGAAATGTGGGGAAAATCCGATACAAACATAGGATGGCAGACCGCTGATTTGAAATCCCGCCACGTTTTGCCAACAGTCACGTGGTTTATGTTGGAGCCACACCAGCCGTATAGCTTCTGCACAGCAAGGCCAGTCTACTAGTATCTATGGTCGAAGGGCGGAGCTGCCTATTCAGACTGCGTTCGCCCGCGACACACGTGTACAGCCCAGGCTTCGTGCTGTGGGGAGGCACCAGTTGTAACTCGTCGTCACATCTGGCGTTTCTGCAGCGTAAACTAACCAGTGCCTGCCACATTAAGTAGGCTGTTATCCCCACGGTAATGTCAGTTGTTCGACAGAAAGGCGACGTTCATTTCCAACAGGACAACGCACGTCCACATACGGCTGATGTGACGTCAGGGGCTCTTCGTGGGGTACAACCACTGTTCTGTCCGTCGAGCTCACCAGATCTCTCGCCAGTTGGACACCTACTGGACACGGTGACACGGAAACCTACTCGTTCTACAGGGCCTCCAAAAACCATTGCCGAATCGCAACCCAAGCTACAAGTTGGTTAGGACAGTCTATCACAGGACGCCATTCGCCACGTTTACCAGTTGCTGCATGGAGTGGCTGTACTTATTGTGGTGATGCAACTGCGTGGGCACGCTTTGATGCGGTATGTGTTTCATTCCGCCTGAATCTGTCATCACGCACAGCTCCAGTGACCAAGTACCCGCCAGCTCAGTTGTCCCCTGTTGTCTACTGCTCCTTTCTGGAAGCCGTTGCCGATGTCCCACTGACCTGACTCTTATCCTAACGAGAACGTCCCACTGGCTTCTGTGCTGACATACTCTTGTTGGTACGTCTTCATTTCGAACCTTTAATATGTAACATTCTTCGGCAGTTCACTTGTGCTTTTACTTGTATACGATTTTTGAAGTTTACAATTTTAAATTCTAAATTTTGTTTGGGACCCTGTTCTCCAAAGGACTGAGCAGTTATCGAGAAACTCGTTTCCCTCGCCCATTTTTTTAATGTATCCCACACTTTCGCAGCCCGTAGGTAATCAACAGGGCATTTTGAAGATTTCATATAAGGGAGAATTTAACACTGTGTCCTCGTACGCTGCGTCAGTCTGTGTTTCCGGTGGTTAACAAACTATGAAGAGACATGTAGAGAAAACGGAGATTCCGGACTATGGTCACATAAAGCATTTTCGTCTGCTTTGTGTGAGAAGCAACCTGCTTGTTTAATCCTGTATCTTACAAACTTAGAAAACTACAATCAACAACAGCGCGGTAAAATCTGTGTATCCCACAGAGACAAAATAAAACGAGAGTTAGTTCACACCGAAACTTGTAAATAACCGTTTTCCCCCACATTCCATCACTAAACGCAACAGGGGGACACCATAATAAGTCACTCATAAAAAAAGTATCCTCTGCTATACATTTACAATTTATTTCTCAGGTAGTATAGATATGGTATTGAATAACTGTGTAAGACTTACATGTGCCTTAAAAATTGTATGATGTGTTCTGTGAAGGATACGGCACACTGACATCCATAGAAGAGGATCGAACTGCCTAGAAACCAGGTACAACTGAGGCTTGAATCCAACACGTATATATCTACATCTACCTGACTACTCTGCTGTTCACAATGAAGTGCCTGGCAGAGGGTTCAATGAACCACCTGTAAGCTGTCTCTCTACCGTTCCACTCTCGAACGGCGCGCGGAAAAAATGAGCACTTAAATTTTTCTGTGCAAGCCGTGATTTCTCTTATTTTATGTTGATAATCTTTTCCCCCTATGCAGTGGGTGCCAACAGAATGTTTTCGCAATCCAAGGAGAAAACCTTGATTGAAATGTTATGAGAAGATCCCGTCGCAACGAAAAACTCCTTTGTTTTAATTATTGCCACTCCTATTCACGTATCACGTGTGTGGCACCATCTAAACAATTTCGCGATAATACAAAACGAGCCGCCCTTCTTTGAACTTTTCCGATGTCATCCGTCAGTCCCACGTGATGCGGATCCCACATTGCACAGCACAGGCGGACAAGCGTGGTGTAAGCACTCTCTTTAGTAGACCTGTTGCACCTTCTGTTCTGCCAATGAGTCGTAGTCTTTGGTTTGCTCTACCCACGATATAACTATGTGATCGTTCCAATTTAGGTTATATGTAATTGTAATCCCTAAGTAGTTAGTTGAATTTACAGCCTTCAGATTTGTATGACTTATCGCGTAATCGAAATTTAGCGGATTTATTTTAGTACTCATGTGAATAACTTCACACTTTTCTTTATTCAGGGTCAATTGCCACTTTTCGCACCATACAGATCTCCTATCTAAATCATTTTACAATTGCCACTTTTCGCGCCATACAGATCTCTTATCTAAATCATTTTACATTTCGATGACTTTACAATGACGGTAAATGACAGCATCATCTGCAAACAATCAAAGAGGGCTACACGGATTGTTTCCTATGTCGTTAATATAGCTCAGGAACAATAGGGGGTGTATAACATTTCCTTGGGGAACGCCGGATATTACTTCTGTTTTACTCGATTACTTTCCGTCTATTACTACGAACTGTGACCTTTCTGACAGGAAATGATGAATCCAGTCGCACAACTGAGGTGAGATTCCATAGGCACGCAGTTTGGTTAGAAGGCGCATGTGAGGAACGGTGTCGAAAGCCTTCTGGAAACCTAAAAATATGGAATCAATCTGACATCCCATGTCGATAGCACTCATTACTACATGGGTATAAAGAGCTACTTGTTTTTCGCAAGAACGATATTTTCTGAATCAGTGCTGACTGCGTGTCAATAAAACGTTTTGTTCGAGGTACTTCATAATGTTCTAAGACAGTATATGTTTCAAAACCCCACTGCAAATCGACGTTAGTGCTATGGGCCTGTAATTTAGCAGATTAGTCCTATTTCCCTATTGGGTATTGGTGTCAGTTGAGCAATTTTCCAGTGTTTAGGTACGGCTCTTTATGTGAGCGAGCGCTTGTATATAACTGCTAAATATGGAGCTATTGTATCAGCATACTCTGAGAGGAACCTGACTGGTACACAATCTTTATTAAGTGATTTAAGCTGCGTTGTTACACCGAGGACATCTACTTATGTGTTTCTGATCTTGGCAGTTGTTTTCGATTGTAATTCAGGAATATTTACTTCTTCTTTGGTGAACGAGTTTCGGAAAGCCGTGTTTAATGTTTAGTGGCAATGTCATCAGTGATTTCATCATTGTTACCTCGCAGTGAAGGCACTGACTGCGTCTTGCCACTGGTGTGCTTTATACACTCCTGGAAATGGAAAAAAGAACACATTGACACCGGTGTGTCAGACCCACCATACTTGCTCCGGACACTGCGAGAGAGCTGTACAAGCAATGATCACACGCACGGCACAGCGGACACACCAGGAACCGCGGTGTTGGCCGTCGAATGGCGCTAGCTGCGCAGCATTTGTGCACCGCCACCGTCAGTGTCAGCCAGTTTGCCGTGGCATACGGAGCTCCATCGCAGTCTTTAACGCTGGTAGCATGCCGCGACAGCGTGGACGTGAACCCTATGTGCAGTTGACGGACTTTGAGCGAGGGCGTATAGTGGGCATGCGGGAGGCCGGGTGGACGTACCGCCGAATTGCTCAACACGTGGGGCGTGAGGTCTCCACAGTACATCGATGTTGTCGCCAGTGGTCGGCGGAAGGTGCACGTGCCCGTCGACCTGGGACCGGACCGCAGCGACGCACGGATGCACGCCAAGACCGTAGGATCCTACGCAGTGTTTGGCGCCGTGCAGGTGAGCGCCACAATCAGGACTGCATACGACCGAGGCACACAGGGCCAACACCCGCCATCATGGTGTGGGGAGCGATCTCCTACACTGGCCGTACACCACTGGTGATCGTCGAGGGGACACTGAATAGTGCACGGTAGATCCAAACCGTCATCGAACCCATCGTTCTACCATTCCTACACCGGCAAAGGAACTTGCTGTTCCAACAGGACAATGCACGTCCGCATGTATCCCGTGCCACCCAACGTGCTCTAGAAGGTGTAAGTCAACTACCCTGGCCAGCAAGATCTCCGGATCTGTCCCCCATTGAGCATGTTTGGGTCTGGATGAAGCGTCGTCTCACGCGGTCTGCACGTCCAGCACGAACGCTGGTCCAACTGAGGCGCCAGGTGGAAATGGCATGGCAAGCCGTTTCACAGGACTACATCCAGCATCTCTACGATCGTCTCCATGGGAGAATAGCAGCCTGCATTGCTGCGAAAGGTGGATATACACTGTACTAGTGCCGACATTGTGCATGCTCTGTTGCCCGTGTCTATGTGCCTGTGGTTCTGTCAGTGTGATCATGTGATGTATCTGACCCCAGGAATGTGTCAATAAAGTTTCCCCTTCCTGGGACAATGAATTCACGGTGTTCTTATTTCAATTTCCAGGAGTGTATTTCATTCATGGCGTACCACAGCCGTGTATACGGTGACGGACACCTCGGCTGTTGTTTACACACATAAGTTTGACTTACTAATAGACAAAAATACTTTAGAAGTAGGACAGCCTATAATTCGTACTTACAGATGATGTCATGTTGTTAGTTACTCGACTTTTCAGCAGCTGTATAGCAGTTCTGAAAGCGAGGGCATATGCGTGGAAGCGTCATATTGTAAATGGAATATTGACTGAATACATGTACCGGTCATAATAGGAATTATTTTCATGTGTCGTCGTAAACTTACTGCATCTTTTTTCTTAGCCAGTACTTGATCACGGCCTATAAGACTGAAACTGGCCAGTCATTCGAAATTAAAGTGAATACGTGTACACGACAGCTGCGACGGAACGATGACGGCGTCCTTTAAGAAGCTTCGTAGTGCTCGACGGTACTGTGAAGACGGTGTGCGTTCGCTTGCTGTGGTCAGACTCCGCAGCGACCACGTGTGGGACGCCCGCCCAGCCGACTCTGCTCTGCGCTGGCCGTGCACGTGGTCCCCGGCTGTCGACGTCTTGCTCCTCACGTCCAGCACTGTGCGGATACTGACTGTTCATTAGGAAACTATTTGTGTGACGTAAGGTGAAAGCGTAAAACTGTTCTGGCCTTCGGCGCCACTCGAAGCGTAAATGGTTGCGGAACAACATATACTTCTGGACAAATAGGGAGTGTCACGACGAATACACGAATGCAGGGATTACTGACCACAAGGCAGTTGCTGCTAGGCTGAATACCGTAACACCAAAAACCGTCAAAAAGAAACGCGAAGTATATCTGTTTAAAAAAAGCTGATAAAAATGCTCTTAACGTCTTCCGATCTGATCGTTTAAGCGTAGAAAATATGTGGAATGATTTCAGGGAGATAGTATCGACGGCAATTCAGAGATATATACCAGATAAATTAATAACTGATGGTGCTGATCCCAGAGGGTACACAAAGCGAAAAAAGCGTGCCGAATTTAAAAGAACGCAAAATCCCCAACAATAGCAAAGTTTTGCTCATGTTTGAAAGATAGCGCGTACTTCAATGCGAGATGCACTTAAAAATTTCCACAACGAAACTCTGTCTCGGAATCTGGCAGAAAACGCAAACAGATTCTGGTCGTATACACTCCTGGAAATTGAAATAAGAACACCGTGAATTCATTGTCCCAGGAAGGGGAAACTTTATTGACACATTCCTGGGGTCAGATACATCACATGATCACACTGACAGAACCACAGGCACATAGACACAGGCAACAGAGCATGCACAATGTCGGCACTAGTACAGTGTATATCCACCTTTCGCAGCAATGCAAGCTGCTATTCTCCCATGGAGACGATCGTAGAGATGCTGGATGTAGTCCTGTGGAACGGCTTGCCATGTCATTTCCACCTGGCGCCTCAGTTGGACCAGCGTTCGTGCTGGACGTGCAGACCGCGTGAGACGACGCTTCATCCAGTCCCAAACATGCTCAATGGGGGACAGATCCGGAGATCTTGCTGGCCAGGGTAGTTGACTTACACCTTCTAGAGCACGTTGGGTGGCACGGGATACATGCGGACGTGCATTGTCCTGTTGGAACAGCAAGTTCCCTTGCCGGTCTAGGAATGGTAGAACGATGGCTTCGATGACGGTTTGGATGTACCGTGCACTATTCAGTGTCCCCTCGACGATCACCAGTGGTGTACGGCCAGTGTAGGAGATCGCTCCCCACACCATGATGGCGGGTGTTGGCCCTGTGTGCCTCGGTCGTATGCAGTCCTGATTGTGGCGCTCACCTACACGGCGCCAAACACGCATACGACCATCATTGGCACCAAGGCAGAAGCGACTCTCATCGCTGAAGACGACACGTCTCCATTCGTCCCTCCATTCACGCCTGTCGCGACACCACTGGAGGCGGGCTGCACGAGGTTGGGGCGTGAGCGGAAGACGGCCTAACGGTGTGCGGGACCGTAGCCCAGCTTCATGGAGACGGTTGCGAATGGTCCTCGCCGATACCCTAGGAGCAACAGTGTCCCTAATTTGCTGGGAAGTGGCGGTGCGGTCCCCTACGGCACTGCGTAGGATCCTACGGTCTTGGCGTGCATCCGTGCGTCGCTGCGGTTCGGTCCCAGGTCGACGGGCACGTGCACCTTCCGCCGACCACTGGCGACAACATCGATGTACTTTGGAGACCTCACGCCCCACGTGTTGAGCAATTCGGCGGTACGTCCACCCGGCCTCCCGCATGCCCACTATACGCCCTCGCTCAAAGTCCGTCAACTGCACATACGGTTCACGTGCACGCTGTCGCGGCATGCTACCAGTGTTAAAGACTGCGATGGAGCTCCGTATGCCACGGCAAACTGGCTGACACTGACGGCGGCGGTGCACAAATGCTGCGCAGCTAGCGCCATTCGACGGCCAACACCGTGGTTCCTGGTGTGTCCGCTGTGCCGTGCGTGTGATCATTGCTTGTACAGCCCTCTAGCAGTGTCCGGAGCAAGTATGGTGGGTCTGACCCACCGGTGTCAATGTGTTCTTTTTTCCATTTCCAGGAGTGTATGTTGTTGTTGTTGTGGTCTTAAGTCCCGAGACTGGTTTGATGCAGCTCTCCATGCTCCTCTATCCTCTTCAAGCTTCTTCATCTCCCAGTACCTACTGCAACCTACATCCTTCTGAATCTGCTTAGTGTATTCATCTCTTGGTCTCCCCCTACGATTTTTACCCTCCACGCTGCCCTCCAATACTAAATTGGTGATCCCTTCATGCCTCAGAACATGTCCTACCAACCGATCCCTTCTTCTGGTCTAGTTGTGCCACAAACTTCTCTTCTCCCCAATCCTATTCAATACTTCCTCATTAGTTATGTGATCTACCCATCTAATCTTCAGCATTCTTCTGTAGCGCCACATTTCGAAAGCTTCTATTCTCTTCTTGTCCAAACTATTTACCGTCCATGTTTCACTTCCATACATGGCTACACTCCATACAAATACTTTCAGAAATGACTTCCTGACACTTAAATCTATACTCGATGTTAACAAATTTCTCTTGTTCAGAAACGCTTTCTTTACCATTGCCAGTCTACATTTTATGTGCTCTCTACTTCAACCATCGTCAGTTATTTTGCTCCCCAAATAGCAAAACTCCTTTACTACTTTAAGTGTCTCATTTCCTAATCTAATGCCCTCAGCATCACCCGACTTAATTCGACTACATTCCATTATCCTCGTTTTGCTTTTGTTGATGTTCATCTTATATCCTCCCTTCAAGACACCACCATTCCGTTCAAGTGCTCTTCCAATTCCTTTGCTGTCTCTGACAGAATTACAATGTCATCGGCGAACCGTAAAGTTTTTATTTCTTCTCCATGGATTTTGATAGCCTACTCCGAATTTGTCTGTTGTTTCCTTTACTGCTTGCTCAATATACAGATTGAATAACATCTGGGAGAGGCTACAACCCTGTCTTACTCCCTTCCCAACCACTGCTTCCCTTTCATGTCCCTCGACTCTTATAACTGCCATCTGGTTTCTGTACAAATTGTAAATAGCCTTTCGCTCCCTGTATTTTACACCTGCCACCTTTAGAATTTGAAAGAGAGTATTCCAGTCAACATTGTCAAAAGGTTTCTCTAAGTCTACAAACGCTAGAAACGTAGGTTTGCCTTTCCTTAATCTTTCTTCTAAGATAAGTCGTAAGGTCAGTATTGCCTCACGTGTTCCAGTATTTCTACGGAATCCAAACTGATCTTCCCCGAGGTCGGCTTCTACTAGTTTTTCCATTCGTCTGTAAAGAATTCGTGTTAGTATTTTGCAGCTGTGGCTTATTAAACTGATTGTTCGGTAATTTTCACATCTGTTAACACCTGCTTTCTTTGGGATCGGAATTATTATATTCTTCTTGAACTCTGGGGGTATTTCGCCTGTCTCATACATCTTCCTTACCAGATGGTAGAGTTTTGTCAGGACTGGCTCTCCCAAGGCCGTCAGTAGTTCCAATGGAATGTTGTCTACTCCGGGGGCCTTGTTTCGACTCAGGTCTTTCAGTGCTCTGTCAAACTCTTTACGCAGTATCATATCTCCCATCTCATCTTCATCTACATCCTCTTCCATTTCCATAATATTGCCCTCAAGTACGTCGCCCTTGTATAGACCCTCTATATACTCCTTCTACCTTTCTGCTTTCCCTTCTTTGCTTAGAACTGGGTTTCCATCAAAGCTCTTGATATTCATGCAAGTGGTTCTCCTTTCTCCAAAGGTCTCTTTAATTTTCCTGTAAGCAGTATCTATCTTACCCCTAGTGAGATAAGCCTCTACATCCTTACATTTGTCTTCTAGCCATCCCTGCTTAGCCATTTTGCACTTCCTGTCGATCTCATTTTTGAGACGTTTGTATTCCTTTTTGCCTGCTTCATTTACTGCATTTTTACATTTTCTCCTTTCATCAATTAAATTCAATATTTCTTCTGTTACCGAAGGATTTCTACTAGCCTTCGTCTTTTTACCTACTTGATACTCTGCTGCCTTCACTACTTCATCCCTCAGAGCTACCCATTCTTCTTCTACTGTATTTCTTCTCCATGGATTTTAATACCTACTCCGAATTTTTCTTTTGTTTCCTTTACTACTTGCTCAATATACTGATTGAATAACATCGGGGAGAGGCTACAACTCTGTCTTGTTCCTTTCCCAACCACTGCTTCCCTTTCATGTCCCTCGACTCTTATAACTGCCATCTGGTTTCTGTACTGTATTTCTTTCCCACATTCCTGTCAATTGTTCTCTTATGCTCTCCCTGAAACTCTGTACAACCTCTGGTTCTTTCAGTTTATCCAGGTCCCATCTCCTTAAATTCCCACCTTTTTGCAATTTCTTCAGTTTTAATCTACAGGTCATAACCAATAGATTGTGGTCAGAGTCCACATCTGCCCCTGTAAATGTCTTACAATTTTAAACCTGGTTCCTAAGTCTCTGTCTTACCATTATATAATCTATCTGATACCTTTTAGTATCTCCAGGGTTCTTCCATGTATACAACCTTCTATCATGATTCTTAAACCAAATGTTAGCTATGATTAAGTTGTGCTCTGTGCAAAATTGTACCAGGGGGCTTCCTCTTTCAACAGATGGCTGCTGGCTATCTCTACAAGGACTAAAGTGCGTCTACACCTTTGATGACTCACCAATACCATTATTTCTACAAGGACTGCCGTGGGTCTGCACCTCTGGTGGCCCACCAATACCATACTCTCTACCAGGACTACAGTGGGTCTACTCTGTGATTACCTACCTACCAATCTTCTTCAAAACGTCGAATGACTCTCCTGTGGGTTTGCTCTGTTGTGGCCCATTACCTGTCAGCATGTCAAGAGTCAGCACTGTCTTTCAGTTGGAAGGACAACACTACTTCTTCAAGACTGCATGGAACTCCACTACTTCCGTGTGCATTGTCTTTTACTGCTCAGACTTTGAAAAACAAAAAAAACACTGAAATTTTACTGTGATGAACGATCAGGACTGTCTTTACGGACTGTGAGAAAATTTTAGCTTTTGATCAACATTGTATCAATAAGTATGTGCATTGGATATCTTTGTTAGTGTAATTATGAAAAATTTTATCAAATCATTATTGGCCACTGCCCAAATCAATTTGTAAAATTTTTTGTGGGGAGCATGGGGGCTATGTAAGTAGGCTGTTTATGTTTTCTTATTGGCAACGTTACGTAGCGCTCTGTATGAAAATCACTGGCTGTGCTGTGTGCAGTCTGTGGCTAGTTTGCATTGTTGTCTGCCATTGTAGTGTTGGGCAGCGGCAGCTGGATGTGAACAGCGCGTAGCGTTGCGCAGTTGGAGGTGAACCGCTAGCAGTGGTGGCTGTGGGGAGAGAGATGGCGGAGTTTTGATAATTTGTAATACTGGATATTATGAACTACTATATATATTATGACTGTTAAGGTAAATACTTATTTTGTTCTCTATTAAAATCTTTCATTTGCTAACTATGCCTATCAGTAGTTAGTGCCTTCTGTAGTTTGAATCTTTTATTTAGCTGGCAGTAGTGGCGCTCGCTGTACTGCAGTAGTTCGAGTAACGAAGATTTTTGGTGAGGTAAGTGATTTGTGAAAGGTATAGTTTAATGTTAGTCAGGGCCATTCTTTTGTAGGGATTTTTGAAAGTCAGATTGCGTTGCGCTAAAAAAATATTGTGTGTCAGTTTAAGCACAGTCGTTTAAAATTGTTCTAAGGGGACGTTTCACCTTCTCTCCCTTTTCCTACACTCGAATTCCAGTCACCCATGACTATTAAATTTTCGTCTCCCTTCACTATTTCTTTTGTTTCATCATACATTTCTTCGTCATCTGCAGAGCTAGTTGGCATATAAACTTGTACTACTGTAGTAGGTGTGGGCTTCGTATCTATCTTGGCCACAATAATGCGTTCACTATGCTGTTTGTAGTAGCTTACCCGCATTCCTATTTTCCTATTCATTATTAAACCTACTCCTGCATTACCCCTATTTGACTTTGTGTTTATAACCCTGTAGTCACCTGACCAGAAGTCTTGTTCCTCCTGCCACCGAACTTCACTAATTCCCACTATATCTAACTTTAACCTATCCATTTCCGTTTTTAAATTTTCTAACCTACCTGCCCGATTAAGGGATCTGATATTCCACGCTCCGATTCGTAGAACGCCAGTTTCCTTTCTCCTCTTGAATAGTCCCCGCCCGGAGATGCGAATGGGGGGCTATTTTACCTCCGGAATATTTTACCCAAGAGGACGCCATCATTATTTAATCATACGGTAAAGCTGCATGCCCTCGGGAAAAAATGAAATATAAGGTTTCCATTAACAAATTAATCGGATGAAATTAAATGATCGAGAGACATATTAAGGCTCTGCTTGAAAATTTGTACCAAGGCCAGGATTCGAGTGCGGGTGTCCTGCTGGCTAGGCAGGCGTGCTAACCGCTGCCTCATTCCGGCACTGCAGCCGCACGGGTTACCGAACAACGTCTCCCTTCCCTTCCAAATCACGACTCAGCACTTCTTAACTCGTATCAGTAACGCAGAGGACAGAAAGGTCAGCACCAGTTGTAACGTGATCTGTCTTCTTTATTGCACTGCTTTGTGGGTAGTCATCTAGACTGAACGCAATTATAACGACACATATTACAATACAAGCGTATGGGACTAATGCTTGTACACGACTGAATTACGTTAGAATATGAGTCGTTATAATTACATTCACTCTAGATGACTCTTTATAACATACTGATGATAGCTGTTTTGTCAATTGGAATCTACATCTGCAATGCAATAAAAACGACAGACGACATCAACAGATGCTGACCTTCTTTCTGTCCTGCTGGATTACATCGCCATCAGGGAGCACAATCGTTCCCTCGGAATCCAATATGGTGACTACTGCTCTCCAACTCTCCAACCCTGGATTAACACCTTAGCACTGAACGGTACGTATGTCGGTCTTGGCAGAAGCTTCAGTTCATTCCTTCGTCATGTAAACCTTACCGCATTAACAAATAACCGTACACTGTTGCCAATGCGTGTGCCGCGTTTCTCCCACAGACAGCATGGTGCCGGGGATAGTTGTAGAGTGTCGGCGGCAGGGGGTTGCCCTCCTGCCGCATATTCATGTCCACGTCAAGAGTATCTGCTGAACACAATCCTCTGAAAATACGTGTCAAAAAAGTATTCCCGTCTGGGGAAGACGAAAATAGTGCCGACTGGGAAATGTCCGTAATAGACCAGAATAGCGCAGGAAAGTCATCTCATATTTTTCGTGCAGATGATGTTAGCAAGAGGGCAGAAAATTCGGCCATTTGCCCTCCGCGAAAAGGGGAGACCGTTAGTCGGCTTTTTATTGTCCCGGCGCGCACCCCCAGTTGTCCGACACACACACACACACACACACACACACGCACAGTAAAGAGCAGGAGGCGTCGCACAATAAGCGAACGTCCCTGCCCCGGCCCTTCGCCCTAGGCTCGGCTCGGCTGATTGGCCCTTTGTCCTGAGGCCAACAAGGGCCCCCGATGTGGCACGCGCCGACCCCAGTGTGTGTGTGTGTGTGTGTGTGTGTGTGTGTGTGTCCTCCCCAGCTGTCTGTACGAAGTTTTAGGCAGGGCATCGCGGCAGTCAATGCCGTCAACAGGGGGACCCGCTACACACATATATCGGCGGCAACGGTACTGTTGTGAATACGTGGTACGACATTTTCCATCATGTCAGGCGACGCACAGTCCACAACTGTACAATGAAAACTGCGTTTCATGAAGCTAGTACCGGCAGCAAAACATAATTATTCCGCACCAAACGCACTTTATTACTTTAACATCTGCAATTAGTAGACAATAATGTCGGAATACAGAAACAAATGAGCTCACTCACATGAGATCATTCTGACTATAGAAGTACTCAAAAAGAATAGCGAAAACTTTGACGGGCTGGTTGTGCAGGGTGATTCTGTGATGATATTACAAACTTTCCGGTATGATGGAGAGGGGCAAATGTATCAATCTGATTTGAGGGACCCACGTCAAGAAACGTTCGAATCCGAGGCTATTCGCGAAAATACACTCCAGTTCCAACTTAGCCTTGCGCAGCGCTCTAGCTAAGGGCCCTAGCTTCCGATCCCCGATCGTGACATACAGAATTCCCGCTGAATGCCCCTAATACCTCCTGAGGAACTAGTAACGGCGCACGTAACTTTACCTCAGAGACAGCGAAAGTTTTAGTCTTCGGTACAGTAATAAAGAATTACATTTACTTACGCAAGTTTCAGAAGCTGCTACATTTATATTATGGTACTATCATACACTTTAAGTCAGGAAGAACTTGATGTTTCCAATACTGGTTGATATATTACGATATAAGGCAGTAGTTGCACCTGGCACGCCGGCCCATTGTGGCCGAGCGGTTCTAGGCGCTTCTGTCCGGAACCGCACTGCTGCTACGGTCGCAGGCACGAATCCTGCTTCGGGCACGGATTTGTGCGACGTCCTCAGGTTAGTTAGGTTTAAGTATTTCTAAGTCTAGGGGACTCATGACCTCCAAGGTTAAGTCCCATAGTGCTCAGAACCATTTGATAGCTGGCACTCCAGCAATTCTGCAGTATTCTATTTCAATTATTTGTGGAATTTTGTACGCACCTTCTATATATTTTTGTTAATATGATGTTTAAAATAATGTAGTTTGTCCGATGGTATGCCATGTACTGTACAGAATATTTTATGTCCATTTCTACGCCATGAATGTATTACTTGGTCGCTGACGGTTTTTATACATGACACCAGCTAAGTCTGGCGTGCCAGCAATATACGTAACGTGCTTATGATACGTGCTATCGAGAATCCTAAAGTCTTTGGATGAATGTGTATGTGTGACAACAAATTACCAGCTGGTGCCAGTTACCGTGCTGTTGTACAGAGAGCGAATTTCAGAACACGATCTTAAGAGGTGTCACTGTGTCGTGGATCGCCGGCCGCGGTGGCCGAGCGGTTCTAGGCGCTACAGTCTGGAACCGCGCGACCGCTACGGTCGCAGGTTCGAATCCTGCCTCGGGCATGGATGTGTGTCATGCCTATAGGTTAGTTAGGTTTAAGTAGTTCTAAGTTCTAGGGGAGTGATGACCTCAGATGTTAAGTCCAATAGTGATTAGAGCCATTTTTTTGTGGCGTGGATCCTTTCGTAAAACGACGGAATAGGGCTACATTTTAGTTGGGGTTTGATTTGAAAATGGCACTAAATACAGTTGTTACAAATGTACGTAAGAAATTTCTGCACTAATGTCTTATGTTAATGTGTGCTATGTAAAGGGTTTTTTTTTATATACATGGCGATGTAAGCAGACAATGTAGTCCTTTTACACGTTTGTTTTACAGGCGCCTGACAATGACGCTTGCTCAAAATTAGCTAACCGCACGATTAAACATAGCATTACAGCCCACTACGGACTATGTTTACGTTTATTAAGCATCTGGGGCTGTGGAACTCCACAAGCACAAAATTAAAAAAAAAAATTACGAGAGTTGTTGAGAATGGCGAGAGTTGTTGAGAATGGCGTTGCCCGGCGGCAATGCAGGCACAGCATCGTCCGCGCTCCAGTAGCCGCGGCGTCGTCTGAGCAGCGTGGCAGGCAGGCGGCAGGAACTGCTGCCAGCGGATCCCCTCCAGTGTCGCCAGTAGAGATGGGAGATCCGCTCTTGAACTAATTCATAGAGTTGAATCTTTCAAAGGAGTGAACAATCAGTGATTCATAAAAAAAGAACGGTAACTCCAAACGTTTCCCACGGCAGAGAGAGAGAGAGAGAGAGAGAGAGAGAGAGACGGAGCATATCAGCAGCGCCTCTGCTGGTCACAGCACAGTGCACGCCACACAACACAACACAGCCAGCGCCGGCCTCTGCCCTGCTTCTACCTTGGCTGCCTGCATTGTGCAGTGCCCCATTGGATTTTGTGTTTCACATATGCCGTGCCGTCTCTGTGTGTCGTCTGCCGCGCGCAGTGTCTGGCGCAGCTTAACTTCGCATCGCACTCTGTCGGCGATCATTTCAGTCGCACGTCCTGCCCTCTGGGCAGTTGATGTGAGCAACAGGACAGAGAGCCACCTAGCGGATAACATAGGAACTACTTGCAACAACCTGCTCGCAAGGGAACGGACGATTTGTCTCGGAGCGGGTGAGTTCACCGCTCCCCCCACCCTCGGAACTCGCCCGCTCAACGCTCACCCCACCGTCTCGACTCTAGCCAGAGCGTCGAGCAAAGCGACTCAGGTGTCACTCTGGTCTCTGCAGTCTCTGCTCACGCAGTAATACAGCTCGCGGCTCGACCTGCTCGACTCAGCGCCTCTGCATTGGAGTTCGTCCCTACTGGATATTGTTCTTCGTAGTAATACCGCTATGTATATTACATTATTATGTTATGTATACATCAATTGTTTTTATTTTATTTTTATTTGTTTAAACTGATCAGATTAGGTTCCTGATGACTCCTCTTACTATAGGATTTTTATTACGGACACTCGAATTTACGCTTTAATTACGAGCGAACCGATAAACGTATCGCAAAATGTGATACACCAATATTTTCCTTGTTTTATTCTGCGTAAGGCTATATGCAGCACTTTCGTTTTACAGTCAAATTTATATTTTTTTTCTTATTCTGGTACGGATTTTTCGATTTTAGCCGTCTTCGGAAGGAAACGTTCACTTTAAAAATATATGGCTTGCGATGTATTTGTATGAGGTTTATTAAATTTTAATACATTATAGCCAAATATATTGTTAATGTAAATCTCAAGTTACAACATTTTCCGATCACCCAAAAAACCACGATAGTGCAAAATATATCAATAATCAGAAACTTTGTCATATCGTGGAAATTTCAATAAACAATACAAAATTGTTACTTCAAAATAGGATCAAATAAGATCAAAATACAGGTATAGTACTGGAATAAACCAAGTTTAAAGGGCAATGTGCCTTCCATTTATTTTCTATTGTAAATGAGTGCTGAGTCATGAAAAAGAGCTAATTCATTTCAGGGAGTGCACAGTTCTGATCCAATCTCTGAAAAGAACAGTTTTGCCCATCTCTAGTCGCCAGGCGGCTGCTGCACACGGTGAACACTGGTCGCACTGGTGCGTCCAAGTGTGCAGCAAGGAGGAGCGGGCCTAGCACGTAATCACTCACCACCAATAATCTGTCTCGACGGCTCTCCACAGCTGCCGCACACGGATTCTCACTGGCCCAAACATGGCTGCTGCGACAATTCAGCATTCCGTGTCTGGTGAAGCAGGCTTCATCCGTGGAAAGTACACACAGTACGCAGGAAAGTGAGGATCGACTGTAAGGCGCTGAACTGGTCGAGGTCCGACTGCAGGTGCCCAGGAAGCCGCGTTCGTCGGTCGCCGTGCTCGGTCGTTGAGCGATGGTACTGACTGCCCTGTTTCACTTAATCCTGAAGCAGTCTCGGAAACAAGATGTGAGCGAATATTTTTCGCCCTGTACAACCTTCTCTGCTGCTTCCATTTGCCTGCCCACAGAAGAAAATCGCGTCTGCAAGTTCCGTCGCCGGGAAGAGACGCATTTCGTTATGGCTGATCGACGTTACTACTTCAGCTTGTGAACTCAGACTGCAGTCTACTGCCGTACAGACACTGTACAACAGAATCGCTCATTACACGACACGCGAACTGCACTGGGTGAGTCGAGTTATTATCCCGTGACGAGCGTCCAATCCGTGGCCCGTGGATCGCGTGCGCCCTAAACCGAGTATCGGCGTGGCCCGAGAAATGAACATCTATCACAAGACCGATAGAAAATTTCGTTTACGTAAAATTGTCGTAAATTGAATATTTTCAGTCTGAAACTATAGCCATATGATGCTATTCTCCCATTCATCCATCCCGTTTCTTCCTCTTTTCTTAATCATCCCGAGAAATGAACATCTATCACAAGACCGATAGAAAATTTCGTTTACGTAAAACTGTCGTAAATTGAATATTTTCAGTCTGAAACTATAGCCATACGATGCTATTCTCCCATTCATCCATCCCGTTTCTTCCTCTTTTCTTAATCATCACGAAGTCACCCTGTAGTGCGAGCATTCGACTTTTCGTTTGTGAATTAACCACGCAGACTACGTCCCGATTTGTTATGAATGCTGAGGAGACAACGACTGGACGGCAGGGGGGCAGGGAGGTTGCTGGGGGTTGGGGGGGGGGGGGGCGGAGAGGGCATTCGATGCGCTAATCACAGTGAACCATTGTTACAGGAGAACTATTTTAATGCACTGAGACGAGGCTACTCGTGTGCCCGTTGTATAGAGGAGGAGCCGCAAACTAGCGGCGGACGGCTGTAACGACGCGGCCGGCAAACAGCACTGGCGCCGGCTAGGGCCTGAAAATACTGAAATATTTTATCGAATGTTCGGTTTCACGTCACCTTCTGATCTGTGTGTCATGATGTTTACTTTTGAATTATTCTGAAGTTAACGGACAGTCGATGCAGTATGCTTCACACAGCTACTTATAATTTAAACGGCGCACTACTGTAAAGATTTATCATTTTTTTTGTATTTACAAGAGCACCGGTTCCAGCCCCATCACCGAAATTGAGCAACTTTTGGGCCCAACTAGTACTTGGATAGGTGACCATTAAGGGAAAACTTCTTCTTCTGACTGGTTCAAACGGCCGGCCACGAATGCCAAACTCTTAACCTCAGAGTAGGACTTTCGATGTACGTCCTCAGTTATTTGCTGGGTGTATTCGAATCGTTGCCTTCCCCTACAGTTTTTACCCTCTAGTACCTCGGAAGTTATTCCTTGATGTCCTACCACCCTATCCCTTCTTGTCAGTGTTTTCCACATTTTCCTTTACTCGCCGATTCTGCAGAGGACCACATCATCATTCCATCTCGGTCCACCTAATTTCCGACATTTCTCTGTAACACCTCACCTCAAATGCTACGATTCTCTTCCTTTCCGGTTTTCTCACAGTCCATGTTTCACAAGCATACATTGGTGGTCTACGAACGTAGATTCTCAGGTTTCTTCCCCCTTTCATACCAGTGGACTCCACTGCCCAGTGCCGCTCTGCTCTTGTTGTCCTCCTTGCTTCGTCCGTCGGGGTTCATTTGGTGCCCAGCTAGCAGATTTCCTTAACTTCGTCTACTTCGTGACCGTCAGTCCACGTCACTAAGCAGATTCAGAAGAATGTAGGTTGCAGTAGGTACTGGGAGATGAAGAAGCTTGCACAGGATAGAGTAGCATCAAACCAGTCTCTGGACTGAAGACCACAACAACAACAGTGAAACCTTGGCAATATTCTCGTAGGTGATTTAAGCATCTACTTGCTTTCAGGATGTGTAAGTAGGCTGTTTAGGTTTTCTTATTGGTAACGCCACGTAGCGCTCTGTTTGAAAATCACTGACTGTGCTCTGTGCAGTCTGTGGCTAGTTAGCATTGTTGTCTGCCATTGTAGTGTTGGGCAGCTGGATGTTAACAGCGTGTACCGTTGCGCAGTTGGAGGTGAGCCGCCAGCAGTGGTGGATGTGTGGAAGGAAATGGCGGAGTTTTGAAATTACATATATTATGACTTTTGATGATATTAAGGTAAATACATTGTTTGTTCTCTATTAAAATCTTTCATTTGCTAACTATGCCTATCAGTAGTTAGTGCCTTCCGTAGTTTGAATCTTTTATTTAGCTGGCAGTAGTGGCGCTCGCTGTATTGCAGTAGTTCGAGTAATGAAGATTTTTGTGAGGTAAGTGATTTGTGAAAGGTATAGGTTAATGTTAGTCAGGGCCATTCTTTTGTAGGGATTTTTGAAAGTCAGATTGCGTTGCGCTAAAAATATTGTGTGTCAGTTTAAGCACAGTCATGTATAATTTTTCAATGGGGACGTTTCATATGGCGACCCTGCCAGGATACCTCACTGGAATCTTCTGATTTTTTTTCTTGTAGTTTGTGTAATTAGTGTAGCTTTTGTTTATTGCTAGCGCGTAATTATAGAGAGAATTTCCATTGTAGTTGTGGTTTTTCATTGTTGCACAGTGAAACAGCTGTGGCATGCATGTAGATTTGCACCAAGTATTTCGCAGCTGCGCTTGCAATTAACTACATATTATTTTCAGTGCTATGTTAATGTGTTCTCTTATTTTTGCTCTTCAAATTGTGTTTTTCTGTGTTGTCGTGTGAAATATTGTGACAATAATGGCATGTGAAAAGCGTAATACTAGGCTCCAAAGTAAATTGAGAAATGACAGTGAAGACGAAAGCAGTGTGTTAGCGCCACTGAGTAATGAATTAACTAATGTTCAAAGTAGTAATTTGGTAATTGTACATAGGGAAATGGAGTGGGCTGCAAACAATGGTGTAGACAGTGAAACAATTAGTGAACAGGGAAGCATTATCGATCGATCGGTCGGCAACAGCTTGCCTCAGGAATCCGAAATGACAGGACACAATCTTGCAAATACTGTAGATTCAGGTTTTGCGTCCTCGCCGTTTTCTCAAATTAGTCAAGACACATTTTCTGCTTTTCAAAATGCGAATATTGTCGGTTCAAATGCATTGCCGAATAGCACTGAGGAACATGTTTCAGACACCAGTGCATTGTTATTACAATTAATGCAACAAATGGGACAAAAGCTTCAAAAGTTAGACACAATGGAACAAAATCTTCAAAAGTTAGACACAATGGAACAAAATCTTCAAAAGTTAGACACAATGGAACAACACCAGAGACAAACACAGCAACAGTTACACACAATGGAACAAAATCAGAGACAAACACAGCAAAAGCTTCAAAAGTTAGACTCATTGGAACAAACTCTCGAACAAACACGTGAAGATTTAACTGCTGAGTTACATAACATCGAATCTAAATGTCAAAAAGTCTGTAATGACGTAAAAACACAAATTTGTGAGCATTTCCAACCTATTTTTTCGCGTCATGAAAATGCATTACAGAATCACGAAGCAGCCATAAAAGAACTGCAAACTATTGTTCATGAAATCAGGAGACCTTGCAAGCTAAAATGGACTCAGTTGCATCTACTGATTCGGTTACGCAACTTGCAAAAACTCAGGAAAACTTAAAGGACACAGTAGAAAGACACATGGAGGAAATTAGTTCATTATCAGAGAAAGTAGTTGAACTTTCGGATCAGCTAAATAATTTATCTACGAAGGTAGATGATAATCTGAATGACACAAAACCGGTAGTCTTTAATGACACAGAAGAGTGCAAACAAATTAGGAAACTGAAACAAAATCTGAATCAAATTAATACGCAACATCAAAGAGAAATCCGGGAAGTACAAGATCAGCTGACACAGGTAATACAAGAATTACGTATTTCAGAGGACACTCGGGCTCCAATACGGGAAGAGGGACATAGAAATACGGAACAGCCACAAAATAATAACACAGGGCATTTCGGAAATTATGAAAGAAATTGGCAAGGTGCACCGAATTTTGAGATGGAACCGCCGACACGACGTAACAATGACCGACATGTGACTCGCCGACATGATGATTTTGACTATAAGCTGTTCATTACTACACGTAAATTCAAAACATTTAAGAATTCTGGCAACGACATTCATCCACAAGCATGGATCCATTAATTCTCTCATTGTTTTCCTCCCAACTGGTCGTTACAGCACAGATTAGAATTTATGTGTGGCTATTTAGACAATGAACCAGCTGCAAGAATGCGATCGGTCATTCACGATTGTCACAGTGAAGGAGAATTTTATCATGCCTTCCTCTCAGCGTATTGGTCTCAAGCTACACAAGACCGAGTAAAACATAGCATCATGATGATGAAACACTTTGAACAATCTGAATTTTCCAGTCTTGTCAAATATTTTGAAGACATGTTGCACAAGAATCAGTACCTGTCAAACCCATACAGCCCCTCAGAACTCATCCGCATTTGCTTAATCAAATTACCTGAACATTTACGACATATTATTTTGGCAGGACGTTGCAAAGACGACATTGAAGCTTTTCAGGGACTCTTACAAGAATTAGAAATTGACACTGACAATCGCGGAACACGAAAACAGGAACACAACAATTACAGGTCACATCCGTCGCAATTCCACGATGAAAGAAATAATAACTGGACACGACAAGACTAATCTCACAACACAAATCGTGACCAAAACAGACACCACCCGTATGACAACCGTTGGCAGAGTAGTAATAATTACAGGGAAAGATCACCTCTCCGCGGTAGTGACTATCACAGAGACAATCATAGAAACAGACAATATGGGAAAAAAACAATTATTATCAAGGGAGACAGAATAACTTCAGACGCAACAGTTCAGCGTGCAGTTACAATTCAGGAAGAAATTCCCCACCATGTGACTGGCAAGAAAGAAACTATGGAATCTACCGACATGACGACAGACGATATAATCGTAACGACAGACCTGAATTGCATCAGAACTGGCGAGCTTCAAACAGGGCAGGGCCTTCTCGTCAAGGTGAATTTGTAGAAGTTAGGTCTCCTAATCCCAATAACGGCACGCGCCAACAAAGAGACAGACAATGGCTCGCACTGCAGGCAGCCACGTGCGAAGGCTGACTCAGCGAAAAATAACATAGATGCTAACATTGATATAAATTCCAGTATTCTTTACCGACGTATACCGTATGATAATTGCGTTCAAGTTGAAACTCTGCGTACTAGGAAGAGTAAAGGTTTACACCACATTTCACATGTAAAACCGTTTATTGAAAGATAATCAGCTTTTTAACTTTGTCTTTGCCATATAACTTTTCACTTTAGATTACTAGTATGCTCTGTCAGAATCTGTTAATATGCAACAATGTTTGAAGTTAAATATCCAGTCAAGAACCAAGAGAACTTATTTCAACAGAAATTATGAATGCACTGTTATAGTGAACAGAAGACACAATGTTGTTATTTGTACATTCTTGCTTGTTGGTTGCACGATTACGTAACGACTATAAGGCTCACATACTTAGAACATTTACCAGTACTGCTAATGAGATTTTAATGCAACATTTTGGTTTACTTCAAAATACATTCTGGATTTAAAGTACCTTCTGTGAAATACCATATGACACAGTGGTTAGTTTATGTGACAGCTACACGATTTTATCACAACGCTACTAATGAGTGACTATTTACAATGTTGCTTTTGCGGTGTATCTGTTTTATATCTGCACAGTTTTTCTGAATTCTTCTGTAAAGTAAAACATGTTTTAGTAGTAACTTTTGTGCTATAGCTACAAGGAGACAGCCTGTTCCGTAGGACAACAATACGTTACAGCACAGTACTTTTCTCATCACAGCAATAAGCGTAATAACTAAAATATCTATATGCAAAGCATTTCACTTTTGTGTATCATGAGGTAAGTACATTGGCTTCTGCAGAACTTAGCTTTCGGAGGACGATAACTACGACACTTCCACAGACATTATCTTACAGCAAGACGCACATTTAGCGCTACAGGACACTTATTTGAGTGATTAATTTTGTACTTAAAACATGTATTTTTAAAGATATTTGAAGTACAATGCTACAAAGGTTTTCCGTTATACATTTCATTCCATTGCTGTAATCTGTAACACCTGAGGGTATAATTACAATAATCCTCAGGGGGGTACACGCCTGCTTTGTGTACCATGTGTTTGGCAAGCACAAGGAGCCCTAGCTAATATGGTATTTGTTTATACAACTTTACACATCGGTACCATATTTCTCTAACACAGAATTACACAGCCACCTGATTATTTAACTGAGAGAGAGAAACTTTTTTATTACGTCAGTGACAGATGTTTACACAATTACACTGTTGGATAACTTCACACTTACGAAATTGTATTTTGTCTGTACTTTGTGAACTGTTCATATTTTTTCAGAACCATTGTGATACTATGAGAGCTTTGAATGATGTATTTGGTATGAGATCATGATTTTTAAAGTACGTTTGAGGTAGATGACACTACTGAAATGAGCAGAGAATCTTCTTTAGGTTTTGAAATTATTGCAGAAAGCTACGACGTTTTTGAGATTTGACTGAGGTGTTATGATGTTATTTTTATGACGACGATGTGTATTATGCTGTTGAGGTATGTTTATGATCAATAAGCCGATGTTACATGAGGAATTTGATTATGCTACATATTTATTAAGATGAAATATTGAAGAAGTGTTGACGAATAAGGTAAGGAATAATGAGTAGTGTTTATGGACTCTGGTTTGTGAAAAAGGATGTTGGAAACCAAGAATCGTACTTTAAGACTTATGAAATGTGTGTAAATGCGTGAATGTATCACAATGCTGGCGAAAATTTTTTGGACACTGTTTTATTTATAGGATTTTGTTTCTACACTTTTGCAACATAAATTCTTGACCTGTGAAATATTTTTATATGAGACTGTCACTGTAGCGGAAACTGCTGTCGTAAATATTTCCATAAGAAAGTTAAGTGACCACCTCCACGTGCGTCGTGGGCACCCAGCTGTGTCAGACGCCTGGAGAACAAGCCATTAGAGTGCGTGCCTTTTCAGAGGCAAAGGTAGAAAAGAAAAAAAAAGGGAGGCCATTATCCTCGCTTTTGACATTCCTTTGTAGAAAGCACCGCAAACACGACACGTTTACATCTGCACACCTGATTATGACAAGCGTCTTTCTCTAGAATTGAGGGAATTTTTACTGCGTTATGAAATGCCATATGGCTAATGAATGATGTTTCATGCCTTCCTTTGTACATATTTTCATTTTTTTAATATCTAGTTTCTAGCTGCACTGCAGCATTGGTTAAAATAGAATTTTATAGATGTACTAATATAAATATTTTCTGTCTACAGATCCAGTAAATACTAATTTTGTAATACATTTCCCAAAAATGGGGGAGCACAAAGACATTTCCCTTCACAGGAATTGCATACGGAGTTTTCTTTTCAAGTACTTGGTAATTTTTTGTAGAACTAGTTTTTGTGGTGCACCACTTTAATTACATAGACATTAAGATGTGAATATACATTTCCCTTATCTGCATTGTTGTTTTTACTGTAATATTTTTTCTGCTTGAGCTATGTCATGTTTAGGTATAAGTTACTGCTGTTTGCCAGGCATAGTGTTACTGAATTTCACTTTGTATTACTCTGTTAAGCTAGTTTTACTACTGATTTATTTTTCTTGTTGCTGCACATTGGCTCATATTAGTTGTAATGTTGCATTGCTTGGTCATTTAGATTTACTGTAGCTTGCTTTGCAATTTTCCATTTTTTTTTGTCATTGCTGTTCGTGTTAATTGTTTTATGCTGCTGCATTGCCTCGTCCCTTAGTTTAGCATCTGAGCTCAGTAGATTTAAGTTAGCTTAAGAGGGGGTAGCCTATAAGAGAATGAGTTGTGATGAATTTGAAGACATGCACTGAGAGTTTATATGAGAAAAATACAGAAAGCATGCTTGGATAGGATTTTTTTTGGCTGGAGCAAATGTCGAAATAAGAGGAACGATCTATGGAATGAAGTTTTGGGTTGGACTGCAGTACCAAATATTACACTGAAAACGAACCCTGTCGTTTCCTTTTGTGTTATCCCACTATGTTTTTGTGTACCCTTGTGTATTTGTTTTCTTCCTGTCTCTGTGCAGTTTCATAGAATTTTTTCTTCTTCTAATACTAATCTACATTCACTATGATGAGGAATACTGTTATCCTCAAATATAATTGGCATTAATAATATGTTATTTACCTTGTAAGTATGCTTAGACTTACTCTGTTTTGTTTTAATGCTCATGTGTGAAGTTGATGTTTCAAAAGTTATTCTGATCTTTTATGTATGTACTCATGTCATAATTCCTGTAACACTGATGTATATGTATATTTCTGTTCTTTTGTAAAGCCTGTATTACTACAAATGTTATCTGTATTGTTATGTTCTTTAATGGTGTATTTTGTACCTTTGTTATTGTATTTTTATGTTATAAAATTGTAATTGACACCAGTTCATCATATTATTAGCTTGTAAGTTACATTTCACTGCACACGTTTCTGTTTGTCATAGTATATGGACAATATGTGACAAGTAAGGACTGTTAGTGTTTGCACGTGTGTTGATAATTCAGCAAGGGACTGGATAACAGCATTGCTGGTTCTAAGGACAATTCCAAAAACTTTGCGAGTGCACAAGTGGTGGTTCATGGACTTGCTATATTATCCGCAAGACTCTTCAATGGTGATTGTGCACCTGCACAGTCAAGTAGATGGCTGATGGCCGTCTCTACAAGGACTGCAGTGGGTCCGCACCTTTGATGACCCACCAATACCATTATTTCTACAAGGACTGCCGTGGGTCTGCACCTTTGATGACCCACCAATACCATTATCTCTATTCTTCAAAACGTCGAATGACTCTGCTGTGGGTTTGCTCTGTTGTGGCCCATTACCTGTCAGCATGTCAAGAGTCAGCACTGTCTTTCTGTTAGAAGGACAACACTACTTCTTCAAGACTGCATGGAAATCCACTACTTCCGTGTGCATTGTCTTTTACTGCTCAGACGTTGAAAAAAAGAAACCACTGAAATTTTACTGTGATGAACAATCTGGACTGTCTTTATGGACTGTGAGAAAATTTTAGGTTTTGACCAACATTGTATAAATAAGTGTGTGCATTTGATATTGATATCTTTGTTATTGTAATTATGCAAAAAATTTTCAAATCATTATTGGCCACTGCCCAAAACAATTTGTAAATTTTTTTGTGGGGAGCGTGGGGGCTATGTAAGGCTGTTTAGGTTTTCTTATTGGTAACGCCACGTAGCGCTCTGTTTGAAAATTACTGACTGTGCTCTGTGCAGTCTGTGGCTAGTTAGCATTGTTGTCTGCCATTGTAGTGTTGGGCAGCTGGATGTGAACAGCGCGTAGCGTTGCGCAGTTGGAGGTGAGCCGCCAGCAGTTGTGGATGCGTGGAAGGAAATGGCGGGGTTTTGAAAGTACATATATTATGAATTTTGATGATATTAAGGTAAATACATTGTTTGTTGTCTATTAAAATCTTTCATTTGCTAACTATGTCTATCAGTAGTTAGTGCCTTCCGTAGTTTGAATCTTTTATTTAGCTGGCAGTAGTGGCGCTCGCTGTATTGCAGTAGTTCGAGTAATGAAGTTTTTTGTGAGGTAATTGATTTGTGAAAGGTATAGGTTAATGTAAGTCAGGGCCATTCTTTTGTAGGGATTTTTGAAAGTCAGATTGCGTTGCGCTAAAAATATTGTGTGTCAGTTTAAGCACAGTCATGTATAATTTTTCAAAGGGGACGTTTCAGATGACGAAGTATGACTTTGATAGATTGGAGAATGTTTTTACAGAACTGATATTCTGTTTATTCTTTGAATGAATGTTTTCCTAAGGGTTTCTGATTTTTTGCTAATGTTAGTAGTAGTTGCAGTTTTTCCTTCTATATTCTTCTGAGCAGTCCGAGACATTTAAAGTATTCAGGGATTAGCAGCGATTACGAAACCGAGATTGAAAGGTATGTTTTAGCCAGTCTCCTACGTTGAGTGGTGCCGACCCTGGGACTATTACCCCAGCTAAGCGCTCCCAGGATCCGCGGGACAACAGGCAGATCACATACGGCAACACACGCGGCAGAAGGTCCTACACGCAGCCCTCCCCTTAGTGCATCTTTACGATCGACCATTCGTGGTATTCATGTTTTTTTTTTTTAGTTTGTTCGAAATTCTGAAGACAGCATGGGTAAAATGCAAAATGTTGAAGATTATTAGCAAGTTGTACAGAAACCGGCCGCACTTATGAGTCAAAGGACACGCAAGGAAAGCAGTAGTTGAGAATGGTGTGAGACACCATTGCGTTATTCAGTCTGTACACTGAGCAAGCACAAGAAAAGCAGACATTTGGAAGTCAATTAAAATTCAGAGAAAAGAAATATAAATTATGACATTTGCGAACGACATTGTCAACCGGCTTGTGTGGCGGAGCGGTTCTAGACGCTTCAGTCTGGAACCGCGCAACCGCTACGGTCGCAGGTTCGAATTCTGCCTCGGGCATGGATGTGTGTGATGTCCTTAGGTTAGTTAGGTTTAAGTAGTTCTAAGTTCTAGGGGACTGATGACCTAAGATGTTGAGTCCCATAGTGCTCAGAGCCATTTTTGACATTGTGATTCTGTCTCAAACTGCAGAAGTCTTGGAAAATCAAATGATAGTGTCTTAAAATGAGGTTTTAAGGTGAACATCAACAAACGTAAAATTGTAGTCTAAATAAATCAAGCGTTGCTAAGGGAAATAAATTAGAAAGTAAGACACTAAAAGCACCACAAGAGTTTTGCTGTTTGAGCAACAATCGGTAACAAACCTAGCAGCCCGCCTCCGAACTGCTTCGATGTCTGCATTTAATCTTATCTGGTGAGGATCCCAAACACTCGGGCAGCTGTCAAGACTGTGTCCTACTAGTGCTCTTGGCGCGAACTCCTTTACGGATGAACCACACTTCCCTAAAATTCTGCCAACAAATCAAAGTCGACCCTTCACCGTCCCTACGACCGTCCTTACGTATTCGCCACGTTTCAGGACTAAAATTCAGAGTAAAAGGATACCAATGATACGATACGTCGACGATATGGCTACCTTCAGTGAATGTGATGAAGAATTTCGGGACCTGTTCTACGAAAAGAGCCGTCTAATGAATTGTGAGTAACGCGAAGAAGGATGAGTGTAATAAGAGCACCAGAAATGAGATTAGCGATACGCCTACCATCAGAACTAGGGAAGAGGAGGAGGGGGAGATCGGTGTTCAGCGTCCCGTCGGCAACGGGGCCACTAGAGACGGAGCAGGAGCTCGGAGTAGGGAAGGATGGGGACGGTGATCGGCCGTGCCCTTTCAAAGGAGCCATTCCTGCAATTGCCGGAAGCGATTTAGCCGGACGCAGGTTTGAACCGTCGTCCTCCCGAATACCAGTCCAGTGAGCTAACTACTGCGCCGCCTCGCTCAGTATCAGAACCAGGGACCATGAAGTAGGCGGAGTGAAAAATTTCTGCTAAATTAGAAAACAATAACGGACGTGGCAAAAAAGTAGATTAGCACAGGCATTTCTGGGCAGAAGAAGTCTGTTAAGTGTCAAAGTTAGGGCACAATTTGAGGAATAAATTTGTGAGGATGAGCGTTTAGAGTACAGCACTGTATGGTGGTGAATCACGGACTGTGGCTTAACTGGAAGAATAAAGTGTTTGAGTTGTAGTGCCACATTGATATGTTGGAAATTTGGGGGACTGGTGAGGAATGAGGAAGTTCGCCGTATAATCGACGAGGCGACGGATGTCTGGAAAACATTAACACAGAAGGGACACAGTGACAGCACATGTGGTACCACGTCAGATAATAACTTCCGAGGTACTAGAGCGAGTTCTTGAGCGTAACATCTGTGTGCATCCCGCTCTGACCTGAATAGAATAGCACGGTACAGCAAGGCGTTGTGGGTCACGTCTAGCCGGTCAGAAGGATTAGGAAAAAAAGGAGAAACAACAAAAGGGAACTACTTCACAAAATATTTATAGGACGGTGGTAGCGTAATGTATTAATCCCTCACAGAGGTTGTCTTAGCTGCTTCAGAGATGCAACATGTTAGGGCGTCAGAGAACTTGCAGAAGACGAAAACCGAATATTGAGATCGTCCATCACGTTTCCAGCTCTCGTATTTAGATGTGACAAGTGCATCGATTTTGCCGTTGCACCACAATAATGCTTATCCATCCGCCTGTTCGAATTACTCAACTGCTGCTAGTAAATCCATTAACGGATGTCATCTGCATGGTGAAGTGAGTTTATCAGCACTTTCGTAATGTAAGGAAGAAGGGATGGGGGTAAGGAAGAGGCGGAAAAGTTACTGAAGAGGGAGAATCGGAGGGGGAAGAGGGTAAGAAAGATGGGGAAGTGGGTAACGAGGAGGGGGAAGAGGTTAGGGAATAGGAGAAGGCGCTAAAGAGTAGGAAGTGATTCTGCTAGAAGAAAAGATTTAAATCGTATCTATGGTTAATAGCGTGCTGATAACTTTTATTTACCTACCTAAGCTACGTACATTGAGGATAAAAAAAGGATATAAAGTACGCAATAGGCTAACACTGAACGATGCGCGGTTATTACGTGCAAACCAAACACACAAACAAAGAAACATAAAACAAAGAAAAGTCGTCGCTCCCAGTTTTATTTATGTTTATTTCCCTACCAATGCTGCGAATATTACCGGTGATCCTACTATTTCAATGTCGTTAATGCACTGTAACAAAACTGCGGAACCGCGGGCTTGGTAGAGCGCAGCTTTGCTTGCAGCACTAGGAGCGGGCGCAGCACCTGCCGTGTAGGCAACCCTTCCGCCGCGCGTCCACCTGCTGTTGCGGTTGCAGCTAACAAGGCCTGTCTGGTACAGTAGCTGCAAAAACAGGCGGTGCGGCCGCCTGCAGGTCGCCCATATGACGCTGCCCTGCCGCGCTCTTATATGGACAGCGAGGCACAAGGCCGTGCAGTCCACACTGCGACGATACCCTCCAGCCAGGGGACAGTCGCTCCCCCACAGGGCTACCACGTGCTTGACACGATTCCCTCGCTGTTAAGTGTAAGTGGGAGGGGCATCCAAATTCAGTTTTCACGCAAACAAAACACCCATTTGAACACTGCTTCATACATTTCGACGATAGCTTACAAGCTGCCGGAATTCCTCATCATCAGTCGATATTAGCTCCCAATCTCAACGCACAACCGTTTTTGGTACGTCAGGTTCCCAAATAATTTCGAAAATATTGAGTAATATGGACAGATCCATTTTATATGTAACCAAGGAGAAAGTGTAGCATTCTACTGAGCAAATATTTGCTTTACGTATTTTATAAGATGCATAAGACATACATAAACGGCTTTGGAACCGATAGGCATCTACATCTACATATATACTCCACTAGCCACCAATCGGTGGGTGGCGGAGGGCACTATTCGCGTCACGATCATATTCCCCCTCCTGCTTATCCACTCGCGGATCACGCGAGGGAAAAACGACTGTCTGAACGTCTCAGTACGAGCTCTACTTTCCCTTATCTCTGAATGGTGATCATTGCGCGATATGAAAGTTAGTGGTAATAATAAACTACTGGCCATTAAAATTGCTACACCAAGAAGAAATGCAGATGATAAACGGGTATTCATTGAACAAATATATTACACTAGAACTGACATGTTATTACATTTTCACGCAATTTGGGTGCATAGATTCTGAGAAATCATTACCCAGAACAGCCACCTCTGGCCGTAATAACGGTCTTGATACGCCTGGGCATTGAGTCAACCAGAACTTAGATGGCGTGGACAGGTACAGCTGCCCATGCAGCTTCAACACGATACCACAGTTCATCAAGAATAGTGACTGCCGTATTGTGACGAGCCAGTTGCTCGGCCACCATTGACCAGACGTTTTCAGTTGGTGAGAGATCCAGAGAATGTGCTGGCCAGGGCAGCAATCGAACATTTTCTGTATCCAGAAAGCCCCGTACAGGACCTGCAACATGCGGTCGTGCATTATCCTGCTGAAATGTAGCATTTCGCAGGGATCGAATGAAGGGTAGAGCCACGGGTCGTAACACATCTGAAATGTAATGTCCACTGTTCAAAGACGTGTAACCAATGGCACCCCACACCATCACGCCGGGTGATACGCCAGTATGGCGATGACGAATACACGCTTCCAATGTGCGTTCACCGCGATGTCGCCAAACGTCCTGGATTCATCCGAAAAAATGACGTTTTGCCATTGGCGTACCCAGATTCGTCGTCGAGTACACCATCGCAGGCACTAGTGTCTGTGATGCAGCGTCAAAGGTAACCGCAGCCACGGTCTCCGAGCTGATAGTCCAGCTGATAGTCGTCGAACTGTTCGTGCAGATGGTTGTTGTCTTGCACACGTCCCCATCTGTTGACTCAGGGATCGAGACGTGGCTGCACGGTCCGTTACAGCCAAGCGGATAAGATGCCTGTCATCTCGACAACTTAGTGATACGAGGCCGTTGGGATCCAGCACGGCGTTCCGTATTACCCTGTTCTGCTAACAGTCATTGTATCTCGACCAACGCGAGCAGATTGTCGTGATACGACAAACCGCAATTGCGATAGACAACAATTCGACTTTTGTCAAAGTCGGAAACGTGATGGTACGCATTTCTCCTCCTTACACGAGGCATCACAACAACGTTTCACCAGGCAATGCCGGTCAACTGCTGTTTGTGTATGAGAAATCGGTTTGAAACTTTCCTCTTGTCAGCACGTTGTAGGTGTCACCACCGGCGCCAACCCTGTGTGAATGCTGTGAAAAGCTAATCATTTGCATATCACAGCATCTTCTTCCTGTCGGTCAAATTTCGCGTCTGTAGCACGTCATCTTCGTGGTGTAGCAATTTTAATGGCCAGTAGTGTTAATGCTTTGCATCCTCGCCGAAGATCGGATTTTGGAATTTAGTGAGCAGCCCCTTCCGTTTAGTGCATCGTCTATTTGCAAGTGTGTCCCACTTTGAACTTTCTATGAGATTTGTAACGCTCTCGTGATGGCTAAATGTACCAGTCACGAATCTTGTCGCTCTTCTTTGGACCTTCTCGATCTCTTGAATCAGACCCTACTGGTAACGGCCCCCTACAGATGAACAGTACTCTAAGACTGGACGAACTGAAGTATTGTTAAGCAATGTCCTTTGTTGACGGACTGCGTCGCTTCAGGATTCTATCAATAAGCGGCAAACTAGAGTTCGCCTTACCCGTTACTTGTATAATCTGATCGTTCCATTTGAGATCATTTCGGATAGTCACACCCAGATACTTGTCGGATGTTACCGCTTCCAGAGACTGGGCATTTATTTTGTACTCTTACATTAATGCGGATTTTCCCTTTGTTACACGCCGTAGGTTACACTTACTAATATTGAGAGATAACTACCAGTCATTACACCACGCATCTATTTTCTGCAAATCCTCATTGATTTGTTCACAACTTTCGTGGGATACTACTTTCCTGTAGATTACAGCATCATCGGCAAACAGTAACCAGATATTCTGCGTAGGTGGCTTATTCTTTTCGTAGCAATGGCCACGGTGGCTGGTGACAACACATTCACTAATAATATGCGCCGGACCATGACTATTTCTGTACTCTATCAGATGTTTTAGCATCATAGCAAGCGTTGCAACATTCTATCATTACTTGCTGGATGTACTACAACCTCTGTATTCCTCTACAGTTTTTGCCCTCTGCAGCTCCCTCTAGTACCATGGCAGTCATTCCCTGATGTCTTAACGGATGTCCTACCATCCTGCCCCTTCTCCTTGTCAGAGTTTTCCACATATTCCTTTCCTCTCCGATTCTGCGTAGAACCTCCTCATTCCTTACCTTATCAGTCCACCTAATTTTCAACATTCGTCTATAGCACCACATCTCAAATGCTTCGATTCTCTTCTGTTCCGGTCTCCCCACAGTCCATGTTTCACTACCATACAATGCTGTACTCCAGACGTACATCCTCAGAAATTTCTTCCTCAAATTAAGGCCGCTATTTGATATTAAGTAGACTTCTCTTGGCCAGAAATGCCTTTTTTGCCATAGCGAGTCTGCTTTTGATGTCCTCCTTGCTCCATCCGTCATTGGTTATTTTGCTGCCTTGGTAGCAGAATTCCTTAACTTCATCTACTTCGTGACCATTAATCCTTATGTTAAGTTTCTCTCTCTTCTCATTTCTGCTGCTTCCAATTACTTTCATCTTTCTTCGATTTACTCTCTATCCATATTCTGTACTCATTACACTGTTCATTCAATTCAGCAGATCCTGTAATTCCTCTTCACTTTCACTCAGGATAGCAATGGCATCAGCGAATCGTATTATTGAGAAACTTTCACCATGAATTTTAATTCCAATCCTGAACTTATCTTTTATTTCAACCACTGCTGCTTCGATGTACAGATTGAACAGTAGGGGCGAAAGACTACATCCCTGTCTTACACCCTTTTTAATTCGAGCACTTCGCCTCTTGTACATAATGTATATTACCATTTTCTCCCTATAGCTTACTTCTATTTTCCTCATAATTTCGAACATCTTGCAACATTTTACGTTGCCGAACGCATATTAATGATACGATTCGCTAATAACATTGCAATCCTGGGTGAAAGTAAAGAAGAATTACAGTGTAATGAGTAAAGAATATGGACTGAGAGTAAATCGAAGAGAGACGAAAGTAATGAGAAGCAGCAGAAATGAGAACAGTGACTAAAAGCCTATGAATGTGTCTGAATTTTTCTTTAGTATTGCTTCCATTATCAACCGCAACGACGGAATTGCCTGTCTGGTGCCCTTACATTTCTTAAAGCCATCGTCATCTAACACATCGTCAATTTTCTTTTCCGTTCTTCTGTATATTATTCTTGTCAGCAACTCGAATGCACGACCTCTTAAGCTGATTGTGTGATAATTTTCGAACCAGTCAGCTCTTGCAGTCTTCGGAAATATGCGGATGATATTTTGCCGAAAGTCAGATGATATGTCGCCAGAATCATACATTCTATATACCAATGTGAATAGTCGTTTTGTTGCCACTTCCCCCAATGATTTTAGAAATTCTGATCGAATGGTGTCTATCCCTTCTTTTTTTTCGATTTCTTCAGTTTTTTCAGGT
Source organism: Schistocerca cancellata (assembly GCF_023864275.1). Classification (NCBI taxonomy): domain Eukaryota; kingdom Metazoa; phylum Arthropoda; class Insecta; order Orthoptera; family Acrididae; genus Schistocerca; species Schistocerca cancellata. The sequence goes on from NC_064635.1 coordinate 211,064,566, forward strand.
AGCCATTTCGTCTTAGCTTCCCTTCACTTCCTATGTATTTCACTCCTCAGCGACTTCTATTTTTGTATTCCTGAATTTTTCTGAACACTGTTGCACTTCCGTCTTTGATCGATCAACTGAAGTATTTTTTCTTGATATTACCCAATACTCATCTGATCAGAAAGCCTAGTCTTCTTTCCATTTCACTTCACCCACCCTTACTATATCTAGATTGAGCCTTTGCATTTCCCTTTTCAGACCTTGTAGCTTTCCTATCAAGTGCAAGTTTCTGATATTCCACGCCCCAACTCGAAGAACGTCATCCTTTCGTTCGTTATTCAATCTGTTTCTCACGGTCACCTCCCCTTTGGCAACCCCCTCCCGGAGATCCGAATGCGGGACTGTTACGGAATCCTTTGCCACTGGAGAGATCGTCATGACACTTTCTCAATTGCAGACCACATATCCTGTGGATACGTACATGTGTTTTTAATGCAGTGGTTTCCACTGCCTTCTGCAGCCTCATGCCGTTGATCACTGCTGATTCTTCCGCCCTCAGGGGCAGTTTCCCATCCCAGGGACAACAGAGTGACCCGAACCTCTGTCCGCTCCTCCGCCCTGCTTGACAAGGCCGTTGCCAGCATGACGGTGATTTTATTACAAAACATAAACTGGGTTTTGTAAGTATGAAAAAATACCTGATCGCATAACTTCCACGCTTTTATGTAACCAAAGTAACTAATTATGGTGCAAGTACAGTTTACAGGCATAAAGAAAGAAAGCTATATAATTATTGTTGTTATTTTATACTCTATGGAACGATTTTGATCATGACCAAAGGCAAAATTTTCCTGTTATTATTGGTAAGTACGATAGTTGTTTATGAAGAACAGAAACGAGTTTTATATAACCTTGACGAAGTATTGATGCGATGTTTTGTCTTGCGTTTTTCAAATTCTATCTTTTTTGAGCACTACATCATAAATCTGTATAGCTCTTTTTCGTTTTTGCTACACCATCCCTCTGTTTCACTTTACAAATGAACAATTTAGCCGCCGGCCGAAGTGGCCGTGCGGTTAAAGGCGCTGCAGTCTGGAACCGCAAGACCGCTACGGTCGCAGGTTCGAATCCTGCCTCGGGCATGGATGTTTGTGATGTCTTTAGGTTAGTTAGGTTTAACTAGTTCTAAGTTCTAGGGGACTAATGACCTCAGCAGTTGAGTCCCATAGTGCTCAGAGCCATTTGAACAATTTAGCACTGACGATTTGATTTCCGCTATAAATATCGTTAAAATTGACAGAAAGGAGGATAATTGTGTGCAGCAAAGAAAATGTTACGTAGTTTACGCGGTCCTTTGTATATCCTCAGTCAGTCTCTAGACGGCTCATCGGTACCAGTTTCTCGGAGAGACACTGGTCGCATACGCAAGCAAAGCGATCGAAATGAGGTAATGCTCAATTGGTATGCAACACACGCAGTTACGATGTTAGTTGACCAAGGCTACTAGCAAAACTACCTTACTATGATAGTGTATCGTAGCCTATGGCAGTTTTACAGCTCTAGCTATAAGCACTCTCTCGCTTCCCACGCCCGGGTTCCCGGGTTCGATTCCCGGCGGGGTCAGGGATTTTCTCTGCCTCGTAATGACTGGGTGTTGTGTGACGTCCTTACGTTAGTTAGGTTTAAGTAGTTCTAAGTTCTAGGGGACTGGTGACCATAGATGTTAAGTCCCATAGTGCTCAGAGCCATATAAGCATTCACAAGCACCCAGTTCGCCACCTGGCAGTCTAGGCTACAAATTTGATAAATTAACCAAAGCGACGCTAGATGTAACTCATTTTGCATAAATTTAAGTTTGCAAAATGAATATTTCACTGTGCACCCGAGTACGAGCTGATATGAAACTTCCAGGCAAATTAAAACTGTCTGACGGACCGAGGCGCGAAATGTGTCTCCGTGGCCGAGTGCTCTGCCGACTGCACTACGCGAGCGCCACCCACGCACCGTCCTCACAGCTTTACTTCCGCCGGTACCCCGACCCCCACCTTCCAGTCTTCTCCTGCGAAACTTGCAGCACCCGCTCTCCTGGAATAAAGGATTTTGCGGAGACATGGCTTAGCCACAGTCTGGGGGATGTTTCCAGAATTAATATTTCACTGTGCAACAGTGTGTGCGCTGATACGAAACTTCCAGGCAGGTTAAACCTCTGTACAGAACCGAGAATCTAACTCGGGACCTTTGCATTTTCCCGCGAAAGCCAAAGCTCTCGAGTTCGAGTCTCGGTCCGGCACACAGTTTTAATCTGCGTGGAATTCCGATTTACGTGTGGCTTCCTGTGTTCATTCGTCGTATTATGGGCCGAGTGTCAAATACCGAATGTAGATGATGATGACGCGCTTCTAGAGGCTCCGCTTTGTTCGGATGACGAACAAGTGATTGTGGGTAGAGTGAAGTTAGCGGAAAATCGCCCCACTGGCAAACCCCACGCCGTCATTCTCTCTCCCCGTATGTCGACGTGACTAACTTGAGGAGGTTAGAGCGACGTTAATGTTCTACATCGTTTCACGTCTCGAGTACACCGATGCGTCCGGAATACTATCCGTCATATTCTCCCGTCTCCGTCTATTATCCAGTTAAAAACCGTGATTTGCTGTCTACTTGTTTGTTTAAAATGGGGATTTCATATTTACAGGGTGATTCAAAAAGAATACCACAACTTTAGGAATTTAAAACTCTGCAACGACAAAAGGCAGAGCTAAGCACTATCTGTCGGCGAAATAAGGGAGCTATAAAGTTTCATTTAGTTGTACATTTGTTCGCTTGAGGCGCTGTTGACTAGGCGTCAGCGTCAGTTGATGCTGAGATGGCGACCGCTCAACAGAAAGCTTTTTGTGTTATTGAGTACGGCAGAAGTGAATCGACGACAGTTGTTCAGCGTGCATTTCGAACGAAGTATGGTGTTAAACCTCCTGATAGGTGGTGTATTAAACGTTGGTATAAACAGTTTACAGAGAATGGGTGTTTGTGCAAAGGGAAAAGTTCTGGACGGCCGAGAACGAGTGATGAAAATGTAGCACGCATCCAGCAAGCATTTGTTCGCAGCCCAGGAAAATCGACTCGCAGAGCTAGCAGAGAGCTGCAAATTCCACAATCAACTGTATGGAGAGTCCTACGAAAAAGGTTAGTTATGAAACCTTATCGTCTGAAATTGGTTCAAGCACCTGAACGTCAACTACCAGAGGCGATGGATCGGCCGCCAGGCAGCCCGTGACAGAGCACTTCATCACTGGCCTCCAAGAAACCCTGATCTTACCCCCTGCGATTTTTTCTTATGGCGGTATGTTAAGGATATGGTGTTTCGGCCACCTCTCCCAGCCACCATCGATGATTTGAAACGAGAAAGAACAGCAGCTATCCAAACTGTTACGCCTGATATGCTACAGAGAGTGTGGAACGAGTTGGAGTATCGGGTTGATATTGCTCGAATGTCTGGAGGGGGCCATATTGAACATCTCTGAACTTGTTTTTGAGTGAAAAGAAACCTTTTTAAATACTCTTTGTAATGATGTATAACAGAAGGTTATATTATGTTTCTTTCATTAAATACACATTTTTAAATTTGTGGTATTCTTTTTGAATCACCCTGTACATTACATCAAACTAGCCTATTCTTCTTTTGGCACTCTGGTAGTACATAAAAAAACAAAAGAAAATCGGCGAACAACGACACACAAAATGGTTGACGGTGAATCCAATGATATGACAATATCTCTTGAGAGACTAATAAGGTAGACCGTAGGCGCAGAAGGGAGTCAGCGGAATCACCGCTGTTGCTTCACCCCTCGCAGGCAATCGTAGGAGCTGCCTAGTGCACGCACGCACGCGTGCGCGCACACGCACACACATACGCACACAGCGTGTCCCAGAAATGTCACGACGGACTTGGAGGAGTTGTCTTGAGGAACACTTCCGAGGACAGGAACACATGTCCAGAAACGTCATCCAGTGACGTCTTGGTGGATAACAGTTTCAGACACGAGTTTCTATCTGTATTTTATTTTCATACCGTTATAGATATTAGAGGGTTTCAGAACTGCAGGTGGAAACCCGTGACATCCACCGGCAGAGCGTCCGACTCATAGGAGACAAGCCACAGCGAGCTCCAGCTTCTGCACTGGCGACCGTGGCGATCAGCGCCGATCCCTGAGCAACAGACAGTAGAGATGAGGGATCCGCTCTTGAACTAATTCATAGAGTTGAATCTTTCAAAGGAGTGAACAATCAGTGATTCAGAAAAAAAGAACGGTAGCTCCAAACGTTTCCCACGGCAGAGAGAGAGAGAGAGGGAGAGAGAGACGGAGCATATCAGCAGCGCCTCTGCTGGTACAGCACAGTGCACGCCACACAACACAGCCAGCGCCAGCCTCTGCCCTGCTTCAACCTTGGCTGCCTGCATTCTGCAGTGCCCCATTGGATTTTTTGTTTCACATATGCCGTGCCGTCTCTGTGCGTCTGCCGTGTGCAGTGTCTGGCGCAGCTTAACTTCGCATCGCACTCTGTCGGCGATCGTTTCAGTCGCACGTCCTGCCCTCTGGGCAGTTGATGCGTGCAACAGGACAGAGAGCCACCTAGCGGATAACATAGGAACTACTTGCAAAAACCTGCTCGCAAGGGAACGGACGATTTGTCTCAGAGCGGGTGAGTTCACCGCTCCCCCCCACCCTCGGAACTCGCCCGCTCAACGGTCACCCCACCGTCTCGACTCTAGCCAGAGCGTTGAGCAAAGCGACTCAGGTGTCACTCTGGTCTCTGCGGTCTCAGCTCACGCAGTAATACAGCTCGCGGCTCGACCTGCTCGACTCAGCGCCTCTGCATCGGAGTTCGTCCACACTGGATATTGTTCTTCGTAGTAATACCGCTATGTATATTACATTATTATGTTATGTATACATCAATTGTTTTTATTTTATTTTTATTTGTTGAAACTGATTAGATTACGTTCCTGATGACTCCTCTTACTATAGGATTTTTATTATGGACACTCGAATTTACGCTTTAATTACGAGCGAACTGATAAACGTATCGCAAAATGTGATACACCAATATTTTCCTTGTTTTATTCTGCGTAAGGCTATATGCAGCACTTTCGTTTTACAGTCAAATTTATATTTTTGTTTCTTATTCTGGTACGGATTTTGCGATTTTAGGCGTCTTCGGAAGGAAACGTTCACTTTAAAAATATATGGCTTGCGATTTATTTGTATGAGGTTAATGAAATTTTAATACATTATAGCCAAATATATTGTTAATGTAAATCTCAAGTTACAACATTTTCCGATCACCCAAAAAACCACGATAGTGCAAAATAAATCAACAATCAAAAACTTTGTCATATCGTGGAAATTTCAATAAACAATGCAAAATTCTTACTCATTATCTGTGTTACTTCAAAATAGGATCAAATAAGATCAAAATACAGGTATAGTACTGGAATAAACCAAGTTTAAAGGGCAATGTGCCTTCCATTTATTTTCTATTGTAAATGAGTGGTGAGTCATGAAAAGGAGCTAATTCATTTCAGGGAGTGAACAGTTCTGATCCAATCTCTGAAAAGAACAGTTTTGCCCATCTCTACTACAAACAGCACTGCAAGGCGTCCCTCTTACGTACCGTCAGCGTACGGAGGCAGGCGCTTGTTGAGGTTGCGGCAGGCGTAATGGCGTGTAACTTCGGCGTTCTGTAAAGTAGCTGGATGACATTTCCGGACACGGGTTCCTACTCTCGATTTGTTCCTCAAGATATCCTCTACAATTCCTCGAAGTTCGTCGCAACATTTCTGGGACACAGTGTACACAGGTACACTTATCTGAGAATACTGCAATATGTCGGTGGAATCAACCCACAGAAACACTACAGTAACAACAGCACTGTGGGCCGCTATGTTGTTCATGCAATAATTTGTTTCATGAACTTTCAAAGGGTGCAGTCTAACATCGGTGAAGCGTTGATAGAATGAAGAAGGGGCATTACGTGTTAATCGTCCCGTCGATGACATGGTCATCAGCGACACAACTCAAGCTAGGTGGTGGGAACATCTGGGTGTGTGTGTGTGTGGGGGGGGGGGTGGAGAGAAACGAACCATCTCGTTTTCAATGGAAGTAGACCAGCATGTCCTACAAGGGATTTAGCGTAACCACGGAAAGCTCAAATATGGATGGCCAGACAGAGCTTCCAGCCGTTGGCGTCGGGTACCTCTCGTAGAATAGTACCTCCCTCCCCGTCTCCCTACTTCCTTCCCTGTTCTATTCACGAATAGAATGTCGGAAGACCGACTGTCAATAAACTTCCGCATGAGTTCAAATTTCTCTGTTTCTTTTCATCGTGCTCATTTTGCTAGACACTTGTGCGAGAAAGTAATATGAAGGTAAAACCATCTTCTAGGGTGTTAGGCCGCGTCATATATCTTTTGTACGATCGACATTCCGACTGCTCTGCTGGGATCTTCTTCGGGGTCTTTTGGTCTCCAAGGTCGACAGTTGAGTATTGAGTCAACCGTGGACGCCAGAAGATCCCGAAAAACATCGCAACAGAGCAGTCGAAACATCGATCGTACAGAAGATATATGACGTGGACTAACAGCACTGAAGATTTTACCTCCAGTGACAATGGCCACGAGACCCGGTAGACTTACGTAGGAAGTAAAAAGTTGCCCTACACTTCTTCGAACGTCTGCTCTCGGAATTTCACAAGTATACTTCTGCAGATGCACTCGCCTCTCTTGTCGTGTGTGTCACCGGAGTTTGACGAGGACCTCCCCGTAGCGCTCTCGCAGCCCTATTCCGTCCGGTGAAGAAACGCGCCGCTCTTCCTCGGAGCTTTTTCCATTCCTCCTCTTCGTGCTACTTGCTAAAGGGGCTCAGATTGATGAACAATATCCAGTACAATAAATTACATGCGAGTGGCGTTCACTAAGTCGTGTAACACTTTTTATGTGAAGGCAGGTACATCGTATTATTCCCCACTCTTTTGGCTGCAAAACCATGTTTTCCAACGGCCTCTCGCCACCTTCCTGGGAGGGCCGGTCTGCTCGCTTGGTGTCACTCCGATGGTCGGTGTCGGAATCAACGCCTTGCTGCACCAGCAACCTCCACGTCACCCACGTACTGCTTTCCGTGGCATGACTCCTTCATTGGACCAAACAGATGGAAATTGCGAGAGTCGGTCTGTAGGGTGGATGAGGAACAAGTTTTGTGACCTCCACTCGGGTGCGCAGAATTGTGTGAGGCCTTGCGTTGCCATTGAGGAGAAGTTCGTTTGCATTTTCGTGATGACTAACACTCTGAAATCGTGTTTTCAATTTCCGAAGGGCAGCACAGTACACTACAGACTTGTTCCCCGCTCCTTGAGGGAGGACATCAAACAGAACAGCCCCTTCAGTATCCCCGAAGACAGTCAGAATGAGTTTGCCGCTGAGGGTAGGGCTTTGAACTTTTGTCTTCGGAGCAGAAATGGTGTGGTGTCACTCCACGGATTGATGCTTTGTTTAGGGAGTGAAGTGATGAACCCGTGTTTGTCACGATCATCCTGGAAACGTGTAAGCAGTTCCTTCCACACAGACGGGCCTCTGTTGTTCTTTATGGTCTTCTGTTTAGAGATGGGGGATCCGCTCTTGAACTAATTCATAGAGTTGAATCTTTCAAAGGAGTGAACAATCAGTGATTCAGAAAAAAAGAACGGTAGCTCGAAACGTTTCCCACGGCAGAGAGAGAGTGAGAGAGAGAGAGAGAGAGAGAGAGAGAGAGAGAGAGAGAGAGACGGAGCATATCAGCAGCGCCTCTGCTGGTCAGAGCACAGTGCACGCCCACGCCACACAACACAGCCAGCGCCGGCCTCTGCCCTGCTTCTACCTTGGCTGCCTGCATTGTGCAGTGCCCCATTGGATTTTGTGATTCACATATGCCGTGCCGTCTCTGTGCGTCGTCTGCCGCGCGCAGTGTCTGGCGCAGCTTAACTTCGCATCGCACTCTGTCGGCGATCGTTTCAGTTGCACATCCTGCCCTCTGGGCAGTTGATGCGAGCAACAGGACAGAGAGCCACCTAGCCGATAACATAGGAACTACTTGCAACAACCTGCTCGCAAGGGAACGGACGATTTGTCTCGGAGCGGGTGTGTTCACCGTTCCCCCCACCCTCGGAACTCGCCCACTCAACGCTCACCCCACCGTTCTCGACACTAGCCAGAGCGTTGAGCGAAGCGATTCAGGTGTCACTCTAATTTACGCTTTAATTACGAGCGAACCGATAAACGTATCGCAAAATGTGATACACCAATATTTTCCTTGTTTTATTCTGTGTGAGGCTATATGCAGCACTTTCGTTTTACAGCCAAATTTATATTTTTTTTCTTATTCTGGTACGGATTTTGCGATTTTAGGCGTCTTCGGAAGGAAACGTTCACTTTAAAAATATATGGCTTGCGATGTATTTGTTCGAGGTTAATGAAATTTTAATACATTATAGCCAAATATATTGTTAATGTAAATCTCAAGTTACAACATTTTCCGATCACCCAAAAAGCCACGATAGTGCAAAATAAATCAATAATCAAAAACTTTGTCATATCATGGAAATTTCAATAAACAATACAAAATTCTTACTCATTATCTGTGTTACTTCAAAATAGGATCAAATAAGATCAAAATACAGGTATAGTACTGGAATAAACCAAGTTTAAAGGGCAATGTGCCTTCCATTTATTTTCTATTGTAAATGAGTGGTGAGTCATGAAAAAGAGCTAATTCATTTCAGGGAGTGAACAGTTCTGATCCAATCTCTGAAAAGAACAGATTTACCCATCTCTACTTCTGTTGCGCGGCGCGCAACCCGGCGGGCACACACCTCTGAGTGCCCCACTGGTGGACGGGTGTGTCAGCACTAGCAACACAGTGGCACAGCGAGGGGTTTGTTTCTGATCCTTCGATCATCTCCAATGAGAGTGGCCACACGCCCCAATATTACGCAGCTGTGTGCGGGGCCGGCCGGCACGCGGGAGATCGAACAGGTTTGCGCGACCCCGTTGCGTTGATGACACACGCCTCCCCCAACAACTCATCGTGCTTTTGTTGACTGCCAGGAATGCGTAGATATTCTGCATGCGTCTATGAATGTCTGTGATGCCTGGTCTGCTGCCAAAAAAAACTCAATGATTGGTCTCTGCTAGGAACGGCAGGACGTCTCACAGCAAAATCCGCATTTGTTCAGCTGAAATTGGCAGAGAAAAAGTGCGTTCCATTACTTACTTAACGCCCCTCACATAATGGTAGAAACGCTCAGAAATCCAACAAGAATGGCAGTACACAGAGGAACAACTGCGCCAGTGTCTTGCTACACTCTCAGTGTATATATATATATATATATATATATATATATATATATATATATATATACATGGTGTTTCAAAAATGCCCGGTATATGTGAAACGGCAATAAAAACTAAACGAGCAGCGATAGAAATACACCGTTTGTTGCAATATGCTTGGGACAACAGTACATTTTCAGGCAGACAAACTTTCGAAATTACAGTAGTTACAATTTTCAACAACAGATGGCGCTGCGGTCTGGGAAACTCTATAGTACGATATTTTCCACATATCCACCATGCGTAGCAATAATATGGCGTAGTCTCTGAATGAAATTACCCGAAACCTTTGACAACGTGTCTGGCGGAATGGCTTCACATGCAGATGACATGTACTGCTTCAGCTGTTCAATTGTTTCTGGATTCTGGCGGTACACCTGGTCTTTCAACTGTCCCCACAGAAAGAAGTCACAGGGGTTCATGTCTGGCGAATAGGGAGGCCAATCCACGCCGCCTCCTGTATGTTTCGGATAGCCCAAAGCAATCACACGATCATCGAAATATTCATTCAGGACTTTAAAGACGTCGGCCGTGCGATGTGGCCGGGTACCATCTTGCATAAATCACGAGGTGTTCGCAGTGTCGTCTAAGGCAGTTTGTACCGCCACAAATTCACGAAGAATGTCCAGATAACGTGATGCAGTAATCGTTTCGGATCTGAAAAATGAGCCAATGATTCCTTTGGAAGAAATGGCGGCCCAGACCAGTACTTTTTGAGGATGCAGGGACGATGGGACTGCAACATGGGGCTTTTCCGTTCCCCATATGCGCCAGTTCTGGTCATTGACGAAGCCGGCCAGGTAAAAATAAGCTTCGTCAGTAAACCAAATGCTGCCCACATGCATATCGCCATCATCAATCCTGTGCACCATATCGTTAGCGAATGTCTCTTGTGCAGCAATGGTAGCGGCGCTGAGGGGTTGCCGCGTTTGAATTTTGTACGGATAGAGGTGTAAACTCTGGCACACGAGACGATACGTGGACGTTGGCGTCATTTGGACCACAGCTGCAACACGGCGAACGGAAACCCGAGGCCGCTGTCGGATCACCTGCTGCACTAGCTGCGCGTTGCCCTCCGTGGTTGCCGCACGCGGTCGCCCTACCTTTCCAGCATGTTCATCCGTCACGTTCCCAGTCCGTTGAAATTTTTCAAACAGATCCTTTATTGTATCGCTTTTCGGTCCTTTGGTTACATTAAACCTCCGTTGAAAACTTCGTCTTGTTGCAACAACACTGTGTTCTAGGCGGTGGAATTCCAACACCAGAGAAATCCTCTGTTCTAAGGAATAATCCGTGTTGTCTACAGCACACTTGCACGTTGTGAACAGCACACGCTTACAGCAGAAAGACGACGTACAGAATGGCGCACCCACAGACTGCGTTGTCTTCTATATCTTTCGCATCACTTGCAGCGCCATCTGTTGTTGAAAATTGTAACTACTGTAAATTCGAAAGTTTGTCCGCCTGAAAATGTACTGTTGTCCCAAGCATATTGCAACAAACGGTGTATTTCTATCGCTGCTCGTTTAGTTTTTATTGCCGTTTCAAATATATCGGTCATTTTTGAAACACCCTATATATATATATATATATATATATATATATATATATATATATATATATATATAAGTACTCAGTCTTCACGCCACAACGCCGACCGGAGTGGCCGAGCGGTTCTAGGCGCTACAGTCTGGAAACGCGCAACCGCTACGGTCGCAGGTTCGAATCCTGCCTCGGGCATGGATGTGTGTGATGTCCTTATGTTAGTTACGTTTAATGAGTTCTAAGTTCTAGGCGACTGATGACCTCAGAAGTTAAGTCCCATAGTGCTCAGAGCCATTTGAACCATTTTTTTCAGGCCACAAGTGGCTCATCGGAACCATCCAACCGCCGTGTCATCCTCAGCTAAGGATGCGGATAGGAGGGGCGTGTGGTCAGCACACCGGTCTCCCGGTCGTTACGATGGTTTTCTTTGACCGAAGCCGCTACTATTCGGTCGAGTAGCTCCTCAGTTGGTATCACGAGGCTGAGTGCACCCCGAAAAATGGCAACAGCGCATGGCGGCCCGGATGGTCACCCATCCGAGTGCCGGCCACGCCCGACAGCGCTTAACTTCGGTAATCTGACGGGAACCGGTGTATCCACTGTGGCAAGACCGTTGCCATTCGACGTGATCGACGGATCAAAATCGAAGTACATCAATAAATCAGTATTAGTTCACAAAAGTTCACACATGTTTTTTACAACTTTTGTAACTCTATACCAAGAGCATTTGCAGTTAAAAATCAATAGAGATAACTTACTTCGAACGCAGAGTTATTTTTCCACTCTGCGTACCTCCACCTTTTTTTTTAGTCGCAATGGGTTGCAAACCCGTGATAAATCTCTCGAGTGGCATCAGTATGCTGCATTGTCTGTTTCCGTTCGGATAATACTATCGTTTTATTCCATGTTGTCCACTGCTTCGTAGCTCCGACTATGCCACCCCTCTAAAGTTTAAAGCGTAAGTCGTTAAAGCCATATACACCGTCCGTCCAACAAGTTCCGGGGAATGATTTTAGTCCTGACGAGTGAGTGACTTCAGCACAGTAAAGTCAGTTACAGCCTGAGTAAGGTTCAAATGGCTCTGAGCACTATGCGACTTAACTTCTGAGGTCATCAGTCGCCTAGAACGTAGAACTAATTAAACCTAACTAACCTAAGGACATCACACACATCCATGCCCGAGGCAGGATTCGAACCTGCGACTGTAGCGGTCGCGCGGTTCCAGACTGTAGCGCCTAGAACCGCTCGGCCACCCCGGCAGGCGCCTGAGTAAGGGTGGGGGTGGGTGTTCAGTTGGTGGATCCGTGTAGCATCCACGTATCTGTGTGGAGAAACAACAACTGTTGACAACACACGTGCACTCGAGTAGCCAGTTGTGAGCAGGCACTGACAAGTAGCGGAAGTGCGGCTTTAGTTGTGTCGCAAATCACAATGTAGTAACGTCTCTAAGTCAAGTGTTCCACGCATTCTACAGAATATTTTGAAGAGAAAATTGTGTATAGATTTTGTCTCGCACACCTTCACTCCTCAGCAATAACGCCTCTTGGACGGCTGCCGAGATTTGAGTGCAAAGAAAAACGCCGACAAATCACGGTTGACGAGACTATGTTATGAATACCAACCTATCACCGCAGAAACTCACATGCAGCGTCAGCGCTTTGACGTCATAATAGACATTCAGGACAACGTTACGCTCGAGTTGTGTAAAATTCCAAAGTATGACTTTTCTGACAGTTTCACGTAGATGAAAGGAAGTTCAGCGCGCTGCACTCAAATGCGGGGAGGCTACGAAAAACACCTGCCATCTTAACTCTTCTCTATTTTCTGTTAATTCAGTCTCACATCCAGTGTACTTGTAAGCGACACACGATTTTAGAAGCAGAGCGTGGTCGCTCTGACAAATGAGGAGACACCTTTTCGTGTCACACCTCAGGCAGCGCCGTTGGCCCGTGTGTAACGTTGATGAAGACGGTGGCAGTAATCCAAGTCTGTGCATTTAACGTGTTATACGCTACACCTGACGTAAACTACATAACCAAAAATACGTCGTAGTTAATGATACAAAATAAAAGGAGGATTTTATCCCAACAGTAACAGCCAGATATCATTCAGGATAAAATATTACACATTGAAATATCCGTACGCTTACCGACATCGTCGTATGTTGCTACGATCAAATGCGGCTACTTCCCAGACGTCTTCTCACTGTAGATTTCCGTCGATACACTTCAAATCTTCGGTTTAGCAGTCAGCTACCGACGACACTATGTTTTTCCCATTGCCAGAGGCTGCATTAAATCCCTTTAGAAACACGTCCCAAAGCAAACGTTATATGTCTTCAAACAGAACATCCAAATTCTCCGTTAACTGCTTCCTCGTATCCTCTAACAGATCAGTTTTTCACATACGTGCAGTTAGACAAAATATCGCTCACAAAAAGGCCAGAACGCCTCGAAAATTCTGTTGTTAGGAAAAATGCTATCTTCATGGGGTGACGACAACGCACAGTAATTTTTCACAAACTCGAGCAAAATAGCAGGAAGAAAAAAAGTCTGTCACAGTGCCGTGTTTTGTTTTGTTTGAGAAAAGCACTGACGCGATTCAGTCCGAAACGACGCAACGCCTTTCTCCTGTACCGAAGTCGAAGCTTTTTCAGTCTTTCAGTTTCACCGTGTAATTTCTTAATTGCAAGCAATGCAGTAGCAACGGAGCAGGTATTTTAGAGTTTCGCCTAAAGCACAGCACACTGGGTCATTCCTCCGAGGGAGCAGTCCCAACACTATATAGTCTTCACTTTATCTGACAGTGCTAGCGGGGTAAATCCGTCGCAATCGAAACAGGATGTCGAATCTCCAGTAATATGTATGTCGACTCTTCTCAAGAGCAGCTTTCTTCTTGTTCAAATGCGCACTTTGCACGAGGCAGTACTGAAACACACGCTGCGACGAGCCGAATGCAGTCTGCCCGCTGCCCCGGCCGCGCACGCCGCAGGGTCGCAGGGTTGCCGCACGCAGGCAGCCAAAGCGCGCACTCCCGGACCCAGACTGAGCGGCGGCGTCCCCCGCAGCCGCCACTGTGTGGCGGAGGGTGGAGGGGTGCAGAACGCGCAGGGGTTGCTCCCAGGAGGGTGGAACGGCTGTACAATTGCGAGGGGAGGGACAGATGAGAGAGCACCTCTGCGGGATATTGATTCGCAGCTTCCGGCAACGCAGAGTTTGCTACGGTGCGATCCCCCCACCGCCACGCACCCTCCGCTAGTCCGTCTGACAGGCGCGTCGCGCATGCGCACTGGCCGCTGGCGGCGTCTCGCACGCGCCACCCTACACCACACGTCAGCAGAGTTCACCGCCCCCGGCATCCGTGCGTGGAATGTGTGTCAGTAGAGGAGACTCAACTCGAACAGCGGTCAAGGAAACCTCCCCTTTCTAAGTCTGCAAGTCAAAACTCCCCTAATTAGAGATTCCAATCAGCCTGTAGTATCGCTATATCACATGTCGATAACTCGTCCGGTACTACAGAAGTATGTGGCGATATATATCGATAGATGAAATTTATTTGGTGTCATACGAGGGCAGTTCAATAAGTAATGCAACACATTTTTTTTTCTGAAACACGGGTTGTTTTATTCAGCATTGAAATACACCAGGTTATTCCCCAATCTTTTAGCTACACAACACTATTTTTCAACGTAATCTCCATTCAATGCTACGGCCTTACGCCACCTTGAAAAGAGGGCCTGTATGCCTGCACGGTACCATTCCACTGGTCGATGTCGGAGCCAACGTCGTACTGCATCAATAACTTCTTCATCATCCGCGTAGTGCCTCCAACGGATTGCGTCCTTCATTGGGCCAAACATATGGAAATCCGACGGTGCGAGATCGGGGCTGTAGGGTGCATGAGGAAGAACAGTCCACTGAAGTTTTGTGAGCTCCTCTCGGGTGCGAAGACTTGTGTGAGGTCTTGCGTTGTCAAGAAGAAGGAGAAGTTCGTTCAGATTTTTGTGCCTACGAACACGCTGAAGTCGTTTCTTCAATTTCTGAAGAGTAGCACAATACACTTCAGAGTTGATCGTTTGACCATGCGGAAGGACATCGAACAGAATAACCCCTTCAGCGTCCCAGAAGACTGTAACCGTGACTTTACCGGCTGAGGGTATGGCTTTAAACTTTTTCTCGGTAGGGGAGTGGGTGTGGCGCCACTCCATTGACTGCCGTTTTGTTTCAGGTTCGAAGTGATGAACCCATGTTTCATCGCCTGTAACAATCTTTGACAAGAAATTGTCACCCTCAGCCACATGACGAGCAAGCAATTCCGCACAGATGGTTCTCCTTTGCTCTTTATGGTGTTCGGTTAGACAACGACGGACCCAGCGGGAACAAACCTTTGAATATCCCAACTGGTGAACAATTGTGACCGCACTACCAACAGAGATGTCAAGTTGAGCACTGAGTTGTTTGATGGTGATCCGTCGATCATCTCGAACGAGTGTGTTCGCACGCTCCGCCATTGCAGGAGACACAGCTGTGCACGGCCGGCCCGCACGCGGGAGATCAGACAGTCTTGCTTGACCTTGCGGCGATGATGACACACGCTTTGCCCAACGACTCACCGTGCTTTTGTCCACTGCCAGATCACCGTAGACATTCTGCAAGCGCCTATGAATATCTGAGATGCCCTGGTTTTCCGCCAAAAGAAACTCGATCACTGCCCGTTGTTTGCAACGCACATCCGTTACAGACGCCATTTTAACAGCTCCGTACAGCGCTGCCACCTGTAGGAAGTCAATGAAACTATACGAGACGAAGCGGGAATGTTTAAAAATATTCCACAAGAAATTTCCGGTTTTTTCAACCAAAATTGGTCGAGAAAAAAAATGTGTTGCATTACTTATTGAACTGCCCTCGTATTATCGACAGATGAAATTAACGACATGAAAATTACGATACATGGAATTTTCGGTGAAAGAAATTGTCGATACGTGGATCTTTTCATACGTGAAGTATCCGGTACATGAAATGTTCGAAAAATGAGATTTTTAGTACGTCAGATCTTCGATCAATACTTTGGAATATTTTGGTTTCTTTGTTAGATGGGTTTTGTTTCGATATCTGGGTATTATTTCGATACATGGGTTTCGTTGCGATGCACGAGTTTCTTCGCGATATCGCTTTTTTTCATATTAGAGGTTCTTGACATTGTACGGAGCGAAGTGGCGCAATAGTTAGAACACTGGACTCGCATTCGGGAGGACGACGGTTCAAACTTGCGTCCGGCCGTCCTGATTTAGGTTTTGCGTAATTTCCCTAAATCGCTTCAGGCAAATCCTCGCATGGTTCCTTTGAAAGGACACGACTGACTTTCTTCCCCATCCTCCTCTAATCCGACGGGACCAATGGACTTGACAGGCTACACCCAGTGGGGGCTCTCCTACCAGATCTGCTGTCGCTGCTTCTCTACTGAGAAGCGTCCTTTTATACTGGCAGGACCGTCTCTTCTGACATCTGTCGGTCTCTGTGGCCGAGCGGTTCTAGGCGCTTCAGCATGGAACCGCAGTGCTGCTACGGTCGCAGGTTCGAATCCTGCCTCGTGCACGGATGTGTGTGATGTCCTTGGGTCAGTCAGGTTCTAAGTCAGGTTCTAAGTCCCGCAGTGCTCATAACCATTTGACCCATTTATATGATTGCTGGTGGTCACATTACAAAACGTGGTCCTTATAATTTCCATCTAGGAGTACTACACCAATGATAAGACTAACACATGCCCAGGAAATGACAAATAGGGCGGAAACTTTAAAATTATTAAACAGGAAAAAAACACGTTTTGGAACGCCTAAAACAAATTAGTACAGCCGCATTTACCCTTAGAATTATTGTAAATCTTGGGGAGAGTAGCTCGATATACTCCGCAAATTTTCATTTAATAATGTTGATGTGGATTGGCAAGAGAGCCAACCCTGTATGAGAGGAAGCCGAAAGGCACGCGTTTTAGCTCACGCAGGCTGGCGTGAGGTCTGGAACAGGACAAGGAAATTAGACTAGCAAAAAAGGACGTAGCTGCTGGAATACTTAACTTTAATCCATAATTGGTGAACATCGCTCTTGACGGTACATGTTTTACAGCATCAATAGTAACTGGTAATGGCGCCTTGCTAGGTCGTAGCAAATGACGTAGCTGGAGGCTATGCTAACTATCGTCTCGGCAAATGAGAGCGTATTTTGTCAGTCAACCATCGCTAGCAAAGTCGGTTGAACAACTGGGGCGTGTGCTAGGAAGTCTCTCTAGACCTGCCGTGTGGCGGTGCTCGGTCTGCAATCACTGACAGTGGCGACACGCGGGTCCGACGTATACTAACGGACCGCGGCCGATTTAAAGGCTACCACCTAGCAAGTGTGGCGTCTGGCGGTGACACCACAAATGTAGTGTGGAATATTGTCCCGAGGCAACTCATCTTTAAAAAGAAAGTCTTCATTGCGCAAAAACGCGTTGTCAGAATAATAGCTGGTGCTGACCCACGGTCATCTTGTAGAAGTCTGCTTTAAGGAGCTGGGAGTTCTGACTACCGGTTCACAGTCAATCTATTCCCACATGAAGTTTGTTGTAAATAACCCACCCCACTTCAAAAGGAACGATGATGTACATCATTATAGTGCCAGAAGGAAAATGACAATCATTACTCCACATTAAGGTTGTCTTTAGCACAAAAACAGGTGCACAATGCAGCAACAAAAATTTTTGATCACTTACCCGGTGATATAAAATGTCTGATAGACATAAAAGAAAAATTTGAAAACGAACTGAAGTAGTTTCTTCTTCACAACGCCTGCTATTCCTTCGAAGAAATTCGGTTACTGTATGGTGCAAAAAGTGGTGGGTGGCACTTACTAACTCACAAAATTTCTATGTTTTCTTCTTTCAGGGAGCAAAAACATCTCAAAATCGTTCAGAAGGCAATAATATGTTCGAATTAATTTGCGACCTGAATGTAAAATGACTCGTTCCAGATCATTATGATCTATTGTGAAAAATGATCGGTGGAACATGAAACTAATAAAATAAGTAAATAGTGACAAGGTTGTTATAATTAGAGGTCAGCTACTCGCAAAGATCCATTGTAAGAACCGCATGGCAGTGAAAAGTGATAGATATGCTAATGCCTTAACGCGTAATCGATCTAAGCTGCAAAAGAACTAGTTTGGGCCATCAGGTATAAATCTGGCGCTGTACAACCCCTCGCTTTTGTGGCCGAGCGGTTCTAGGCGCTTCAGTCTGGAACCGCTCGATCGCTACGGTCACAGGTTCGAATCCTGCCTCGGGCACAGATGTGTGTTATGTCCTTAGATTAATTAGGTTTAAGTAGTTCTAAGTTCTAGGGGACTGATGACCTCAGATGTCAAGTCCCGTAGTGCTTAGAGCCATTTGAACCATTTCTTACAACCCCTCGTCCACGCCTGCGATACTCATACTGAGCGGACTGTGTAAATGGCGGATCACAAAAACATTAACATTACTTCTCTCTCATTTTCTACCCACGTCCATTACATTTAGTAACACTCCTATTCGTCTTTCTCGCATTCACAGTAAAAGATTTGCACCTGGCTTCCAAAGTAGCAACTAATTTATTCCAGCGTAAATCGGTTCCGCATTCACGCATTAGAATGTCTATCAAGTTTCGCTGCTACACGCTAACTACAGCCCACACTGGACACCTGCGAGCAGCTCCACTTTGACAACAGCCGCTCGGCAGTTACTGGTTTCTGGAGGAAGGGGTCCAACACGCGACACTGGTGATGAGATTTAGCAGCCGCCTTTTCATGACTATCTCCACAGAGGGTGACGCATAGGTCGGACTGGTGCTTCACAGTGTAACACATACCATGTAATGAAAGTAGTAACAGTAGACAAGGTGACAAGTCATGAGGCAGCAAATGTTCAAGTGTGCGTCAATTCCTAAGAGACCAAACGGCTTAGGTCGTCGGTCACTACACTTACACACTACATAAACTGACTTATTCCAAGAACAACATACACACCCATGCCCGAGGGAAGACTCGGACCTCGGGCGGGACACGATGACTCGACCACGCGGCCACTCCTCACGGCCATGGGACAGCGGCTTGCACACGTGCAGATGGGGGTGGTATCGCGAACACACGGTACGAAAGTAGTAGTAGGACTACACTGATGCCACCCCACATTCCGTTGTTGCCAAATTTATTCAAGATGGCGGCGATGACGTCATCCAAGATGGCGTCGTGTAGACTTGGCAACAGCGCATGACATCATCCTAGATGGCAAATTTTGGCAGGAAGTTTAAATTTCGCAGAAAGAAAGGCCAATTGGGCTATGTCTGCTAACCTAACCCTCCATAAAATAATTGGTCACAAGTTCGAATTCTAACACAATAATCGGTCACACCTTCGTAAAAATGGTCTGAAATAGACCAATTGGGTCACATCTAATACCCTTCATCCTACGAATTCTCGCCGTTTGAATTTTGGCGGTCAGGTATGTTTTCGCTGCCAAGGTATGAAAATCGCGTCAAATAAATAACACTTGTACTAACCTAAGTCACCTCCTGTCGACTGTCAGGAAAAGGAATGAAGGCTTTATTTCTAGCAGTACGGTCATCACTTATGGTCCAACAGACTTAGTACCCCCCCCCCCCCCCCCCCCATGAACCATGGACCTTGCCGTTGGTGGGGAGGCTTCCGTGCCTCAACGATACAGATAGCCGTACCGTAGGTGCAACCACAACGGAGGGGTATCTGTTGAGAGGGCAGACAAACGTGTGGTTCCTGAAGAGGGGCAGCAGCCTTTTCAGTAGTTGCAGGGGCAACAGTCTAGATGATTGACTGATCTGGCCTTGTAACACTAACCAAAATGACCTTGCTGTTCTGGTACTGCGAACAGCTGAAACCAAGGGGAAACTACAGCTGTAATTTTTCCTGAGGCCATGCAGCTTTACTGTATGATTAAATGATGATGGCGTCCTCTTGGGTAAATTATTCCGGAGGTACAATAGTCCCCCATTCGGATCTCTGGGCGGGGACTACTCAAGAGGACGTCATTATCAGGAGAAAGAAAAATGGCGTTCTACGGATTGGAGTGTGGAATGTCAGATCCCTTAATCGGGCAGGTAGGTTAGAAAATTTAAAAAGGGAAATGGATAGGTTAAAGTTAAATATAGTGGGAATTAGTGAAGTTCGGTAGAAGGAGGAACAAGACTTTTGGTCAGGTGAATACAAAATCAAATAAGGGTAATGTAGGTGTAGGTTTAATAAAGAATAAAAACATAGGAGAACGGGTAAGCTACTACAAACAGCATAGTGAACGCATTATTGTGGCCAAGATAGATAAGAAGCCCACGCCTCCTACAGTAGTACAAGTTTATATGCCAACTAGCTCTGCAGATGACGAAGAAATTGACGAAATGTATGATGAGATAAAAGAAATTATTCAGGTAGTGAAGGGAGACGAAAGTTTAATAGTCATGGGTGACTGGAATCCGTCAGTACGAAAAGGGAGAGAAAGAAACATAGTAGGTGAATATGGATTGGGGCTAAGAAATGAAAGAGGAAGCCGCTGGTATAATTTTGCGCAGAGCATAACTTAATCATGGCCAACACTTGGTTCAGAAATATGGAAAGAAGGTTGTATACATGGAAGAACCCTGGAGATACTAAAAGGTATCAGACAGGTTATATAATGGGAAGACAGAGATTTAGGAACCAGGTTTTAAATTGTAAGACATTTCCAGGGGCAGATATGGACTCTGACCACTATCTATTGGTTATGAACTGCAGATTAAAATTGAAGAAACTGCAAAAAGGTGGAAATTTAAGGAGATGGGACCTGGATAAACTGAAAGAACCAGAGGTTGTACAGAGTTTCAGGGAGAGCATAAGGGAACAATTGACAGGAATGGGGGAAAGAATACAGTAGAAGAAGAATGGGTAGCTTTGAGGGATGAAATAGCGAAGGCAGCAGAGGATCAAATAGGTAAAAAGACGAGGGCTAGTAGAAATCCTTGGGTAACAGAAGAAATATTGAATTTAACTGATGAAAGGAGAAAATATAAAAATGCAGTAAATGAAGCGGGCAAAAAGGAATACAAACGTCTCAAAAATGAGATCGACAGAAAGTGCAAAATGGCTAAGCAGGGATGGCTAGAAGACAAATGTAAGGATGTAGAGGCTTATTCACTAGGGGTAAGATAGATACTGCTTCCAGGAAAATTAAAGAGACCTTTGGAGAAAGGAGAACCACTTGCATGAATATCAAGAGCTTTGATGGAAACCCAGTTCTAAGCAAAGAAGGGAAAGCAGAAAGGTGGAAGGAGTATATAGAGGGTCTATACAAGGGCGACGTAGTTGAGGGCAATATTATGGAAATGGAAGAGGATGTAGATGAAGATGAAATGGGAGATATGGTACTGCGTAAAGAGTTTGACAGAGCACTGAAAGACCTGAGTCGAAACAAGGCCCCAGGAGTAGACAACATTCCATTAGAACTACTGACGGCCTTGGGAGAGCCAGTCCTGACAACACTCTACCATCTGGTGAGCAAGATGTATGAGACAAGCGAAATACCCTCAGACTTCAAGAAGAATAAATAATTACAATCCCAAAGAAAGCAGGTGTTGACAGATGTGAAAATTACCGAACTATCAGTTTAATAAGTTACAGCTGCAAAATACTAACGCGAATTCTTCAGAGACGAATGAAGAAACTGGTAGAAGCCGACCTCGGGGGAAGATCAGTTTGGATTCCGTAGAAATGTTGGAACACGTGAGGTAACACTGACCCTACGACTTATCTTAGAAGAAAGATTAAGGAAAGGCAAACGTACGTTTCTAGCTTTTGTAGACTTAGAGAAAGCTTTTGAGAATGTTGATTGGAATTCTCTCTTTCAAATTCTGAAGGTGGCAGCGGTAAAATACAGGGAGCGAAAGGCTATTTACAATTTGTACAGAAAGCAGATGGCAGTTGTAAGAGTCGAGGGGTATGAAAGGGAAGCAGTGGTTGGGAAGGGAGTGAGACAAGGTTGTAGCCTACCCCCGATGTTATTCAATTTGTATATTGAGCAAGCAATAAAGGAAACAAAGGAAAAGTTCGGAGTAGGTATTAAAATTCATGGAGAAGAAATAAAAACGTTGAGGTTCGCCGATGACATTGTAATTCTGTCAGAGACAGCAAAGGACTTGGAAGAGCAGCTGAACGGAATGGACAGTGTCTTGAAAGGAGGGTACAAGATGAACATGAACAAAAGCAAAACGAGGATAATGGAATGTAGTCGAATTAAGTCGGGTGATGCTGAGGGAATTAGATTAGGAAATGGGACACTTGAAGTAGTAAAGGAGTTTTGCTATTTGGGGAGCAAAATAACTGACGATGGTCGAAGTAGAGAGGATATAAAATGTAGACTGGCGATGGCAAGGAGAGCGTTTCTGAAGAAGAGAAATTTGTTAACATCGAGTATAGACAAAAATGTTAGGAAGTCGTTTCTGAAAGTATTTGTATGGAGTGTAGCCATGTATGGAAGTGAAGCGTGGACGATAAATAGTTTAGACAAGACGAGAATAGAAGCTTTCGAAATGTGGTGCTACAGACGAATGCTGAAGATTAGATGGGTAGATCACATAACTAATGAGGAAGTACTGAATAGGATTGGGGAGAAGAGAAGTTTGTGGCATAACTTGACCAGAAGAAGGGATCGGTTGGTAGGACATGTTCTGAGACATCGAGGGATCACCAATTTAGTATTGGAGGGCAGCGTGGAGGGTAAAAATCGTAGAGGGAGACCAAGAGACGAATACACTAAGCAGATTCAGAAGGATGTACGCTGCAGTAGGTACTGGGAGATGAAGAAGCTTGCACAGGATAGAGTAGCATGGAGAGCTGCATCAAACCAGTCTCAGGACTGAAGACCACAACAACAACAACAGACTTAGTACACACCTTCGAGGTGCCAGTGCGCTCGCCACTGGGTCCAGACTTCAGCTGATTCAGTTCAAATCATCGCCGGCAGAGGAGGCCGCCCCTGGCGCCACCGGTCAGCAGTAGCCACTCGTCCGGCGACCGTTCGAGCCACAGCCCTCGGTCGGACGGCGCCAAAGTGGTTTTGCTGGACAGTGGAGTCTTCCCTGACGTCACACAACCGCCAGTCCACCACGTGGCTTGCTCGACAAAGAGTGTTCTCGCCAAGTTAACTGATCACGCAAGTCCCATTATTCAACCCGAACGGCCCCATTACCTAATCCGAGATCGTCGCGAAAACACGCGTGTATGCGTGAGCCATCGCTCGCGCCAAGCTACCTACCTCCGCAAGTCAATCTAACACAAAGTTCCCAACTCGATTCCCTATCTAGAAAAAATAACAACTCATATAGGTAAGAAAACGTGTTCACTATACGAAGCTCACCATCACTAACGTAAGCCTCCAGGACGCAACCTCTTCCTAGGGTGTTCTGGTAATAGGACGGAGGAACGAATGTACTTTATTTAGGGATGGAGTATATATATAACAGAACACACACACTGACATGTCCCACAGCATGCAGACCTGCAAACCACTCCTACATAATTCATTTATAATGCTCTACACACACGCTTGCTAACTGTAAACCGTCAAAAATAACACATTGTACAGCCTATAGACATGCGAACCGCTCATTAATACGAGGGAAGTTCAATAAGTAATGCAACACATTTTTTTTCTGAAACACGGGTTGTTTTATTCAGCATTGAAATACACCAGGTTTTTCCCCAATCTTTTAGCTACACAACACTATTTTTCAACGTAATCTCCATTCAATGCTACGGCCTTACGCCACCTTGAAATGAGGGCCTGTATGCCTGCACGGTACCATTCCACTGGTCGATGTCGCAGCCAACGTCGTACTGCATCAATAACTTCTTCATCATCCGCGTAGTGCCTCCCACGAATTGCGTCCTTCATTGGGCCAAACATATGGAAATCCGACGGTGCGAGATCGGGGCTGTAGGGTGCATGAGGAAGAACAGTCCACTGAAGTTTGGTGAGCTCCTCTCGGGTGCGAAGACTTGTGTGAGGTCTTGCGTTGTCATGAAGAAGGAGAAGTTCGGGAACAAACCTTTGAATATCCCAACTGGTGAACAATTGTGACAGCACTACCAACAGAGATGTCAAGTTGAGCACTGAGTTGTTTGATGGTGATCCGTCGATCATCTCGAACGAGTGTGTTCGCACGCTCCGCCATTGCAGGAGTCACAGCTGTGCACGGCCGGCCCGCACGCGGGAGATCAGACTGTCTCGCTTGACCTTGCGGCGATGATTACACACGCTTTGCCCAACGACTCACAGTGCTTTTGTCCACTGCCAGATCACCGTAGACATTCTGCAAGCGCCTATGAATATCTGAGATGCCCTGGTTTTCCGGCAAAAGAAATTCGATCACTGCCCGTTGTTTGCAACGCACATCCGTTACAGACGCCATTTTAACAGCTCCGTACAGCGCTGCTACCTGTCGGAAGTCAATGAAACTATACGAGACGAAGCGGGAAGGTTTGAAAATATTCCACAAGAAATTTCCGGTTTTTTCAACCAAAATTGGCCGAGAAAAAAAATGTGTTGCATTACTTATTGAACTGCCCTCGTAATGCAAGACATTTACGTCCAAATAGCCAAACACCTCCTAATTTTCCGAAATAATGTCAGTGCAGACCTGCAAACTGCTCCTAAATAATGCAGCACAATAATGTGTAGACACGCTAAGTACTCGTAAACTATTCAAATAGCGCATATGAAGGCCTACCGACCTGCTCCCGAAACAATGGCATCAACGCGCGCAAGCACAGTCCATTGAGTACACAGGAGGTAGCGATAAGTGACGTATACCTCAGGTGTCAAACCGCGCACAGTCCCTCGTCGGCTTCTGCAAGCATGAGGTGGCAACACCTTCCATTCATACGTAACACCTGAAACACTCCACCTACACACACGTGATGATGTTATCGGGCGGGAGCGCAACCGCGAGTTGCAGCCGAACGAAGGCCAAAGTTGTACGTAGGCGCCGTTAGTGACCGGGCGTCTATTTACACAGCGCACACTCCAAGAAGAGCCGCCCGCGTTCGGCGTTCCTCTGTGTCTGAACCCCCACTCTGACTGCGCTCCGGCCAAGACGCTGCACAATTCCGGTCCACAATAGTACAACTTGCTTTCTCTTTAGCGATTCTGACGGACCCTACGTCACGTTTGACTCGCGCTTCACCGCGCTTACCTACACACTACCGCGAAGTGAGGCAGCCGCATCTCGGGTCCCACACGTGTCGTCGAACACCGGTGAAAGTTGCGTGTGTGTGTGTGTGTGTGTGTGTGTGTGTGTGTGTGTGTGTGTGTGTTGGGGTTTATGGGCGCTCAACATCGAGGTCATCAGCGCCCTGACACACATTAAAAGGAACGAATGTGGAGAGACCTAATAAAACTGAAAAACACATTCAAAGAAAGCAGGAAAAGAGGGAAATTACTACATAAGAAAGTAAAACCTAAGGGAAGGGAAAACATAGCAACAAGAATGACACAGGAAAGTGTCATTGGCTGGCCACTTACATAAAAGATGGGCGAGCTTGTCACACAGTGAGCAAATTAAAATCCTCTCACTAAAATCTTTGTAAAAACATTTGTCAAGGCACAGAACTTTAAAACTTTAACCACATTCGTCCGAGTGTTGACTAAAAGAGTTCGCAGGTCCGCTGGCAAATCAGCCGAGGCCCGCTGGTCAGAAAATAAAACACAATCCAGTAAAATGTGGCGCACAGTGACCTGGACGCCGCAAGCACCACACAATGGAGGGTCTTCTCGCCGGAGCAGGAAGCCATGCGTCATAGGGCTGTGGCCTATTCGAAGCCGAGTGAGGAGAACCTCATCCCGTCGATGGGGCTGAAAGGAAGTACACCACACACAAGTTGTGGGCTTGACTAGACGGAGCTTATTGTCAGTCACTTCAAGCCACTCATCCTCCCACCGACACATGACTCGGGAGCTCAACAGCGAGGTGAGTGCGTGCAACGGGATAGCACACTGAGATACGTGTGGATCAAGACACGCCTCCTTGGCTGCGAGATCTGCCCTTTCATTCCCAGCAACGCCGACATGCCCCGGAACCCAGCAGAAAGCTACAACCTTCCCCAGTCGCTGTAGTCGGAGGAGGGCATCCTGGATGGTCTGGACTCCTTTATCCGCCGGATACAAATGGTGCAATGATTGAAGGGCACTGAGTGAATCGAAACAGACAAGAAATTTAAGAGAGGAAGAAAGTCTCATCGGCTCCAGTGCCCGCAAGATCGCAGACAATTCTGCATCAAAGACAGTAAAAGTCTGAGGCAGGCGGACCTTGAGAACACGATCCGGAAAAACAACTGAGCAACCCACGGAATCCCCTTGTTTCGACCCATCCGTAAAAACAGCTACATACTCGTGGTGCTCAGATAAAATAGCAGAAAATGCTGCATTAAAAACGGTGGCAGGAGTGCAATCTCTCTTGTGTGAAAGTTGCATTCCGAGCCCCACTCACACCGTCTCACATGCCAGGTGCCACCTGTCTCTACCACTGAAGGCAGGACGTGTTGACACACACACACACACACACACACACACACACACACACACACACACACACGCTTAACCATCCCTAACTACCCAATACGGCTCTCGCCTCGCCGCGAAAAATCTGCGTAACGACTCGCCATCTAAAATGTTCTCAACATTATTCTTACCTCACATCGCTCTTTAAAAAAATAACACCCAGGCCAACATCTCGGAAATTGTATAATACACCATAAATAGTCAACGCTCGCTTTCTAGATGTCTCAGGTTGCGTGCACGGAAATTCTTCCCTTAACAGAACTTGTTCACCAAAATATCGTCTAATCCAGTCTTCCTCCCGGACATAACATGATAGCCTTCCTGCTCGCAACATACGCAAATGTTCTCACCGCTCCTACATCCCACCACAATCAATCGAGCATTCTAATTTGCTCTTATCGAATTTACCAGTCGAATTACTAACGCCGTCGCCATCGAAGCACAAAAACCACCTTTTCATTCTCGCGGCCTCTCTCTAGTAATTTTGCAAAGATTGCTAAAGTGCACGGACAGTTCCCTCGCACGGACAGTTCCCTCAATCTATACACCGCCAACGTGTTCTTTCTTTCTACAGACGTTACACTCAGTGGTCATACACTATTTTACACTGATCACCATTTTCCACAGACAACTTAACATCGCGAAGTTGTGTACAGGTCATTAAGGGGGCTAGGACATCAAACGGGACGACTTCGAGCAGGAGAGGCACCAGAGGACATATACTTTTACGAATAAATTTATAAAACTTTGTCAAAATGACCAGAAAGGATTCAGGATTTACACTCATAGCAGTGGAAGTTCAAACATATATGAAAATATTTTTTTTTTTTTTTTTTACATTTGAAATTTGACCTTTTTTCACTTACCATTGCCTGCATTTGTTGCTATAGGTACACGTTCCTTCATGAGTAAGGGAGAGTCTTCGATGAATTTTGCACAGCATACAAACCATACTTACAGGTGTATGAAACTCTAGAATTTTCAAAATCTATTGAAAACTGTGGTAAAAATTGAGATAATTTTAGTTTTTTTGTAAACATGAAGTTTAAAATGTAACAGCACCTTCTTTTTTTCATAAATTAAATAATTTCTAGAGTTTCATACACCTGTAACTATGGTTTGTATGCTGTGCAAAATTCATCCAAGAATCTCCCTTACTTATGAAGAAACGTGTACCTACAGCAACAAACGCAGCCAATAGTAGGTGAAAAAATGATCAACTTTCGCATGTAAAGCAAAATTAATTTTGCTATGTTTTTGAACTTCCACTGCTATGAGTGTGAATCCTGAATCCTCCCTGGTCATGCTTACAAAGTTTTATGAATTTATTCGTAAAACTATAGACAGTGGAAATTAAAATGTCCTGTGGTGTCTCTCCTGCTCGAAGACGGCCCGTTTAGCGTCCTACCCCCCTTAAATACAAACCATACTGGCAAGAATATTGCACCGTCAAACCGATCTCCAACCAGGGAATACATCACCGAGCACCGTCAATTTTCGCTGTACTTCTCGATATCAGGAACACCGCTCTAGTCTCCCGATCGCTAACGTAACATACTGCACAACATATACACTGTAAATTATTTCTCCACAAACACCATACTTTAGCGATGTGCAGCGTGCTGTAAACCACTGACTAACTGGAAACAGGAAGAGTAAACTGATACTCGCACTCTCGAATACCGAAGTTGCTCATCTAACGGATTCGAGATGATCAATATTCTCTACAAACCAACTACGGTCTTTCCCACGTTTAGAGAACAGGCAAACGTGTGTCCAACTCACCACAAACGATCTTCCCTCAATTAAATAAAGACACCAAATGTCCAGAAGCAGTCGACCGCACGATTTACACGGAAGGGAATAACGCTCCATCGCAAACGCACCATCTTGTCAAAGTTACACTTGATCACGAAAGCCGCCCAGCACATACTAAGTATAAGTTCACTGTTCATTCACCTAGAAGATGGTAAAGTTTATGAAACGTCCCCTTAGAACAATTATACATGACTGTGCTTAAACTGACACACAATATTTTTAGCGCAACGCAATCTGACTTTTAATAATCCCTACAAAAGAATGGCCCTGACTAACATTAACCTATACGTTTCACAAATCACTTACCTCACCAAAAATCTTCGTTACTCGAACTACTACAATACAGCGAGCGCCACTACTGCCAGCTAAATAAAAGATTCAAACTACGGAAGGCACTAACTACTGATAGGCATAGTTAGCAAATGAAATATTTTGATAGAGAACAAACAATGTATTTACCTTAATAGTGTTGAAAAATCATAATATACATAGCAGTTCATAATATCCAGTATTGCAAATTTCAAAACTCCGCCATCTCTCTCCTCACATCCACCACTGCTGGCGGCTCACCTCCAATTGCGCAACGCTACGTGCTGTTCACGTCCAGCTGCCCAACACTACAATGGCAGACAACATTGCAAACTATCCACAGACTGCACACAGCACAGCCAGTGATTTTCATACAGAGAGCGCTACGTGGCGGCGGCGTTACCAATATAAGAACCTAAACAGCCTACATATAAGAATCTAAACAGCCTACTTACAAGTTTAATACATTCTTACTTTCCAACAGTTCTCTGCATTCGGTAGACTGCTACCATTAACAGGGGAACCACTACAGACTTTGCATACACGGTCACATTCCACAAAGCCCCTCACATATATCTTCTTTCATTACACTTACAATTAAATCTTACGATCGCGGTATCAACTGAAGTGTATCCGGCAATGACCGAAGTATTGGAAATACACCCTGCTGTCGGCAGTGGCTCTGGAAATAGAAATATCACTACCATTCTTATGACTTAAGATTCTCTTCCTTTCACTATCACAGTACCCCAAGTCAAATCCATACCCTCCCTACAACAGCACATAGACATTTCCAATACACAAACAGATATACTTTACAAACCCGATGCTCAAATACGAACATATAACACACCCGGAACTAATACTAAATATAATATTACATCCTCAATAACTGGATGCATACGACACCAAATATTGACCCAAAATCAACGATGCGTGTGCATGTCTCTTACGTTTATCCTGCGAGTGTTATAGACGTAATCGAGCACATGTTAAACAAAAAATCTCGGTCCCAACAACTACTTCATGTTACTCTCACAAGCGCTCCTCGTTCAACAGGTGTGCACTAGTATCCATGTTAAAAGTTATATACTTGCTTTATAAATCTAGTTACGACATTACCTCTGAATGAGGTCGTTTTTCGTCCAGACAATAACCGAGCCGGTAATCGTAGGAATGAGTATTATCAGACCAACGCATAGCCCACGATGCAACCTCGTGATAAAATCGGTGAATTTTCAAAGTCATTCGGCTAAGCAACGCGGTATGTGACCGGTATATGCAACTCCCTCACGCCGCTAGGTATTTATCCAGTATGCGGAACGTATTCTGTCTAGATACCATGTCAGAGGTTCTGTTGTATATCCATTGAGTTAAAGGCGATGACTGATTGAGAAGGATCACAACCACAATGAATCACATTTTTCTTGGGGAGGGGATTACGTTAGTGGAGGTAGGCCAAGTGTACAATCTTACACCACGTGGTGGATACACTGGGTGCAGCAATCTTGATTGATGTCACGGTCGCCATCTTGCGTGACGTCACAGTGGCGCTCTCTGGTGGAGACGGTATGTACTAAGTCAGTTGGAGTCCAGACCTCGTGATGAATACACTGGGTGTCGCCATCTTGGATTACGTCACAGATGAGAGCGCCCTCTAGCGGTGAGGATGTGTACTAAGTCAGTTGGAGTCCTGAACTTGTGATGGACAGACCTGCTTAGAATTGTTTAAATAAAGTCTTATGTGAAACTTCTTTTTCCACGAATCCTTAGGATTCGTGGCCACTGAGTTTAGTAAAGTGTCTTTTCTTTGGCGCCATTTTTTTTAGCTTAGTAGACATATGGGAATTGAATTTTGTTTACGGCAAAAATTAAAAGTTGGTGCCAGTTCGTAGAAAGAGGTGGTGGTCGGGTGACGTAGGTTAGTGGAAGTAGGCCAAGTGAGCTATTTTCCTGCGATTTTCTTTGCTTAATAGAGATAAGAACGGTGTGGTGCATTATCCTGTTGGAATTTGAACTTGCCGCCATTTTCTACGGGGTAGGGGGGTTAGGTTAGTGGACATAGCCCAATTAGTCTATTGTCCCGCCATTTTCGTGGTGTGACGCATTATCCTGCTGGAAATTGAATGTCCCGCCAATTTTTTTTCTGGACGGTTAGGTGAGTGGAGGTAGCCCAGTTGACCTATCTTCCCGCCAAAACTCAAACTTCCCGCCAAAACTCAAACTTCCCGCCAAAATCCGCCATCTTGGATAACGTCATCGCCGCCATCTTGAATAAATTCGGCAACAATGGAATGTGGGGTGGCATCGGTGTAGTCCGACTACTCCTAGACATTCACAGTACTTAAACTAAATTATTCTAAGAACAACACACACACCCATGCCCGAGGGAGGACTGGAACCACCAGAGGGAGGGGCTGTGCAGTGCGTGACACGATGCCTCAAATCACGCGGCCACTCCTCGCGGCCATGGGACAGCGACCTGGGAGTGGTACTGCGTACACACGGTACGAAAGGGCCGTTAATTAGGGGCGCTATTGTTTCGCCTCAGGTTATTCAAGTGAAAAGATTTCTGGCGTAATTATGGCCGCACGACGGCAATTGACAGACTTTCAATGCGGAATGGTAGTTGGAGCTTGGAGCACAAGACATTCCATTTCGTAAATCGTTGGGTAATTCAATTTTCCGAGATGCACAGTGTCAAGACTGTGCTGAGAACACCACAATTGACGCATTAGCACACACCATCGACAGCGCAGTGGCCTACGGCCCTAAGTTAACCACCGAGAGCAGTGGCGTTTGCGTAGAATTGTCAGTGCTAAAAGACAAGCAACACTGCGTAAACTAAACTCAGATATGAATGTGGGACGTATGACGAACGTGTCCGTTTGGGCAGTGCGGTGAAATTTCCTTATTAATGGGCTAGGACAGCAGAGGACCGACTCAGTGTCTTTGGTAACACCAAGCCATCGCCTGCAGCTCCTCTCCTGGGCTCGTGACGACATCGGTTAACCGTCGTCTTGTCAAATAAGCCCCGATTTCGACTGGTAAGAGTTGATGGTGCAGACCTCACGAAGCCACGGAGGCAATTCGTCGGCAAGGCACTGTGCAAGTTGGTTGTGCCTCCATCGTGGTTTGGGTTGTGTTTATATGGGATGGACTGATCCTCTGGTCCACCTGAACTGGAAATGGTTATTTTGGATACTTGGAGACCATGTCCAGCCATTCGTGGACTTATATTCCCAAACAACGACGCAACTTTTGTGGGTGACAACGCGCCATGTCAACGGGCCACTATTGTTTGCGATTGGTTTGAAGAACGCTCTGAACAGTTCCATTAAATTATATGGCCACCCAGATCACCTGACACTACTCTCATCCAGCGTTTAAGGAACGTGAATGACATTGAACATTTTTCGGACTTAATCGAGAGGTTAATTTGTACAAAATCCGGCACCGCAACACTTTCACAATTATGAGCTGCTACAGGGGCACCATGATTCAATGTTACTTGTAGGGGAGTTCCGGCGACTTGCAAACGAGTTGATTTTCTACACTACGCCAGGAAAATGGAGGTCCGACACGATATGAGGATGTATCTCATGACTTTTGTCACCTCAGTGTAGTAGTAGTAGTAGTAGCTGCTGCTGTGACAGCAGCCAAGCTGGCTGGGGGCAGCCAGTCGCCCCCGGAAGCGGACGTCAGCGCAACACGCGGCCCCGCGCCGCTCCGTCCTTTCCTGCGCTGTAGGAACTCCGCTCCCGGATATTCGCAGGAAGGTAGCCAGCCAGGCCTACCGCTTCCTGACGTGATAACTTAGCGGTTGCGAGACGCCGGACGCAGCCGTGGCCCACTAACTGCCTGTAGATGGACGAGGGCACGGTAAGGTGAGAGGGGATACGGGGCCAACTCTCCAGTTGGCACCGATGTAGCAAAAGGCGTCCACGAAACTAGTACCTCTCCGTGGCTTCTTGGTGACGCATTGTAATGAGACGAGAAAAAAAAATTGTCTAACTTCTCAACTTTCTACTTCTGCATCTACGTTTCTATACGTCAAGCCATCTTGCTTCGTGTAGCGGAGAGTACTTTGTGCGTCCCTTTTCCTGTTCCCAGGAATTACGACTGTTGGGATTCGAATCTCTCCAGTGCCACGTTAATGGCGTTTGCGCGAGGCGTACACTGACGGCACGGAAGTGGAGGGCCGCCTCCAGCACCCCACCGGACCTCCTCCTGCCGGCCGCGGTCGACGGGGTGTGGGCTCGACAACTCGTTGCAAGTCCCATACAGAAATATCGAGCCACGCGGCCTCACAGGCGTCCACAGTTGCCGAAGAGTTGCTGGTGCACGACCTCTCGATTATGCCTTAATTAATAGAGGCGCTCCATTTATCGAGTTGAAACACGCCATCCCACCTGCAGACAAGTCTGAAACCCACCTTGATGGCGATAACTCGTACAGAAGCGAGGATAGAAAACGTTCTGTCAAACGGCTAGCACTACCCACGCATAACGCACTTATTACTTCGTGAGATTTATGGCCATATCCTTTAGTCGACGTATTTGCAGTGAGTTTTCACAGAATAACGAAGCTTCGAATTCGTATATGCAGGGTGTATCATAACTAATGGCGTAAACGCATACAGTTGACAGTACACAGTGCCAGAAGCAAAAAAGTCTCAGTAAACACAGGGTCGAAAATGCGTACCTTAAGAGCTACGAGCAAGTTTTCATCACCGATACTGTGAAGTAAATCTCTTCTACTGCAAGCTCTTTGCTACCCATATTTTGAGAAGTGATAATATGAGCCAAAACAAGAAGAAAATGTCCACTAAACATGTGCTCTAAAATGCATACCTTAATAGTTATGAGCGCTTGTGCATTTTGAATTTCTCGCGGCGTAATGAATAGTCCATTAAATTTCGAGCATACAGCCACGCAAATAAAATTTCCTCCACTGATATTTAGGCCGCGTATCGTCCGGCCATCCTCAGAGTGAGTCACTAGACTGACGACAAGTTTTTTTTTCTCTCTTTATTGTGATTTTAAAACCTGTGGAACAGGTAGGCTGGCAGCAGCACAATACGCCGCTCTTCAGCCGAAGATAGGACAATGATATAAACAGAGAAGATGCATCACTCGGAAAAACGGCGGGAAAAAACAGTAGACACATGAACATAAAAAAAACATGAAGCCGTTCACACTTGATGACAATCCACACTACAAACTGTTGGCACGAAGCACAAACACTGAAGATGACGATGACACTGGTGAACGATGGAGTGTGACGGTGAACACTAAACACGACGGCTCACACGAGAGACTGATGGCGATGATCTCCGGCGCGCGAATGTCCACTTAGCGTGTGCGAGTCCTGGGACCTGGCAAGGGGGAACAAGGATGAGGTGGGGGAGAGGGGAGAACAAGGATACCAATGGCTGAGGAGATGGGGGCAGGAGGAGAGGGACAGGGGAGGGGAAGCCCGGAGGAGGAGTGGGGAGAAATGGAGGAGGGAGGGAAGAGGGAGAGAAGGGAGGGAGGGTGCCCAGAGGAGCAAACACAGGAGGAGGGTGGGAGGATCAAAGTTGGTAGGAGGGGTAGGTGGAGGGGAGGAGGGCATCATCAGGGAGAGGGAGCTGGCGGAAGCCATCTTGGGAGAGGGTAAGGAGGGTGGAGAGATGGAGACCAGGTGGGACGCGGGAATACAGGCGCGGCAGCGGGCGGGAGTGGGAGAGGATCGGGGAGACTAACGGGTGAGGAGGATCGAGTTGGCGGGAGCTGTACAGGATCCGTAGCCTTTCAAGGAAAATGAGGAGGTGGGGGAAGGGGATGAGATCGTACAGGATCCGCATGGGGGAGGGGAGACGGATGTGATAGGCGAGGTGGAGAGCATGGCGTTCAAGGATTTGGAGGGATTAGAAAAGGTAGGGGTGGGGAGATCCAAGCCGGATGGGCGTAACAAAGGATAGGGCGGATGAGGGATTTATAGGTGTGGAGGATGGTGGAGGGGTCCAGACCCCACGTACGGCCGGAGAGGAGCTTGAGGAGACTGAGTCGGGAGCGTGCCTCGGCTTGGATTGTCCGGAGGTGGGGAGTCCAGGAGAGGCGACGGTCGAGGGTGACGCCAAGGTACTTAAGGGTGGGGGCGAGGGCGATAGGACGGCCATAGATGGTGAGATAGAAATCAAGGAGGTGGAAGGAAGGGGTGGTTTTGCCTACAATGATCACCTGGGTTTTGGAGGGATTGACCTTGAGCAACCACTGGTTGCACCAAGCGGTGAACAGGTCAAGATGGGATTGGAGAAAGTGTTGGGAGCGCTGCAGGGTGGGGGCAAGGAAGGCGGTGTCATCGGCAAACTGGAGAAGGTGGACGGGGGGTGACGGCGGCGGCATGTCCGCCATGTACAGAAGGTACAGAAGGGGGGAGAGGACGGAGTCTTGGGGCACACCGGCGGAGGGGAAAAAGGTGTAGGAAGCTGTGTTATGGATGGTGACATAGGAAGGACGGCGGGAGAGAAAGGAGCCGATCAGACGGACGTAGTTAATGGGAAGGGCGAAGGTTTGGAGCTTGAGGAGGAGACCGGTATGCCATACGCAGTAATAAGCGCGTTCGAGGTCCAGGGAGAGGAAGATTGCGGAGAGACGGGAATTAAGCTGGTCGGAAAGGAGATGAGTGAGGTGAAGGAGAAGGTCGTCGTAAGGGAAGGACAGCCGAAAGCCACACTGGGTAACGGGAAGGAGGCGGTGCTGGCGGAGATGCTGGTGGATGCGTCGGGTGAGGATAGATTCCAGGACCTTGCTGAAGACCGAGGTAAGGCTGATGGGACGGTAGGAGGAGACGGCGGACGGCGGTTTGCCAGGTTTAAGGAACATCAGGATACGGGAGGTTTTCCACAGGTCGGGGTAGCAACTGGTGGACAGGACTACATTGTTGAGCCTGGCCAGGGTGGAGAGGAAAGAGACAGTAGCTTCACGAAGGTGACACGATCGTGACCAGGAGCGGTGTTGCGTTTCGTGCGGAGTGTAGCAATGAGATGCTGTGTTGTGATAGGGGCATTGAGTTCCGTGTGTGCAATGTTGTCCAAGTACTGGAAACCAGGAGCGAGGGGAGGGACAGAGGCGTCAGTTCGATCGCGGATATCCGGGAAGTGGGAGTAATCGAACTGGGGATCATCAGGGATGGAAAATACATCGGAGAGTTAGGAGGCAAAGTGATTGGCCTTACTAAGGGCATCAGGGAAGGGGTGATCATCATGGAGAAGAGGATAGTAGGGGGAGGGTTTAGTTCCGGTAAGACGACGGAAGGCTGACCAGAACTTGGACGAGTTGATACGTAGAGTAGCATTTAAACGGGTACTGACGACAAGATGCCAAGCAAGGCTTTATATGCTCGACCGCTGCGGTACTGCGCATGCAGGTCACAGATGCTGGTCGGCGGCAGAGACATACGCTCACACCTGCGCCGCCTGTGGCGAAGGCGTACAGGCATTCGATTCGCTTATCGATGTACGATCGGCGGCGGTGACACCGTGACCACTTCTCTGCAGTTTAATTACCCCGAGAGCCGGATTCCATGCTTTGTCCAAATTAAAACCATTATCTCTATTTACTAAATTACTAGCTAAACTCATCTCTCTAGCTTCCTCGAAGACAGATTCCCAAAAGGAAGAGGTGGAAGTTAAAATCTTCACATCACTGTACTTCATGGAATGCTCTGTATCAATACAATGTTCGGCCACAGCTGACTTGTCTGGCTGTAGTAAGCGTGTGTATCTTCGAAGCTCCACACATCTCTCATGAACGGTGAGTGTTGTTTCACCTATGTACGACTTCTCACAATTTCCGCAAGGAATCTGATACACACCCGCTTTACGAAGCTGTAAATCGTCCTTCACAGAGCCGAGTAAAGCTGCAATTTTCATGGGGGTCCGGAAGATCGCCTTAACACAGCGTTTCTCAAGAATACGGCCTATCTTCGAAGAAAGAGCACCCAGATAGGACGAAAACGCACTAGATCTTCTTCCCCATCACGAACCTTCATTCTAGGTTTTGCATTGAATGCTCTACGAATTTGTTGCGGAGAAAATCCATTCGATTTAAAAATGCTCTTGAGGCTTCTGAGCTCTTCTTGCAAATTGTCTTTAACGGATATAAAGTGTGCCCTATGCACTAAGGTCTTAAGGACACCTATGGTCTGTGAAGGGCAATGGCAGCTACTAGCATGAAGATATAGATTTGTGTGTGTTGGTTTCCGATATACGGCATGTCCTAATCTCCCATCAACTTCACGGCGAACAACAGCATCCAAACAGGGAAGGCAGCCGTCTTTTTCTATTTCCATAGTAACTTTGATGCTAGCATGGATGAATTGAAATGCTCCAGAAATCGATGTAATTCATCTATCCCGTGCGGCCATATCACAAATATGTTGTCCATGTACTTCCAGAAGACCGTTGGTTTAAAACTTGCTGTGTACAGTGCCTTTTCCTCGAAGTTTTCCATGAATAAATTAGCTACCACAGGGGAGAGCGGGCTTCCCATTCATCTCTTGGTCTCCCTCTACGATTTTTACCCTCAACGCTGCCCTCCAATACCAAATTGGTGATCCCTTGATGCCTCAGAACATGTCCTACCAACCGATCCCTTCTTCTCGTCAAGCTGTGCCACAAAGTTCTCTTCTCCCCAATCCTATTCAAAACTTCCTCATTAGTTATGTGATCTACCCATCTAATCTTCACCATTCTTCTGTAGCACCACATTTCGAAAGCTTCTATTCTCTTCTTGTCTAAACTATTTATCGTCCATGTTTCACTTCCATACATGGCTACACTCCACACAAATACTTTCAGAAATGACTTCCTGACACTTAAATCTATACTCGATGTTAACAAATTTCTCTTCTTCAGAAACGCTTTCCTTGCCATTGCCAGTCTATATTTTATATCCTCTCTACTTCGACCATCATTAGTTATTTTGCTCCCCAAATAGCAAAACTCCTTTACTACACTAAGTGTCTCATTTCCTAAACTAATTCCCTCAGTATCACCCGACTTGATTCGACTACATTCCATTATCCTCGTTTTGCTTTTGTTGATGTTCATCTTATATCCTCCCTTCAAGACACCATCCATTCCGTTCAACTGCTCTTCCAAGTCCTTTGCTGTCTCTTACAGAATTACAATGTCATCGGCGAACCTCAACGTTTTTATTTCTTCTCCATGGATTTTAATACCTACTCCGAATTTTTCTTTTGTTTCCTTTATTGCTTGCTCAATATACAAATTGAATAACATCGGGGATAGGCTACAACCCTGTCTCACTCCCTTCCCAACCACTGCTTCCCTTTCATGTCCCTCGACTCTTATAACTGCCATCTTGTTTCTGTACAAATTGTAAATAGCCTTTCGCTCCCTGTATTTTACTGCTGCCACCTTCAGAATTGGAAAGAGAGTATTTCAGTCAATATTGTCAAAAGCTTTCTCTAAGTCTACAAATGCTAGAAACGTAGGTTTGCCTTTCCTTAATCTTTCATCTAAGATAAGTCGTAAGGTCAGTATTTCCTCACGTGTTCCAGTATTTCACCGGAATCCAAACTGATCTTCCCCGAGGTCAGCTTCTACCAGTTTTTCCATTCGTCTGTAAAGAATTCGTGTTAGTATTTTGCAACTGTGGCTTATAAAACTGATTGTTCGGTAATTTTCACATCTGACAACACCTGCTTTATTCGGGATTGGGATTATTATATTCTTCTTGAAGTCTGAGGGTATTTCGCCTGTCTCATACATCTTGCTCACCAGATGGTAGAGTTTTGTCAGGAGTGGCTCTGCCAAGGCCGTCAGTAGTTCCAATGGAATGTTGTCTACTCCGGGGGCCTTGTTTAGACTCAGTCTTTCAGTGCCTTTAAAGGTACCTTGGTGTATAATGATACCACGTCAAAACTAACAAGCACATCTGTACTACACTCCTGGAAATGGAAAAAAGAACACATTGACACCGGTGTGTCAACCCACCATACTTGCTCCGGACACTGCGAGAGGGCTGTACAAGCAATGATCACACGCACGGCACAGCGGACACACCAGGAATTCATTGTCCCAGGAAGGGGAAACTTTATTGACACATTCCTGGGGTCAGATACATCACATGATCACACTGACAGAACCACAGGCACATAGACACAGGCAACAGAGCATGCACAATGTCGGCACTAGTACAGTGTATATCCACCTTTCGCAGCAATGCAGGCTGCTATTCTCCCATGGAGACGATCGCAGAGATGCTGGATGTAGTCCTGTGGAACGGCTTGCCATACCATTTCCACCTGGCGCCTCAGTTGGACCAGCGTTCGTGCTGGACGTGCAGACCGCGTGAGACGACGCTTCATCCAGTCCCAAACATGCTCAATGGGGGACAGATCCGGAGATCTTGCTGGCCAGGGTAGTTGACTTACACCTTCTAGAGCACGTTGGGTGGCACGGGATACACGCGGACGTGCATTGTCCTGTTGGAACAGCAAGTTCCCTTGCCGGTCTAGGAATGGTAGAACGATGGGTTCGATGACGGTTTGGATGTACCGTGCACTATTCAGTGTCCCCTCGACGATCACCAGTGGTGTACGGCCAGTGTAGGAGATCGCTCCCCACACCATGATGCCGGGTGTTGGCCCTGTGTGCCTCGGTCGTATGCAGTCCTGATTGTGGCGCTCACCTGCACGGCGCCAAACACGCATACGACCATCACTGGCACCAAGGCAGAAGCGACTCTCATCGCTGAAGACGACACGTCTCCATTCGTCCCTCCATTCACGCCTGTCGCGACACCACTGGAGGCGGGCTGCACGATGTTGGGGCGTGAGCGGAAGACGGCCTAACGGTGTGCGGGACCGTAGCCCAGCTTCATGGAGACGGTTCCGAATGGTCCTCGCCGATACCCCAGGAGCAACAGTGTCCCTAATTTGCTGGGAAGTGGCGGTGCGGTCCCCTACGGCACTGCGTAGGATCCTACGGTCTTGGCGTGCATCCGTGCGTCGCTGCGGTCTGGTCCCAGGTCGACGGGCACGTGCACCTTCCGCCGACCACTGGCGACAACATCGATGTACTGTGGAGACCTCACGCCCCACGTGTTGAGCAATTCGGCGGTACGTCCACCCGGCCTCCCGCATGCCCACTATACGCCCTCGCTCAACGTCCGTCAACTGCACATACGGTTCACGTCCACGCTGTCGCGGCATGCTACCAGTGTTAAAGACTGCGATGGAGCTCCGTATGCCACGGCAAACTGGCTGACACTGACGGCGGCGGTGCACAAATGCTGCGCAGCTAGCGCCATTCGACGGCCAACACCGCGCTTCCTGGTGTGTCCGCTGTGCCGTGCGTGTGATCATTGCTTGTACAGCCCTCTCGCAGTGTCCGGAGCAAGTATGGTGGGTCTGACACACCGGTGTCAATGTGTTCTTTTTTCCATTTCCAGGAGTGTATGTACGTTTCCAAGGAGCTTCGATATTTACGTAATAAAATTTACTCATGTTGTACAGAAATTCACGTGTTCTTCACTCCAAGGCGTTCAATCGGCTTGTGCCGTACAGTTTGTGAGAGTCTCAGTAGACGGCAGTACTAATCTTCCAATGCCGGTAGCGCTCTAGCACTAATGCTTCCCGACAAAAGTGCTCCGCCGAAAAGTGGCACGGCCCGCACTACCACGGACTTCCATCGCAAATTCGTGCTGGCCGTGGCTACAAGAAGAAACTGAAGGGGAACCTGAAGACAATGACGACTGTTGTAGATCCTACGCGAAGCTGTCAGCACCTTTGACATGGGCTTCCGTCTCCTTTCCGCGTACTTCTAGTGCCACGTGTTGTTCGCGCCTTTGTTCTCCACACACACACACACACACACACACACACACACACACA
Organism: Schistocerca cancellata; assembly: GCF_023864275.1. NCBI lineage: Eukaryota > Metazoa > Arthropoda > Insecta > Orthoptera > Acrididae > Schistocerca > Schistocerca cancellata. The sequence continues at coordinate 211,105,166 of NC_064635.1, forward strand.
CACACACACACATGCAGAGATACATTCAAGTCTGAAACAAATTATTTATTTGTTCTGTAGTATCTGTGACGTGACGCAAATCATGTTTTGGTGTAATAAATTAGTTGCAATTGCAAGTGAATTCGCAAATACTGTTGGAGTAAAATACGCATCATTAGGCGTTTGTGAAATCAAATGAAGTGTGCGCAAATTTTTCTGTTGATTTGAGAGACCACAATATTTCAATAACCAGTAGTATTCCCTTTTTACGTGCATATACCATTCGGGAGGACGACGGTTCAATCCCGCGTCCGGCCATCCTTATTTAGGTTTCCCGTGATTTCCCTAAATCACTCCAGGCAAATGCCGGGATGGTTCCTCTGAAAGGGCACGGCCGACTTCCTTCCCCATCCTTCCCTGACCCGATGAGACCGATGACCTCGCTGTCTGGTCTCCTTCCCCAAACAACCAAACCAAACCGTGCATATACTATACTTTGTTACTTGTTTCCAATAATTCATATGAATATCCGATCTCAATAGTGTTTCGATTGACTACATTTCGTTTTTATTGCGATGTTTAAGTTTTAATGAACTGTTAACACTCTGCAGCTTATGCTCCACGGAATGCAAGTTGACGGTTCAAAGCTCGTGTGGCACCTGCGGAGAGGGACTGTGACAGCTTCGAAGTTCCGGTAGTAAGCAAAGTCATCTACTACAATTTAAATGCTGAACAGCCGAGGAACTTTGCAAGCAGATAAAAGACGTGGCAAAAACAGAGAGAGGCCTGCAGCCGGCACTGGGGCAGAGCTACTGTCCACGAAGCGTCAGGGTCCAACAGAGTCAAAAAAAGTGGTTCAAATGGCTCTGAGCACTATGAGACTCAACTGCTGAGGTCATTAGTCCCCTAGAACTGAGAACTAATTAAACCTAACTAACCTAAGGACATCACACACATCCATGCCCGAGGCAGGATTCGAACCTGCGACCGTAGCGGTCTCGCGGTTCCAGACTGCAGCGCCAGAACCGCGCGGCCACTTCGGCCGGCTCCAACAGAGTCGGCTCCGGGTATGCCTCTTGTCGCTGATACGCGACTTACTCCAGACATACCATATAGGTGCAACATTTCTTAGATTTAACCTGATTTACTTCACAACACTTGGTTACTGGCTGAAAAACATGATTCGTAATTTTTTATTCCAAGTAGATATTTATGCCAGTATTGAAGACATGTACGACGAATGGAGGAAGCCAGAATACCAAAACTGATACTGGAGTGGGAACCGGAGGGGAGAAGAAGAAGAGGACGACCTGTGACCACCTGGCTCCAAAATATACAGCACACAATGAGGAGAATGGGCGCAGAGGAAGAGGACACGCAAGATCGAAACACCTGGAGAAATATTTTGAGAGTATAGTTTAAGAACGTTTATTGTTTGTATTGTATTTTCCAAGTAAATTATTATGTTGGAGATAAGCCTCTGTAATGAGGAAAAGCTCAAAAAAATAAAATAAATAATTGAAGAGTTAACACCATTTACCGTATTTTTCATTACTTTCAGTAGCGATACCGCAAATAAAAGTGCACGTTTCCCATTTACTTTAAAGGTAAGGACAATATTCATAACTTTTACATTGACCTACACTCAAGAAATTCACATAGGACACAGCTATCACATATCCACTAGAAAATGGGCCCACGTGCGCTCAGACAGAACAGCCTTTTCACTCGGCGGCTGAACGAGTCCTGTGGACCATCCCGGCCAAGAATGCCATACCACATTTAATTTGATCGACCGCCAGATGTTCGTGGTTGACGTACTCGAGAGACGAGGAGACGAGTGATAACGCCCCCCGGGGTCACGGGTGCAAACTGCGCAGCTCGCAACACCGGCAGCGTAGTTGGCGCGTTTTCCATTTCGCGGTTCACAGCAGCAATAACACCACCACGCCGCACCACACACCGAGACAAAAAAACCAGGCGCCTCTGCAGCCCGCTGGGCCGCGTTTACAATTTCACGGGCAGATTCCCCTCCTCTTTCACCTCTTGGCAGCCGGACTGCTTTCAGAAGAAGAGTCAAAGTCCACGGAAGGCACGGCCACATCAGAAAATTACGACGCCCAAAACACGACGAGACAGAGATGACGACGAGGCGAGGTCACTACAGTCATTTGTAAGCCATGTAGAAAAACGCAGAAAGACGTCTAATCTGAAACTAGCTCGGATCTACAAGGCCAATCGTGCCTCTATGGCTTCATATTCGAATATAAGTGAAATGACGAAAGTCGTGGGATAGCGATATACAGGGTGATTCAAAAAGAATACCACAACTTTAGGAATTTAAAACTCTGCAACGACAAAAGGCAGAGCTAAGCACTATCTGTCGGCGAATTAAGGAAGCTATAAAGTTTCATTTAGTTGTACATTTGTTCGCTTGAGGCGCTTCTGTGATTTTATCCTTGCTCAAATGGAAACAGATGAATCTTTCGTTTCAAAGATTGTGTTTAGTGATGAAGCAACTTTCCACACTAACGGGAAAGTCAACCGTCACAATGTCTGTATATGGGGCACTGAGAATCCGCGGGAAACATCTCAGTATGAACGTGACTCGCCTAAGGTGATCGTTTTCTGTGCCATTTCAACCAATAAAGTTTTTGGTCCCTTTTTCTTCGAAGGTGCTACTGTAACTGGACTACAGTATCTGGAGATGTTAGAGAATTGGCTGTTCCTTCAGCTCGAACAAGAAGCACAACAATTCATATTTCAGCAGGATGGAGCGCCACTACATTGGCACTTATCTGTCCGTAACTACCTGAACGTCAACTAGCCGAGGCGATGGATCGGCCGCCAGGCAGCCCGTGACAGAGCACTTCATCACTGGCCTCCAAGAAGCATTGATCTTACCCCCTGCGATTTTTTCTTATGGGGGTATGTTAAGGATATGGTGTTTCGGCCACCTCTCCCAGCCACCATTGATGATTTGAAACGAGAAATAACAGCAGCTATCCAAACTGTTACGCCTGATATGCTACAGAGAGTGTGGAACGAGTTGGAGTATCGGGTTGATATTGCTCGAGTGTCTGGAGGGGGCCATATTGAACATCTCTGAACTTGTTTTTGAGTGAAAAAAAAAACCTTTTTAAATACTCTTTGTAATGATGTACAACAGACGGTTATATTATGTTTCTTTCATTAAATACACATTTTTAAAGTTGTGGTATACTTTTTGAATCACCCTGTACATGGCGGTAGGAGCTGCAAGGGGGCAGTGTACTGGCGGAGCTGTCTTTCGTACCCATTTGTAAAGTTTTCCGAGGCGAATACGACCGCACGACGAGAATTAACAGACTTCGAACGCGAAATGGTAGTTGATGGTTGGACGTTAGCGAATTCAATATTCCGAGATCCGCAGTGACAGGAGTGCGCCGAGAGTATCAAATGTCAGATATTACCGCTCACCGGCGACAACGCAGTGGCCGGCGACGCCTTTCACTTGACGACCGAGGGAAGCGGCGTCTGTCAGTGCTAGTAGACAAGCAACACTGCGTGAAACAGCCGCAGAAATCAATGTGGCACGTACGAGAAACGCATTCGTTAGGAGAGTGCGGCGAAATTTGACGTTAACCGGGAATGGCAGCAGACGACCGACGCGAGCGTGTCTGCGAGGGAGGATGCTAAGTTCACCGGACTTGGATACGACGTGACACGCTACATCGAAAACGATAGAAACCGTATGTCGACTATTCGACTTTTGTGAACTTTCGAGAGGTTGTGACAGGGTAGCGCTGTGCTCTGCGCCATTCGTTTAGATGTGTTTTGCGTTCCTTGCTTTTAAGTCGTGTATTGTACTGTGTTTGTGTCCTGTGCGTTGTTTTTCGTTTGCTCGTCTCTAATTATATGTGTTCAGCATTCGAGAGACTAATGAGAGAAAAGCTGAAAGAGTTCAGCATCGATGACGACGGGCAATTGCGTGGTTATTGTGAATCTCGAGCAGAAATTGATGTACTTCTGACCCAGCTGAAGTGCGTCGGTTATTCGTACTCGGTGAGAAGAAGCACTCAGCAGCCAAAATCTTGAGATGCGTCAAGACACTAACCTTTGGTTAAGATTACATTGAGAAATCCACTTCCCCTCGTATTTCATCTCCGGTCGACGATTTTTCTTCAACAATGCCTCATATTTTTCTTTTCAAGTTCGAAATTCAGTCATTCTACACACCAGTCATTACTGGACACTAAGGTACCTGTCTCCGCGGTCCGAGTGTAAAATTACTTGGAATTATGGTTGATAAAAGACTATCTTGGGATGGACATATAAATTACTTACCTAACAAACTTGCACGAGTTCTCTTTCAGCTGTATAAATTAAGGAAAAAAAGTCAGCAAGAGTATGCTGCTACAATCTAATATGTACTGACAAGACCAATTGTATGAAACCATACTAAAATATTGATAATAAATAAATATTATTTTCGGCGTAAGCGTTCAATACAACAATCACACAATCTAATCTGGTCGGGACATAAGAAGACTTCACTTTTTAACGAAACGTGTTGTCCGTGGTGTTTTCAAGGCCACGGTCAGGAATATTTCTATTAATATCCAGCTCTTTTACTTTTATTTTGGCGAAATACATATACGCTGCCACACTGAGCTGTTATCAGAATCGCACGTGTCATAACAAACCACTAGCAGACGACAGTTTAGAATCTCGAACGTTCGTAAAAGTCGATAGGTGTGTTAATCGACTAAAGTGTATATACGTCATAATGACGTCACATCATATCCAGGATGGGTGAACTTAGCATCCTCCGGCTGCGCCCCCCTGGGCCTGTGACGTGGCGGCTGGGCGCGGCCTGGCCTGGTAGGAGCAGTCGGCGAGAGCTGACGGCAGGCGGGCGCAGGCGACCACTGTGTCCCGTGTTCACGTGCAGTGGACTGGCTGTTGGTTGTGTTTAGCTACTCGGAGACCATTTGCAGCCATTCGTGGACGTTGTATTCCCAAACAACGATGGACGACAATGCGCCTTGTCACCCGGCCACAATGTTTTGCGATCGGTTTAAAGAACATTCTGGACAACGTCAGCCAATGATTTGGCCACCCAGATCGTCTACCGATAATCCCATCAAACAATTATGGGGCATAATGGAGAGGTCAGTTCGTGCACAGAGTCTCCTGCATCGGCTACACCTTCGCAATTGTGGACGGCTATACCGGGTGTTTCAAAAAGGTACGGCCAAAGATTCCTCACACACAAAGAAAGAAAATATGTTATGTGCACATGTGTCCGGAAACGCTTACTTTCCACGTTAGAGCTCATTTTATTACTGCTCTTCAAATCACATTAATCATGGAATGGAAACACAGAGCAACAGAACGTACCAGCGTGACTTCAAACACTTTGTTACAGGAAATGTTCAAAATGTCCTCCGTTAGCGAGGACACATGCATCGACCCTCCGTCGCATGGAATCCCCGATTCGCTGATGCAGCCCTGCAGAATGGCGTATTGTATCACAGCCGTCCACAATACGAGCACGAAGAGTCTCTACATTTGGTACCTGGGTTGCGTAGGGAAGAGCTTTCAAATGCCCCCATAAATGAAAGTCAAGAGGGTTGAGGTCAGGAGAGCGTGGAGGCCATGGAATTGGTCCGCCTCTACCAATCCATCGGTAACCGAATCTGTTGTTGAGAAGCGTACGAACACTTCGACTGAAATGTGCAGGAGCTCCGTCGCGCATGAACCACATGTTGTGTCGTACTTGTAAAGGCACATGTTCTAACAGCACAGGTAGAGTATCGCGTATGAAATCATGATAACGAGCTCCATTGAGCGTAGGTGGACGAAACTACACTCCTGGAAATGGAAAAAAGAACACATTGACACCGGTGTGTCAGACCCACCATACTTGCTCCGGACACTGCGAGAGGGCTGTACAAGCAATGATCACACGCACGGCACAGCGGACACACCAGGAACCGCGGTGTTGGCCGTCGAATGGCGCTAGCTGCGCAGCATTTGTGCACCGCCGCCGTCAGTGTCAGCCAGTTTGCCGTGGCATACGGAGCTCCATCGCAGTCTTTAACACTGGTAGCATGCCGCGACAGCGTGGACGTGACCGTATGTGTAGTTGACGGACTTTGAGCGAGGGCGTATAGTGGGCATGCGGGAGGCCGGGTGGACGTACCGCCGAATTGCTCAACACGTGGAGCGTGAGGTCTCCACAGTACATCGATGTTGTCGCCAGTGGTCGGCGGAAGGTGCACGTGCCCGTCGACCTGGGACCGGACCGCAGCGACGCACGGATGCACGCCAAGACCGTAGGATCCTACGCAGTGCCGTAGGGGACCGCACCGCCACTTCCCAGCAAATTAGGGACACTGTTGCTCCTGGGGTATCGGCGAGGACCATTCGCAACCGTCTCCATGAAGCTGAGCTACGGTCCCGCACACCGTTAGGCCGTCTTCCGCTCACGCCCCAACATCGTGCAGCCCGCCTCCAGTGGTGTCGCGACAGGCGTGAATGGAGGGACGAATGGAGACGTGTCGTCTTCAGCGATGAGAGTCGCTTCTGCCTTGGTGCCAATGATGGTCGTATGCGTGTTTGGCGCCGTGCAGGTGAGCGCCACAATCAGGACTGCATACGACCGAGGCACACAGGGCCAACACCCGGCATCATGGTGTGGGGAGCGATCTCCTACGCTGGCCGTACACCACTGGTGATCGTCGAGGGGACACTGAATAGTGCACAGTACATCCAAACCGTCATCGAACCCATCGTTCTACCATTCCTAGACCGGCAAGGGAACTTGCTGTTCCAACAGGACAATGCACGTCCGCATGTATCCCGTGCCACCCAACGTGCTCTAGAAGGTGTAAGTCAACTACCGTGGCCAGCAAGATCTCCGGATCTGTCCCCCATTGAGCATGTTTGGGACTGGATGAAGCGTCGTCTCACGCGGTCTGCACGTCCAGCACGAACGCTGGTCCAACTGAGGCGCCAGGTGGAAATGGCATGGCAAGCCGTTCCACAGGACTACATCCAGCATCTCTACGATCGTCTCCATGGGAGAATAGCAGCCTGCATTGCTGCGAAAGGTGGATATACACTGTACTAGTGCCGACATTGTGCATGCTCTGTTGCCTGTGTCTATGTGCCTGTGGTTCTGTCAGTGTGATCATGTGATGTATCTGACCCCAGGAATGTGTCAATAAAGTTTCCCCTTCCTGGGACAATGAATTCACGGTGTTCTTATTTCAATTTCCAGGAGTGTAAAATGAGCTCTAACATGGAAATTAAGCGTTTCCGGACACAGGTCCACGTAACATCTTTTCTTTATTTGTGTGTGAGGAATCTTTCCTGAAAGTTTGGCCGTAGCTTTTTGTAACACCCTGTGTAGGGAGCATGCCTCATTACTTCTGCAGAGGAATTGCAACGAGTTGTCGAATCCGTGCTACGTCGAGTTCTCGTAATACGCCGGGTAAAAGGAGGTCGAACACGATATTACGAGGAGTATGCGGGGTGACCCAGCAGGGATGAACAATACTCAGAGACATGACAGGAACGATAATAGTGTAGTAAACATTGTCTCTAAAATGCATACTGAATGCTCCGAGACAAATCTCTTGTAATGCAAGTTCTCGTCTTCGTATATTTTCGGGGAGCGTAGTATAATTTATTTAGAAAATTAGTTACGTGAAATACAGATAATTGGAACCATCTTTTTATCGAAATAACGTGGAAAGCGTTAGCTTGAAGGACACTTACACATGTTTAATGTTAACATTTATTAACACAATTTTTAGTGGTACCATTTTATAGAGGCGTAATTAAAAAACAAGGTTCTTTTTATATACAGTTTTTAAATAGAAATTCGTCCATGGAAGAGCTCTGTGGGAGAAGTGATTTTATGTTCGATTTGAAACTAGATTTGCTGCCTGTGACACACATTATTATTTTTGCTGCATACTGCTGCATACTGAGCTGTTTTCTGAACCACTGACAGCTTCAGTAATAGGTGCTACAGATCTTTTTCCCCTCTTGAGTTGTAGGTGTGGACCTCGCTGTTCTTCTCAAATTGTGATGCCGTACTTACGACGAATTTCATTACCAACTATACAGTATATTGTCATGCTGTAGTCCAAATGCGTGACTCCCTAAACAGGTACCTACATGACGATCACTCGTTTATGTTACTACTTCAATCAATACTTTCTTCACAGAAAACTATTCCATACATCTTACTGAGTCGAAGTATATAAAATACGTCAGGAGATTCATTCGTTTGTTCCAATACTATTAATTATACGAAGAGCAAAAGTAGCTGAACGTAACCGTTTGATAAACTCAGTAACAGAATTCCAGTCTTCATCAATATGTACTCTCTTCATGGAACAAAACAAGGAAAGAATGCCCAGTAGAGTTGGGCACAGGTCTACCGTGGCACTCTGGTGCTACACGGAACAGCCGCAGCTATGTGGTGCGAACGATTTGACGAAGGCCGAACACACGTCGGTGTTGCCGATCGGGAAGTCCAGACCGTGCACCACGATGTTTTCCATCTTCTCGGGAAGCTCGGAGAACAGCTAGAGGAAACGATTTTCCGACGATGAAGCGTCCTGACACTGCTTCTCGAATACAGTAGCTGCGTCGCCAAGAAGCGGATTTCTACCGTCGAGGAAGTGGACGACCGTTGGAACGTCCGGACCGTTGTTCACAGCGTTGACTACGCTGCAAAACAGTGTCACGTGTCTGAGGCACTACGACATCCCGCGCAGCTGCGGTGTGTGCACCGACTCGTCCTGAGGCGCTGCCTCAGCAGTCCTGTGCCGTGGTCTGCAGGTGCGCCGCGAGCCCGTGTACGGTGCGTGGCGGAGGGTACTAGTCATTTCCCCACCTGTTCCACTCGCCAACAGAGCGAGGGAAAGCGACCGTCTGCGTGCCTCCGCATGAGCCCTAATTTCTCGAATCTTATCTTCGTGGTCCTTGCGCTCAATGTACAGGGCTATTACAGATGATTGAAGCGATTTCATAAATTCACTGTAGCTCCATTCATTGACATATGGTCACGACACACTACAGATACGTAGAAACACTCATAAAGTTTTGTTCGGTTGAAGCCGCACTTCAGGTTTCTGCCGCCAGAGCGCTCGAGAGCGCAATGAGACAAAATGGCGACAGGAGCCGAGAAAGCGTATGTCGTGCTTGAAATGCACTCACTTCTGTCATAATAGTGCAACAACACTTCAGGACGAAGTCCAACAAAGATCCACCAAATGCTAACTCCATTGGGCGGTAGAGAATCCTCACGCATTCGTGCAGCAAATTCGCAATTCACCAAAAGTTAACGTGTTTTGTGCAAATTCACGGTTTAAAGTTTACGGCCCCTTTTTCTTCTGCGAAAAAAACGTTACAGGACACGTGTATCTGGGCATGCTGGAAAATTCGCTCATTCCACAACTGGAGACCGACAGCGCCGACTTCATCTTTCAACAGGATGGTGCTCCACCGCACTTCCATCATGATGTTCGGCATTTCTTAAACAGGAGATTGGAAAACCGATGGATCGGTCGTGGTGGAGATCACGATCAGCAATTCATGTCATGGCCTCCACGCTCTCCCGTCTTAACCCCATGCGATTTCTTTCTGTGGGGTTATGTGAAAGATTCAGTGTTTAAACGTCCTCTACCAAGAAACGTGCCACAACTGTGAGCTCGCATCAACGATGCTTTCGAACTCGTTGATGGGGACATGCTGCGCAGAGTGTGGGAGGAACTTGATTATCGGCTTGATGTCTGCCGAATCACTAAAGCGGCACATATCGAACATTTGTGAATGCCTAAAAAAACTTTTTGAGTTTTTGTATGTGTATGCAAAGCATTGTGAAAATATCTCAAATAATAAAGTTATTGTAGAGCTGTGAAATCGCTTCAATCATTTGTAATAACCCTGTATGTTGGCCGCAGTAGAATCGTTCGGCAGTCGTCTTCAAATGCCCGTTTTTTTTTCCCTCAATAGTGTTTCTAGCAGCCTGCACACCGGACACGAATCCGTTGGATTTCTGTCTGTCTGGACATTTAAAGGTTCAAAAATGGTTCAAATGGCTCTGAGCACTATGGGACTCAACATCTTAGGTCATAAGTCCCCTAGAACTTAGAACTACTTAAACCTAACTAACCTAAGGACGTCACACACATCCATGCCCGAGGCAGGATTGGAACCTGCGACCGTAGCAGTCCCGCGGTTCCGGACTGCAGCGCCAGAACCGCACGGCCACCGCGGCCGGCGGACATTTAAAGGCATTGTTGCATGATCAACCTGTGGATATTGTTGGGGCGTTTACACACGTATGTAAACGATACACGTGTCGCATTCCGAGCGGAGCCAGATGTATTTGAAAGAGCGCGGCGCGTGATTCACTGCGTCGACGGGTTGAAGGACGTGTCAGCATGCGTGGTGTCCACACGCACCACCGCCTGCAGTGTCTACTTCTACATGAGCCAGAGACGGGAATGAGAGCACAGATTGGCCCATACCTCAACAAGTAGTGATTTTCGGACTATCATTATGGAGACTTTTCCCCTAGTTTTGACCAGCAATTCCTCCTGTCGAATATCTTTAACTCTCTTTAGACTTCCTGGGTAATGAGAGAATAAACTCTACAATCAGCTGAATGACAACCGCTGACTACAGTATGAAACCGAAAAGCGTTGTGCCAAACTACATATCGGTATTAGAACGTGCCTGAAGCAAAGAACTATTTAGTCAACTGTACACAATAACAACAGAAAATTTCTGAAGATCCAACGAACGTGGATGTTGTCGTTAGAAATTGTCATAGCACACGGTAAATGAAAAGGAGAGCCAATTACTTACCAAAACGATTGTCAAATGGCTCCATCACCCGGCACCACCTGTCAACAGATACAAGAAAATGTAGGAACAGTTTCATAACAGCAAGATAAAATGAACAACCATCATGAAAGTGAGGTAGAGCGGTGAAGGGGAAGGGACGGTTCTACCGTATCATTAAAATTCGTAACTTTGCTGTAAGGGAATTCTGCTCTTCCTACAGACACTCAACGGCTCTTCAAAACAGGTGTAAGGTAACATTTGTCAAGGTTTGGAACGATGATTCTTCAACAGCAAAATGCTGTGCGATGTGTTAAACAGAATGTCGAACAACGAAGCAGAACTCTTCAGTCTTCAACAAACTGCAAATGGCAGTATAAATACAATGAACAGACAGCAATGGGGTCTCCCTTATTCCACCTCCCCCCCCCCTCCCCTCGTTAGCATATGATATGGAGGCCTTTGGAACAACGGCACTTTGTTCGGAAATTTGTGGTAAGAGGCCATCGGTCCCTATGCTTACACACCACTTAATGTAATTTAAAGTAACTTACCTTAAGGACAACACACACATCCATGCCCGAGGGATGACTCGAACCTCCGACGGAGAGAGCTGCGCGGACCGTGGCACTTTGTTCCGATTCTTTATGCCCATGATGTTGGATCTGCTAAGTGTACGATACGGTCGCCCCGTGGTGAAACGGAGCTACACAGGTTTCAAGAATAAATGAGTAAAATGCACGGGAAGATAGGGTCCACGCTCGAGACAAAGGAGAACGGAGCAATTCCATTGCTAGACGTGGAAATATAAACGGAGGGCACACTAGGACACAGAGCATACTGGAAGCCCCCGCATGCGGACAGATGTTTTGCACGCGCAATCCAGCCGCCACTCAGCGCACAAGAACTCAGCTGTCCGCCCGCAGCGCCCAAGTGATGCTCACAACATAACACATCATCTCAAAAGGCTGCGTACATCGTTAGTGGCCAATGGTTGCAATCGTAAATCGATTCAGACAGTCATCGGGACAGAAGAAAGAAAGAAAGATGGGCGAGTAATCAACAAACTGCAGCCAGGGGCGCGCTTACCCCACCTGAAGGGCGTCACTCACCGGACCAGTTAACACCTTCGGCGGTTGCAGTCGAGCCTAACTTGTACAGTAATCGTAAGATCCAGGATCTGCTACGCTCCGTTAGGGGCAAGATAGATGCTTTACGCGATGCGGTTATACAGTGGAATGTCAGTGTGGAAAATTAAACATTGGACAGATCGGCAAGGCAAAAATAATGCGCATACGGGAACACGAGCGCTACATTCGTCTGTGGCAGCGCCGGAAATCTGCAGTGCCCGAACAGTCGCAAGAGTGCGGCAAGCAAAAAGAATTTACCAAAACAAAAAAATTGCCGGAGCCCGCGCGTCATTCGCCGGCGACCACCGACCACGGCTCCCGGTGCAAGAAGGAACAGACAGCGGTAGGTGCCCCCCCCCCCCCCCACACACAGTAGTAAGTAATTACAACAAGACGCAATGTCATGCTAGGTGAGCACTAAATGACAGGATGTAAGTGCAGGGACAGATTTATGACCATTTGTGGATGGGGGCTGTTGCGTGGACGGGAAAGAAGACCCAGGGGTCCTACCTTTGAATCTAATATTTTAAGTTGTTTTTGGCGCCAATTTTTTCTAGAGGGTTAGGATAGTGGACATAGCACAACTGGCCTTTTTCCCCGCCAAAATTCAAATTTCGCGCCAATTTTCTGGGGGTTAGGTTAGTGGATGTAGCCCAATGGCCTATTTTTCCCGCCAAAATCCGCCATCTTGAATGACGTCACGGTGGCGCTCTTTGGTGGCAGGGTATGAACTAACACAGCTGGACTCCGAACCGCGTAGCGAACACATGTGCATGGTATAAATAATAACAATAAATGACGATATATGACAGTAAATGATAATAGATGATAATAATAAAGGCAAGTACAGTTTTGGAGTTTGAACTTCCCGCCATTTTCTAGGGGGTGGGTGGTTAGGTTAGTGGACGTAGTCCAATTGGTCTATTTTCCTGCCATTTTCGTGGTGTGATGCATTATCCTGCTGGAATTTGAATTTACCACCAATTTTTTTCCTGGAGGGTTAGGTTAGTGGAGGTAGCCCAATTGACCTACCTTCCCACTAAAATTCAAACTTCCCGCCAAAATCCGCCATCTTGGATGACGTCATGCACTGTTGCCAAGTCTACATGCCATTATATTGGATAACATCATTGCCGCCATCCTGGATACATCTGGCAACAACTGAATGTGGGGCCAGACCCCCCTTGTCCTACTACTCACATAATGCTAAAATTTTTAAGAATTGAAAACACGCTTTTTCTGAGTAACTTCTTTTACATTACTGTTTACACACGGCAACAAATCTGTAAGACTTTTAATAACACAGAGTAGATAAGAGAATTAAAACAAATCAACTGAAATCAGAAAAAAATTCTTTTAAAACTGTAGTTCTTAATTTGTTGACAGTTATATTTTTCCCAGTTTAGTATACTTATACTTTGAAAATAACAATTGTAAAGTTTTGAATAGATGTTCAAACATTCTTTCTAATTTTCATTTTCAATGCAATTCACAATATATGTTTTGAAACAAACATAATAGGAATAAAAATGCAATGTCCATATTAATTATGTTATCAAAACAATGTATTTGACACTAATATAGCCAAAGAAGTACGATATAAACAGTGAGAACATTACATCTTTACAGTAGCTCAAAGCTTAGTTGCAGGCACATAAAGCCATAGTTTTTAATGTAATCTTGTGTTTCTTTGATGCACTGAGTGGTTAAAAATCTGCATAGAAGATCCTTTTACAAAAAACAATCAATATACCTACCCATAATTTTATCTTTGTTATTGACATACAACAAGGGAAGGTCTGTTGAGCTGTTTTGCCCACAACAGTTCCTCAACCAATTCTTAATGAATGTGAGTGTCGAGAATGATCTTTCTGCAGTTGAAAAAGGAAGAGAAGAAAGGATCAAAATCAAAGATCTAATTGTAGGAAAAAGTTCTGGAGTGCAAAACAGTAAACACTCAACTGCATTACATTAACAAGTCCGTCTATACAGAAAGCTCATTTTCCGCTTCCTAAGTGAATACAGTAAATCTAATTTATTTTCATCAACTACTTTGATACATATACCACCTGAAGATGATGGGTGAACATCAAAATACTTCCCACCTATCAAGTAAAACCTCTAATGTAAAAATTCTCTGTACTTTCCAATTAAACTTTACAGTCGCAGCATCAAAAACTTTCGACTACGGACGAGAACGAGATTCAAATGGCTCTGTGCACTATGGGACTCAACTGCTGTGGTCATAAGTCCCCTAGAACTTAGAACTACTTAAACCTAACTAACCTAAGGACTTCACACACATCCATGCCCGAGGCAGCATTCGAACCTGCGACCGTAGCGGTCGTGCGGTTCCAGACTGTAGCGCATTTAACCGCTCGGCCACTCCGGCCGGCCGAGAACGAGATTAGTGAGTACTGTCAAATGTTCAAATGCGTGTGAAATCTTATGGGACTTAACTGATGTCATCAGTCCCTAAGCTTACACACTACTTAACCTAAACTATCCTAAGGACAAACACACACACCCATGCCCGAGGGAGGACTCGAACGTCGGCCGGGACCAGCCGCACTGTCCATGACTGCAGCGCCTGACACCGCTCGGCTAATCCCGCGCGGCACTACCTTCTCTTCGGCACACAAAGTAAGATAACTGAATTAAATGACGAAATCCACTGATCGACGTGCTTACCTTTGGTTCAGGTTACAAGAATTACCATTTGATTTTAGTTTAGCTTCAATCCGCCCTTGTATAAGTGACTCTTTCTCAGCTGAAACACATGAGGTGACCCAGAAGACCACTGTAACCATGGCCAGCATAGTTTTTTTTTTCTTCTTTTTTTTTTTGCAGTATGACGCGGTACCATTCTCAAGAAACTTTTACGTCAACTCATGTTTAATCTATTTACGCTCACGTACTACTCTTATACAGTGTAACGATCATCGAGAGGTGTTTGATTGATAAATCGGCGACTAAAGTCCATCGTTTCGTGGTAGCCATAGACGCTATTCTTGACATGACGAGACACTGAAGTAAATGCATGTCATCATAACAAAACCTGTATAGATCTACTCTTTTCAATAAGTGTTTGCCGGCCGGAGTAGCCGAGCGGTTCTAGGCGCTACAGTGTGAAGGCGCGCGACCGGTACGGTCGCAGGTTAGAATCCTGCCTCGGACATGGTTGTGTGTGACGTCCTTAGGTTAGTTAGGTTTAAGTAGTTCTAAGTTCCAGGGGAGTTATGACCTCAGAAGTTAAGTCCCATAGTGCTGAGAGCCATTTGAACCAATAAGTGTTTTCGTCAGCCACTGTACAGTTTGAGGTGACAATCTTACCATCAGGCTTTCAGTAGTCCTACAAGCACCTTATATGCGATGTTACTTTCCTCGTGCTGAAAGCACATGTTCATGATCTCGGTGGGAACAGCTTGAGCGTGTCGACAACACAGTTAAACCGTCTGGCAAAGAAACACAGCCAGTGAGGAGAGGCGGTCCGACCGACACCCCCGGGATAACAAGGCCGTGCAGCAGTGTTAGTGACGTCACACTAAGCGGCCCATAGCCGACGCAGCAGTCCACGGACACCTCCGTACAGACGCGCCTGATGCTAACGATCTTCTGTTCGTCATACAGAAAGGAGCGAACTATAATTCGAACCAAAGACCAAATTATATAATTATATTCTTGTAAACAGCATAAAGGATCATAACGAAATACCGATTACATATACGGGCAAGAATAAGTTTAATCGATTGAGGAACTTTGCCACTATTTTATAATTGTCAGAACACTATTTATCTTTAAAACTCGCATACAGGTGGTGACAAATGCCAACTGACAGCAGGACTTAACATTTTCAAGCTATTACACTGAAAGTAAATTATCTTAAACACTGTCATACATAGCAAAACCCTCACAACTTTCGTTTACAATAAGGTAACAAGAATTCGCTTTATCTCATAAAACACATGACTGTTGTGAATTTACTCATATGTTCATGGTGACAGCTCTTTTCAAGAATTTTTACAAGTGTATCCCCAGTAATAAAGAATGGAAACAAAAGATAGATATCAAATATTCTCCTTTTAACATAGACATTACTGAACACAAGATTCTGTCTTGCACTGTGATACTAAGGGACTGCTCTTTCCTTTAAGAAAAGCCTGACAATTTCAAGTTCACTCTGCTATTGAAGATACACTTCTTGAAACAACATTAAAATGTTATGAAAGGTAAGGGAATGAAAAACAACCAAGTGCATTACGTGTAAGAATGTGAGCAAAAGGCTGAGGCTCTCTTTACTTACCATTTTCAATCTCTCTACAGCTTATTTCCTTTTCCACGTAGAAATCACCAACTGCAAGTCTCATTATTACTGTCTGTTACTAACAAAGTGCTTTTCTATTTAGAAAACCTGACAATTTGATGTTCATTCTGGTACTGAAGATAAACACTTTTCAGAGGAGTTCTAGAACCTATTCCTGCCCGTATATGTAATCGGTATTTCGTTATGAATCTTTATGCTGTTTACAAGAATATATATAATTTGGTCTTTGGTTCGAATTATAGTTCGCTCCTTTCTGTATGACGGACAGAAGATCGTTAGCATCAGGCGCGTCTGTACGGAGGTGTCCGTGGACTGCTGCGTCGGCTATGGGCCGCTTAGTGTGACGTCACTAACACTGCTGGACGGCCTTGTTATCCCGGGGGTGTCGGTCGGACGTGGCTGTGACGTCGTCCACCTCCCACCATCGAGGGCAGCAGGCAGCTGAGGTCACTGTGCAGGGTGTCGAGATTTACCTGCACTTGTTGCTACACGGTAGGGAGCTGCTGTTAAGTGGAAGAGTACCAAAAATGGTTCAAATGGCTCTGAGCACTATGGGACTCAACTGCTGTGGTCATAAGTCCCCTAGAACTTAGAACTACTTAAACCTAACTAACCTAAGGACAGCACACAACACCCAGCCATCACGAGGCAGAGAAAATCCCTGACCCCGCCGGGAATCGAACCCGGGAACCCGGGCGTGGGAAGCGAGAACGCTACCGCACGACCACGAGATGCGGGCAAGAGTACCGGGCGACAAATTTATAGCGTACTAATTAAGAACACAGACATGTTTATTAAAACACAGAAAATGATGCGAGACAATCCGTGCAGCTACGTCCGGTATTAATTGAATGAATTATCAACAGCGCAGCTGTTAGTACATACTGCAAACATTTCAGAAATAACTGAATGAAACTGAGAGCAAAATTACGTTACTAAAATTCGATAGATGCTTAGCACAGAGGTGTAATCAGATCACAAGTCTATAAAATTAACCTAAATACTCCACATTACAAGTTTCAAAAACATATTTAAAATATCTAACAGGCGATTACCATCAGTCATCTGCTATCACGTGCCTTTCTGCAGATAATTCGAGGGAAGACAACTGATTCCGGGCAAGCGGAATAACCTGACAACATCAAATTCAAAGAACGATAAAAGTGGGAGTTTCAGAGCCAAGCGATCTCTCTTTCTTCACGTAAGTGTGGATGGCGATCGCCACTAGAGACACGGACAGTCTCGGTAAAGGCGTTTATCGTCCGCAGGCCTCTTTAGCTGGACCCACAGTATAAACAACAGATACATCAACTTATCCCGTAACATACGAACTACTGATTAGCAATTTGCATTTACAGGACAAATAAGACACTTAAAATACACTCGAAAAAGGTTAACGTTGCGCATGAAGCACCTGATTGTAAAATAAACGACAAATTTTAATTATAAGTGCGGCGAAAAAAAAACAGCTCACGAATCAGCGCCACACTTTAATCGTGCAAACGGTAACAGGGTGATTCAAAAAGAATACCACAACTTTAAAAATGTGTATTTAATGAAAGAAACATAATATAACCTTCTGTTATACATCATTACAAAGAGTATTTAAAAAAGTTTTTTTTCACTCAAAAACAAGTTCAGAGATGTTCAATATGGCCCCCTCCAGACACTCGAGCAATATCAACCCGATACTCCAACTCGTTCCACACTCTCTGTAGCATATCAGGCGTAACAGTTTGGATAGCTGCTGTTATTTCTCGTTTCAAATCATCAATGGTGGCTGGGAGAGGTGGCCGAAACACCATATCCTTAACATACACCCATAAGAAAAAACCGCAGGGGGTAAGATCAGGGCTTCTTGGAGGCCAGTGATGAAGTGCTCTGTCACGGGCTGCCTGGCGGCCAATCCATCGCCTCGGGTACTTGACGTTCAGGTTTCATAACTAACCTTTTTCGTAGGACTCTCCATACAGTTTATTGTGGAATTTGCAGCTCTCTGCTAGCTCTGCGAGTCGATTTTCCTGGGCTGCGAACAAATGCTTGCTGGATGCGTGCTACATTTTCATCACTCGTTCTCGGCCGTCCAGAACTTTTCCCTTTGCACACACACCCATTCTCTGTAAACTGTTTATATCAACGTTTAATACACCACCTATCAGGAGGTTTAACACCATACTTCGTTCGAAATGCACGCTGAACAACTGTCGTCGATTCACTTCTGCCATATTCAATAACACAAAAAGCTTTCTGTTGAGCGGTCGCCATCTTAGCATCAACTGACGCTGACGCCTTGTCAACAGCGCCTCAAGCGAACAAATGTACAACTAAATGAAATTTTATAGCTCCCTTAATTCGCCGACAGATAGTGCATAGCTCTGCCTTTTGTCGTTGCAGAGTTTTAAATTCCTAAAGTTGTGGTATTCTTTTTGAATCACCCTGTATTTTCTTGCAGATCGAAGTGTAAAGCTGAGAGCCGCTCTACCGAGGGCCGCCACCAGTTAGGCGTTATGACGAGCTGGCTGCGAATCAGGAAGTGACGGTCCTTGCAACTGCCCGACAGGAACCCAGCCCGGTACCACAGTGGACACAGGCTCCTTGCAAATTAGGACGCCTACAAGTCGAGTCTGCGCATCGCGCTTCTTCACCGAGCAGTCTCCACGGTCCCAGCCGACGCTCAGTCCCGCCGAACCTGCACTGACCGAAAGCGCCCAAACGCGGCCCTGTCGATGTCGAAACGTGCCCGCACGGCTGCACAACTGTATGTGTCGGCTCCATACAATGTCGCTAAACTTTCTAGAAGACTACTGAACCCGGCAACGCTTCTTCATTTCTGAATTGCTCGTATACCCTAATCTCCTCCTACCCCCTCTCTCCCTGTCCATCTCCTCATGCCCCTCTTTCCATGACCCTGAAATTTGTTTATTGCTACTGCAAACGAAACCACGAGTGGAAACTGACGCGCTTAAAATGAATGGCTGTGAACTAAGCATCACTGGTATACAGGATATGAGAGAGACTTTTCCAGCTCGTGGATCTGTTTGAGGATGGTAACTTCGATGACAGTATTTTGCTCAGTTTCAGTCGGCGAACGGATAGGACGCCCAAGTTTCGGACGGTTCAGACTCCGTAGCAGTATTCTAATCATAAGCCGATAAGCCATAAATACCACTTTCCTGTTACTTCTAAAACCTTCAGCGAGGAGGAATAAACCGAAAATTGTTATGTATACAATTTTCGTTTTTATTTTAACTGGAAGCGAGGTGTAGCAAAGCTAATGAAGTGAGCGCTCAGCTACGATCTACTCTCTTCTGCAAGAAGGAAGTCAGTACCAAGACAAAGTTATCTGTGCACCGTTCAATCTTTCGACCAACTTTGTTGTATGGGAGCGAAAGCTGGGTGGATTCAGGTTACCTTATCAACAAGGTTGAGGTTACGGATATGAAAGTAGCTAGGATGGTTGCAGGTACTAGTAGATGGGAACAATGGCAGGAGGGTGTCCACAATGAGGAAATCAAAGAAAAACTGGGAATGAACTCTATAGATGTAGCAGTCAGGGCGAACAGGCTTAGATGGTGGGGTCATGTTACATGCATGGGAGAAGCAAGGTTACCCAAGAGACTCATGGATTCAGCAGTAGAGGGTAGGAGTCGGGGCAGACCGAGGAGAAGGTACCTGGATTCAGTTACGAACGATTTTGAAGTAATAGGTTTAACATCAGAAGAGGCAGCAATGTTAGCACTGAATAGGGGATCATGGAGGAACTGTATAAGGGGGGCTATGCTCCAGACTGAACGCTGAAAGGCATAATCAGTCTTAAATGATGATGATGATGATGATGATGATGATTATTTATAAGGACAAAAAGTTTGCAAATTCGTGGTAAGTTCCTAGCGGACCAAACTGCTGAGCTCGTCGGTCCCTAGGCTTACGCACTACTTAATCCAACTTAAACTAACAAACGCTAAGGACCACACACACACCCATGCCGAAGGGTGGACTCGAACCTCCAACGGGGGGAGCCGCGCGAACCGTGGCAAGGCGCCCCTGACCGCGCGGCTATAAGGAGAAAGAACAGGCCTATGTACCAGATAAACAGCTTGTTTAATGGTTTCAAAGACCATCCGTGGTAGATGAAACTAACTGCGAGAAGAAATCATGAAGGACGTACCCGAAATGTTCGGATTCCGGACTTGGAGGAAAAGGTGATCGACAATGTGGAAGGCGACCGCCGCGTCAGTACCAGGCAGCTGGCCCGCCAGTACAGGGTAATCGTTCTCCATAACAACTGTTACTACCCTTATCGCTTGCAGCGTGTGTGGGGCTTAATAGCTACAGACTTTCCACATCGGGAGCAGTTTTGTCACTGGTTTCTGCACCAGGCAACCACCACGATGCCGGGATTTGTGTCACCCACCCTATTCACAGATGAGGCCACCTTTCGACGGCACGGTATCAGCGGCTTTCATAACACTCAGCTGTGGGAGAGTATGCACAGCCCCCATGGTATGGTATGGTATGGTATGGCGATGGCGAATCATCAGCATCGGTGCAGCCGGAATGTGTGGGATGGGATAATTGGCCATCGTATTTTTGGGACCAGTCTTCCTTCCAGAGGCCGGAACAATCGGCGTTTCTTGCAGGTGACTTTGCCTCCCCTGCTGGAAAAAGGCCATTGATGATTCGGAGGGTTACGTGGCTGCTACACGATAGTGCTCCAGACCACTTTGCCGTCAGTGTCCGGATACATCTCAGCCGCCTCTTCCCTGTTCGATGGAGCGGATGAGGGGGTCGAGTTCCACGGCCTGCTCGGTCACCAGATGTCAACCCGTGCGATTTCTGGTTATGGGTCCGTCTCAAAAGTGTGAGTGCAGAGCCCACTCCAGATGTGGAGACACTGGAGCAGCCGTATTCGTGCTGCCTTTGACACAGTTCGGATGCAGCCTGGCCGCTGTGAGCGTGCGAGTCAGAACATACTACGGCGCGTACACGCGTGCACTGAGGCACATGGAAACCATTTTCGGTACATACTGCAACTTTGGAGATGTTACTCTCTATTATCATTGTTAATAAAGATCCTATCGTTTTTAAAATAAACCACCTACTGAAGCATCTTTCTCTTCTGTGGGTTGCAGGGGTTACGACCCCTGGGGAGGTGGGTGGGTTACTGCAACTTTGGATACATGATACAGCGCCTATTAGACCGCAGTTTCTGTAACAATGTATGACTGAATTAATGGTCTGCAGCATGGAAACCATACATATCCGAAGGTGAGTTCATTAGACCTTTTTTGTTCCGTATCGTCTCGTCGATCAATTCCTAGAGTTTGTACATGGTGAAAATGTTGTGGCGTTGCAAGACAGCCATGCCACTCGGAAGTAGCCGAAATGCACGCGTACACACACGCCGGCTGGCGTGAGGTCTGAAACAGGATACTTAATGAATGCTATAAAGAAAAGTACGGAGCTTCTGTTTACTTAACTTTAATTCATCCTTGTGGTACATCGCTCTTGACTATACAAATGAGACTCTCTCCAGATATGGTTAATGGCGCCTTGCTAGGTCGTAGCCATGGACTTAGCTGAAGGCTATTCTAACTGTCTCTCGGCAAATGAGAGAAAGGCTTCGTCAGTGTAGTCGCTAAGCAAAGTCGTCGTACAACTGGGGCGAGTGCTAGTCCGTCTTTCTAGACCTGCCATGTGGTGGCGCTAGGTCTGCAATTACTGACAGTGGCGACACGTGCGTCCAACATGTACTAATGGACCGCGGCCGATTTAAAGCTACCACCTAGCAAGTGTGGTGTCTGGCGGTGACACCACAGAAAAAAATCACCCTGCATACTCATGTAGATCACAAGATAAGTCATATGGAATGCCGAATCTAAAGAGTATTTGAAGAAAAATTTAATATGTCATGCCCTGAACGTGAAGTATTAGATAACTAAACATCGACATGATGACTGTAAAGAAAAAGACAAGTCTCGAAGCAGGAAAACGGAGAAGCAGCGGCCTACGAAATTAGGAAAAGCACGGATTAAGGTTGGACGAACATTCGTGTTCCACAATTGTGGAACCAGATACCTGAACAAAAGGGAAGATGGATTAGATAGAGCTCCTCAATAAACTTATAGTAACTGAATATTGATGATGCAGAAAAAATGAAAAATTAAAGAAAAACCTTCGTTCTACAGTATTTTTGGAGACTGTGGCATAACCGAATTTATCGAGTTCGACGATGTTAATTGTATACCGGATGTCTCTCCTATTGGTCGTCAGCCGCAATTTCTCTGGTGTTTCAGCAGATATTTGCAAATTTCGTTTTTGCATCGTGTAGCTGGTGGCGGCCCAAACCAATTCCGCTCATCACGACTTTTGCATCACACCCCAGCGTCGCCCGAATGCGTCCGTTTGTTTCCCAATTCAAACTAAACCATTTTTAAATCTGAATTTTATGTCACCTTTCGATAGAGCGCTACCAGATTAGTGCTACACTCGTTTTATCATTACGTATTAACAGGAACAGTAAAACACGAAGAATGACCAGCACTGACTACGTTTAGTTGTAAGTTTACTAGCAGTAGTTTCTGGAAGGCGTGCATTTTAAGTAATCCGTTCCGGTTTAATAAATATTTGCGATGACACCACACCGACAGCACAGACGCTGATAGCTTACTATGCTTCGGTAGATCGCGAACCAACGGCCATTACGTTCCTTGGTGGAATCTCCCCGTGCTTTCGTTGCGAACACAGATTGTTGCCACCATCCAGACCATTAATGCTTCAACAGTTTCATTATCTTCGTCACAATTTCTTTTCGGATTATTTTACTTTCTTAAATTTTGATAATTATTTTTTAATGTTAATGGAATATTTTGTGAAAATTTTACGTATTTGATGTATTCGGTCATTTCATTTCACTTCATTTGCAAATACAGTGTGCCCCAAGAGGAATGGTAAATAACCAGCGATATGACGGGAGCGATCATTCGAAGCAAGGAAGTCTCGTAAACAAGGACTCTTAAATACTATACACCTTAAGATCTACGAGTACTGTGTTCATAATCAATACTTCATTTTCGACAGTGTGAAACGAATTCTTCTACTGCAAGCTCTTCGGTTTCCATATTTTGGGAGGAGGTAGTACGAACAAAAATAAGAAAAAATGTCTATTAAGCGTGGCCTCTAAAAATCATACCTTAAGAGTTACGAGCACTTACTCACACAGCAGCGAAGATGAAAAAGTACTGATAACCCTTGACGTACGCATTTTAGAGCCCGCATTTACATTAATTTTTTTCATGTTTTGGTCCAAACACGGAAAGCAAAGAGCTTGCAGTAGAAGGCATTTGTTTCACAGTATCAAAGTTGAAGTGGATAGCTCCTTAGGCACGGATTTTAGTTCAATTTTTACTAGATATGTTTACTATACACGTTTACTTTGTTTATAATGACCGATCCCATCATGTTCTTGAATGTGGCTATTGCTCCCGCGACATCCTCTGTAATACATCGTATGTTTCAATACGTGTTCCAGCGCAACGGTCCAGACTAATCTGTATAACGTGTGAACAAATAAGTGACTCGATAATTCCTGTAGTGAGAAGCAGTATGCACAAAAGAGAAACAAACGCTATAACTGTGGTCTCGTTTTGGACACTGGAAACAAGAGAGAAATTAAAATGCACAAACGAGAGAACAGGGAACTAAAGAGCGAGAACTTAGAGGCGAGAACAGAGGTCGGTTCTCGGAGCTCCCATCACCAGGTAGGTTACTCTAACTCTACTGTCGTCCCCTTTTCCTCACTAGCCGCGGTAACACTGTCAAGGTTGAAAACTGCAGCGGGCGACCACAATCTTGCGCCAATCGGACACGTGCGCGCGGGAACGAGATAACGTATCAGTGCTTCGAGGATATCCTACCCGCAGTAACAGGCGCAGAATGGCTCGGCATTTGCTCCCTTTTATTAGAGGAACTGAAGGTATCAGAAGACTGTGGAAAAATTAAATATTAAGTACCGCAAGATTCAGTACTTGGCCGTGGAATCTCATTGATTGGAGTATAATTGTGTGTAGTGATGAGCCCAGCTTCCAAGTGAGCCCCGATGACCACAGAAGACCAATCCGGGACGGTGACCGGCCTGTCGCCAGGTTCCATCTGTTTCTGCAGCAGGTCGCCTCTGGCTGTCAAACAGCACAGCGGTACGTCGACGATATTCTATGGCCCGTTTGGTTGCCCTCGGTGGCGAGCCACAGTGAGCTTATGCTTCAGCAACATAACACCCGACCGCACACAAGTGAGAGTTTCTACTGCTCGTCTTCGTAGTTTCCAAAACTTTTACCAGTCAGTGCGAAGACCAACACCTGCATGCAGAAGTGCCAGAGGTGGACCACCGCATTACTGACTTGCTCAATTTATGAAGCTCTTTCTCTTCAATAGATCATCCAATTTTTCTGAAATTGCCATCATTTGTTTGTCTGTGAATAGCACAGATTTCCGTCCTTTTCGGATAATTCCTTCACGGTGCGCAGTATTGTTTCTTTTCTTTCTTTCGTTGAGTGTATTTGACACAGTATAATGTCCCCACAGAAAAATACCCTCTACCACGCAACAATTAATCATTGTCAATCAAACCATCCACATTTATTTACTTTGGAAAAGTATCTGATTTGATTTTCTAGTAACATATGCGGCGACAGCTCGTCGACGCCAAAGTATTTTCTAGTACGTTTATTCTTTGGAATAACAGAGATACATGTATGTATTCTCGATGGTTGTTAGACTGGTAAGTAGGACAGTTTGGGAAGTATCTGTTGAAAGATTGACGGGTTTCTAAAAGAGACAGATTTGCTTTTCTTCTCGCTAAAGCGAGCTATTAACATTTGTGCCAATAGCGGGTTGGTTGAAGAGAAAGAAACTGTAACGGAAAATAATTAAGACTTGGAACCAACAAAGATCTGGACATGTAATGGAGATGGATTGAATATACAATTTCCTTCATAAATTAGGTTTGTGACCCCTTTTATTCTGGAGTGAATGAACGAATGAGTTCTTTGTCTGAATCATTGATGATCGCGTTGGCCCTGTAATTAGTGGGGAAGTTTCAGCTGTGTCGAAGAGAGCCTGCAATCACCGAGTCTTTGTTAAATCGTCCAAAAGGGCTTCGTACACATCTGGAATTCGAAATCTTTCGTAAAAGGAACGAATTGTTCAAACGATCGATTTTCCCAACTGAATGCAGCGCTTAACAATAATAATAAATGTAAAGATCTCTTACAGCAAGCCAGCCGCTGAATACTAAGACGAAGGGCTCCACCAGAGATTCTATTGGGCTGATTTCACGTAATGAAATATTATATCAAAAACTGTACATAGATAAAGGAGAGAGAGAGAGAGAGAGAGAGAGAGCGAATGAAAATTAGAGAAAATACTAATAATCCCCCATTAGTCTAATTTTTCGCCTGTCTTATCACGGATCAGCCTAAAGAGAAAACGGGAGGCCCTTACTTTACTGTATAGATTTATGTGTGAAAGTCAAGGGATCTTAAAGGCAACAGATAGACGTCTATACAGACAAGACATTACACAATGTTAGCGGCAAGCTGCATGCATTCATCATTCAGCATCTATTCTTCTTACCATAATACATTATAACAGTATCCACATATGCCGCCGAATGTACCTACACAAATATATCATAATACAACACATAGATATGATGTCATAAACACTGAGATGCGTGAAAAAAATTCCGCATCGTGGATGAAGCTTCAGTGCACTTATCCTTCACTACTAAGACAATCCTAGAATGGACTCAGTTTGAGGTGACCCCTGACATCTCGAGTAGCGCTTGTGACGGCTTTCAACCGCGAAGCACGAGCTGCTGCAGGCAAAAGCGACAGCCGGCTACAGGGCTGCGGAGAGGCGTTGCCACGGAGACATTTGCAAAACCGCGTCGTACACGCGCGAAGCAGTTCCGGCCACCACCGTCGCACACCGAGTCTGCTGCAAGAGCACGCGTAAGGCTACAGTGAAGGAAAGGAATCCGTTCGTCTCGTTTACAGGTGAAATTGGCAGAACAAAAACCCGGGCAATTTTTTTTTTCACGTGCCGCCCTGATTTTACCACCCACCACCTAACTGCTTAAGGTGGGTCTTTACTGACCACTTAGCCGCTGCGCTGACGTGGCCAGAACCTCTACACCAGCTCCCGCATCCGATCGTTGCCCGTGTCCCGCCACGTGGAGGCGGCTCATAATTGTTCATACTTTTTGTCTTTTTATTTTATTGTTTTCTTTCATTTTTATCTTTGTCTGCTTTGTTTTCTTTCTTTTCTTTTCTTTTGGCATATTTCCCAAACCATTTAACTAATATTTACAAGAAATTTGCAATCTGAAAATGAAATACAAAAAATACACTCGTGGAAATGGAAAAAAGAACACATTGACACCCGTGTGTCAGACCCACCATACTTGCTCCGGACACTGCGAGAGGGCTGTACAAGCAATGATCACACGCACGGCACAGCGGACACACCAGGAACCGCGGTGTTGGCCGTCGAATGGCGCTAGCTGCGCAGCATTTGTGCACCGCCGCCGTCAGTGTCAGCCAGTTTGCCGTGGCATACGGAGCTCCATCGCAGTCTTTAACACTGGTAGCATGCCGCGACAGCGTGCACGTGAACCGTATGTGCAGTTGACGGACTTTGAGCCAGGGCGTATAGTGGGCATGCGGGAGGCCGGGTGGACGTACCGCCGAATTGCTCAACACGTGGGGCGTGAGGTCTCCACAGTACATCGATGTTGTCGCCAGTGGTCGGCGGAAGGTGCACGTGCGCGTCGACCTGGGACCGGACCGCAGCGACGCACGGATGCAAGCCAAGACAGTAGGATCCTACGCAGTGCCGTAGGGGACCGCACCGCCACTTCCCGGCAAATTAGGGACACTGTAGCTCCTGCGGTATCGGCGAGGACCATTCGCAACCGTCTCCATGAAGCTGGGCTACGGTCCCGCACACCGTTAGGCCGTCTTCCGCTCACGCCCCAACATCGTGCAGCCCGCCTCCAATGGTGTCGCGACAGGCGTGAATGGAGGGACGAATGGAGACGTGTCGTCTTCAGCGATGAGAGTCGCTTCTGCCTTGGTGCCAATGATGGTCGTATGCGTGTTTGGCGCCGTGCAGGTGAGCGCCACAATCAGGACTGCATACGACCGAGGCACACTGAGGCGCCAGGTGGAAATGGCATGGCAAGCCGTTCCACAGGACTACATCCAGCATCTCTACGATCGTCTCCATGGGAGAATAGCAGCCTGCATTGCTGCGAAAGGTGGATATACACTGTACTAGTGCCGACATAGTGCATGCTCTGTTGCCTGTGTCTATGTGCCTGTGGTTCTGTCAGTGTGATCATGTGATGTATCTGACCCCAGGAATGTGTCAATTAAGGCCCTTCCTGGGACAATGAATTCACGGTGTTCTTACTTCAATTTCCAGGAGTGTAGTTGAGAACGGAGAAGAAGAAAGAAGACAGGAAAGGAAGAAGTTTCTAGTCGCGCCACCCTGGGGTACTGAGGATGAAAGCCTCGGAATTTGTCAAATGGTTCAAATGGCTCTGAGCACTATGGGACTCAACTGCTGTGGTCATAAGTCCCCTAGAACTTAGAACTACTTAAACCTAACTAACCTAAGGACAGCACACAACACCCAGCCATCACCAGGCAGAGAAAATCCCTGACCCCACCGGGAATCGAACCCGGGAACCCGGGCGTGGGAAGCGAGAACGCTACCGCACGACCACGAGATGCGGGCCGGAATTTGTCGTCAAGCCATTGATGCTCAGTCTCTAATACCTTCAATTACCTTTAGACTAGGAAGATCTATGCTAAACTATAACTACTAAAGTAATTACTAAAACTGTTACTAAAATAATTACGCTGTTGACAGGTTTAAAGCGCCATGATTGCATGTGGCAACTGCGACGGTGCGCCGACACTGTTTACATCTATGTTCATGTATAGGTCTAGTTGTGTGTCATCTATTGTAATAGCTACATTATTACATTTCTGCCGGATCTCGGTTTTCATCCTCCACCCTACGGCGTCTACGTAGGTGTAGGTTTGTCGTCTGTACGGTCTCTTGCGCCTGTACTCTTTATGGCATTCATCTGAAATTTTTTCTGTCAGTACGTTTTGTTCGTCCCATAATTCTGGTGTTCTAATGGTATCGTATATGTGTCGTTCAGTTTGTAAGTGTTGTATTCCTGGTGTGTTCCTGTGTTGTCTGTATTTCCCGCAGAATAGGACTCTGTGTCCGGAGTTTCCCAAACCTCCGCACGTACATGTAAATGTGTCTCTTAGACTCACGCGGTTCAAGTGCGTGGGATAAGGTCCGTGCCCAGTCAAGAAATGCCCCATGCCGCGGCCAGGATCGGCATGTTTCATTCTTAACCTTTCCGTGATATCCGGAAAAAATGCGTGTACTCTCCGTCCCTTATCGCTTGTGCCCCATTCTTCTTGCCTTGCATCAATTTTCCATTTTCTGAGGTCCCGCTTGTCGTTCAGCGGAGAACCAGTTATTATATTAACCTGGTCTAGTCTACCCATCTTTAACCCGTACAGTGCGGCTCGATGCCTGATTGTTATATCTATCGGGAAGATTTCATGCACTACACACAGCGCTTCGACCGATGTCGCGCCAAAAGCTCCAGACAGTCGCATTAGGATGCTTCTCCGTCCTCGCCTAGCCGCTGTTCTGTTTGTGACGAGGTTGAGCCCGTGCGCCCACGCACTGGCCGCAAAACTTTGTACTGATTGGAAGAGTGCGCTGTGGTAGGTTCGTGCGACTGAAAAAGGAAGTCTGTATTGTCTGGAATTTATTCTTGCCAGTTTGTGCAGTGTTTTTCTGCCTTGTCTGCTGTTATTCTACGAGGGCAGTTCAATAAGTAATGCAACACATTTTTTTTCTGAAACAGGGGTTGTTTTATTCAGCATTGAAATACACCAGGTTATTCCCCAATCTTTTAGCTACACAACACTATTTTTCAACGTAATCTCCATTCAATGCTACGGCCTTACGCCACCTTGAAATGAGGGCCTGTATGCCTGCACGGTACCATTCCACTGGTCGATGTCGGAGCCAACGTCGTACTGCATCAATAACTTCTTCATCATCCGCGTAGTGCCTCCCACGGATTGCGTCCTTCATTGGGCCAAACATATGGAAATCCGACGGTGCGAGATCGGGGCTGTAGGGTGCATGAGGAAGAACAGTCCACTGAAGTTTTGTGAGCTCCTCTCGGGTGCGAAGACTTGTGTGAGGTCTTGCGTTGTCATGAAGAAGGAGAAGTTCGTTCAGATTTTTGTGCCTACGAACACGCTGAAGTCGTTTCTTCAATTTCTGAAGAGTAGCACAATACACTTCAGAGTTGATCGTTTGACCATGGGGAAGGACATCGAACACAATAAAACCCCTTCAGCGTCCCAGAAGACTGTAACCGTGACTTTACCGGCTGAGGGTATGGCTTTAAACTTTTTCTTGGTAGGGGAGTGGGTGTGGCGCCACTCCATTGATTGCCGTTTTGTTTCAGGTTCGAAGTGATGAACCCATGTTTCATCGCCTGTAACAATCTTTGACAAGAAATTGTCACCCTCAGCCACATGACGAGCAAGCAATTCCCCACAGATGGTTCTCCTTTGCTCTTTATGGTGTTCGGTTAGACAACGAGGGACCCAGCGGGAACAAACCTTTGAATATCCCAACTGGTGAACAATTGTGACAGCACTACCAACAGAGATGTCAAGTTGAGCACTGAGTTGTTTGATGGTGATCCGTCGATCATCTCGAACGAGTGTGTTCGCACGCTCCGCCATTGCAGGAGTCACAGCTGTGCACGGCCGGCCCGCACGCGGGACATCAGACAGTCTTGCTTGACCTTGCGGCGATGATGACACACGCTTTGCCCAACGACTCACCGTGCTTTTGTCCACTGCCAGATCACCGTAGACATTCTGCAAGCGCCTACGAATATCTGAGATGCCCTGGTTTTCCGCCAAAAGAAACTCGATCACTGCCCATTATTTGCAACGCACATCCGTTACAGACGCCATTTTAACAGCTCCGTACAGCGCTGCCACCTGTCGGAAGTCAATGAAACTATACGAGACGAAGCGGGAATGTTTGAAAATATTCCACAAGAAATTTCCGGTTTTTTCAACCAAAATTGGCCGAGAAAAAAAATGTGTTGCATTACTTATTGAATTGCCCTCGTAGGTCAGAACGTAAAGACATCCTTTCTTTGTTGCGGCCCAGAGTCTACTGACCAGACTGCTCCATCCACTCGGTGGCTTCACCTGCGTCCCGACCACCGAACAATCAGACAGAATGGCACTAAAGACAGAAAACATCCCTACAGACCCTGCCGAATTAGAAAAATTAGTAATACTTGCGTGCAGTCGGAGGGCGGAAACCTGCAACCCACACCAGGTGTACGAGGACCAAGTGAGGGCGCACGGTAGAACGGACTTTGACTACACAGAGACAGTCGGTAAATTTTACCTACACGTGAAGCAACCACGAACATACTTCAATTAAACGTGAACTGAAGCACCCTTGTAAGCGCAGAACTGCCGCCGGTTGCACTGGACTTGCAGGCGGACATTCTCTGCCTGCAGGAACCCTCCGCAACGACCCGGGGTAAGCTAACAAACCTGCCCTGGGACGTTGCCGCAATATCTGACAGTCGGAATTGCAAGGTTGCCCTAGTGGTTTTAAACACAAAGATAAACATTATAAAGATCTCTCAGGTGTGCAGTAGTCATCCGGCCACAGCAGAGGTAACTAAAGTTGGAGATACATGGGTGGTCGCATCACTGTACGCACACTATAGCGATAATACAGAGCCATATATAGAGATTGGTATTTTAAGTACGAAAACATTAATGAAGATTAGATGGGTAGATCACATAACTAATGAGGAAGTATTGAATAGGATTGGGGAGAAGAGAAGTTTGTGGCACAACTTGACCAGAAGAAGGGATCAGGACATGTTCTGAGGCATCAAGGGATCACCAGTTTAGTATTGGAGGGCAGCGTGGAGGGTAAAAATCGTAGGGGGAGACCAAGAGATGAATACACTAAGCAGATTCAGAAGGATGTAGGTTGCAGTAGGTACTGGGAGATGAAGAAGCTTGCACAGGATAGAGTAGCATGCAGAGCTGCATCAAACCAGTCTCGGGACCACAACAACAACAACAACAACAACATTAATGAGGTTCAATGGCAATGGCGAAATGAGTATCAAACAGAGCGTCCGACACGTTTAACGATTCGTCGCATTCGAGACAAATTTGAAGCCGAAGGCTGAGTTAAAGATGTACACAATCAACGATCTGGACGACCTGTAATCGTTACAAGTTCGGTTCAAATGGCTCTGAGCACTATGGGGCTTAACATCTGTGGTCATCAGACCCCTAGAACTTAGAACTACTTAAACCTAACCAACCTAAGGACGACACACACATCTATGCCCGAGGCAGGATTCCAACCTGCGACCGTAGCGGTCGCGCGGTTCCAGACTGGAGCTCCTAGAACCGCTCGGCCACACGGGCCGGCCAGTTACAAGTCCGGCTAACTCCCGTCGTCTGTGAGACAGTGTGCCCGTGAAACTGGAGTGAGTCGAATTTTGAAGACAGCAAAGAGGAAGTGTTACATCCCACGATTGCTACACGCAATGAACGAGGACCACCCAGATCGTAGAATGGAGTACTGCGAGTGGTTTACTAACATGGTGCACAACGTTGAAGAGTTTGCTGAGATGATTGTGAGGTCTGATGAGGCACAGTTCAAACTCAATGGTACAGTAAATCGCCACAATTGTATCTACTGGGCCGCCGAAAATCCGAACGTCCTTGTAGACGAAGCCATGAATTTGCCAGGAGTAAATGTGTGGTGTGGGTTGTCTAACCGGGGCTTGATTGGGCCGTTCCTCTTTGACGGCACAGTTACCGGTGAGGTGTACCTTCAGAAGCTTCAGACATCCATTTTACCTGCCATCCGAGACTTGTATGGAGACGGAAGAGTTTACTTTCAACAAGATGGTGCCCCAGCCCACTACCAAAATCGTGTTAAGGCGTATCTCGACTAAAATCTACCAGGAAGATGGATAGGCCGTAGAGGTGCTGTGGAGTATCCACCACGTTCCCCAGACCTAACTCCTCTGGACTTCTCCCTGTAGGGAACACTAAAGGACGTCGTTTATCGACAAAAGGCACGCACATTGGATGAACTTCGAGAACCCATCGTACATTCGTGTGCAAATATCCAACTGAACACGTTGCAGTCAGTAGTTCGTGCTGCAGTTCGGCGGCTTCGTTTGTGTGTGGATGTTAAAGGTGACCATTTCGAGCACCTACAGTGATATCTTTAAGTTGGACTTTAAGCTACACTTTCGCCAAAAATGAGACAACTCCGTCAATTACTTTGCAAGTTATGGACTTTTAAACAGTGGATACATTTTTTTGGACCCCTCTGTATATTGGGTTGTCAAATAAAAGATAGGTTTCATGAAGAAGTACCCCAGGTTAGTTACATACGACATTTGATCTCTTTGGATTATACACGTTTAGCTCTTGTGCCTTTCATAAACGAAGATTTTACTTACGCTTTACTAAGATATGTTTTCAATTTCATCTGTTGTTTCTGAAATCACATGTGGCCAAATGAAGCACAGGTTTTTTTTACGATAGTTTTCCGTAAGACTTATTTCTTTGTTTTTTATGAAATTTAGAACCTCTTTCAACTGTCGATAAGTTACAAAACTTAGTATTTACATGTTTGTTTCGATGTGAGACTAAGGAGCGTTGTGACTTTATCTGCTACCATGCTGCCCTCCACACTTCTCTGTCCTGTGCAAGACTCTTCTTCAGCGAGTAACCACTGCAGCCTACATCCTCCTGAACCTGCTTACTGTATTCATCTCTTGGTCTCCCTCTACGATTTTTACCTCCCACACTTCCCTTCAATACGAAACAGGTCATCCCTTGATGTCTCAAAATGTGTTCTATCGATCGATACCTTCATCTAGTCAAGTCGTGCCCCAATTGTATTCAGTCCCTCGTCATTAGTTACGTGATCTACCCATCTAATCTTCAGCATTCTTCTGTAGCACATTTCAAAGACTTCTATTCTCTTCCTGTTTAAGCTGTTCAGCACCTTGTTTCACTTTTACACATGGCTACACTCCATACAAATACTTTCATAAAGGATTTCTTGAAACTTAAACATATACTCGATGTTAACAAATTTCTTTTTTCAGAAACGCTTGTCTTCCCATAGTGTCTAAATTTAATATCCTCCCTACTTTGGGCCTCATCAGTTACTATGCTGCCAGATAGCAACTCTCATCTGCTACTTTAAGTGTCTAGTTTCTTAATCTACTTCCGTCGGCATCACCTGATTTCATTCGACTACATTGTATTATCCTTGTCTTGTTTTCTTGGTGTTCGCATTACACCTCCTTCCAAGACACTGTTAATTCCATTCACCTGCTCTTCCAACTCCTTTGCTCTCCCTGACATAATTATACTGTCATCAGCAAACCTCAAAGATTTTATTTATTCTTACTGAACTTTAATTCCTAATCCAAATTTTTCTATTGTCTCCTTTACTGCTTGCACAATGTACAGATTGAATAACAGATCCTATTTATGCTATGAAATTTATTTTATTTTCCTTTCTTGATTTCGGCCGATTTTGTCTCCCTCCCTTCCCCCTCCCCACACTACGTAAGGTGCATACTTAACGTTATGACATACAGAGGTTCTAATACTTGTTCTGAACATTCGGATTTTTTTTTCATAACTGTATTAACACGAGGGGACTT
Organism: Schistocerca cancellata; assembly: GCF_023864275.1. NCBI lineage: Eukaryota > Metazoa > Arthropoda > Insecta > Orthoptera > Acrididae > Schistocerca > Schistocerca cancellata. The sequence continues at coordinate 211,139,322 of NC_064635.1, forward strand.
GAAAAAGTAAGTTATACGTAATTATGGCAGGCCAAGTATCTTTAATTGAATCGTGCTACGCATACAGATACATGACATTATTCTTCAATTTAATCAACAAGTTGCTGTGAACAATGGCGGGAACGGTCTGCCAATCATTCAATTCCTTAACAGTAGAAACCGCCCTCGTTCACTTCACTACGGCTCGACGCGACATGCGCTCAGAACTTCACACTAAATCTGTGTGCGGTTCAGCGGTTTTGTCCACAAGACTAGTGCTGTTCCGCATACTTCAACTTTGCGGTACGTCTACAGCTGGCGCTCCATTTCACTAGCACACAATGATGCGCCTGTTATCCGTGTCTGCAGCAGAACTGTGTCCGCAGCAATACAGGAAAATGTACTCACTTGTAACAGTGTACCACCCTTGTAGCGCACTGGTGTTAAGGTGTGGTGAAATGTTTCACTTTCTGAAGTCAGTACGTATTTGGGTAAGTAAGAGGAAAATGCAAGCGTCGTGCATAGATATTAGTTCTACTGTTTGTTTTACGTAAAACTCCAAGTTTATACCTTCCGTAGATGGAGCTGAAAAGATCCGAAACTAGTAATAAATAAGTAAAAAAATACAGTGCATTTCGTGATTCAGATAGAGGCGGATAGCTGCAAGTGATCCTCAACACCTTCATTCAAGAGAACACTCAGAGAAAGTAAAAACAGCAACCAAGCACTATTACTGGAACAGCACCACTGGTTTCTAACTGACACGTTCATTTTCAGGCGCCCCTTCAAGTTTACCGCATGTCATTTTACAGGGTGAAAATTATTTAAATCGGCAGACTCTGGGAGGCTGCACGGGACACCAAAACAAGTATTTTTCTCTAATGTCATAATTTTCTGTGAGCATTATTTAATCCGGTAGAGCGCGTATTCGCTCTTCAGTTATAATGACAGATCTGTTGTTCTAACGGTTCCTGTTGCATCGGTAGGGAGCATACTTTACTCATGAGTTACAGTAGCTGTTTCACATTCAGCCGGCCCGTGTGGCCGTGCGATTGTAGGCGCTACAGTCTGGAACCGCGCGGCCGCTATGGTCGCAGGTTCGACTCCTGCCTCGGGCACGGATGTGTGTGATGTCCTTAGGTTAGTTAGGTTTAAGTAGTTTTAAGTTCTAGGGGACTCACGACCACAGATGTGAAGTCCCATAGTGCTCAGAGCCTTTTTGAGCCATTTCGCTCTCTCCTATGCATTTAACAGTGAAATTCCCGTTGCGCTCTTAATGTTACAAATTTTGCTTTTATTTCACCGAAGGTTGTTTTTACTTTCCTATATTGTGAGTCAGTCCTTCGACAGTCAAATCTTTTTCGATTTCTTCATATCTTCCATGGGGCCATTTCGCCTTAGCTTCCCTGGACTTCCTACTTATTTCATTCCTCGGCAACTTTTATTTATGTATTTCTGAATTTCTCTTAACAGTCTTGTACAAGCCTTCTTTGATCCGAGAGATGAAGTATTTCTTCTCTTATTCAGTTACCTTCTTTATACCTACGTTTTTCTTTTCAACTTCTGCGAGTGGCTTTTTATAGAGATGTCCATTACTCTTCAACTGTACTGCCTACTGAACTATTTGTTATTGCTGTATATATAGCCATAGAGAACTTCAAACGTATCTCGTCATTCCTTATACTTCCGTATCCCACCTCTTTGCATATTGGTTCTTCCTGACTTACCTCTAAAACTTCAATCTACTCTTCATCACTACTAAATTGTGACCAGAGTCTATATCTGCTTCTGGGTACGCCTTGTAGTCGGAGTCTCATACCCAGGACATTAAATGGTTGTCATTTCCGTAATTTCCTCGCCAGAATACTGCCAGAATTGTGGGATAACGTGGCACTCGCTACAAGAGACCGAACGGCGGGGCGCCGGCACATTTCAGTCGTCCTGTGCGTCGATTCTTGAACCGACAGTTTTTAGAAAAGTGGATTGGCGGAGGTGTTGACCTTCTCTGGATTTTTTTGGCGTGAGGAGAGGTATCGAACGTTGTTTACGCGACAGCTGTTGAATTAGGAGGGGATCTAGTTCCAAGGATAACAGCAGCAGCAGGAGAAATTAAGGAGACTCCTGCAGCCTTTGTCCGTGTTAGACCTAACATACCCCAACGGTGTAACATTAGTTGTGTTGTGTTATTGTTGTTATCTCTCGATAATAAGGAATTAAAAAAAATTTGTTTCACTTTTTGTGTACTGTAAGTGAGATTTGATATCCTCGTAAAATGATGCCTCTCAGGCAAACACAATAGAAAACGTGTTTTCGGTGGCCCATGCAAGCTTCCAGAGTGTGTTAATTTAATTAATTTTCATCCAGTGAAGAGTCATTCTATTAGTTTCAAAAAATTTTCACATGGAAACACGACATAAGAAAAAAATATTTATTTTTATGTCCCGTGTAATCTGCGAGAGTTTATTCGTTTAAACAATTTTCACCCTTTGTGGTTAACAGTATCTGGCTGTTGTTTTTTTTTTCCTATAGGAATCTGTCAGATTTTCATACAGCTAAGGGACCCAGTTTTCCGGGGCAGGGGGAGGGTACGTGCAGGCTTTTCAGTGTGACCAGGGATTGGAGCACAACTTACAAGGCAGGGTGTAGCGCCTGCGTAGGCGTGCGTGCCGGGCGCATCCTCCCACGCAACCCGCTCCTACCTGCCGCCGGGCGACCGTATCAGCCGCTCCCTGTGAGCATCTCCGGGGCCGCTTTGTGCCGGACCGGTCCGGACTAAATATACTGCCTCGAACAGGGGGTGGGTGGGTAGGTAGGAAGGGTGGCAGCCGGATAAGGGCTCGGCCAGCGCGGCTTCTGGAGGGCCGTGCCGCCGTCCCAAACTGCAAGGGAAGGGCAGGGAAGGGCAGCGCAGCAGCGTGATTGGGACCGTACGTTGCAAGTGCGGCTTGCGGTGAAAAGGTTGGAACAGGAGAGGATTTCGTGGCGAGTCGCATCAGACCAGTCAGACGGCTGATGACAAAACAGAAAAGATAAAAAACAATTTTAAACGATAGTCCTTTTTGCAGATGACATCAGTACTGTAAATAATCTAGCCACTCATACAGAAGCAGAACAAATGGGGACCAATGGTCTTGAAACTATCATTGACTGGTTTTCTTCGAAGGATTCGCCCTCAATTTTAAAATTTTCTAATGAATACAGAATATGGTTTTTTGAGAGTAAATAGAAGAAATACAAAAGCAATTCGAAGTATCAGAAACGAGAACAGCGAGATACTTAACATCAAATTTGTTGATCAAGAAGTAGGTCAAGTTAAAATATTCTGCTTCGGAAAGCAAAATAGCCCATAACGGACTGAGCAAACGGGACATAAAAGGGACGATGGCACTGGCAAATACGGATTTTCTAGTCGAGAGAAGGATAGCAGTATCAAACATAGACCTTAATTGTAGGAAGAAATTTCAGAGGGCCCGCATCTCGTGGTCGTGCAGTAGCGTTCTCGCTTCCCACGCCCGGGTTCCCGGGTTCGATTCCCGGCAGGGTCAGGGATTTTCTCTGCCTCGTGATGGCTGGGTGTTGTGTGCTGTCCTTAGGTTAGTTAGGTTTAAGTAGTTCTAAGTTCTAGGGGACTGATGACCATAGATGTTAAGTCCCATAGTGCGCAGAGCCATTTGAACCATTTGAAATTTCAGAGAATATGCGTTTAGAATTGAAACTAAGTCGGCAAACCTAATCCGACAAACTCTGAAGTAACACGTATGGGGGGAAAATTTCGATCTTTGAAAATAAACACAGGTGTCTGGGATCTTCACTTCTTTCAATTGTGTCATGGAGAAAACTGTAAGAATTTGCATTTGCAGTGGATCAGTGGATGAATCCAAAATATCGCCTGTCCTGCTCTGAAGGCAAAGGTGCTGCATTAAACAGTCTAGCATTTACCGACAATTTCGTCAAATTTTCTGAAAGCCTGACAGAGGCAGTAGCGCAACTCACCTTTCTGGAAGAGACAGCCAACATGAAAGGCTCAAGAATCTCCGCGGGGAAAACAAAATTTACAATAAATATAATATATAAAATATACAATACATAATAAATGAATATATAATAAATATAAATATAAAATATACAATAAATATAAAAAAAGTGCTCGAAAAGATTTCGTGACAAATATTGGGCAGATAGAAAAAGAAAATCAAGTCCAAATACTCGTGGGAGACTATTCGAAAAAAACAATCAGAAAACTCTGTTTTACACGAAAGGATAGACAACATGGAAAAGACGTATTGTATAACTAGGAATACTTACAGCGAAAAGAGCTTATCTAAAAAACTTATGGAAGGAACAGTGCGACTTAATATCCCATTGACATGTAGCTCATTACAGACGGGGCACAATCTCGGACTGTGTCGAGGCTGGGAAATTCCCTTTGGGAAACAGTTCAGAATCAATATCAGCGAATACTAGATGAGAATCTATAACAGAGTGATATTCCCAGCAGTCTTGTACAGTTCAGAGACCTGGAGCGTGACTAAACGACAAAAGCAAAAACTGTTAATATTTGAAAGAAGAGTGAGGAGGGAGATATGTGGACCCATCTTAGATAAAGGAGGAGGAGGAAGAAGTGAGAAATAAACCTCTCGACGCAACAACTAGAACTGCTTATGAGGTATCGACGTATCTACATTTTTCCAGAAAATACCAATATATGTCGCCGTTAATTTTTTACCGATATATCGATATCGAAATACCAATATCGAGCGCTGATGATTATACATTATATTTTTTCCGCAATTGTCGGTAAATATCTGAAATTGTTCTTTTGAAATTATAGTAGAGCATAACTTTACTTTCACTGTATGAAGAAATCTTACTACTTTTCGAGTTTTCATCTCGTCCAGTCTTTCTCTTTGACTGTGTGAAACAAATGTAGGTGGCACAAAGAAGAAGTCAAATTGCTCTGGGGGATTGGCGGTGTCAACGGAATAACAACATTTCCGATGTGAAGAAATAGCACACCAGTTGCGTTAAAAAAAAAAAATAGCGCAACTAGTGTGCTATTTCTTCACATCGGCATTCTTCAAGCATAGTTGCTGAAAATGATGTACAAAAATCTAAATGACGACATTGGTCTTTGCTTTGGGCGGGGACGTGCGAGGGGAGATGTTGACGTAATCGGCACTCGGCACTACCAACAAACTGCTAGGTCGCTGGCCTTGGCAGGAAAAAAAAAAAAACTGTTAAGTCGACATGAAGAGCTCCGGAAATCCGATATGTGACGAAACCGAACGACGGACACATTTTATTATGGTTGGCACAATAGTTATCGCCCAGCGTTAACGTGCAACTTCTTCCTTTCAATTCATGCACTAAGAGAGATAATCAGACTGCTAGCTCGTTGATGAACAGAATATCTAATAATAAATAAATACTTAAATGTACTGCCCTAAAATCGGCAGTACATTTCTAATGTGCAGCCGATATTTTTATAGGCCGGTACGTCGATAATACACTCCTGGAAATGGGAAAAAGAACACATTGACACCGGTGTGTCAGACCCACCATACTTGCTCCGGACACTGCGAGAGGACTGTACAAGCAATGATCACACGCACGGCACAGCGGACACACCAGGAACCGCGGTGTTGGCCGTCGAATGGCGCTAGCTGCGCAGCATTTGTGCACCGCCGCCGTCAGTGTCAGCCAGTTTGCCGTGGCATACGGAGCTCCATCGCAGTCTTTAACACTGGTAGCATGCCGCGACAGCGTGGACGTGAACCGTATGTGCAGTTGACGGACTTTGAGCGAGGGCGTATAGTGGGCATGCGGGAGGCCGGGTGGACGTACCGCCGAATTGCTCAACACGTGGGGCGTGAGGTCTCCACAGTACATCGATGTTGTCGCCAGTGGTCGGCGGAAGGTGCACGTGCCCGTCGACCTGAGACCGGACCGCAGCGACGCACGGATGCACGCCAAGACCGTAGGATCCTACGCAGTGCCGTAGGGGACCGCACCGCCACTTCCCAGCAAATTAGGGACACTGTTGCTCCTGGGGTATCGGCGAGGACCATTCGCAACCGTCTCCATGAAGCTGGGCTACGGTCCCGCACACCGTTAGGCCGTCTTCCGCTCACGCCCCAACATCGTGCAGCCCGCCTCCAGTGGTGTCGCGACAGGCGTGAATGGAGGGACGAATGGAGACGTGTCGTCTTCAGCGATGAGAGTCGCTTCTGCCTTGGTGCCAATGATGGTCGTATGCGTGTTTGGCGCCGTGCAGGTGAGCGCCACAATCAGGACTGCATACGACCGAGGCACACAGGGCCAACACCCGGCATCATGGTGTGGGGAGCGATCTCCTACACTGGCCGTACACCACTGGTGATCGTCGAGGGGACACTGAATAGTGCACGGTACATCCAAACCGTCATCGAACCCATCGTTCTACCATTCCTAGACCGGCAAGGGAACTTGCTGTTCCAACAGGACAATGCACGTCCGCATGTATCCCGTGCCACCCAACGTGCTCTAGAAGGTGTAAGTCAACTACCCTGGCCAGCAAGATCTCCGGATCTGTCCCCCATTGAGCATGTTTGGGACTGGATGAAGCGTCGTCTCACGCGGTCTGCACGTCCAGCACAAACGCTGGTCCAACTGAGGCGCCAGGTGGAAATGGCATGGCAGGACTACATCCAGCATCTCTACGATCGTCTCCATGGGAGAATAGCAGCCTGCATTGCTGCGAAAGGTGGATATACACTGTACTAGTGCCGACATTGTGCATGCTCTGTTGCCTGTGTCTATGTGCCTGTGGTTCTGTCAGTGTGATCATGTGATGTTCTGACCCCAGGAATGTGTCAATAAAGTTTCCCCTTCCTGGGACAATGAATTCACGGTGTTCTTATTTCAATTTCCAGGAGTGTATTTGTCCAAGATATTAAAGTGACATAGCGACACTGCCTTTGTATATGTCGAGGTCCGATAGTGATATTTTTTTAATATCGATGTATCGGATTCCCGACATTTTTAAAAATATCAACAGTTCTAGCAACGACCGACAGTCCTACAGAAGACGAAGAGCAAAAAATCCAGGAGGCGGGCCAAGCAGCACGTATGTCAGAAGAGAGACAGGTGAAGGAAGCACTTGAGGGGAAAGGAGCCGGCAGTCGTGGGGGCTAAAAACACCCGCAGGAACCGGGCACAAACAGTAGGCGAAGCAGGCAGAGCGCGGAAACGGCGCGCGGTCTGCAGGGTATGTGTGTAGCAGTAGCTGGACGTGGATTGGAGCCGTCGTTTTCCGTAATGCGATACCTCGTTCACTAAAGAAAGTTAAAGCAAAACGAGAAAGTAGTGAAACCAGAACGCCTGCATGCAGCCGAATTTCTAGTATTACATCATCAGCTTGGTTGGTTGGTTTGGGGAAGGAGACCAGACAGCGTGGTCATCGGTCTCATCGGATTAGGGAAGGATTGGGAAGGAAGTCGGCCGTGCCCTTTCAGAGGAACCATCCCGGCATTTCCCTGGAGTGATTTAGGGAAATCACGGAAAACCTAAATCAGGATGGCCGGATGCGGGATTGAACCGTCGTCCTCCCGAATGCGAGTCCAGTCTCTAACCACTGCGCCACCCCGCTCGGTCATCACCAGCTTGGTAAATTACAAATATACACATCAAAATAAGTTTTGGATCACCCCCGATTCCAGAAGTCCTGAACATAGACGTTAACTGTGGATATTGTGTCACAGACACAGTCATTTTGGCTGTTCAGAGATGTCACTAAACCCGCCCAAAGATGTAAACGACCATGCATGATCAGCGCCTATTAGACGGAGGGGGCCCCAGGAAGGAGGTACACGGCTCGTGTTTCTGTAGTTTAACCATGCCTAGGTGACCAATACCGCGGTTCAATCGCGTCCGCAATGCTACTTTGTACCACAAAGGGCTCTCAACAAGGGAAGTGTCCAGGCGCCTCAGAGGGAACCAAAGCGATGTTGTACGGACATGGAGGAGATACAGAGAGACAGGCACTGTCGATGACATGCCTCGCTCAGGCCGCCCAAGGGGTAGTGGATGACCGCTACCTACGGATTATGGCTCGGAGGAACCCTGACAGCAACGCCGCCAAGTTGATAATGCTTTTCGTGCAGCCACAGGACGTCGTGTTACGACTCAAACTGTGCGCAATAGGCTGCATGATGCGCAACTTCACTACCGACGTTCATGGCGAGGTCCATCTTTGCAACCACGACACCATGCAGCGCAGTACAGATGGGCCCAACAACATACCCAATGGACCGCTCAGGATTGCCATCACCTTCTCTTCACCGATGAGTGTCGCATAGGCCTTCAACCACACAATTGGCGGGGACGTGTTTGGAGTCGACCCAGTCGGGCTGAACGCCTTAGACACACTGTCCAGCGAGTGCAGCAAGCTGGAGGTTCCCTGCTGTTTCGGGGTGGAATTATGTGGGGCCGACGTATGCCGCTGGTGGTCATGGAAGGCGCCGTAACGGCTCTACGATACGTGAATGACATTCTCCGACTGATAGTGCAACCATATCGGCAGCATATTCGCGAGGCTAGAGAGGCCAGCATGTTCTCCAGTCATGGACCCTATCGAACATGCCTGGTACAGATTGAAAACGGCTGCTTATGGACGACGTGACCCACCACCCGCTCTGAGGGATCTATGCCGAATCGCTTTTGAGGAGTGGGACAATCTGGACCAACAGTGCCTTGATGAACTTGTGGATAGTATGCTAAGACGAATATAGGCATGCAGCAATGCAAGAGGGCGTGCTACTGGGTATTAGAGGTACCGGTTTGTTCGGCAATCTGGACCACCACCTGTATGGTGGTACAACATGCGATGTGTGGTTTTCATAAGCTATAAAAAGGTCGGAAATGATGTTTATGTTGATCTATATTCCAATTTTCTGTACAGGTTCTGGAACTCTCGGAACGGAGGTGATGCAAAACTTTTTCTGATGTGTGTATTAGAAAGAAGATTTGTACGGCAAAGATTAGGTCGTCAGAAAAACGCAGCATTTTGGAACTTAAGAAATAATGACGAAATTTATCATAGCATAGACACATACAGTGTGTAACGGGTATAAGAGCAGATGCTTTCAATGTGGCGCTTCAATGTCTACACACTTCAGTGTGTTTTCTCTCTGTATCAGTCTCCCCACAACCACATCACAAACTTTATGACCTGATGCTTTCTGCGTAGTCGTAGTTGCACCAGTAAGTGTGCTACGCCTGTCAGTAGAGACTAACTTTATTGCGTCTATGACTCCTCACTTTAGCACCTGACCTGCTGCCTAGGGGAAAATAAACATTAATGGATTGCTCTTGTTACATGCACAGGAAGGACCTACCCAACATAAAAATAGCTATAATTATTAGTATGCAAATGAAGTAAACAGTGATGGAATATTATTTATACTGTCCTTAGTCACAAACAGAAACACGGAAAAGAAATTAACAATGACCTGGATTCAAGAAAGTGTGAAACACTCGGAATAAAATATCATAATAGGAAACGAAGTCCTAGGAAGAGATATTTTTAGGGTAAAAGTTTTAAAACTGGAAGGATTCCACTACGCAGAAGTAAAAATGTGACCGACGCAAAATGGTCTGAAGACGGGAAAAAGGAAGTTAATGAAGCAATGAAAGAATACAAGAAGAAAAGGAAAGAAAATTAAAGATCAAAAACTAAAATTAAAACGTGGGCCCTAGAAGGGCTTAACTCAAAAATTAGTAGTTTTCTTTACATATTGTGCGGGTCTACACTCTGAGCTCGGTGCTCCAGTACCAGACCACAAATCAAAAAGCCTCGGTCGATCGGTCCTAGTATTTTTTTATCTGTCACTTATTATTTCTGTCACTTCTGGCAGTGTCTGTTAATGTAACAAATTACGTTGCACCGTGGTTCGGACTCCACTTTAAACTGTATGCCCCCCTCCCCCCTATAACTGGCTGGGTCCATTAAGACCATGCCTAGTAAAGGACTATTGTGTTCAAATCGGCATTCGGATTTACGAGAGCTTGGCCATCTTTACACTCTGTGTAGTCGCAATTGTACAGATATGGCAGTGGTCGTGGTGGTGGTCGTCGTCGTCTTGCTTTCTCCTTTTCCTCCTCCTCCTCCTCGATTTAGCCTGCAGACCTGTTCGTCTTCTGAGAGAAACTGTTCTCCCACCTGGTGAGCTGTCTCCCAACACAGTGTCGTCACATCGACTTCAACAAGATCTTCGGGTTTCAGTGACTGAACATTCGTTCAATACGTCTTTACATTTCAGTGTACTGTTCCGCAGTTTATGAATTGTAGAGAAAATCTTCATATATTTCCCTGCAATACCACTTTTTTTTTTAAATCGAAAAGTGATCTAGATCCATAATCTCAGCATCTTATATTGCCTCCTACAGCTTCAAAATGTTCCTGCAGTCGGCCGGAAAAATGATCATGCGCGTTTAGATTAATCCCGCAGTTTAAGGTTGTCTGATAGGACTTGCAACATTATATTCATTTCTTTTTTAGAGTCTGCAACTACCAAGATGTTATCAGCAAATCTAATACGATGTATCCTTTTACCATTGGCTTTTATTCCCTTTCTCTTCTCCTTTATGAAGTGAATAGCTTCCTCAAGGAATAGATTAAATAAATGTGAGAATGGAGGACATTCTTGTGTACTTTCTTTTCTAATCCTGATCTCTTCCTCTACCCTAAAGATGGTTTTTTTGCATTAGTTCTGATGTAGTTGATTAATCGTTATTCTATCCTTACAGTCAAGTCTTATTTTTTGATATTTATAAAGAGTAACTTCGAGTTCACAATGTCAAAACATTTTCTCAGTCTTTCAGTTCCCATTGTCAAAAGATTTTTCTAAATCGATGAACGTAAGATATTTTCCTCTGTTGATATCACTTCTTCTCTGCAACAGCAGGTTCAAGGCCAAAATTGCTTCTGTTCTTCCTCTGCCTCCTCTAAATCCAAATTGGTCTCCTCGAATATACTTACCTAATTTCTTTTTTATCTCGCTTCCACCTGTACTAATGAGTATTTTGGAGGCATGTGACAATATTCTTAGTGTGCACTCAACAGCCTTCCCTATTTCAGGTATGGTAATCGTCCAGCCTTGTGACAAGTCTTCTGGCACGATTCTTCTGTTATAGGAGCCTTTGCGAGGTGCCAGGGCTAGCAGTGTCTTTAACACTAAATTCTTCTCGAATCTTCATATGGAAATGATGCTCTAAGCCCCCCCCCCTTTCTAACTCCTACTTTTGCTGTTGCACATGGATTAAGAAGAAACGCGAACTGACTGTAATCGACCCTGCAAGTGGAGCAGAAAAGAGTTTGGCTCCTGCAATAATTTAATTTGATAGACATTAATTAATTAAAGGAAAGTTTCATTAACGTAGTGAGAAATGAAAGGGTTGCTCTACCGATTAACAGAATGAAAGTTCTGTCCAAAATAACAATTTGATTTATTATGACTAAACTCAAAATGGCTCTGAGCACTATGGGACTCAACATCTTAGGTCATAAGTCCGCTAGAACTTAGAACTACTTAAACCTAACTAACCTAAGGACATCACACACATCCATGCCCGAGGCAGGATTCGAACCTGCAACCGTAGCGGTCGCGCGGTTCCAGACCGAAGCGCCTAGAGCCCCTCGGCCACCGCGGCCGGCCATGACTAAACTCAAAATCATAAACAAAACACATTTACAATACATGAAAATGGATCAAATTGGATACTCAAATAAATGCTGTGTAGGTGAAGTTGTCCATAAACTAGATTGTGACATTTATGACGAAGTTGTATGTGGAGCCAATCCCTTGCAACTCAAATCTTAAGAGAAAACACACAACCAACCCAACATTAATTGCTGCTACAGTAGTGAGAACTCAGACAGAACAAAGTTAGAAAAAGACGAACCGGCGCGCTCTGCTGAGCTCTGATTATCACAGTGCAAATTCCCTAATCTGCTGGTGCTGCGGACATACATTACCAAGCTGTCTTCTTAACTGCAAGGACACGATCTGTCGTACCGGAAGCGATGGCTGGTTGCTTCGACGTCCCGTCGTGGTGATGATAATGTCGCGAGTATAGCCCGAAACAAATTGTCCTGGTCTGGTTGTTCCAGACTAAAGACTTCCTATCAATACAAATGCGCCTCTGAGGGAGACGAAGAAGGCTCGTCACACAATCACTGACGGTACAGTGATTGATTTTAACAAGCGAAGTCACACAGTAACTCCGATACAGTCAACTTTAGCCAAAACTGCCCAAGACAGACAACATAGGCCGCTTGTACGCAGAACGCTCAATTGCCAACTGTACTCGGAATGTTACGTTGAAGTCGAAACTTCAGCAACTTCGTTAAACAGTTACAATTAAATAAAAGTATATTAGACAGCCAATTGGAGGCAGGCTCTCCAGAGCAGCGAGAGCTCAGTCTTGTAACCTAATCCGACCGAAAGGCGAAAGCCGACTCCCCACAAGAGCACCTGTACAAACCAAACACAGAACATTCCCGCCCCCACGACAGTGGCCATGCTTAACCGTTCCAATGAGCAACTCGAAAACCGGCGGAAAATTCCACTCTATTGCCAGAGCACTACCATTCCACCAATGGAGATTCTTGGCGCCAATTTCTGCGCTGATTTCGCTACGTCACGGAGCTATGCCCTGAGCAAGCCAATCACAGTTACGATTTTGCAGAAAACGCGGGAATTTGCCTGGCAAGACTGCCTGGGGACGCAAGTCATTCCCACGCCTCGGTGGTAGCCCGCCAGAAAGTGTTTTCGCTAAGTTTCTGCGAAGTAACGGAATCTCTAGCCCAGCCACTCCTTCAGGCCCCTGCGGGCGTGTCGCCGCAGCTCTTATGACAATGTCGGCGTCTGGAAAGCATTCACTCGACTCCCTCACACCCGTCGGCTTAACCCTTTCAAGATCAGCAGAGCCCGCCTGTCACCGGACCACCCGGGTGACGAGAGACGCTGCGTGGGAAGTCCGCGTGTGAAGGAATAGCGACTTTTCACCGCATGCAATTAGAGAGGAAAATCGAATTACTCAGAGTAAGATAGAAATATGAGAGGGGGCTTCTGCCACCTCTCACCTTTTTTCTGAGTAACTGGTCTTTTATATTGTTACCAAAAGTTTTCAGCAACTCTGCAGGAATATCATCAGCAATAGTTGCTTTTCCTTCTTTGGGAGCGTGTTCAAATGCGAGTCTCATTATTGGAGCGTCATGCACTTTTCTTTCACACTCACTGTTGTCTTCAGTTAGATTACTTTCGTTCCTGAAGTCCTTCCTATAGTGCAGTTCTTCTAGCTTTTCTTCCCAACGAGCACATATCTCATCACCGTCTATCAGTGACATTCCCTCTTTATTTTTAACTCCCACAGATTTCATTCTAAGTTTGTCTGAAGGCCTCTGATTTTCTAATGAGTCCCAGTACAGCTCTCATGGCTGCCGCATCGCAGTGCCAGATAAGTTTTACAGTTTGACGATAATTTATGGATTTGTAGTTTTAGCTTGACGATGTCCACAACGGACAAACGGTACATACTATTATTCTGAAGAAGATTGGGTTATCCCGAGTAAAACCTAGGTAAATGGTGCAACTGAGGCTGTTCATTATTAAAATTAAAATTAATTTCTTATGATGTTCTATACGATGGGCGTTCAATAAGTAGCAAAACCTTTTTTTTAAAGTGGCTCGGTTTTATTCAGAATTCCAGTATACCACGTTACTCCCCACTCTTTTGGCTGCATAAACCTGTTTTTCGCGATAACCTCCGTCGAGCACGCTTACGCCACCTTACTGGGAGGGCCTGTGTGCCAGCCTGGCCCCACTCTACTGGTCGACGTCGGAGCCAGGGCCTCAGTGCATCACTGACCTCCCCACCAGAGTGCTTACCGTGGAGCGCATCCCCCACTGGGGCGAGCAGGTGTCAGCTGCTCTTTCAGGTGTTGTGTCACGTGGCGAGGAACCCAGCGGGCACACATCTCTGAGTACCCCAACTGGTGCACGAGTGTATCAGCGCTGCCAACAGAGACGTCCAGTCAGCAGCGAGGTGTTTGATTGTGATGCGTCCACTGCATCGAATGAGAGTGTCCGCATGTTCTGGCACAGCAGGAGCCACAGCCGTGTGTCGCCAGCCAGCACGCGGCAGGTCGGGCAGGTTTGTGCGACCATGTTGCTATTACGACAGCCGATTCGCTCAACGACTCACCGTGCTTTTATTCAGTGCCAGTTCGTCTAGACATTCTGTAAGCGCCTACGAATACCTGCGATGCTCTGATTTTACACCGAGCGAAACGTAACGACAGCTCTCTACACGGGTGGTATCTCCGTTACTGATGCCGTTTTGAACACTACACATTAGAGATGGGCAAAACTGTTCTTTTCAGAGATCGGATCAGAACTGTTCACTCCCTGAAATGAATTACCTCTTTTTCATGACTCACCACTCATTTACAATAGAAAATAAATGCAAGGCACATTGCCCTTTAAACTTGTTTTATTCCAGTACTATACCTGTATTTTGATCTTATTTGATCCTATTTTGAAGTAACACAGATAATGAGTAAGAATTTTGTATTGTTTATTGAAATTTCCACGATATGACAAAGTTTTTGATTATTGATTTATTTTGCACTATCGCGGTTTTTTGGGTGATCGGAAAATGTTGTAACTTGAGATTTACATTAACAATATATTTGGCTATAATGTATTAAAATTTCATTAACCTCGTACAAATACATCGCAAGCCATATATTTTTAAAGTGAACGTTTCCTTCCGAAGTCGCCTAAAATCGCAAAATCCGTACCAGAATAAGAAAAAAAATATAAATTTGACTGTAAAACGAAAGTGCTGCATATAGCCTTACGCAGAATAAAACAAGGAAAATATTGGTGTATCACATTTTGCGATACGTTTATCGGTTCGCTCGTAATTACAGCGTAAATTCGAGTGTCCATAATAAAAATCCTATAGTAAGAGGAGTCATCAGGAACCTATTCTGATCAGTTTAAACAAATAAAACTAAAATAAAAACAATTGATGTATACATAACATAATAATGTAATAAACATAGCGGTATTACTACGAAGAACAATATCCAGTAGAGACGAACTCCGATGCAGAGGCACTGAGTCGAGCAGGTCGAGCCGCGAGCTGTATTACTGCGTGAGCTGAGACCACAGAGACCAGAGTGACACCTGAGTTGCTTTGCTCAACGCTCTGGCTAGAGTCGAGAACGGTGGGGTGAGCGTCGAGCGGGCGAGTTCCGAGGGTGGGGGGAGCGGTGAACTCACCCGCTCCGAGACAAATCGTCCCTTCCCTTGCGAGCAGGTTGTTGCAAGTAGTTCCTATGTTATCCGCTAGGTGGCTCTCTGTCCTGTTGCTCGCATCAGCTACCCAGAGGGCAGGACGGCGACTGAAACGATCGCCGACAGAGTGCGACACTGCACGCGGCAGACGACGCACAGAGACGGCTCGCATCAACTGCCCAGAGGGCAGGATGTGCGACTGAAACGATCGCCGACAGAGTGCGATGCGAAGTTAAGCTGCGCCAGAGACTGCATACGGCAGACGACGCACAGAGACGGCACGGCATATGCGAAACACAAAATCCAATGGGGCACTGCACAATGCAGGCAGCCAAGGTAGAAGCAGGGCAGAGGCCGGCGCTGGCTGTGTTGTGTGGCGTGCACTGTGCTGTGACCAGCAGAGGCGCTGCTGATATGCTCCGCCTCTCTCTCTCTCTCTCTCTCTCTCTCTCTCTCTCTGCCGTGGGAAACGTTTGGAGCTACCGTTCTTTTTTTCTGAATCACTGATTGTTCACTCCTTTGAAAGATTCAACTCTATGAATTAGTTCAAGAGCGGATCCCCCATCTCTACTACGCATAGCGCCGGTACCAGCCTGAATTTCGTGAAAGACAGGAGCTGAAGCGGGAATGATCCACGATATCTATCGACAAATTCGGCATTTTGTCGACCGAAACTGGCCGAGAAAAGTAATGTGTTGAATTACTTACTGAGCGCCGCTCGTATTTTTGGGGAAGCTAGTGTCGTCTAAACTGAAGAAGAACTTGCAGCGTTCCTACCGAAAGCACGTAACATACTGTGCCGATTAGGAGGGCACGCCTAGAAGGAAACAGCTCGACGTGGAGAGCAATGAGCGTGGGACAGAGTGCTCCATTGAGGACGGGAGGTTTTTCCCTGTGAACGGCGGCCGGCACACGCGAGCACACACACACAGATGCGCTGTGTGTCTGGGTCGCCGGCTGGGACTGCGAACCGGTCGCGCACCTCGCCGACCTGCGTTCCCAGCCGCGGCGCGTCCCGCCCGGCGCGGCGAGTCCGCAGCTGAGTCAACACGCGGCCAGCCAGCGACTGTCGCAGCCGCGAACCGTAGACGACCGCGCTCCGTGCTCGGGAGAAATACGGCCGCAACTTGCGCTGCTAGTCGCCAAAACAGCAGCAAATAACGAAGTACAGGGTTATTACAAATGATTGAAGCGATTTCACAGCTCTACAATAACTTTATTATTTGAGATATTTTCACAATGCTTTGCACACACATACAAAAACTCAAAAAGTTTTTTTAGGCATTCACAAATGTTCGATATGTGCCCCTTTAGTGATTCGGCAGACATCAAGCCGATAATCAGGTTCCTCCCACACTCGGCGCAGCATGTCCCCATCAATGAGTTCGTAAGCATCGTTGATGCGAGCTCGCAGTTCTGGCACGTTTCTTGGTAGAGGAGGTTTAAACACTGAATTTTTCACATAACCCCACAGAAAGAAATCGCATGGGGTTAAGTCGGTAGAGCGTGGAGGCCATGACATGAATTGCTGATCATGATCTCCACCACGACCGATCCATCAGGTTTCCAATCTCCTGTTTAAGAAATGCCGAACATCATGACGGAAGTGCGGTGGAGCACCATCCTGTTGAAAGATGAAGTCGGCGCTGTCGGTCTCCAGTTGCGGCATGAGCCAATTTTCCGCGGGCTACGCGTGAAACTTGCCCGCACGCGTTCAACCGTTTCATCGCTCACTGCAGGCCGACCCGTTGATTTCCCCTTACAGAGGCGTCCAGAAGCTTTAAACTGCGCATACCATCGCCGAATGGTGTTAGCAGTTGGTGGATCTTTGTTGAACTTCGTCCTGAAGTGTCGCTGCACTGTTATGACTGACTGATGTGAGTGCATTTCGAGCACGACATACGCTTTCTCGGCTCCTGTCGCCGTTTTGTCTCACTGCGCTCTCGAGCGCTCTGTCGGCAGAAACCTGAAGTGCGGCTTCAGCCGAACAAAACTTTATGAGTTTTTCTATGTATCTGTAGTGTGTCGTGACCATATGTCAATGAATGGAGCTACAGTGAATTTATGAAATCGCTTGAATCATTTGTAATAGCCCTGTACGTCGGGTACAGCTGGGAGAATACACGGTGATTTGGGAGATATTGTCTGTCTGTAAACTGAAGAGCGAGCAGCGCTTTTGGTGGGGGAAGTGGCCTTTCCCGGAAGAACGCTGCCACCGGACTACAGGGGCACCCAAAATCTGTTGCCCATTACCTGTGTAGCGGTGCAGATCGGCGTGCAGTGATATACGTCGTTTCTGTTCGTGGGATTTTAGTTGCCAGTGTCAATTAACTTTGTATACTTACTGATATACTTCGATATCCGGAAGTGATGGATAATCGTCTAGCACTGTAAGAGAATGTGCAGAATACGAAGAAGATATTTGCGGAGTAACAAGCGTTCGATCGTCTCTAATGTTAGTACAGCGTATGTTAAAGAGGCGACGCAAAAAGAACTGTGGGCTAATATTACTACTCCCAACCAAACGGCTGTAATTTAGGTAAACGTCAGCCTCGCCCAATAGGACGCATAAAGAAGAAAGGCGGAAATAAGCCGCATGGTGTACTGGAATCGCCATGAAGGAAAATAATAATTTTGTGAGGAAACCCATCCTTATAGACAGTTTCAAAATCACGTAAAACCTTTGATGCTGATGGAACACTAAATCTCTGTCTCGGTCACTGTTCACCCGATTCTAAGACATACTGCTTAAGACATGTGCACAATAGCTATCGTAAACACTTCGAAACACATACCCTGATTCTGGACTTCCAAGTTGAAAGCTTGATATACGAGGTGCGCTTACATATTATCTTTTTTTTTTTGGTAAGAACTTTATTTGTTAGTCTTCAGCAATGTTATACTCTTCAAAATATTCCACATTACATACTACACACTTATGCCAGTGCTTTTTCCAATTCCCGAAACACTTTAGGAACTGTTTCTTCAGGATAGTTTATAGGTCTTCTAACTGCATATTTTTAATCTCATCCATACTTGTTAAAACTGCTGCCCTTTAAGACCCACTTTGAAATGTTTATACCGCTTGTATTCCTTGGTTTACTCATAACAAGTTCACCAAAATCAATATTCAATATTTCTAAAAATTTCATACATTTTATTCCAGTCTTACAACAAAATTTGATACAGATTATCTGATCTATTTTTATACAAAACAAATAATCGTTGATGCTCCCAAAACACATGTAATCTTTTTGACAACTGACAACAGAGTAAATAGCCAATATGCATAACATTGTACACATACTTCAGAGACATGTTCACGAAGACAGTGACAAAAAAGTAGTGCAAATCGGACTAACACATAAAATTATAAATTTCTGCTTACTTTTTTAACACTCTTCATGTTGCAAGAATTGTTAAGTTTCAACACAGTCCTTCAATGAAAACTTCTACCTTTCAGTAGAAACACAAAGTAAGAACAAGCCATAAATTCTACAGATTTATTGAATTATGTGCGGTTCGTTTTACCAATAGCAGTGGAGGAACATGTATCATATTCACATGAACAGGCATTCGGTTCTATGTTTGTACTAGAATCCAGACTTCAGTTCTTATGTTAATATTATTTACTCTATTGTTGTATTTCGAAAGAAGCTATCGTCTTTTGTATTCCTTATGGCCTTAATGCATTTGTCTGAAAATAAACGCAGCCGAGACGTATCTGTGTACGGCGTCGCCACAGATTTAAATCGCGCGCCGCGGCAGGGCCGGTACTACGTTGTGAAACAGCTTGTAGAATAGAGATGGGCAAAACTGTTCTTTTCAGAGATTGGATCAGAACTGTTCACTCCCTGAAATGAACTAGTTCTTTTTCATGACTCACCACTCATTTACAGTAGAAAATAAATGGAAGGCACATTGCCCTTTAAACTTGGTTTATTCCAGTACTATACCTGTATTTTGATCTTGAACACAGATAATGAGTAAGAATTTTGTATTGTTTATTGAAATTTCCACGATATGACAAAGTTTTTGATTATTGATTTATTTTGCACTATCGTGGTTTTTTGGGTGATCGGAAAATTTCGTAACTTGTGATTTACATTAACAATATATTTGGCTATAATGTATTAAAATTTCATTAACCTCATACAAATACATAGCAAGCCATATATTTTTAAAGTGAACGTTTCCTTCCGAAGACGCCTAAAATCGCAAAATATAAATTTGACTGTAAAACGAAAGTGCTGCATATAGCCTTACGCAGAATAAAACAAGGAAAATATTGGTGTATCACATTTTGCGATACATTTATCGGTTCGCTCGTAATTAAAGCGTAAATTCGAGTGTCCATAATAAAAATCCTACAGTAAGAGGAGTCATCAGGAACCTAATCTAATCAGTTTAAACAAATAAAAATAAAATAAAAACAATTGATGTATACATAACATAATAATGTAATATAGATAGCAGTATTACTACGAAGAACAATATCCAGTAGGGACGAACTCCGATGCAGAGGCGCTGAATCGAGTAGGTCGAGCCGCAAGCTGTATTACTGCGTGAGCTGAGACCACAGAGACCAGAGTGACACCTGAGTCGCTTTGCTCGACGCTCTGGCTAGAGTCGAGACGGTGGGGTGAGCGTTGAACGGGCGAGTTCCGAGGGTGGGGGGGAGCGGTGAACTCACCCGCTCTGAGACAAGTCGTCTGTTCCCTTGCGAGCAGGTTGTTGCAAGTAGTTCCTATGTTATCCACTAGGTGGCTCTCTGTCCTGTTGCTCGCATCAGCTGCCCAGAGGGCAGGACGTGCGACTGAAACGATCGCCGACAGAGTGCGACACTGCACGCAGCAGACGACGCACAGAGACGGCACGGCATATGTGAAACACAAAATCCAATGGAGCACTGCACAATGCAGGCAGCCAAGGTAGAAGCAGGGCAGAGGCCGGCGCTGGCTGTGTTGTGTGGCGTGCACTGTGCTGTGACCAGCAGAGGCGCTGCTGATATGCTCCGTCTCTCTCTCTCTCTCTCTCTCTCTCTCTCTCTCTCTCTCTCTGCCGTGGGAAACGTTTGGAGCTACCGTTCTTTTTTTCTGAATCACTGATTGTTCACTCCTTTGAAAGATTCAACTCTATGAATTAGTTCAAGAGCGGATAGCCCATCTCTATTGTAGAAGCGCCTTGTGATGTTGCTGGGTTGGCAGAGTGGGGACTCGCTCGCTCGCTCTTCAGTTTACAGACAGACTATACACGGTATCAATTTTAGTGTATAGAGCTACTCAACTGTGGGAGGAAACACAGCTGTAACTCAGCTGAGTTGGGCTGACAGATTCGGGTAGACTATTTTGCGGTGCTCGAAGTGTACGGCAGAGTCCAGGAGTGGCAGCGGCTGTTGAGTGACGGCGGGGCAGCCTGTGGTTGGGCAACAAGTGCGCAGAACGTGTTAGCCAGGTCTCAACCCTCTGCGCGGGCAACGCGCAGTCTTGTGCTGTCTCGCTGAAGATAGCGTCACGCACACCTCAAAGATACACTACGGCCACCGGCCGTAACGCGTCAGAAAACTGACGACAGCCGTCCAAATTGCCGATTATGCCACGCATAGGTGGTGATATTGTGTGATCCCGTGTCAACAAATGCTGCCACGGCAGGTGCGAGGCCCGTATAATGTCGAACGCAATCCGGCAACGTTTGTTCTGCTATGCGTCCCCACACGCGGATACGTCAGTCACGTGACCTGCGTGGTGCAGGTGGCAGCAGCTGTGGTAGTGCTGGTGAGGTCTCGTAGCCGGCCACCTCTACCTAACACACAATTTATTTACTACGGCAGACAATTCTCTAGACGCACACGGTCAAATGTGGAATATGCTACAAAAGAAGCGAGAAGCAATATGAGATACACTGACTCTGAGCCAGTGTCACCTCGGCCAGCTCCACCATCACACCAGCTCACATACTGTGAGATAGCACTAAAACGGTCAGTTGTCCTAGAACTGCAGGATAAAACACAAATGAGACAAGAGGAGAACTATAAGGTCGGTGGATAAGTCCGTAGCGTTTTTGTTTTGCATTCCGGTTGCTATGGATTTATTTATAGATTGTCATTTTTTGTTTGTAGTTTACTGTTCCTATTTGAATGTACGTATAGTCATTTTGTCCTTCAAAGATAGAGAGTTGAGGTGTGCAAGCTAGAAAATGGAGTGCTAGGAGGAGAAATGGGAACATTCCCGGCAGACTCTTTCGTTTGAGGCGGCGGTGTGTAGGGAGAACGTTCGGCAAGACTTTTAGGATTTCATGAAGATCGTTTACATTCATTAATCCACAATTATCCACGTCAGTGTACTTGAGGAATGGAAAATACAATCGACTGTGATCATTCCACCATCACGTGACATCTGCAAGCAACCGAGAAGGTTCAAAAATCGGGTATATAGGCACAGCACGGTGTCTTTGCCGTAACATGAGGAGAAGAGACGACTGCTTCAGACCGAACAAAGCAGCAGGTGCCCGTACAAAGACCTGACCGCACCCACACCTGGTGGATCAGCAGCGGCGTGGTGCACTGCGAATTGCTTCCCCGAGGTGTAACCACCGCTGCTCATATTTGTTGTTAACAGCTCAGAGACGTCTTGCAGACGCAGTCCAAGAATAATGACCAAGATGACTCCGTGAAGTGATGCTACTCCACAATAACCCCTGCCCGCAGTCTACCAGACTGACGTAAAACACTATACACGAGTTGTATAACAAACAATACTACGAAAAGGCAAGTTGCCACTCACCGTATAGCAGAGATGCTGACTCGCAGACAGGGACAACAAAAGGACTCTCACAATTAAAGCTTTCGGCCATTGGCCTTCGGCAACAATAGACGACACACACACACTCACACACACACACACACACACACACATACACACGACTGCACTCTCAGGCAATTGGAACCACACTGTCCCAGGAGTTGGGTTGGGAAGTTACTCAGGACCTGACCTAGCACCCTCAGATTCTCACCTCTTTACGTCTCTATCGAACAACCCCCCAAGAAACTTCCTATCCGGATGAAAATAAGCTCCGAGCTTGATCGTTGCCTCAAAACCACGTGATTTCTACAGTTGTGGAACGTAAAAGTTACCGCCGCGTTGGCAGACCGTTGTAAACAGAAAAGGAGAATACAGGGTGATTCAAAAAGAATACCACAACTTTAAAAATGTGTATTTAATGAAAGAAACTTAATATAACCTTCTGTTATACTTCATTACAAAGAGTATTTAAAAAGGTTTTTTTCACTCAAAAACAAGTTCAGAGATGTTCAATATGGCCCCCTCCAGACACTCGAGCAATATCAACCCGATACTCCAACTCGTTCCACACTCTCTGTAGCATATCAGGCGTAACAGTTTGGATAGTTGCTGTTATTTCTCGTTTCAAATCATCAATGGTGGCTGGGAGAGGTGGCCGAAACACCATATTCTTAACATACCCCCATAAGAAAAAATCGCAGGGGGTAATATCAGGGCTTCTTGGAGGCCAGTGATGAAGTGCTCTGTCACGGGCTGCCTGGCGGCCGATCCATCGCCTCGGGTTTCATAACTAACCTTTTTCGTAGGACTCTCCATACAGTTGATTGTGGAATTTTCAGCTCTCTGCTAGCTCTGCGAGTCGATTTTCCTGGGCTGCGAACAAATGCTTGCTGGATGCGTGCTACATTTTCATCACTCGTTCTCGGCCGTCCAGAACTTTTCCCTTTGCACAAACACCCATTCTCTGTAAACTGTTTATACCAACGTTTAATACACCACCTATCAGGAGGTTTAACACCATACTTCGTTCGAAATGCACGCTGAACAACTGTCGTCGATTCACTTCTGCCGTACTCAATAACACAAAAAGCTTTCTGTTGAGCGGTCGCCATCTTAGCATCAACTGACGCTGACGCCTAGTCAACAGCGCCTCAAGCGAACAAATGTACAACTAAATAAAACTTTATAGCTCCCTTAATTCGCCGACAGATAGTGCTTAGCTCTGCCTTTTGTCGTTGCAGAGTTTTAAATTCCTAAAGTTGTGGTATTCTTTTTGAATCACCCTGTATATCATTGATGAGAAAAGACACCGTTACTTGTATCTGTCGTGTTTATTAGGAGAATATATTAGTAACGACTAAAGCCTCTCTTATGTGTTTCTGTTGTGTTTATTAAACTTATGGAAAAGTGCGACGAACTTATGCACCAAACCCACAGATTCACAGGAATATGTGGCTGGTTATTCACTTGACAAGAAAACGCGCGGAATAGCCTCTCACCCTGACAAGACATCGAAAACGTGACTCCAAAATTTTAGGAAACAAGTCGGACATTCCACAAACACATGAAAGACGTACCACATTTGTTTCAGTGTCACTTACAATAGACGACAAATAAATCGGCGAATGAGTCGCTGCTCTCTTTTGTGAATACAAAACGCAGTCTGGTAAAATGTGCCACGGCGTCACCGGCACGCCACGTGTATCACACACTGGGGGGGGGGGGGGGAGAGTGAAGCCACGCCCACGCGTCACGGGGCCGCGGCCTGAGGAGGAGCCCGCCTGCCACGGCGGCGCTCTGCGCGTTGTTTGCCAGACGCAGCAACCTAACCTAACCTAAGCTAACCTAACCTAACCTAACCGTCCATCACTTCCAGCCACTCTTCTTCCCGACGACGCACGAGCCTGTACGAGGACAGCGAGGTGGTGATAGCATGTCGGGGGAAGCCATGCTGAAGCGTGTGAGGGTAGGGACGCAGCTGCTCCTCGGCCGCCACATCCGCCATTCCGCGATACCCCCGTGATCTGTTACCCGGCAGAAAGACGCCTCCTTCCCCAGCCATTCTAGTTGTAGGAGAGCATCCAGGATTTTCTCGACTATCTTATCTCTCGGGTAAAAGCATTGTAGATAGTGAACGACATTCAGGGAATCAAATGGTTCAAATGGCTCTGAGCACTATGCGACTTAACTTCTGAGGTCATCAGTCCCCTAGAACTTAAACCTAACTAACCTACAAGAGGAGGAGGTATACTTGGAAAAGGCCGGGAGATTCGGGAAGATTTCAATTAGATTACATCATGGTCAGACAGAGATTCCGAAGTCAGATACTGGATTGTAAGGCGTACCCAGGAGCAGATATAGACTCAGATCACAATATAGTAGTGATGAAGAGTAGGCTGAAGTTCAAGACATTAGTCAGGAAGAATCAATACGCAAAGAAGTGGGATACGGAAGTACTAAGGAATGACGAGATACGTTTGAAGTTCTCTAACGCTATAGATACAGCAATAAGGAATAGCGCAGTAGGCAGTACAGTTGAAGAGGAATGGACATCTCTAAAAAGGGCCACACAGAAGTTGGGAAGGAAAACATAGGTACAAAGGAGGTAGCTGCGAAGAAACCATGGGTAACAGAAGAAATACTTCAGTTGATTGATGAAAGGAGGAAGTACAAACATGTTCTGGGAAAATCAGGAATACAGAAATACAAGTCGCTGAGGAATGAAATAAATAGGAAGTGCAGGGAAGCTAAGATGAAATGGCTGCAGGAAAAATGTGAAGACATCGAAAAAGATATAATTGTCGGAAGGACAGACTCAGCATACAGGAAAGTCAAAACAACCTTTGGTGACATTAAAGCAACAGTGGTAACATTAAGAGTGCAACGGGAATTCCACTTTTAAATGCAGAGGAGAGAGCAAATAGGTGGAAAGAATACATTGACAGCCTCTATGAGGGTGAAGAATTGTCGGATGTGATAGAAGAAGAAACAGGAGTCGATTTAGAAGAGATAGGGGATTCAGTATTAGAATCGGAATTTAAAAGAGCTTTGGAGGACTTACGGTCAAGTAAGGTAGAAGGGATAGACAACATTCCATCAGAATTTCTATAATCACTGGGGGAAGTGGCAACAAAACGACTATTCACGTTGGCGATATACGATCTGACTTTCGGAAAAGCATCATCCACACAATTCCGAAGACGGCAAGAGCTGACAAGTGCGAGAATTATCGCACAATCAGCTTAACAGCTCATGCATCGAAGCTGCTTACAAGAATAATATACAGAAGAATGGAAAAGAAAATTGAGAATGCGCTACGTGACGATCAGTTTGGCTTTAGGAAAAGTAAAGGGACGAGAGAGGCAATTCTGACGTTACGGCTAATAATGGAAGCAAGGTTAAAGAAAAATCAACACACTTTCATAGGATTTGTCGACCTGGAAAAAGCGTTCGACAATATAAAATGGTGCAAGCTGTTCGAGATTCTGAAAAAAGTAGGGGTAAGCTATAGGGAGAGACGGGTCATATACAATATGTACAACAACCAAGAGGGAATAATAAGAGTGGACGATCAAGAACGAAGTGCTCGTATTAAGAAGGGTGTAAGACAAGGCTGTAGCCTTTCGGCCCTACTCTTCAATCTGTACATCGAGGAAGCAATGATGGAAATAAAAGAAAGGTTCAGGAGTGGAATTAAAATACAAGGTGAAAGGATATCAATGTTACGATTCGCTGATGACATTGCTATCCTGAGTGAAAGTGAAGAAGAATTAAATGATCTGCGGAACGGAATGAACAGTCTAATGAGTACACAGTATGGTTTGAGAGTAAATCTGAGAAAGACGAAGGTAATGAGAAGTAGTAGAAATGAGAACAGCCAGAAATTTAACATCAGGATTGATGGTCACGAAGTCAATGAAGTTAAGGAATTCTGCTACCTAAGCAGTAAAATAACCAATGACGGGCGGCGCAAGGAGGACATCAAAAGCAGACTCGCTATTGCAAAAAAGGCATTTCTGGCCAAGAGAAGTCTACTAATATCAAATACCGGCCTTAATTTGAGGAAGAAATTTCTGAGGATGTACGTCTGGAGTACAGCATTGTATGCTAGTGAAACATGGACTGTGGGAAAACCGGAACAGAAGAGAATCGAAGCATTTGAGATGTGGTGCTGTAGACGAATGTTGAAAATTAGGTGGACTGGTAAGGTAAGGAATGAGGAGGTTCTACGCAGAATCGGAGAGGAAAGGAATATGTGGAAAACACTGATAAGGATAAGGGACAGGACGATACGACATCTGCTAAGACATGAGGGAATGACTTCCATGGTACTAGAGGGAGCAGTAGAGGGCAAAAACTGTAGAGGAAGACAGAGATTGGAATACGTCAAGCAAATAATTGAGGACGTAGGTTGAAAGTGCTACTCTGAGATGGAGAGGTTAGCACAGGAAAGGAATTCGTGGCGGGCCGGCCGCATCAAACTAATCAGTAGACTGATGGAAAAAAAAAAAAACTAGGTACATCACACACATTCATGCCCGAGGCAGGATTCGAACCCGCGACCGTAGCGGTCGCGCGGTTCCAGACTGCAGCGCCTAGAACCGCTCGGCCACTTCGGCCGGCTTCAGGGAATCGCAGCAGGCGAGAAATTCAGCAGGCGTGGCAAATAACATCTGCTCCAGTAACGTCAAAATCCTGCATCATTCGCATCGAACAGTCCTGAAGTAACCGAATCTTTAGGACACCGCCACGTAAAAGCAACAGAACAGCCAACGGAATCCCACTATTTAGACCCACACGTGAAATCAGCTGAAATAATTATGAGAACGTATTATAATAACACAACTGCGACATGAAGTCGTGCAGGAGTCGGGCGATCGTGTTGAAAATGGACAGATTGTGACTGTTACTTACACATCTTGTTGCCTTTATTGCCAGGTACAGCATGTTGCTAGTAGACATCTGGAGTGACCAAGTGCGAAACGCGTAATACAAGGTGTTTCACAATAATTACAACATTTGAAATCTGGATAACGCGCGCTAAAAGTGGCGCCGGCTATCGGTAGTGCGCAGCGTCCACTTTCACTCCGTGTACAGGCCGTGAAATGGTGAATTCGTTTTTCGCTACGGCGAATCTGCCGTGCTGTGCAAAGTGACTTTCGTAATCATTTCAAGATCCAGCCGCGATGCCGAATTCCTGCTCGTGGAATAAGTTGGGTAAGAAACTTCCGTGCAACTGCCAGTGTATCGAATCGAAAGTCAACCGGCCCTCGGAAAACTGCCCGAAGTCTCGTGGACGCCGAACGTGTGCGTAGCAGTTTCGTTACGAAAACGTTGCAAGAAAACGGCGTGATACGCCACACATTTCTTTATTTCAATTTACTGGCTTTCAGGTCGTGCCCATTCAGGCATCTCAACAATCGAAAGACGGTAGTGTGCTGGAGATAATTTTCTTGTCGCCTACGACTGTACGGATGTGAGGAAGAACCCCGATCCCCCAGCGGAGAAAGTCTTCGACCCGGACGGGAATGGAACTCGGGGCCCCCCCTGTTGGCCACGTGCCTCACCCCGGACAGGACCTCCACAAGTCGCCCGTGACTCTCTCGGTGACCGCACAATGTACAAACCCGCTTGTAGCGAGAGTATTTGCGGCGAGTGTGTGCTCTGACCGGCAGAGAAACTTGCAACAGTCGAACGATCTAATTCGCGATGAAATTTCCTGAATTCGTCCAGCAACTACGAAACATGTGTTCAAAATGTGAGTGAAACACGTCGAGTGCTGTGTAGCCGTGAACGGTTGTCAGTTGTCCGATGTAGTAGTTCTTAAGCAAACTTGACAAACGTTGTAGCTTCAACATTGTTTCGCGATTATTTTGTGTGTTATTCAAATTTCAAATCGTCGAAATATCGTGAATCGCCCTGTATCACGAGCAAGAAACTCATTCCATTTTCCGAAACACGTCTTTCTGATTACCGACCAGTCCGGCCTTTATGCAGCACTACTGCTCATATTCTAATAACGACGAGACTTCCTACGTGTGGGCGGTTCTCTCTCCGCGTAAACGCTGGCAGCACCTATAATGGGAATTGCATTGATTGAGTCTTCCGCCTGTTCTTAGTGCAATATTTTACAGGTACATGCCGGCCCCGGTGGCCATGCGGTTCTAGGCGCTCAGTCCGGAACCGCGCGACTGCTACGGTCGCAGGTTCGAATCGTTCTTAGTGCAATATTTTACAGGTACATGCCGGCCCCGGTGGCCATGCGGTTCTAGGCGCTCAGTCCGGAACCGCGCGACTGCTACGGTCGCAGGTTCGAATCCTGCCTCGGGCATGGGTGTGTGTGATGTCCTTAGGTTAGTTAGGTTTACGTAGTTCTAAGTTCTAGGGGACTGATGACCACAGATGTTAAGTCCCATAGTGCTCAGAGGCATTTGAACCATTTTTTGAACAGGTACATTATGAACGAAAACACACACATCAATGGTGTACCATTCTACACTATTCATTATCTTCACCGACTGCGACATAGTCGTGTATACGAAAAGTGATCCAATACTGTCAAATGTTTTTTATTCCAGTCTTTGATCACAATATCAATTGTTCGTTATCTGTTTCACAAATCGGTTTTTGGTTGTTGTATCATCACCAGGTACAAAGACAAATATGTCGCGCATTGACATCTTGTTGGGCCAAAGATTTAAAGGTAGTGCATCTAGACAGTGCCTACATTTACGTAGATGAAAATGTTAATGTTAGATTTAAGAATGTTTTCATTTCTGGGAATGGAGATACTGTGTAGACACACTTGTTTGAAATCTTTCACTGAACCACATACGAGGCGTGTTCCAGACGCTCAGACCGAGTTTCAGCTCGGTACAGCAATCACGTGATTTTTGAGTGTGCCAATAGTCCACTTGTGTTTTTGTTCTTTGTTACGAAAATGGAACAGCGATATTTAGAGCAACGTTATACCATCCAGTTTTGCGTTAAACTTGAGGAATCTTTAAAAAGTTGAAACAGATGTATGGGGAATACTCCATATCTAGAACAGGAGCTATTCGCTGTCACTTTTGGAAGACCGAGAGCAGCTGAAGATTCACCTCGCTCAGAGAGACCTTCAACTTCAAGAAACGACGAAAACTCCGAACGTCTGCGTGCTCTCCTGACACCAGACCGACGTTTGACAATAAGGATGACGGGTGACCCGTTAAATTTAAACACTTTCACCGTACTCAAATTTTGACCGAAGTTTTGCACGTATGAGAAGTTTGTGCCAAAACGTGCCGCAAAACCTCACAACTGAGGAGAACAACCGAAGAAACGTGCTCCTTGATGTTCTTGAGAGGACTGCCAATGACCACGAATCGTTAAGCCGTGACGAATCCTAGATTTTTTTAGAACAATCGTGAAACATTTCCTTGACTGAGAAAAAGTGAAGGATTAAATTAAATATCAAAAAAATCCTGATTTTTTTATAGTAGGGGTACCGTGCACAAATAATGTGCTCCTCGGTAACAAACTGTCGACGAGGTGTCTTACAGAGATGTCCTCGAAAGGGTCAGGAATGAGGTGAACGGAGTGAGATGGGAGAGAGCGCGCACTGCAGACAAACGCGCGCCGCTGGCCGGCCACAGCTCGACGACGGCCCGTGTCACACGGCCGCTGCCGTCACGGAAGTTTTGACCTCAGAAGACGTCCCTGTTGCTCCACAGCCAACCTGTATAAGTAATTCGAGTCCTTGCGACTTTTTCCTTTTACCGAAATTGAAGAATGTCTTAAAAGGGACGTCATTTTGGGACTGTCGGAGGGCGTACCAGTTGAAGCTACCGACACTGGGAACAACGACTGCCCGCTGTACAGAAGCCGAAGCGAACTACTTTGAAGGTGAAAGCCGAAAACCGGCTTGAAAAATGAGTAATAAATATTGTAGAATATTACTCAAGTCCTGAGTGCACTTTCACTGATAAGGGACAAGAGAATGTTGAGGAAGGCATCTGTTTGTGTTTCCACGTATCAGCGCCAGTGAATCTGTTGTGAGTGAAGAGCACGAGTTTAGTTGCACGTGTGGCCGTGTGAGGTACACAGGCTGATCTGCATAGAGGAAGCCGTTTTATTCCAGGTAGAGCAAAATGCGTCCGTTGAGAATACCTTACGGTACCTGTCGTGTCCCTTTTGCAATATTCACCCTTATCAAGGTGAAACATAAATAAAACCGACAGTATGTGACTCAAAATTAATTGCAAACATTGATATATCATTGATTTAACTGTAAAAATATACAATATATACAGCGATAAATGCAGAAAATACATTATTTTTATTGTATGAGATTGTAATGTGATTATCTTTGTAAGAGTATAAAATACAATGCAATGCTCATTCTTCTGTCTAGTCTGTTTTGTTCTGTTCGTTCTGGTGTGAGCTGGAATAAGGTACGCAAGCTATTGTGCTGCGCTAGCATTTGTTTCTGTCGTAACGTAATTGCAAATATTTAATGGTGTAAACTGTGTCCTAGCAAAAATATATTAGTATAAAGTGATCTCCGTGTGTTATTTCAAGAACCTACGCCACATTTATCTTATGAAATGAATATTTAATGAAAATTATTTAGCATGTTTCCAGCTGCTGCGGAGCGAGTAACAGTAATGTCTGACTGTTAACAATTAGCCGCAATTACGCGGTACATTTAAAAATATTTTTTCACAGCACAATGTCTGATAGCCGGAGCGGAAGAAAATAAGTGTAAAAATATTCAGCGAGATTAATTGAAGTAATCCAGTGAAATAATTTTATTAAAACTTGTCTATTTTCTGTGATAGTAATCATTTCAGAGTTGAGAACTACTACGCTATTGCATTTACAGTAATTTGTAGGGAGCCTGGCGCTCGATAAAACCAGATATAATACGTAATTGGCAACCTACGAAATTCATTATTTTGCTTATTATATCTCTTTTTTATTTTCAAACAAATTTACTAGGAGAGTGTTTCCGCTAAATAAATAACATAACATTATTTTTTCTTTTAAGAGATATAATATACCCTGATCTGATAACGTGCGAGTGATGTATACTGAGGCGAGGAATAGCGATATCCACACATACTGATGGCGGTAAAAGGGCAGTGCATTGGCGGAGCTGACGTTTGTACTCAAGAGATTCATGTGAAAAGGTTTTCGATGTGATTACGGCCGTACGACTGAAATTAACGCGGAATGGTAGTTGAGCCTAGGCGCATGGTACACTCCATTTCGGAAATCGTAACGGAATTCAATATTCCGAGATCCACAGCATCAAGAGTGTTCCAAGAATACAAAATTTTATGCATTAACTTTTTTCACAGACAACGCATTGGCCAACGACCTTAAGTTAACGGCCGGGAGCAGCTGCGTTTGCGTAGAGTTGTTGGTAATAACAGCGAAGGAATGCCGTTTGAAATAACCCCACAAATCGACGTGGAACGTAGGACGAACGTGTCCGCTTGGACAGTGCGGCGAAGTGTGGCGTCGATGTGCTCTGGCAGCAGGCGACCTCTGCTAACAGCACGAGGCCGCCTGCGGAGCGTCTACTGCGCTCGCGACCGTATAGCCCGGTCCACACGGAACGATCTGTCTGCGCAGACATCGGCGCAGATGTCTGCACATGCAAAAGATCGCTGCAAGTGTGGTGTGTTCACACGATACAAACGCCAATCTATTACTCGCCCGCCATCTGTCGGTGTAGAAAAGAAATATCAGTGGCAAGCGACTACGCTCCCCGTAAACGTCAAAAATTTAATTCAGTTATTTTGAAATATAGAAATGGAGGAAGTTCTCTCGTGGTCTGTGTTCGCAACTTGTGTTGAAAAAAACATTCAGACCAACGGCAGGAAACGGAGAAAGTGGACAAAATGGTATAGACAGTAGCTGCTAAAGCGAAAGCAGTTTTCTCACGTACATTTACTGCGAGAGTTGCAGGGCGAACCTAACGACTGGCGAAATTATTTGCGGATGGATGTCGAAACTTATAATTATCTCTTAAAGCTTGTAACCCTTCATATTATGAGAAAAAATACTTGTATAGGAAGGGCAATTTCTCCTCATGAACGGCTGGCGGTAACATTAAGATTCCTAGCAACAGGAAGGAGCTACAAGGATTTGGAATTTTCAACTGCAGTATCGAAACAAGAGTTGAGTGAAATAATACCCGCAATTTTTCAATTAGAGCATTGTATGCTGCTGTCTTTTTGTCTCAGTCACTATATTCTTTTCTTTAATCTTACACAAACATGGGTGGTTTCTATATATTTCAATGAATTCACTGACAAACTCTCGAGAACACTGACGAGTATCAGCCATTTTAATGCCCTGTGCGCAGAAATACAAACACTAGACTGAGCAAACAGCTGTTTCGCGCCAGATTTGCGGCGATCTCCTGTCCACACGCTCCAACTTGTCTGCGCAGATGTGGTTTGAACCCACAGATTTGAGAAGTTTCGCTCAAACCTCCAACTCCAACTTCCAGGTTTGCACACACCTGAGATTGGTGCAAATCTTCTGTCCACACGCAACGATCTGTCTGCGCAGATGTGATGTGCGCAGACATTTGCGCAGACAGATTGTTGCGTGTGGACGAGCCTTATCGGTTGGACAGTGGGTGACTGGGAAACCGTCACGTGGTCGCACGGAGGCTGATTTCACTTGGCGAGAGCTGATGGTACGGTTCGAGAGTTGCGCAGACCCCACGAACTCGTGGTTCCATGTGCAAGCTGGTGAAGGCTCCATAATGGTACGGGCTGTGTTTACACGGAACGGACTGGGTCGTATGGTCCAACTTAGACGATCACTGACTGGAAACGGTCATGTTCAGCTACCTGGAGACCATTTGCAGCCATTCGTGGACTTGATGTTTTCAAACAAAGACAGGATTTTTATGCATGGCAATGCGCCATGTCACCAGGCTACAACTGTTCGCGATTAGCTTGAACGCTGTTCTGGAACATTCGAGCGAATGTTTTGCCCACCAAGATCGTCCGACGTGAATCTCATCGAACATTTGTGGGACACAATCGAGATACCCGTTTGTGCACAAAATGCTGTCGCAGTTGTGGACGGCTACAGACGCATCGCGGCTCAGTATTTCTGTCGAGTCCGCGCCGCTTGGGACTGCAGCACTAGGCTGGGTGAAAGGCGGCCCGACATGCTATCAGGAGTTATCCCGTGACTTGTCGACTTGTGCCACCTCAGTATAAGGCAGAGGTTCTGCGGACCCTGCCGCCAACCGGGACGTGTCCTGGGCTACGGCGGCGAGGACCGGAGCGGAGGCCGCTATCACGCAGAGACTTCCGCGGCTACCTTGACCGCCCCGCCGCCCACGCGCCGCCTTCCACGAAGGCCCCACGCCACACAGAGATAGCTGCCGCCCGCCAGACCAATACGGAACGCAGAACAGATAAGGCACGCGGCGACCTCACGCCGCGTGGGCGGCACGGCCAGCGCACAGCACGTCCCAGCACGGAACTGAGCCGAAGTCGCCGGTTTGCGCTTCCCCACACGCAACTTCCACACCTACGGCACAGGTACTCCCCAGGTTACCGGAGCATTTAAGGGGCTCCGGAACGCCCTATACTTGCAATGTTAAAATAACGCTTATCAATTACATCTTTCCTCACAAAGTATTTGAGGCAGGAAGTTGAACTTTTTACAGATTATTTATTGGAATATGGGCTACAACTTAACACAGGGATTTTACAAAATTTTAGTTCAGTTATTAAAGATAATTTTTTTTCAATTGTAATGAAAATTCACAACATTTTTTTGCAATTTTTTATTTATATATTCAAAAATATACAGTTTTTTGGAAAAAGGCTGTGTTAAATTATGCAGAAGGTACTGTGTAACATTTACTGAAAGTTTGAAACAAATATGTTTGGAAGATCCTTAAAAAACATGTAACTTTAGTATGAGAAAATAAAAGTTTTGGGAATCGAGCGACAAAGATTGGATTAACTTTTTAGTGCATTCCAGGTCCATAGGATGGATTATCTTCATCCTCTGCAAACTCCTCCTCCAACTTCCTCTTGTTCCTCCTCCTGTTTACTCTTGCTTGTATTTCTAGACTCTTTACAGCCCTGTCTGCAGCCCGAAGGCGTTCCTTGTCTAAAGCAAGCATCGCTCGTACCATGTTAGAACCTATCTTCATTCCCATATTTCTAAATACCTTGCACCTTACAATGTTGCCATCATTGAAAGTCGCAACAGCCTCATACACACCAAAGTGAAGTGTTTCTATTCCAACAAATACAGTCTTGGGGATTCTCGACCATATAACACTTTTACACTTTCATTGGGGTTTTGAGTTTTTCCGTGAATACACTTTTTCAACAGTTCAGGTGCTGCTAAGTGTCTGAAAATAGGTTTTATCACCTGCATTATTGCATGAGGCAGACTATGCTTATGAGTGTACACTTCACCAGTTAGCAATCCTTTGTTATATTTACACCAACTGTCTTCTTCTTTGGGACACAAGCTATGTTGGGGATTTTCGTCGGTTGAAGAAGTATGAAAAAAAAAGAGCCCAAACAGCCTTCTTCATTTCGTCGACACTTTGTGTATTTTGCCTAATAGCCATTCCATAATAGTTCTGTATTTTGTCAATTACACTGTCAGTTAACCTTCCCTTCCCATCCAACCCTTTACCATCACTGAGTTTTTGTTTTTTGTACGAAGCTTTCAGTCGCCGAAGTCTTGTTCCCATTCGCTTCTGTACGTGTCCAATACACTCAAATTTCTGCATTACAACATCATACTTTATCTCACATCACTAAAATGTACCTGATGAACACGGACGTTAATAATAACACCATTTGACAGCAGTTTAACAGCGCCACAGTGGGTCACGCCCATGTAGTTGCACTTAAAAATAGTTGTAGTCTTCAGAATTGAATAAATTATATATCTATTAAAAGGTAATAGTCTGCAGATTCAGAAAACGCAAAAAAGTAAAAATTGAACTTTTCATGATTTTGAGCCTTTCCGGAGCCCCTTAAGCTGCCAAGATGAGAGCCACCGGCCCCTCTCTTACATTTAATGAGGCATTCTGCACATATTTTGCATTCGATTCGTGACAATAAGCACGTTCCATCCCATGCAGATCACTGTAAGGCATTTTGTAACTGCTACAGTGAAGGAAGATGAAAAAACTGGCCACGTGCGAGTGCAACTTCTTACAAACTTAAGGAGGAACAAAAATTACGGTTTAATCTCACATCGACACAGAGGTCATTATATACGGAGCACAAGCTCGGGTTGTTTCAAGGATGAGGCAGGAAGTCGGCCGTGCCCTTTCAAAGGAACCATCCCGGCAGTTACCTGAAGCGATTTAGGGAAATCACGGAAAATCTAAATCAGGATGGCCGGTCGCGGGTTTGAACCGCCGTCCTCCCGAATGCGAGCCCAATATGCTAACCATTGCGCCACCTCGCTCGCTCCCCATTCAGGCTGACTGGGCCGCAGTGATAAAAGCGATGCATCACAAGAAATGACTGTATTTCTCATATTACGGGTCTCGGAATTTATCCGTCATCAGAAATCCAGAAGCGATTACTTTACGTAGATACGGCGTCTCGCATTCAACTTGAAACGCCGTATCTTCGCGCAGTAATCGCTCCTAGATATCTGATGATGGATAAAGACTCCAAACGCGTCGTGTGACCAATAAAGTCATTCCTTGCCTGATGTTTGACTTTTAACGTTGCGATCCAGTGTGTCTGAATGCACAACTATGTTTTACAGTTTGACGTCGGGTAACAAATAACAAAAGAAATATTTTTTTCTCGTGACATAATTAAAAATTAACAGTTTCCGCATTTTTTTTACTTTATTGTACTCTGAAACTTCCCTTTTTGCCAAATTTCGTGGTTCTCAAACTGCCGGGGGACCATAAACCTCAGCATGCGACATAAATTTCAACTTGATACGTCTACCCGTTCCTCAAAGAAAGATTTCTGGAAGTCGTCGAGAGAGACAGACTGACATAAATTGACCCTACAACCATTCCGTTTTTACCAGTACGGATCCGTAAAATTAACAGTTTACATTAGCTCTTGAGTACAAGAGCGAGAAGTCACAGCAAGTTACTTTTTAAACTACGAGAGTTAGCGACAGTATCATGGGAGAAGGGGCCTAAGAAGGAGAGAAGGAGAGAAGCTGAGAAAACGCAGTTATTGAAAATAAGTGGAAAGGAGAGTGGTAAGTCTGAGAGAGTAATGAAAAGAGAGGGAAGCGTAAGTGAGAGAAGGTGGGAAGTTTTCTGTTTCACGCGGGGGAAAGACAGAACAAAGTGCTCCATCTTTTCCTTAGAAGCAGCAGGGCACTCCACCGGCGGACGGCAGCAACGGCGAAGGAGCCTGCATATTTTCTTTTTCTTTTATGGGTGAGCATGGCTAGCGTATTAGATACGTGCGACCACGTGTCTCGATTATGATAAGATGACACGTACGCGATATCTGAAGTAAGTACAAGGTAGAATGGAAAATTGGTAGACGGCGACCTCAGAAGAGGTGAGTTTGCGTTCCAGAGACACGCTTACAAGGAGGCGTCCACAGCGGTGGGGCGGACTTCTTGCAACCGTCTGTATGGTGACGCAGCTTAAGATTCCGGGTGTCACACACCCTGTGACCGTTCAGTCTCGTTGACCCACGCTTCAGAGTAATCGACGAAAAAAGTTTCGTAATTTCGCGTGATGATCTACAGCTTGAAAAAAAAAAAAAAAAAAAAAAAAGGGATGTCCTATGCGTTGGTGGTGTAGCGTAACGGTTGTAGCACATGCTGCATATACAGGAGGTTGGGGGTTCAAATCTCATCGCGCGCTTTGAATTTTTTTATTTTTAAATCTTCATCCACATGTCGTTGATCGTTATTTTTATTAAATTAATTAGTTTAAAGGAATTTTTTCTGTTTCTGTTGCTTTGGCACATCATTTCAATTACTGTATTAACTTTTTCAACTGCTCTCATTTTCCCCTCCTATAATTATTTTCCCCTTGCGATTATTTCCGTGTATCAAATCGATTTCATTTATTTTCTTTCATCATTCTGTATTTTCGTCCATGTTATTGTATTCATTATTTATATTCCTCATTTTGCTCGAATTTCGTTTCACTTATTATCCCTAAATTCGTTTAAAACTGTATCTGCATTATTTCGTCCGTAGTACAATGACAGCATTTATATTGTAAATGTTTGTATCACGGTTACCATCGGAGAAAATGTACGTCTTTCAAAGAAAACAACATTTTTGACACCACTGCAAGTTCAATGTACATAGACTATTTCGTCTTTTTTCTTTTTAACCAACAGTTCGGCATTTTCAAATGTTTAAAACTTACGACAGGCAAATACAAATAATCACATTCATACGCACAAAGTTTCCAACTGAAAAAAGAATAGGAGGAGAAAAACTGAGGTAAAATGGGAAAGTTAATACAACGACTAAAATGAGGTATCCAAGGTATATAAATAAAAAGTACGTTTAATACAAAATAAAAATAACGGTTTAAATTATTGTGCTAACGATATAAAAATAAAAAATTTCAAAGCACTTTTGAGTTTCAACTCACAACGTCTTGCATATGAGGCTAAGCAACTAGTCTGTATTATATTTTTTTAAAGCTGTAAAGCGACATGCGAAATTCCGAAATTTTTTTCATCGAACACTCGCACACGAGGTCCCATCACTGAGAACGGCTGCAGGGTGTGAGACCTCGCACCTTAACCTACGACACCATGTAGATGGTTTCAAGAAGTCCATCCCACCGTTAGGGACCTCCACCTGTTAGAAGACAGGCTGAAGATAGGCAGAACTACCTTTATAGTTCACGTAGGTTTATGGACAGGATTTTGATAACGTCCACTGGAGTACACTACTCGAAATTCCGAAAATAGCAGCGTTTAAAAATGGTTCAAATGGCTCTGAGCACTATGGGACTCAACTGCTGAGGTCATTAGTCCCCTAGAACTTAGAACTAGTTAAACCTAACTAACCTAAGGACATCACAAACATCCATGCCCGAGGCAGGATTCGAACCTGCGACCGTAGCGGTCTTGCGGTTCCAGACTGCAGCGCCTTTAACCGCACGGCCACTCCGGCCGGCAGCAGCGTTTAAATGGAAGGAGTTAAACACTATTTTTAGCTTGTACAGAAACCAGACTGCAGTTACAAGAGTCGACGGACACGAAAAGAGAAGAGACTCAGACAGGGTTGTAGCCTATCCCCAATGTTATTCAACCTGTACAAGGAGCAAACAGTGAAGGAAAGCCAGCATAAATTTGGGAAGGGATTCAATAGTCACGGAGAACAAACAAAAGCTTTGCAATGACATTGTAGTTCTGTCACAGACGGAAAAGGACTTGCAAAATCAGTTGAACAGCGTGAATATGTCTTGAAAAGAGATTATACGATGAATATCAACAAAGGAAAACATGATACTAGAAGGAAGTTGAAGTAAATCTGGCGACGGTAACGAAATTGGATTAGGAAATAAGATACAAAACGCAGTAGACGGCTTTTGCTGCCGCGTGGGGTAGCCGTGCAGTGTAGGGCGCCTTTCACGGTCCGCGTGGCTCCCCCCCCCCCCCCCCGCCCCCCCCCCCCGTCAGAGGTTCGAGTCCTCCCTCGGATAGTGGTGTGTGTGTTGTACTTAGCGTAAGTTAGTTTAAGTTAGGTTAAGTAGTGCGTAAACTTAGGGACCGATGACCTCAGTAGTTGTGTCCCATAAGACCTTACCACAAAAAAAATTTTGAGTTTTGCTGCTGGGGGAGCAAAGTAATTGATGACGGCAAAGAGGAGAGGGTGTAAACTGCATATTGGCAATATCGAGAAAAGATTTTGCTCAACGTAAGACGTACCTCAAGAACTGAAATAAATTAGGGAAATACGAGTAAACCATAACACCTAACATATTACGAATGGGAACGACGATCAGAGCACAATCTAAATTTTGAGACGATCTCGTGAAATGACGGGGCCAGTGTTGGACTACGGCCTGTCGAGACCTCGTGTAAGTGGAGCAGCGCTGCGTGCAGCACGAACGCACTCGCTTTAATGAACGCGTCGCGCCACACGTTGGCCTGCGGGACGAGGGTAATGGGCGACTTCTGCCCCGGCCGCATGCGAACGCTGGAAGTGACGAAAATAGCTGACTCCAGGACACGCCATTTAGCGGCAGCAGCGGCCGACGACCCGCAAAAACTTGCAGGACAGGCGCACGGCGCTTGATACGACACTCGGGCACTTGTTTCTCGGAAAACAGACAGTTTACAAATAAGCAGAGCTCATTTACGGACTTGGGGCTTCCTGAAAGATTTCCGGCGGATAGTGCCTCATCTAACGGTCCGCACGCCAGACTGCCCTGCAAGATTTTGACCCCAACGCTTTGCAGCACCCACTATGTGTACCTCTGTCCTGCTACAGTTTACTGTGTCGACAGTACTCGTTTTCTGTGACCCAACCGAATTATTCGATCCTGCTTATAGGGAGTGGTTTTGCTGCAGTTCGCAGTCGGCGCAGGCGGCCAGCTTCCAGCTCTCGTCCGACGCGCCGGCCGCGGTGGCCGTGCGGTTCTAGGCGTTCCTGTCCGGAGCCGCGCTGCTGCTCCGGTCGCAGGTTCGAGTCCTGCCTCGGGCATGGATGTGTGTGATGTCCTTAGGTTAGTTAGTTTTAAGTAGTTCTAAGTTCTAGGGGACTGATGACCACAGCAGTTGAGTCCCATAGTGGTCAGAGCCATTTTTTTTCTCGTCCCCGACGCTCGGGCCGAGCTGTCGGTCCGCTTGTTCGGCCGGGGAGGCCGGCCGCCGCCGCCTGACGCCCTCCGCGCTCCGACTGCACAACTGAGGCGCTCGCCCTTCACTCTTTCTCTCATGATTTCACAGAAAGTATTCGGCAAAATAATTCTTTTTTGCGTTACTTATGGTTTTATATGTCAGCTTCACGATAACGTGGCCATTATTTCATTTATGGTCGTTAATGGTATTTCATTTAAGTGAGACACTGCGCGAAATTCGAAAAAGTTTTCACTGAAAAACGTGGACCGTTACGAGTTTGTGTTTGGTGCATGCAGGGTTTATACGACCCGGGACAGCCGGCAGATCCGGGAAAAAACCCGGAAATTTTTTCCTTCGAAAGAAAACCGGAAAAAACGCAGGATTTTTTTTTTAGAATTCCGGGAATTATTTTTTAGTTTTCAGTTAAATTTTTGTAACTTTTACTAGTAAGAACCAATACTCTAACAAAAGTGAAACGCCCGGCTTTACCTGCAGGACAGGACAGGTAGTTTAAATTGTGGAAAGGGGCCAAAACAAAGGGCTGTCAGTTACACTCGAACATACAACTTTATTATTTGATCAAACATTACAAGAGCCAAAAAAAATTTTATTTAACACAGCTTAAATCCTTGGGACTTAATTACCAGCTGAAAACAACGGACCCACCAACAACATAAGTTTCACTTCACCCGACCAGCACACAGCCAAACAGCCAGCCTTCATCAGACAAGGACCTCCACCCCGCCCTCCAATGAGCTCTCGCTCGACACCACTGAAATCGCAAATGGTCGTGGTTTGGGGCCAGTGGAATGCACGTTACAGTGCGTGTGGCTCGCAGCTGTCCTCCAACTGACCGATTTGTAACGATTCGCTGTGTCAGTGTGGTGCCGACTGCTGCAGGTGCAGTCCGAGGCGCCAGAGCCACACGCCCAACACGGCACCGACACAAAAGACACGCAATGCACAACTGAAATAATTAAGAGATATCTCGCACATCAAATGCCAAACATCGAGCCTGTTAGCTGCAAACAGTCAATACACTCAACACCAGGTCGCACCACCACACACGTGTGGGGCTTTCGCATCCCCGTGAAATCACAGAAATAAATTTGCATATGCGACACCCGTGTCCCGCTGGTCACGAAAGGGTCATAACATACTCCTTAAGAACTGTTCTTGCCGTAAACTTTAAAGTAAGATTATACAAGTTTGCACTGTAGGAAATACTGCAGGCAGACACAAGATTTTTGGAAATAGTTTTATTGTACCGTTAGTAGTTTCGGCCCAGAGCCCATCGCCAGATCGTAGCGTTGATTTATTGGCAAAACACTACATTTGTGTCCTAAAATATACCAAAGGTTTTTGCGATTACGTACTTTACGAAATGTGTTGTGTTGTTTGTAACTCATGAAATGGCTCAAATGGCTCTGAGCAATATGGGACTTAACAGCTGAGGTCAACAGTCCCCTAGAACTTAAACCTAACTAACCTAAGTACATCACACACATCCGTGCCCGGGACAGGATTCGAACCTGCGACCGTAGCAGTCGCGCGGTTCCAGACTGAAGCGCCTAAAACGGCTCGGCCACAGCTGCCGGCAGCTGCTACTGACTCACTATGTGCACCGCGAAGGCGACAGGAAATGAATGTCCAGGGGGTGCAGAGACCTCTATGGGATCTACGTATTACATTTCGTAGAATGGACATCGTCGACATTCAAGAAATGTTCAAAATAAACCATTAACTTGCAGTATGAACACTGAATGAAAAATAGCGTGCCAGAGTGATCACAAACGTTCGCACCATCAAGATCGAAGGGGAACTCTTTGGGAGGTACAAACCGTGTGGGAACTACAGCTAGGTATCCATTCTTAAAGAACGCATATAGAATCATATTGATGTAACGGGGTCATGCAAAATGGTGGAATGTGATGGTGTCCAACCGAATACGGAATGTGTAATTACAATGAAATCGAGACTTTTAGCTGCTTACAGGCGTTGATAAATATTAACAGGGACAGTGGAAAAAGTGTGCCCCGACCGGGACTCGAACGCGGGATCACCTGCTTACAGCAGACGCTCTGTCCGTCTGAGCCACCGAGGACACAGAGGATAGTGCGACTGCAGAGACTTACCTCTTGCACGCTGCCCATGGGACCCACATTCCCAACTTACTGTGCACACCCATTTGCAGTGCCCCTTTCGCACATGTCCGAAAGAGCAGATACCATCTTCATATAGATGAGGCTAACCGGCCAACTTCTTCTTCAGTGCGGATGCACTCACGTTGCCCGAACTCCAACGGGAATCGGTCCACTGACTGCCGCGAG
Source organism: Schistocerca cancellata (assembly GCF_023864275.1). Lineage (NCBI taxonomy): Eukaryota > Metazoa > Arthropoda > Insecta > Orthoptera > Acrididae > Schistocerca > Schistocerca cancellata. The sequence goes on from NC_064635.1 coordinate 211,181,573, forward strand.
TAATGAGTGTAGTGGGCAGGCGCATTACAAATGTAGTGTGTGGACAGTAAGTTGGTAGTGTGCGTCTCACGGGGAGCGTGCCAGAGATACGTCCCTGCAGTCGCACTATCCTCTGTGTCCTCGCTGGCTCAGACGGATAGAGCGACTGCCATGTTAAGCAGGAGATCCTGAGTTCGAGTCTCGGTCGAGCGCACATTTTCAAGTGTCCCCGTTGATGTTTACAACCGCCCGTAAGCAGCTAAAGGTCTGGATTTCATTGTAATTTCATTCTTCGAGGGCTACAGGATCAGCAATGGTATCTGTTCTTTCGGACATGGCCGAAATAACGGATACCATTTTCATATAGAATACGGAAAAGTCTATCGTCTAACTTTTCCTGTAAGGCGTAGATCCAGATAATGCGATAATATGTTTTGTAGGCACGGAAAAACAAACATGGTTCCAGGCGGTATGAACTGAAATGTCATACACTTTTCAGGAGGGGTAGGTTGGTCTAAAGGAGTATGATTTCCATACGCAGACAAAAGCAAGTTATTTTGAACAGTTATTGGCAAAAAGCAGTGGTCATACTATAGTTGTACTTATCTTACGCCCATTTTCCCACTGTTGTTTACTGTGACGTAAATATTCCCTTACAAGATCACGCACTCGAGAAGGAATCGTAAGGGTCGAGCACCTCCAAGTTCTCGCAGTACAATAAATACTTTTCCAGCCAATTTACCATCCAGATTAACAGGCGGCATAATTATACACGAATGCATCAAGGCATTTATCTTAGTTGATCTTAATAGAACTCTCTCGGTGCGTCTAATTTCCAGGGTCCCTTTCATACAGATGTCTTCTTCAAATCATGGTTGGTCGGAGTTGAAAACAAATTCCTTACTGAACGATGGGATAAATTTTCGGACCGATTCCAAAGTTTGCTGTGCGTCGTCAAGTTGACGCTTGGTTTGAAATTTCCTTATCTTACGTCTTGCAATTCTATGCACTGTTTGAAGCTGTGCAACCATCCACTGCTTCCCTTGAAACCGCTGTAATTCACGTCGCGCGCAATTTGTTAGCATAACGTAGTCATGCACATCCCGTACATTTTCTCGAGCGTCCTCGAAACTGATTCGGATGAATAAGACGAAGATTTACCGAGGACCAATAATAAATTTGAAGGATCTCCGGGTCCAAATATATTTTCCAAAGATACACAGTGCTGTCCAGTAGAGCTGTTTCGTGAAAATTGAAAATCTGACTGTACAAAACAGAGTGTAACTCTCCAAGTAGCTGTATATCGCTCTGAAACATTTACATTACGGAAAACATATGAACAAAATCTGCCACCCTTGGAGAAAAAGATATTCAGAAAACCATGTGACCCCAAGAGGGACACCCAGTCGCAGGAGCGGAGGATATTAAGTAATCAGGAACTGGCAGACCTATACTTGCAAGCTGATATTGTCCAAAACATGAAGATAAGAGGGTTCGACGCATGAGTAGGATGGAAGAGGAAAGACTACGACGAGGGGCGTTCTGAGGACATGTTGAAGGCAGAGGGGGGCGAGGAAGGCCAGGGACACGATAGAAGGATGATATGAAACAGGCACACGGAGGTGATGGGCTCGAGCAAAGGAGAATGGATGACAACAGCCAGGAACACAAAGTATTGATGGAGGAATGGAGAAAAGCATATGGTCTTCCAGGCCAGAGCAACATTCAAGAAGAAGAAGAATTGAAAAAGAACCTTCAGAATTTCAAAGAGTTTATTCCAGTCAGCATCCTCGAAATGTTGGTTGGTTGATTTGGGGGAGGGAATCAAACAGCGAGGTCATCGATCCCATCGAATTAGGGAAGGAAGTCCGCCGTGACCTTTTCAAAGGAGCCATCCCGGCATTTGCCTGAGACAATTTAGGAAATTCGCGGAAAACATAAATCGCGATGGCCAGACGCGGGTTCGAACTGTCGTCCTCCCGAGTTCGAGTCCAGTGTGCTAACCAATTCGCCATCTCGCTCGGTTCGAAATGTTTCTCTACATCTGCAAATGCTCTAAACCTATATTTTCCTTTGCTCAACCTACTCTTATGAGAAGTCGCAGGATCAGTACTGCTTTGTGTGTTTAATCAATGCTCTAGAACCCAAAACGATCATCCCTGTTGTCGGCTTATACCATCGTAGGAAAGGATGCTCTGGCAATTTTAGTAACGAGCATCTCTTTGAGGCACAAAAACTGTCGTGTAGCGACTTTTGTAGTGTCGCCAATGTTTCCTTCGTAGATACCAAAAGTATCTGATACACTATCTGAATTTAGGAGGGACAGTTTTAATTTGTTACGAGTGTGGTTCAAGCCGTCTTCATCATCATTTCATCCCCATCCGGCTCGCAGGTCGCCCATTGAGGCGTCGAATGTAATGAGACCTGCACCAAGGCGGCCGGACCTGCCTCGCAAGGAGCCTCCCGGCCAATGACGGCAAACGCTCATTTCTGAAGTTACATAAAAATTCGCCAGTTGCACTCGCGAACTGGCGGTTCCATAGAAAACTGAATTACGAGGGCAGTTCAATAAGTAATGCAACACATTTTTTTTCTCGGCCAATTTTGGTTGAAAAAACCGGAAATTTCTTGTGGAATATTTTCAATCATTCCCGCTTCGTCTCGTATAGTTTCATTGACTTCCGACAGGTGGGAGCGTTGTACGGAGCTGTTAAAATGGCGTCTGTAACGGATGTGCGTTGCAAACAACGGGCAGTGATCGAGTTTCTTTTGGCGGAAAACCAGGGCATCTCAGATATTCATAGGCGCTTGCAGAATGTCTACGGTGATCTGGCAGTGGACAAAAGCACGGTGAGTCGTTGGGCAAAGCGTGTGTCATCATCGCCGCAAGGTCAAGCGAGACTGTCTGATCTCCCGCGTGCGGGCCGGCCGTGCACAGCTGTGACTCCTGCAATGGCGGAACGTGCGAACACACTCGTTCGAGATGATCGACGGATCACCATCAAACAACTCAGTGCTCAACTTGACATCTCTGTTGGTAGTGCTGTCACAATTGTTCACCAGTTGGGATATTCAAAGGTTTGTTCCCGCTGGGTCCCTCGTTGTCTAACCGAACACCATAAAGAGCAAAGGAGAACCATCTGTGCGGAATTGCTTGCTCGTCATGTGGCTGAGGGTGACAATTTCTTGTCAAAGATTGTTACAGGCGATGAAACATGGGTTCATCACTTCGAACCTGAAACAAAACGGCAATCAATGGAGTGGCGGCACACCCACTCCCCTACCGAGAAAAAGTTTAAAGCCATACCCTCAGCCGGTAAAGTCACGGTTACAGTCTTCTGGGACGCTGAAGGGGTTATTCTGTTCGATGTCCTTCCCCATGGTCAAACGATCAACTCTGAAGTGTATTGTGCTACTCTTCAGAAATTGAAGAAACGACTTCAGCGTGTTCGTAGGCACAAAAATCTGAACAAACTTCTCCTTCTTCATGACAACGCAAGACCTAACACAAGTCTTCGCACCCGAGAGGAGCTCACAAAACTTCAGTGGACTGTTCTTCCTCATGCACCCTACAGCCCCGATCTCGCACCGTCGGATTTCCATAAGTTTGGCCCAATGAAGGACGCAATCCGTGGGAGGCACTACGCGGATGATGAAGAAGTTATTGATGCAGTACGACGTTGGCTCCGACATCGACCAGTGGAATGGTACCGTGCAGGCATACAGGCCCTCATTTCAAGGTGGCATAAGGCCGTAGCATTGAATGGAGATTACGTTGAAAAATAGTGTTGTGTAGCTAAAAGATTGGGGAATAACCTGGTGTATTTCAATGCTGAATAAAACAACCCCTGTTTCAGAAAAAAATGTGTTGCATTACTTATTGAACTGCCCTCGTATTTCCACGGACAGTTCATCCTTTCCGAGAATCGAGTAGCTGACCATTTTTGCCTGTTATCCACATTGATACTGGCAACATATCGGTCCCAGGGATTCCGAGACTCTGGAGGATGCTTTACTGTCAGTAATGTAAATGTGACATATAGTCAGCCGGGAGGCCCCCTGACTATTATTATGATGCAAAAACAGACATCTACAGTTGCAACTGAATTGGATGTTTATTTAGTCGGCGACCGGTTTAGGACTACGCCCATTCTCAAACCGAAATGTAAATAAAGTGAGTATGTTATAGAGCTGATACGTGTCAGTCCCTTCCGTGTGTGTGTTTACCCGCTCCCAGCGCAGCTGCCAAGATTCGCGGAGCCTGCTGGAGGCAGTCGGCCGCGTGCGGTGGCGCTGAGTGGAGCCGGCGGGGCTAAAGTTGGCGGCCGCGCAGTCTGGACGGCCGTTATTTCCGGACCACCAGCCCGCCGCTGCCGCTGCCGCTACACACGGTGTCACGTGTGGGACCGGGGAGCCGGCCATGTGCCCCCTGCAGCGGCTCACACGGGGCACGCTCCCCCGCGAGCGAGGGCGCGGGCTTCTAGTCCCTGTTCGAACCGTACAGTCTTGCTTTCTCCGTGCTGCACCCCTTTGTGACTGGGTTGACGTTTATTTATTTATTTAGCGTATGGCAAGTACAAATCACGTATGAAAAATCTAAAAGTACATAACACACAAAACAGTTACAATATCACAAACAAACATCTAGGTTAGAAATATAATCGATTGCACTGTTAGTCGCATCCATGAAGTCCCTTGATGGCCCAGGGTAGGCCCTCAGAGGGCATTCTACCACGATATGGTGAATTGTCTGCCTGTCGGCGCCGCAGTCGCACTGTGGTGATGGCACTATGCTCCATTCGTACAAGGAGTCCGCACAGCGGCCGTGGCTCGTCCTGATCCTGTTAAGGGTAGACCAGATTTTGCGGGGCAAGTCAAAGCCCCGAGGTCTGTTAGATGTTCCCAATAAGGTGTTAACCTGAGGCGGTGTCTTTTCCCCCATTCTTCTCTCCAGCGGTCCTCAAGAATAAAAAGCGTTCTTCACCAGATCTTTGGCACTTGCGAGAGGGGGGTGTCTCGATTTCAATCTATTTTGCTCAGTTCCATTACTCAGGGTGTGGATAGGAAGATCTGGGCTATTTTGGATTTTTCGACACTCCCTGACAAGTGCGTGTTCTCAGCGCAAATGTGGCGGCGGGATATGGCTCAATACAGGCAGCCATTGCACAGGAGTTGACCTGATCGTTCCAGAGATAATCCTCATCGTTTGGTTCAAGACTGCATCTACCTTCTCGATGTGAGCACTATTTAACCATGTTGGGGAACAGTACTCTGCTGCAGAATAGACAAGTCATAGCGCAGAGCTACGCAGAACGGAGGCAGTGGACCCCCACCTAGTGCCACAAAGCTTTTGGACAATGTTGTTTCTAGTTCTGACTTTTTCAGCAGTGTTTACAAGGTGTTGTTTATAGCTCAATGTTCTATCGAGTGTCACGCCCAGATACTTTGGTGTTCTATTACATGGAAGAATGCCGCCATCAAAGCGGATCTTGAGCTCTTTGTTTGCTAATTTGTTATTCAGGTGGAAACAAGTGGGTTGACGTATACAATTATGATACCAGAAGGAAAAAATTACATTCACTATTCCACACTGTCACAAAAGAGACGCTCAGTGTCGCCAGCAAGTTGCAAAATGATACAATACTTCTGACACTTAGTGCAGACGAATTTGAACACAAAATGAAAATGTTTCTCCTCTGAAACGTTTCTCCCTGTTTTCCGCAGTTTCTGTAAACCTAGCGACCTGATCCCGGCTTCGCGCCGATAGCTCTAGCAAGGACCCGTTTGAGTGCCAAGCGAGAGGCAAAGAATGTTAACGCCATTCGACGAGCCACAAATTGCCTCGTTCGACCACGATACTGGCTACTAATGGGCAACAGGGGCCGGAACTGGGGGTATCCAGTGGTGAGCACAGCACGAGGCAACGGAGCCAAGCGCGACAGCTTACGAGTAACTTACGACATTGCTACAGTGCTAGTCGTGTTGATGCAAAGCTGAGCAAAGGCAACGATAAAAAAGGTAAATATTGCATTACATCTACGACAACAGTTGCCCAAGTTGACATTTCGTCAAAATGGAACCCAAAGAATTTCGCAGAATGAGAAAGAAATGACAGACGAAATATTAGCGTATCTGCAAAATGACTTAGTGAAATGTGTGGTGTCGTAGACGCTCGACTGTGCGGACAGTGTACACGGAGAGCACAATGAAGACGACACGTGCTTAACAAGTGAGGGTGACAGTGAAACAGGTGTGGTGCCGTGTAGTCCGACACAGTTGTTGGGCAGGAAGCCGCAGATGCCGTCTCCAGTGAGACGAACTAAATGAGAGTCGTTGTATGAGGAGGAGATGCTGAACATAGTTAGAGACATGGAAGATCATTCGCAGCGGAGTAAAAAGACAATTATGAACAGATTTCGAATACGTCCGCACCAATATGACCGTGTAATGGATAACAAAACTACTGACATTCAAGGGGGCCAAGGCGCACTTTTTACAAAAAATTGGTGTTTTCGCGTTTCGAGGATGCTCGAGACAATGTACGGGATGTGCATGATAGTGACCTACTACGTTATGCTAACAAATTGCGCGCGACGTGAATTACAGCGGTTTCAAGGGAAGCAGTGGATGGTTGCACAGCTTCAAACAGTGCACAGAATTGCAAGACGTAAGATAAGGAAATTTCAAACCAAGCGTCAACTTGACGATGCACAGCAAACTGTGGAATCGGTCCGAAAATTTATCCCATCGTTCAGTAAGGAATTTGTTTTCAACTCCGACCAACCATGATTTGAAGAAGACATCTGTATGAAAGGGACCCTGGAAATTAGACGCACCGAGAGAGTTCTATTAAGATCAACTAAGATAAATGCCTTGATGCTTCTTCTTCTTCTTCTTCTTCTTCTGTAGTGGTCAATCCAAGGATTGGTTTGCAACAGCTACAATGGCAGCTTGTCTCCATTCTGTGCGTCTTTCAGCTTTTCTCTTCATTTCTTTATAGGTGTCACATCCCACATCTTTCACGATTTGATCCATGTACCTCAGTCGTGGTCTTCCTCTTGGTCTTTTTCCCTCGACATATCCCTCTATGATTGTGTTCAGGAGCCCTTTATGTCGTAATAGATGGCCTGTAAATTGCACTCTTCTTTTAACAATGAAACTCCAGAAGCTTCTCTTCTCACCTGCTCTTTCCAGAACCACTTCGTTGGTGACCTTGTCAATCCATTTTATTTTGAGCATGCGTCTATAGCACCACATTTCAAAAGAATTTAGCTTCTGCTGTTCCTCTGTCCCGTGTATAATTATGCCGCCTGTTGATCTGGATGGTAAATTGGCTGGAAAAGTATTTATTGTACTGCGAGAATTTGGAGGTGCTCGACCCTTACGATTCCTTCTCGAGTGCGTGATCTTGTAAGGGAATATTTACGTCACAGTAAACAACAATGGGAAAATGGGCGTAAGATAAGTACAACTCTAGTATGACCACTGCTTTTTGCCAATAACTGTTCAAAATAACTTGCTTTTGCTTGATTTCTGGTCTGCGTATGGAAATCATACTCCTTTAGACCAACCCTCCTGAAAAGTGTATGACATTTCAGTTCATACCGCCTGGAACCATGTTTGTTTTTCCGTGCCTACAAAACATATTATCGCATTATCTGGATCTACGCCTTACAGGAAAAGTTAGACGACAGACTTTTCCGTATTCTATATGAAGATGGTATCCGTTATTTCGGACATGTCCGAAAGAACAGATACCATTGCTGATCTTGCAGCTCTCGAAGAATGAAATTACAATGAAATCCAGACCTTTAGCTGCTTACAGGCGGTTATAAACATCAACGGGGACAGTTCAAAATGTGCGCTCGACCGAGACTCGAACTCAGGATCTCCTGCTTAACATGGCAGACGCTCTATCCGTCTGAGCCAGCGAGGACACAGAGGATAGTGCGACTGCAGGGACGTATCTCTGGCACGCTCCCCATGAGACGCACACTACCAACTTACTGTCCACACACTACATTTGTAATGCGCCTGCCCACTATACTCATTACTCGCGGCACTCAGTGCATCCGCACTGAAGAAGATAGTTGGCCGGTTAGCCTCATCTACACTCCGGGAAATGGAAAAAAGAACACATTGACACTGGTGTGTCAGACCCACCATACTTGCTCCGGACACTGCGAGAGGGCTGTACAAGCAATGATCACACGCACGGCACAGCGGACACACCAGGAACCGCGGTGTTGGCCGTCGAATGGCGCTAGCTGCGCAGCATTTGTGCACCGCCGCCGTCAGTGTCAGCCAGTTTGCCGTGGCATACGGAGCTCCATCGCAGTCTTTAACACTGGTAGCATGCCGCGACAGCGTGGACGTGAACCGTATGTGCAGTTGACGGACTTTGAGCGAGGGCGTATAGTGGGCATGCGGGAGGCCGGGTGGACGTACCGCCGAATTGCTCAACACGTGGGGCGTGAGGTCTCCACAGTACATCGATGTTGTCGCCAGTGGTCGGCGGAAGGTGCACGTGCCCGTCGACCTGGGACCGGACCGCAGCGACGCACGGATACACGCCAAGACCGTAGGATCCTACGCAGTGCCGTAGGGGACCGCACCGCCACTTCCCAGCAAATTAGGGACACTGTTGCTCCTGGGGTATCGGCGAGGACCATTCGCAACCGTCTCCATGAAGCTGGGCTACGGTCCCGCACACCGTTAGGCCGTCTTCCGCTCACGCCCCAACATCGTGCAGCCCGCCTCCAGTGGTGTCGCGACAGGCGTGAATGGAGGGACGAATGGAGACGTGTCGTCTTCAGCGATGAGAGTCGCTTCTGCCTTGGTGCCAATGATGGTCGTATGCGTGTTTGGCGCCGTGCAGGTGAGCGCCACAATCAGGACTGCATACGACCGTGGCACACAGGGCCAACACCCGGCATCATGGTGTGGGGAGCGATCTCCTACACTGGCCGTACACCACTGGTGATCGTCGAGGGGACACTGAATAGTGCACGGTACATCCAAACCGTCATCGAACCCATCGTTCTACCATTCCTAGACCGGCAAGGGAACTTGCTGTTCCAACAGGACAATGCACGTCCGCATGTATCCCGTGCCACCCAACGTGCTCTAGAAGGTGTAAGTCAACTACCCTGGCCAGCAAGATCTCCGGATCTGTCCCCCATTGAGCATGTTTGGGACTGGATGAAGCGTCGCCTCACGCGGTCTGCACGTCCAGCACGAACGCTGGTCCAACTGAGGCGCCAGGTGGAAATGGCATGGCAAGCCGTTCCACAGGACTACATCCAGCATCTCTACGATCGTCTCCATGGGAGAATAGCAGCCTGCATTGCTGCGAAAGGTGGATATACACTGTACTAGTGCCGACATTGTGTATGCTCTGTTGCCTGTGTCTATGTGCCTGTGGTTCTGTTAGTGTGATCATGTGATGTATCTGACCCCAGGAATGTGTCAATAAAGTTTCCCCTTCCTGGGACAATGAATTCACGGTGTTCTTATTTCAATTTCCAGGAGTGTATATGAAGATGGTATCTGCTCTTTCGGACATGTCCGAAAGCGGCACTGCAAATGGGTGTGCACAGTAAGTTGGGAATGTGGGTCCCATGGGGAGCGTGCAAGAGATAAGTCTCTGCAGTCGCACTATCCTCTGTGTCCTCCGTGGCTCAGACGGACAGAGCGTCTCTGTAAACAGGGGATCCCGCGTTCGAGTCCCGGTCGGGGCACACTTTTTTCACTGTCCCTGTTAATATTTATCAACGCCTGTAAGCAGCTAAAAGTCTCGATTTCATTGTAATTACACGTTCCGTATTCGGTTGCACACCATCACATTCCACCATTTTGCAGTCAGCCTTCGGCGGCGCAGCGGTTCGGACGGTGTTTACGTCCCTGCCGCACGTCTGCGCGAGAGGTGTTTACGTTAAGTGTGTAGCGGTGTGTCGCTGTATACATAGAACGAATCATGGCCTTGTCGTTCCGCAAATCGACATTGAAATTTAGTTTTGTTAACGAATATGCTCGACCGAAGGCTTACGAGATCGAACGTTATTTACGGGACGAGGTGAAAACCGAACCTGACGTTCTACCTGGAATACACTTATCTATAGTCAGCAGCGTGGTCTATGTCAAGCTCGTCAATGAAGCAGCATGTGACGAACTACTACTTCGACACCGACAAGGACTTCGTTTCTGTCATTCGGACGGGAATGTTGGAGCGGTAACACTTGAACACGCCGGCATGGGCCTCCGAACGATCCGCGTCTTTGAGCTTCCATTCGAAGTGCCACAAGAATTGGTGACAGACGCCCTGCGTCCTTACGGAACGGTCCTATCCCACGTGGCTGAAAAATGGGCGAGTTTCAAGACGTATCCTGTCCTCAATGGCGTCAGACAAATACGGATCGAACTCCGAAAACACGTCCCGTCATACTTGTACATCGCCGGTTGTAGGGCGATTGTCATTTACGACGGGCAACCAAGGACGTGCTCTGGATGTGGGAAGGAGGGCCACAAACGTTCTGAGTGTGCTCAACGAAGGTTATTACAACTGCCACGGGATGATCCACCCCTCACGCTGCATCCGACTGTGCTCCCCATGACTTACGTCGCCGCATTACGCGATGACGTGGGCCGCGAGACCGACGCGTACCAGAACACACAGACAGCGGCGGATCGTGGCGAGCCACAGAAAGACGACGTTGCGCTGGACCGCCTGCAGCAGTCACAGGACGCCCTCTCTTCGGTTCCGCTTGCGGCCCCTTCAGATGAGGCACTTGGAGACGTCGATAATACGACGGCGCACGATTCCGACGCCCCCCACGAACAACTGGAGACCATGCTGACCTCTGATTCCGAGGCCCGGCAACGTAAACAGCGATCACCAAAACGCCGGAAGAAGCGCCGCCTCACGGTGGAGAACGACCAATCTGATCTAGCAGACAATTCTGAGAAGTTTACGGGTACAGAGCAGACGACCATGGACACAGAAGAACTGCCTAGCGTGGATGCAACGGAGGCCAGCGGGACGGCGACACGACCTACCGCTGACGATGCTCCAGACACAGCGACGGAGCTCGATCGACGGCAACAGCCTACTGAGGAGGCTACGGCGCCTGCACTGCACGACAACGATGGGACACTAGGGGACTGGTCAGAAGACCCACCCCCGTGGGGAACAGATGATGCCGGAGGAACTGCTCCCACGCACTCTCCCGGTGTAAGACCGGCAGAGTGCACGGACTAATGACAGACCATATGAGGGGACGGCGGGGGACGTTAGTCCGACAGCAGCCTATGTACGGCAAAATTAGCGACCGTACGGTACCCTATCTACGTTGGCCGCCATGCAACAAGCTTATCGGATAGGGTCTGTTAACATCAATAGCATTGGGACGCTGGTAAAAATCAAGATGCTCAGTGACATGATAAAGGCTGCGGATTTAGACATTGCACTATTACAAGAAGTTCGGGTACTTCCCCCCTCGGACTTTCACGGTTACGACATTTACTGTTCTCCGTGTGACGAGAGAGGCGTTGGCACAGCTATACTATTAAAGGAAGGGATACGTGGCCTTCTGCCCGTGGTACGGCCGTGACCATAGGTGGAATCCGTTTGATCAACATATACGCACCGTCAGGCTCGAATAAGAGAAGGGACAGAGGAGATTTTTACGCCCATGAGGTTACACCGTTGTTCCAGGGACTACACGATGGTTGCATACTCGGCGGAGATTTTAATTGTGTGCTCGACAGAAAGGACCAACAACCTAACTATACCACTAGCCAAGAACTTAGAGAGCTGATCAACGGGATGGAATTAGTCGATACATGGGACCTGAAGTATCGCAACCAACCAACCAGGATTTTTTACTAGCCACTCCGTGGGCCGTTTGGACCGAATCTACGTTTCTAGGGCGTTAGCAATGTCGACGGTGGACGCAGAAATATGGCCGACAGCGTTTACAGACCACGAGGCATATATTTGTACCGTTAACCTTGATAGACAGCAGGTGTGGAGACGGAGGGGTAATTGGAAGATGAACGTCTCCCACCTGCGAAATGCAGAATGCCGTCGCATGGTGGAGGACGCGTGGCATGGCTGCCTCCGTCGACGAAATTCTTTCGGTTCTGTCCTGCAGTGGTGGATCGAGTGCACGAAGCCAGCTTTACGGAGGACGTTAATAAGTTATGGGAAGGAGGTTTCTCAATGGCAGCGCACGACCACTGAGTTTTACTTTACGGCTCTCCGGGAACTGTTAGCTCAACCACCTACACCAGAACGCCAGACGGCCGTTCACCGAGTTAAGTTGAAGCTGGTACAACTTGCGACGCAGAGAATGGCAGGTACGATGATACGCGCGAGGTCGCAGGATTTCCTGCCCAACGAGGTTCCCTCGATGCATTATGTTATAAAGGAAAGACGAAGAAGACGCAGGAATTTAATACATGAGATCGATCTCGGCGATGGCCGTCCTTTTACAACACAAAGGGGCATAGCACAGGCGTTCACGGATCATTTTAGCAGATTCTATGCGAGCAGCGGGTAGGGTCAGAGGGAGCTGGGGAACGTCCTGGAAGAGATCCCAGACGCGACGAGTGTGAACGTGGAAGCGGACTGGTTATCTGAAATTACGTGTGAAGAGCTGGAGGAAGCGATTACACGAGGTGCTTGCAACAAGTCCCCAGGTCCAGACGGATTCCCGTTGGAATTTTACCGTGCCTTTGTGACCATTATGACACCGATGTGGCTATGTATGTTTAATGAGCTTCTGCGGCAAGAAGTACCGGTTCACATTCAGTTCACGGAAGGGCTCATGATACCGATACCGAGCCGGCCGCGGTGGTCTAGCGGTTCTGGCGCTGCAGTCCGGAACCGCGGGACTGCTACGGTCGCAGGTTCGAATCCTGCCTCGGGCATGGGTGTGTGTGATGTCCTTAGGTTAGTTAGGTTTAAGTAGTTCTAAGTTCTAGGGGACTTATGACCTGAGATGTTGAGTCCCATAGTGCTGAGAGCCATTTGAACCATTTTTGATACCGATACCGAAGCCCCGTGGTGGCAAACGGCCTTGTGATTATCGCCCCTTGACCCTCCTTAATAGTGACTACAAGATCTTCATGCGCATCCTGGGAAGTCGTATCAAAAAGTCGCTGGAGAATCGAATACATGCCGATCAGACTTGCCTTGGCGGCATCAGTAATATCCACACCGCCTCGGGAGACTATCGTGACGTCGTCGCCCTCGCGGCTGCATGCCGCCTCCGGGGGGCGATGGTTGCAGTAGATTTCGATCATGCTTTTGATCGCGTGGATCATGTGTACCTTGCGGCCGTGATGAACAGGATGGGTGTCTCGCCATTATTGACCAATACTGTGATGCGACTGTTGCACGGCGCCAGATCAGCGATGGTGGTCAATGGAGGGAGAACTGAGTATTTTAAGATCTTAAGATCAGTGAGACAGGGTTGCCCCTCGTCGATCCTCCTTTACGCGATCGCCTTAGAACCGTGCCTCGCAGGCCTTCGCCGCCGTCTTACCGGGATCTCCCTACGGCATTTGTCATTCAAATGCAGAGCATACGCGGATGATATTGTGTTCCTCGTACGGAATGGGAGGGAGACTGAAACAGCACTGGATTGGCTACAGACGTATGGGATGGCAGCTGGCAGTGTGATCAACTACCGAAAATCACAATTCATGCATGTGGGGCGTGGACTAGAACCAGGAACGGAAGGACCCTTACCTGCCGTGGAAACCCTCCGCTGTTTGGGTATCACCTTTCATAAAGAGACAGCGAGAACGGCTGCGGACAACTACCGAAGGCTGTTACTCAGAGTCCGCACGGCAGTACGACTAAACGCCCTACGGTCGATGGATATGCTGCAGCGAGTGGTACTCGTCAACCTTTATCTCGCGCCCATGATGCGCCACCTGACACACCTTCTCCCCTTGACGCGCACGATGGCTATGAGGATTCAGGCGGCTTTTGGGTACTATGTGTGCCTGGGACAACTCTTTAAGGTACAGTACAACACGCTTACCCTCCCGGCGCGAGAGGGGGGCGTTGGTTTAGTGAACGTGCACGAGAAAGCGCGTGCCATGTATATTGATACTATGCTCAAACGGTGGCGCAACAGGAATCACTCGCTTACGGGGACGATCATCGAAGAACTCGTACCAACATCGCATCTTCCTCCAGTCAGTGTCGGCCATATATCGCCCCCTTTATCGTATGTGCGCACGTTCATCGTGGAACACAGTTACGTTCGAGAGCGTTTACCGACGACCCGACAGTCGACATCGAAGGACGTGTACCATCTGCTTCTTCGACAGATCGCCCGGAATAGGGTGGAACGCAAACATCCAGCTGTTAATTGGCACGTGGTGTGGCGCACGGTCCACCACCCCCACCTACCTACATCAGTCAGATCAATTTGGTACATTGTCGTCAACCGAAAATACCCTACAAATGATAAAAAGTACACAATACATTTGGCGGATTCGCCCTTGTGTCACCACTGCGGCGTGCTGGATACGGACGACCATCGGCTGGTCTGCGGCGAGGCATTGGCTGTCTGGACTCTCGCAAGAAAGATAATAGCGTTCATGCGGCGCACTATCTATACAGCAGTCTGTTCTGACATAGTCTTTTTTCCAGAGGAAACGTATTTTCCGCGTCATAAGACGAACGCAGTGGCGTGGATCACAGGTATGACGGTCCATTACATCTACAGAGACACACGTACGAACTTACTGAACGTCCTGGATTACTGGCACTACTTGCAAGATGGACGCACAAAACTATTACGGCTACAAAAGTACAAGGATTGGTATGCCAGTTTCCTAGTAACGGTTTTTGCGGACCCGCCATATACTTGGGGTGTGCCGGGTGCGCAAAGATGAGCGGCGGTGCTTTCGTTGTGAAACCGACCCAGTAATGTGATCGACTAAGAACACTATGCGAATATGCGACCTACGAAAAATACAGGCTTGAACAGTTAGCAAATGGATGTACTTCAAATTTTGTTTTCATATCCATAAATACTTTTCTTTAGGGTGCCGGAGGTGGCCCCACTTTGATTTTGTTGTTATTTCATGCTGCATGGTAGGACGGCAGCGAGGTTCCTTCCCGGACAGTTATCATGTGTCAGGACGTACTATGTTTATTTTGTGAATAATAAAGTTTTCTGTTTCTCCTACCTAAAAAAAAAGGTGGTAGAGCACTTACCCGGAAAAAAAGACGGACAGAGCATCTGCTGTAAACAGGGGATCCCGCGTTCGAGTCCCGGTCGGGGCACACTTTTTCCACTGTCCCTGTTAATATTTATCAACGCCTGTAAGCAGCTAAAAGTCTCGATTTCATTGTAATTACACGTTCCGTATTCGGTTGCACACCATCACATTCCACCATTTTGCATGACCCCGTTACATCAATATGATTCTATATGCGTTCTTTAAGAATGGATACCTAGCTGTAGTTCCCACACGGTTTGTACCTCCCAAAGAGTTCCCCTTCGATCTTGATGGTGCGAACGTTTGTGATCACTCTGGCACGCTATTTTTCATTCAGTGTTCATACTGCAAGTTAATGGTTTATTTTGAACATTTCTTGAATGTCGACGATGTCCATTCTACGAAATGTAATACGTAGATCCCATAGAGGTCTCTGCACCCCCTGGACATTCATTTCCTGTCGCCTTCGCGGTGCACATAGTGAGTCAGTAGCAGCTGCCGGCCGCTGTGGCCGAGCGGTTTTTGGCGCTTCAGTCTGGAACCGCGCGACTGCTACGGTCGCAGGTTCGAATCGTGTCCCCGGCACGGATGTGTGTGATGTACTTAGGTTAGTTAGGTTTAAGTTCTAGGGGACTGTTGACCTCAGCTGTTAAGTCCCATATTACTCAGAGCCATTTGAGCCATTTCATGAGTTACAAACAACACAACACATTTCGTAAACTACGTAATCGCAAAAACCTTTGGTACATTTTAGGACACAAATGTAGTGTTTTGCCAATAAATCAACGCTACGATCTGGCGATGGGCTCTGGGCCGAAACTACTAACGGTACAATAAAACTATTCCCAAAAATCTTGTGGCTGCCTGCAGTATTTCCTACAGTGCAAACGTGTATAATCTTACTTTAAAGTTTACGGCAAGAACAGTTCTTAAGGAGTATGTTATGACTCTTTCGTGACCAGCGGGACACGGGTCGCATATGCAGATAAATTTCTCTGATTTCACGGGGATGCGAAAGCCCCACACGTGTGTGGTGGTGCGAGCTGGTGTTGAGTGTATTGACTGTCTGGAGCTGACAGGCCCGGTGTTTGGCACTTCATGTGCGAGATATCGGTTAATTATTTCTGTTGTGCATTGCGTGTCTTTTGTGTCGGTGCTTTTATGTAATTTTTTCCTGTCTGCAATAGGTAAGCTACGTAAAGGTATTTATTGTCTTTTTTTACACTGTTTGGTATGCAGACTTGCGCACATATTTATTGATAAAACACTTTTAAATCTGATTAGTGGTGTCGCCTTTTGGTCAGTGTGTGTAGAGAATTTGTGTTTGTGCCTTCTGTTCATATTTGTCTACATTTTTACATTTATACATTTTATTCGGTGCTGTAATCTTATTTTATTATCGTCGATGTGATATGAAACGGAAAAGTCCACAAACTCACGATATGTTCCTTTTTTATGATGTATGTCGGTGTTCCCCTTCTCTTTACGTTTCTCCCAGTTCAAAGCTGCCTTACAAGAGGAAGGTGGAAAGAAAGTTGGTCGCATTTTCTGCGTTATTACAGCTCCCCGTGATGAAACTGTTCGACTGTTGTAACGCGCAGAAGAAAATTACACAGAGGGCGCCAGCCAGCATTTGAGTGTGCTACTGTCTCTGTCTGCGGTGGCCGAGTCGGTCTGCAGAACCCGCCATTTGGAATGGATACTGAGGTAGGCCGTGTTTCTAAATTTCGGTTATTTATAGTAAAATATATATATATATATATATATATATATATATATATATATATATATATATATATATATTACACTCCTCGAAATTGAAATAAGAATAGTCAATAGTTTTTACAGTAATTGGGGAAATTTAAATTAATTCGATCACGACAGGTTAAATTTTTTAATTCGGTAAATGTTTACACGAGATATTGAAAACCAACTATTTGTTGTCCCTGGAAGCAGACAACACACCACTGCGTTTTAGCCGGCCTGTTGAGGGGCGCCGACCGCCGCATCCAGAACACGTGGAGAGAAGTGAGTGAGGTGGCGGGCGGCCGCTGTGTCCCGCGCCACGTGCTGCTTAGGGCACGCGCGCCCAGCAGGTGTCCGCCCTAGCAGCTGATTGTCGCTGTTGCTCTTGCTACTCGAGATGTCGGGACGCGGAAGGGGACGCAAAGCTGCTGCCTTGGCGGAGTTGCTGCTCACGCTAGCAGGAACTTCCGGGAAGAAGAAGAGGAAGACTGCAACGCAGTGCTTTCGCTGCCAAAAGCTTGGCCACGTCGCCAAGCACTGCAGCGGAGCAGTCGCGTGCTTGAAGTGTGCGCAAGCACACGACACATGTGACTGCAAGAAGCAGAAGGACGCCCCCTGCACCTGCGCCAACTGCGGCGGCGCACAGGCGGCCAACGCCCGTTCCTGCGCCTACAGAAGAAATTGGCGCGGGCCGGAGAAGAAGACGCAGAAGCAAGTGACCACCACACACGAAGAGGTGGTCACTTGCACAGAAGACGTCGTCACCAGGCGCCTTAACGACGCCGTACAAGAAGCCATGGCCGCCTTCAAATCCGCCATGGCGGAAGAGAGGGCGGCCATGCTGGCCGAACTGGGCGAGGCTCGGCGTCAGATTGCTGTGCTGACGCAGGAGCTTCGCTCAGCCAAAGCACAACAGTCGACACCGCCACACAGGCGACTCCTCCACGCGTGGAGTTCGCGACGGTGGCCACGCAGACAGACGAGCCTGCCGAAGGGGAGGCCACACAGCACAAGGAGGACACCGAAGCAGCAGCGCAGGAAGAGGGGTGGGAAGAAGTCCCGTTCCTCCCGCTTCCAGACATGTACAGCGCAAGCGCTGTAACGAAGAAGATCGCCGACTCGCTTCGCGATGGTACCTACCCCCACCACGACAACCCCTATCCTTTCGTTCCACCTAACCACTCTAAACCTCCACCCCCACATCAACCAATTGCGTTTCCAGAAGGCCTTGTTGGTCTTTCTAGGGAGGATTACGATTTGATTAATTCCTTCCGTATTTTCACAGAGTGGCAAATGCGCTACATCATCTTCGCTCTGGTCAACGGAGAGTATGAGAAAGCAGGATACACCATATCCACTATCCCAACCGAGGGAGAGCCCTCAGCAACAGCCAAGAAGAAGAAGAAAAATCGTCACACCGACAAGTACAGGAAATAGGTCATCGGCACCCCTTGCCAGTCCAGAAATACCTACCAGTACAGAAAGAAGATTCGACAAGATTCCCAGGTGAGTAAAGGCCAAACGGCCACAAACTTCCAATAGAACATCCTCACAGTGAGGAAGTCACAAAAGGAGAGCTGGGCACGGCGTGCCCGCGGCTGCTGGGAGCCCTGCGCTGCGCCGCGTGCTGCTTAGGGCACGCGCGCCCAGCAGGTGTCCGCCCTAGCAGCTGTGTGTGTGTGTGTGTGTGTGTACACTGATGTCGGTGGGCAGACAGTGTGCCCGCGGCGCGGCTCAGCGACTGCGCCCTACAGCACACACATCACATATAGCCAGCCAGGTCTCTGTGCCGTCTGCCTAAACATTACACTTACCTACAAATAGCCTCGTAGGTCGGGCAACCACAGCTAAAAAACTTGTACGTAAAGTAAACGACAATCAAACATTTTAAAATCAGAGATTGTAAAACAGTCTATATTAAAAGTGCAAGTCCAAATCCGTAACGCCTGTTTATCGTGTTTTCACTGTATGACGGCCGGTTTCATATCCTGGAGGCGTATCTTCAGATCATATGTGCATGTAGAATAAAACTACAGAAGTACCGAACAAAGTACACAGTAAATCGATGTACTCACAAATCTAATACTTCATGTCCCACGAATTCCAAGGTACAAGTGCGTATAAGAACACGTCAGTTCTTGGAAAACCCTTGGGTGAAACACCAGACGGGCATCCGATCCGAAGCATGCATCATCAGGAATAGATCTGCAAAACACAGTCAAAAGACGAGCCCAGACAGCACGTGACAATCCACGTATGATATAATGAAACCTGTGAGCACAAAACATCGCAGAGTGAACGTGGTGTAAATTGAAACACAGCCCGCAGTGTCGGTAGAGTATGAGAAAGAGGAGAAACGTACCATCGTCAAAATCCGCAGGAGGAACAAAGAATTAAAAGACACAACCCTTCCATTCCCTTGCACGCTTCCCGTGAGACTCACATTCCCAACTGTCCACAATTCTACATATCTAATGTACCTTTCCCATCCACTCATTACTCGCGCACGCTTTGGCGATTCCCGTAAGAGTTTGG
The DNA here is from genome assembly GCF_023864275.1 of Schistocerca cancellata. Taxonomy (NCBI): domain Eukaryota; kingdom Metazoa; phylum Arthropoda; class Insecta; order Orthoptera; family Acrididae; genus Schistocerca; species Schistocerca cancellata. Next base: position 211,201,076 of record NC_064635.1, read on the forward strand.
GCAACCTGTGCGCATTCGCACAGACGAAGGTCAATGGCTGGGTAGCCTTTAACTATATATATGAAGACAGTAACTGTTCTCGAAAGAACAGAATACTGTTGATGACCGTGCAGATTTTCCCTGGAATAAATGATGACTAACTGAAAACATCAGCTGCCGACAGGTGTTGTTGATATACCTCGATGTGCACAGCTGAAAATGTTTGCCCCGACCGGGACTCGAATCCGGGATCTCCTGCTTACATGGCAGACGCTCTATCCATCTGAGCCACCGAGTATACACATGAATAGCACGACTGCAGGTTGCCCAAACTCTTACGGGAATCGCCAAAGCGTGCGCGAGTAATGAGTGGATGGGAAAATGTCTATAAGGTACATTACATATGTAGAATTGTGGACAGTCGGGAACGTGAGTCTCACGGGAAGCGTGCAAGGGATAAGTCCCTGCAGTCGCGCTATTCATCTGTAGCGTCTGCCATGTAAGCAGGAGATCCCGGGGTCGAGTCCCGGTCGGGGCACACATTTTCAGCTGTCCACATCGAGGTACATCAACAACACCTGTCGGCAGCTGAGGGTTTCAGTTAGTCATCAAATAAAATAATGATATTATTTTTTTACTACTACTGCTGTACGAACTTGTTTATTGTACTGAAAGTTCTTAGATCTGAGAGATAGGAAAGTCTATTGTTTGCATGCTGAGAAGTTCCTTAAAGCAATTTTTCTCATTATACAAAAGAAAACGGTGTCTTGTTGTTGATAATTCTTCCGGGTTATACGGCCGTGGTCCATGGAATTCTTCTATTCCTAACGTTTCGTCCAATACTACGTTGGACATCTTCAGAGGTATGGCTGGTCCTGCTGAGTCCTGCCGACTGACGAGTCGGGCGTCGGAGAGCGGCCTAAATACCGAGGAAAGTGGGCGTGGTCTAGCTTGCACATAGTAGCAGAGAGAAAACTAGTCAAACATAAAATGTGACTATCCATAATAGTCCGTCATAGGTAAAAAACACTTATCGATTTTGTAACGCCACTGTCCATTTCTCGCTTAATTTCAAGGCCTCTTCTTTTCTATTAAAATTATCTTCATGTTTATAAATTTCAATAGCCTCCCTATGCAGTCGTGGATAATAGTTGGTGGTAGCATTTAAAACTGTAGTTTCAGAAAACTTAACTACATAGTCACCTGACTGAAGTTGTAAGGTCTCAGGCAAATCCAACACCTTCCATGAAAACCCTGACATGATAAGCAAATCCAGTAGTATGTCACATAGCTCCGAATAAATCGTGACATTAAATTAACCACAGTAATACGAGTAACGAGTGAGCAAATGGAATACCACAGACTAACACAAGAATGCCTAAATGCATGTCATACCTTCCCACCATGAGACAGATGCAGTTCCAAGGGGAGAAACGAGAAGTCGAGAGCAGAACCGTGTTAAGCTGGAAGGCCCTACGATAAGGGACGGACACCCACGTCGCCAGCTAATCGCTAGGACCACACCCCAGCCGAAAGTTTTAGCGTGAGACTTTTTTAGCGTCTCTGTTACGTCAGGACCACCCCCCAGCCCATGTTAAAAGCTAGAGCCCTCCAGAAGAACAGTATAGATCTCACGATAACACAAAAAGGGCCACACCCCAGCCACAAGTTTTAGCGTGAGACTTTTTCGCGTCTCTGTTACGTCAGGACCACCCCCCCCCCCAGCCCATGTTAAAAGATAGAGCCCTCCAGAAGAACAGTATAGGTCTTACGATAACACTAAAAGGACCACACCAGCTGCAAGTTTTAGCGTGATACTTTTTCGCATCTCTGTTACATTGCAAACTTTAGAAACATTGACCCACCACGAAAAGTATAACGTTTCTCATTGGATAGACAGAATTTTTGTAGGCAGAGTTTAAGGTTAACATTGAGACCCTGATTGGTCAGATGAAAACACAGCCAGATAGTTTTTTTAAACCAACTTCGGTAAATTGTAGTAAGGAGAAGTTAGGACGGCGAGATGAGCGGAGCTGTGCTGTCCGCCGCCCCCTGACGAACACCGACAAGGTAATGAACGCATGCGATAGCGCATAAAGCTTCACTCAGAACTGCAGAAGTCTCATCTGTTACACGCCCTTTTTGCGTAATACTAGTTTCGATCGTCAATTAAAGCTCATGGTGTTCACATTTGCCACTTGAAGTAAATATCTGAAACGCGATGATTTTTCTGTTATATAGTTATTGAGAAGCCACATCAGCCACTGTAATTTACGACAAGTTAGATAAGTAATTAATGATAATTGAGGGTCACTGTAGACCATTTTGATAGTTTTCTCTTTTGTGAAACTTAATTTAAACCAAGATTATAGATGTAGGTCATCCTTTGATCCGTTGTAGAACTTGGAAACCCATTCAGGGAATATTCGTTCACATTTTTGTTGAATGCAGTTGTTTTTTACCATCCTGTATTAAAACATTTCCTTTTATCAATAGTGCAATTTATAAACAATGTTTTGTGAGTAGAATAAAATTCCCAATGGTAAACTTAACTGATTTTTCGACGTTATTTTACCAGCTAACTAAAAATAGGAAAGCCTTGAACCCCTTCCACTAAATTTAGTTAGTATTAAGATTCTTTTACAGGGAGTGTAGTGGAGCTGACGCTGAAATCATTAAGTATTTGGTTATATCATCGCTAGTCTCACTGAACTCTTCTGAACTCTACATGTCATGTGTGGTCTGGCGTCTCCTTACCAGCAACAGGTCCCAGGTTCAAACTAGTCAATTCCCTAAAAAACACGCTCAGAGCGTCGTTGCGCGAAAGTGGTAGGGAGACACGATATAGAACAAACAGACACCACGCAGAATGTTAGAAAATGGCGACCCTGCCAGGATGGTAAAATACCATGACTGAAGGTCGACCACATGCCCAACTAGGTCAGAAAAATATACTGTTGAAAAATTTTCGTAATAAAAAAATTTTTTTTGAACGTTATAAATAGTCGAAAACAGTAGCTGCAGCGATAGATAGTAAGAAAGTATTCATTAAAAATGAGACAGTCTGGCAAAGACAATAGCATAATTAAGTTATGAATTTTAATATTGTTAGAGTTAAGTTTTCTCCTCAATGCAAGCGCACAGGTGGCAGATACATCGTTGACAAGTTGGTTCTGACCCAACAAGTAAGTGAATTGATTGTCAAGTCGTGTGTGCAAAAAGTTTATGAAACGCGTGAGATCGTATGAGCACATGTTGACGCGAAGTAGGGCTTTTAAAACAGAAAATAAGGGATTCGGAAAGATTAGCAATGGCAGATCGAGACCTTGACCGAATTGAGGTAGAGACCCAGCATGAAAATGGATAGAGAATAGAGGACAGTACAACAGACGATGCAGTATCGCGAGAAATAGGACATATAACGCACCATAACGAGGATAACGTACGTCAAGGCATAGAAAACATAAGTCAGCATACGACAGAGGAGCAGGAAAGTAGAGAGACAGTCGATGGGAATTCTAACTTGCGTCTTGAATACGTAGAACCCATAGTACAAGTAATCAGAGCTCCCTCACCACAGAGTACAAGGAATGCGAGCAGAAACGTGTCACAGCACAGTTCAATGCAATCGGTTGCGAACCAACACTTGGGCGAAAACACAGAGCGTAGGACGTCGGAAGAAAACGCAATAGGACCCACCAATCTGGCAGAATTATTACAACAAATTACGGAAACCATGACAAGGCAAAATAAAGACATAGCGAACCAAATTCAAATTCAGAATGCAGAAACCACGAGACGAATGCGTGCGATTAAAGAACAAAACAAAAAAATTCAGTTACACCTAAGTCATATTGAAGACGAGGCAAAAGAATCTCGAGAAGTGATAGGAAACTTAATAACAGGACACCAATTGAAAACAGACATTGACAAGGTACAAGCGGGCGTACAAACATTGCGTAATGACATTCAGGAGGAGATCAAAACATTACGTAACAACACCCAGGGAGAAGTCAAGAAACTAGAGAAACAGATAAACGAAATTACTAGACAAGCAGCAGGTACAGCGCGTGAAGTTGTTGAAAACAGTGTGTTACACAAACGTATCACAAAAGCAGCGCTGAAAAGATATGATAACCGCGTAGTCAAAATAGAAGCGCAAACGAAGCGACAATTTCAGAAATTACGAACAGAGTTGTTGCAAACCATTGAAGAGCGTAGTGAACAGGATCGAACAAGCACAGAGTCTGCAACCACATCCGTATCTGTAACAGCACCGGAAAAACAAGCAATTAACTAAGATATTACGCATTTGTGATTCCAATCACAGGCGGAAAGTAACATATATGAAATCAGACAGCCTGCACAGCAACAAACACGCTTCGAAATTCTTGATGAACAAACGTCATCACAAACACATGCGGAACCACAAATGTATGTTTCAAGACAGTTTGGATCGTTCAATGAAGCAGCAAGGTTAGCCAGACAAGATATCGAACCAATACCTGACAATGGAAAGCCAGGTCGCGAAGAGTACAGTGCAATACATTCAGCTACACGTTCACAACCGATGGAAGAAAATTATTGCGTACCACTCCAACGATACTACGCAAGGGTAGTTACAGTGGACAATATCCAATGGATCTACCACAACCGGAAAGAACGACGGGAGAAATGATCAGAAACAAAAGTGGCGAAGAATCGCGAATTTCATATGGAACTATGACGAAGTACGACAACGATCATTTCCTCACAGTCAGAAAATTTCAACACTTTCGAGAAGGAAACTCATTACATCCACGAACTTTTATTGATCAATTCCGAGTAGGATTACCAGAACACTGGACGCTAGCACACAAATTAGACTTTATATGTGCACACATGTCAGGAACAGTCGCAGAAACCATGCAGAATGTTGCAGCGACATGCCGATCTACGAAGATTTCGGAGAGAAGTTTCTCTCACGACATTGGTCCAGCGAAGCACGGAACAGAGTGAAGTACGAATTATTACAGAACCCATATATTGAAAATTCAGGAGAGAAGAGTCCCGTGAAATTTTTCGAATTAATGACAAAGAAAAATCAATGCTTAGATGTAACATACAGTGACGGAGAGTTGATTAAATTATGCGCGATGAAGCTACCACTGAAATACCAGCAATCATTAATAGGTCGCGGAGGCAATGACGTCGAAGCATTTAAAGGTATTCTAAGGGAACTAGAGTTCATATTTTCGGAAGATGACGCAAGAAAAAGACGAAGCGCACGTGAAAACGAAAGCAAAAAACAGTGGAATCCAAAAGACACAGTACGAAGAAACAATAATTACGAACCATGTGATAACTTCGCACCAAGAAACGACAATAGATTTCAACAAAGAACCGGTTATGGATTTAGAAGAGAATATGGCAATAACTATAATTCACCTAGGAACGGCAACAACTATTACAGAGGGAATAACGACAACCGGAACGGGTACTGGAGAACCAATAGACCGACAAATTATCAACAAAGAAACCACTATCAACAAGCTGAACAAGAAAAGAGAATACAGATAGAAGAGGTGGAGGTAAGACCACCGAACCCCGATAAACGTTCGAACTGACAGCTAAGCGCCCATGCCAAAGAGAATGGTTCAAATGGCTCTGAGCACTATGGGACTTAACAGCTATGGTCATCAGTCCCCTAGAACTTAGAACTACTTAAACCTAACTAACCTAAGGACAGCACACAACACCCAGCCATCACGAGGCAGAGAAAATCCCTGACCCCGCCGGGAATCGAACCCGGGAACCCGGGCGTGGGAAGCGAATACCAAAGAGAATGACGCAGCGACCCGGGACAATTGCAGCACCTTGAACAGAGAAGTAAAAATCTTATCACGAGAAGAGAAGAAGGAAGAAACAAATCCGCAGGGACCAGATGAAAACGAAGACAAGAAAATAACAATATCGTGTTGGGACGAAATTAATTGGGAGAATACTGACGAGGAAGATGAATTACCAGAGGCATGCACAACGAATGTAGGAGGAAAGGACGAAGTAATGAGTATTGCAGAGCTATTTGAGATAGAAACCAGGGAAAGCGAATTCAATGAGGATTGCGCAGTCGACAGAAGTTGAAAATAAGTTATAAGTGGGCACACAACCCAACGTATATAATGAAGGAAGTTATGAAGTGATAATTAGAGCATTTAGATGCGATTATGTGGAAGTAGCGACGAAGAAGGAGAAGATAGACGAGGATGAGGAAAAAGTAGAGGATGTTGAAGAAAGCGTAAATGAAGGTAGAAATAGAGAAGAGGAAATAAAAGAGAGAGAAGAAGCAATCGAAGCTTATCCTACAGAAAGTTCGAATTCACAAGGGAAGTTCCTGAAAAGACTCATGTATGATTCAGTGGAAGATTCCTTGATGCAAGAAGAAGAAGAACAGAACCAACCCTTTCAAATTCAACCAATTGTGAAGGCCATGGTAAAGCACATCCCAGTCAGTATTGTAATTGATAGCGGAAGTGAACTGACTGCGATCTCAGGAAATTTATTCATGCAGTGAAATGCCAATGAGGAATTGCCAGTTCTGAAAACACGTAATATTAAAGTAAGAGGTCCTATTAGAAACAATGCTGCTGAAGTTACGAGACAAACAAGGTTAACTCTTTCGTGTCAAGATCAAAAGATCGAAGCCAACTTTGTGATTATACCTAAACTAACTGTAGATTTGATTATAAAATGGTTCGAATGGCTCTGAGCACTATGGGACTTAACATCTGTGGTCATCAGTCCCCTAGAACTTAGAACTACTTAAACCTAACTAACCTAAGGACATCACACACATCCATGCCCGAGGCAGGATTCGAACCTGCGACCGTAGCAGTCCCCCGATTCCGGACTGAGCGCCTAGAACCGCTAGACCACCGCGGCCGGCAGATTTGATTATAGGTGCAGATAATTTAAATTAGAGACGAGCGATAATAGATATGGGGAAAGGTAGCATAACATTCGGGAATGTCACACTTCTCTTTGAGCAAAAGCTAAAATTAGAAGAAATACCAGTTATAAACAAACAATTAAGAATGATGCGAGATAAAGAGGATGAAGAATTAGAATGGTATGCACAAAAGGGGGAATCGCCTCAACTCATGTTATAAGTCCATAAAGAAATCGACAAAAAATTGCAAGAAGTTCAAGGTATTTCGGAACACACTAAAGGAGAATTAGAGGGTATTTTACGAGATAAAGCAGAGGTATTTTTACCTAAGACTGGCAGTATTAAACACTTTCAGTATAAGTTTGAAGTAAAACAGCACAAACTATTTAGAGTGCCACCCTATACAATCCCATTAAGCTACAGGAATAAAGTATTCCAGGAGATATCTAAAATGTTAGATGACAATATTATTGAACCAGCTACCTCCACATATAACAGCCCGCTCCATATTGTACAAAAACGAGATGGGAGCATCAGGTTAGTGCTTGATTCCAGACAGATCAACACAATCATAATCACTGAGACAGATCGCCCAGAAAAATTAGAGGAATTGATACAAAACTTCCACCGTGCTAAGGTATTTTCATCAGTTGATTTACGGAATAGTTTCTAGCAAATAGAATTGGCCCCAGAATGTAGAAAATTTACAGCATTTATCGTATTCGGTACATGTTACCAGTTTAAACGATTGGCATTTGGTTTAAACATATCATCAGCAGCATTTATTAGGGGATTTAATACTATACTCAGTCCTGAAATTTTACAAAAAATTACTTGTTATGTTGATGATGTGATTATAGCAGAACCCTCTTGGGAACATCACAACGACACATTAAATCAGTTTTTACAGATCATGAAAGAGCGTGGGGTCACAGTAAATATAACAAAATCCAAATTTGGAAGGCGAGAGGTCAAATTTCTAGGACACATAATTTCCGAGAAAGGGGTAATGCCCGACCCAGAAAAACTAACGGAAATCAAAGAATTCTGTACTCCATGTAATAAGAAAACTCTCAGAGGATTTCTAGGTCTCACCTAGGTCTAATGAACACAAAAAAGGCAAAACCTTAGGACTTCACCATGTGAGCCATATCAAAAAGTTTGAACATTAATTTTATTACTGGTAAATAATCAGCACAATACTTCAAGATTATGTTGCAGATAAGTTCGTCAGGAGAAAGAAGAATGAAGAGAGAGGAAGGTGGGAAAAAGAAAGTAGTTTCAATAAAAACAAAAACAAAAATAACACCAATAGTCCATAGATTAAGGTGAAGGGATAAAGCGTAGATAGTCTAACAGCATGAAATACTAAAATGCTATACACCACGACACTACACAAAAATAAAATACGAATTTGAGGATTCTTGTAGACGTTAGGACTAAAAATAAATTAGAATTGTAACATGGAAAGGGCGCCAAAATTTGTAAAGCTTTTAAGAAGGCGTAAAACAATGTAGGTACTAGACATATGTTAAATGATTATAAGTAAAACTTTTTGTAAGAACCATTGTAAAAACTCCAGCAAGGACGAGATGCAACGACCCACAAGTTTCAACGCGAGAAGTATCAAGAAAGAAAAGGACGTAATTAGCAAGACACGATTCCTACAAGGCAGAAGCGTCGAGAGAAGGGAAATGACAGCGAGACCAACAGAAGGTCCTTGTAGCTGAAGTGGGCTGTATATCTGCTGAACCACAGGGTGGCGGAACACGGAAGGGACTGGTGCAGGGACTCACAAGCAAACACCAGACTTTCACCGCTCGTAAACCACGGAACCACCCGCGACTCAGCGGAGTGAGCAAAAAAACGGCCCAAGGAGAAGACGGCTTGGGCAAGCCACCACTGGCAAAAAATATGTGTAAAGTCACACTGCTGCTATTAAACAGCACGCTGATGCACGAAACTGAAGAAAACTTCCACAAAGTAAAAATGACACGCCCAAACAATTTATCAAACTGCTACTAAGAGGAGAACTTCAAAGCGACTAGTTATCAATAAATATTTCCATATTCTGCCCAGAGAAGAACCAAGAAGCTAGTAAGAAGCAGAGAAAAAGCAGGAAGAACAGAAGTTGAAGATTTGCAAGATTGAGACCAAGAAAGAGGATGGGTGAAGAATAGACGACATACCTTCCCAAATCCCTATCCTATTGTAAACCAGTCGTCGGCGAAGTATTACAACGAAAAACAACCGCTTTCAGCGACACATAACGATGACTTTCACGCATACAAAGCCAGTAAACCACGAGATTCTGCACTCACAGCTCCATTCCATTATGGGACCTCCACAACAGCAACACACACTTGCAAAGCCAACAAGGAACGAAGAACAAAGCTGTACAACAAATACTTGCCCACATCCATCTCGCTCAAGTCCATCACCTTCGTGCAAAAAAAAACATTTGCCAACCTCATGCTTAAACATTCATAGGATTATGTGAACGTGTGAAATCAAATTATGTGATGTAGGAATTCTGCAAAAGAAACGTGTGAAAAACTAAATACGTTAAGCGCACCAGACAGCTAATAAACTACAAAATAACAGTCACTGACTATGGACTTAAGTAAAAAATAGACTATCGATAAAAATAAGTCATTAGTTCTGAAATGGACAGTATATAAAAAACAAAAGTAAGGCATAATAAACACTAAAACTATATGCCACTTATTTTCTCCTCATAAAAATAAAAGAATAACTATATCTTACTTATTTTCTCCTTATAAAAACAAATAATAAAAAATTATCTTGTTGAAGGTTTCCCCTTTTTTTTAACATTTGTACCATTAGTTAGCATAATATCTCAATACTTGTGTATGTATGTTTCTTTGTCAATGCAATTCTTGGAATTAATTCTTATTTGTTAGTGTAACAATGTTGAAATGAGTGTCTAGAAACAAAAAGATTTTACTTGTACATGATATTTAGAAAATGTGTTAGGAATAGATTTTACTTAATTACAACATTTATAACAAAAAATTTATTTCTAAGAAAATCGATGTGAAAGACTCCTCACTTTCGATAACAAACTTCTTAAAAAACAAACTTCACACTTAAATAAAGAAAGAAAATAATTAAAAATCAATAATAGCATAAAAATATTCTTCTCTTGTCATTTTTGAGAATAATGTGGAAAAATATAAAAATATAAATTAGTAATACAAACTAGCATAGAACCAGAATAGCGTGGCTGAACAGTAGGCAACAAAATTTAGATAAAGGAATAATTTTTGACTGACTTAGACAACGATTCAATCATTGCCTAAATTCAGTGCAAAAATTAAGTTCGAAGGGTAGTGATATGTAAGGTGTCAGGCAAATCCAACACCTTCCATGAAAACCCTGACATGATAAGCAAATCCAGTAGTATGTCACATAGCTCCAAATAAATCGTGACATTAAATTAACCAGAGTAATACGAGTAACAAGTGAGCAGATGGAATACCACAGACTAACACAAGAATGCCTAAATGCATGTCATACCTTCCCACCATGAGACAGACGCAGTTCCAAGGGGAGAAACGAGAACAGAAGCCGAGAGCAGAACCGTGTTAAGCTGGAAGGCCTTACGATAAGGGACGACACCCACGTCGCCAGCTAACCGCTAGGACCACACCCCAGCCGCAAGTTTTCGCGTGAGACTTTTTTCGCGTCTCTGTTACGTCAGGACCACCCCCCAGCCCATGTTAAAAGCTAGAGCCCTCCATAAGAACAGTATAGATCTCACGATAACACAAAAAGGCCCACGCCCCAGCGGCAAGTTTTAGCGTGAGACTTTTTCGCGTCTCTGTTACGTCAGGACCACCCCCCCCAGCCCATGTTAAAAGATAGAGCGCTCCAGAAGAACAGTATAGATCTTACGATAACACTAAAAGGACCACACCAGCTGCAAGTTTTAGCGTGAGACTTTTTTGCGTCTATGTTACGTTGCAAACTTTAAAAACATTGACCCACCACGAAAAGTATAACGTTTCTCATTGGATGGACAGAATAGAGACCCTGATTGGTCAGATGAAAACACAGCCAGATAGTCTCCCTCTGAGACCCTTTGTTAGTGCGATTGATTCCCCTACTTATCAAATATCTAGGTATCTAGCTACTCTTCTAATACATTGGTAAGACTGATTCTTATGTGAGGGATTCACGTCATTTTATTGAGAAAATTGAAGGTCTAACCTTGGCTCCTGAAGACATTCTGGTCAGTTTTGATATTGTATCTCTGTTTACTACGATTCCGGCCAATGAAGTTATGGTTTACATAACGCAAGTTTTCCCTGAAGATTTGACCGCTCTGTTTAGACACTGTCTCACATCTAGCCAGTTTCAGTGGGATGAGGAGTTTTATGAGCAAGTGGATGGTGTTGCCTTGGGTAACCCATTGAGCCCTGCGATTGCCAATTTTTACATGGAGAAATTTGAACAATTTGCGTTGAATAAAGCAAATAAGAAACCATGTTGTTGGTATCGTTATGTAGACGACACATTCGTGGTTTGGAAACACGGTAAAAAAGCCTTAGACGAATTTTTTGATTATCTTAATAGCATAAACCCTAAAATTCAGTCTACCATTGAAGTGGAAAAAGACCAGGCTATTTCGTTTCTCGATGTGTTAGTCATGAGACAGACCGATGGCAATCTAAAACATAAAGTGTTTCGGAAGAGCACACATACTGACAGATACTTACATCAGAACTCCAATCATCACCCACAACAAAAAAGAGGTGTAATCAAAAGTTTAGTGGACAGGGCAAAACGGATTTGTACGCAGGAACATCTGGATACGGAACTGAATCATCTGAAACAGACCTTCGAAAAGAATGGGTACTCAAACAAAGAAATTAATAGAGTTTTAAGACCTAATTACAGCAGGCCAAAGGACAAGGATGGTACACAGCAATGGAAGAACACGGTGTCTTTACCTTTCATTAGTAAGGTTACAGATCGAATCGGCAAAATTTTGCTGAAACATAAAGTGAAACCGGTATTAAAAAAAAAAATAGGACAAGTACTTCGTTCTGTTAAAGATAGAAGGCCACCATTATCATCTAGCGGTGTGTATGAAATCCCGTGTACCTGTGGCAAGGTCTATATTGGTACTACGAAAAGAAGTGTGAATACGAGAGTAAAGGAGCATGAAAGTCTTTGCCGACTGGGAAAAATAGATAAATCGGCCGTTGCGGAACATGCACTTCAGTCAGGTGACCATGTAGTTAAGTTTTCTGAAACTACAGTTTTAAGTGCTACCACCAACTATTATCCACGACTGCATAGGGAGACTATTGAAATTTATAAGGATGAAGATAATTGTAATAGAACAGGCCTTGAAATTAAGCGAGATATGTACAGTGGCGTTACAGAATCAATAAGTGATTTTTCTCTATGACGGACTATTATCGATAGTTACATTTTATATTTGACTAGTTTTCTCTCTGCTACTATGTGCAAGCTAGACCACGCCCACTTTCCTCGGTATTTAGGCCGCTCTCCGACGCCCGACTCGTCAGTCGGCAGGACTGAACACGACCAGCCATACCTCTGAGGATGTCCGACGTAGTATTGGACGAAAAGTTAGGAATAGAAGAATTCCATGGACTACGGCCGTATAACCCGGAAGAATTATCAACAACAGTACCATCCGGTCGTGAAAGCCTTCATTGTAAAACGGTGTCTTGTCATTTATGCGCATGTTTCATTTTCTTACCAACCTTTCTCTTACAATTATTTTTAATGGATGATGCAACCCAGTACGGTTTGCAGCTAACAGCGAACTCATTGCACCTCTCGAGTATCTCTGTGCAGATACAGTAATTTGCAGCTTTAGCATAGCGGCACGGAAGACAGAGCAGTACTGCAACGCGTTATCCAGATTTCTGCAGATTAGAGGTTAGGAGAAAATATTTAGTTTTATTTATTTGTTTTATTTTTTTTTTACTTTATTTGTTTTATTTATTCAATCAGGGCCAACTTACGTTATTCATAGACAGTTATCTAGGGGTAGTGTCTTTCATTCATAATCAAATCGTCTTCGGTCCCGGGTTCGATCCCCGCCACTGCCTAAATTTTGATAAATAATCAGCATTGGCGGCCGAAGACTTCCGGCATAAGAAGTCAGCCTCATTCTGCCAACGGCCTTATCAAAGAGGGCGGAGGAGCGGATAGAGGTTCAGGGCAGTCTCTTGTCCTAGGGGTGGGAAATTGCCCCTAAAGGCGGAAGAATCAGCAATGATCAACGACATGAGGATGCAGAAGGCAATGGAAACCACTGCATTAAAGACACGTAACGTGTATCCACAGGACATGTGGCCTGTATTTGAAGAAGTGTCATGATGATCTCTCCATTGGCAAAAGATTCCGGAATAGTCCCCCCTTCGGATCTCCGGGAGGGGACTGCCAAGGGGGAGGTTACCATGAGAAAAAGATTGAATAATCAACGAAAGGATAACTTTCTACGAGTCGGGGCGTGGAATGTCAGAAGCTTGAACGTGGTAGGGAAACTAGAAAATCTGAAAAGGGAAATGCAAAGGCTCAATCTAGATATGGTAGGGGTCAGTGAAGTGAAGTGGAAGGAAGACAAGGATTTCTGGTCAGATGAGTATCGGGTAATATCAACAGCAGCAGAAAATGGTATAACAGGTGTAGGATTCGTTATGAATAGGAAGGTAGGGCAGAGGGTGTGTTACTGTGAACAGTTCAGTGACCGGGTTGTTCTAATCAGAATCAACAGCAGACCAACACCGACAACGATAGTTCAGGTATACATGCCGACGTCGCAAGCTGAAGATGAACAGATAGAGAAAGTGTATGAGGATATTGAAAGGGTAATGCAGTATGTAAAGGAGGACAAAAATCTAATAGTCATGGCCGACTGGAATGCAGTTGTAGGGGAAGGAGTAGAAGAAAAGGTTACAGGAGAATATGGGATTGGGACTAGGAATGAAAGAGGAGAAAGACTAATTGAGTTCTGTAACAAGTTTCAGCTAGTAATAGCGAATACCCTGTTCAAGAATCACAAGAGGAGGAGGTATACTTGGAAAAGGCCGGGATATACGGGAAGATTTCAATTAGATTACATCATAGTCAGACAGAGATTCCGAAATCAGATACTGGACTGTAAGGCGTACCCAGGAGCAGATATAGACTCAGATCACAATATAGTAGTGATGAAGAGTAGGCTGAAGTTCAAGACATTAGTCAGGAAGAATCAATACGCAAAGAAGTGGGATACGGAAGTACTAAGCAATGACGAGATACGTTTGAAGTTCTCTAACGCTATAGATACAGCAATAAGGAATAGCGCAGTAGGCAGTACAGTTGAAGAGGAATGGACATCTCTAAAAAGGGCCATCACAGAAGTTGGGAAGGAAAACATAGGTACAAAGAAGGTAGCTGCGAAGAAACCATGGGTAACAGAAGAAATACTACAGTTGATTGATGAAAGGAGGAAGTACAAACATGTTCCGGGAAAATGAGGAATATAGAAATACAAGTCGCTGAGGAATGAAATAAATAGGAAGTGCAGGGAAGCTAAGACGAAATGGCTGCAGGAAAAATGTGAAGACATCGAAAGAGATATGATTGTCGGAAGGACAGACTCAGCATACAGGAAAGTCAAAACAATCTTTGGTGACATTAAAAGCAACGGTGGTAACATTAAGAGTGCAACGGGAATTCCACTGTTAAATGCAGAGGAGAGAGCAGATAGGGGGAAAGAATACATTGAAAGCCTCTATGAGGGTGAAGATTTGTCTGATGTGATAGGAAGAAGAAACAGGAGTCGATTTAGAAGAGATAGGGGATTCAGTATTAGAATCGGAATTTAAAAGAGCTTTGGAGGACTTACGGTCAAATAAGGCAGCAGGGATAGATAACATTCCATCAGAATTTCTAAAATCATTGGGGGAAGTGGCAACAAAACGACTATTCACGTTGGTGTGTAGAATATATGAGTCTGGCGATATACCATCTGACTTTCGGAAAAGCATCATCCACACAATTCCGAAGACGGCAAGAGCTGACAAGTGCGAGAATTATCGCACAATCAGCTTAACAGCTCATGCATCGAAGCTGCTTACAAGAATAATATACAGAAGAATGGAAAAGAAAATTGAGAATGCGCTAAGTGACGATCAGTTTGGCTTTAGGAAAAGTAAAGGGACGAGAGAGGCAATTCTGACGTTACGGCTAATAGTGGAAGCAAGGCTAAAGAAAAATCAAGACACTTTCATAGGATTTGTCGACCTGGAAAAAGCGTTCGACAATATAAAATGGTGCAAGCTGTTCGAGATTCTGAAAAGTAGGGGTAAGCTATAGGGAGAGACGGGTCATATACAATATGTACAACAACCAAGAGGGAATAATAAGAGTGGACGATCAAGAACGAAGTGCTCGTATTAAGAAGGGTGTAAGACAAGGCTGTAGCCTTTCGCCCCTACTCTTCAATCTGTACATCGAGGAAGCAATGATGGAAATAAAAGAAAGGTTCAGGAGTGGAATTAAAATACAAGGTGAAAGGATATCAATAATACGATTCGCTGATGACATTGCTATCCTGAGTGAAAGTGAAGAAGAATTAAATGATCTGCTGAACGGAATGAACAGTCTAATGAGTACACAGTACGGTTTGAGAGTAAATCGGAGAAAGACGAAGGTAATGAGAAGTAGTAGAAATGAGAAGAGCGAGAAACTTAACATCAGGATTGATGGTCACGAAGTCAATGAAGTTAAGGAATTCTGCTACCTAGGCAGTAAAATAACCAATGACGGACGGAGCAAGGAGGACATCAAAAGCAGACTCGCTATGGCAAAAAAAGGCATTTCTGGCCAAGAGAAGTCTACTAATATCAAATACCGGCCTTAATTTGAGGAAGAAATTTCTTAGGATGTACGTCTGGAGTACAGCATTGTATGGTAGTGTGGGAAAACCGGAGCAGAAGAGAATCGAAGCATTTGAGATGTGGTGCTACAGACGAATGTTGAAAATTAGGTGGACTGATAAGGTAAGGAATGAGGAGGTTCTACGCAGAATCGGAGAGGAAAGGAAAATGTGGAAAACACTGATAAGCAGAAGGGACAGGATGATAGGACATCTGCTAAGGCATGAGGGAATGACTTCCATGGTACTAGAGGGGGCTGTAGAGGGCAAAAACTGTAGAGGAAGACAGAGATTGGAATACGTCAAGCAAATAATTGAGGACGTAGGTTGCAAGTGCTACTCTGAGATGAAGAGGTTAGCACAGGAAAGGAATTCGTGGCGGGCCAAATCAAACCAGTCAGTAGACTGATGGCAAAAAACAGTTATGTGATAAAATTTTTCAAAACTATTTAATCTGCGTTAATGTTGAAGTTATTCAGGTAGTTTATACTATTTAAAATTCCTGCAGTCAGATTGCTAACCGGCTGAGGTGGCCGAGCGGTTCTAGGCGCTACAGTCTGTAACCGCGCGACCGCTATGTTCGCAGGTTCGAATCCTGCCTCGGGAATGGGTGTGTGTGATGTCCTTAGGTTAGTTAGGTTTAAGTAGTTCTAAGTTCTACGGGACTGATGACCTCAGAAGTTAAGTCCCATAGTGCTCAGAGCCATTTGAACCATTCAGATTGCTAACTTGTACAATATGAAATGCTTCTCGTTTCATTATGACAATTAATTATTATTACAGCCCAGCTTTCCTTTCACTTTATGACAGTTGTTTTACTATCACCGATCTGACTTACAAGCAGAGTATTTCAGGTCTTATTTTTATTTATTTAGATAACTTTCAATTTTAGTAATCCGTTTTAAGTGCTTATTTAAAATTTCAACCTTAAATTTTCATTGATTATCGATACATAAATATGATGATAAAAACAAACAAATTACATTTTCGATTGTTGCATAGAAGCATGCAAACACATCAAACTACTTCCTGTAAAACTTTCATTCAGACTAGTTAATATTTCCGATAAAAACTAACTTATGACAATATTGATTTTAACATTTCATATAAAAAAAAATGTTGCTACAAGACACATACCCATTAAAATTCATCAGAAGCATAATGTTTTCCCTTCCTGCTCATACGAGGCTAGCCGGCCGGGTTGCCCGAGCGGTTCTAGGCGCTTCAGTCTTGAACCGCGCGACCGCTACGGCCGCGGGTTCGAATCCTGCCTCGGGCATGGATGTGTGTGATGTCCTTAGGTTAGTTAGGTTTAAGTAGTTCTAAGTTATAGGGGACTGATGACCCTAGCCATTTGAACCATTTGAACCATACGAGGCTACTTCTGGTAATATCAAGATCAGGGTAGCCTTTTTTTTAAGTTCGTCAGTAAAAAAGCTCTCGTAGTCTTCTTGAGGAGGCGCAGTGGTAGGATATCTGATTGCGAGCCAAAGCCTATTTCCTGGGAGCTTGTTGACTGTACAAAACAGGTCTTCAGTATATTTCCTAAACTTATATTCACACAGTGGACAGGAAAAGTAATTGATTTCCAGCGACCGGCAGCCAATCGTGTCCTTTCATTTTTCCTGGAAATCTTGCAACTTGTTTTTCCCAGTTTCAGTTATGCCAAGTTCGGACCAAAGATGGTTCTGTTTTATTGTGACAGAGATCAATAATTATCTTTGGCATCTTTCGGTGTGCCAGAACCCCTTACGCAGTCGGTATTTCAAACCTTTCTTAGTCGTACTTGTAGTTCGAATACAGCCAAATCGTTTTGGGAACTAAGAGTAAACACTATAAAGATGTGAAACAGTCACTAAATTATTTTTGAAAAAAATTTAAGTTCTAGGGTGGTGTCTCCCCTTAAAATGGAAAGTATCAGTTTTTAAAGGAATGAAAATACTCGGGTTAGGAACTTCAAAGCGCTCAGACATATCAACATCAACGTATAAATGCAGGATGCCTAGTATGTATGTTTATTGTATGCAATGGTATCTTGATACGCTTGGTGTTCTATTAATGTACCTCAAAAATTCAAACACAACGAAAAAATTCAATTTACAAGACCATTACAATAGATTTCATGCGAAACGTTATGGACACTTGGAAGGTGAACAGTGGGAAGCCGAGGGAAAAAAAAGCTTTTAAGCCATATGACTGAGGTAAGTATTCATCATATGGAGGCAGAGAAAATAATAATTTTCCCATCACTTTACTACGAAAATGAATTTTTATTTTCAGGAGGAACACTCAACGAATGAATTTGCAGTTAGATCAAGTTACCACAGTGCTTTTCAGCTTGCAAAGGGTTGCGGAGTTCGTTTGATTTTCGGGTTATGTTGACGGTGTGGAAACCCGGGTACAGTTAGGAGTTGTACAACTATTGCGTGGCGTTTGAGTGGTCAGTTTTACAGCAAGATTTTAATGACTTTATAAGTTCGCAGCTACGACTGTGTCCGCGTTTAGACCCGTACATGCCCCTTTTGTACGCAATGAAAAAAAAGGAGATCTATCCACAGAAGCTCAGTGGCTGGCTTCAGCGTAAGTGCGTGTCTTCGAATTAGCATTACTCGAAAAGTACTACCTGATGTTGATACCTTAATAAAAAGTAATAAGTAGTATTCATCGACCTCATGTGTTGAATAAAATGATCTTGTAATATAAATTTGTCAATTTAAATTTCATCCTGAATGGCGGCAGGTGGCCTTTTCAAGTGATTCACGTTTTTTGCTCCATCGGACAAACGTCCGAAAGCGTGTACGGCGTGATAAGTCTGAAAGCAAACAAGGTGGAAGCGTTATGGTCTGGGGGATGTTCTCGTGGCGTACCCTGGGTGATATCGTCGTTCTGGAAGGCACAACGAATCACCGCAAGTATCCATCTATCCTTAGGGAGCATGTCAACCCCTACATTCAGTAGCGCACACGCGTTGTTCGAAGATAGTCGAATTTACCCCTCTACCCCGGCAACCTCGGGGGAGATCAGTTTGGATTCCGTAGAAATACTAGAACACGTGAGGCAATACTGACCTTACGACTTATCTTAGAAGAAAGATTAAGGAAGGGCAAACCTACGTTTCTAGCATTTGTAGACTTAGAGAAAGCTTTTGACAATGTTGACTGGAATACTCTCTTTCAAATTCTGAAGGTGGCAGGAGTAAAATACAGGGAGCGAAAGGCTATTTACAATATGTACAGAAACCAGTGGCAGTTATAAGAGTCGAGGGGCATGAAAGGGAAGCAGTGGTTGGGAAAGGAGTAAGACAGGGTTGTAGCCTCTCCCCGATGTTATTCAATCTGTATATTGAGCAAGCAGTAAAGGAAACAAAAGAAAAATTTGGAGTAGGTATTAAAATCCATGGAGAAGAAATAAAAACTTTGAGGTTCGCCGATGACATTGTAATTCTGTCAGAGACAGAAAAGGACTTGGAAGAGCAGCTGAACGGAATGGACAGTGTCTTGAAAGGAGGATATATGATGAACATCAATAAAAGCAAAACGAGGATAATGGAATGTAGTCGAATTAAGTCAAGTGATGCTGAGGGAATTAGATTAGGAAATGAGACACTTGAAGTAGTAAGGAGGTTTGAGCAAAATAACTGATGACGGTCGAAGTAGAGAGGATATAAAATGTAGACTGGCAATGGCAAGGAAAGCGTTTCTGAAGAAGAGAAATTTGTTAACATCGAGTATAGATTTAAGTGTCAGGAAGTCATTTCTGAAAGTATTTGTATGGAGTGTAGCCATGTATGGAAGTGAATCATGGACGACAAATAGTTTGGACAAGAAGAGAATAGAAGCTTTCGAAATGTGGTGCTACAGAAGAATGCTGAAGATTAGATGGGTAGATCACATAACTAATGAGGAAGTATTGAATAGGATTGGGGAGAAGAGAAGTTTGTGGCACAACTTGACCAGACGAAGGGATCAGTTGGTAGGACATGTTCTGAGGCACCAAGGGATCACCAATTTAGTATTGGAGGGCAGCGTGGAGGGTAAAAATAGTAGGGGGAGACCAAGAGATGAATACACTAAGCAGATTCAGAAGGATGTAGGCTGCAGTAGGTACTGGGAGATGAAGAAGTTTGCACAGGAGAGAGTAGCATGGAGAGCTGCATCAAACCAGTCTCAGGACTGAAGACCACAACAACAACAACAACAACAACAACCTTGTTACTTGTACTTTGCTGTTCATTCCTAATATGTTGCCATTTCTGACGGTGTGAATACGCACGAACCCAAGAGGGAAGCTTACGTTTTGGGAATGAGACGAGCAACAACGACGTTTATATTCTCGCTTTTCACAAACACTTAGCTCCGATCGAACCGTTAACAACGCTCTCGTAAATTCAGCTGCCGAGGCAAAGATCGCACCACACAGAGAGTGAAAAATTTGTGTATAATAGATCGCGGATATTTGAGATTACGGTCTGCGTCTGTGATCTGGATCATGATTTCCATATTTCACGTTTTACGTCTCACTAAATGATCATTTAAGGGCAAAATATACACTTAATTGTAGCAAGCAACACAATGCGCCACGACAACTACGATTGTTTCAGTATAGTGACTGCTACACATTACAAAGATATTTTCGGTGAAGCTTTACAATACGCGAATGTTCCAGAAACAGAAGCCAGTAACCCGATTACTCACATACTGAAAATATGGACCTAGTTTTATTCCCCCCCCCTTCCCCCCTCCCCATCCGCCGCTTTCTCACTAAAATAACTGCAGTGACAAAGTACACTATTCCACGAGTCAGTTGTCAAATTGTTCCCGGAATGTGTCACATCTAAACATTCTTCTTTCGCAATGTCTGCCACAGCGTAGAACACCAAAGGCCAGGCGAGGCCACGTACAGGTTCATCCGAAACGAAGCAATCCTGCTGGCTCTAGCTACCCTAAAATTATATCGGTCACTCTTGTTTCGGGCGGAGCTGTCCCTAACGGTAAGTAACAATACCTCAAAGTCGTCTCCTGGTGGCGGTAGTGCATGAGGTACAACTAAATAACTTGAACACAAGAGCTGCAGATCTAACCGTAATTTTCGGACGGTTATAAACCTGGTATGGTATACCCTTGTTTACATTACGTCCGCCTCATCTCGAGGTTCAACCTCACCCTTTTGTCCGTGTCTGGAGTCAAATTAATTTGTTTTTGGACATATTCCGCCTTGAACAAGCACAATTTTTCTTCTTTTTTTTTAGCCACACGTGTTTCAGTACATCACGACAAACTGTTAAAGAACAAAAGATATGTTGCAAAATACAGAAAGCAGCTGAAATGACACTATGTGTTAACAAGGTATTTTTTGTTTTGTTTTGTTTGTGTTCAGTTTGTGAATGATTCATGCTTACAACGCCAGTGTATCCACGCATTACAATTTCCATCAGACGTATGCATGTTTGAAGAAATAGAAACTGTTCTGATGATTACAGTTGTGGCCAACATTACGAAATTAATTCGCTGATTGCGAATCCGGGTTGACGTCAGCTGTGTGTGACGCAGGAAACTTTGTGTCGGACCGGGACTCGAAACCGGGTTTTCCTCTCATCGCGAGCTGCCGCCACGACCAGTCGGCTACCTGAGCACGCCATCAGGATTGATCCGAAATTCCGAATGTCTAGGAGTCCACATGCACGCTTGTTCGAACGACATTGCAATGTGAAGGTTCGGATACTGTATAAACAGAGACACTGTAACCGTCAAAGATGCATCCGTGCCACGACGAGTTGAAGCGACGATAAAACATTTGTCTCTCTGTGTTTGGGAACCACGAAATGCGAGAGCGTAAGGGCTGCGGACTCTACTGTCCCGTTTGGGTCGGACCTGGAGCCGCGCTCGCACAGCCCGAGTGGTCAAGGTGATGAGGAGGTAGCACTAGAGATGGGGGATCCGCTCTTGAACTAATTCATAGAGTTGAATCTTTCAAAGAAGTGAACAATCAGTGATTCAGAAAAAAAGAACGGTAGCTCCAAACGTTTCCCACTGCAGAGAGAGAGAGAGAGAGAGAGAGAGAGAGAGAGACGGAGCATATCAGCAGCGCCTCTGCTGGTCACAGCACAGTGCACGCCACACAACACAGCCAGCGCCGGCCTCTGCCCTGCTTCTACCTTGGCTGCCTGCATTGTGCAGTGCCCCATTGGATTTTGTGTTCCACATATGCCGTGCCATCTCTGTGCGTCGTCTGCCGCGTGCAGTGTGTGGCGCAGCTTAACTTCGCATCGCACTCTGTCGGCGATCGTTTCAGTCGCACGTCCTGCCCTCTGAACAGTTGATGCGAGCAACAGGACAGAGAGCCACCTAGCGGATAACATAGGAACTACTTGCAACAACCTGCTCACAAGGGAACGGACGATTTGTCTCGGAGCGGGTGAGTTCACCGCTCCCCCCACCCTCGGAACTCGCCCGCTCAACGCTCACCCCACTGTCTCGACTCTAGCCAGAGCATTGAGCAAAGCGACTCAGGTGTCACTCTGGTCTCTGCGGTCTCAGCTCACGCAGTAATACAGCTCGGGGTTCGACCTGCTCGACTCAGCGCCTCTGCATCGGAGTTCATCCCTACTGGATATTGTTCTTCGTAGTAATACCGCTATGTATATTACATTATTATGTTATGTATACATCAATTGTTTTTATTTTATTTTTATTTGTTTAAACTGATTAGATTAGGTTCCTGATGACTCCTCTTACTATAGGATTTTTATTATGGACACTCGAATTTACGCTTTAATTACGAGCGAACCGATAAATGTATCGCAAAATGTGATACATCAATATTTTCCTTGTTTTATTCTGCGTAAGGCTATATGCAGCACTTTCGTTTTACAGTCAAATCTATATTTTTTTTCTTATTCTGGTACGGATTTTGCGATTTTAGGCGTCTTCGGAAGGAAACGTTCACTTTAAAAATATATGGCTTGCGATGTATTTGTATGAGGTTAATGAAATTTTAATACATTATAGCCAAATATATTGTTAATGTAAATCTCAAGTTACAACATTTTCCAATAACCGAAAAAACCACGATCGTGCAAAATAAATCACTAATCAAATACTTTGTCATATCGTGGAAATTTCAATAAACAATACAAAATTCTTACTCATTATCTGTGTTACTTCAAAATAGGATCAAATAAGATCAAGATACAGGTATAGTACTGGAATAAACCAAGTTTAAAGGGCAATGTGCCTTCCATTTATTTTCTATTGTAAATGAATGGTGAGTCATGAAAAAGAGCTAATTCATTTCAGGGAGTGAACAGTTCTGATCCGATCTCTGAAAAGAACAGTTTTGCCCATCTCTAGGTAGCACATGTACGAGTTTCGGTCCGACACAAGTTTCCATGTGTCACAAACAGTTGACGTCAATCCGGATTCGCAAATTGCGAATCAGTTTTGCAGTTTGTGAATACTTCACGTAAAAACTGATCTCCTATATGTGCAGAATATTAAAAGCAATTTTTCCTGTTACTTGATACAAACCAAGAAAAACACGTACTGAAGATGTGACTTCTGCATAAAAAAGAAGAAAAATTATCTTTGCTCCAGGTGAACCCTAACAAGAAACAAATCTGTTACCACCGTCTGATGTAGTCTAAAAAAAAAATAAAAAAAAAAAATAAACTGGAGCTGATGGGATACGTATTCGATTCTACATACGTTATGCGAAAGAACTTGCCATTATTCCAGCAGCAGTGTACCACAGGTTTCTGAACGAACAAAGTCTTCCCAGTGACTGCAAAAAGCATGTAAAGTGGCTATAATCCCGCACCTTACAAGAACTCATCCCCATAGTTTGCCGTCATCTACAAACACAATTAGGTATCATGTGATAGGTTGTACATCGTATATGTGAATACATAAAGGAGACTGACATTGTCACGTACGCCTTGTAAATAATTGTTAACGCTTATTGCATGAAAGGTGACACAGTGTCTTTATTAGCAGAATGGCGTAATGAGTGATTGCCTGTACTAGTAGAGGTTGGAGCGCCAGAGGAGATGAAACGGCAGGCAGAACTCGAGCTCTGGGCGGAAGGCCCGCACAGGTGTTGGTCCTGCTTAAACACAGGAAGCAGCCAGACGGACGTGGTGGCGCCCGAGTTCTGGAGGACAATAGGGTGACGGCCTGCCGCTGTTGTAGTAGGGGCCGGAAGTATAACCGGATAATACTTCCGAACTTTGCAAATCTTGGCAGGCTGGGTTATTTCCAAGGATTTTTACTCAGAAACGTACCATTGTACGAGTATGGGTTTTTCCTCGCAAACTTTCCGCGCTGGACGGCAAAAGACTAAACTATGGTTGGTCGGCGTTCGGAAGAATCTGTAGAGGGGGAGAATATTCCGTGGTTTCGGGAATATGATTCGTTTTACTAAACAGTGGAAACACGCGGAAGTGGTCGCGATCGCTAAGCCTGGAAAAGATCCCATCTTTCCCCAGCACCATCGCCCCATAAGCCTACTCCCAACACTGAGTAAGCTGTACGAGCGCCTCCTCCTAGTGCACATAGACAGGCACATAAGAAGAGAGAACATGCTCCCCAAATTCCAGTTCGGATTTCGCAACCAACACTCAGCACCCCAACAACTCATGCGAGTGGTCGAAGCCGCAACAGAAGCCTTTAACCGGAAAGGCTACTGTGGACTAGTGCTGCTAGACGTAGCCAAGGCCTTCGACAGTGTGTGGCACACTGGACTACTGTACAAATTGTACACGTTAGGATTCCCTGGCCATGTCGTTAAGCTCCTGCTGAAGAGCTACCTAGCCAACCGCACATTTTGCGTCAAAGTGGACACTGCGAGGTCCTCAAAGCGCACCATCAAAGCTGGAGTTCCACAGGGATCGGTGTTAGGCCCAATACTGTACAACCTGTACACGGCCGACACACCGTCTGCCCCACAGACCCAGACAGCCCAATACGCCGACGACACGTCATTCTTCGCCGTTAGTACAAATAGGGGGATAGTGACGACAAGACTCCAAAACCTACTACACCAGACGGAAGCCTGGGCCAGGAAATGGCGGATTACAATAAATGGGGAGAAAACACAAGCGATAATGCTCACCCAAAGGAGAGGCAAACGCAACCCTGCCCACCGCCCACGACAAAACAGACAACTACGACTACGCAGACGCGACATCCCATGGAGGGCCACGGCCAAATACCTGGGTGTCACCCTTGACAAAAGAACGACATGGCGCGCACATATCCACGACATCAGAAGGAAGGCCAGCGCCAGACTCAACGACATTTACCCCATACTAAATACCGAAAGCAGCTTGGCGGCAACTACAGGAGTGAGGCTGTACTGTACGCTTGTCCGCCCTATCATCGAATATGCCTGCCCAGTCTGGGGATATGCAGCCAAAACGCACCTGCAAAGGCTGCAGAGAGTCCAAAATCGGGCACTCAGACGGGCAATTCACGTCAGGACGCGCTTCCCCACTGCCGACACCCACGAGGCAACGGAAGTAAAGATGCTCAAAGATAGGTTCAGAGAACTCGCGGTAGCATTCTACCAAACCGCGAGCCGCTCTGAAAACCAACTGATAAACAACTTAGGCAACTACAACACCGACAATCTAAAATACAGGAGGCCTAAATGCATCCTAAATTAAAAACCAAATAATTACCATAAAAACACAAAATAGCGGTTCACAAAAACTAGCATAAAAAGCAAGGACTAAACTAAAAGTAAGGTGCATGTTACATGCAAAATTTAACGTACAGGCTTGGAGGAAATGTCAAAGGACAAAGAACCTCCACCACAAGACTACTCAACGTCCGAGTACGTCAAATATGCGAGACCCCCATGATTCGTTTTCAGAATTACGAAGGTGGGGAGCGGGGCCTTGCTGGGAAGCCAGCGGTGGAGAGACGTGGTTTCCCGTTGTGAGCGCCCGTGTGTGACGGTCGCTCGATATCAGCTTTGCTGGTACAGTCGGACTTGTCCTTGCTCTCAAGAGAGTCTATTGTTAGAACAGTTAGCGACTGTACTGTTGCGAACCTATAAGATTCTGGACTTCTCCGCCGGGTTGGAAGTCGTCACTGAGTACGCAGCTTTCAGTAAATGAGAGCACTTCCTGTGCCTCTTGTTGAGACGTTATCTGAACTCCGTCCTTGTGGCTGGGAGTTCGCGTTTCTTGTCTGTAGAACACAGAGAGGAGGGGACAGTATTAAAGTATATTAGTCAGAGGACCGCCTTCTGCCGTCCTAGTATTTGAAAGAGTTTTTATTTTGTGGCTGGAGTTCTTACATCGACGCAGACGTGTACGAGAATCAGCACGCCGACGCAGCAGACGCAGTACATACGGTGGTATCGCAAATTGCTTCGGCTTATTAGGGCTGTCAGAGACAGCAAAGGACTTGGAAGAGCAGTTGAACGGAATGGATGGTGTCTTGAAGGGAGGATATAAGATGAACATCAACAAAAGCAAAACGAGGATAATGGAACGTAGTCGAATTAGGTCGGGTGATGCTGAGGGAATTAGATTAGGAAATGAGACACTTAAAGTAGTAAAGGAGTTTTGCTATTTGGGGAGCAAAATAACTGATGATGGTCGAAGTAGAGAGGATATAAAATGTAGACTGGCAATGGCAAGGAAAGCGTTTCTGAAGAAGAGAAATTTGTTAACATCAAGTATAGATTTAAGTGTCAAGAAGTCATTTCTGAAAGTATTTGTATGGAGTGTAGCCATGTGTGGAAGTGAAACATGGACGGTAAATAGTTTGGACAAGAAGAGAATAGAAGCTTTCGAAATGTGGTGCTACAGAAGAATGCTGAAGATTAGATGGGTAGATCACATAACTAATGAGGAAGTATTGAATAGGATTGGGGAGAAGAGAAGTTGGTGGCACAACTTGACCAGAAGAAGGGATCGGATGGTAGGACATGTTCTGAGGCATCAAGGGATCACCAATTTAGTATTGGAGGGCAGCGTGGAGGGTAAAAATCGTAGGGGAGACCAAGAGATGAATACACTAAGCAGATTCAGAAGGATGTAGGTTGCAGTAGCTACTGGGAGATGAAGAAGCTTGCACAGGATAGAGTAGCATGGAGAGCTGCATCAAACCAGTCTCAGGACTGAAGACCACAACAACAACAACAATTAGGGCTATAAAGCTAAACAGCTATGATCACGTTAGTTTATTTCTACTGAGGTTTCACACCACCGTAGATCGTCTTTGAAAGTAGTGTCTTTTAATGTTTGGTACGTAGATGATGTCAGTCATTTCGCATTATTGATATTAGATCGCGCAGTCATAATAAGGGGCAGAGTTGGGCAATTGATTAGTAATTTTACTTACGAAATGTAAACTTTGTAATATAATGGTTTTTTTTAATCTACAATAAATATATAAGGAGGAACCACGTTTATCATTTAGTAGGATTAGTTGCCTTCATCATTCATTTATGTTTGGATTGGAATTTATAGAATTAAAAGATCCTAAGATCTGCTTCAGGGGGTAATAAGACAGGGCCAAATGTTCATTTTAGCGTTTATTATTTTCCGTTGCGCACATTCATTTTACACCCACCTAGAGTAGCATCTTGGGAGCAGAGGTCATACCCGTATTTAGAAAGGGTCGTCGAACGGACACTCAGAACCGTACGCTTGTATCTCTGACGTCGGTCTGCTGTAGAATTATAGAACTTGTTTTGCACTCGCGTATTGTGAGATTTCTGTAGATCGAAAATCTCCTCCGTGGAAGTCAAGACAGTGTGTAACAAAGTTCGCTGTATTCGTCCAAGACAGCCGCAGAGCAGCACCTGCTGGCGCCCAGCTAGACGCCGCGTCGTCGGCTTGCGGAAGGCGTCTGAAAGCAGGTCCGCGCTGCAGCCTAATGGACGAAATACGAGCGTGCGGAATATCAGACCAGCCGGACGACTGGACTCAACAGTTACTGGCGAACAGAGCGCAGCGTGACTTTCTGAATGGAGAGGAGCGCCGAGACGTAAAAGTAAATGATGACGTCGGAAGCTGCGTGAGGCTGGCCGCGGATGACGCTATTGTGTGCAGCCAAGTCGCAACGCTAGAAAACTGTAGTGAGATGCAGGAAGAAGAGCACAGGATCACCGCTTGCTGCAGTCAGTGTCAACTGATCCTCATCATAAAAAAATGTAATGTGTTGCGAATACGGAGATACGAGGGCAGTTCAATAAGTAAAGCAACACATTTTTTTTCTCGGCCAATTTTGGTTGAAAAAACCGGAAATTTCTTGTGGAATATTTTCAAACATTCCCGCTTCGTCTCGTATAGTTTCATTGACTTCAGACAGGTGGCAGCGCTGTACGGAGCTGTTAAAATGTGTCTGTAACGGATGTGCGTTGCAAACAACGGGCAGTGATCGAGTTTCTTTTGGCGGAAAACCAGGGCATCTCAGGCGCTTGCAGAATGTCTACGGTGATCTGGCAGTGGACAAAAGCACAGTGAGTCGTTGGGCAAAGAGTGTATCATAATCACCGCAAGGTCAAGCAAGACTGTCTGATCTCCCGCGTGCGGGCCGGCCGTGCACAGCTGTGACTCCTGCAATGGAGGAGCGTGCGAGCACACTCGTTCGAGATGATCGACGGATCACCATCAAACAACTCAGTGCTCAACTTGACATCTCTGTTGGTAGTGCTGTCACAATTGTTCACCAGTTGGGATATTCAAAGGTTTGTTCCCGCTGGGTCCCTCGTTGTCTAACCGAACACCATAAAGAGCAAAGGAAAACCATCTGTGCGGAATTGCTTGCTCGTCATGTGGCTGAGGGTGACAATTTCTTGTCAAAAATTGTTACAGGCGATGAAACATGGGTTCATCACTTCGAACCTGAAACAAAACGGCAATCAATGGAGTGGCGCCACACCCACTCCTCTACCGAGAAAAAGTTTAAAGCCATACCCTCAGCCGGTAAAGTCATGGTTACAGTCTTCTGGGACGCTGAAGGGGTTGTTCTGTTCGATGTCCATCCCCATGGTCAAACGATCAACTCTGAAGTGTATTGTGCTACTCTTCAGAAATTGAAGAAACGACTTCAGCGTGTTCGTAGGCACAAAAATCTGAACGAACTTCTCCTTCTTCATGACAACGCAAGGCCTCACACAAGTCTTCGCACCCGAGAGGAGCTCACAAAACTTCAGTGGACTGTTCTTCCTCATGCACCCTACAGCCCCGATCTCGCACCGTCGGATTTCCACATGTTTGGCCCAATGAAGGACGCAATCCGTGGGAGGCACTACGCGGATGATGAAGAAGTTATTGATGCAGTACGACGTTGGCTCCGACATCGACCAGTGGAATGGTACCGTGCAGGCATACAGGCCCTCATTTCAAGGTGGCGTAAGGCCGTAGCATTGAATGGAGATTACGTTGAAAAATAGTGTTGTGTAGCTATAAGATTGGGGAATAACCTGGTGTATTTCAATGCTGAATAAAACAACCCCTGTTTCAGAAAAAAAATGTGTTGCATTACTTATTGAACTGCCCTCGTAGAAAAAACCTTTAAAGGCACATTTGCAGGATGGGCGTTGATACATAGCAAAAACGTAGATATAAATTCAGAATATAAATAAAGAATTGCACTAGATATTAATTAGTATAGGCGGTTGTATCGATTGTGGCGTGCAAACGCTGAAGCACTAGAATAATTACGCAGTTCAGTTGTCTTGCCGAGAAGACGGCCCCTTTTTTGTGCTGGAACCCGTCCCGATCGGACGCACATGTGCCATCGCTGCAGATAATTGTTTGTCACACCGCCGTTATTCTAGGAGACGTAATCTCAATAGGCGTACTCATAGTTGCACACAGCAACACAATTAATGTAAGTATATATGTGGTTTCATTTAGTATAATATTTAGTGAATACAGCGATATTATTTAATCTTGGGTTTCATTTATGTTGAAAGTTAATGTTCCAACTAAACGGCGTCTTGGCAAGACTAAACGTTCCGTGTTACAAATTATATCGAAGGTCCAGTACGAACCAAAGCTTTCGAATTTTTCAATGTTTGATGTCCGATAAAGAGATATTTTCAGAAAAATCGCTCACGGTCAAACTTACAATGAACGGACCTTACGAAAAAAGCCATTGTCAAGCGCGCAAAGTTTGTACAAACTGATCACATACTATTATCATTACTTATTATTGTTTGTTCGTTCTTCGATATTCTCAGACCAGACAGGAAAAGCCACGATAGTATCAAAGACCCTTTATTGTGTGATTACGCGACTGCAGAACAATCACTAGAAGCAGTTACCATAAAATATGCAGGAGTACGCACATGGGGCGATTTGAAGTGGTACGACCACATAAAATTACTCGCCGGTTGAGGTAGATGCCAGACTGAGATTCACTGGAAGGATCGTTAAGAGATGTAATCCATCAACAATGGGAGCAGCTTACAAAACACTCGTTCGACCAACACTTGAATAATGCTCGTCAGTCTGGCATCCGCATCAGATGGGACTGTCAGGGGAAAAAGGCAAGATTGAAAGCGGAACGGCGCGTTCCGTTACAGTTCATTTAGTGAGCACGGAAACGTCACACAGACGATAAGTCAACTCCAGTGGTAGAAACTGCAGGAAACGCGCTGTGCATCTCTGTGTGGGTTATTTTTTCAGTTACGAGAGCGTACGTTGCTGGGAGAGTCAGTGTAGCGCTTTCTCCTACGGGTACCTCACGAAAAGATCGTGAAGATAAAATGAGATTCGAGCCCCCGAGGAGCAGCAGCAGTCTTTCCTCGCACGAATCATTCGCGACTGGAAACAGGAAAGTGTGAAGTAACGAAATACCCTCCGCCACACACCGTGAGGTGGCTTGCTGAGTATAGATGTAGATGTAGGTGTACGAGGACTGATCATTAAACAATGAGACTGACTCTTTTCTCAGACGCGTTTATTACCCCATTTATTTTTTACACGATCTTTTTCACAGTACTCCCTCCATACTTGAAAGCACTTTTTATAGTGTCTCTGCCAATACTCGCACACACGGTGCAGAAGCCATTCTTTGACTGGTGCTTAAGAACCCCCTCACTTTTCTTCGGCACTGCTTCAATATTCTCACATTCAATGCCCCGAAGCTTTGCCCTTAGCGATGGGAATTGAAAAATCGCAGGTTGCAGAATCGTGGCTACAAGGCGGATGCTGCTCCCACGTAATCCCGAATTGGGCGGCAAACTGTGTGACTCGACTTGCGACGTGAAGCCGCGCATTGTCATGATGAAGTCGCCACCCAGTCTGAGAAAGTTGTGCTAGTCTGCACGCAATGTTCTTCCACAGTTTAGGCAATACTGGCGTGTAGCAACAGTTTGAGGGTGAACTGCACGCTGGTAAGTCACTCCACGACAATCAAAAAATGTCATCACCGTTAGTTTCCCTGCAGATGCAAGTTTCGCTTTTTTCGGTGTTGGAGAACCGCACTGTGCCGACTGGTTTTCCTTCAGGATCATAAAGATACAGCCACGGCTCGTCGCCGGTGGTGATCAGTACCAGAAACGCATCTCGTCCATCAGCAGGGAGAAGCGGCACCTCTCGCCTTCTCTCCACTCGCAGAGCCTTTTCTTCGGGAGCCGATAGACGTGGTAGGCAACTGGCTCAAACACGGGCCATATGGAGATGATCGTGCGTAAAGACACTGCGACAGACCTATGAAATTCTCAACACTCCACTGCGGTTACGTAACGTTATCCGGCGTTCCTCACAATCACAGCAGCACATGTTGATTTCAGTCACAGCGGAAGACGGAACACCGGAACCACCTTGCGTAACACAGATATGGCTGCCTTCTTTGAAGTCTTCGGACGTCCTAAATACTGTTGCACGAGGCAGTGCATCTTCACCGCAGCTTTCCGTAAGTCCCAGTGGCTCAGGTTCGGCCTTTTTTGATCCGCTCTAGTAGGAATAGAGACAAGTCGAGCCTTATGTTTGACTAGAGCTGTGGGGAACGGGCAGACAAGCTAAGGGTAACGACGAGGCAGCGTGTGTGTTCGTGTGTACTGGATACATAAGACGGTAGGAAGGTGAGGCGGGGCGGGGCGCGGCGGGAAGGCCCGGATATTGGGCTGGCTTGCCGGGTCGGGCACGCCCACACACAATGGGCGTCGCTGGGCGCTGCTTCGCCACACCGGAAGGCGTTTACTGCCTCCGGCTGAACACAGTGGGGTTACTGAGGCAGCTCTAGCTCTGCAGGGGAGGGACCGATTGCACCGGCTGGCCCAGCGGTCGCAGTTGCCAACTGCGCGAGTCGAGTTCGGGATTACGACCGCGTACCTCCGCCACTGTGCGGTGCGCCAAACCACAAGGCTTTCCCCGAGCAATGATTCCGTCATTCGCAAGTTGTGGTCGCTTGTGAGTGTGGTGCAAATGAGCAATAGCGTCAAAAAATTCTCGTGGCGAACAGTTTAAACTCTGACACGTAGAGACACGGTTTGTTGTTGTTGTGGTCTTCAGTCCTGAGACTGGTTTGATGCAGCTCTCCATGCTACTCTATCCTGTGCAAGCTTCTTCATCTCCCAGTACCTACTGCAACCTACATCCTTCTGAATCTGCTTAGTGTATTCATCTCTTGGTCTCCCTCTACGATTTTTACCCTCCACGCTGCCCTCCAATGCTAAATTTGTGATCCCTCGATGCCTCAGAACAGGTCCTACCAACCGATCCCTTCTTCTAGTCAAGTTGTGCCACAAACTTCTCTTCTCCCCAATCCTATTCAATACCTCCTCATTAGTTACGTGATCTACCCACCTTATCTTCAGCATTCTTCTGTAGCACCACATTTCGAAAGCTTCTATTCTCTTCTTGTCCAAACTAGTTATCATCCATGTCTCACTTCCATACATGGCTACACTTCATACAAATACTTTCAGAAACGACTTCCTGACACCTAAATCTATATTTGATGTTAACAAATTTCTCTTCTTGAGAAACGCTTTCCTTGCCATTGCCAGTCTACATTTTATATCCTCTCTACTTCGACCATCATCGGTTATTTTACTCCCTAAATAGCAAAACTCCTTTACTACTTTAAGTGAGAGACACGGTATGAAACGGAAACTGTCGATGTTACTACACTCGTGAGTAATATCGCGAGAAATATGTCCAAGTCGTAAAAGTCTCGAAAGAAACCTATCGACACCTTGAGGTACGGACATCCATCTTTGATTAAAAATTAACGTAATCTTACCAGCTCCAGTCACCCCATCTCTCTTACTAAAATCTATTTATGATAAAGGGACATACTCGATTTGACAAATTTGAAATACAACCCGTACCCCACCCTCAACCCCCACCACACCCTTAACTGTTTAACGAGTAGGACTCATAAGTATAAAACACCTCCGTTTTAACAAAAGCTGGTTCCTCACGCATCTCAAAGTTCATTAGGACGTAACTCCTAAACTATGTATCGTGCAATGATATAATTCTGCAGCTACTTTCATTGGTATATATGGCAAGTGTCTCCAAAATGTGTTGCGAATAGAGTTGGTAGTAAGGAAGTAACAAATCAAAACCTCACTCCTCACGCTCAAGTCTTATTGCGTGAACAGCGATAATGCAGTAAGCTTCCATTGCAGCAGTAGTTGATTACATTACCGTAGAAGTCGACACCAGTGTTTAGTTAAGCTGTCGATAGTAACCTATATCTCACTTACGTGATATATGTGGTCACATGTAAGTAATTATTGTACCGACTAAAACGATTTATTTTCAGCTCTAGTCAAGTAAAACGCGGATGTTTAATAAAATTGCGTTATCACACGATTTTCTGAATCATAAACAAGTAGATTAAATGTAGCAGAAACTAATGATCCAGCTAGCACTTTATATTTCTTTTATACTGTCTATTAAATACGTAATGTGTACTCAGTAGATTCCAGAAAATTGTCGAAATTTTATTAAAGATGTATTACATTAAACTTTATTTTTCAGTACGTTATTTAGTTATCAGTCTCGTCTTTCTAACAGCGTAAACAATTTTGTTGAAAATGTTTTATTTAAAGAAATATGCAGAAATTACGCTGCCTTCAGTGTGTTTTCTGCATTAAATTACATCACAGGCAAAACTTAATTTCATTTTGTTTAACATACTTCAACTGACAACTCCTTTTCTCCACTTTTGAGACATCAGTTCTTTTTCGAAAAGTATTTTGTCTCCAAAGGCATTGGTTAAGCCTTTCGCATTTTAGAATATTCCTTTCTAAAACTGAAAAAGATTTGAATCACCAATACCATACTTCTCGAGAACCTAATTCTAAGGTTTTTAAAAAGTATATTTATGTCAAAATTACTGTGCTAGTCAAAATAATTGCAATTGAAAAGCTACTGCTTCGCAAAAATTTTCACTGGAAATGCATACTTATAAGTATTGTCATTGTTCGGGAACAGATCTTTGTAGATACTACGCTAGTCACTTCTGTGTTTGGCTGGCGACTCGTAAAGAGGCTGTGCCGCTCGCCTGAAGATGTTTGTAATTTTTTCACCAGTGTGTAGAAGCTGTGTTATGAGCAGGTGGCCTGATGTCAATAAATGACGAAAGGGTGCTTCAGTCATCACATAACAAACCAACCTTGGAGAAAAAGCGTTAATTAAGAGAGAAACTGGAGTGAAACATACTTAATTTATAATTATTTGTTGCCAATGCTAACCACTTCACTACTAATTTTTGTCGGAGTGAAAGACATTAATGTATGGTTATTTTAACTAATGTTGTTGTCAGATGTAGTAATATTTAAAAAAAAAAGATGTATAGGTACCTCCGGGGTTTCATAAAATAAGTGAGCGAAATCAACAAAATATTCAGAAAACGGACACACATCGGTGGACTAACCATTTCTCCAAGTTTCTAACTTAATTATACACTCCTGGAAATGGAAAAAAGAACACATTGACACCGGTGTGTCAGACCCACCATACTTGCTCCGGACACTGCGAGAGGGCTGTACAAGCAATGATCACACGCACGGCACAGCGGACACACCAGGAACCGCGGTGTTGGCCGTCGAATGGCGCTAGCTGCGCAGCATTTGTGCACCGCCGCCGTCAGTGTCAGCCAGTTTGCCGTGGCATACGGAGCTCCATCGCAGTCTTTAACACTGGTAGCATGCCGCGACAGCGTGGACGTGAACCGTATGTGCAGTTGACGGACTTTGAGCGAGGGCGTATAGTGGGCATGCGGGAGGCCGGGTGGACGTACCGCCGAATTGCTCAACACGTGGGGCGTGAGGTCTCCACAGTACATCGATGTTGTCGCCAGTGGTCGGCGGAAGGTGCACGTGCCCGTCGACCTGGGACCGGACCGCAGCGACGCACGGATGCACGCCAAGACCGTAGGATCCTACGCAGTGCCGTAGGGGACCGCACCGCCACTTCCCAGCAAATTAGGGACACTGTTGCTCCTGGGGTGTCGGCGAGGACCATTCGCAACCGTCTCCACGAAGCTGGGCTACGGTCCCGCGCACCGTTAGGCCGTCTTCCGCTCACGCCCCAACATCGTGCAGCCCGCCTCCAGTGGTGTCGCGACAGGCGTGAATGGAGGGACGAATGGAGACGTGTCGTCTTCAGCGATGAGAGTCGCTTCTGCCTTCGTGCCAATGATGGTCGTATGCGTGTTTGGCGCCGTGCAGGTGAGCGCCACAATGAGGACTGCGTAAGACCGAAGCACACAGGGCCAACACCCGGCATCATGGTGTGGGGAGCGATCTCCTACACAGGCCGTACACCACTGGTGATCGTCGAGGGGACACTGAATAGTGCACGGTACATCCAAACCGTCATCGAACCCATCGTTCTACCATTCCTAGACCGGCAAGGGAACTTGCTGTTCCAACAGGACAATGCACGTCCGCATGTATCCCGTGCCACCCAACGTGCTCTAGAAGGTGTAAGTCAACTACCCTGGCCAGCAAGATCTCCGGATCTGTCCCCCATTGAGCATGTTTGGGACTGGATGAAGCGTCGTCTCACGCGGTCTGCACGTCCAGCACGAACGCTGGTCCAACTGAGGCGCCAGGTGGAAATGGCATGGCAAGCCGTTCCACAGGACTACATCCAGCATCTCTACGATCGTCTCCATGGGAGAATAGCAGCCTGCATTGCTGCGAAAGGTGGATATACACTGTACTAGTGCCGACATTGTGCATGCTCTGTTGCCTGTGTCCATGTGCCTGTGGTTCTGTCAGTGTGATCATGTGATGTATCTGACCCCAGGAATGTGTCAATAAAGTTTCCCCTTCCTGGGACAATGAATTCACGGTGTTCTTATTTCAATTTCCAGGAGTGTAGTTGGTCAATGTAGACGCCATACGTGACGCGGCAAACGGCAACAGGCGCCTGCAATTCATTGACAAGAATTGTCCGGGAAAGCGCGTAGTAGTCCGCTTTGCAAACCTGTTCATTCAGCTGCCTATCTGGAGCGGGAACTATAAGGGCAATCAAAACGTATCCGTTCGAAGGCCGTACAGCCCACAATCGGCATGCCAATGAGAGAAAATCGCCGTGAACACCGAGGCAATAAGACGCCGTGTCCTGCTGCGTAATTGCCTGCTGCACATCTTCGCCCTTTTTAAGGGACGGAAGGCGTGATAAATCGCCATACACTGCACACAAGGATGTTCACCACGCTTTCTTTTTATGCTCACAAGAATTCAATAACAGCACGCTGCTTTTAACGAGAGTCGTATGTAGACGTCATTTTGACGCTGTACTACGGTTCGGCGCACAGAGCAAGCATCAAATGTGAGGCACCAACACGGACGTTTGCCTATGTATATTAATGGCTTAAAAAATGTGGGGCCTTACTTATTGAAAGATCCACGTAGCATCACCATTGGGGAACAAACATTGTACCACAGAATGGACCTGATCAGCCATAATGGTCACATAATGAATGGCAGTAGAGTGAGCTTGCAGAGTAACCATGGGGCTCATGAAATTGCTACGGCACGACTGCCCAAATCCTGATCGAACCCCCACCATGTTTCACTCTTGGGACGTAAACTCAGTCAGAAATGGGAAACAGTCTCTAACAAGACTCAGTCGATCAAATGACTTTCTTCCATTCGTTCACTGTGCAGGTTTTATGGCTTCGACCCCCTTCTGGTGTTGGGATTCCAGCTCGCCCGGCAATTCCCAATGTATGGAGCTCCGTTCCTGTTGTTTTGGTTCTCAAGGCTTTCCCGAGTGCGACTTTTACAGCTGTTCTTATCTCATTTCTTCTTTAGAATGGTCTTCAATGATCGTATGTCACGATCACTCGGCACACACTTTTCTCCACCTTGTGACTTAGGGAATCGCATTTTTCCGGTTTCCTTGAATGCGGCGTTAATCTTCGATACGGTACCCCTAGAAACATCAAACGCATCGGCTACTTTGCTCACGGAAGCAGCCACAATACGAGCATCGAAAATTTAGCCGCGTTCGACTTTTCTTAGCTCTGATATATTGCACTCACGACCAAACGGAAAACTGTGTTGACAACGACTGACATTGCATAGGTGGCGTTTGTGGTCCTGCAGGTAGGCCAACATCTGCGTTCAAGAGTGCATTTATCGCGGTGTTTCTATATTTTTGTCCAACTTCTGTACGTCCCATTGCTACTGAAAGGATTATCTAGGTAATGCAAGATTGGTAAATATTTATACCTAACATGCACTTACTATGTTTGATGTATACCTGCTGTCCAGCCATAACTGCCACGTGCTCTCATTGCAACGTTCCGGGTTCGAGTCTCGGTCAGGCACACAGTTTACCATGTCTGATAACAGCAAGATACGTTGCCAAAGTAGAATATTCATCCTGGGCCGTGGGTTACCCAGTGATCCGTAATATCCGTTCTTCCAGGCGTGCTTGTGCCTTTAGGATGCGACAATACATAAGAAAGGGAGTAGAAGCAATCTGCTGAATAACAGACCCATATCGTTGACCTCGATTTCTAGCAAGATTTTAAAAAATTACTGCGTCCAACACTATGAAATATCTGGAAGAAAATGATGTATTTCCACACAAAAAATGGATCAACTGGCTCTGAGCACTATGGGACTTAACATCTGAGGTCATCAGTCCCCTAGACTGAGGACTACTTAAACCTAACTAACCTAAGGACAGCACACACATCCATGCCCGAGGCAGGATTCGAACCTGCGACCGTAGCAGCAGCGAGGTTCCGGATTGAAGCGCCTAGAAACGCTCGGCCACAACGGCCGTCTATTGCCACATAATCAGCAAGGATTCAGAAAATAGCATCCATGTGAAAGGCAACTGGCTGTTTATTCGTACGAAGGAATGAGTGCTATCAACAAAGTGTTTGAACTTGGTCCCATATTTCTGCAATTCCAGAATGCTTTTCACACAGTTTCTCGTAACTGGCATCTAGTAAAATTTTGTGCCTATACAGCATCGTCTCAGTAGTGCGACTAGATTTCCTATCAGGAACTGACGTAAAGTAATCTAATGAAACCGGAACGATATATGGAGTTGTCCAAAAGTGTTTTAGATCCCCGCTTTCCTCAATCTATGTAGAAGACTTATGGCGCAATCTGAGCAGCCCTGCCCTGTTGGCAGACTGTGCTGTCGTTAAGATACCGCGTCAAAGCGAATTATAAAGGATTCGCATTGTCCGTGAGCATTATGAAACGTGACGTCCTCATGTTTGACATGAATAGTAAAACAATTCCGTTGAATTTCGGCTACGCGATAAATAATACATAATTAAAGGTTGTCGATTCAGATAGGTAGGGATTACAATTACGAATAACTTAAACTGAATCCGTCTTACAGAAAATGTTGTGAGGAAGGAAAACCAAAGACAGCGTGTAATTGAGAGAACACTTGGAAAATGCAGGAAAATGCAACGAATCTATTAAAGAGACTGACTGCACGGTTTCTATTCGTTCTCCTGTGGAATATTGGTGCGCTGTATGGGATCCTTACGAAAGAGGATTGATGGATGATTTCGGAAAAGTAGAAAAAGTGCAGCTAGTTTAGTTGTCTATTACCACAAAGCAAGGGGGAGAGAGTGTCGAAAGTATGATACGTAAACTGGGTTGGCAATGATATAATAAAAGCGTTTTTCACTGTGGCGAGACGTATTCATGAAATTTCAAACACCATCTATAACCTCCGAATGCCAAAATACTGTGATGGCTCGCACGTGTATAGTGAGAAACGACCATCGTAATAAAATGAGAAAAATTCGAGCTCGTAAGGAAAGATTTAGATATTCATTTTTGTCAAGTGTTTTTCTAGGGTATAACAAATAGTTTTACAGTGGTCCTACGAGTTTTGTTCTTGAGAAGCTTAAAATTTCTTTGCATCATATTATTCGAGTGCTCATTTTGCTATTCGTGAAAGATTCGCGAATTACGGTCGTGTAATTGACGAGACAGGAGGACTAAGAAATTTACACGCGTTAAGGGAAGTACTCTCCGTGAATGAGAAAACGACGTACCACGAAGGAATTATCTGCCTGGGACGGAAACTGGTAGATGTTACGTACATAACAGAGAAAAAAATGATTACAATGTCAGAAGAAATTGATGATTTTGTAAGGTGGCGACGGTCTTGCACCTTACATGAGTCCATTTAACGTGACTGTAAACACTTTGCGAGCACTTTAGGTCAATAAAAACGACTGACAGCGGCGCCATCGCTTTGTAGATAAGTAGTTTGTGTTTGTTGGAGTAATACTGTAAATTACGGTGTAGGAAATTATGTGGAAACGCATCGGCACGCTGGCTAGGTAATACAGCGAGAATTACGCGATTTTGTAATTATAAG
This sequence comes from Schistocerca cancellata, assembly GCF_023864275.1. Taxonomy (NCBI): domain Eukaryota; kingdom Metazoa; phylum Arthropoda; class Insecta; order Orthoptera; family Acrididae; genus Schistocerca; species Schistocerca cancellata. Next base: position 211,240,715 of record NC_064635.1, read on the forward strand.
ATTCTGCGGAGATGCAGTATGTGAGACAGAGCTCGGCTACCTCCCCGGCTAGCCGCCGGCATGAATGGTGAACTGGGGGAGTTCTGCAATCCGTTTAGAGAGGCCAGACTGCGCGGCTGCAGGTGTTTACCAACACAGAGCAGTGGATAGCTGGACGGGCTTTCCTGTGCGTGCTCTCGCCTATGTCACACTAATTTTACGCCTTCGAGTAAGTCAAGTGGGGCACGCCAGGTGTTCCGAATAACAAAACTTTCAATGCAGGAGTCCGCGTTCGCTACGACAGGGAATCTCGCCGGGAAAATCTCGAGTGGTCTCTTAGGAGAAAAACTCCAGTAAACGTGTTATTGCACACAGCTGTGGTTCTTCCCAGTCGGCGTGGGCGGAGTTTGCTTGTGAAATTTTGTAGAAAGGGACATTGGTCGGCACTGGCAAACTGGGTATTTTGAGAGCTTCAGGTGATGTGATTCGCTCGGTAAAAGTTGAGGTGGGAGAAAAGAGGTGAAGAGCAATCTTGCTCGACTCTCTGTAGATGTCTTCTGTTCTGGGCTCCTGTTCTGAGAGGATGTTAGCCAAGTCGTCTCCCCTCTCGGTCTTTCGTTCTGAGAGGACGTCGTTGCTGACGGAAATGTTGTCGCAATTAGAGAAGTGTACGGTCAGCAGTCTGTTGTCCGAATACTGTAGGACTGCACCTTCCGAGACGCCACTCGCCGACCGCACGGCCGCAGCCGTCGCCGTCGGAGACCGCCGCTGCAACAGCGATATTACGGTGAGATCGCTCCCGCTTCGGCCTGTGTTAGGAGTAACTTTAAAAGAGTTGGATCACGTGCAGTTGCTGTTTCGACAGAAGTTTCACGATACCTTGGGGTGTAGGTGTTCTTCGCACTTTACGTTTGTGTCGATGTCAGTTGGTCAGCCAATTTATAAGAGATCGCGTCTTGTACCGATTTTTGTCACAGTTCACTGCCAATGCCAGTTAGGAGGGTAATTTGTAAATTGTTCGTTGTTTTCTTCAGTATTGATCTAAACGTTATAATAAAGAAATTTATGGTGATTCAGTAGAGCTATTACTTTCAGTATTGGCACTGAATTCCCCTTTGTTTCATATTTATTTCTCTGTAATTGTCGTCCGCAGCTCGTGGTCGTGCGGTAGCGTTCTCGCTTCCCACGCCCGGGTTCGATTCCCGGCGGGGTCAGGGATTTTCTCTGCCGCTTGATGACTGCGCAGCAGTACCGAGCCACGCTGCCTCTAAAGCCGTCCGTAATTGCGAAAGTGTTACGAGTGCAAGGTACTGTGCACAAACTGGCCTCTAGTATGTACCATAAATGTTAGGTTTAAGTAGTTCTAAGTTATCGGGGACTGATGACCATAGATGTTAAGTCCCATAGTGCTCAGAGCCATTTGAACCATTTTTTTTTTTTTTTTTTGTAATGGTCTGAAGTCATTGAACGCCCTAAGTGTTCGTTATGGTTCACGTTTAGAGTTAAAACAGGTTTGATATATTGTCAACACTACCACCGCAGATTAATTAGGGGTGACAGAGGGTGATTTAAATCTAGGGTTAAGCATTCTTGCGTACATTTCCACTCCCGATTTCACTGTGTTTGTCAGGGGCGAACACACGCAAACTCCAGACAAGCAATGTGTGGGGTGTTACGATTTTTTCAACGGAAACAGCTTCACAAATTAAGCACGTCAATAACGCGTTGGTCCACCTCTGATCCTATTCGAGCAGCGGTTTTTCGGCTTCGTATTTATTGACAGAGTTAAATCGACCAAATCGTAAGCTGGTTGGGGCCCTGGGGCCCTGGAGCCCCCCCCCCCCACCTCCGCAATGCTGCCAACGATCTCAATTGGAAAGAGATCGGGCGACTGGAGGGTTTAGCAAGCACGAAGACACGAAGACAAGCAGTAGAAACTTTCGCCGTGTGTGGGCGGGCAGTATCTTGCTGAAATGTAAGCCCAGGATGTCTTGCCACGAAGGGGCCACGAATAGGGCGTAAAACATCACCGACGTGCCGCTGGGATGTGAGGGTGCCACGGGCCCTGCTGTGAAATGAAGTGACACCCCAGACCACTCCTGGTCGGTGGGCTGTGCGGCAGGTACGCTGGTCACTGCGGGTCAGTTCGAAGAAGCGAGCCGGACGGAGTCACCGAGCGGTTCTAGTCTGGAACCGCGCGATCGCTACGGTCGCAGGTTCGAATCCTGCCTCGGGCACCGATGTGTGTGATGTCCTTAGGTTAGTTAGGTTTAAGTAGTTCCTAAGTTCTAGGGGACTGATGATTTCAGATGTTAAGTCCCATAGTGCTCAGAGCCATTTGAACCATCTCGAAGAAAAGAGACTCATCACTGAAGACAGTTCTACTCGAGTCAGCGAGATTGCCCGCCCTATGGACCAGCGGATGCTAACAAGGGAACATCCCCATCGCACCCCCCTCAGATTTAGTTATAAGTTGGCACAGTGGATAGGCCTTGAAAAACTGAACACAGATCGATCGAGAAAACAGGAAGAAGTTGTGTGGAACTATGAAAAAAATAAGCAAAATATACTAACTGGGTCGTCCATACGTACCATATGCAATATTTAGGGCGATATGAGGCGAGGAGCTCCGTGGTCCCGTGGTTAGCGTGAACAGCTACGGAACGAGAGGTCCTTGGTTCAAGTCTTCCCACGACCGAAAATTTTAACTTTTTATTTTCCGTTTATGTGAAAAACTCTTATGTTTTCATCACTTTTTTTGGAGTGATTATTACATCCACAAGAAAACCTAAATCAGGCAAGGTAGAACCCATTCGCCAAGTGTACTAGTTACGTGGGTCGACAACATATTCCTGTCATGTGACGCACATGCTGTCACCAGTGTCGTATACAAAATATCAGACGTGTTTTCCTGTGGAGGAATCGGTTGACCTATGACCTTGCGATCAAATGTTTTCGGTTCCCATTGGAGAGGCACGTCCTTTCGTGAACTAATCACACGGTTTTGCGGTGCGGTCGCAAAACACAGACACTAAACTTATTACAGTGAACAGAGACGTCAATGAACGAACGGACAGATCATAACTTTGCGAAAATAAAGAAAGCCACATTTTCAGTGGAGGGCAGATTTGAACCAAGGACCTCTCGTTCCGCAGCTGTTCACGCTAACCACGGGACCACGGCGCTCCTCGCCTCACATTGCCCTTAATATTGCATATCTTACGCATGGACGACCCAGTTTGTATATTTTGCTTACTTTTTCATAGTTCCACACAACTTCTTCCTGTTTTCTCGATTGATCTGTGTTCAGTTTTTCAAGGCCTATCAATCGTGCCAACTTATAACTAAATGTGAGGGGGGTGCGATGGGGAGGTTCCCTTGTAAGCTGACTGTCGGCCGCCGCACTGCCTGACATCTGGGAGCGGCGGTCTGGTGCGCCACTTCAGTTCGTAGCAGAAACCCTCTGGTTGCCATTCGCGGCAGTCTTACAGCACAGCGGGACTTGGACGATATTCCACCCTCGTTTTGTTGCCCTTCATGGAAAACCGTCTTTCCTGCTCACACACAGCGAGAGTTTCTACTGCTTGTCTTTCTGCTTGCTTAATTTGCGAAGCTCTTTCTCTTGAAGAACTCATCTAATTTTTAAGAAAATGTTACCATTTCCTTGTCTGTACACTTACGCCACTTTACCCATTTCCGGCCCAATCAGATGAGTCCTCCGTGGTGCGTCATTTTTTTTTTTACCTTAATGTGTACAAGAGGTGTTCAGATCGTGTAATTATGCTGGCCTAGGATTGGGCACGTAAAGAGTATTTGAGATCCTCTTTGAAATTCCTAGTGGTCACGTAAGTCATGTTTCAAGTGAACCTGGACGAGAAATTTCTGTGTATGGAGAGATATCAGCAGCTTGTGGTCCAGTGGATAGTATCGCTATCTCTTTATTGCGGAGCCCCAGGTTCGATTCCCGGCTGGGTAAGAGATTCTCTTCACTCGGAACTGGGTGTTACTGCTGTTCTACTTACTTCATCTCGCCTTCACCTCACGCGCAAGTCACCGGAGTGGTGAAAAATAAAATTGCGCTTGGCGGCCGAACAAGTAGGTCCCCTGCCAATAATGCCACACAGCTACACTCCTGAAAATTGAAATAAGAACACCGTGAATTCATTGTCCCAGGAAGGGGAAACTTTATTGACACATTCCTGGGGTCAGATACATCACATGATCACACTGACAGAACCACAGGCACATAGACACAGGCAACAGAGCATACACAATGTCGGCACTAGTACAGTGTATATCCACATTTCGCAGCAATGCAGGCTGCTATTCTCCCATGGAGACGATCGTAGAGATGCTGGATGTAGTCCTGTGGAACGGCTTGCCATGCCATTTCCACCTGGCGCCTCAGTTGGACCAGCGTTCGTGCTGGACGTGCAGACCGCGTGAGACGACGCTTCATCCAGTCCCAAACATGCTCAATGGGGGACAGATCCGGAGATCTTGCTGGCCAGGATAGTTGACTTACACCTTCTAGAGCACGTTGGGTGGCACGGGATACATGCGGACGTGCATTGTCCTGTTGGAACAGCAAGTTCCCTTGCCGGTCTAGGAATGGTAGAACGATGGGTTCGATGACGGTTTGGATGTACCGTGCACTATTCAGTGTCCCCTCGACGATCACCAGTGGTGTACGGCCAGTGTAGGAGATCGCTCCTCACACCATGATGCCGGGTGTTGGCCCTGTGTGCCTCGGTCGTATGCAGTCCCGATTGTGGCGCTCACCTGCACGGCGCCAAACACGCATACGACCATCATTGGCACCAAGGCAGAAGCGACTCTCATCGCTGAAGACGACACGTCTCCATTCGTCCCTCCATTCACGCCTGTCGCGACACCACTGGAGGCGGGCTGCACGATGTTGGGGCGTGAGCGGAAGACGGCCTAACGGTGTGCGGGACCGTAGCCCAGCTTCATGGAGACGGTTGCGAATGGTCCTCGCCGATACCCCAGGAGCAACAGTGTCCCTAATTTGCTGGAAAGTGGCGGTGCGGTCCCCTACGGCACTGCGTAGGATCCTACGGTCTTGGCGTGCATCCGTGCGTCGCTGCGGTCCGGTCCCAGGTCGACGGGCACGTGCATCTTCCGCCGACCACTGGCGACAACATCGATGTACTGTGGAGACCTCACGCCCCACGTGTTGAGCAATTCGGCGGTACGTCCAGCCGGCCTCCCGCATGCCCACTATACGCCCTCGCTCAAAGTCCGTCAACTGCACATACGGTTCACGTCCACGCTGTCGCGGCATGCTACCAGTGTTAAAGACTGCGATGGAGCTCCGTATGCCACGGCAAACTGGCTGACACTGACGGCGGCGGTGCACAAATGCTGCGCAGCTAGCGCCATTCGACGGCCAACACCGCGGTTCCTGGTGTGTCCGCTGTGCCGTGCGTGTGATCATTGCTTGTACAGCCTTCTCGCAGTGTCCGGAGCAAGTATGGTGGGTCTGAGACACCGGTGTCAATGTGTTCTTTTTTCCATTTCCAGGAGTGTATTTCGTGATGAGCCACGATGAAACGGATTTCCCTTGCCTGTTACGCAAGTGAAGACTGATTTATTGAAACAACGTTCCGTCTCTTATAAATGCGTCTGGCTACAGTGCACTAGTTACCTTTGACGGAAAGCCGCCGACACGGGCAGTGTGCGTTCCCATCGAGCAGTGGCTGTGCCCCCCTGCTACTGGCCACAGAGGCGCTCGAGTGCATGACTGGGGCTGTTGTTAACAACACATGCCGCAGACGTGTGCCGGGACGGCCGGCGACGACAGACGACTCTCCGGAAAGCAGGAGGCGAGGATGTCTTGCCGACAGAAAACTTAACCGGTCGTAGTCGACGGGAAATGAGATGTGGCGTCAGGAAGAGCATCCGGCCACCCTTTGCAACTGACACTGCCAAATCCTTAATAACCCGGCCGACCCCGCGTTGAAGCGGGACAGTGGCCAAAGAAACAGAAAGTCGACGGGAAATGATGATGATGATGATGATGTTTGGTTTGTGGGGCGCTCAACTGCGTGGTTATCAGCGCCCGTACAATTACCCAATTTTGCTCAGTCCAATTTCGCCACTTTCCTGGATGATGATGAAATGATGAGGACAACACAAACACCCAGTCATCTCGAGGCAGGTGAAAATCCCTGACCCCGCCGGGAATCGAACCCGGGACCCCGTGCTCGGGAAGCGAGAACGCTACCGCGAGACCACGAGCGGTGGACTCGACGGCAAATGAGACCTACAGAAAAGGCCGAAAACTGCTCAGTTCTCCTACCGACAGCAGCACCATAAGACATAAACAACGTGGAAACGGCAGTAATGCATCTGGAGCTCGTGTTGCGACAACCTGTAAGAGTGACGCGGGACCTCCTAGTTATCGTCTCGGTTCTCCTCTGGAGAGTAGCGCGGGCGCAACAAGTCGTCGGTAGCCCCCTGCAGCAGTACCGAGCCACGCTGCCAAAGTGTTACCAGTGCAAGCTACTGTGCACAAACTGGCCTCTAGTATGTGCCATAGATGTTGGCCAAATCATTCGCTCGTATTGTTCAGAATCTTCTTCAAACTATTCGCGAACGACTCTCGCCCAGTGACGTGGTCCATCGTCATCTATAAAAATTACATTGTTGTTTGGGAACATGAAGTCTGATTCAGTTCCACCAGGAGAACCACTCCATTCAATGTAAACACAGCCCAGACCACTGTGGAGCCACGACCAGCGTGCACATCGCTTTGTTGGCTACCTGGGTCCAGGGCTTCGTGGGGTCTGCGCCACACTCGAAGCCTTCCTTCAGCTGTTACGTACTGAAATGCGGACTCACCTGCCCAGGCCACGGTTTTCCAGTCGCCTACTGTCCAACCGACGCGGTCACCAGCCCAGGGGAGGCGCTGCAGGTGACGTGCTGCTCGCCAGCGTCGGTTGTCCGCTACCATAGCCCACTGACGCCACGAATCGCCTCAGTGTCCTAACGGATATGCTCCTCGTACAAGCCACTTTGATTTATGGAGTTATTTCACGCAGTGGCAACACCGGTTCCCGCCAGATCACCGCAGTTAAGCGCTGTCGGACTTGGCTAGCACTCGGATGGGTGACCGTCCAGTCTGCAGTGCGCTGTTGGCAAGCGGGGAGCACTCAGCCCTCGTGAGGCAAACTGAGGAGCTACGTGACTGAGAGGTAGCAGCTACGGTCCCGAAAAATGACAATGCCCGGGAGAGCGGTGTGCTGACCTCTGTATCCGCGTCCAGTGACGCCCGAGGGACTGAGGATGACACGGCGGTCGGTCCTTGCTGTTAGGATCTTCCGAGACCTGTTTTCTTTTCTTCTCTAAGTCGCAGTATAATATAATGCTACTTACTCTTTCTTAAGAACACAAACGAACAAACTTTTTTTTTTCTTTTTGAAGACACAACTATTTCAAAAAGAAGCATTTATTTCAATTATGGCAGTTATTTAAGTCAAGAAGCAATTCTTTATTTCATCAAGAGGCAATTACGTTTTTATAAAGAAACAGGTTTATCAATACTTCTCTAGCTGATAATCGGTCAGAATCGCAGAAAGTAATATTTTCTTTAATGGCATCTGCAGCCACGTCGAATATAAATACTGGTGAGGACATGGAAAGGCTGAAAGGAAGAACGGGCTGAAGGGGAGGAAGGAGGCCAATAAAAATTACAAAAAAGTCTGTATGAGTAATGTTCGCCATAGGTGAGGTTCCAGGTTCGAGTCTCGATCCAGCATACACCACCATTACATTTCTGCATATGATGATAATTACATTTCTGAAAGAGGCACGACCGAATAAATGTGACAGTTATTACTGATTTCTAAACGAAAAGCATATCAGGTTTTTTTATCAAGAGCAATCAGTTATGAATCTCAGATTTCTCCTCTATAAGAGATTGACTGGAATAACGCACAGAATTAAAGAAATAAAAATTGACAAGTTACGACACGAACAAATGGTTCAAATGGCTCTGAGCACTATGGGAATTAACTTCTGAGGTCAGCAGTCCCCTAGAACTTAGGACTACTTACACCTAACTAACCTAAGGACATTACACACATCCATGCCCGAGGCAGGATTCGAACCTGCGACTGTAGCGGTCGCGCGATTCCAGACTGTAGCGCCTAGAACCGCTCGGCCACTCCGGCCAGCACGACACGAACATTCGTCATTAAAAAGAAAAATGTTCTGAATTGGTACTCAATAACTGAGGAATCAACGTGTTACTGATCAGAGCATAAGGTGGAGAGTTAATTAGGAAGGTACATTAGTGAACCCTCTGTTACTGGCAGCTCAAAAGGAAACGTGGACGTGACGACCTTGAAAGAGGCAGGCTGGCGCTGCCTTTGTTAAGCGGTTGGGCAAACTGGTGAGGTGAGCCGTTGCTGGACTGGCAACACAATTACGCTTCACGTTTTACACATCGCAGGTCGACTGAATAAAAATTCTATAAAGCTTCCATTTGTTAGAACAGAAAATCACGGATAAATGGAACTCCATTATAGTCCATAACTTTTCTTCATTTTCTGTAAAGTGGTTGATTTACATTTCACTTTCCAATTCTAGTCCAAAAATGGGACTGAAATGAATAGTTTATAGCAGCAGTACACGGATATAAAGCTATACGCATAAAAGTAACTTGGGTCGCACTCCTGGAAAGATTTAATTTTACCAATTACATATAAATGCCTTTGTGGAAGTTCCGTGAGGATTTTCTCGGCTCAGTCTGGAACCGCGGGACCCCGTACACGATCGCAGGTTGGAACCCTGCCTCGGCCATGGATGTGTGTAATGTCCTTAGGTTAGCTAGGTTTAAGTAGTTCTAAGTCTAGGGGACTGATTACCTCAGATGTTAAGTCCCATAGTGCTCAGAGCGATCTGAACCATTTTTCTCGGCTGATGCTGTTGCCTACAGACTAGTCCCGACGCTGGAGGATTGTAGGGAAATGCAGGAAAGGTTTGCAGAGATTGGCGGTTCGCCCTCACAACATAAACAAATGTAACGCATTGCGAACAAACAAGCAGAAAGAGTCATTATTTTATCATTACACGATTGCAGAAAGAACACAGAAAGCGACTGTTTCCGTAAAATATCTAGGGGTATGCTTACGGAGGGATTTTAAGTTGAACACCGAGGTAAAAACATTCGCAGGTAAGGAAGATGCCAGAGTTTCAGTGGAAGAATGCCCAGGAAATGTACTCCAAACACGAAAGAAATAACTTACAAAGCACTCGTCCGACCAGTATTTGAAGACGGGTCGTCATTCTGGAATCCGCACGACACAGGAGCGAAAGAAGAAATAGAGAAGAAGCAAAGACGAGCAGCTCATCGTGTTACAGGACCACTTAGTAAGCGCGAAAGTATCACGCCGATTCCTGGCCAAATCCAGTGGCAGGTGCTGCAAGAGTGGCGTCCCGCATCACGGTGCGACCTGCGTTGCTGAATGAGTCAACCGATATGTTGCTGTCTCCCGCGTCTGTCTCGCGTAAAGACTGTGAAGGTGAAATCAGAGACATTTGGGCTCACACGGAGACTTACCAGCGACTGGAAGAGGAAAGGGGGAGAAGTGACAGCAGTAGCCTCGCCCGCACGCCGTAAGGCGGCCAGCAGAGCGTAGGTGTACAGGTGCACTGTCTGTCGGAAGGGAACGGGGGACTGTACAGCTAAATAACATTACTCGTACTTGTTACTTTACTTCTGGTGACACTCTACACTCCACGGACAATTAATGTAAAGACCTGACCTGCGTAGCAGAGGTTACGCACTGACGCCTGTGTGATGGAATTCGACTCTGAAGTAGCCAGATGGAATCCTGTTGGGTTGGGGGAAATTTTCACCACTATTTGGTCGGCAATGGGAGGTGAGCCGGTGGTACAAAGTTCCCGATCACCAGACACCTCTCCGCAGCTGACGCCGCTGGCTGTGTCCCCCTCGGTGCAGGCCGTGTGTGCCGGCAGCGGGGGAGGAGCCACGAGGAGGAGGAACACGTGCCGGAGTCTCTGCTCCGGCTGAACCATCTCTTATCGTGTCGAAACGTAAACGTGCTTCGGAACCCGGTATGCCAAAGACAACAATGGAAAAACGACACAGGAAAAAAAAAGACCTTAAGGTCAGACGTTTTCGGGGCCGACGTTCGTTAACGAGTTATCGCACACAGACTAGAATAAGCACGTTTTAGTACGCCGTGCTATGTTAACTCAATTTCGAAATGCAGTGAATCTGCCAAAGTTATTTTTCAGATGAACGAGTCTTTTATCGGAGCTCGCGTGCTCGAAATACTGTCGTTTGAGCCAAAGAGAATCCTCATTACAAAAAATGGTTCAAATGGCTCTGAGCACTATGGGACTTAACTTCTGAGGTCATCAGTCCCCTAGAACTTAGAACTACTTAAACCTAACTAACCTAAGGACATCACACACATCCATGCCCGAGGCAGGATTCGAACCTGCGACCGCAGCGGTCGCGCGGCTCCAGACTGTAGCGCCTAGAACCGCTCGGCCACTTCGGCCGGCAATCCTCATTACACAGTCAGATGATGCCGCCCAACGCAATGATACGGTCATCACAACATTTGCTTTAGCTGTACTTTTTAGGGGACTGTGAATGGCGCAGATTAGTTACACACGTTACAAACACGGTTAATGTCTCAGCTTGAGGAAAGGGGCCTCCAAGAACGCACGTGCCTGCAGCAAGACGGAGCGCCCCGCCACTACGCTCTCGCAGCGCGCGAGCTGCTAAAAGAATATTGCCCAGGAAGGCGGACAGGCGACACTAGTTCCCGACAAGTCCTCACCTCAACACAGCTGACAACTCGTTATGGGGATCATTAAGGCGCACGTATCTGCACGTCGTTATGTTACAAAGAAAGAAATGCGCAATGCTGTTCAGGATGCATTTCGCACTATAACACGGAGATGCTCGAAATTATGTCAAGAAGAACACGGAGGCGTATGAAAATGTGTTTACAGCACGATGGGGATCGTGCCTGTATACTGGGGACTTAATACGCAAGTAAATACTTTTTCTAAAACAAATAGTATTCGCTATAGTCTGTCTGTAAACTGAAGAGCGAGCAGTGCTTTTGGTGGGGGAAGCGGTCTTTCCCAGAAGAACCCTGCCACTGGCCTACAGGGACACCCAAAATCAGTTGCCCGTTACCTGCCTAGCGGTGTAGATCAGCGAGCAGTGATACAAGTCGTTCTGTTCGTGGGATCTTAATTGCCAGTGTCAGACAGTTAATTTTGTATGCTTACTGATATACTTCGGTATCCGGAAGTGATGGATAATCGCCCTGCATTGCAAGAAAATGTGGAGAAAATGGAGGAGGTATTTATGGAGTAACGAGCGTTCGATTGTCTGTGATGTTACAACATCATGTGTTAAAGAGGCGGCACAAAAGAACCGTGGGCTAATATTACCAGTCCCAATCAGAAGGCTGCAATTTATGCAAACGTCAGCCTCGCCACAATAGGACGTATAAGGAAGAAACGCGAAAATAAACCGCGTGGTTTACTGGAACCGCCGCGAAGGAAAACTGATAATTTTGGGAGGAAACTCTTCGTTATAGGCAGTTTCACAAAATTGGTCATTCGACAAACGATGGAGGACTTTGACCAAAAAATAATGACGACATTATGGACATTGCTTACTGCCGTCAAAAAAAAAAATCTGTTTCCTTTGGCAGAAAGATGTTTTACGTAAGACACAGCGTAAAATGGGATTTACCTGGAAATTTCTAGCTTTTAATAGAAACATAAAGTAAGAACAAGGCTTAAATTCTACAGATTGATTGCACCATACGGGGTTCGTTTTGCGAATAGCAGTAGAGGGTACATACATTCACATGAACAGGCATTCGGTTCTGTATTTGTAGCAGAATCCTGACTTTCGTTCCTACGTTAATATTACTTACTCTATAATCTTGTGTTTCGGAAGAAGCTATCGTCTTTTGGATTCATTATGGTCTTAACGGATTTGTCTAAAAATAAACGCTGCCAGGACGTATCTGTACACGGAGTCGACAAAGATTTAAAACGCGCGCCGCGGCAGGACCGGTACTAAGTTGTGAAACAGCCAGTAGAAGCGCCTCGTGACGTAGCTGGGTAGGCAGAGTGGGGACTCGCTCGCTCGCTCTTCAGTTTACCAACAGACTATACTGGGGGTACTGGGGACTTTTCACCCACTCTGATTACTTCCGAAGCCACCTACACTGTGTGGCGCGGGCTACTACGTGTTCGACAGCGAATTGTGCAGGGTGAGCAGTGTTTGCAAGCGTCCGTACGGTCCCCAGCCTCTGTCACTGTGCTGAGAATTGAGGCAGCGCTACGCTGTACTGGCACCCGTCGTAGCCGTCCACAAGGCACGACGGCACGGGACGGATACGCGCTCGGCATTTCGCGACAGGTTGGAGGAAGACAACGGCAGAGAGCCTTACCGGGGACTTGCACCAATGCGGGATTCCCGCATCCGCCCCCAATGCTAATTTCTTGAGTATGCGACTGATTTCCACGAAATTTGTACCCTGTCTATAATTTCGCACCTTACAAGCACTCATCTACATACTTTGCCATGATTTACAACCGGGATTAGGTATCATTTGATAGGTTGTACATCGTACATACGAATATTTAAAAAAGACCGGAACTGTTCAAATGGCTCTGAGAACTATGGGACTTAACATCTGAGGTCATCAGTCCCCTAGAACTTTGAACTACTTAAACCTAACTGACCTAAGGACATCACACACATCCATGCCCGAGGCAGCATTTGAACCTGCGACCGTAGCGGTCGCGCGGTTACAGACTGTAGCACCTAGAACCGCTCTGCCACTCTGGCCGGCGCTAACTTATCGATTCTGGACTTTGCTTCTGGGTAGGGAGTCGTCGTTTAGTATGCAGCATTCAGTGATTGAGAGCAGTTCTTCTGCCTGTGCTCATGTTGAGACTTTATATGAATTCCGTCCTTGTGGCTGGGAGTTCGCGTTTCTTGTCTGTACAATACAGAAAGGAGGAGACAGTATTAAATTATACTAGTCAGAGAACCGCCTTATGCCGTCGTAGTGTTTGAATGAGTTTTTTTTTTTTTTTTTTTTTTTTTTTTTTTTTTTTTGCTGCAGTTCTTCCATCGTCGCAGACAATTACGAGAACCATCATTCCGACGCACCGGACGTAGTACATATGGTGGTATTGCTAACTGCTTCGGCTTATAAGGGCTATAAAGCTAAACAGCTGTGATCACGTAAATTTTATTTCCACTGAGGTTGCACACCACTGTAAACCATCTTTGAAAGTATTGTCTTCTAGTGTTTGATACGTAGATGATGTCAGTCATCTCGCTTTATTTATATTAGATAGCGTAGCCATAAAAAAGGGCAGATTTGGGCAATTGATCAATCATATTAGTTAGGAAATTCATTTGTATCTCTTTATGTCCATTGGACATTGATATACGCGGTGTCTATAAAGTCCCTTCACAACTTCAATATTTTATTACAACGGCAGTTGTTGAAACATTTTAACAAAATTTCTTTTATTGTATTCACTGTTCACTGAAGCTTTTATATATACTAAAATTTTGTTTCAGTTACTCTGTTGATGGAAGGAACTGAACCTCTATAAGATGGCAACTCGTCAAGAGAAGGCACAATGTGGTTTTTTAGACAAAATCTGATGTTCAGACTCAACGAAACTTCGGAACGAAGTATGGGACAGATCCACCTTCAATCCGTGCATGGCACAGGGACAGTGTTGGATGAAGGGGGGAGCGGGCGACCAAGAACACCCGAGGAAACCATCGATCGCGTTTTAAATGTCTTCACTCCTTCACCTACGAAGTCCATCCGCACTGCTGCCAGACATTCAACTGTGCATAACGTCCTCCACAAGAAGCTACGGTTGTACGCTTACAAAGTGCAACTGTTACGGACACTTGAGCCAAATGACAAACCAAAACGGACAGCATGCTGGAACGCCTTTAGGAGGATGAAGCATTCCTCAAGCGAGTTTGTTTCAGTGACGAGGAAACTTTTCATGTTTCTAGGACACTAAACAGAAACAATGTGAGAATCTGGGGATCTGAAGGCCCCCATGGGCCTAGGTAGCTTCACTGGGACAGTCCAAAAGTAAATGTGCGATGTGGAATCACGTGCAACCGCATAATTGGTCAATTTTTCTTCAGTGAGTCAACAATTACTGCAGATGTTTACCTCGAGCTTCTGACCGAATATGTAGCACCACAATTGATTGACTTAACAACCAACTGTCATTTTCCAGTAAGATGGTGCACCATCACATTTGGGACTGCATGTTCGTCGGTTCCTCAATGAAACATTTCCAAGCAGGTGGATTGGGACTAATGGGCCAATTCCTTGGCCACCGCATTCGCCAGATATCGCTCCCTTGGACTTTTTTATGGGGGTATTTAAAAGGTATCGTGTATGCAACACAGATACGGGACATTGCTGACTTGAAGCAAAGAATTCGTAATACCGTTGCCACCACTGATGACGCTATGCTACAACGAACGTGTCAAGAAATCGAGTACCGTCTTGATGTGCTTCGTGCAACTAAAGGCGCCCGTACAGAGGTCTATTAAACACTGTCAAAAAAACTTTTATAAGCATTTATTACAATAAAAGAAATTTTGTTAAAATACACTCCTGGAAATTGAAATAAGAACACCGTGAATTCATTGTCCCAGGAAGGGGAAACTTTATTGACACATTCCTGGGGTCAGATACATCACATGATCGCACTGACAGAACCACAGGCACATAGACACAGGCAACAGAGCATGCACAATGTCGGCACTAGTACAGTGTATATCCACCTTTCGCAGCAATGCAGGCTGCTATTCTCCCATGGAGACGATCGTAGAGATGCTGGATGTAGTCCTGTGGAACGGCTTGCCATGCCATTTCCACCTGGCGCCTCAGTTGGACCAGCGTTCGTGCTGAACGTGCAGACCGCGTGAGACGACGCTTCATCCAGTCCCAAACATGCTCAATGGGGGACAGATCCGGAGATCTTGCTGGCCAGGGTAGTTGACTTACACCTTCTAGAGCACGTTGGGTGGCACGGGATACGTGCGGACGTGCATTGTCCTGTTGGAACAGCAAGTTCCCTTGCCGGTCTAGGAATGGTAGAACGATGGGTTCGATGACGGTTTGGATGTACCGTGCACTATTCAGTGTCCCCTCGACGATCACCAGTGGTGTACGGCCAGTGTAGGAGATCGCTCCCCACACCATGATGCCGGGTGTTGGCCCTGTGTGCCTCGGTCGTATGCAGTCCTGATTGTGGCGCTCACCTGCACGGCGCCAAACACGCATACGGCCATCATTGGCACCGAGGCAGAAGAGACTCTCATCGCTGAAGACGACACGTCTCCATTCGTCCCTCCATTCACGCCTGTCGCGACACCACTGGAGGCGGGCTGCACGATGTTGGGGCGTGAGCGGAAGACGGCCTAACGGTGTGCGGGACCGTAGCCCAGCTTCATGGAGACGGTTGCGAATGGTCCTCGCCGATACCCCAGGAGCAACAGTGTCCCTAATGTGCTGGGAAGTGGCGGTGCGGTCCCCTACGGCACTGCGTAGGATCCTACGGTCTTGGCGTGCATCCGTGCGTCGCTGGGGTCCGGTCCCAGGTCGACGGGCACGTGCACCTTCCGCCGACCACTGGCGACAACATCGATGTACTGTGGAGACCTCACGCCCCACGTGTTGAGCAATTCGGCGGTACGTCCACCCGGCCTCCCGCACGCCCACTATACGCCCTCGCTCAAAGTCCGTCAACTGCACATACGGTTCACGTCCACGCTGTCGCGGCATGCTACCAGTGTTAAAGACTGCGATGGAGCTCCGTATGCCACGGCAAACTGGCTGACACTGACGGCGGCGGTGCACAAATGCTGCGCAGCTAGCGCCATTCGACGGCCAACACCGCGGTTCCTGGTGTGTCCGCTGTGCCGTGCGTGTGATCATTGCTTGTACAGCCCTCTCGCAGTGTCCGGAGCAAGTATGGTGGGTCTGACACACCGGTGTCAATGTGTTCTTTTTTCCATTTCCAGGAGTGTATAAAGGGGTTTTAATCTACAATAAATGTATAAGCAGAAACAGCATTTATCATTTTGTAGTTACTAGTTCCCTTAATCATTCATTTATGTTTATGTTGTAATTTATATGTTAAAGAGCAAGAAGGTGGAGATGATATCACCATTAAGAGATCCTAAGATCTGCTTCATGGGGTAGTCAGACAGGGCCAAATCTTCACTTTCGCGTTCAGTATTTTCCGTTGCGCACATTCATTTTACACCCTCCTGGAGTAGAATCTTGGAAGTTAAGTTTGTTCTTTTTCTCCTCGTGCTGGTCTAGACTGCGCTATTGCAGCCACTCCGTCGGCCGTCCAGTTTGTTACGAAAGCGACACCCGCTTCGGCTTCGCCTTTACACCGCCGGCCCCCAGGTTGAGTGCCCATAAAACGGGTCTGTGTCGGCGGCGCAGGCGCGCTGGGTTACACGGGACGGGGACACCAGAACTGTGTGTGTGTGTGGGTGGGTGGCTGGGTGGGTGCTGACGAAACGAGACAGAGCATACCACACGAAACTCTTGCTCACATCCGCTGTTCAAATTCTCACGTCTCGTTAACTTCGCACTTTCATCCCTAGTGTTTTGCTTTACATCCGCTGTTCAAATCCTTAACTTCGCACTTTCATCCCCGGTGTTTTGGGTCCACTTCACCGAAGGTAATGTTGGCATGCGACTGAATTCATTGCCTTACTTACACTTGGCTTCACCAGTATATCCTCGCGGAAGTTCCACGAGGCTTTTCACACGGTGCTGTTGTGTAGAGATACGTCGCAACGCTAGAAAACTGTAGCGAAATGCAGGACGACCTGAAGTTCGACGCTTTGTTCACGGAGTGCCAATTGACACTGAACGTCAACAAATGTAACGTACTGCGTGGTTCCACAAATTGTCCAGGAGGACGCGCGCGATGCGATTTAAAGCGCAAAGAGCTCACAAAACTAATCGCAGTAAAGGCCGATGCCAGACTGATATTCGCTGGAAGAATCCTAGGGAAATGTAGTCCGTCAGCCGACGGGGTGGCTTACAAAACTCGAATATTGTACGTCATTATGTAATCCGTACGAGATAGGACTGACAGAGGAAGTGGAGAAGATGCAAAGCAGAGCACTACGCTTCGTTACAGGTTCATTTAGTAAGCACCGAGGCGTCACAGAGACGCTCAGCGGGCTACAGTGGCAGGTGCTACAAGAGAGACGTTTTGCATCACGTCGTAGTCTACTGTTTAAGTGTCGAGGGCGTACGATCCTGGATGAATGAGCAAAGAAAATGCACCCTCCTATGTACATCAAGTGAAGAGACCACAAAGACGAAACCAGAGAGCTTTCAGCCCACACGAACGCTTATCGAAAATTGTTCTTCAAGCTAACTACCCGCGACTGTAAGAGGAAAGAGGGAAAGTGGCAGTAGAACACGAAGTACCCTCCGCCACACACCGTAAAGTTGCTTGTGCGGTCATTTAACGGCTAAAACGGTCATTTAACCAGTTCCATGTTGCCTATCTAAGGGCTTCTAGGGGCAAAAAAAATCTGATTGACAGTATTACGAATAATTATGGGCCGATTTAAGGGGCTCCGGAACGCCCTATACTTGCAATGTTAAAATAACGCTTATAAGTTACATCTTTCCTCACAAAGTATTTGAGGTAGGAAGTTGAACTTTTTACAGATTATTTATTGGAATATGGGCTACAACTTAACACAGGGATTTTACAAAATTTTAGTTCAGTTATCAAAGATGATTTTTTTTCAATTGTAATGAAAATTCACAACATTTTTTGCAATTTTTTATTTATATATTCAAAAATATACAGTTTTTTGGAAAATGGCTGTGTTAAATTATGCAGAAGGTACTGTGTAACATTTACTGAAAGTTTGAAACAAATATGTTTGGAAGATACTTAGAAAACATGTAATTAGTATGAGAAAATAAAAGTTTTGGGAATCGAGCGACAAAGATTGGATTAACTTTTTAGTGCATTCCAGGTCCATAGGATGGATTATCTTCATCCTCTGCAAACTCCTCCTCCAGCTTCCTCTTGTTCCTCCTCCTGTTTACTCTTGCTTGTATTTCTAGACTCTTTACAGCCCTGTCTGCAGCCCGAAGGCGTTCCTTGTCTAAAGCAAGCATCGCTCGTACCATGTTAGATTGTTATTATTTACAGTAAGAACACATACCTTTGGCTTTCCAACATTTCTCCTTTTCTTAAAAGCCTTCAGAGGATTTCTAATAACTTTACTTTTTCTCATTATTATACTTCAACAAAACAGAGACTCAAGAAACAGAATTAATTACGAATATTTTCGAGATAACGACAGAGTAAATAAACTTGAAACAATTGACAATCACACCAGCGATATATATTGAACCATCACAGGTTAGCCACAACACATACTTTATCTCACATCACTAAAATGTACCTGATGAACACGGACGTTAAGAATAACACCATTTGACAGTAGTTTAACAGCGCCACAGTGGGTCATACCCATGTAGAACACATTTCAAAAAAAATTTAAAAATAGTTGTAGTCTTCGGAATTGAATAAATTACATATCTATTAAAAGGTAATAGTCTGCAGATTCAGAAAACGCAAAAAAGTAAAAATTGAACTTTTCATGATTTTGAGCCTTTCCGGAGCCCCTTAAAAATTTAAATCCAGGCCATGCAAATTACCCGGACTATATTCGTTGGAAACGAGAGCATTTAGAGACCGGTGAGAAACTTTACACATAATTTCAAATACACTACTGGCCATTAAAATTGTTACACCACGAAGATGACGTGCTACACACGCGAAATTTAACCGACACGAAGAAGGTGCTGTAATATGCAAATGTTTAGCTTTTCAGGGCATTCACACAAGGCTGACGCCCGTGGTGACACCTACAACTTGCTGACATGAGGAAAGTTTCCAACCGATTTCTCATACACAATCAGCAGTCGACCGGCGTTGCCTGGTGAGACATTGTTGTGACGCCTCGTGTAAGGAGGAGAAATGCGTACCACCACGTTTCCGACTTTGATAAAGGTCGGATTGTAGCCTATCGCGATTGCGGTTTATCGTATC
Source organism: Schistocerca cancellata (assembly GCF_023864275.1). NCBI lineage: Eukaryota > Metazoa > Arthropoda > Insecta > Orthoptera > Acrididae > Schistocerca > Schistocerca cancellata. Next base: position 211,259,897 of record NC_064635.1, read on the forward strand.
GCGACATTGCTGCTCGCGTTGGTCGAGATCCAATGACTGTTACCAGAATATGGAATCGGTGGGTTCAGGAGGGTAATAGGAACGCCGTGCTGGATCCCAACGGCCTCGTATCACCAGCATTCGAGATGACAGGCACCTTATCCGCATGCCTGTAACGGATCGTGCAGCCACGTCCCCATCCCTGACTCAACAGATGGGGACGTTCTGAGCTTGTGGGTTGATCTGCTATTCTGTTATTCTGTGCAACGGATTAATTGAGATGTACCCTTTACCCTGTGGCTCCTGCAAGATGCAATTTCCACCTCCACACTACTACAGAAGTCAGACAGACGCTCCTAACGTTCTAAAGAGAAATGCCTGAAAAACTTTCAGCAATAAATATCTTCTGGAGTCGTCCGCTGTAAGGAAATGACACAAAAATTCACAAAATTTCTTACGTAACTAGTGAGATACTTGGGTACTGGAGTAGTGCTAGTTAGTGTAAGAAAAACATGAAACTAACGAAAGTTATTATTTATTTTGTAAAAATTCTGAGAAATCAGAATGACACTTTTAGTTATGAATTGAAAAAGTTATATCCTGGTTCTTTTCGGAATGTGAAGTTACCTTTCAAGGATAGGATTCGCTAATGAAATTTCTATACAAAGTTTAAGATGTTTGTTGCCTTGGCAGAATGGCTGAGAGGCGCACCTACTCAACTTGAATAATTATCCTTTAGATTGTTGCTAGGTACAGTCGAGGCTGTCGCGTGTGAAATGCAGTGAAGTGTACTGTTGTGGAGGAAATATGGGGCTCGCAATAGCTGTAGCGCACAATACCATAAGCTGCGATGACTGCTGTCTGCGCCGCTCGCTGCTGACAAATAAGATAACTCTCGTTCTACCTGGATTGACCTTCGCCAATCAAACTCTCCCTACGCCTTGATGAAGTCAAGGATTCCTATTCGCCCCTAGTGTAACTATTGGCGTGGTACACCGGTCAGATAACCAGTCCACCGCGATGCCACTCAAAATTCGCTCGCAGGCCTTTAACTATAACTCTGTCCGTTCACACCGCACAGTAAGTGTGTCGGCCGACACAGTGAACAATGCTTAATCGCAAGGACTCAATATAGAGTCGCCCTTTGATCGCTCTCAACAGAGGTGCTCTCCCAGTGAAGTACTGAGGAGAGACTTGTTTCTCGCTCCAAGAGCGACAACGGAACTGAGCCTCTCCACGCCAGACGTGAAGGGGTATATCTTTCGGTCTCTTCCACAATTCCTTCAGCTCAAGGCGTCAGAAATATCGTCTGCCAATCAGCATTGCTCTTCTAAAACGGGAGAATGAAGTTTTGTTTAAGGCGACCAATCCGGAAGCTTGTAGCTTGGGCGTTTGGCGTTTGCTGTCTCCCTGTGAAAATCTCTGAAACTGCATGCTATGTGTAAAGAATGCGTAGGCTGGGCGCTCCCACACAATGTAGCGGAATTTGCTTTTAAGCCGAACACGGGGTTGTTCCCCCCTTTCCACTCGGGCCCACGCTGTCCGCTACGGTCGGTCACCGGCCGACATGGGCTGAGTCGTCCTCTGAAGGGCCTGGCGTCCCGCTGTGAGGCCTCTCTCCCGAACTAGAAGCTCCTGTGACCGTCGTGTCTGGAATGTATGTGTGCACGCCAGCCTCGAGTATTTCAACCACAGTGCGCTCACTTGTCAATTGCATATCGTTTACATGAATTCATACAACATTCACTTTGTCTTATCGAGTTTGGGTTCGAATGAAGCGTCTTGATGTGCGGAATATGATTGTGAGGGCGGAACATGTAAGCAATGAAGGTCAGGAGACCACGACGTCTTACAAAGTTTGCAAGGCAACAACCATCTGCACGAAGTTCGACGACGTTTGCAGCAGCATGGACTATCAGCTCAGAGAGCGTGGCTGCGGTTACCCCTGACGCTGCGTCACAGACAGGAGCGCCTGCGATGGTGTACTCAACGACGAATCTGGGTGCACGAATGGCAAAATGTCATTTTTTTCGGATGAATGCAGGTTCTGTTTACAGCTTCATGACGGTCGCATCCCTGTTTGGCGACATCGCGGTGAACGCACATTGGAAGCGTGTATTCGTCATCGCCATACTGGCGTATCACCCGTAGTGATGGTATGGCTGCCACTGGTTACACGTCTCCGTCACCTCTAGCTCGCATTGACGCCACTTTGAACAGTGGACGTTACATTTCAGATGCGTTACGACCCTTGGCTCTACCCTTCATTCGATCCCTGCGAAACGCTACATTTCAGCAGGATAATGCACGACCGCATGTTACAGGTCCTGTAAGGGCGTATCAAGGCCGTTATTATGGCCAGAGGTGGTTATTCTGGGTACTGATTTCTCAGGATCTATGCACCCAAATTGCGTGAAAATGTAATCACATGTGAGTTCTAGTATAATATATTTGTCCAATGAATACCCGTTTATCATCTGCATTTATTCTTGGTGTACCAATTTTAATGGCCAGTAGCGTATTTTAGAAACTTGTCAACGACGACAGCCCCGCATTAAATAATGAAACGAAACAAATTAGTTGCTCACTAAATGTTCGCTGTTGATGCAGTAAAACTCGAGCAACAGGAATGACGTTTTAACTTGTTACTTAAACACCACTAAGTCTACTCGTGAAACATTTCGCTGACTGCATCTACATATACCACTGAAAGTACTTGCAAAACTGTTATCATTTAACACGCAATTCAGGAGAATGACGACAATCAACGAACTTCAGACATAATTACAAACGCCGGCCGCGGTGGTCTAGCGGTTCTGGCGCTGCAGTCCGGAACCGCGGGACTGCTACGGTCGCAGGTTCGAATCCTGCCTCGGGCATGGGTGTGTGTGATGTCCTTAGGTTAGTTAGGTTTAAGTAGTTCTAAGTTCTAGGGGACTTATGACCTAAGATGTTGAGTCCCATAGTGCTCAGAGCCATTTTTTGAACCATAATTACAAACCTTTTCTATTTTTCTCCCTTACAGCTGTATAAGATAATGAAAGGGAATTAGTTCATCGTTTTCTTGCTCATGTGGTGAAACTTCAGAATGGACCATTTTCATTAGTCTATGGTTGAATATCGCGAAACTAATAAAGCAAACATAATAAGGATTTTGCCTCTTCTACCTTAAACTTTAAATATACTTAATGTCCAATTTTTAACACATTGACTCTTTTGTACGTGGAAGTGAAGTTCTTTAAAGTATCGGTGTGTGGGGGTTTAGTGACTGAATCCAACTGACGAAGAACGCAGACAACGTCCAAGCAATGAGATTCCCAGAAAGTGTAAAAGGGCTAAGCTGGAATGGCTAGGAAAGGCTGCAGAAGCACGAATGACTAACGAAAAAGACGCCGCCGATGGGACAATTGAAGAGATCTTTGCAGAAAAGAGAAGCATCTGTGTAAATAAATAGAAGTTCACATGGGAATCCCTACTAAGGGAAGAACTGAAGGCTGAAAGGTGAAAGGAATCGATAGGGGTTCTGTTCAGACAAAATTAACTTGAACGGGATACTACAGTAACGGAAAAGAGGAAGTGAGTGAAGGTCAGCTGAGAAATGTGATACTGTGAGAAGAATTTGAGAGATCACTGAAACGACTAAGTCGATTCAAGTCGTTTGTGGATAGACGACATACCTTCAGGATTACTGATCTCCTTGATAGCCGTGAAAAAACTATTCAATCTGCGGCGCAAGATATACGAGACAGAGGAAACAAGCCACACTTACACAAAAATATAATTTCGTTTGATAATTCAGTTCGAGGTACCTTGAGGGACGCGCCATTGTCCTGTATTTGCAGCAGGTGAGACCATCTGTTAGTGGCTTAAGGAACTGTTTGCACAAATTATTCCGTTTTCTTTCTGAATAAAGTTTTAACTGAAATTATTATTGTTGTTATTATGTTTATGTGATGCATTCTGTATGGAGTTGAACAGTACAGAAACAGTAAAACATGTAGTGAGAGAAGGAAAACTATGTAAACATTATGTTGCGCCTGTAAAGGGCGCCCCGTACGAGCGGCGGATTGCCGCGACGCCGCCTCGGAGCGACGCTCGCCTCGACACACGCGCCGTCGACTCGCCAGGACATTCCAGTCGGCAGGCGCCGCCAAGTTCTGCTGTGGAAGATGAACTGCTGTCGTGCTCTGTTTAGGGCCAGTTGTGGCTGATTTCCGTATCCCTGCGAATACTTGCGCAACTTAAATTTAAAATTCACGAGAATTCTAATTTATTACACATGTATCGAATTGCTTTTCTTGGGAACTGTAGTTTACTTTACAAAATATATTACATTTTTCACTGACACCAAATGGATTGTGTACGTATTTCCAGTGTGCCAAAGTTTTAAGTTTAACAGTCCTCAATTTCTTCTTTATACCTTAGACTTGTGATTTAAATGCAAGTATGTACTCGATGTGTCTGTAGAGATGCTGTCAATATCAGCATTACCGATTACTGTGACTCTTGTTATAAATTGTATGAAGGAGAGTTAGATTATCCCGCATCTCGTGGTCGTGCGGTAGCGTTCTCGCTTCCCACGCCCGGGTTCCCGGGTTCGATTCCCGGCGGCGTCAGGGATTTTCTCTGCCTCGTGATGGCTGGGTGTTGTGTGCTGTCCTTAGGTTAGTTAGGTTTAAGTCGTTCTAAGTTCTAGGGGACTTATGACCACAGCAGTTGAGTCCCATAATGCTCAGAGCCATTTGAACCGTTTTTGAAGAATTAGATTACATGAAATGCAAGGAACTGGACTGTAAGTGTATAATAGATTTGTGGACGCAGATGGTCGTCACACTGAGCAACGTTTCTAGCCGGGAACGTAAACATGATACGCTTTTAACAAAAGTTAAACTCGCATGTGAAAATTAAAACGTGTTTCTTTCAATAGTTCTTTCCTTATTTGCCTTCCGCATGTCCTAAGATAATTCTTTCCTATGTGGGCCCTCTCAAGTAGCGGAAGTTCAGTTGCAGCCACCCTGTAGTTTGCACGAATCATTCACTGAATGATGATGGTGATTATTATTATTATTATTATTATTATTATTAGTCGTAAAGCTCCCAACATGGAAGACGCTAAGTAAAGATGGTTCACTTCTGGGGCTTCTTATTCTTCTTGTTTGCCCACCAAGTCTTCATTCTTTGCGAGAATTCAGCTTTTCTTTCTTCGCTCCATTTTGTTCCAGTTCTCGGCGCTTTTGTCTCTGGTTTGACCTCCCATTTGTCAACTTTAAGTTTGAAATTGTTTCTTTTGTTCATGTCTTCAGTAGTAATGTTGGCTAATTCCAGATCTTTCTTTACATTTTTGATCCATTCTCCTCCATTAACAAGGGATGCTACGTATCTTACTATTCTTTTTGTAAGTCTGTGATCGGGAAGTCTCATTATGTGGCCATAGAATTTTAGACGCCTCTTCCTCATGTCTATCTCTATGTTAGAATATTCTTCAATTTTAGAATTTTTCTGTAATCTATACCCCTCTTTGGTCCATCTTGGTCCCAGAATTTTCCTAATGATTTTCCTTTCCTCTTTCTTCAGGTTTTCCATATCTGTTTTTCTTCTAAGTGTCAAGGTTTCGCTGGCATATAGCATTATTGGTTTAATTACCGACTTGTAATGTTTAATTTTTGTATTTATAGATAGACATTTTTTATTGTAAATGTTTTGGACCAGCCCTAGACCCCTACGAGCTTTTAATATTCTTTCTTGTTGTGAGTATTTTTCAGAAATTATCTCTCCTAAATATTTAAAGTATGGTACCCTCTTAATTTCTCCATATTTGGTTTGTAACTTAGAAATTTCTAGATTTGTTGTTGTAAACACCGTTTTCTCAAAAGATATTTGTAGGCCAACTTTTCCTGCACACTCTTTTAAGGTTTCTATCTGTTTGACTGCCATTTCACTAGAATCTGCCATTATTGCAAGATCGTCTGCGTAGGCTAAGTAGGGGATTTGTAGGTCATCTTTTTTGGTTCCCAGTGATATTGGTTTCCAGTACTTTTCTTTTTTGAGTTCTTTTTCCCATTCTGCCATGACTCTATCCAGAACTAAGTTAAATAACAGAGGTGATAATCCATCACCTTGTCTAACCCCAGTTTTTATCTCAAATGATTTTGAAAGTTTTCCCATGAATTTCACTTTGCATTTTGTATTTGTTAATGTCTGCTCTATGATGTTCCGTGTCTTCTTATCCAGTCCTTGTTCTTCAAGAATTTTAAATAGTGTGGGTCTGTGAATTGAATCATATGCCTTTTTAAAGTCGACAAAGACATATACTGTAGGCTTCCTTCGCATTTGTCTCATCCTTGTAATCAATTTCAAGTTTAAAATTTGTTCTGGACATGATCTGTTTGGTCTGAAACCAGCTTGGAAATCTGAGATTTTGGGTTCTAGCAGTTTTTGTGTTCTTTCAAGAAGACAAGCTGATAATATCTTGTATGTGACGGCAAGTAAGGAGATTCCTCTATAGTTGTTCACATCCGATTATTATTATTATTATTATTATGCCATATTATTGTGTGAGTCTGTAGAACAATATATTACGTCGTTAGTGTTACCTCTGTCGCACTTCCAATTATCGTTAATGCTTTATTTCCGAGTAAAGATCTTAATCTCAAAATTCCGCAAACACGTGCAAAAGTATGATTCTACGTACTTGCAGTATATTCGTGTTAACAGGGCTTTCGGTAGTCGGATGCAATCACGGTCACCTCTTAACTGAGCAGGACAATTAAACAGCAAACCGCGACCGCTGTTTTATACGCTGCAGTGCTGGCGTTGCAGACGACAAGAAGAAGAAACTGTAGCGAACACGTACAGTAACAGAGCTCCCTTCCAGCCAGCTGGCGGCCCCGTGGTGTGGCGGTATGGTATAGCTTGGGACAGGGAGGTGGGGGGTGGGGGGTGGAAGCCCCTGGTGTGTGCAGTCAGCAGTCAGCGCTAGCGGCGGGGTTTCCCGCCAGCTGCGGCCGGGTGGGGTGGCGCAGCGGCGAAATGCGACCCCCCTGGGCCCGCCCGGCCCCCCCAGCTGAGTCACGACACGACACGGCGCGCCGTGCGTGCGTGCGTGCATGCGTGCGTGCGTGCATCTGCCAGTCGCCTCCAGTAGTCCGCGGGGGCCGCGCAAATCTGCGTTCATCCGCAATAATTACTAATCTGCCGATAAAAACTTGCGCCGATGGATACATGACTCTTCTACGTGCGCAGACGCAGCGTAATCCCTAAGTAGTTAAAAGATCTTTTAAAAATTAATTATCTAATTTAAACTATTTGTGCTCTGATTATTGCCAGCATCATATTTAAAGTACCAGGGAAGCAGGTTGCTAGCCTTACTTGCCCCGAGTCCCATTGGGTTTTACCCCTAACGGCTGAGGGACTAACCGGTGGATTTGGTAGTCTTTGCCGTATGAGCACAAAGGTGACCACGACTCAGAATATGTCCGAGATGCCCAGCCTTATTCCAAAGTAACTGGTATCCCGACTGTCGGGACCACTTACTTGGCCACTCATACGTTGCCCGTGGTTCATGAACTAGGACATGACTACAGGAACCCACACCATGAACCATGAACCATGACATGACTTAGTTGTGATGGCAGATTCGATTGAAAGTTTGCAAAGTAATATTTCAGAGCTAGATCAGAAATGTAAGGACTATGGTATGAAGATTAGCATCTCCAAAACGAAAGTAATGTCAGTGGGAAAGAAATATAAACGGATTGAGTGCCAAATAGGAGGAACAAAGTTAGAACAGGTGGACGGTTTCAAGTACTTAGGATGCATATTCTCACAGGATGGCAACATAGGGAAAGAACTGGAAGCGAGGTGTAGCAAAGCTAATGCAGTGAGCGCTCAGCTACGATCTACTCTCTTCTGCAAGAAGGAAGTCAGTACCAAGACTCAGTTATCTGTGCACCGTTCAATCTTTCGACCAACTTCGCTGTATGGGAGCGAAAGCTGGGTGGATACAGGTTACCTTATCAACAAGGTTGAGGTTACGGATATGAAAGTAGCTAGGATGATTGCAGGCCTCGCGCCCTCTGTCAGCACCTACTAGCACGCCTGCAGTGGGTACGGCGCGTTACCCGTGTCAGTTACCGCCGCTACGACTCACTGGCGGCTGCGTCAGCACACGACGTCATCACTTCCTCACCGCAGCCGAGACAGCTGTTTTTCCAGGTACCATCAGAAACTCCGCTGCTACTGTACTAACAGGATTCTGATAACACAGTTTCCTGTTCCTCCGCCCATTTTTCAGGTCCAGATTAGTATGTGCCTCGATGGTGAACCGTAACTATCTAAGACTATTTATGGATCTTCTGGCAACCGCAGTATTTGACACTGTCACGATATGTGCCTTATAGAACACTGGGAGAACATATTGGTTTAATGGTGTAATGTAATCCAGCCAACTGAGTACCTTTCTATCTCCTTCGTGCACTATTAGTAGTTTATACAGTTAATGACCTTTAATTCGTATGTATGTGGTTACTGATTAATACCAAGATACGATTCATTATCGCGAAACCAGTTGCACCTTGGTCCCACAATAGATGAGGATTAGCAACTACAAGCGGACAATATACTTTTTTTGAAGACATTACCACAGTTTCTCTTAAATCTTTACACTAATTAATCAAAGGTATGTCTGCATAGTCTGGTTCTATCCATTACAAACGGCTGGTGAAAGCCTGCGATTGTAAAAATAATGGATTTATCTATAAAGTAACTTAGCTGCTACCAGCCACGACTTTCTTTCTATTCGTAAATACTGTCCATAAAGGGATGACCCAGTTTCAGTGATATGGTACGACATTTTAATTTACACTATTTAGAATAGATCATGCACGAAACTGATCCTAAACTAGCCTAGTTTTTCTAACTAACGTTCAGTACGTGCAGCTTCAGTTATACAGTACACAGTAGAATTAAAATCCAATTGTTCCCACACTTCGGCTAACAAGTCTGGAATAATGCAAGCAAAACCGTCTTCACTTCTGTGTCAGCTCTGCCAAATCGTTAGATATTTTTATCTAATAATGAACTATATTGTCTCACTGAGACTCGAACCCGGATACCGCTTCTCTAGAGTGGTCCTCTTACCACTTAGGCTAGCCCACCATGCTTCTCAGACCGAGTCAAACTTCCACATGTCAGTCACCTGGCTGTTTCTTCACGGGCCTGTGACGAAAATGACAACGATTTCTCGTTGTCTTGATTCTAAAACCCTACAGGGGAATCACGAGATGTGCGAGTCAGGGGAAATGAATTAATAATCTGTGAGAAGAGATCTGTGTCATATGGGAGTTTGGGTCGCTACTGGGAACAGGCTGGGACAGCCAAAGTGGTAAGGCGACCGCTGGCGACGAGCGGCAAACTTAGGTTCGAGTCCCGGCCCAGTGCAGATTTCCATACGTCCGCCTTAGGTAGTACATGTCTATAGTTAGCGACGGAACCTAGGTACTGTCTTTCATAAAGCCACAAAGGGAAAAAATTGCATGGCGTCCGATAAGATGAACATGGAAGCCAGCAGAAAAGAGCTCTGCCTTATTGATAAGTTTCCACGTTCACGTTCTGATCGAGGATAGAGCCTTTCTTTCATCATATCCAGATAAACCTGCCCTGTTACGGTAACTTCAGCGAGGAAACGAAAAACGGCCCCTACACTTCGCTTCGGGACACAGCGCAGGAAACGTTTAATTTCGGGGCATGTTTTGATATTGTAGAGGTTCATGAGGATGTTCTGATAGCCAGATACTAACATTATGGGTACTTATCTTCCCACATAGATGAAAAGTTGCCTCATCGCTGAACACCACACGATCAAGAAAGTCGTTTTCCCTTGCAGAGTTATAACGTACACCATAGTCACCCGGTTATCATGTCCCAACTGTAACCGGTATGCCGCATATGTAAATTTTCCTTAAAACCTTCCACACTGTCGTCTTTGACAACTGAAGTTCAAGTCTTGCTTTCCGAAAAGACTTCTTACGACTAGAAAAGTAAACTGCCCTGACGTGAGCCTGCTGGTCGTCCCGCGCTTTACTCTTTACACACACATACGGTCGTTTCGGATTGACGGTACTGTCGCCGGTTTTTTTTGCCACATAGGGGATCAAAATGTAACGCACGTTGAACTGAAATTTCTCATTCATTCTTAAGCAAGCTGTACAGTAAAAAATTCTTTACACTCAGGAGCCGCAATGTTACGTATGTGGCGCTGCAAGCGGATCAAAAAAGAAAAAAAAAACAACGAAGCAGTACTGGCTTATGTGCTCATCTAAATCTGTTTGAAGCGCCCTCTGTGACCTTGAGCAAATACTCTACAACGCTTACATACTGATACTATTACAATTTTAACTGGGACATTCTTTTATGGACACCGTGTATTTTACACGACGCTCTTAGGAAATGACGCGGTTTTCTTGTGCTAAGGCGTTTATTCTTGATGTTTCCGATGTTTGAGGTGCTGCATTGTCGTGTTGTCTTTATTGCAACACATAAATTACTCGCAACTATTTGACATTTTATGCCAACATTTATAAGCAGCCAGAGATCACGTATATCTGGCACCACAGCTGACAGACAGCCTGTTAAAAGACTACCCCATATTTGGAGTACTACGTACAGCATGGTGAAAAGACTATTCCGTATTTTAAGAGTTGGTGGTATGGACCGAAACACGACGAAAACGTCCATTAAGCACGGGCTCTAAAATGCATACCGTAAGAGCTGTGAGGTGTTGTTCATCCTCGCTACCGTAAAACGTATCTCCCCTACTGCAAGCTCTTTCCTATTCCTAGCGGCCTATACAACGATGACTCATTCATCTATTACTGCCCACGGATGCAGCGTGAGAATCCAGTTCAAGACGCGAGGCATCAGCGCCGATTTTCGATTTATGTGTGAGCGGGAACTATTGGCGATACACTCAGAGAACCACACATACTACCAGGCAGGTTGGCTGGTGCAAAGTATTTTCAGAGCGTATCAAATGATTTTCCCGTCCTGCTCGAAAAAGTACCATTCCAGAAACGGCTAAAGATGTAGTTGGAGCATCAGCCTAAATTCTCCAAAATGTCTGAGAACACCTCATACAGGCATCCAATGGACAGCGGATTGGTCGGGGTCGTCCGGTACGTTGGCCGACTCGTTCCCCGTGGCCTTGCTCGCTTGTGGGGAGACTTGAGAACTGTGGTGTGCTCGAGCTCCATTAATGACGGGCAAGCACTAGAGATGGGGGATCCGCTCCTGAACTGATTCATAGAGTTGAATCTTCCAAAGGAGTGAACAATCAGTGATTCAGAGAAAAAGAACTGTAGCTCCAAACGTTTCCCACGGCAGAGAGAGAGAGAGAGAGAGAGAGAGAGAGAGACGGAGCATATCAGCGGCGCCTCTGCTGGTCAGAGCACAGTGCACGCCACACAACACAGCTGGCGCCGGCCTCTGTCCTGCTTCTGCCTTGGCTGCCTGCATTATGCAGTGCCCCATTGGATTTTGTGTTTCACATATGCTGTGCCGTCTCTGTGCGTCCTCTGCCGCGTGCAGTGTCTGGCGCAGCTTAACTTTGCATCGCACTCTGTCGGCGATCGTTTCAGTCGCACGTCCTGCCCTCTGGGCAGTTGATGCGAGCAACAGGACAGAGAGCCACCTAGCGGATAATATGGGAACTACTTGCAACAACCTGCTCGCAAGGGAACGGACGATTTGTCTCGGAGCGGGTGAGTTCACCGCTTCCCCCACCCTTGGAACTCGCCCGGTCAACGCTCACCCCTAGTTCTCGACTCTAGCCAGAGCGTTGAGCAAAGCAACTCAGGTGTCACTCTGGTCTCTGCGGTCTTAGCTCACGCAGTAATACAGCTCGCGGCTCAACCTGCTCGACTCAGCGCCTCTGCATCGGAGTTCGTCCCTACTGGATATTGTTTTTCGTAGTAATACCACTATGTATATTACATTATTATGTTATGTATACATCAATTGTTTTTATTTTATTTTTATTTGTTTAAACTGATTAGATTAGGTTCCTGATGACTCCTCTTACTATAGGATTTTTATTATGGACACTCGAATTTACGCTTTAATTACGAGCGAACCGATAAACGTATTGCAAAATGTGATACACCAATATTTTCCTTGTTTTATTCTGCATAAGGCTATATGCAGCACTTTCGTTTTACAGTCAAATTTATATTTTTTTTTCTTATTCTGGTACGGGTTTTGCGATTTTAGGCATCTTCGGAAGGAAACGTTCACTTTAAACATATATGGCTTGAGATGTATTTGTATGAGGTTAATGAAATTTTAATACATTATAGCCAAATATATTGTTAATGTAAATCTCAAGTTACAACATTTTCCGATCACCCAAAAAACCACGATAGTGCAAAATAAATCAATAATCAAAAACTTTGTCATATCGTGGAAATTTCAATAAACAATACAAAATTCTTACTCATTATCTGTGTTACTTCAAAATAGGATCAAATAAGATCAAAATACAGGTATAGTACTGGGATAAACCAAGTTTAAAGGGCATTGTGCCTTCCATTTATTTTCTATTGTAAATGAGTGGTGAGTCATGAAAAAGAGCTAATTCATTTCAGGGAGTGAACAGTTCTGATCCAATCTCTGAAAAGAACAGTTTTGCCCATCTCTACCCTCGACTGCTGCCCCACGTCCTCACGGTAGACCGGGTGGAGCGTTCCTCGACGGCATAGCGCCGCGCCCCACCGGGCCGCATTCGCTTTGGGCAGCGGTCCGCCTGGGTGTCCGCGTATCGAGACGAGACTACGGGACGGATGCAGACGAAGAATAATTCGTCTGGCGCACGTTTAACGGCGCGCTTGTGGTACTTTGTGAACCACTCCTTGGCCATTCAGATTCCAGTAGTTACAAACATAAAAACCCTGACGGCTCAAGCATTCTCGAAATAAACAGTTTGATAGCACGTTACCTACACGAAGTGGACTACTTTCGTCTATAAAGTACGTCGTTATGTATACCATTGTATAAAGGGGGAACGTTCTTTCCAAAATATCGAAAAGTTATCAACGGATTTACATCAGATTTTTTGCGTGATACTCTAGTAAAGAGTCGTATACGCGGTTTAGTTTTCGTCCTTGGAGTGGGTTTTAAATATGACAGCAGCGCATTTAAACCGATAGACAACTTGTTTCTCCCATATATATTATCCCTCAGAATAAATAAGCTAACCATGAATGCCTGTGTGCGTTACACCTGCAACATTCGCCGATATGATCATGTTAGTGCTTCATACTCCGAGCTAGGGTGGCTGCGGCCGGACAAATTGCGTGACTACCACACTCTATGTCTACTTCACAGACTCCTCGTCGCGCAAGCACCCCAGTACCTTGCTTCAGAGATTAAAAACCTGTCATGCCATCATAATCGAAACACGAGGTCACTCTTATTTGGTATCCTAACTGTGCCCACTCACAAAACAAAAACTTATGCAAACTCCTTCTCAGTTGCCGCTGTCCGCCTCTGGAACAAACTGCCCCTTACCTTGCGCAAAACTCAATCTCCTGCTGCTTTTAAGAAGAAGTTGAAGCATTTCCTACTATCATCTTCATAAAGTTCTCCACAAAATTAATGTACCAGGCCAATCCTCTCATCCGTCAAATAGCAAAGATAGCGTCTCCTATCTTGCTCCTGAGATGCCTTCCTCTTCATCTATCTCTGTTAGCCACGCAATCTTCTTTTCCTTTATATTTCCTTAATTATGTTTCATCATGTCTCTCTATTCTTCTCCTCCCTTCACCATGAGTCTCCCTCACACTCCCTGCTGCCAGCACTTCTATCTAAAATTTGTCTCTTCAATAATGTCTAATTATAACAGTACCTTTGATCTACGAATATAAACTCTATATGTATGTATTTCTAATTGTTTATTTCACTTTTTGTACTAGATGTAGTTTAACATGCCTACTAAAACGTATGAATGTAAAATAAGTAGAATGCCTGGTTAGATGTAATAAGCAAAAGTGGTAAACACAACGAAAATCTGTTTTCTTTTCCTTTCTTTCCCTTAAGAAATGGCTCTAACAGAAAAAGTATGCGTTAAGAAGTTCGTATTTATGGCTTCCCGGCTTATGATTAGAGTACCACTACGCAACGCGGATCTCCGAATTTTTGTGGTTTTACCCGTTCGCACAGGTTAAGGCTATGTGAAACAGTGCCACTGAAGCCATTGCCTCCACAGAGCCAGCAGCTGCAGCTTACAACCCGTGGACAAAGGATCCAACCGATTCACCCAGTCAGCGTCGGAGGGTCAAGCTTTCGTAACAGTAAAGCGGGTTCCATGTCGTCATGTACAGACTGGTCCATTGATCGTGAGCGGCCCAAATATCTCACGAAAAAACTACAACGAAGGGGGAAACCAGATGGCGCTATGGTTGGCCCGCTAGATAGCGCTGCCATAGGCCAAACGGTTTTTTGTTTTTTTTTAAGTAGGGACCCCCATTTTGTATTACATAGGCCCTAGTACAAATCCTTGGGTAACAGAAGAAATATTGAATTTAATTGATGAAAGGAGAAAATATAAAAACGCAGTTAATGAAGCGGGCAAAAAGGAATACAAACATCTCAAAAATGAGATCGACAGGAAGTGCAAAATGGCTAAGCAGGGATGGCTAGAGGACAAATGTAAGGATGTAGAGGCTTATCTCACTACGCGTAAGATAGAGACCTTTGCAGAAAAGAGAACCACTGGTATGAATATGAAGCTCAGCAAGCTAAGCAAAGAAGGTAAAGCAGAAAGGTGGAAGGAGTATATAGAGGGTCTATACAAGGGCGATGGACTTGAGGACAATATTATGGAAAAGGAAGAGGATGTAGATGAAGATGAAATGGGAGATACGATACAGCGTGAAGAGTTTGACAGAGCACTGAAAGACCTGAGTCGAAACAACGCCCCGGGAGTAGACGACATTCCATCAGAACTACTGACAGCCTTGAGAAAGCCAGTCCTGACAAAACTTTACCAACTGGTGAGCAAGATGTATGAGACAGGCGAAATACCCTCAGACGTCAACAAGAATATAATAATTCCAATCCCAAAGAAAGCAGGTGTTGATAGATGTGAAAATAACCGAACTATCAGTTTAATGAGTCACAGCTGCAAAATACTAACGAATTCTTTACAGACGAATGGAATAACTGATAGAAGCCGACCTCGGGGAAGATCAGTTTGGATTCCATGGAAATATTGGAACACGTGAGGCAATACTGACCTTACGACTTATCTTAGAAGAAAGATTAAGGAAAGGCAAACCTATTTATAGACTTAGAGAAAGCTTATGGCAATGTTGACTGGAATACTCTCTTTCAAATTCTACAGGGAGCGAAAGGCTATTTACAATTTGTCCAGAAACCAGATGGCAGTTATAAGACTCGAGGGGCATGAAAGGGAAGTAGTGGTTGGGAAGGGAGTGAGACAGGGTTGTATCCTCTCCCCGATGTTATTCAATCTTATATTGACCAAGCAGTGAAGGAAACAAAAGAAAAATTCGGAGTAGGTATTAAAATCCATGGAGAAGAAATAAAAACTTTGAGGTTCGCCGATGACATTGTAATTCTCTCAGAGACAGCAAAGGACTTGAAAGAGCAGTTGAACGGAATGGACAGTGTCTTGAAAGGAGGATATAAGATGAACATGAACAAAAGCAAAACGAGGATAATGGAATGTAGTCGAATTAAGTCGGGTGAGACACTTACAGTAGTAAAGGAGTTTTGCTATTTGGGGAGCAAAATAACTGATGATGGTCGACTAGAGAGGATATAAAATGTAGACTGGCAATGGCAAGGAAAAGGTTTCTGAAGAAGAGAAATTTGTTAACATCGAGTTAAGTGTCAGGAAGTCGTTTCTCAAAGTATTTGTATGGAGTGTAGCCATGTATGGAAGTGTAACATGGAGGATAAATAGTTTGGACAAGAAGAGAATAGAAGCTTTCGAAATGTGGTGCTACAGAAGAATGCTGAAGATTAGATGGGTAGATCACCTAACTAATGAGGAGGTATTGAATAGGATTGGGGAGAAAAGGAGTTTGTGGCACAGCTTGACTATAAGAAGGGATCGGTTAGTAGGACATGTTCTGAGGCATCAAGGGATCACAACTTTAGGATTGGAGGGCAGCGTGGAGGGCAAAAGTCGTAGAGGGAGACCAAGAGATGAATACACTAAGCAGATTCAGAAGGATGTAGGTTGCAGTAGGTACTGGGAGATGAAGAAGCTTGCACAGGATAGAGTAGCATGGAGAGCTGCATCAAACCAGTCTCAGGACAAGACCACAACAACAACAACATGCAATTACCACACATACAGTATTTAGCAATTGCTAAACATTGCAGGATTCGTTAGTGGTAGGTTGTCAGTTCATATGGGACCAAACGACTTAATCTAAATTAAACTAAGGACAACACACACACGCCCAAGCCCGAGGGAGGTCTCGAACCTCGACGGGGGGAGCCGCACGGACCGTGACAATGCTAGTGGTTCAATAAACCCTAGCCAAATAATAGTAATAGGAAATTAAAAGTAATTCCAATTATTTTTAAATGAGATCTGAGTGTACCAGAAGCCGTCTATTGTTTTCGCGCGTGCTGTGCTTCTGTGATCGCACAGCTCTGCTGCCGCGTGTTACCAGCAGGTGCGCGCGGCTTTACGCTATCGCAGGTACCCTCGCTTACTACGGCACAACATCGGAACTCGTACTGGCCCGCGTGTCCCTGCCACGCCGCCCTCCTCACGTCATTAATGCAGCAGGCGTGCGTCGCTCCTCTGGCAGTACACACACCGCCTTGCTGTGGGGGCGGAGCGTAAACCTTCCCGACCTGGAAGTTAACACGTGGTGCCTTATACAAGCAACGCCTCGCCGGCCGTGTTTGATTGCTTCCGGCAGCCAGCTACACGGTATTGCTCCCGATACGTGTTGGCGTCGTCCCTTCCCTTTGATCTGCGGCTCCCACCAACACACACACACACACACACACACACACACACACACACACACGGCGAGGCGCAGCCGTCTTCCCAGACACGGGTTGGGTTTTGAGGCATCAGTCTTGCGACTGGTTTCACGAGGCCCGCCACGAATTCCTCTCCTGTGTCGACTTCTTCACCTCAGAGTAGCACCTGCAACCTACGTCCTCAAGTTTTATACATTGCAATGTCCTGACTCTGACTGAGTTAACGTCGCCCAGCCCAAACCATAAGGACAGTAACTTTAAATTTGGAGAGAGTTTCATATTATACTGATTTTTCAAAATTTCACCCCTAAATGGATGAAAGGTTTTTTGAAAATACATTGTTATTATGGCGATTTGGAAGCTAGACCTACGAGAATTGGTATTTTTTTCTCTGTCGGATTTAAAGAAATACGGATTTCATAATTTTTGGAAATTTAATCCCTGAGGATGAAATTTAGAGGAATTTTTTGAAAACAAATCATTATTAAAGAACTTCTAAAGTATTTTTAAAGCTACGTGCATGGAAATTGGTATTTGACTTCTCATTTACAAATTAAAAAATACGCGTTTCAGTGTTTTCCGAAATTCCACCGCTAAGGGAACAGGGGATGAAATGTTTTATGAAAATATTTCTTTATGAAAGCATTTTTAACGCTAAATCTATGGAAATTGGAATTCGGATTCTCTGTTAGAAATTTTAAAAAATACACAGTTCACTCTTTTTGGAAATTCAGCTCCTAAGGGGGTGAAAGGTAGGGTAAAAATATTTCATTGTGAAAGCATTTTTAAAGCAAAATCTTTGAAAACTGGTATTTGGCTACTTGGATAGAAATGAAAAAATACATTGTTTCACTGTTTTTGGAAAATCAGCCCGTACGGTTGGTGAAACAGGCCCAGTCTAATTCACTGACTCATTATCGCTCAGCCGAAACAGCTGAGGCTAGAAACTTGAAATGATAATTGACCTTCCTCTGTGCGACTGCACACAGGTTGGCCGAACTCTTAACGTGAACCGTCACCATAGTGTGTGCGAGTAATGAGTGGATGGGCAAATATCTATTAGGTACACTGCGTATGTAGACTGTGGACAGTTGGGAATGTGGGTCTCACGGGAAGCGCGCAATGGACAAGTCCCTGCAGTCGCGCTATTCACCTGTGTCCTCGGTGGCTCACATGGATCGCCGGCACGGTAGCTCAGCGTGTTTGGTCAGAGGGCTGCTTGCTGTCTGTAACAAAAAAAAACTGAGTAAAGGAATCAACGATCAACTTGGACGGGTGTCTTGTGACATCCGCCCAGACCAAACGCAACGAACAATACCGAACAAAATGAAAAAAAAAAGGATGGATAGAGCGTCTGCCATGTAAGCAGGAGATCCCGGGTTCGAGTCCCGGTCGGGGCACACGTTTTCACCTGTCCCCATCGAGGTATATTAACAACCCCTGTCGACAGCTGACGGTTTCAATTAATTATAATTTATTCTAGAGAAGCTGCACGGTCATCAATGGTATCTGTTCTTTCGAGAACAGTTACTATCTTCATAGAAACTTGAAATTTGGAGACGGTGTGAATCTCGTATTGTAGCATCGTTTAAGAAGGGATTATTCGATAATCCACTGCTACGGGGATCGAAATAGGACATAGGCTTTTTGACAATATGTCGCTACTAAGGCAATTCTGAAGCTAGTACTGTAAATTGGTATTTGGTTTCTCAGTCAGAAATAAAAAAATACGTGTCTAACATTTTAGGAACCTCAGTCCAAAATACATTATTAAAAACTACTAAAGCACTTTCAAAATTTGTATTTGGCTTCTCTGTTAGAAATTTAAAAAAATTATTTCACTGTTCTTGGAAATTCAACCCCTAATGGTCTGAAATAAGAGATGAAAGTTTTTAAGAAAATATTTCTATATATTAAACAAACATTAAAACTAAATCTATGGAAATTGTTACTTCACATCGCGGTTAAATATAAAGCAATGTGTCTCAGTGGATGAAACTTTGTATAGAAGTATCACCACAAGAACGCAAAAGACGTGATCAACAAAAACCTCGGACTCCAGCTACCAGATCGCTTTCTGGTCAGAAGTACATTCAGAAAAGACCGCGCTTCTACCGCCTTAATCAGCGTGGAAAGTTTAGAAGGTTTTGCAATTTTTAAACAATATAGAAACTGGATTAAAGAAAAAAATCTGTATAGGCTATACAGCCTACGTGAGCGAATCAACGGGATAAGTGAGTATACACGCATTTGATACACATGTAGCATCTTCGCCAAGAGCTCTAAGTAATGACATACATCTCTAGAAGTATTCGGCAGCGATAGTACATGTTCTTTTTCTGAGAAGTGAAACTAGCAACCTTTAGTTTTTCCTTCCGCACATTTTCTGTTTGATGTCGACATGTGAACGAACATAAAAGTGGCAGTTCCTGTTACCGGGTCGAAATATATTATATTGTAATTTCAATACAAATTGTAGTTATTTAAAAACGTTTTACCTTAATCTTTTCCTGTGTAATGAATGTTGTTGTTGTGGTCTTCAGTCCTGAGACTGGTTTGATGCAGCTCTCCATGCTACTCTATCCTGTGCAAGCTTCTTCATCTCCCAGTACCTACTGCAACCTACATCCTTCTGAATCTGCTTAGTGTATTGATCTCTTGGTCTCCCTCTACGATTTTTACCCTCCACGCTGCCCTCTAATGCTAAAATTGTGATCCCTCGATGCCTCAGAACATGTCCTACCAACCGATCCCTTCTTCTAGTCAAGTTGTGCCACAAACTTCTCTTCTCCCCAATCCTATTCAATACCTCCTCATTAGTTACGTGATCTACCCACCTTATCTTCAGCATTCTTCTGTAGCACCACATTTCGAAAGCTTCTATTCTCTTCTTGTCCAAACTAGTTATCGTCCATGTCTCACTTCCATACATGGCTACACTCCATACAAATACTTTCAGAAACGACTTCCTGACACCTAAATCTATATTCGATGTTAACAAATTTCTCTTCTTGAGAAACGCTTTCCTTGCCATTGCCAGTCTACATTTTATATCCTCTCTACTTCGACCATCATCGGTTATTTTACTCCCTAAATAGCAAAACTCCTTTACTACTTTAAGTCTCTCATTTCCTAATCTAATTCCCTCAGCATCACCTGACTTAATTTGACTACATTCCATTATCCTCGTTTTGCTTTTATTGATGTTCATCTTATATCCTCCTTTCAAGACACTGTGCATTCCGTTCAACTGCTCTTCCAAGTCCTTTGCTGTCTCTGACAGAATTACAATGTCATCGGCAAACCTCAAAGTTTTTACTTCCTCTCCATGAATTTTAATACCTACTCCGAATTTTTCTTTTGTTTCCTTTACTGCTTGCTCAATATACAGATTGAATAACATCGGGGAGAGGCTACAACCCTGTCTCACTCCTTTCCCAACCACTGCTTCCCTTTCATGCCCCTCGACTCTTATAACTGCCATCTGGTTTCTGTACAAATTGTAAATAGCCTTTCGCTCCCTGTATTTTACCCCTGCCACCTTCAGAATTTGAAAGAGAGTATTCCAGTCAACATTATCAAAAGCTTTCTCTAAGTCTACAAATGCTAGAAACGTAGGTTTGCCTTTTCTTAATCTTTCTTGCAAGATAAGTCGTAAGGTCAGTATTGCCTCACGTGTTCCAACATTTCTACGGAATCCAAACTGATCTTCCCCGAGGTCGGCTTCTACCAGTTTTTCCATTCGTCTGTAAAGAATTCGCGTTAGTATTTTGCAGTTTTTCCATTCGTCTGTAAAGAATTCGCGTTAGTATTTTGCAGCTGTGACTTATTAAACTGATTGTTCGGTAATTTTCACATCTGTCAACACCTGCTTTCTTTGGGATTGGAATTATTATATTCTTCTTGAAGTCTGAGGGTATTTCGCCTGTCTCATACATCGTGCTCACCAGATGGTAGAGTTTTGTCATGACTGGCTCTCCCGAGGCCATCAGTAGTTCTAATGGAATGTTGTCTACTCCCGGGGCCTTGTTTTGACTCAGGTCTTTCAGTGCTCTGTCAAACTCTTCACGCAGTATCTTATCTCCCATTTCATCTTCATCTACATCCTCTTCCATTTCCATAATATTGTCCTCAAGTACATCGCCCTTGTATAAACCCTCTATATACTCCTTCCACCTTTCTGCTTTCCCCTCTTTGCTTAGAACTGGGTTGCCATCTGAGCTCTTGATATTCATACAAGTGGTTCTCTTCTCTCCAAAGGTCTCTTTAATTTTCCTGTAGGCAGTATCTATCTTACCCCTAGTGAGACAAGCCTCTACATCCTTACATTTGTCCTCTAGCCATCCCTGCTTAGCCATTTTGCACTTCCTGTCGATTTCATTTTTGAGACGTTTGTATTCCTTTTCGCCTGCTTCATTTACTGCATTTTTATATTTTCTCCTTTCATCAATTAAATTCAATATTTCTTCTGTTACCCAAGGATTTCTATTAGCCCGCGTCTTTTTACCTACTTGATCCTCTGCTGCCTTCACTACTTCATCCCTCAGAGTTGCCCATTCTTCTTCTACTGTATTTCTTTCCCCCATTCCTGTCAATTGTTCCCTAATACTCTCCCTGAAACTCTCTACAACCTCTGGTTCTTTCAGTTTATCCAGGTCCCATCTCCTTAAATTCCCACCTTTTTGCAGTTTCTTCAGTTTCAATCTGCAGTTCATAACCAATAGATTGTGGTCAGAATCTACATCTGCCCCAGGAAATGTCTTACAATTTAAAACCTGGTTCCTAAATCTCTGTCTTACCATTATATAATCTATCTGAAACCTGTCAGTATCTCCAGGCTTCTTCCATGTATACAGCCTCCTTTCATGGTTCTTGAACCAAGTGTTAGCTATGATCAAGTTATGCTCTGTGCAAAATTCTACAAGGCGGCTTCCTCTTTCATTCCTTCCCCCCAATCCATATTCACCTACTATGTTTCCTTCTCTCCCTTTTCCTACTGACGAATTCCAATCACCCATGACTATTAAATTTTCGTCTCCCTTCACTACCTGAATAATTTCTTTTATCTCGTCATACATTTCATCTATTTCTTCATCATCTGCAGAGCTAGTTGGCATATAAACTTGTACTACTGTAGTAGGCATGGGCTTTGTGTCTATCTTGGCAACAATAATGCGTTCACTATGCTGTTTGTAGTAGCTTACCCGCACTCCTATTTTTTTATTCATTATGTGTAATGAATATAATTTTGTATATGTTTCACTATTTTTTCGGTGACCTCATCGAAAGAATTGAGGGTGGATTGCTCGATGGCATAACGGCCGGACACTTCACGCGCTCTTTTTCTTCTTATTACTTCTTATTACAAAGCAGAACCAATCAAATATTTATTTGCCGATCGTTTCCTCATTCTCGTTTTCATTTTTAAGTAAGAATTTTGTCGAACTGATTGGTCGTCTATCGCCAAAGAATAACTTTGTTAATCGCCACAATTTAATTTTGACAATGAATTGTTTCATAAATGAATGCTGACACATAATCGTTCAGAGTTCACGTCATTTTGTCTAAGAAGAGACTATCCTTTATTTATCGTCATTGTAGCTATCTCTTTCTCGTCACGATATTGGAGTTATCCATAATTTCTTGGTATTCATGGCCCCTTCATATCGATACTTACTGAGACAACCTTTTACTGAAAAAAACTCTGTCTTTAGAGAGAGAAGGACGACCGCTTCACCCTACATCTTTTCTCCTATATAGCTTCCTCTAGTACCATGGCGGTTATTCCCTGGTATCTTAACGTATGTCCTGTGTCCCTGACCCTTCTTCTTCTTAGTGTTTTCCATACGTTCCTTTCTTCGCCTTTTTAGAGGAGAACCTCCTCATTCCTTTACTGATCAGTCCATCTAACTTTCAACACCCTTCTGCAGCACCACCATATCAAGTGCTTCGATTTTTTCTCCCCCCACAGTCAAAGATTCACTACCATACAACGATGTACTCCAAACGCTCGTCCTCGCAAATTTCAATGTTTGATACCAGTAAACTTCTTTCGGCCAGGGAAGCCTGTCTGTTTTAGTCTGCTTCGGCCGTTTTTTGCTTCCAAGGTAGCCGAATTCCTTAACTTCGTCTACTTCTTGATTCCCAATCCTGACGTTAAGTTGCTCGCTGTTCTCATTATGCTACTTCTCCTTACTTTCGTCTTTCTATGATTTATTCGCAATCCATATTCTGTACTCATAGACGGTTCATCCCATTCGACACTTACTGTAATGGATCTTCTCTTTACTGAGGACAGCAATGTCATCAGCGGATCTTATCGCTGACATCGCTCCACCCTGAATATCGATCCCAGTCTTCAACCTTGCATGGGGGCTTAATTTAAATATAAGGAATGCAAATATTTTTACTGTCTGTCCGGTTACGCAGTCTCGTAAACGGCTGGCCCTGACTAGTTTTAGTACGCAATCTGACTGCTTAGAATGACAACAAAGAATGTAAGAAAATTTTCGTTAACACAGTTAATTAATTAAGTCCCCAGCAACTATAAAACCTACGAAACCAACAAAGCACAAGTGTAGCTGTTCTGTATGTGGTAGTATGACTCAACGCACATCTGGCACGGTTCTTCTTCAACAAGACAAGAATTTTTAAATACCAATTATACTGACGTGATAAAAGAAAATTAGAAATAGTATAATTGCGCAAGAAAATCAGAATTACACTCTAATACAAGAACACACGCCAGATGCTTTGTTGACTGAACCTGTAATGACACATTATTCAGGTCACTGAAAGAATAAAAGAATAAAAGAAAATACCTCCATATATATTGACGAAATGCACTCTGAACATTACAATATCTCCATTAGAACAACATCTGCTATCTCTCCCATCAAACCACTGCATAAAACATGGAACAACACTTTCCACTACCACATCTCATTCCAACTTCAGCTACAAGCAGTGTCCACCACAACTTCTCGGCAAGAACTGCCTGTCGCTGCGTCTCAATAATCACTGCCAGTGGAGGCGGCGGAACAATACTCTCTGGCGCGATCTTTGGCGCCGTGGCTCAGTGTAGCCACCTTTCAACCTTCCTCCTGCCCGCATCTCGTGGTCGTGCGGTAACGTTCTCGCTTCCCACGCCCGGGTTCTCGGGTTCGATTCCCGGCGGGGTCAGGGATTTTCTCTGCCTCGTGATGGCTGGGTGTTGTGTGATGTCCTTAGGTTAGTTAGGTTTAAGTAGTTCTAAGTTCTAAGGGACTGATGACCATCGATGTTAAGTCCCATAGTGCTCAGAGCCATTTGAACCTTCCTCTTATCGCCGTCACTGCCGCTTCTGTTGTGTACTGAACAGTAGGGGCGGAAGACTACGTCCCTGTCTTGCATCCTTTATAATCCGAGCACTTCAGTCTTGGTCTTGCAGTCTTATTGTTCCGTCTCGGCAGTTGTTACGTGCGTAAAATACGAACGGTCTTCAAGTGTAGGCCGCTTGCTTATATTTAAATATCGGCTCAGAGCAAAGTTGTACGAATGCAGTGGTAGCTATTGACAGTTTATGAGGCCACATAGGTCTCTCTTTCGATGATGCAGTCGGTACAAGCAAACAAGAATGGTTTCGAAAGCTCTGAACTGCTATCCTTCAAATCAACCTTTGGACTTAAATTGAATAACTGATCACTTAAACGTTCATTAAGAAAATAGATCGTTTTAGCTTTCTGAAACTAATCTGAAGGTCAAAATCGACCTAAATCTAAGGTTCAAAAATGGTTCAAATGGCTCTGAGCACTATGGGACTTAACATCTATGGTCATCAGTCCCCTAGAACTTAGAACTACTTAAACCTAACTAACCTAAGGACAGCACACAACACCCAGCCATCACGAGGCAGAGAAAATCCCTGACCCCGCCGGGAATCGAACCCGGGAACCCGGGCGTGGGAGAAATCTAAGGTCCGAAGCAAATTTTTTTTGATCATACACTGGAAGAAAAAAAAAACAATTTCTACAAGAACCGATGATGGCTGTTAAGTCGAAACCCGTTATCTGCGTAAATAACACAAAATGTTTGCTTGACTGTGTATTTTGTAGTTAGTTTGGAGCTCAAGGTCACCACTCTCCTCCAGCGGTCGAAGGTACCTAGTTTCAAATCAGTTAAAGAAGGTAAATAAATGCCGTGTGGCGAGGGCCTCCCGTCGGGTAGACCGCTCGCCTGGTGCAAGTCTTTCGATGGGACGCCACTTGGGCGACTTGCGTGTCGATGGGGATGAAATGATGATGATCAGGACAACACAACACCCAGTCCCTGAGCGGAGAAAATCGCCGATCCAGCCGGGAATCGAACCGGGCCCTTAGGATTGACATTCTGTCGCGCTGACGACTCAGCTACCGGGGGCGGACAATTAAAGAAGCTGAAAAAACGCATTCCAACCATCAGCTATTTTTATTTGTATTTGTACGAACTTCACAGTTTATCTACCAAATTAGAAAATGCAGCAAATAATGTACACCAACGAAAGTACAGAATACTAAAGTCGTAATAATTGCGTAATCATAATCTGTTAACGAATACTTCAAGGAAAACAACAATCAAATGAATACATCATTTTGTTTTGTGGCCGACAGAAAATGCAAAACGTCATAGTATGTGCACGAGAAGAACGCAATATGTCCCACAAAAGTGTAACAGGGATATCTACATCTACATTTATACTCCGCAAGCCACCCAACGGTGCGTGGCGGAGGGCACTTTAAGTGCCACTGTCATTACCTCCCTTTCCTGTTCCAGTCGCGTATGGTTCGCGGGAAGAACGACTGCCGGAAAGCCTCCGTGCGCGCTCGAATCTCTCTAATTTTACATTCGTGATCTCCTCGGGAGGTATAAGTAGGGGGAAGCAATATATTCGATACCTCATCCAGAAACGCACCCTCTCGAAACCTGACGAGCAAGCAACACCGCGATGCAGAGCGCCTCTCTTGCAGAGTCTGCCACTTGAGTTTGCTAAACATCTCCGTAACGCTATCACGCTTACCAAATAACCCTGTGACGAAACGCGCCGCTCTTCTTTGCATCTTCTCCATCTCCTCCGTCAAGCCGATCTGGTACGGATCCCACACTGATGAGCAATACTCAAGTATAGGTCGAACGAGTGTTTTGTAAGCCACCTCCTTTGTTGATGGAGTAAATTTTCTAAGGACTCCCAATGAATCTCAACCTGGTACCCGCCTTACCAACAATTAATTTTATATGATCATTCCACTTCAAATCGTTCCACACGCATACTCCCAGATATTTTACAGAAGTAACTGCTACCAGTGTTTGTTCCGCTATCATATAACCATACAATAAAAGATCCTTCTTTCTATGTGTACGCAATACATTACATCTGTCTATGTTAAGGGTCAGTTGCCACTCCCTGCACCAAGTGCCTATCCGCTGCAGATCATCCTGCATTTCGCTACAATTTTCTAATGCTGCAACTTCTCTGTATACTACAGCATCATCCGCGAAAAGCCGCATGGAACTTCCGACACTATCTACTAGGTCATTTATATATATTGTGAAAAGCAATGGTCCCATAACACTCCCCTGTGGCACGCCAGAGGTTACCTTAACGTCTGTAGACGTCTCTCCATTGATAACAACATGCTGTGTTCTGTTTGCTAAAAACTCTTCAATCCAGCCACACAACTGGTCTGGCTCTTACTTTGTTTATCAGGCGACAGTTCGGAACTGTATCGAACACTTTCCGGAAGTCAAGGAAAATAGCATCTACCTGGGAGCCTGTATCTAATATTTTCTGGGTCTCATGAACAAATAAAGCGAGTTGGGTCTCACACGATCGCTGTTTCCGGAATCCATGTTGATTCCTACAGAGTAGATTCTGGGTTTCCAAAAACGACACGATACGCGAGCAAAAAACATGTTCTAATATTCTACAACAGATCGACGTCAGGGATATAGGTCTATAGTTTTGCGCATCTGCCCGACGACCCTTCTTGAAGACTGGGACTACCTGTGCTCTTTTCCAATCATTTGGAACCTTCCGTTCCTCTAGAGACTTGCGGTACACGGCTGTTAGAAGGGGGCAAGTTCTTTCGCGTACTCTGTGTAGAATCGAATTGGTATCCCGTCAGGTCCAGTGGACTTTCCTCAGTTGAGTGATTTCAGTTGCTTTTCTATTCCTTTGACACTTATTTCGATGTCAGCCAGTTTTTCGTTTGTGCGAGGATTTAGAGAAGGAACTGCAGTGCGGTCTTCCTCTGTGAAACAGCTTTGGAAAAAGGTGTTTAGTATTTCAGCTTTAAGCGTGTCATCCTATGTTTCAATGCCATCATCATTCCGGAGTGTCTGGATATGCTGTTTCGAGCCACTTACTGATTTAACGTAAGACAAGAACTTCCTAGGATTTTCTGTCAAGTCGGTACATAGAATTTTACTTTCGAATTCACTGAACGCTTCACGCATAGCCCTCCTTACACTTACTTAGACATCTACATCTACATCTACATCCATACTCCGCAAGCCACCTGACGGTGTGTGGCGGAGGGTACCTTCAGTACCTCTATCGGTTCTTCCTTCTATTCCAGTCTCGTATTGTTCGTGGAAAGAAGGATTGTCGGTATGCCTCTGTGTGGGCTCTAATCTCTCTGATTTTATCCTCATGGTCTCTTCGTGAGATATACGTAGGAGAGAGCAATATACTGCTTGACTCTTCGGTGAAGGTATGTTCTCGAAACTTTGACAAAAGCTCGTACCGAGCTACTGAGCGTGTCTCCTGCAGAGTCTTCCACTGGAGTTTATCTATCATCTCCGTAACGCTTTCGCGATTACTAAATGACCCTGTAACGAAGCGCGCTGCTCTCCGTTGGATCTTCTCTATGTCTTGTATCAACCCTATCTGGTACGGATCCCACACTGCTGAGCAGTATTCAAGCAGTGGGCGAACAAGCGTACTATAACCTACTTCCTTTGTTTTCGGATTGCATTTCCTTAGGATTCTTCCAATGAATCTCAGTCTGGCATCTGCTTTACCGACAATCAACATTATATGATCATTCCATTTTAAATCACTCCTAATGCGTACTCCCAGATAATTTATGATATTAACTGCTTCCAGTTGCTGACCTGCTATTTTGTAGCTAAATGATAAAGGATCTGTCTTTCTGTGTATTCGCAGCACATTACACTTGTCTACATTGAGATTCAGTTGCCATTCCCTGCACCATGCGTCAATTCGCTGCAGATCCTCCTGCATTTCAGTACAATTTTCCATTGTTACAACCTCTCGATACACCACAGCATCATCCGCAAAAAGCCCCAGTGAACTTCCTATGTCATCCACCAGGTCATTTATGTATATTGTGAATAGCAACGGTCCTATGACACTCCCCTGCGGCACACCTGAAATTACTCCTACTTCGGAAGACTTCTCTCCATTGAGAATAACATGCTGCGTCCTGTTATCTAGGAACTCCTCAATCCAATCACACAATTGGTCTGATAGTCCATATGCACTTACTTTGTTCAATAAACGACTGTGGGGAACTGTATCGAACGCCTTGCGGAAGTCAAGAAACACGGCATCTACCTGTGAACCCGTGTCTATGGCCCTCTGAGTCTCGTGGACGAATAGCGCGAGCTGGGTTTCACATGACCGTCTTTTTCGAAACCCATGCTGATTCTTACAGAGTAGATTTCTAGTCTCCAGAAAAGTCATTATACTCGAACACAATACGTGTTCCAAAATTCTACAACTGATCGACGTTAGAGATATAGGTCTATAGTTCTGCACATCTGTTCGACGTCTCTTCTTGAAAACGGGGATGACCAGTGCCCTTTTCCAATCCTTTGGAACGCTACGCTCTTCTAGAGACCTACGGTACACCGCTGCAAGAAGGGGGGCAAGTTCCTTCGCGTACTCTGTGTAAAATTGAACTGGTATCCCATCAGGTCCAGAGGCCTTTCCTCTTTTGAGCGATTTTAATTGTTTCTCTATCCCTCTGTCATCTATTTCGATATCTACCATTTTGTCATCTGTGCGACAATCTAGAGAAGGAACTACAGTGCAATCTTCCTCTGTGAAACAACTTTGGAAAAAGACATTTAGTATTTCGGCCTTTAGTCTGTCATCCTCCGTTTCAGTACCATTTTGGTCACAGAGTGTCTGGACATTTTGTTTTGATCCACCTACCGCTTTGACATAAGACCAAAATTTCTTAGGATTTTCTGCCAAGTCAGTACATAGAACTTTACTTTCGAATTCATTGAACGCCTCTCGCATAGCTCTCTTCACACTACATTTCGCTTCGCGTAATTTTTGTTTGTCTGCAAGGCTTTGGCTATGTTTATGTTTGCTGTGAAGTTCCCTTTGCTTCCGCAGCAGTTTTCTAACTCGGTTGTTGAACCTCGGTGGCTCTTTTCCATCTCTTACGATCTTGCTTGGCACATACTCATCTAACGCATATTGTACGATAGTTTTGAACTTTGTCCACTGATCCTCAACACTATCAGTACTTGAGACAAAACTTTTGTGTTGAGCCAACAGGTACTCTGAAATCTGCTTTTTGTCACTTTTTCTGAACAGAAAAATCTTCCTACCCTTTTTAATATTCCTATTTACGGCTGAAATCATCGGTGCCGTAACCGCTTTATGATCACTGATTCCCTGTTCTGCGTTAACTTTTTCAAATAGTTCGGGTCTGTTTGTCACCAGAAGGTCTAATATGTTATCGCCACGAGTCGGTTCTCTGTTTAACTGCTCAAGGTAGTTTTCAGATAAAGCACTTTAAAAAATTTCACTGGATTCTTTGTCCCTGCCACCCGTTATGAACGTCTGAGTCTCCCAGTCTATATCGGGCAAATTAAAATCTCCACCCAGAACTATAACATGGTGGGGAAATCTACTCGAAATATTTTCCAAATTATCCTTCAGGTGCTCAGCCACAACAGCTGCTGAGCCAGGGGGCCTATAGAGACATCCAATTACCATGTCTGAGCCTGCTTTAACCGCGACCTTCACCCAAATCATTTCACATTTCGGATCTCCGTCAATTTCCTTCGATACTATTGCACTTCTTACCGCTATAAACACCCTTCCCACTTCACTGTTCAGCCTGTCTCTGCGGTATACATTCCAATCTGAGTTTAGGATTTCGTTACTGTTTACGT
Organism: Schistocerca cancellata; assembly: GCF_023864275.1. Taxonomy (NCBI): domain Eukaryota; kingdom Metazoa; phylum Arthropoda; class Insecta; order Orthoptera; family Acrididae; genus Schistocerca; species Schistocerca cancellata. The sequence continues at coordinate 211,290,071 of NC_064635.1, forward strand.
CTGGTTTCAGCCAACTTTCTGTCCCTAGTACTATATGGGCGTTGTGATCGTTTAGCTTCTGTTTGTCTGAGAGGTTTTGGCTGCGTTTAAACTTGGAGTGAAGCTCTCTTTGCTTTCGCAGTAGTTTCCTAACTTTGTTGTTGAACCACGGTGGGGTTTTCCCGTCCCTCACAATTTTACTCGGCACGTACCTGTCTAAAACGTATTTTACAATTGCCTTAAACTTTTTCCATAAACACTCAACATTGTCAGTGTCGGAACAGAAATTTTCGTTTTGATCTGTTAGGTAGTCTGAAATCTGGCTTCTATTACTCTTGCTAAACAGATAAACTTTCCTCCCTTTTTTTACATTCCTATTAACTTCCATATTCAGGGATGCTGCAACGGCCTTATGATCACTGATTCCCTGTTCTGCACTTACAGAGTCGAAAAGTTCGGGTCTGTTTGTTATCAGTAGGTCCAAGATGTTATCTCCACGAATCGGTTCTCTGTTTAATTGCTGGAGGTAATTTTCGGATAGTGCACTCAGTATAATGTCACTCGATGCTCTGTCCCTACCACCCATCGTAAACACCTGAGTGTCCCAGTCTATATCTGGTAAATTGAAATCTCCACCTAAGACTATAATATGCTGAGAAAATTTATGTGAAATGTATTCCAAATTTTCTATCAGTTGTTCTGCCACTAATGCTGCTGAGTCGGGAGGTCGGTAAAAGGAGCCAATTATTAACCTAGCTCGGTTGTTGAGTGTAACCTCCACCCATAATATTTCACAGGAACTATCCACTTCTACTTCACTACAGGATAAACTACTACTAACATCGACAAACGCGCCACCACCGGTTGCATGCACTCTATCCTTTCTAAACACCGTCTGTGCCTTTGTAAAAATTTCGGGTGAATTTATCTCTGGCTTCAGCCAGCTTTCTGTACCTATAACGATTTCAGCTTCGGTGCTTTCTATCAGCACTTGAAGTTCCGGTGCTTTACCAATGCAGCTTCGACAGTTTACAATTACAATACCGATTGCTGCTTGGTCCCCGCATGTCCTGACTTTGCCCCGCACCCTTTGAGGCTGTTGCCCTTTCTGTACTTGCCCGAGGCCATCTAACCTAAAAAACCGCCCAGTCCACGCCACACAACCCCTGCTCCCCGCGTAGCCGATTGCTGCGTGTAGTGGACTCCTGACCTATCCAGCGGAACCCGAAACCCCACAACCCTATGGCGCAAGTCGAGCAATCTGCAGCCCACACGGTCGCAGAACCGTCTCAGCCTCTGATTCAGACCCTCCACTCGGCTCTGTACCAAAGGTCCGCAGTCAGTCCTGTCGACGATGCTGCAGATGGTGAGCTCTGCTTTCATCCCACTAGCGAGACTGACAGTCTTCACCAAATCAGATAGCCGCCGGAAGCCAGAGAGTATTTCCTCCGATCCATAGCGACCTACATCATAGGTGCCGACATGAGCGACCACCTGCAGATGGGTGCACCCTGTACCCTTCATGGCATCCGGAAGGACCCTTTCCACATCTGGAATGACTCCCCCCGGTGTGCACACGGATTGCACATTGCTGCCATATCCCTAAGGGGCCCCATTACGCGCCTGACGTTGGAGCTCCCAACTACCAGTAAGCCCACCCTCTGCGACTTCCCGGATCTTGCAGACTGAGGGGCAACCTCTGGAACAGGACAAGCAGCCATCTCCGGCCGAAGATCAGTATCAGTCGGAGACAGAGCCTGAAACCGGTTCGTCAGTCAAACTGGAGAGGCCTTCCGTTCAGCCCTCCGGAATGTCTTTCGCCCCCTGCCACACCTCGAGACGACCTCCCACTATACCACCGGTGAGGGATCAGCTTCAATGTGGGCAGTATCCCGGGCAGCCACAGCCGTAGCCCGATCGGGGGATGCGTGGAACGAGCTGGCCGTCCCCGACAAACCCCCATCCGGACCCCCACAGTGATGCCCATTGGCAACAGCCTCAAGCTGTGTGACCGAAGCCAACACTGCATGAAGCTGGGAGCGAAGGGATGCCAACTCAGCCTGTATCCGAACACAGCAGTTGCAGTCCCTATCCATGCTAAAAACTGTTGTGCAAAGAAGGTCTGAATTAATCTACAGAGAGCACAAACAAATCGACACAAAATTTAAACGGTTATTAAAATACAAGATTGCCTAGTAAATGCAGTAATGCTGCTACTTGCGCACTGCTGACACACTGCTCGGCGGCGGAAGGAGACTACGCGAATTTACACTATTCAGGTACTGAAACGCGATGCTACAACTCTCAAATACTATACTACGCCCGAAATTTATGAATTAAACAATGCAAGTACCAAAAACACGCAAAGAAATTAAGAATTAAACTATGTAACAAATGAGTGAGCTAGGAGTATACGACTTTCTGCCGGCAGCTGCTTATCCAACGGCGGCAGGGAGCACACTCCCTGCTCAACGTAACGACAGTTTATGTTTAAAAAAAGAAAAAGAAACGGAAAAGGTGAGAGGTACACGGTGTAGCCGCTGTAGTGTAAGTCCGGCACCTTCGATGCTGAGCAACAGCTCACTGCTTTCCACAGTTTGAGATGCCGTTGTTCGTTACTGTGAAACTCATCTCTTCTACTGAGCAAGTGTTCACAGCTATTAATGTATGCATTTTAGAGTCCATGCCTGCTAGACATTTTTTTCTTGTTTTGATATCATACTACTTTCTCCTAAAATGTGGAAAGCAAGGAGCTAGTAGTAGGAGAGATCTGTTTCGCAGTATTTAAGAAATTTTCACAGCTCTTAAGGTATGTATTTAGGATCCATGTTTGCTAGACTTTTGTGCTCGAATGATCGTTCCCTCGACATCTCCGAATAATGACCACTCATCCAGAGAGACGCTATAGGTGTCAAAACAACTAGTTTTCATTAGTGTATCTCTCGTAAGGATCGTCAGAGCAATGTAACAGAGATTAGACGCGCACAGAGACATACGGATGCTGATTGGCTCAAATCTGGTATGGAATAGGACAGAAATAAGCCAACGTCCGTACAAATTATCGTCAGTCACGCACTGCAGACTGACTTCCGGAGGATATACGTAGATGTATAGTACGTTTTTTTATCTCACGAATGACACGGCAAAATCGTAATTCTTGAAAAACTAAAAAGATAGGGTGGACAAGGATCCGAACCCAGGTACTCGCATTTATCGGTCAGTGCTCGAATGAGACGAGTTATTTACGCAACGCCTAAGCTTCGCCTGAAGCTTCTGTTTCCCAGCACCTTCCTCCAAATTACTGAACTGTGTAGAACTCTGCACCCTGCGAACACCGAATGAGAATGGTTAGTGATATTAGACCGAAGCAGCCTGCGACAGTTGACGCACTGTAGATACGCTTTCACATGGACAAACAGGGAATGACAGACGCACCTCGCGTCCCAGAACCCCCGGGCAGACTGGCCGCCCGCCGGTAGGCCTGCACTGCGCCGTGGCGCCACAGGCGCCGCTGAAGCCCCTACGGAAGCACTTGCGCTTATCGACGTTAATCTCGTCCAACATTTGCTCCGCTATCACAATAAGCTCTTTCGCTCTCTGGTTCGGCCTCACGTCTGCTAAACGTAACGAATCTGTCTCAACGCCGTTCGCGACATACACTCCTGGAAATGGAAAAAAGAACACATTGACACCGGTGTGTCAGACCCACCATACTTGCTCCGGACACTGCGAGAGGGCTGTACAAGCAATGATCACACGCACGGCACAGCGGACACACCAGGAACCGCGGTGTTGGCCGTCGAATGGCGCTAGCTGCGCAGCATTTGTGCACCGCCGCCGTCAGTGTCAGCCAGTTTGCCGTGGCATACGGAGCTCCATCGCAGTCTTTAACACTGGTAGCATGCCGCGACAGCGTGGACGTGAACCGTATGTGCAGTTGACGGACTTTCAGCGAGGGCATATAGTGGGCATGCGGGAGGCCGGGTGGACGTACCGCCGAATTGCTCAACACGTGGGGCGTGAGGTCTCCACAGTACATCGATGTTGTCGCCAGTGGTCGGCGGAAGGTGCACGTGCCCGTCGACCTGGGACCGGACCGCAGCGACGCACGGATGCACGCCAAGACCGTAGGATCCTACGCAGTGCCGTAGGGGATCGCACCGCCACTTCCCAGCAAATTAGGGACACTGTTGCTCCTGGGGTATCGGCGAGGACCATTCGCAACCGTCTCCATGAAGCTGGGCTACGGTCCCGCACACCGTTAGGCCGTCTTCCGCTCACGCCCCAACATCGTGCAGCCCGCCTCCAGTGGTGTCGCGACAGGCGTGAATGGAGGGACGAATGGAGACGTGTCGTCTTCAGCGATGAGAGTCGCTTCTGCCTTGGTGCCAATGATGGTCGTATGCGTGTTTGGCGCCGTGCAGGTGAGCGCCACAATCAGGACTGCATACGACCGAGGCACACAGGGCCAACACCCGGCATCATGGTGTGGGGAGCGATCTCCTACACTGGCCGTACCCCACTGGTGATCGTCGAGGGGACACTGAATAGTGCACGGAACATCCAAACCGTCATCGAACCCATCGTTCTACCATTCCTAGACCGGCAAGGGAACTTGCTGTTCCAACAGGACAATGCACGTCCGCATGTATCCCGTGCCACCCAACGTGCTCTAGAAGGTGTAAGTCAACTACCCTGGCCAGCAAGATCTCCGGATCTGTCCCCCATTGAGCATGTTTGGGACTGGATGAAGCGTCGTCTCACGCGGTCTGCACGTCCAGCACGAACGCTGGTCCAACTGAGGCGCCAGGTGGAAATGGCATGGCAAGCCGTTCCACAGGACTACATCCATCATCTCTACGATCGTCTCCATGGGAGAATAGCAGCCTGCATTGCTGCGAAAGGTGGATATACACTGTACTAGTGCCGACATTGTGCATGCTCTGTTGCCTGTGTCTATGTGCCTGTGGTTCTGTCAGTGTGATCATGTGATGTATCTGACCCCAGGAATGTGTCAATAAAGTTTCCCCTTCCTGGGACAATGAATTCACGGTGTTCTTATTTAAATTTCCAGGAGTGTACTTGTATGTAGCAGTATCGTACATAAGTACACTCTGCAACATGCGCTGTGCCCCTACTGATAAACACATTTATTTATTTATGCTGGCAACATATGACTGTAAGGCCCAGTCTTACACCTAACCAGGTCCATACAGGACGAACATTAAGTCTTTCGCTGATTACAAAAGTTTATTTCTATGAAACTGAGCTTGATCCAGCTGTACGGTTTGTTGCAATTGGTCGCTTAACTCGTGTTTTATGTATACACTTGTACATGTGCTCTGATAGCGTCTGATTTCCTTTCTCTATCGCTCTTGTCGCAGGTAGCGTAATTTGGGAGGGCTGCAGCGTCAATCCAGGAGTAAGCGCAAACTGTTTTTGTGGTTTCACGGAAAACGGACGCCATAGCCGGCCCCGAGCCCGGTTGAGAAAGCAGGAGGGGGAGGACTGACACCTCGTTAAAAAACCTGGGTTCACCTGGCCCGGGTGATACTACCTCGTGGGGGCCCCTTGCCAGGGACACGGTGAAGGCGGAGAATATGGACTTCGGTACGGCGGAGATGGCGGAAGGGGAACCTTTTCTCTTTGGGTACAAAAAGAGTACAAGTAGCCCAGAGAGGCGGCTACAGACAGTGTGTGACTCATTGTGAGCGGCTGACTTTACGCTGGGCATCCTACCGCCTATGTGGAAAGAAACGGGAAACTACCACATTACATTCCCAAGCAGTACATGGTATGTCTCTCCATGTGAAAGATCCCGGAGTTAAAACTTCCCCTCATTCGGATCTCCGGGAGGGGAACACATTGAGAGTACACATATTTGAAAGGAAGAAAGGGATAGTGAAGGAAAGCAAGATAAAGATTGGAACATGAAATGTGAGGACACTACTGCAAGCAAGAAAGCCAGAGAATGTAAAACAGGAGATGAAAGGGAACAGATTAGATGCCCTCGGTTTGTGTGAAATGAGATGAGGAGAGAATGGTGAGATAGAAAGTGGAGATTATAAGCTCTTTTACTCAGGGGAAATCAAGAGTGGTGAAACCGGAGTAGGAATATTGATAGCGCAAAAATTGAAAAATAAGGTAATGAAGGTGCAATATATTGATGGAAGACTGGTGATGCTACGACTGAAGGGTAGTTCAAAAGATGTGGTGTTAATACAGGTATATACGCCAATCAGCCAGCATAGGGGTGAGGAAGTGGAAGAATATTATGAGAAAATACAAGGACTCATCGAGAAAGAAAATAGAAATGCCTGCGTTATGGAATGCAGTGGTGAGTGAAGGAAGAGATAAAGATGCAGTAGGAAAATTTGGATTAAGAATAAGAAATGAGAGAGGTGAACGACTAATTAGTTTCTGTAATGACAATTCATTAGCATTGGGTAACACATTATTTCAACACCACGAAAGGAGACGTTACACATGGATACAAATTTGAATAGGGAAAGATATCAGTTGGACTACATCTTGATACAAAAAAGGTTTACGAACTGTTTGAAGAATGCTAAAGCTTATCCAGGAGCGCATATAAATTGAGACCACAACCTAGTAATGGGAGAAATACAAGTGAAGTTGAAAAAAGTCTGGAGAGGTAAAGCAAAGGAAAGACTAAACATAGAAAGACTCAGAGAGGTAGGAAAGGCATCAGATTTGGAGAACAGATTTATGGAAAAATGGCAAAGAGGTAGTGTTGATGAAAGTGTTAATGACAAGTGGATAAATATGAGGGAAGGACTCATGGACTCTGCCAAAGGAGTACTAGGAATTAGAGTATCCCAAAGCACCAGGGAAGAATGGATAACAGAAAACATGTTGAAAAAGACGGAAGAGCGCAGAAAGTGGAAAAGTGTAGAAACTGAAGAAGGCAAAAGGAGGTACAGGAAACTGAATAATGAATTAAGAAGAGAAACTGAAGAAGCAAGGGAAAAATGGATGAAACAGAATAGGACGAAATAGAGAAAATGGAGGAAGAGGGAAAGTATGAAACGTTGTATTGACTGGCTAGTGAGATATTTTTTGAACTGAAAAGAAAGAGGAAAACATGGAAATAGGCAGAAGAACGACAGGAGGTTTTGAACAGATGGCAAGAATATATTGAATGTCTGTATAAGTGGGATGAAACGCAAAGCGAAATTAAGGTTGAAGAGGGGCAATATGTGCCGGAAGATGGAAAGGGAGTCACCATCTTGGAAGCAGAAGTAGAAAAGGCGCCGAAGGAGATGAAGAATAGGAAGGCATGTGGAATTGATGATTTGCCAGCAGAACTCTTGAAGAGTCTGGGAAACAAGGCAAGAAAAGAAATAGTCTACAACGAGATATATGACGAAGGGGAATGGCCTGAGGACTTCCTTGCAACAGTTACGATACCAATAGAAAAAAAGACACTAAAAATGTAAAGAGCATCTGACCATCAGTCTAATTTCTCATGCAGTTAAAATCTTGCTGAGGGTGTTGAATAGAAGGATATATGGCAAGCTGGATAGAGGGATTGCAGAGGAGCAGTTCGGATTTAGAAGAGGAAAAGGAACAAGTGATGCTATTGGCCTGTTAAGAACTATATATGGAAAAAGGTAGAGAAATCTTTGCTGTTTTTATAATTTAGAAAAGGCTTTTGACAGAGTTCAGTGGAATAAGCTGATGGATATTTTGAAGAGGAAAAAAGGAGTAGATTGGAAAGAGAGACGACTGATACAGAATTTAAGTATAAGGATTGGAAATGAAATGTCAGAAGGAAGCAGCATTGGATGAGGTGTTAGACAAGGTTGTTGCCTTTCCCCACTGTTGTTTAACGAATATCTTGAAGGGATTATTGCGAAAAGCTTAGATGGAAAAAGAGGAATATGTATTGGTGGAAAGAGAATAGGATGTATGAGATTTGCTGATGACATGGTATTAGTGGCAGAAAGTGAACGTAATTGGAAGGAGAAACAGCATTGGTCGTATTTTTTTGTTTTATTATCCGCAAAATCGATTTTCGGTCACTTAGTGACCATCCTCAGTGCTGTAATATACAGTTAAAATTGGTAGGCTCTGGTATCAACAAGCTCTAAGCTTGTTGATACCAGAGCCTACCAATTTTAATAAAGCTGTAAGCTTGTTGATACCAGAGCCTACCAATTTTAATTGTGTATTACAGCACTGAGGATGGTCACTAAGTGACCGAAAATCGATTTTGCGGATAATAAAACAAAAAAATACGACCAATGCTGTTTCTCCTTCCAATTATATCCATTATCTGGTCGTGGTGCACGGAACACTCCATGGAGTCGCCAATCAATAAAGAAAGTGAACGGGCAGTGAATAACATGCTGAAAGATCTGAATGAAGCTTGTGTGGAATATGGGATGCAAATAAACACAGCAAAAAACAAAGAGTATGATCATCAGTACAAGACGCAGACTGTCCGATATTAAAATAGAACAATCTACTATTAGCCAAGCAAGTGCATTTAAATATCTTGGAATCACAATTACTGAAGACTTGAGATGTCACCAGGAAGCATTCAACAGAAAGAGGAGACTCTTATGTGGCAGATAAAGGTCTAAGGAAAAGGCTTGGCAAATGTTTTGTCTCTGGAGTGTGGCATTATATGGCGCAGAAACGTGGACGCTGAGAAGAGAGGATGAAAAATGATTAGAAACATTTGAGATGTGGATGTGGAGGAGAATGGAGAGAATAAGCTGGATGGAAAGAGTGAGTAATGAAAGAGTATTTGAAAGGGCTGGTGAGAGGAGATGTCTGCTGAAGGCTGTAAGAGGAAGGACATTCATTGAGAAGGGAGTGCTTGCTAGTAGATGCTTTGGAAGGACTGGTTTGTGAGAGAAGACTGAGAGGAAGGAGATGCAAGATGATAGACGACATAAACGGAAGAGGAAATTACGCAGACTTGAAGAGGATGGTAGAAGACCGGACAGCCTGGAGAACTACCATGTGAAAACCTGCCTTTTGGCAGAACTCTGATTATCACGATCGCAGTTCAGCGACAGTTCCCAAGTGCTTACGGTAGAGATCTTCCAGATGTCACGAGCGTCAGAAAAGGGTGTGGAGAGTTAAAGAGACTAACAGTGCTGGTGAAAAGACAAGAAGCGGTAAACCTGGAGTGAGTGACGGCAATGTTGATTCCGTGCGTGCAGCGCGTCAACTCATTCCGCGCAAATCAGACCACCAGTAATACCTCAGAGCACTGTGGAGCTAGTTTTACAGAAAAGCCTGCATCCTGGTGCATACAGAGGGCAACCCGTGCAAACTTTGCAGCCGGTTGACGGGCCCAGGCGTGCTGAGTTTACGAAAGAATCGATACTGACAAGGGAACCTCCCCAACGCAACCCCCTCAGATTTAGTTATAAGTTGGCACAGTGGATAGGCCTTGAAAAACTGAACACAGATCAATCGAGTAAACAGGAAGAAGTTGTGTGGAACTATGAAAAAATAAGCAAAATATACAAACTGAGTAGTCCATGCGCAAGATAGGCAACACGAAGGCTAATGTAAGCATTGGTGCGCCGTGGTCTCGTGGTTAGCGTGAGCAGCTGCGTAACGAGAGGTCCTTGGTTCAAGTCTTCCCTCGTATGATAAGTTTACTTTCTTTAGTTTCGTAAAGTTATGATCTGTCCGTTCGTTCATTGACGTCTCTGTTCAATGTAATAAGTTTAGTGTCTGTGTTTTGCGACCGCACCGCAAAACCGTGCGATTAGTCGATGACAGGACGTGCCTCTTCAATGGGGACCGAAAACATTTGATCGCAAGGTCATAGGTCAACCGATTCCTCCACAGGAAAACACGTCTGATATTTTGTATACGACACTGGTGACAGCATGTGCGTCACATGACAGGAATATGTTGTGGACCCACCTAACTTGTACGCTTGGCGAATGGGTAAAAAGATTCTTCTACCTTTCCCAATTTAGGTTTTCTTGTGGATGTAATAATCACTCCCAAAAAGTGATGAAAACATAAGAGTTTTTGACATAAACGGAAAAAAAAATTAAAATTTCCGCTTGAGGGAAGACTTGAACCAAGGACCTCTCATACCACATCTGCTCACGCTAACCACAGGACCACGGCGCTCCTGGGCTCACCCTCTCCTTGATTTTGCTTATGTTGCACATGGACTACTAAGTTTGTATATTTTGCTTCTTTTTTCATAGTTCCACACAACTTCTTCCTCTTTTCTCGATTGATCTGTGTTCAGTTTTTCAAGGTCTATCCACTGTGCCAACTTAGAATTAAATCTGAGAGGGGTGCGATGGGAATGTTCCCTTGTGAGAACGGCTATTTTAATAAAGTTTGTTTTTCCGATGAGATGACTTTTCACATCGCCGGCAAAGTAAACAGGCATTGTGTCCAGACCTGGGGTTCGTAGAACCCGGCGGATAAGGTTCAAAAAATGGCTCTGAGCACTATGGGACTTAATATCTGTGGTCATCAGTCCCCTAGAACTTAGAACTACTTAAATCTAACTAACCTAAGGACACCACACACATCCATGCCCGAGGCAGGATTCGAACCTGCGGCGGATAAGGGATGCAGTGACTTGACGCAAAACACAATTACTGGAGTGTTCCTTCCCACGGCGCCTACCATTACGGCAGCAGTTTACCTGGCCGTTCCACCTCAACGACAGGGGGCACCTCCGCAATCGGGGTTTCTGGATGAGATTTCCGGACAGACGGATTGGTAGAGCCGGGCCAGCTGCAGTAGCACCTCTTTCACCCGACACGATGCCTCTTGGCCTTTTTTTTGTGCGGTTACTTTAACGATCGAGTTTCCACTTCATCAGTTCCTCACGTGCAACTGTCACGGGACGAATACGAGACGCTGTAGGTGCCGTGACGTACGAGACGTTTGGCCAAGACGTGCAGAGAAATTGATTGTCGCCTAGAGTTTACGATAACGTCGAAATTTAAGCCTCGACTTCATCTTTCCGGAACTCAGTAGTGAAAGAAGTTACTGAAATTCGATGGGCGACGAACTTGATGAATACAGGTAGCGGCTTCAGCCTGGACAAATTGTGGAACCGGACACTTTCTGTAAGGAACTCACAGACATCGCAGTGACACATCGATATCACCGTGTGGATCGAGCGTGCAACTGTGCATCTAAGTTCGCTCGTATATTGTACCTCTTTTCCGCCGATCAACGGCTGCGGCGCCTTGTGTATTTGTGGCCGCCGAGTGCGCAGTAGCGCGGCCCGCAGCTTTAAAAGGTCGGATTAAGTGACGGAGCTTCTGTCACCTCGGCTCACTCTGAAGATGGCCGGACGAAATACCAGAAGAAGTAGACGAGTTTATGTGGCTGCACGCCCGAAACGTTTTGTGGAACAGTAATAATCTTGTCCTTCTTCACTTCAAGGTTTAGCTGTTCCAACTTCACATTTTCAGAACCACCTTTTCCTCGGTCTCCTTTTCTTGAATACTTCTTAAAAATGACTCCCATTCTGTCTTCTTTCACACGTTTAAGATGCCGCCTCAATTTTCCTTATAGTCTTCTACTTTGTCCTATAATTTGAATTCCGACAGACATTTAAAACTTAAAACGTTACACAGCCTTTATACACTCCCGGAAATGGAAAAAAGAACACATTGACACCGGTGTGTCAGACCCACCATACTTGCTCCGGACACTGCGAGAGGGCTGTACAAGCAATGATCACACGCACGGCACAGCGGACACACCAGGAACCGCGGTGTTGGCCGTCGAATGGCGCTAGCTGCGCAGCATTTGTGCACCGCCGCCGTCAGTGTCAGCCAGTTTGCCGTGGCATACGGAGCTCCATCGCAGTCTTTAACACTGGTAGCATGCCGCGACAGCGTGGACGTGAACCGTATGTCCAGTTGACGGACTTTGAGCGAGGGCGTATAGTGGGCATGCGGGAGGCCGGGTGGACGTACCGCCGAATTGCTCAACACGTGGGGCGTGAGGTCTCCACAGTACATCGATGTTGTCGCCAGTGGTCGGCGGAAGGTGCACGTGCCCGTCGACCTGGGACCGGACCGCAGCGACGCACGGATGCACGCCAAGACCGTAGGATCCTACGCAGTGCCGTAGGGGACCGCACCGCCACTTCCCAGCAAATTAGGGACACTGTTGCTCCTGGGGTATCGGCGAGGACCATTCGCAACCGTCTCCATGAAGCTGGGCTACGGTCCCTGACACCGTTAGGCCGTCTTCCGCTCACGCCCCAACATCGTGCAGCCCGCCTCCAGTGGTGTCGTGACAGGCGTGAATGGAGGGACGAATGGAGACGTGTCGTCTTCAGCGATGAGAGTCGCTTCTGCCTTGGTACCAATGATGGTCGTATGCGTGTTTGGCGCCGTGCAGGTGAGCGCCACAATCAGGACTGCACACGACCGAGGCACACAGGGGCAACACCCGGCATCATGGTGTGGGGAGCGATCTCCTACACTGGCCGTACACCACTGGTGATCGTCGAGGGGACACTGAATAGTGCACGGTACATCCAAACCGTCATCGAACCCATCGTTCTACCATTCCTAGACCGGCAAGGGAACTTGCTGTTCCAACAGGACAATGCACGTCCGCATGTATCCCGTGCCACCCAACGTGCTCTAGAAGGTGTAAGTCAACTACCCTGGCCAGCAAGATCTCCGGATCTGTCCCCCATTGAGCATGTTTGGGACTGGATGAAGCGTCGTCTCACGCGGTCTGCACGTCCAGCACGAACGCTGGTCCAACTGAGCCAGGTGGAAATGGCATGGCAAGCCGTTCCACAGGACTACATCCAGCATCTCTACGATCGTCTCCATGGGAGAATAGCAGCCTGCATTGCTGCGAAAGGTGGATATACACTGTACTAGTGCCGACATTGTGCATGCTCTGTTGCCTGTGTCTATGTGCCTGTGGTTCTGTCAGTGTGATCATGTGATGTATCTGACCCCAGGAATGTGTCAATAAAGTTTCCCCTTCCTGGGACAATGAATTCACAGTGTTCTTATTTCAATTTCCAGGAGTGTAAATTGTATTAAAGCTTTTGGTAGTGTGCACAGAGGCAGATCAATGGAATACAGTGGAAATAAGAGTAGTACGAGTACATTCGATGGAAATTATCTACAGTATTTAAATACACGAACACAGATAAACGTACAGCTAGAATTTGGAAATTTTGCCCGAGGAAATAATAAATGGGTCACACGAGGCTAATGTATTTCACTTCATATTTTGAAATTCATATTTAGGCGAAGTTGTGAGGTGAAGGATATAACGGATTGTACAATTCAGGATAGAAGGTAGGTTCAAAGGAAGAAAGTTTATCAAAATTCTTACGTCTGCTGAACCGATTCTGGTTGAGGATAACCAATATAGGTACGGAGAGTGCTATATGAAATGGCAAAGCTACAAAATTTAAGGACATCGATAAATAAAACCAAATCCATGACATTCAAAAACTCAGAACAGTTATATTAGAAGACGAAATATTGAACCAGTTAACCTCTTCCAATTCTTCGGCTGTGACATATGTCTCGGTAAAGATTAGATTTAAAAAAAAGATTGACAGATTCAATATGAAGAGTGGCTCCGTTAGAAGGACGCTCAGAAGAAAAGTACGAAAGGACACATTGCTAAAATTTTACAAAGTTGTGCACACTGCCTTTGGGTCATACGGAAGTGAAAACTGGGCTATGAACTCTTGACTGGAAGCAGTCGAGATGAGATTTTTGAGAAGAGTCGAGGGAGTAACGAGAAGAGGCATACTAAGATATGAGATCATATGGAAGAATGGAAGAACTTAGAACTTAAAATGAAATGTTTAAGGAATACAAAAATGAATGAAACATGTAGGAAAATGGACGATGAACATATTCCAAAACAACTAACAGGGTACATTCCTGAAGCAAGAAGAAAAACTGGCAGATCCAAGACATATGGAGGGATCAGGAAGTCGCAAAGGACCAATAGGTCTGATGCTTAGGGAAGAAAAAGAAGAAGATGTTTTCATCTCTTAAAAGATACCTTCTCGTGCGATCTTTGACAGAGCTTAAAAATGTCTATAGTCGACGTGCTGGTGGCGAGAGGGCTCAGCAACTGCGTTAATGTTAAAAAAAACTACGTGTCTTTATTTTTCCGCCTCTGTTGCACATGATTTTACAGTTATGACTAGTTCTACATCTACATCCATACACCGCAAGCCACATGACGGTGTGTGGCGGAGGGTGCATTGAGTACCTCTATCGGATCTCCCTTCTATTCCAGTCTCGTATTGTTCGTGGAAAGAAGGATTGTCGGTATGCCTCTGTGTGGGCTCTAATCTCTCTGATTTTATCCTCATGGTCTCTTCGCGAGATATACGTAGAAGGGAGCAATATATTGCTTGGCTCCTCGGTGAAGGTACGTTCTCGAAACTTCAACAAAAGCCCGTACCGAGCTACTGAGCGTCTCTCCTGCAGAGTCTTCCACTGGACTTTACCTATCATTTCCGTAACGCTTTCGCGATTACTAAATGATCCTGTAACGAAGCGCACTGCTCTCCGTTGGATTTTCTCTATCTCTTCTATCAACCCTATCTGGTATGGATCCCACACTGCTGAGCAGTATTCAAGCAGTGGGCGAACAAGCGTACTGTAGCCTACTTCCTTTGTTTTCGGTTGCATTTCCTTAGGATTCTTCCAATGAATCTCAGTCTGGCATCTGCTTTACCGACGATCAACTTTATATGATCATTCCATTTTAAATCACTCCTAATGCGTACCCCCACATAATTTATGGAATTAACTGCTTCCAGTTGCTGACCTGCTATATTGTAGCTAAATGATATGGGATCTTTCTTTCTATGTATTCGCAGCACATTACACTTGTCTACATTGAGATTCAATTGCCGTTCCCTGCTCCATGCGTCAATTCGCTGCAGATCCTCCTGCATTTTAGGACAATTTTCCATTGTTACAACCTCTCGATATACCACAGCATCATCCGCAAAAAGCCTCAGTGAACTTCCGATGTTATCCACAAGGTCATTTATGTATATTGCGAATAGCAACGGTCCTACGACACTCCCCTGCGGCACACCTGAAATCACTCTTACTTCGGAAGACTTCTCTCCATTGAGAATAACATGCTGCGTTCTGTTATCTAGGAACTCTTCAATCCAATCACACAACTGGTCTGATAGTCCATATGACATTAAACGACTGTGGGGAACTGTATCGAACGCCTTGCGGGAGTCAAGAAACACGGCATCTACCTGGGAACCCGCGTCTATGGCCCTCTGAGTCTCGTGGACGAATAGCGCGATCTGGGTTTCACACGATCGTCTTTTTCGAAACCCATGATGATTCCTACAGAGTAGGTTTCTAGTTTCCAGCAAAGTCATTATACTCCAACATAATACGTGTTCCAAAATTCGACAACTGATCGGCGTTAGAGATATAGGTCTATAGTTCTGCACAACTGTTCGACGTCCCTTCTTGAAAACGGGGATGACCTGTGCCCTTTTCCAATCCTTTGGAACGCTACGCTCTTCTACAGACCTACGGTACACCGCTGCAAGAAGGGGACAAATTCCTTCGCGTACTCTGTGTAAAATCGAACTGGTGTCCCATCAGGTCCAGCGGCCTTCCCTCTTTTGAGCGATTTTAATTGTTTCTCTATCCCTCTGTCGTCTATTTCGATATCTACCATTTTGTCATCTGTGCGACAATCTAGAGAAGGAACTACAATGCAGTCTTTCTCTGTGAAACAGCTTTGGAAAAAGACATTTAGTATTTCGACCTTTAGTCTGTCATCCTCTGTTTCAGTACCATTTTGGTCACAGAGTGTCTGGACATTTTGTTTTGATCCACCTACCGCTTTGACATAAGACCAAAATTTCTTAGGATTTTCTGCCAAGTCAGTACATAGAACTTTACTTTCGAATTCATTGAACGCCTCTCGCATGGCCCTCCTCACATTACATTTCGCTTCGCGTAATTTTTGTTTGTCTGCAAGGTTTTGGCTATGTTT
This sequence comes from Schistocerca cancellata, assembly GCF_023864275.1. Lineage (NCBI taxonomy): Eukaryota > Metazoa > Arthropoda > Insecta > Orthoptera > Acrididae > Schistocerca > Schistocerca cancellata. The sequence continues at coordinate 211,306,070 of NC_064635.1, forward strand.
ATGTTTGCTGTGAAGTTCCCTTTGCTTCCGCAGTTGTTTCCTAACTCGGTTGTTGTACCACGGTGGCTCTTTTCCATCTCCTACGATCTTGCTTGGCACATACTCATCTAACGCATATTGTACGATGGTTTTGAACTTTGTCCACTGATCCTCAACACTATCTCTACTTAAAACAAAATTTTTGTATTAAGCCGTCAGGTACTCTGAAATCTGGTTTTTGTCACTTTTGCTAAACAGAAAAATCTTCCTACCTTTTTTAACATTTCTATTTACGGCTGAAATCATCGATGCAGTAACCGCTTTATGATCGCTGATTCCCTGTTCTGCGTTAGCTGTTTCAAATAGTTCGGATTTGTTTGTCACCAGAAGGTCTAATATCGCCACTGCTCAAGGTAGTTTTCAGATAAAGCACTTAAAAAAAATTCACTTGGTTCTTTGTCCCTGTCACCCGTTATGAACGTTTGAGTCTCCCAGTCTATATCCAGCAAGTTAAAATCTCCACCCAGAACTACAACATGGTGGGAAAATCTACTCGAAATATTTTCCAAATCATCCTTCAGGTGCTCAGCCACAACAGCTGCTGAGCCAGGGGGCCTATAGAGACATCCAATTACCATGTCTGAGCCTGCTTTAACCGTGACCTTCACCCAAATTATTTCACATTTCGGATCTCCGTCAATTTCCTTTGATACTATTGCACTTCTTATCGCTATAAACACGCCTCCCCCTTCACTGTCCAGCCTGTCTCTGCGGTTTACATTCCAATCTGCGTTTAGAATTTCATTACTGTTTACATCTGGTTTCAGCCAACTTTCTGTCCCTAGTTCTATGTGGGCATTGTGACCGTTTATTAATGAGAGCAGTTCTGGGGCCTTTCTATAGACGCTCCTGCAGTTTACTATTAGCACATTAATATTGTTGTTCCCTGTTGCATTTTGCCGACAATGTGATCATCGTCAGTCTAGGTAGTGGCGAAAAAAAAAAGAAAAAAAGGAACTGAAGCAGAAAACTAAAGCATTTATAAATTTTGTAAAGATGTTAATAATTCATTCAGCCGACTGTACATGCTGCTTTTTGGCTCTCTTTTTTCTGTGCAGGATTCACTGGCGTAGAGCAAGACCGGCGCAACCATAATAATAACTAGAGACCGGATTATCTGCATTATAAAAAGCTTAAAATATGCATGAAAAATGCTTAAGAAATGCACGAAAATTCTCGAAGTACGCAAGATCAAAAAATAAAAAAGCATGGTAGTTACTGCGTGCATTATATCTCATAGTCGAACCTGTGCGCATCAGTTACGAGAGAGAGCGACGGCCAAGCGAAAAATGATACATGTAGAACACTGAATCCTTTCTGGTAGAGGTTAGGAAGGGGGACTTTCTGGAATTATTTTCTTAAAATTTGCAAAATGGGGACGCACATCGTGTTTCAAGAATTGTTCCTTCTTGGCTATTGTTGTTGGTAACAAGCGGATACGATGAGAGTCAGTCGCAGCGAAACAATCGATGTGTACAGGACCAACTTCGAGATATATCGCACGCAGAGGGCACACTCAAAATCTCGGTAATATTTTATTTAAAAAACAACATACAATCATGAATTTTTTTTGCCAGCATTAACTTTTAATTAACACTATCGGACCACAACTTCATTTAAAATTTATTTTAAATTTTTGTACTATTGTAAACACAAACGACCAAGTACTGTTCCAAATGTTCGATCACTCAAAACATTTTTAGAAGCAGAAAAGGACCGTTCTATATCAACTGAGATAATTGGGAAATTTTGAATCTGGGTGCTTTGTCGGCACTTATTGTTTCCGGTAAAAGTTCACCCGTCCATTAATAAAACTATCAATTTGGCAAAAGGGTTCAAAGCCTGGGTTGTTGTTTAAAATTTTTTCAAACTTAAGGGGAATACCTCCGGCAATGAAGAGTTCACTAGAATAATTTTATTCATTAACTGAATAGATTCATTCAACGCCAAACCTTGAGTTTCAAGCCTTTTAATACTTGCAGGTATGTGGGAAAAATGAGTGGTAATCACAGCAATGTGTTAATACCGGAATCATTAAAAGCTTCCTTGCACTGGCAAACTGTCAAAGGCTCTGCACTATCGAAGTCGTTTACTCCCCCTCTAATTGCCTCGGGATGTTCATTGTAAAACAACGCAGCTTCGACCCACGTACCGTAACGAGTTATCACTGGTTCGGGAGGTAAAGCCACATTTGGTAGTTTTTCTTTGTAGGTCTTGATGTAAGCAGGGGCCTTTAGAATCACTTTATTTGTGAATGAAATTAGTTTATTTACATTCAATAACGAGGAACGTACTTCTTCAGCAAGGCGATGTACTCCATGAGCAAAGCACGTCAGATGAATCAAATTGGAATAAAATGCTCGGAACGCTTTCTCTGCTTCGATCATATAGCGAGCAGCATCTGAAACACAAGCACCCTTTCACCTGCAGAAGATTCTGGAAATATATTTCTAATACCCCCATTCATTTACTTTTTGAAGTTTTTTTGCAGACCGCTAAATAGGAAGAAGAAAGCTCTTATTTTACAGCAGCAACAATTAAATGTACAATGTAACGGCCACAAGAGCCGGTAGTTTCGTCATCTGAAATCCAGATAACGCTGTCCTTGTGTTCATTGCGTATTTCTGCCAGAAAATTTACGTAAATTGTCGGTATGTAATTTTTACGTAATGTTGATTCACGTTGTACATTTTGATTTAAGCAATATTTGCGCAGAAGGCCTTTGAGGATACAGTTTGTAAGTTTGTAGAGAGGAATATTACTTACAACGAATGCTTCACATTGACCTATGTTAAACCGAGTTTTTTGGTCACCTTTAGACAAATCCCTGCTACTGCAACTTGCTGTTGTCAGACGTTGTCGTCGTGGTACTTTCTTCTGCATTCCTGCGATATGAAGACTTGTGTCGACATGTATTAAACTGGGGACCTAGAAACGACGAAGAGGCTTCATCCCGCCGTAGCCCTCAGTGGTCCACAACCCCACAACAGGCCACAGCAGTCCACCCACCCCACCGCAGCCCCACGCCGGACCCACGGTTACTGTGCGGTTCGGCCTCCAGTGGACCCCCCTACCCCCTTTCTCTCCCAGACGAGTGTAACCCCAAGTTATTAATTTTAATTTTAAAAACCAACAGCCTCAGTTGCGAAGTTAACCTAGATTTACCTACGTTGCGTCGGGATAACCCAAACTTCTTCAGAATAAAAGCAATTACCGTTTCTCCATAGTGGACATCGTCAAGCTGAAACTACAAATCCATAAATTATCGACAGACTGTAAAAACTTACCTGAAACTGCCACGGCCCCACTTCGCGACCGCGATGCGGCAGCCACGAGTGCTGTATAGCCATTTTAAAATTAAAATTAATATTTATACAGTTGCTGACAGCGCCACCAAATGTTGAAAATATTTAAGTAACCCCAAATGTTTGCGTGGTAGAGTAATGATGGAGTACGCGTACGTGGAAGCTCTGTGTTCGCGCAGCAATCGCCGACACAGTGTAACCGAGGCGGAATATGGGGAACCAGCTCGCATTCCCCGAGGCAGGTGGGAAACCGCCTCAGAAACCATCCACAGGCTGGCCGGCACAACGGACACATCGATACTGATCCGCCGGGCGTATTCCTGACCGGGACCAGCACGCGTTCCCCATCCGGAACATGCTGGTCTTCTTCTTTCGTTTCACCCCCTTTGGGGTACGCTGGATCAATCATTTCTTTGTGCGTTATTCCTTTCTTAGGGCCCAGTATTTCTTCATTCTTTCTGATCTTCTTCTCCTCTCTTCTTCCGAGATGAAGGATTTGGACTTTTGTGTGGATTTGTCTTGGAACCTTATGTTTTCATCTTTAGTAAATAATTTAGCAGTTCGATCAATAAGTGAACTTTCTGAAATATTTAATTCCACTAGGTCTTTCTCAGTTTCTTTAAACCAGTTGGGCTTCGTTTTTCGGTTACGGAAGAAGTCAAAGATTTGTTTAGTTAATCTGTTGGAATCCATTCTGAGAAGATGACCATAAAAATTTATTCTCCTTTTTCGCATAGAATCTGAAAGTTTTTCAATTTTCTTGTAGAGAGTTTCATTTTTGATGTATATAATCTTATTGTCTTGAAATTTTGGCCCAATGATTTTTCTTAAATTTTTCTTTCCTTTACCTCAAGTTTCTCCATTTGGCCTTTGAAATTCATGTTAAGTGTTTCTGCTGCATACAGTGCTTCTGGCTTAATCACTGTCTTGTAATGTGTAATTTTGGACCCCCATGAAAGGGATTTTTTGTTGTACGTATTTTTTGTTAGTTGGAAGGCCAATTCAAGTTTATTTTTTCTGGATTCCACTGCTTTGCTTTCCCCAGCATTCCAAGTAATCCATTCTCCGAGATATTTGAATTCTTTTACTATTTCAATCTTCTGTTCTTGAACTTTGAGGTATTTACATGAGTGCTTGATGTTTGTCAATATCTTAGTTTTTTCAGAGGAGATGTGAAGACCAATTTTAGCTGCTTGTTTCTTTAGTTCAAGGATTTGCTCCCGTGCTTCTTCCATTGTTTCAGCAAACAGGGCCATATCATCTGCAAAAGCAATGCAATTTACTTTAAGGTTCTTCTTTTTGCAACCCAGTCTTATACCACTCTTAATATTTGTGTTCCATTCCCTGACTACTTTCTCAAGCGCACATGCTGGTCTATTTGAAACTTTTTTTTTTTTTTTTTTGCACGGAAAGTTTTTCTCGTAAACTCCACAATATAAAGTAGTTCCGATACATGTAAATGTCCCAGGATGGTCAGCTATCCACGAAACAATGTTTCTTTTTTCGAGTCGCAGGGCGCACAACACGTTACACACTACAAGTCGTAAACACTTTCAGCTGTGTACAAGTATATACGTAGAGAGGTAAACTGAAGTAATGGACGTGCGACTAAAAGCTTGCGTAGTTTAATTGTTGCCAACGCGTACGGTGTGACAGCGGACGGGATTAACCGGGGGCGGGGGCGGGGGCGGGGGCGCAGCAGCGTAGACTCTGTGCGCCTGGTCCAAATGGCTCTGAGCACCGTGGGACTTAACTTCTGAGGTCATCAGTCCCCTAGAACTTAGAACTACTTAAACCTAACTAACCTAAGGACATCACACACATCCGTGCCCGAGGCAGGATTCGAACCTGCGACCGTAGCGGTCGTGCGGTTCCAGACTGTAGCGCCTAGCTCGGTCACCCCGGCCGGCTTGTCTGCCTGTTCCTGTTTCTCTTCAGTAATTATGGTCTGTAATGATTTCGACAGTCCTTTCGGTTAGCGATTGTATGCAGTTCTAGGTCGCGGTCAATCTGTGAGACATGAAAACTAGATCGAGCTACGGACCGCCCGTCTAAATTTTTAAAATACAGGGTGATTCAAGAAGAATACCACAACTTTAGGAATTTAAAACTCTGCAACGACAAAGGCAGAGCTAAGCACTATCTGTCGGCGAATTAAGGGAGCTATAAAGTTTCATTTAGTTGTATATTTGTTCGCTTGAGGCGCTGTTGACTAGGCGTCAGCGTCAGTTGATGCTAAGATGGCGACCGCTCAACAGAAAGCTTTTTGTGTTATTGAGTACGGCAGAAGTGAATCGACGACAGTTGTTCAGCGTGCATTTCGAACGAAGTATGGTGTTATACCTCCTGATAGGTGGTTGGTATAAACAGTTTACAGAGAATGGGTGTTTGTGCAAAGGGAAAAGTTCTGGACGGCCGAGAACGAGTGATGAAAATGTAGCACGCATCCAGCAAGCATTTGTTCGCAGCCCAGGAAAGTCGACTCGCAGAGCTAGCAGAGAGCTGCAAATTCCACAATCAACTGTCCTACGAAAAAGGTTAGTTATGAAACCTTATCGTCTGAAATTGGTTCAAGCACTGTCTGCAGCTGATAAGATTAAAAGAATCGTTTTCTGTGATTTTATCCTTGCTCAAATGGAAACAGATGAATCTTTCGTTTCAAAGATTGTGTTTAGTGATGAAGCAACTTTCCACACTAACGGGAAAGTCAACCGTCACAATGTCTGTACATTGGCACTTATCTGTCCGTAACTACCTGAACGTCAACTACCCGAGGCGATGGATCGGCCGCCAGGCAGACCGTGACAGAGCACTTCATCACTGGCCTCCAAGAAGCCCTGATCTTACCCCCTGCGATTTTTTCTTATGGGGGTATGTTAAGGATATGGTGTTTCGGCCACCTCTCCCAGCCACCATTGATGATTTGAAACGAGAAATAACAGCAGCTATCCAAACTGTTACGCCTGATATGCTACAGAGAGTGTGGAACGAGTTGGAGTATCGGGTTGATATTGCTCGAGTGTCTGGAGGGGGCCATATTGAACATCTCTGAACTTGTATTTGAGTGAAAAAAAACCTTTTTCAATACTCTTTGTAATGATGTATAACAGAAGGTTATATTATGTTTCTTTCATTAAATACACATTTTTAAAGTTGTGGTATTCTTTTTGAATCACCCTGTATTCTAAACATCGAGCGAAAATATGCAGCGTCACTAGTTTTTAGTTAAAATATGCAATAGCTGGTGAAAACGAACCAAATATGGAAATCCACATGCAACATGCAAATGCATATAATCCGGTCTCAATAATAATAATAATAATAATAACAAGAGTGCGAAATCAAGTATAAGATTCCCAGTAATACTCTCGCATTAATTAAGAATCTGCTGTGGGGATGTTAGTTTGGGAATGGTCCAGAGTCACGGTGGAGCAGCAGGTACTTAGGAACAAAACGTGAGCCGCGACGCCGGCACGCGACGCGCCGTGTCGGCTAGGGAGGGAGGGGCTGTTCTGCCGTGTGTTACCCGATACACGCCAATCGCGCCGCTACGCACGAAAAGCCCGAAGCCCTCTTTATGACGGGAGGGGCGAGGCAGAAAGGGGAAACGGGCTGTGTGCCTCGGTGTGGGAGGGCTGTATTTGGCCTCAGCGAGGGCGCTCTGTGCTGGGACCGCGTAGCTGACCCGACTGGCCTAAGGCGCTAGCGCCGTGTCCGTTCTGCGGGCGGGAGGGGTCCACAAACGTCGCTGCATTTCCACTTGCGCGATCTTTTCGTCCGGACGCCACTTCGTCAGATTCACACAAAACTAACCGCATTTCCGCACTGCTTACAAGGGAACATCCCCATCGCACCCCCCTCAGATTTAGTTATAAGTTGGCACAGTGGATAGGCCTTGAAAAACTGAACACAGATCGATCGAGAAAACAGGAAGAAGTTGTGTGGAACTATGAAAAAATAAGCAAAATATACAAACTGGGTCGTCCATGCGTAAGATAGGCAATATTAAGGGCAATGTGAGGCGAGGAGCGCCGGGGTCCCATGGTTAGCGTGAGCAGCTGCGGAACGAGAGGTCCTTGGTTCAAATCTGGCCTCCACTGAAAATTTTGCTTTCTTTATTTTCGCAAAGTTACGATCTGTCCGTTCGTTCATTGTCGTCTCTGTTCACTGTAATAAGTTTAGTGTCTGTGTTTTGCGACCGCACCGCAAAACCGTGTGATTAGTTGACGAAAGGACGTGCCTCTCCAATGGGAACCGAAAACATTTGATTGCAAGGTCATAGGTCAACCGATTCCTCCACAGGAAAACACGTCTGATATTTTGTATACGACACTGGTGACAGCATGTGCGTCACATGACAGGAATATGTTGTCGACCCACCTAACTAGTACACTTGGCGAATGGGTGAAAAGTTTCTTCTACCTTGCCCGATTTAGGTTTTCTTGTGGATGTAATAATCACTCCAAAAAAAGTGATGAAAACATAAGAGTTTTTCACATAAACTGAAAATAAAAAGTTAAAATTTTCGGTCGAGGGAAGACTTGAACCAAGGAACTCTCGTTCCCCAGCTGCTCATGCTAACCACGGGACCACGGCGCTCCTCGCTTCACATTGCCCTTAATATTGCCTATCTTACGCATGAACGACCCAGTGTGTATATTTTGCTTATTTTTTCATAGTTCCACACAACTTCTTCCTGTTTTCTCGATCGATCTGTGTTCAGTTTTTCAAGGCCTATCCACTGTGCCAACTTATAACTAAATCTGAGGGGGGTGCGATGGGGATGTTCCCTTGTTAGTTCAGTAACTGGCGCTGCGTCGGTGGCTCACTGATGTAGACAAGGAGGCCCTGCAAACAGAGGCCAGTAAGATATGGCGTCTGGAGGAAAGCTAAATAAAATCAGATCGAATATCGTGTATATCGGTCTCGGAATACGTATGCAAAACTAAGGACAGTTAAAGGCAGTCACCCACATGAAAATGTCGGGTATCGATTATAGATGCAACACAAGACACACCATCACTGCTAGAGGCAAGGAAGTACCCGCAAGCTTGCGAGTAAGTGAGAGGGCACCCAGGCCAAATGTCACTGCCGCAAATGATAGTACACATTCCTACAGACATGGCTACTGGAATTACGTTGGTCTTAGGTCACTCTACAACCCGTGGAAACGTTATCATACATAGTACTATAACTCTCCCTGCAGAACGCGTTGGAATAACCCTCGTGGATATCAGCGTAAAGTCTACAGCCTTATTTCTATATACAATGCACGAATTGTGGGAAAGATCTTCTAGCAGATTAACACCTCATTTGCTCAACGAAATTATTCCAGTATGAACCCACCTATAAACGTGCAAGGTAATCCACCGGTATTTCATACCAGAAACAACTATTAATCGAATTCCGCTATCTACAGAGGAACATTCCGGAGAAGAATATGACGAAGAAATATATCTTAAACTGACGGGAAACCAAAGTAAAAATGCGACCGAATTAAAATTCCCAGCATATGATTCGAAAGCCATCGGGAGAAATATCAGTTGCCGGAATTTACCACCAAATGTTAAGGCAACCTGGTATAAAGCAGTTAACAGAAAAGTATCGACCAACTCTATACTTCATTATGCCCGTCTAATGGACTCACCATCGTCTCCGTCTTGTAGTTTAATTGACAGCGAAGAACACAGGTTTGTCTGTAAAAAAGTAAACGAAATGTGGCAGGTTGTCAGGCAGAAGCTAGCGAATTTAAAAAATACAGCTCCCAAATATACTACATCGGCAGATTTCCTAAACCCAGATGACCATCCGTACCAAATCACAAAACGCAATGCTGTGAACTGTATCAAAGGACATACAATTGACTACATTCTGACAGAAGAAAATAAACGCAAAGACGATTTCTGGCTGCATGTCACCACACAGTATGCAACCTAACGACAACCAAAAATATACGGAAAAGTTCTCAAATTTCTGAAAACTTCCGATTACGTATTAAAAAAAACTAACTCACTGAAACCGACTAGGAAAAAAAGAAAAGTAAATAAAAGTTAATTTTCAAAGTTTTAACAGATATAAACAAGCCTGACAGTTCATCGCCAATGAATATACATTAAAAGTTGACGATATTTTACACGCACGAACCCTGATGAAATAAAAAAAAAGTGTATCCCCAAAATTATCCATACTTAAGACCCAAGTGTGATACGTGGCAAAGTGCACAACGGTTCGGTTCAAAATGGTTCAAATGGCTCTGAGCACTATGGGACTTAACATCTGAGGTCATCAGTCCCCTTAGAACTTAGAACTACTTAAACCTAACTAACCTAAGGACGGCACACAACACCCAGCCATCACGAGGCAGAGAAAATCCCTGGCCCCGCGGGGAATCGAACCCGGGAACCCGGGCGTGGGAAGCGAGAACGCTACCGCACGACCACGAGATGCGGGCACACAACGGTTCGGAAACTAATCATTTTGTTGTTCTCGTGTTATTATGATATACTTGTGTAACGTTATTTATTTAAATAATGTTTTGGGGGGAAGATGGTAAAGTGGCAGACTACAAAACGCGGAGTCTCGCGTTCGATACCCGGTCAACTAGGATTTTTATCAGTCCCTTATGACTCGTCTCACCTCTGGATGGTTCAAATGGCTCTGAGCTGTATGGGACTCAACATCTGAGGTCATCAGTCCCCTTAGAACTACTTAAACCTAACAAATCTAAGGACACCACAGACATCCGTGCCCGAGGCAGGATTCGAACCTGCGACCGTAGCGGTCGCGCGATTCCAGACTGAAGCGCCTAGATCACTCGGCCACAGCGGTCGGCTATCGCTGTGAAAAATGACGCGTTGCACCGTGGTTCGGAATCCACGTTAAACTGCAGTTGCTGCTATAACTGGCTCAAAGGTCGGAGGGGAGGCAACGGCACACCACGCCCAACAGGGGCCGCTGTCATGCGACTCATGGCTACTCTGCTTTTTTACTACAAAAGAGACCGTGATGCAGTTGCGCACTTGACTGCAGTTATTAAGTAGTAAGAGTTTCTTTCTTATCGTTGGCGTTCATCCCATCAACACTCCTGGAAATTGAAATAAGAACACCATGAATTCATTGTCCCAGGAAGGGGAAACTTTATTGACACATTCCTGGGGTCAGATACATCACATGATCACACTGACAGAACCACAGGCACATAGACACAGGCAACAGAGCATGCACAATGTCGGCACTAGTACAGTGTATATCCACCTTTCGCAGCAATGCAGGCTGCTATTCTCCCATGGAGACGATCGTAGAGATGCTGGATGTAGTCCTGTGGAACGGCTTGCCATGCCATTTCCACCTGGCGCCTCAGTTGGACCAGCGCTCGTGCTGGACGTGCAGACCGCGTGAGACGACGCTTCATCCAGTCCCAAACATGCTCAATGGGGGACAGATCCGGAGATCTTGCTGGCCAGGGTAGTTGACTTACACCTTCTAGAGCACGTTGGGTGGCACGGGATACATGCGGACGTGCATTGTCCTGTTGGCACGGGATACATGCGGACGTGCATTGCCCTTGCCGGTCTAGGAATGGTAGAACGATGGGTTCGATGACGGTTTGGATGTACCGTGCACTATTCAGTGTCCCCTCGACGGTCACCAGTGGTGTACGGCCAGTGTAGGAGATCGCTCTCCACACCACGATGCCGGGTGTTGGCCCTGTGTGCCTCGGTCGTATGCAGTCCTGATTGTGGCGCTCACCTGCACGGCGCCAAACACGCATACGACCATCATTGGCACCAAGGCAGAAGCGACTCTCATCGCTGAAGACGACACGTCTCCATTCGTCCCTCCATTCACGCCTGTCGCGACACCACTGGAGGCGGGCTGCACGATGTTGGGGCGTGAGCGGAAGACGGCCTAACGGTGTGCGGGACCGTAGCCCAGCTTCATGGAGACGGTTGCGAATGGTCCTCGCCGATACCCCAGGAGCAACAGTGTCCCTAATTTGCTGGGAAGTGGCGGTGCGGTCCCCTACGGCACTGCGTAGGATCCTACGGTCTTGGCGTGCATCCGTGCGACGCTGCGGTCCGGTCCCAGGTCGACGGGCACGTGCACCTTCCGCCGACCACTGGCGACAACATCGATGTACTGTGGAGACCTCACGCCCCACGTGTTGAGCAATTCGGCGGTACGTCCAGCCGGCCTCCCGCATGCCCACTATACGCCCTCGCTCAAAGTCCGTCAACTGCACACACGGTTCACGTCCACGCTGTCGCGGCATGCTACCAGTGTTAAAGATTGCGATGGAGCTCCGTATGCCACGGCAAACTGGCTGACACTGACGGCGGCGGTGCACAAATGCTGCGCAGCTAGCGCCATTCGACGGCCAACACCGCGGTTCCTGGTGTGTCCGCTGTGCCGTGCGTGTGATCATTGCTTGTACAGCCCTCTCGCAGTGTCCGGAGCAAGTATGGTGGGTCTGACATACCGGTGTCAATGTGTTCTTTTTTCCATTTCCAGGAGTGTAATACAGGCTCTTCTTGCAAGGATCCCCCCATTTCTAACGGTATTTTTTCAAATTTATTGTGTGCGGTTTCCTGTGTTTTGAGGGGTATTTATTTTCACAAATTTTGCGTTTCCTGGAACTCGGCAGACAGTGGAAGTCAGTTGGCTGCATTAAGCAGTGCCGCAGGACGAGGCAGCAGCAGGCAGGCAGGCAGCTGGTAGCGGCGGCGGTGGCACGGGGGGCGGGCCGGGGCACTAGGAGAGGGGCGCGAGGCTGGGGGCGGTAAACACGCGGCGGGACGGGACAGCCGGTGCACTGGCGCGAGGTCCTCCTTCAACATGCTCTGTAATTCAAAAGTATTAACCGGGCAGAGCGTTCATCGAACCACGTTCAAGCTATTTCTCTACCATTCCACTGTCGAACAGCGCGCGGAAAAAAAGAACATTTAAATCTTTTTGTGCGAACTCTGATTTCTCTTATTTTACTATAATGATCATTCCTCCCTATGTTAGTGGGCGCCAACACCGTATTTTCACAATCAAAGGAGAAAGTTGGTGGCCAAAATTTCACGAGTAGATCCTGCCGCAACGAGAAACACCTTTGCTTTAATGATTGCCACCTCAATTCGCGTGTCTTACCTGTGGCACTCTCTCCCTTATTTCGCGATGATACACAGCGAGCTAGCCTTCTTTGAACTTTTTCGATGTCCTCTGTCAGTCCTGTACGATGCGCATCCCACACTCTAGAAGAGAGCGGACGAGCAGTCTCTTCAGCAGACCTGCTGCATTTTCTAAGTGTTCTCGCAATAAATCGCACTCCCCACAACGTTCCAGGACAGGGCAGGTCTTTTTCTATTTCTGAGTTTGCAACACTAAAAAGGAATAAATGTCGTTTTTATGTTACCTGGTATGTGTGTGTCCTCGTAATGACCTTGGCCACGTTTCCGTGGGGAGGGGAGCCGTGCTTAGCGATACAGAGTTTCGGTTTGCAGCTAGGGGGTCCATTTAATTATCATTTCATTCTACTAAAGCAGCTGCAAACAGGCGTTGATATACTTCATTGGGGACATGTCCCCAATGAAGTATATCAATGCCTGTTTGCAGCTAGGGTGTCCATTTAATTATCATTTCATTCTAGCAAAGCTGCACAGTCATGAGCGGTAACTGTTCTTTCGGGAACAGATACTACCTACCGTCATATTTACTGTTCAATTTTGTACTTTTTCATTGTTCATTGGATTACCACCACACTGTCAAAGATGTTACTTACTGTGTGGTGTAGTTTTTCATTGTTGTACTGTAAAACAGTTGTAGCATGCATGTGGATTTGCGCCACAAAAATTCGCAGCTGTGCTTGCAGTTAATTAGATATTATTTTCAGTGCAATGTTAATGTGTTTTCTTGTTTTTGCTCTTCAAATTGTGATTTTCTTGCTATCGTGTGAAATACGTGCTAATTATGGCGTGTGAAAAACGTAACACTAGGCTCCATAGTAAATTGAGAAATGATAGTGACGGCGGGCGTAGCTTATCAGCACCACCGTGTAATGAATGAATTAATAGACATTCAAAGCAGTAATTTGGTAATTGTGCATAGGGAAATCGACCAGGCGGCAAATAATGGTGTAGACAGTGAAGCAATTAGTGAACAGGGAAGCATTATCGATCGATCAGTCTCAAATAAGTCAAGACACATTTTATGCTTTTCAAAATGCGAATATTGTCGGTTCAAATGCACTGCCGAATAGCACAGAGGAACAAGTTTCAGACACCAGTGCATTGTTATTACAATTAATGCAACAAATGGGACAAAAGCTTGAAAAGTTAGACACAGTGGAACAAAATCTTCAAAAGTTAAACACCACGCTTGAACAAAAAAGTGAAGGTTTAACTACTGAGTGACTTAAAATCGAATCGAAATGCCGAAAATCTGTAATGACGTAAAACCTCAAATTTGTGAGCACTTTCAACCTATTTTTTCGCGTCATGAAAATGCATTACAGAATCACCAAGCAGCCATTAAGAAACTGCAAATTATTGTTAATGAAAATCACGACACCTTTCACGTTAAAATTGATTCAACTACATCTAACGATTCGGTTACGTAACTTGCAAAATCTCAAGGAAACTTAAAGGACATAGTAGATAGGCTTTCAACACAAATGGACACTCAAACTAGGTTCAGAAAAACACACTGAGGAAATCAATTCATTATGGAGAAAGTAGCCGAACTTTCGGATCAGTTCACTAAATTATCTACAAAGGTAGATGATGATCTGAATGACACAAGACCGGTAGCCTTCACTGACACAGAAGAGTATGAACAAATTAGAAAATTCAAACAAAATCAGAATCAAATCAATACATAGTACAAAAGAGAAATCCGGGGAGTACAAGATCAGTTGACAAAGGTCATACAAGAATTACATATTTCAGGGGAGACTCGCACTCCAATACGGGAAGAGGAACATAGAAATACGGAACAACCACAAAATAATAACACAGGACACTTCGAAAATTATGAAAGAAATTGGCAAGGTACACCGAATTTTGAGATGGAACCGCCGACGCGACGTAACAGTGGCCGATATGCGACTCGCCGTCATGATGACTGTGACTATAACCTGTTTATTACTACACGTACATTCAAAATATTTAAGAATTCCGGCAACGATATTCATCCACAAGCATGGCTTCATCAATTCTCTCTTTGTTTTCCTCCCAACTGGTCATTAGAGCACAGATTGGAATTTATGTGTGGCTACTTAGAGAATGAACCAGCTGTAAGAATGCGAACGGTCATTCACGATTGTCACAGTGAAGGAGAATTTTAACATGCCTTCCACTCAGCATATTGGTCTCAAGCTACTCAAGATCGCGTAAAACATATCATCATAATGATGAAACATTTCGAACAATCTGAATTTTCCAGCCCTGTGAAATATTTTGAGGACATGTTGGATAAGAATCAGTATCTGTCAAACCCATACAGCCCCTCAGAACTCATCCGCATTTGCTTAATCAAATTACTTAATTAAATTGCCTGAACTTTTACGACATATTATTTTGGCAGGACGTTGCAAAGACAACACTGAAGCTTTTCAGGGACTCTTACAAAAATTGGAAATTGACACTGACAACCGCGGGATGCGAAAACAGGAACACATCCGTCACAATTTCGCGATGACAGAAATAATAACTGGACACGACAAGGCTATTCTTACAACGCAAATCATGACCAAAACAGACACTACCCTTATGACAACCGTTGGCAGAGTAGTAATAATTACAGGGAAAGATCACCTCTCCACAGAAAAGACAGGCAGAGAGAATCAGAGAAACAGACAATATGGTAACCAAAATAATTATTATCAAGGGAGACAGAATAACTTCAGACGCAATGGTCCACCACGCAGTTATGACTCAGGGAGAAGTTCTCCACCACGTGACTGACAAGAAAGAAATTACAGAAACTACCGACATGAGGACAGACGATATAATCTTATGAACAGACCAGAATTTAATCAGAACTGGCGGGATACAAACAGGGCAGGGCCCTCTCGACAAGGTGAATTTGTAGAATTTAGATCTCCAAATCCCAGTAACGACACGCAACAACAAAGGTAACAGACAATGACTTGCACCACAGGCAGTCATGCGCGCCGGCTGGCTCAGCGAAAAATAACATAGACGCTAACCTTGAGAAAAATTTGAGCATTCTTTACCGAAGTATACCGCATGATAATTGCGTTGAAGTTAAAACTCTGCGTACTAGGAAGAGTAAAGGATTGCACCACATTTATTTATTGAGAGATGATCTGCCTTTTAACTTAGTCTTTGCCATAAAATTTTTCACTTCACTAGTATGCTTTGTCACACTTAGAAACTGTTAACATGCAACAATGTTTTGAAGTCAACTATACAGGCAAGAACCTAGGGAGCTTATTCAGACAGTAATTACGAATGCATTTTTGTAGTGAACAGACAACACAGTGTTATTGTGTGTACATTCTTCCTTGTTCATTGCACGATTACATAATGACTATAAGGCTTGGGCACTGCTAATGAGATTTTAATGCAACATTTTGGTTTGCTTGAAAATACATTCTTTATTTAAAGTACTTTCTGTGAGGTTATAGATGACTTAGTATTTGGTTTGTTTGATAGCTACACGAGTATATCACGACACGACTAATGTGTGACACAGTTTACATTGTTGCTTTTGCGGTGTATCTGTTTTATATCTGCACAGTTTTTCTGTATTATTCTGAAAAGTAAAACATGTTTTAGTCGTAACTTTGTGGTATAGCTACAATGAGACAGCCTTTTCTGTAGCACAACAATACGTTACAGTTCAGTACTTTCTTCATCACGGCAATAAGCGTAATAACTACGATATCTATACTCAAAGCATTTCGCTTTTGTTTATTATGAGGTAAGTACATTGACTTCTACAGAACTTTGCTTACAGAGGACGATAACTACGACACTTCCACAGAATTATCTTACAGCAAGACACACAGTTTAGCGCTACAGGACACGCATTTCAATGATTAATTTTTGTACTTAAAACATTTATTTTTAAAGATTTTTTAATTACAAAGATACAAAGGTTTTCCGTGATACATTTCATTCCATTGCTGTAATTTGTAACACCTGAGGTTATAATTGCATTTATGCTCGGGGGGTACACGCCTACTTTGTGTACTAAGCGTGTGGCAAGTGCTAGGAGCCCTAGCTAATATGGTATTTGCTTACACAACTTTACACATCGGTACCATATTTCTCTAACACAGAATTACACAGCTATCTGATCATTTAACTGAGAGAGACATACATTTTTTACTACATCAGTGACACATGTTTACGCAATTACACAGTTAGATAACTTCATACTAATGAAATTGTATTTTGTCTGTACTTTGTGAACTGTTCATATTTTTTCGGAACCATTGTGATTCTATGAGAGCTTTGAATGATGTATTTTGTATGAGATCATGATTTTTGAAGTGTGTTGAAGGTAGATGACTTTATTGAAACGAGCAAAGAGCATTTTTTTAAAAGGTTTTGAGATATTTGAAGAAAGCTACGACGTTTTTGAGATTTGACTGAGGTGTTATGATGTTGTTATTATGACGACGATGCGTATTATGCTGTTGAGGTGATCAATAAGCTGATGCTATATGAGGAATTTGATTATGTGTTTACATGTATATGAATAATGAATAGAAGTTAGGGACTCTGGTTTGTGAAAAAGGATGTTGGAATCCATGAATCGTACTTTAAGAGTTATGACATGTGTGTCCATGCGTGAATGTGAGTATCACAACACTGTTATTGATGAGATTTCGATTCTACGCATTTCTACTGTAATTTTTCGACCTGTGAAAATTTTTTATATGAGACTGTCACTGTAGCGGAAACTGCTGTCGTAAATATTTCGGTAAGAAAGCTAAGTGACCTTGATGTAATGCGCTGTAGGTGCCCAGCTAGGTGACAGTCACCTGGAAAAAAAAAAGCCGTGCCTTTCAGAGGCACAACCAAAGAAAAGGAGAGGCCATTAACCTCGCTATTGACATTTCTTTGTAGAAAGCACCGCAAATACGACACGCTCATACTTGAAAACATGATTACACTTTGGAGCTCGTAATTTCTGATATTTACTGGAATATTTGAAAAACATGGTTGTGGAGATGAAGCAGCGATTAGTATGAGTAATTAATTATTCAAAAACAGTCTCAATCGCATTTATTATTATTATACTGCCAACCGGTTTCAACCCGAAATAGGGGTCATCTTCTGGGCGTTTACACCATTGGTCGACTGCTGGTGGTGTCACTCCTGTCTACATGACGGCAGGAAACTATCATTCCTGTATTCTCATGTCATATATTTGTAATTGTACAGACACCATTTCTTCAAATTAAGTTTCATTTCACTGCACACATTTCTTCTGGTCATACTATATTCATAATATGTGAGAAGTTAAAAAAAAGGGGGGGGGGACTGTTAGTGCTCACACGTGAGCTGATAATTCAGCAAGGGATGGCTGCTAGCCATCTCTACAAGGACTACAGTGTATCTGCACCTTTGGTGGCCCTCCAATACAAATACTCTCTACCAGGACTACAGTGGCTCTGCTCTGTGATGACCCACCTACCAATATTTTTCAAAACTTCGACTGACTGTGCTGTGGGTTTGCTCTGTTGTGACCCATTACCTGTCTGCATGTCAAGAGTCAGCGCTGTCTTTCTGTTGGATGGACAACACTACTTCTTCAAGACTGCATGGAAATCCACTACTTCCGTGTGCATTTTCTTTTACTGCTCCGACTTTGAGAAAAAAACTGCAATTACTACTGTGATGAATGATCAGGACTGTCTTTATGAGAACAATGTTTGCTTGTGACCAACATTGTATCAATAAGTGTGTGCATTTGATATATTTTTTATCGTTAATATAAAAAAATTTACCAAATAATTATTGGGCACCGCCCAAAACAATTTGTAAAATTTTTTGTGGGGAGCATGGGGGCTATGTAAGTAGGTTGTTTAGGTTTTTATGTTGCTAACGCCACGTAGCCCTCTGTATGAAAATCACTGCAGCAGTGTCTATGGTTGGTTTGCATTGTTGGAATATTTGCTATTGTAGTGTTGGGCAGTTGGATCTGAACAGCGTGTAGCGTTGCGCAGTTGTAGGTGAGCCGCCAACCATGGTGGATGTGGGGAGAGAGATGGCAGAGTTTTGAGAGCGGACGATTTGGACGTGTCTCCGTCAGAAAAAGGAAATATATATTATGACTTTTGAACACTATTAAAGTAAATACCATTGTTTGTTCTCCAGCAAAATCTTTCATTTGCTAACTATGCCTATCAGTAGTTAGTGCCTTCAGTAGTTGGAATCTTTTATTTAGCTGGCAATATTGGCGCTCACTGTATTGAGTAGTTAGAGTAACGAAGATTTTTGTGAGGTAAGTGATTCATGAAAGGTATAGGTTATTGTTAGTCAGGGCCATAATTTTGTAGGGATTATTAAAAGTCAGATTGCGTTGCGCTAAAAATATTGCGTGTCAGTTTAGAGCTGATCAGAATAAGTAAAGAGAGAAATGTCTGTATACGTTCAGTTTTGCTCAGCTGTTTGAAAATCAAATAACGTAAGAGGTTTACCAGCACAGTCATTCACAAATTTTGTAAGGGGACGTTTCAGGGTATAATAAATATTGCTGCTTTCTCTGTGAATGGGGCAACGGCCTTACCGCAATGGATCACCGGTTCCCGTGAGATCGCCGAAGTTAAGCACTGTCGGGAGTGGCCGGCACTTGGATGGGTGACCATCCAGGCCGCCGTGCGCTGTTGCCGTTTTTGGGGGTGCACTCAGCCTCGTGATGCCAATTGAGGAGCTACTCGGCCGAATAGTAGCGGCTCCGGTCACAGAAAACAATCATAACGACTGGGAGAGCGGTGTGCTGACCACACGCCCCTCCTACCCGCATCCTCAACTGAGGATGACGCGGCGGTCGGGAGGTCCGGATGGGCCACTTGTGGCCTGAAGACGGGGTGCTGCTGCCTGTGGATGGGATAACAGAGCTCGTGCATCTCAGTACACATGAGTGGCCCTCCAGAAAACCTCTTCAGACAGGTATGAAGATCATTAAGAGTGAACCTCTAGTAGACCCTAAAAAGATTCTACTCCCGTCCTTGTACATCAAGTTGGGTCTCGTGGAAAACTTTGTTAAGGGAATGAACAAAGATGGTGACGCATTTAAGTACTTAAGTCAAAAATTCGCTTACTTAAGTGACGCCAAAGTAAAGGAGGGTATCCTTGTAGGCCCACAGACTCGAGGGCTTTTTAGAGACCATACTTTTGATGAAATCATGAGAAGTATGCATGGAATGCTTAAAGACAGTGTGTTTAGAGTTCTTAGGGAACAAACGAGCAATAAATTACAAGGTGATTGTAGACAACATGCTGTCGTCTTATGAAAAACTTGGTTGCAGCATGTCATTGAAAATGTATTTCTCACATAGTCATCTTGACTTCTTCTCCAAAGATTGTGGTGCAGTAAGTGATGAACGTGGGAAGCGATTTCATCAAGATATTGCTACATTTTGAGAAGAGGTATGCCAGAAAGTGGAGCCTTACTATTGTAGCAGATTACTGCTGGACTGTCATAAGGGATGTTCCCGAGTATGTGTATAACGGTGAAGCCAAGCGAAATCTTCTGAATTTATCTCTGAACAAAATATATAATTGTATATACTGTACATATGGACATTTAACGCTTGTAATCTTTTATATGCATTTGTGAACAGTTAATTTATAGCTTACGAATAACCCTGTAGGCGTGATCCTGGCTCGGAATGAAAACGTGTGTCCGCAGGCCGTTGTCGCCCACGTCACCCGCACGGCTCCAGGCACACAGCAGAACCACGGTCCCTCACTTGCGGCCCTGTCCCGCGTTTTGTTACGTGACACACTGCTATAGTCAAATTCACATCCGCACACCTGGCCGTCATTCGTTTGCAAACACTTTTCACAATATACAAATACTTAAACCAAATACATTACACAGTTTGACTTATTCTATCACATACTATTGTGTTTTCTCGTTACAATTATTTTTAATGTATAGCACGAACCCTAGTCAAAACAACTACTTTATTCTTTCGTTCCCGTTTTTCATTATGTTATTAAAATCCTTTTTCATTTATTAATACGTAAAATTATTATTATATCAACATATAATGAAATATCGGTACAGATTACCCACAGAGAGGCTAATAGCTCTACGTACTTGTGGATGACTTCGTTTTAGGTGTACTATTTCGCCTATTATGTTACAACCTGCTGACTGTGGTCAGCCTTTGGCCTTGCCCTATTTGTTTTTTTTTTTTAATTACTTTTACAACAGTGTATTTATTGACAACCATTTCAGATTCTATCGTATCCCTCCATTCTTGAGGGTACCATTGACAAAAAACGTGCAGCTAATTTCCCTTACCTCTTTCACGCTGAAGTTGCCGGGTGAATTTCATTTTTCTCTGTTGCTACCCCCGTGACGAGTTATGTGGTGTCACCGCCAGACACCACACTTGCGAGGTGGTAGCCTTTAAATCGGCCGCGGTCCGTTAGTATACGTCGGACCCGCGTGTCGCCACAGTCAGTGATTGCAGACCGAGCGCCGCCACACGGCAGGTCTAGAGAGACTTCCTAGCACTCGCCCCAGTTGTACAACCGACTTTGCTAGCGATGCTTCACTGACAAAATACGCTCTCATTTGCCGAGACGATAGTTAGCATAGCCTTCAGCTACGTCATTTGCTACGACCTAGCAAGGCGCTATTACCAGTTACTATTGATATTATGAATAATGTTCCGTCAAGAGCGACGTTCACCATTTATGGATTAAAGTTAAGTATTCCACCAGCTACGTTCTTTTTTGCTAAAGTCTAATTTCCTTGTCCTGTTCCAGACCTCACGCCAGCCTGCGTGCCTTTCGGCTTCCTCTAGTACCCGGTGTTAGGCTCTCCTGCCAACCCACAACAAGTTACGCGTTTCGGCAAGGGTGGCGTCTGTGGTCATATATCTCCACGAGCAACCGCCCCCCCCGACTCTCCCCATTGCTATTCTTGCATGGGTGTCACCGCCAGACACCACACTTGCTAGGTGGTAGCCTTTAAATCGGCCGCGGTCCGTTAGTATACGTCGGACCCGCGTGTCGCCACTGTCAGTGATTGCAGACCGAGCGCCGCCACACGGCAGGTCTAGAGAGACTTCCTAGCACTCGCCCCAGTTGTACAACCGACTTCGCTAGCGATGGTTCACTGACAAAATACGCTCTCATTTGCCGAGACGATAGTTAACATAGCCTTCAGCTACGTCATTTGCTACGACCTAGCAAGGCGCCATTACCAGTTACTATTGATATCATGAATAATGTTCCGTCAAGAGCGACGTTCACCATTTATGGATTAAAGTTAAGTATTCCACCAGCTACGTTCTTTTTTGCTAAAGTCTAATTTCCTTGTCCTGTTCCAGACCTCACGCCTGCCTGCGTGGGCTAAAACGCGTGCCTTTCGGCTTCCTCTAGTACCCGGTGTTAGGCTCTGCTGCCAACCCACAACAAGTTACGCGTTTCGGCAAGGGTGGCGTCTGTGGTCATATATCTCCACGAGCAACCGCCCCCCCGACTCTCCCCATTGCTATTTTTGCATGGGTGTCACCGCCAGACACCACACTTGCTAGGTGGTAGCCTTTAAATCGGCCGCGGTCCGTTAGTATACGTCGGACCCGCGTGTCGCCACTGTCAGTGATTGCAGACCGAGCGCCGCCACACGGCAGGTCTAGAGAGACTTCCTAGCACTCGCCCCAGTTGTACAACCGACTTCGCTAGCGATGGTTCACTGACAAAATACGCTCTCATTTGCCGAGACGATAGTTAACATAGCCTTCAGCTACGTCATTTGCTACGACCTAGCAAGGCGCCATTACCAGTTACTATTGATATCATGAATAATGTTCCGTCAAGAGCGACGTTCACCATTTATGGATTAAAGTTAAGTATTCCACCAGCTACGTCCTTTTTTGCTAAAGTCTAATTTCCTTGTCCTGTTCCAGACCTCACGCCAGCCTGCGTGGGCTAAAACGCGTGCCTTTCGGCTTCCTCTAGTACCCGGTGTTAGGCTCTGCTGCCAACCCACAACAAGTTACGCGTTTCGGCAAGGGTGGCGTCTGTGGTCATATATCTCCACGAGCAACCGCCCCCTCGACTCTCCCCATTGCTATTCTTGCATGGGGGAAAGAAAAGGCTGGGAGGAAAAATAAATCAGACCAGAAAAGGGTGGCACACGAAGGCGAGAATTTGTAGGAAGACCGGTTCTCCCTCCAGAACTACCATTCTCCGACCAACAGTAATCCAGTGAAGTACGAAGCAACTTTTCAAGGAAACTGCGAAACTAAGAAGCGTTCCTGTAATGTTCCGCCCACACACTGGGGGTTCTAGGCGGTCAGTCCGGAACCGCACGACAGCTACGGTCGCAGGTTCGAATCCTGCCTCGGGCATGGATGTATGTGATGTCCTTAGGTTAGTTAGGTTTAAGTAGTTCTAAGTTCTAGGGGACTGATGACCACAGATGTTAAGTCCCATAGTGCTCAGAGCCATTTGAACCATTTGAACCAACACACTGGGTTCTGTAGCATATCCACGGCAAGTCCGCTCATCTTTGCACAACTAGTGCAGTCCACATAGATATGGAACTGCTTGCAGAATCGAAGCAGGCGCGGATCTCTCGAGGTAAGCAAAGGGGCAGCATGGGGATATCATGGGAACCTCCCCCCCCCCCTCGCCCCAGACACACCGGTAATACATTTTAGTAATATTTATATTTCTTACCTATACCAATTCACAAATTTCACAACTGAATGGTTCAAATGGCTCTGAGCACTATGGGACTTAACTTCTGAGGTCATCAGTCCCCTAGAACTTAGAACTACTTAAACCTAACTAACCTAAGGACATCACACACATCAATGCCCGAGGCAGGATTCGGACCTGCGACCGTAGCGGTCTTGAGGTTCCAGACTGTAGCGCCTAGAACCGCTCGGCCACTCCCATAACTAAAATTTGGAGATTAAAGTAAGATGAAAGCTGAATTTCTTGAGAATGGTATGGAATTCTATTAACTACAAGCTGTAATTTATTAATAATGAACATTTTTCACTTATTTGTTGAGGGCGTGGCTATGTGAATATGACTGCGGCCTGATCGGGGACATTCCAGCTAGGTAAGCCAGCCATTCACTCATAGGCTTAGTGTACGTTGTAACCGAACAGGTAAAGGGTACACTGTCGTTGTGTACTAAAGATTGTGAAATAGACATTTAATTCACTTTGTAATCAAATAACATTTCTGACACAGTATTATTTCATTTTTATATTACAGTGACACAGATATTTATGTATTATTCGCTTATGAGCAGATACAAAGAAAATTTTAAAAAGTTGCTTTTACTGAAATTGTCATACATATTTTGCGCACCTGTGTAACTAAAAATTTTATTATTATTATTATCAGTATTAATACTGAGTATTGAAATAGTAATATGAAAAACTGACAAGATTTTGAAACCCACTTCAGTTATAAATGGTATTTTCAGTAGCACGAGTAGTTTCGGAGACCATTGCTCCATCAAATGGTGCTACACAACATACGGTTTGTCAAGTCATGGGTTTGTGATGGGCGGTTCAGTTAATCGCAACATTTGAACTCACTAAATTAACCAATGACACGTGTTCCCTGTGTAGTGGCGAGACGGTCCGTTCTCTGGCAGTTGCTGCACATCGTAATGCCTCACATACAGGGGCTCGACCAAGAAATGCAAACACCAAAAACACACCACATTAGCATGCCTAATACGGTGTAAGAAAACACGATTGCATTGGAAACAGCTTCCCGTCGTCTCGGAATGGTCCCGCATGGTTTTCAAGAAAATCTTACACCATTCTTATAGTGGCAACTTGAGGTAACGATGACGTAGGTGGACAGCGATCACGAAGCAGACTCTCCGAAGTGGACCACAAAGGCTCAGTGATGGTGAGCTCTGGTGACTTTGGTAGCCAGTGGCAATGCGACATTTCAAAAAGTCCTGTTGTGTGAACAGGGGGCCAGAGGACCTGGAATACCGCATCACGATTGGAGAAGAAACACTGTACCACGGGATGGGTCACAAAACCCTCGGCAATGCAGAGCACTCGTGGGTCCCACGGAATTTCACGACACGGTTTGCCAAATGATTACCCAAGCCCCGCCATGTTTCACTCTTGGGACGTAAAGTCGGCCAGATGTCGGAAAAGGCGTGCAGCAAGACTCGCCACACCAAATGACTTCGCCCACTGGTTCAGAGTCCAGGTTTCACCACGTTTTCCTGCTACGAAGTGGCTTCGGTATTCCAGCGCGCCCTGCAATTCCCTCCGCGTTGTTTGGGAAGTGACAGGGTTCGCGAGTGTAACGTCCACTTCTACACTGAATTTTGCTTTCGCAGCTACAGTCCTCTTATTTTTCGTCACAGTCATCTTCAATGGCCGTCCGTCACGATCACTCGACACACAGTTGGTCCGCGTTGATGTTGTGATGTACGCGATGTACGAACAGAACAGGCCTCTGCAAATAGAGTGCTGCAACGCTGAGAGTTTGACCCGTCACGGCTCGCCTGTTGACGGGGGGACCGAGCCGCTCGTGTCCGGCCCCACACCACTCGGCTCGGTCACGTACTCGCCCCATGTCCGTTGTCCGGACTCCGGACACGCGGATAACCGAGCATGACCGGTCACCGCTGACGTCTCGCCTCGCCCCGGCTCGCTGCTCTGTACTGTACTGTACAAATCCAACGTCTCTCTCTCTCTCTCTCTCTCTCTCTCTATTTTAATACAAAAGTAACATTTCCAAGAACGGGTACGTGACACAGCTAAATTCATAAAGCACCTGGAAAGTAAAATGATATTTCAATACAATCGCGGATAGAAGACGAGTCTCATTTCCAAACAAAAGAGAGATTTTTCCTTTAATTTATAGGAAACATTAAATAAGTGCCTTCCCTGTAATCTAGAAGACAACCATCTTCATAAAGAAAGCATACAAAGAACATTAAACATTTACAGACGTAACTTGTCATACGTTTCAATTGTTTGCAACATAAAAAAAATTATAGTTATTGTTGATCAGCAGGAAATCACTAACGCGTTCCGGATTTAATTGGCCGCGGCAATTTGTTAGTAACACGCCGGCTTTACTAAAGCACCTTTCACTAGGTGCGCTTGTTGCTGGGATACATAAAATACGTCTTGCAACTGCAGCCAAACCTGGCAGATCTGTTTCATGTCTGCTCCACCACTTTAAGATGTCATCATCCCCTCCGGGTTGCATTAAAATGTAGACATCTACTTCATCTGCTGCGGATGATCTGTTGTTCCTCCATTCCTTGAAACGAGCTCTCGTTCTGGGTGGTTATGACACAGTACTTGAAGGATCTATGATAGTAAACAAAAGAGACAAGTAATACAGAACTGATATGAAAATCATCGAAACATTCCCGTAAGAGACCGATGACCTCGCTGTTTGGTCTCTCCCCCCAAACAACCCGACCCCCGTTCCCATAAAAACGAGATGTTTTACGTTAATGAAATATTATACGAGTCACAACATTCCCGTTTCTCTATAATACACTTTCCACTAACTACGCAAAAACGATTATGTTAATGATTGAATGTTGTACCTGCGTACGTAGCACACATTTGTCGCACATTGTTAAGAATTTCCTGCTTTTCACTTATTTCAAGCATATTAAGATAACGGAAGGACGGCCAAAGAAACGATCTTTGTGAGGTTTCTCGCAACTGCGTTTCTTTAAATGAGTGGTTCCCGATTGGAAAAACAATAAACTGGAGCAGTTTATGCACGATACGTACCAAGTAGACGCAATGTTTTCATCTACAACCAACAGAAATGAACTCCATACTTGGCTTTTTAGACCTTCCCGTTTCTTTAATGTGTAAACATTCGTTTCAATCTTACGTCTTACTACACTGGCTTCCTCGCGCTGCATGATTACAGAGAGAGACACACCACAAATAAGAAGCCCGTACTGACTGCAGTCTCACACGGATAATGACACGTGTAATGTGCTTGAAGTTGCGTGCTACGTATTCGGTCACGGCTTCGATGCTCGGTCACTAGTACTAGTGCGGGTAGCCTATCCAGTTAGGGTGTGCTCGCCCCACCTCGTATTTTGTGCTCGCTTACTCGGTCATGCAGGACTCTATCTGCAAACACCGACACCTGGCCTACCGCCGTTACTGCGATGCGATGCGAGCGAGCAGCGACAACTTGCCCACGTACGAGTTGACTGAGCTGTGACACAGTTCGCTCACACTGCTGTGGGCACCACAGGCACTTTGCGACGCACTGAGGACGCTGCAGGGGTGCCGTTCGTGGTGAAGTGCGACAGCGCAGCCTGCGGGCTCCATCCGTGTTGCAGCACTCGTGCGTGCATTTCTCGCGGTCTTTCCATATTTTTGTCCAACCCCCGTACGTGTGTTACATTCATTGCGATTAACTGGCCCACTCGTCCCTCACTCGTGACTTGACAAACCGTATGATGGGACAGTCGCCTGCGAAACTACTCGTGCTAATAAGATGCCATTTACAGCTGAAGTGGATTTCACAATCTTGTCAACATCTTCCTCAGTTGTGGTCGGTTGTTCACCATATCGTACTTTGAATATCAAAAATCAATTGTTAACGTAGCCTGTTCAAAGTTGCGTTCGCGTGTGTAGCAGTCGCTGCTAATAAAATGTAGGCTAACACCTTTAATCGTTTCTGGCCACTTGGTGGGAAGTTGCCAGCAGAAACGCTGAGCTGTGATCTGACTGGAGTTGCAGTAAGACGTGTTTTGGACGCAGCCGTAAAAACTGAATTATGAACAAAGTCGACATCGTGTCGATTTGATGTAATTTTAGAAGAATAACACTGAACGTGTCCAGCAAAGGCTGGAGCACGGAAAGAAACATCTTCTCACCATTTCATTTACAGATATATACAGGGTGTTTCAAAACTGACCGGTATATTTGAAACGGTAATAAAAACTAAACGAGCAGTGATAGAAATACACCGTTTGTTGCAATATGCTTGGGACAACAGTACATTTTCAGGCGGACAAACTTTCGAAATGACAGTAGTTACAATTTTCAACAACAGATGGCGCTGCAAGTGATGTGAAAGATGTAGAAGACAACGCAGTCTGTGGGTGCGCCATTCTGTACGTCGTCTTTCTGCTGTAAGCGTGTGCTGTTCACAACGTGCAAGTGTGCTGTGGACAACATGGTTTATTCCTTAGAACAGAGGATTTTTCTGGTGTTGGAATTCCACCGCCTAGAACACAGTGTTGTTGCAACAATACGAAGTTTTCAACGGAGGTTTAATGTAACCAAAGGACCGAAAAGCGATACAATAAAGGATCTGTTTGAAAAATTTCAACGGACTGGGAACGTGACGGATGAACGTGCTGGAAAGGTAGGGCGACCGCGTACGGCAACCGCAGAGGGCAACGCGCAGCTAGTGCAGCAGGTGATCCGACAGCGGCCTCGGGTTTCCGTTCGCCGTGTTGCAGCTGCGGTCCAAATGACGCCAACGTCCACGTATCGTCTCGTGCGCCAGAGTTTACACCTCTATCCTTACAAAATTCAAACGCGGCAACCCCTCAGCGCCGCTACCATTGCTGCACGAGAGACATTCGCTAACGATATAGTGCACAGGATTGATGACGGCGATATGCATGTGGGCAGCATTTGGTTTACTGACGAAGCTTATTTCTACCTGGACGGCTTCGTCAATAAACAGAACTGGCGCATACGGGGAACCGAAAAGCCCCATGTTGCAGTCCCATCGTCCCTGCATCCTCAAAAAGTACTGGTCTGGGCCGCCATTCCTTCCAAAGGAATCATTGGCCCATTTTTCAGATCCGAAACGATTACTGCATCACGCTATCTGGACATTCTTCGTGAATTTGTGGCGGTACAAACTGCCTTAGACGACACTGCGAACACCTCGTGGTTTATGCAAGATGCTGCCCGGCCACATCGCACGGCCGACGTCTTTAATTTCCTGAATGAATATTTCGATGATCGTGTGATTGCTTTGGGCTATCCGAAACATACAGGAGGCGGCGTGGATTGGCCTCCCTATTCGCCAGACATGAACCCCTGTGACTTCTTTCTGTGGGGACACTTGAAAGACCAGGTGTACCGCCAGGATCCAGAAACAATTGAACAGCTGAAGCAGTACAGCTCATCTGCATGTGAAGCCATTCCGCCAGACACGTTGTCAAAGGTTTCGGGTAATTTCATACAGAGACTACGCCATATTATTGCTACGCATGGTGGATATGTGGAAAATATCGTACTATAGAGTTTCCCAGACCGCAGCGCCATCTGTTGTTGACAATTGTAACTACTGTAATTTCGAAAGTTTGTATGCCTGAAAATGTACTGTTGTCCCAAGCATATTGCAACATACGGTGTATTTCTATCGCTGTTCGTTTAGTTTTTATTACCGTTTCAAATATACCGGTCATTTTTGAAACACCCTGTATAACACAAATCTGAGCGCTACAATCTCTTCTACAAATAGGGGTATCACCCCTTCTGGCAAACATGCCGACAACGTCAGCAACAAACGATGGACAAGAAATAAAAGTTAAGTAAGAAGAAAAATTACAAATATTGACTTTCAATTCGAGAAATTTCTAGTATTAGTCTGTTATTGCTTCTGAAGATGTTGACAAGCATTCACACGAACCAGAACACTGTGACTGTGAGATCCGCTAAATATTATTTTTATTTCGTTTAGCCCAGTATGGGGCTAATAAGAGATTAGTATAGAATCTGTGGCGAACGACGAATCCGGTACAGTTTGTGAGCGCACAGATCGAATCGCCAAACCACTGGACCTTTAATATGTTAACACAGAAAGAGAAATACTTTCCACTAGGAGAAGAAAATACGACTAATAGGAAAACAGACCTTCTGTAGGTTGGCGGAAACGACTGAAAGAAAGAGCTGTACCCTAATGTACATCCTCTCATAGTGTGCATACATGTGATCACAATGGTTATGCCAAGTGATACGCGTGAATGATGATCCCATATTTCTATTTCGCATCTTGTGAATAACGGCATTGTCAAAGGTATGAGGGTTTGTTGGTATTATACCGTACTTCTTAAATCAGTTGGATAACAAATCTACTTATCAATAATGTGTTTCTATTAACTCTAATTTCTTGACCATTGCCCAAGAGCGATGTATGAAGCACCGATGACAAATATTATTACGATATTAAAATATACGTGGCACGTTAGAAGTGCGCGCAGTAGACGTCGGTCCCACTTCTGTGGCCGGCCGCGCCCGAGTGTCGACGAACGAGACAGTCACGTGACTCGAACTCGGCCGACAGGCTGCCGGCTGCCGGCTGCCGATGCGGTGGCGGGGGGGCACGGCCGCAGCGAGTCGACGGCATCTCGGTGTAGGCATCTCCAGCTGTCAAGTTCGCCAACACTACACAGGAAATGTTGTGGGTTGGCAAGAGAGCCAACCCGGTACTACTAGAGGAGGCCGAAAGGCACGCATTTTAGCTCACGCAGGCTGGCGTGAGGTCTGGAACAGGACAAGGAAATTAGACTTTGGAAAAACGGACGTAGCTGGTGCAATACTTAACATTAATCCATAAATGGTGAACGTCGCTCTTGACGGAACATTATTCATAATATCAATAGTAACTGGTAATGGCGCCTTGCTAGGTCGTAGCAAATGACGAAGCTGAAGGCTATGCTAACTATCGTCTCGGCAAATGAGAGCGTATTTTGTCAGTGAACCATCGCTAGCAATGTCGGTTGAACAACTGGGGCGAGTGCTAGGAAGTGTCTCTAGACCTGCCGTGTGGCGGTGCTCGCCACTGATAGTGGCGACACACGGGTCCGACGTATACTAACGGACCGCGGCCGATTTAAGGGGCTCCGGAACGCCCTATACTTGCAATGTTAAAATAACGCTTATAAATTACATCTTACCTCACAAAGTATTTGAGGTAGGAAGTTGAACTTTTTACAGATTATTTATTGGAATATGGGCTACAACTTAACACAGGGATTTTACAAAATTTTAGTTCAGTTATTAAAGATGATTTTTTTCAATTGTAATGAAAATTCACAACATTTTTTTGCAATTTTTTATTTATATATTCAAAAATATACAGTTTTTTGGAAAAAGGCTGTGTTAAATTATGCAGAAGGTACTGTGTAACATTTACTGAAAGTTTGATGTTTGGAAGATCCGTAGAAAACGTGTAATTAGTATGAGAAAATAAAAGTTTTGGGAATCGAGCGACAAAGATTGGATTAACTTTTTAGTGCATTCCAGGTCCATAGGATGGATTATCTTCATCCTCTGCAAACTCCTCCTCCAGCTTCCTCTTGTTTCTCCTCCTGTTTACTCTTGCTTGTATTTCTAGACTCTTTACAGTCCTGTCTGCAGCCCGAAGGCGTTCTGCGTCGTTACATATGGGCGATACTTTCTTAGTTATCGTCTTTATTGTTTACAGTAATAACACATACCTTTGGCTTTCCAACATTTCTCCTTTTCTTAAAAGCCTTCAGAGGATGTGTAATAACTCTACTTTTACTCATTATTATACTTCAACAAAACAGAGACTCAAGAAACAGAATTAATTACGAATATTTTCGAGATAACGACAGAGTAAATAAACATGAAACAATCGACAATCACACCAGCGATATATATTGAACCATCACAGGTTAGCCACAACACATACTTTATCTCACATCACTGAAATGTACCTGATGAACACGGACGTTAATAATAACACCATTTGACAGCAGTTTAACAGCGCCACAGTGGGTCACGCCCGTGTAGAACACATTTCAAAAAAAATTTAAAAGTAGTTGTAGTCTTCGGAATTGAATAAATTATACATCTATTAAAAGGTAATAGTCTGCAGATTTAGAAAACGCCAAAAAGTAAAAATTGAACTTTTCATGATTTTGAGCCTTTCCGGAGCCCCTTAACTTTAATCCATAAATGGTGAACGTCGCTCTTGACGGAACATTATTCATAATATCAATAGTAACTGGTAATGGCGCCTTGCTAGGTCGTAGCAAATGACGTAGCTGAAGGCTATGCTAACTATCGTCTCGGCAAATGAGAGCGTATTTTGTCAGTGAACCATCGCTAGCAAAGTCGGCTGTACAACTGGGGCGAGTGCTAGGAAGTCTCTCTAGACCTGCCGTGTGGCGGCGCTCGGTCTGCAATCACTGATAGTGGCGACACGCGGGTCCGACGTATACTAACGGACCGCGGCCGATTTAAAGGCTACCACCTAGCAAGTGTGGTGTCTGGCGGTGACACCACAGGAAACGCTTGACGCCTGCAGCGGTCTTACACTACTACACAAGTTTGCTACTTCGGTGATTACGAAATATTTGTTTGAACACGCCGAACTCTGAACGCGCCCGCTAATTCCCCGTGTCCTATGCCGACAGAAACAGAGGTGTCAATACCACGAATTCCTCATACCTCGTGACAACTTGGAATGGCACAAGTAGCGACGATTTAGAATTCGGTAAACACGTTGTGCTGCTGCTGGTGTTTGTGCAAAAATTGGTGTGTACCACTCGCTTCTGGTCGAGATGGTTGTCGAGCCACTCCCTTTCACAACCGTCATTGTCCACAAACAGTTGCCCCACAGGCACTGCTAGATGACAGGGCGCATTATCATGTTGCTACAATCATCGTCTGTGATCTGTTCCTCTACTGCACACAGTACACACTGCCGTAAATTCATCATCATCATCATCATCATCATTTAAGACTGATTATGCCTTTCAGCGTTCAGTCTGGAGCATAGCCCCCCTTATACAGTTCCTCCATGATCCCCTATTCAGTGCTAACATTGATGCCTCTTCTGATGTTAAACCTATTACTTCAAAATCATTCTTAACCGAATCCAGGTACCTTCTCCTCGGTCTGCCCCGACTCCTCCTACCCTCTACTGCTGAATCCATGAGTCTCTTGGGTAACCTTGCTTCTCCCATGCGTGTAACTCCTGGGAAGAAGGTAGAGCTGGCAGAGGCTGCAAGTAAGATGGGGCTGGACGTTTTAGCTATTAGTGACATTAGGGTAAGGGGTGAGAAAGAAGAGGAAGTGGGAGAATACAAGGCCTACCTGTCAGGAGTCAAAGCAGGAATAGCACAATGGGGTGTAGGGCTTTACACCAGGAAAGAAATGGAACCCAGCGTAGTTGCAATAAGGTATGTAAACGAACGACTGATGTGGATAGATTTGACAGTGTCTAGCAAGAAAATTAGGATTGTGTCAGTATATTCGCACTGTGAAGGGACAGATCAAGATAAGATGGATAGTTTTTATGAGGCACTCAGTGATGTAGTTGTTAGAGTAAAGGACAAGGACAGTGTTCTGATCATGGGTGATTTTAACGCCAGGATTGGAAATCGAACAGAAGGGTATGAAAAGGTTATGGGTAAATTTCGAGAGGATATGGAGGCCAACAGGAACGGGAAACAACTCTTGGATTTCTGTGCCAGTATAGGCTTAGTAATCACAAACTCCTTTTTTAAACATAAGTGTGGTGTCACCGCCAGACACCACACTTGCTAGGTGGTAGCTTAAATCGGCCGCGGTCCAGTAGTACATGTCGGACCCGTGTGTCGCCACTGTCAGTACTAGCAGACCTAGCGCCACCACATGGCAGGTCTAGAAAGACGGACCAGCACTCGCCCCAGTTGTAAGGACGACATTGCTAGCGACTAGACGTACGAAGCCTTCCTCTCATTAGCCGAGAGACAGTTAGAATAGCCTTCAGCAAAGTTAATGGCTACGACTTAGCAAGGCGCCATTTGTAACATTGCATGTATCTTAATGAGTCTCACTTGTATCATGAAGATTGCTGTATTCATCAGAGAATTAAAGTTAAGTATATATTATAAGCTACGTACTTTTCTTGCTACCATTCAATAGTTATCCTGTTCCAGAATTCACGCCCGTCTGCATTACATCGCGTGCCTTTCGGCTACCTCCGAGTGGCGTGGCTCTTGCTACGCCACAACAATAAGAACATTCACCGGTATACTTGGGAAGGCAGGGGAACCAGATCTGTCATTGACTATATAATAACAGATCAGGAATTCAGGAAGGCTGTGAGGGACACACGTGTATTCAGGGGATTCTTTGATGACACTGATCATTATTTAATCTGCAGTGAAATTGGGATTGTGAGGCCGAAAGTGCAGGAGGTCAGGTCCATATGTAGGAGGTTAAGAGTGGAGAAACTTCAGGATAAGGAAATCAGGCACAAGTACATAACAGCGATCTCAGAAAGGTACCAGTTAGTTGAATGTAGCCAATTACAGTCATTGGAAAAGGAATGGACAAGGTACAGGGACACAGTACTAGAAGTGGCTAAAGAATGTCTTGGAACAGTAGTGTGTAAAAGTAGGAAGAAGCAAACAGCTTGGTGGAATGATACAGTCAAGGCAGCCTGTAAAAGGAAAAAGAAGGCGTATCAAAAATGGCTACATACCAGAACGCAGGTAGACAGAGAAAGTTATGTTGAAGAAAGAAACAAAGCCAAACAGATAATTGCAGCATCCAAGAAGAAATCGTGGGAAGACTTTGGAAACAGGTTGGAGACTATGGGTCAAGCTGCTGGAAAACCATTCTGGAGTGTAATTAGCAGTCTTCGAAAGGGAGGTAAGAAGGAAATGACAAGTATTTTGGACTGCCGTAAATTGTGTTCATATATTTATGGAGTCACCCATTACTTGCTGGTAGAACAAGAAGATGTCCTAAAGAACAGACACCAGCCATTCGTGTAACTGCTTCGCCTCGGAGGGCAACGAGTCGACCTTGTCGAGTGCGGACCTCCGTCTTCCGGAGGGAACCTCTGAGCAGCGAGCACTGGAGGGCGCAGACAGGGACTGCGGGCAGCCGGCACCCTGTGGGGGCGAAGGGCGGCCGAGGGCCGTGCCGGGTCTGTCCACACACACTGTGTCCGGGTGGCGCAGTGGCTAACACGGCTGGCCACTAAGCACGAGATCCTGGGTTCGAATCCCAGTCAGGCACACCTGTTCAGGCGTCGCCACTGAGTCCCGATGCTGCTGACATCGATAAGCCCTTTCCTTTCTTTTTGTTTCCTTTCTTCCACCTTCCGTCATCAGTTTACATATAGTGTACTTGTTATCCAAAGTGAATTACTTGTGTTCATGTACAGGGTGTACATGAAGTCCAGGAACACTTTCAATTATTCATTGCACGAGGACTAACAAGGGAACCTCCCCATCGCATCCCCCTCAGATTTAGTTATAAGTTGGCACAGTGGATAGGCCCTGAAAAACTGAACGCAGATCAATCGAGAAAACAGGAAGAAGTTGTGTGGAACTATGAAAAAAATAAGCAAAATATACAAACTGAGTAGTCCATGAGCAACATAGGCAACATCAAGGATAGTACGAGATCAGAAGCGCCGTGGTCCCGCGGTTAGCGTGAGCAGCTGCGGAACAGTAGGTGCTTGGTTCAAGTCTTCCCTCGAGTGAAACGTTCAATTTTTCTATAATCAACTTCGCTCTCCAAAATTCCAGGACATGCTCAGATTTGCTTGGACATATGCAGGATTTGACGGTCTACACACGGAAAAATTTGAAAACGTTAAAAACTTATGTTTTGACAGAGCACAGGGAAAACTGTGCGACTGTGAAACTGTTGCATTCATTTGTTGCAGTTTATGTGACAAACTCTTATGTTTTCATCACTTTTTTGGGAGTGATTATCACATCCACAAGAAAACCTAAATCGGGCAAGGTAGAAGAATCTTTTTACCCATTCGCCAAGTGTACAAGTTAGGTGGGTCGACAGCATATTCCTGTCATGTGACGCACATGCCGTCACCAGTGTCGTATAGAATATATCAGACGTGTTTTCCTGTGGAGGAATCGGTTGACCTATGACCTTGCGATCAAATGTTTTCGGTTCCCGTTGGAGAGGCACGTCCTTTCGTCTACTAATCGCACGGTTTTGCGGCGCGGTCGCAAAACACAGACACTAAACTTATTACAGTGAACAGAGACGTCAATGAAGGAACAGACAGATCATAAGTTTGCGAAAATAAAGAAAATAAACTCTTCACTCGAGGGAAGACTTGAACCGAGGACCTCTCGTTTCGCAGCTGCTCACGCTAACCACGGGACCACAGCGCTCCTGAGCTCACATTATCCTTGATGTTGCCTATCTTGCACGTGGACTACTCAGTTTGTATATTTTGCTTATTTTTTCATAGTTCCACACAACTTCTTCCTGTTTTCTCGATTGATCTGTGTTCAGTGTTTCAAGGCCTAGCCACTGTGCCAACTTATAATTAAATCTGAGGGGGGTGCGATGGGGAGGTTCCCTTGTAAGCAGTGTACAGATGTTATACTTATTGCATTCGAGTGACCCGAAAGACGTCAGTACGGTAATCGAGTCCTTGTCGTACGCGTCCCATCACGGCATCGTCGGCTGTGGCAGCCGCTTCCAGTTTTCTATCCCGGAGCTCTGCTACGTCACGTGGTGCAGGCGGTACGTACACCAGGACTTTAACGCGTCTGAGCCGTGCTGTGGCTGATGTCGGTGCCGTCTGTAGGTTTCCGTCCTCTGTTGGAGGCCAGACGGTATCGTTTAGTTTCCGCGGTTGCGGTTGTTTGTTTTCTTCTCGTGCTGACTGGCGCCACTCGGTTTTACAAGCGATGCCTGTCCGCTAGTGGCAGCAGCGGTGTTTATCGATATGTAGTAACTGTTGCCCTCTCTTTGGGGCGATGTGGTCGTTTTTCCGGGTCCTGCCAGGGGCTTCTTCGGCCGGGGACTCGGGAGGAGCCAGGTCCGCGCAGAGCGATTTACCGTCTATCACGACGAACAGTGACCTCTCCGATAGGAAATGGTTCAAATGGCTCTGAGCACTATGGGACTTAACATCTGTGGTCATCAGTCCCCTAGAACTTAGAACTACTTAAACCTAACTAACCTAAGGACATCACACACAGGCATGCCCGAGGCAGGATTCGAACCTGCGACCGTAGCGGTCACGCGGTTCCAGACTGAAGCGCCTAGAACCGCACGGCCACAGCGGCCGGCTCTCCGATAGGAAATGACGAATCCAGTCACTCAACTGAGACGATACTCCACATGGACGCAATTTGATTAATAGAGAGAGGAACTGTATCAAAAGCCTTCTGGAAATCTACGAATATGTAATCGATCTGACATCCCTTGTCGGCAGCACTCATTACTTCATGCGAATAAAGAACTAGCTGTGTTGCACAAAAAATCCGTATCAGTAAGTCATTTTCTTCAAGGTGATTCATAATGTTCGAGTACAGTATATGCCAGAAAATCCTACTGGAAATTGAGGTCAGTGATATTGGTCTGTAATTCAATGGGTTACTCCTGTTTCCTTTCTTGAATATTTGTGTGACCTGTGCTACTTTCCAGTCTTTAGGAACAGACCTTTCGTCAAGTGAGCGGTTGCATATGATTACTAAGAAAGGCGCTATTGTGTATGCGTACTCTTAAAGGAACCTGATTGGTATACCATCTGGACCGGAAGACTTGCCTTTCTTAAGTGATTTGTTTCGCAAAGCGGAAGATATCTACTTATATGTCACTCATGCTAACAGCTGTTCTGGTTTCGAATTCTGGAGTATTTACTTCGTCTTCTTTCGTGAAGGAATTATGGAAAACTGTATTTAGTAACTCCGCTTTAGTGGCACCATCATCGGTAACATTTCCATCTCCATCGCGCAGTTGCGGTAGGGACTGTTTTTTGCCACTGGTGTACTTTACATACGACCAGAATCTCTTTGGGTTTTCTACCACATTTTGAGACAATGTTCCATTGTGGAAACTATTAAAAGCATCTCGCATTGACGTCCGCAATAAATTTCGAGCTTCCGTGAAATTTAGCCAGTGTTCTGACGTGTATTGTGTACCATGACGGATCAGTCCCGTAGCCGGCCGGGGTGGCCGAGCGGTTCTAGGCGCTACAGTCTGGAACCGAGCGACCGCTCCGGTCGCAGGTTCGAATCCTGCCTCGGGCATGGCTGTGTGTGATGTCCTTAGATTAGTTAGGTTTAATTAGTTCTGAGTTCTAGGCGACTGATGACCTCAGAAGCTAAGTCCCATAGTGCTCAGAGCCATTTGAACCATCAGTCCCGTCTCTTATTAACTTACGCGGTATGAATCTATCTATTGCTGTAGATACTGTATCTTTGAATCTGAGCCGTATGTGGTCTACAGTTACATAATTAGCTGGGAAGGAATGGAGACTCTCTCTTAGGAAGGCATCAAGCGAATTTTTTATCTGCTGTTTTAAATAGATATATTTTGCGTTTATTTTTAGTGGTTTTGGTTGATATGGTTTTGGCCCTCTCTATAACGACCTAGTGTTCACTAATCGCTGTATCCGTCATGACGCTCTCTATTAGATCAGGATTATTTGTGGCTAACAGGCCAAGCGTGTTTTTGCAACCATTTACAATTCGTGTGGGCTCGTGAACTAATTGTTCAAAGTAATTCTCAGGGAAACATTTAGTACAATTTCGGAAGATGTGTTCTGCCCACCACCGGCTTTGAACGCGTATCTGCGCCAACAAATCGAGGGTAGACTGAAGTCTCCGCCCTATCGGTCCACCTAATTTTCAACATCCGCCCATAGCACCACATCTCGAATGCTTCGATTCTCTTCTGTTCCGGTTTTCCCACAGTCCATGTTTCAGTTCCGTAAAATGCTGTGCTCCAGACGTGCATTCTCAGAAGTTTCTTTCTGTAATTAAGACCTGTGTTTGACACCAGTAGACTTCTGTTGGCCAGGAATGCCGTCTGTGCCAGAGGCAGTCTGCTTTTGATGTCCTCCTTGCTCCGTCCGTCATTGGTTATTTTACTGCCTAGGCAGCAGAATTCCTTAACTTCATCTACTTCATGACCATCAATCCTGATGTTAAGTTGCTCGCTGTTCTCGTTTCTGCTGCTTCTCATTAGTTTGCTCTTTCTTCCATTTACTCTCAGTCCATACTCTGTACTCAGTAGGCTGTTCATTCCATTCAGCACATGATGTAGTTGTTCTTCACTTTCACTTAGGATACCAATATCAGCAGCGAATGATGTCATTGATATCCTTTCACCTAAAATTTTATTTCCGCTTCTGAACCTCTCTTTTATTTCCGTCATTGCTTCTTCGACGTACAGGTTGCACGATAGGGCCGATACGCTGAGTCCCTGTCTTATACACTTTTTAGACCGAGCACTTCGTTCTTATTCCCTCTTGGCTCTTGAACATATTGAACACTCCTGGAAATGGAAAAAAGAACACAGTGACACAGGTGTGTCAGACCCACCATACTTGCTCCGGACACTGCGAGAGGGCTGTACAAGCAATGATCACACGCACGGCACAGCGGACACACCAGGAACCGCGGTGTTGGCCGTCGAATGGCGCTAGCTGCGCAGCATTTGTGCACCGCCGCCGTCAGTGTCAGCCAGTTTGCCGTGGCATACGGAGCTCCATCGCAGTCTTTAACACTGGTAGCATGCCGCGACAGCGTGGACGTGAACCGTATGTGCAGTTGACGGACTTTGAGCGAGGGCGTATAGTGGGCATGCGGGAGGCCGGGTGGACGTACCGCCGAATTGCTCAACACGTGGGGCGTGAGGTCTCCACAGTACATCGATGTTGTCGCCAGTGGTCGGCGGAAGGTGCACGTGCCTGTCGACCTGGGACCGGACCGCAGCGACGCACGGATGCACGCCAAGACCGTAGGATCCTACGCAGTGCCGTAGGGGACCGCACCGCCACTTCCCAGCAAATTAGGGACACTGTTGCTCCCGGGGTATCGGCGAGGACCATTCGCAACCGTCTCCATGAAGCTGGGCTACGGTCCCGCACACCGTTAGGCCGTCTTCCGCTCACGCCCCAACATCGTGCAGCCCGCCTCCAGTGGTGTCGCGACAGGCGTGAATGGAGGGACGAATGGAGACGTGTCGTCTTCAGCGATGAGAGTCGCTTCTGCCTCGGTGCCAATGATGGCCGTATGCGTGTTTGGCGCCGTGCAGGTGAGCGCCACAATCAGGACTGCATACGACCGAGGCACACAGGGCCAACACCCCGCATCATGGTGTGGGGAGCGATCTCCTACACTGGCCGTACACCACTGGTGATCGTCGAGGGGACACTGAATAGTGCACGGTACATCCAAACCGTCATCGAACCCATCGTTCTACCATTCCTAGACCGGCAAGGGAACTTGCTGTTCCAACAGGACAATGCACGTCCGCATGTATCCCGTGCCACCCAACGTGCTCTAGACGGTGTAAGTCAACTACCCTGGCCAGCAAGATCTCCGGATCTGTCCCCCATCGAGCATGTTTGGGACTGGATGAAGCGTCGTCTCACGCGGTCTGCACGTCCAGCACGAACGCTGGTCCAACTGAGGCGCCAGGTGGAAATGGCATGGCAAGCCGTTCCACAGGACTACATCCAGCATCTCTACGATCGTCTCCATGGGAGAATAGCAGCCTGCATTGCTGCGAAAGGTGGATATACACTGTACTAGTGCCGACATTGTGCATGCTCTGTTGCCCGTGTCTATGTGCCTGTGGTTCTGTCAGTGTGATCATGTGATGTATCTGACCCCAGGAATGTGTCAATAAAGTTTCCCCTTCCTGGGACAATGAATTCACGGTGTTCTTATTTCAATTTCCAGGAGTATATATTACCTCTCCCTACAGCTGACCCCTATTTTTGTCAGAATTTCGTACAACTTGCACTGTTTTACATTGTCGAATGCTTTTTCCAGGTAGACAGATCCTATGACCTGTCTTGATTTTTCTTTAGTCTCGTTTCCATTATCAACAGCAACGTCAGAACTGCCTCCCTCTTGCCTTTACCTTTTCTAAAGCTAAACCGATCATCATCTGACACATCATCGATTTTCTTTTCCATTCTTCTGTATATTCTCCTTGTAAATAACTTCGATGCATGAGCTGTTAAGCTGATTGTACGATAATCCTCGCCCTTGTCAGCTCTTCCAGCGTTCAGAATTGTATGGATGACATTTCTCCAAAGTCAGATGGTATGTCGCCAGACTCATACATTCTACACACCACTTCCCCCAATGATTTAAGAGATTCTGGTGGAATGTTGTCTATCCCTTCTGCCTTATTCCATCTTATGTCTTCCAAAGCTCTTTTAAATTCTGGTTCTAATACTGGATCCATAGCTCATCTAAATCGACTCCTGTTTCTTCTTCTATCACACGAGGCAAACCTTCCCCCTCATAGAGGCCTTCAATGACTCTTTCCGCCTGTCTTCTGTCTCCTCTTCATTTAATAACGGAATTACATTGCACTCTTAATGTTACCACCCTTGATTGTAATGTCACCGACGGTTGTGTCGACTTTCGTATGTGCTGAGTCAATCATTTCTTTTTCGACTTCTTCACATTTTTCATGCAGCCATTTCGTCTTAGCTTCCCTGCACTTACGATTTAATCGATTCCTCAGCGACTTGTATTCCTGTATTCCTGAATTTCCCTGAACATTTTTGTACTTTCCTCTTTCATCAATCAACTGAAGTATCTTTCCCGTTAGCCATAGTTTGTTCGCAGTTATCCTCTTTGTACCTATGTTTTTCTTTCCAACTTCTGTGATTGCCCTTTTTAGAGATGTCCATTCCTCTTCAACTGCTCTGCATACTGAGCTATTCCTTACTGCTGTATCTATAGCCTTAGAGAACTTCAAGCTTATCTCAACAATCCTTAGTACTTCCCTATTCCAGTTCTTTGCGTATTGATTCTTCCTGACTAATCTCTCAAATTTCAGCCTACTTTTCATCACTACTACATTCCGATGTGGGTCTATACCTGCTACTTGGTACGCCTTACAATCCAGTACCTGATTTTGGAATATCTGTCTGGTCATGATGTAAACTAAACTAAATCTTCCCGTATCGCCCGGCCTTTTCCAAGTATAGCTACTCCTCTTGTAATTCTTGAACAGAGTATTCACTATTACTAGCTGAAATTTGTTACAGAGCTCCTCTGTCACTACTTGTCCCAAGCTCACATTCTCATGTAATCTTCCCCTACAACTGCATTCCAGTCCCCCATGATTATTAGATTTTCATCTCCCTTTACGTACTGTATTACCCTTTCAGTATCCTCATATATTTCCTCTATCTCTTCATCTTCAGCTTGCGACGTCGGCGTGTTTACCTGATGTAGAATATACTTGGGTATGTTTGCAGGATTTACAGGTAATTCAGAATGAATGCAGCAATTACAGCTACCTATAACTATGTATTGCACAGCGATTCACCGATAAGAACTACAAAGAATGCAAAACAAAATTTATAATTTCGATTGTTGCGGACGCGCAGTGAATCTGAAGCATAATTTTTAAACCAGTATCTTCCAGACCGTTTCATCATTCTTACTGGCCGTTGTGACGCAGTGTTCCGCTGTTCGGCACCCAGACCTATGCACCTGACACTCTCGCATATGTTAATGGAGTTGTGCAAGAGACCTTGTGTACTTGCCTCTTTTGCCGAACATTTATATTTTTAGACGTAAAATCTGGACAACTTGCTCCAAATTTTACATGCAACACCGAAAATATCACTAATGAACTGAACTATCCAATCGACCTAAAACACAAGCAATACATAGAGTACTTATCAATCACTACAGCGAACAGATGCATAAAAACAAATAACGCGAGACAACCAGGGATTACATTACAGCTAAATTCACATAGAAAAAGTTTCGAACAAACAATACTGTAACTATACAGATAGAAAGACGCACCTACTAAAATTAAAAATAACGTATATCATGTAAACAACAAGAAAGAAATG
This sequence comes from Schistocerca cancellata, assembly GCF_023864275.1. Lineage (NCBI taxonomy): Eukaryota > Metazoa > Arthropoda > Insecta > Orthoptera > Acrididae > Schistocerca > Schistocerca cancellata. The sequence goes on from NC_064635.1 coordinate 211,348,425, forward strand.
TTTAATTCCTTTTGTAATTGAATACAAACGTATACATAGCACTAAACAGAGCCTATACAGCAATTCATCGGCGAAAATAGATTACCAAGACGACACCCAGCAGTGCCATATGGACACGCGAAGATCAACGTCTACGTAACAGTAATGTTGAACAATACAGCCTGTAACAAAACAGTATCGTTCGATTATATGTCAAACGAGGCGTCGCGAAAATGCCTGTACAAAGATATAACCTGACAAGTACGTACAGTTATAACAGATAAGGTGATAACCAAACGTTACTACTACAATGACGCCAACGGAACCCTAGATAATGAAAACTTTAAAGTTATCAATATAAGTGCTAAAAGGAAACCATTAATCTTCGGTCACACGATAAATCAATCAAACCTGAAGACCGTAAATTCAACTAAATACCTAGGAATTGCAATTACGATCACCTTAAATTGGAAAGAACACACAGAAAATGTTGTGGGGAATGCCAACCAAAGACTGCGGCAGAACACTTTGAAGATGCAATAGATCCGCTAAAGCGACAGCCAGCGTACATTACGTTTGTCTGTCCTCGTTTGGAGTAGTGCTGCGCGATGTGGGACCCTTACCAGATAGGACGAACGAAGTACATCGAGAAAGTTCAAAGAAGAGCAGCACGTATTGTTTTATCGAGAAATAGGACAGTGTCACGGACGTGATACAGGATTCATTGAAACAAAGGCGTTTCTCGTTGCGGCGGGAGCTTACCACGGAACTTCAGTGCCGACATTGTCCTCTGAATTTTGAAACATTTTGCTGACGCCGAACTACATTCAGAATGACGGTCATCATAATAAAATGACGGAAATCAGAGCTCGTACGGAAGTTGTTCGAGAGTGCAATAATAGAGAATTATTGTGAACGCGGTTCGATGAACCCGCTGCCAGGCACTTAAGTGTGATTTGCAGAGTATCTATGTAGATGTAGACGCAGATGTAAGTACCAAGTGGATAGTTAGTGACAGAACCTCTGATACCGCATGGATGTAAAAACCATCAGAAGTAGTTCTATGTACAGTAGTGAAATCCATTTGATAATTACCGACAAAATTAGAAATGATGCAGCGAACCTAAATACCGTTTACTTACAGAGAACTTGATGATGAGAATTCAGCCGAAATAGACATATTGTAAAATAAAAGCAGCAGCGCACTTGGAATTATAATTATACAGTGTCCTTAAAATACATATACTACGCAACGGACCCAGAAGAATGTAAAAAGTTTATCGCTTAAGACTTTTTGGCTGTTCATGCAGTAAAACTGCAGCGTCGGGCATGATGTACGAATTTATTCTATTCTCACTACTAACTGCATTCGCAACACGAACTATATACACCACTGCAAAACTGTATCATTATATGAAACATAATTCAGGAGATCTGACGTCATAAACACTGAGATGCATAAAAAACTACGTTTTGGTTCAAACTGAGCGCAAATTACTCACATTACACTCGTCCAGTATTTGATAATGACAGCACCTCGCGTCTTCCGACTAACTTTATGTACTAGTACGACTCGACACCTTTTCTATAGTGTTCTCGTTCTCATGCTTAACGTCAGATATTTAACACCTTAACCCATATGTAAAGTAATCAGACGTTTAAAGCTGTTTCATACACGGGATTTCGATTCTTTAGAGACTCGATCTAAAGAGGCTCTCTTGCAGGTGTACTGCGTTTCGTTAAGATTCTTTGTACGAATGACGTTCCGGCGTAAAGAAAGCGCCGTCACGAAGGTGAAGAACGCAAGAGCAGAGAAGGCTGTGAGACGGCGCCACCCAGTAGCCAGTAGAGATGGGGGATCCGCTCTTGAACTAATTCATAGAGTTGAATCTTTCAAAGGAGTGAACAATCAGTGATTCAGAAAAAAAGAACGGTAGCTCCAAACGTTTCCCACGACAGAGACGGAGAGAGAGAGACGGAGCATATCAGCAGCGCCTCTGCTGGTCAGAGCACAGTGCACACCACACAACACAGCCAGCGCCGGCCTCTGCCCTACTTCTACCTTGGCTGCCTGCATTGTGCAGTGCTCCATTGGATTTTGTGTTTCACATATGCCGTGCCGTCTCTGTGCGTCGTCTGCCGCGTGCAGCGTCGCACTCTGTCGGCGATCGTTTCAGTCGCACGTCCTGCCCTCTGGGCAGCTGATGCGAGCAACAGGACAGAGAGCCACCTAGCAGATAACATAGTAACTACTTGCAACAACCTGCTCGCAAGGGAACGGACGATTTGTCTCGGAGCGGGTGAGTTCACCGCTCCCCCCCACCCTCGGAACTCGCCCGTTCAACGCTCACCCCACCGTCTCAACTCTAGCCAGAGCGTTGAGCAAAGCGACTCAGGTGTCACTCTGGTCGCTGCGGTCTCAGCTCACGCAGTAATACAGCTCGCGGCTTGACCTACTCGACTCGGCGCCTCTACATATGAGTTCGTCGCTACTGGATATTGTTCTTTGTAGTAATACCGCTATGTATATTACATTATTATGTTATGTATACATCAATTGTTTTTATTTTATTTTTATTTGTTTAAACTGATTAGATTAGGTTCCCGATGACTCCTCTTACTATAGGATTTTTATTATGGACACTCGAATTTACGCTTTAATTACGAGCGAACCGATAAATGTATCGCAAAATGTGATAGACCAATATTTTCCTTGTTTTATTCTGCGTAAGGCTATATGCAGCACTTTCGTTTTACAGTCAAATTTATATTTTGCGATTTTAGGCGTCTTCGGAAGGAAACGTTCACTTTAAAAATATATGGCTTGCGATGTATTTGTATGAGGTTAATGAAATTTTAATACATTATAGCCAAATATATTGTTAATGTAAATCTCAAGTTACGAAATTTTCCGATCACCCAAAAAACCACGATAGTGCAAAATAAATCAATAATCAAAAACTTTGTCATATCATGGAAATTTCAATAAACAATACAAAATTCTTACTCGTTATCTGTGTTCAAGATCAAAATACAGGTATAGTACTGGAATAAACCAAGTTTAAAGGGCAATGTGCCTTCCATTTATTTTCTACTGTAAATGAGTGGTGAGTCATGAAAAAGAGCTAATTCATTTCAGGGAGTGAACAGTTCTGATCCAATCTCTGAAAAGAACAGTTTTGCCCATCTCTAGTAGCCAGTGGCCCGCTGCCGCGGCACGAGCGGCCTCTACGAGGACAGGACACGAGGAGTCGCACAGTGGAAGGCGCCGCCATCCTCAGGCTTGTGCCTCGTACTAGCTGCTTGTGTGGACATTGATTGTGTCGAAGGACACTGCTTACGTGCATATCACCCATCACTTGCGATAACTCGTTGTAAATCCAAAGTCTTGTCAATCTACTTTATTGTAATGAAAACCATTAATGTGATTTGCTTGAATTGTTGTTTAGCTATCCGGCAAAGCAGCTTCCCCACAAGAGACGAGCGGGCAGGACGCCACAAACGACATCCCGGTATCGGCTTTTCGACAACTGATTTTTTGTTGCCATTTACATCTTTTGGTCGCTCCGGACAAAAGATGTGGATATCTTTAACAACGCAAACTGCAAGAATATTTCAAAATTCTGCAGACAATAATGGTCTCTTTAATAACAAGAATGAAATAACACCGTGAAGAGCCACTGGCTGTAGTCTTTCAGTTTGAAGCGTATAGGTCTACGTCTGAGGACATAATAATAGTTAAGCTGTGCAACATTACCGAGGATAAGGTCCAACGAAGGCAGAAGGCAGCGTAAGGAGAATAGGCGACATTCTTGTATGACTCACCTGTAACAGAAGCACATAAACCATTTATTTACTTCAAAAACGGCGTGTTTAAATTAATAACAAATACGACGTAACGAGTCTCTAAATTTTATTTCTTTCATTACGACACGTTTCGGAAGGTTTGCTTCACCAATAAACCTTATTTCTTCTATTACGACATTTTTCGGAAGGTTGCGTCACGGTGACGTGTCATGGTGCGCGTCCACGAGGGCAACGGAGCCGCAGTTTTCTCCAGCCTCGTCCGTCTATATTTGTAAACAGTGAGCGTTAAAACTCGGAACCGTAGCTGTACCAGATATATGAGGGCATTGATAATTCGTCTGTTTAAACAAAGGTAGAAGAAATCGTGCCCTGAAGTGGATGTGTCTCACATCTCAAACGTGTATGTTATGTAAAACTGTGTCAGCATCTTGAAGTCAAGACGGTAACTCAGATTCTTGAAGTCAAGGTAGGCAGCACTGTTATTGAATAATGTGCTGCAGAGTATCTGTTTCGGTTGAATTTCAGTATAACAGTTCTTTTGTAAAACAGCTGGACCACTGCACAGAGAGTTGCACAATTTCTGTTACATGCTCCTTGAGCTGCAGATGGGCCTTGCCAGACAAAATTTTGATACAGAACCCATGTCGGAAAATGTACAGTTTGGGTGCAAAGTAAGTTTCAGAACTGGATCTCTTTCAAATCAGTGGAGACAACGGGCTCTGACTTGTACGCGCTACACACTGAAGGGTCTCCGTACTATTTCGATGTCTGACTCCAGCCGTCTGAACGCGCCAGTCGAAGGCGTGCGTATTTCGTTTCTTGCGTAATTAGAACATGGCTGCCACGAAATGTCAGAGAAACGCAAAATCACTTTTCGATTCTGCTCCCAAATCAACACAATATATCGAATAAAGCTCGAAACCAGAAATAGTTGTTGTTGTTGTGGTCTTCAGTCCTGAGACTGGTTTGATGCAGCTCTCCATGCTACTCTATCCTGTGCAAGCTTCTTCATCTCCCAGTACCTACTGCAACCTACATCCTTCTGAATCTGCTTAGTGTATTCATCTCTTGGTCTCCCCCTACGATTTTTACCCTCCACGCTGCCCTCCAATATTAAATTGGTGATCCCTTGATGCCTCAGAACATGTCCTACCAACCGATCCCTTCTTCTAGTCAAGTTGTGCCACAAACTTCTCTTCTCCCCAATCCTATTCAATACTTCCTCATTAGTTATGTGATCTACCCATCTAATCTTCAGCATTCTTCTGTAGCACCACATTTCGAAAGCTTCTATTCTCTTCTTGTCCAAACTATTTACCGTCCATGTTTCACTTCCATACATGGCTACACTCCATACAAATACTTTCAGAAATGACTCCCTGACACTTAAATCTATACTCGATGTTAACAAATTTCTCTTCTTCAGAAACGCTTTCCTTGCCATTGCCAGTCTACATTTTATATCCTCTCTACTTCGACCATCATCAGTTATTTTGCTCCCCAAATAGCAAAACTCCTTTACTACTTTAAGTGTCTCATTTCCTAATCTAATTCCCTCAGCATCACCCGACTTAATTCGACTACATTCCATTATCCTTGTTTTGCTTTTGTTGATGTTCATCTTATATCCTCCTTTCAAGACACTGTCCATTCCGTTCAACTGCTCCAGGTCCTTTGCTGTCTCTGACAGAATTACAATGTCATCGGCAAACCTCAAGGTTTTTATTTCTTCTCCATGGATTTTAATACCTACTCCGAATTTTTCTTTTGTTTCCTTTACTGCTTGCTCAATATACAGATTGAATAACATCGGGGAGAGGCTACAACCCTGTCTTACTCCCTTCCCAACCACTGCTTCCCTTTCATGTCCCTCGACTCTTATAACTGCCATCTGGTTTCTGTACAAATTGTAAATAGCCTTTTGCTCCCTGTATGTTACCCCTGCCACCTTTGGAATTTGAAAGAGAGTATTCCAGTCAACATTGTCAAAAGCTTTCTCTAAGTCTACAAATGCTAGAAACGTAGGTTTGCCTTTCCTTAAATGGAAATTATTTTGCCTAACTGCAGCGTGGCGCACTATGCAGGACTGTCGGCTAGAAATGCCGATATTTTCGAAAATACCTGGAGTCCGATACATCGAAACTAAAAATGTGTCATTACATGCCACCGATATATCTAATAACATCGATATGTCGATGAACCGACGTAAAATGTATCGATATATTGACCTAGAAAAATATCGGCTCACATTGTAAATATACTGCCCGTTTTAGAGCTGTATATTTAAAAAGTACTGACTTACTATTAGATATTCTGTACATTGATTGACAAGCTGGCAGCCCTCAGAGCAAGAACGGAAAGTAAAAGGACGCACGTTCGCGCTTGGACGCTAAACACTCTGCTAACGACGGTAACTGTACCTAAGTGGCGCAAAGAGGGACGTCCGCTGGGTCTCCTGTTCGGTTTCGTCACGTGTGGGACTTGTCCGGAGCTCTTCACGTGGGCTTCCCTGTTTTCCCATTTCTGACGATGCCAGCGACCCGGCAGCTGTAGTGTGAGAACTACACGGCGGAGCCAAGCGGTGCAGTTTCTACTTTTGCCGGCCGCGGTGGTCTAGCGGTTCTGGCGCTGCAGTCCGGAACCGCGGGACTGCTACGGTCGCAGGTTCGAATCCTGCCTCGGGCATGGGTGTGTGTGATGTCCTTAGGTTGGTTAGGTTTAAGTAGTTCTAAGTTCTAGGGGACTTATGACCTAAGATGTTGAGTCCCATAGTGCTCAGAGCCATTTGAACCAGTTTCTACTTTTAGCGCCGAGCACGTCAGCATTTCCCCTCACACGTCTCCGCCCGCGGCAAAGACCAGTCTTGTCATTTAGGTTTTTGTTCATCATTTCCAGCAACTGATGTACTATTTCTTCGCATCGAAAACCTTGTTACTCCATTCACACTGCCACTCACCACGCCAACTGTACTTCTTTTCTGCGCACTGTCAGAAATAAAGATTGGACGTGACGAAAGCTCAAAAAGTAGTAAGACTCCACACAGCGAAAGTAAAATTATGTTCTACTACAATTTCAAAAGAACAATTTGAAATAGTTATCGAAAATTGCGAAAAAATGTAATATAAAATAAAAACGTAAGCTCTCGACATTCCACCTCCGATATCGGTAGGAACCTTGTTGCCTGTCTGTATATATCGATATCATTTGTAGGTAGGATACATACCGGGTGATCAAAAAGTCAGTATAAATTTGAAAACTGAATAAACCACGGAATAATGTAGATAGAGAGGTACAAATTGACATACATGCTTGGAATGACATGGGGTTTTATTAGAACCAAAAAAATACAAATGTTCAAAAAATGTCCGACAGATGCCGCTTCATCTGATCAGAATAGCAATAATTAGGATAACAAAATAAGACAAAGCAAAGATGATGTTCTTTACAGGAAATGCTCAAGATGTCGACCATCATTCTTCAACAATAACTGTAGTCGAGCAATAATGTTGTGAACGGCACCGTAAAACATGTCCGGAGCTATGGCGAAGCATTGGCGTAGGATGCTGTCTTTCAGTATCCCTAGAGATGTCGGTCGATCACGATACACTTGCGACTTCAGGTAACCCCAAAGCCAACAATCGCACGGACTGAGGTCTGGGGACCTGGGATGTCAAGCATGATGAAAGTGGCGGCTGAGCACACGATCATCACGAAACGACGCGCGCAAGAGTTCTTTCACGCGTCTAGTAATACTTTGTCTTCTTTTGGTTCTAATAAAACCCCATGTCATTCCAAGCATGTGTGTCACTTTTTACCTCTCTATCTACATTATTCCGTGGTTTATTAAGTTTTCAAATTTATACTGACTTTTTGATCACCCGGTGTATCGATATATTATCGACAGCATTATTGACGGCACGCTGAAGTTCCGTGTTCTGAAATCAGAGATCTGCATCCAGGTAGTATACGTGAGCCCACGTCCCTTGTCGTAGGGCTGCCTTCTGCGTGACGCCGTCTTCAGAGTGGACACCGTGGTGCGGCCGTGGAGCACAACTGTCACCCATCCCAGTCGCTAAGGCACCAGTCACGCGCCGCCGTTGTTACAGTCGGACGTATACAAGCATAATCAAGCGACGAATGAAAATTTGTACCGAGGCCGGGATTCGAAGCTGGGCCTCCTGTTCACAAGGTAGATGTGCTAACCACCTTGGCAGAGTGGCTGTGCGCAACTGCACGGACTAATACCAACTGGACTGAGGCACGAGTAGGAATTTCGTTTGAGGAGGGAGGCGTGCCCCAGTAGTCCGTGCCGTTGTGCAGAGCTACTGTGTGGTTGGCGCATCTGCATAGTGAGCGGAAGACTTGGGTTCAAATCCTAGTCTTAGGACAAATTTTCATTCGTTACTTCAGTCTGCATTTACGGATCATAAATGTTTCAGACTTGAACCGTATAGTTTCACTGGATTAAGTTAAGAAGTCCTTCAAGGCGGAAGAATAAGAAATGGGGAACATCATGGTCGGAAGAAAGGAAAAAAGAACGTAGGGAGAAAACGGAGAGACGGAAAAATAGAAAACAACTAGAAAGAGTGAATTTGTTACGTGATCCTAGTCGGTCAGTAGGAGGATTGGAAGAAAAGTAGTAAGAGGTTTAGAATGAAATTTTCACTCTACAGCGGAGTGTGCGCTGATATGAAACTTGCTGGCAGATTCAAACTGTGTGCCGGACCGAGACTCGAACTCGGGACTTTTGCCTTTCGCGGGCAAGTGCTCTACCAACTGAGCTACCCAAGCACGACTCACGGCCCGTCCTCACAGCTTTACTTCTGCCAGTACCTCGTCTCCTGCCTTACAAGGGAACATCCCCATCGCACCCCCCTCAGATTTAGTTATAAGTTGGCACAGTGGATAGGCCTTGAAAAACTGAACACAGATCAATCGAGAAAACAGGAAGAAGTTGTGTGGAACTATGAAAAAATAAGCAAAATATACAAACTGGGTCGTCCATGCGTAACATAGGCAATATTAAGGGCAATGTGAGGCGAGGAGCTCCGTGGTCCTGTGGTTAGTGTGAGCAGCTGCGGAGTGAGAGGTCCTTGATTCAAATCTTCGCTGGACCGAAAATTTTAACTTTTTATTTTTAGTTTATGTGAAAAACTCTTAAGTTTTCATCACTTTTTTTGGAGTGATTATTACATCCACAAGAAAACCTAAATCGGGCAAGGTAGAAGAAACTTTTCACCCATTCGTCAAGTGTACTAGTTAGGTGGGTCGACAACATATTCCTGTCATGTGACGCACATGCTGTCACCAGTATCGTATACAAAATATCAGACGAGTTTTCCTGTGGAGGAATCGGTTGACCTATGACCTTGCGATCAAATGTTTTCGGTTCCCATTGGAGAGGCACGTCCTTTCGTCAACTAATCACACGGTTTTGCGGTGCGGTCGCAAAACACAGACACTAAACTTATTACAGTGAACAGAGACGTCAATGAACGAACGGACAGATCATAACTTTGCGAAAATAAAGAAAGCAAAATTTTCAGTGGAGGGCAGATTTGAACCAAGGACCTCTCGTCCCGCAGCTGTTCGCGCTAACCACAGGACCACGGCGCTCCTCGCCTCACATGGCCCTTAATATTGCCTATCTTACGCATGGACGACCCAGTTTGCATATTTTGCTTATTTTTTCATAGTTCCACACAACTTCTTCCTGTTTTCTCGATTGATCTGTGTTCAGTTTTTCAAGGCCTATCCATTGTGCCAACTTATAACTAAATCTGAGGGGGGTGCGATGGGGATGTTCCCTTGTTAGAAGCTCTCCTGCGAACCTAGTAAGAGGTTTGTTGTCTACAATAAAATACAAAGGGAAGTCATTTCGTAACCTTCCCGCGCCGCTTGTGTTTCCTACTTGTGCCCTCCAGCTAATATCGTTGCACGGTGAAACCAGACACCTGCCAATGTCGAGAGCACGTCCTCACGCCCGCCGGTACAGTCAACGCACACGGGTGTGTGCTGTGCCCGGCGGGGCGGGGCCTTTGAAGCGGTGGACGCACGCGTCAACACGTGTGCCGCCGTGGCGCGTGCCGCAGACTCGGCCGGCCCTGTTTACACGACGACACGGTGGATGGGGGGGGGGGGAGAGGGCACACGCTGGGTACACCGAGAGGGGGGCCAGAAGGCGCGGCAGCGCGGGCCTCGGAGCCTGGCCCCGCTCGTCAGGGCACAGGTTCAGCGTGGGCTGTCATCATTGTAGGGCCGCGAAACGTGGTAGACAGGCTAATGCGCCAACGTCGAACCGTTTGACGCTGGAAAAAAAATTAATTCCAACTGTGGCCACCAGGTGCAAACCTGGAGCAGTACACTGCACCGTGATCTGACAAACCATAACGTAAAAGAATAGTATGACCACCGAGGAGAGATACTGTGCTCTTTTAGTCAAAGTGTTTTATGTGTTATTCTTGTTGTTGTGGTCTTCACTCCAAAGACTGGTTTGATGCTCTTCATTCTACTCTATCCTGTGCAATCTTTTTCATCTCCGATACCTGCTGAAACCTGCATTCCTCAGAACTTGCTTACTGTATTCGTCTCATGCTCTCCCTCTACGATTTTTACCCCCCACCCCACGCTTCCCTCCAGTAGCTTCTATTCTCTCCTTGTCTAAACTGTTTATCGTCCATCTTTCACTTCGATACATGGCTGTACTCCATACAAATACTTTCACCAAGAACTTCCTGACACTTAAATGTATATTCGATTTTAACAAATTTCTCTTCTTTAGAAATGCTTCTCATCCCGTTGCCAGCCTACATTTTATATCCTCTCTACTTCGACTATCACCAGTTATTTTGCTTCGCAAGAAACAAAACTCACTTAATACTTTAATTGTCTCATTCCCTAATCTAATTCCCTCAGCATCACCTGATTTAAATCGACTACGTTCTATTATCTTCGTTTTGCTTTTGTTGTTGTTCATCTTATATACTCCTTTCAAGACACTGTCCATTCCGTTCAACTTCTCTTACAAGTCCTTTGTCTCTGACAGAAATACAATGTCCACGGCAAATCTCAGAGCTTTTATTTCTTCTCCCTGAACTTTAATTCCTAGCACAATTTTTTGTTTTGTTTCCTTTACTCCTTGCTCAATATACAGACTGAATAACATCGGGGCCGGCCGCTTGTATATTCTAGGGGACTGATGACCTCAGATGTTAAGTCCGCTAGTGCTCAGAACCATCTGAACCATTTTTGAATAACATTGGGGATAGGCTACAACCCTATGTCACTCCCTTCTCAACCACTGCTTCCGCTTCGTGTCGTTGCTCTCTTATAACTGCCGTCTGGTTTATGTACAAAATGTAAATAGCCTTTCCCTCCCTGTATTTTACCCCTGCCACCTTAGAATTTGAGAGACAGTATTCCAATCAACGTTGTCAACATTCTTTCGGACTACAAATGCTATAAACGTAGGTTTGTCTTTCCTTAACCTGTCTCCTATACGAAGTGGTACACTCAGCATTGCCTCACGTCTTCCAACATTTCGCCGGAATCCAAACTGATCTTCCCCGATCTCGCTCTCTACTACTTTCTCCATTCTTCTGTAAAGAATTCGTGTTAGTATTTTGCAGCCGTGACTTAGCAAACTGATAGTTCGATAATTTTCACGCCTGTCGACACCAGCTTTTTTTGGGATTGGAATTATTATATTCTTCTTGCAGTCTGGGCGTATTTCGCCTGTGTCATACATCTTGCTCATCAGATGGTAGAGTTTTGTCAGGACTGGCTCTCCCAAGGCCGTCAGTAGTTCTAATGGAATGTTGTCTACTTCCGGGGCCTTGTTTCGGCTCAGGTCTTTCAGTGCTCTGTCAAACTCTTCACGCAGTGTCGTATCTCCCATTTCATCTTAATCTACTTCCTCTTCCATTTCCATAATATTGTCCTCAAGAACATCGCCCCTGTATATACCCTCTATATACTCCTTCCACCTTTCTGCTTTCCCTTCTTTGCTTAGAATCGAGTTTCCGTCTGAGCTCTTGATATTCAAACAAGTGGTTCTCTTTTCTCCAAAGGTCTCTCTAACTTTCCTGTGGGCAGTATCTATCTTACCCCTAGTGATATATGCCTCTAAATCCTTACATTTGTTCTCTAGCCATCCCTGCTTAGCAATTTTGCACTTCCTGTTAATGTCATTTTTGAGGCCTTTGTATTCCATTTCGCCTGCTTCATTTATTGCATTTTTGTATTTTCATCGATTACATTCAGTATCCCTTGTGTTACCCAAGGATTTCTAGTAGGCTTGGTCTTTTTACCTACTCGATCCTCCGCTGTCTTCAGTATTTCATCTCTCATAGCTACCCATTCTTCTTCTACTGTAGTCCTGATGTTCCCTAATGCTCCCTCTGAAAGCCTCTACAACCTCTGGTTCTTTCAGATTATAGAGTCCCATCTACTTATATCCCCGCCTTTCTGTAGTTTCTTCAGTTCTATGTGAACGGCAGCAGCTACTGTGCTGCACTGAGAGAGTACCGCCGACTGACAGTTCTGAGGAGAGGGCTGCCGTCATTAAATGGTTTAAAGAAGATTATTAGTGATTTTGAAAACACGGTGGGCTCGGTGTGGGAGCTGGAAGAGGAAGGCGGGGGACGTTACTGATGAGGTGGCTGTTGCTTTAAGGGGCTCATGAAAAGTTCAATTTTTACTTTTTTGCGTTTTCTGAATCTGCAGACTATTACCTTCTAATAGATATATAATTTATTGAATTCCGAAGACTACAACTATTTTTAAATTTTTTTTGAAATGTGTTCTACATGGGCGTGACCCACTGTGGCGCTGTTAAACTGCTGTCAAATTGTGTTATTATTAACGTCCGTGTTCATCAGGTACATTTTAGTGATGTGAGATAAAGTATGTGTTGTGGCTAACCTGTGATGGTTCAATATATATCGCTGGTGTGATTGTCGATTGTTTCATGTTTATTTACTCTGTCGTTATCTCGAAAATATTGGTAATTAATTCTGTTTCTTGAGTCTCTGTTTTGTTGAAGTATAATAATGAGTAAAAGTAAAGTTATTAGAAATCCTCTGAAGGCTTTTAAGAAAAGGAGAAATGTTGGAAAGCCAAAGGTATGTGTTATTACTGTAAATAATAACATTCTAACATGGTACGAGCGATGCTCGCTTTAGACAAGGAACGCCTTCGGGCTGCAGACAGGGCTGTAAAGAGTCTAGAAATACAAGCAAGAGTAAACAGGAGGAGGAACAAGGGGAAGCTGGAGGAGGAGTTTGCAGAGGATGAAGATAATCCATCCTATGGACCTGGAATGCACTAAAAAGTTAATCCAATCTTTGTCGCTCGATTCCCAAAACTTTTATTTTCTCATACTAATTACATGTTTTCAAAGGATCTTCCAAACATATTTGTTTCAAACTTTCAGTAAATGTTACACAGTACCTTCTGCATAATTTAACACAGCCTTTTTTCCAAAAAACTGTATATTTTTGAATATATAAATAAAAAATTGCAAAAAATGTTGTGAATTTTCATTACAATTGAAAAAAAATCATCTTTAATAACTGAACTAAAATTTTGTAAAATCCCTGTGTTAAGTTGTAGCCCATATTCCAATAAATAATCTGTAAAAAGTTCAACTTCCTACCTCAAATACTTTGTGAGGAAATATGTAATTTATAAGCGTTATTTTAACATTGCAAGTATAGGGCGTTCCGGAGCCCCTTAACAGGTCGAGCAGCGGGCGCCCCGGCCAGTGGTGGGCCCGCGCGGCGCCCTCCCCGGGTCGGCTGTACGGAAAGACCGGCCGCCAGTTCGACCCGGTACTCGCACGACACCCAGGCGGCGCAGCAGCTGCAGCAACGTTGTGCACTTTCTCTTCGGTTTCTCGCACGGATACAGGTTGATGACACGTGGCCGGACAATATTGTGAGCAGTGACGAGGCACATTTTAGCCTACATCGTGCAGTGAGTAATCGGAACCGTTAAATCGCCTTTTGCGCACGAAGAGCCAGTGTACATGCGATGCGGATTCGAAAGCAGCTTTGTTTTTGAAGGGAATACACACAGAGAATGGTTGAAATGGCTCCGAGCACTACGGGACTTAACATCTGGAGGTCATCAGTCCCTTAGAACTTGGAACTACTTAAACCAGGGGCGGGCAGGAATTCTGCACGTGTGCGGTGCACTTGCACGTGTGCAGTTAACAGGTGTTCTGCGTGCACACAGGGGCAAGCTGGCCACTCGCTTATCACCCCTCCCCACCATACCTTCTGTCCGCTCCTTCCTCTGCAATGCGTTTTGTTTCCCAGCTTGCTTTATTGAATGTAGGAATAAGATTAGTAGTAGTAGTGCTTGAAAGATATCGTGGTTTGAAAGAGTGGCTATTACCTACGATACGTTTTATTTAATAATCACAGATGGAGTGGAACAAAATAAGGTTAGTAGGAGTGCTTGAAAGATGTCGTGTTTTGAAAGAGTACCTATTACGTACGATACGTTTTATTTAATTATCACAGGTGGAGTGGAACAAAATTTCTACATACAGACAAACGCAAGCAGTTACTTAAATTTTCATCACTGATGTTTGCTCTTAACCGACACTTACTAATTCAGCAAATGGTTTTCCAGCTCTCGCTATATTAAGCTCGTACCGCTGGGCTATTATTGTTGTCGTCCTGAAAAATTGAAAACGGTGCTCCATAAAATGTTAAATCAGTAACATGAGAGACATGACGAAAGGAAGTCGCAGATCTCTCGTGACCACAGCAACTAAGACAGATTCATCTAGTATCGTCAGATCGCTCTTCTTAAGCTCAGTCAATTTCCCCATCCGCTCAGAATCCGACAATAAATTGTACTCGTCCTTGTGAAATTTGTTATAATGGCCTTCAATACTAAACTTCCGCTGACCAGCGAGAATACTGCCACATATTAAACATTTTGAATTTTCTCGTTTTTGCACAAAGAAAAAATGATTCTCTCATTACTTTTTAAAAGATAGCAAATCTCCACTTCTCCGTTTCCTTGTTTCACTCTGCATTTTCCGGTTCTTGAAATACTACGTTCACTACGTAGTGGTCGCTACGCATCAGCGTCCGCAGCTTAAGGTACGTTGTCCAAGACGCGACGCACACTAGCGACTGCGACGGGTCGCTACGTGACGTCAGAAGTTGCTTGCTGGCGCATGCGCAGTTCGAGTTTGGGATGCGACGCGCGGCTGTTGCGACAGCTGCCGCAGCACTGCACCAGTGAGCAGTGTTGCGACGGGAGTCGCACGACACAAAGACGTACGGCTGCCAGAAAGATGTCGAGCCAGTCAAGGAAAACTGAAATGAGCCACCCACAGGATGTGATGCTCTGTGAGCTGGTCTCGCGACATCCTTGCCTTTACGATTTGAAGAACCCTAAATATAGAGACACTATGTTCAGAGACAGAATTTGCGAAGAAATTGGTGCACAGTTGAAACTGGCAGGTGAGTGAAATATATAATATTTTCCCATTAATGCAAATTTTTCAGGCCTGTTATGAAAATCAGTATAATCCATGCAGATGTAGAATTAGAATGATGAAAATGAACTTGAAGGTCAATTTTCGCATTACTCTTTTTTGTGACGATAAAAATTGAAAACGTCAAGTACATTATAAAATGAACAATCTAAAGAACAACGAGAAAGTTACATTTTACAATACCTTCACTTTGAAAGTAAACGGTAGATTGGTGTCTTGATGATACCTTCTAGTTGTGAAAAACCACCACCAGATTGTTGTACAGCTTTGTGTAATCAATAGATGCTCGTTTTTGAGGAAGGCGTTTCTCAACAGATTGCGCAAACAGTATGCTGCAATAAGTAATTTGTCACATTCGCTTCAATTCATTGGTAGAAGATGGTGCTCAAAAAAATTGTGCCAAAAGTGCACTACTGTTTTACAAGGCCCTTCTGGTCTGACACAGTTCACAATTGAAATTCGTCTTTTGTAAATCCTGGAGTCATCTTTTGAGTGCAGCTTGGCAAGATTAAATGTTCATGTCATCCATAACGATGTATGCTGTCAGAATATAAGAATATGGAAGTTCATTTGGATGGGAATAAAGACTCAGTCGGCTATGAAAGTTGCCTTAGCTTGTTCCAAAAGTTTCTGCATGGGAGAAACTGACAAGTATAATTTGGGGAAATTTTGTGAACAAGCACGGACATTATTTCTTCCACATTTCTGCCAGTGTATACTGTAGACGTTCAGAATAAAAATTCTAGAGATGTTTAAGGTGTAACCCTATCTTGTTGTCAGGAACTTGAAACAATGCAATGACGCAAGCGTGCGGTTATTGTTAATAAACTTATCTTTCATTGGAATTTTTGGTGAAATGTGCAAAAACAGATGGAGGAATATTCGGGACTCGTATCAGAGAAATAAACGAGAAAGAAAGCTTAGAGCAGGTTCAGATGCCTCAGCAAAACCACGGAAATGGGTTCTGCTTGATCACTTGGGTTTAAGAAACCTATATTTCGTGGCATTTTAAATGAAATTGTCAAGAGCATATGGAGAAATATTAGTAACTCATACCGGAGAAATATGACATAAAATGGTTTCATTAGGTCCAAATGTGTCAGCGAAACAAAACAAATGCATTCTGTATCGTGTGATGACCACACGATTCTCGTTGCGCGTCGATAGAACTGGCGGCTAGTCGCGACGCTCCCGGAGATATATGAGCCCAAATCTCGGTAACGAAGTTCGATATCATTCTGATCTCAACTTTAAAAATAATTTCAATATGTTAGCTTCTTTTCATCGCCAACGATGTATGACCTAACGTAAACCATACGTAAAGTAGCCAGCGACCACATTTTTCATTGTACACAATTCAAATTTTATGCAGTAGGTTACTTGTAAATTAAGTATCGGGATAACTGTGACGAATATCGGAAAAATAGACACCTCATTATCAAGCTGTGATGTGAAACTGTAAGATACGCAAACATCAATTTTTTGTGCCTTTTACTTTCCTCACAATTGATAGAGAAGTAATATACAGCGAAAAAAACACGCAAAACTGGAAGAGATACTTTTCAATTTTTTAAAGTAAAAGGAGAATCTGTATCGAAAAACTAACTCTGGGAGCCGATGTAACTTTGTTGCATTAACATACAGTATTTTTTACAGCAAGAAAATCGGAATTCTTATTTTTCTTATGTATTTGAATCCGCCGCCGCCGGCCGCAGCTTGGGAAACGGCGACGACTCCAGTCGTCTTGCGGCCGTGCCGCCGTCTGCCAGGGTGGGAAAAGAGGAGGGGGCAGCGTCTTGCACAACGTAACTTAACCTGGTACTACACTGCCGCAACCTGCCGGCTGTCGCCACTGCCCCAGTCGACGACTGCACGCGAGCAGCACACGTGCAGCGCTGTGCGCTCATGAGCCGCGTGCAACGTTTGCCCGCCCCTGACTTAAACCTAACTAACCTAAGGACATCAGACACATCCATGGCCGAGGCAGGATTCGAACCTGCGACCGTAGCGGTCGCGCGGTTACAGACTGAACCGCTCGGTCACAACGGCCGGCTTACACACAGAGAGCCTGTAAGGCGTCTGCACGTGATAGAGGCCTGCTTGTACAGCATGTGGTTTCTGCTTTCCAAGAGCGCAACTGTGTAGGAACCACTGTTTTCATGCAGTACGGGACAACACCTCACGTCCTGCATTGCCGACACTTTCGCAGTTACGGACGGCTACAGTGGCAGCAGGGCTCGCTAGTTCTGCAGGGCACTCCCAGCAACTCGCGGAGTCCGTGCCGGGCAACAGCAGGTCCGGCGCGGTATTGGGGGGGCGTCCCGTGCCTTGTGCCGCCTTAGTGTACCACTAAACAGCACAGAACCTTTTCAGATTGTTTTTGAAGTGTCGGCAGACGTGCCAACACTGTTTTGTTGGAGGAGACCGAAATGCACGCTGTAAGCTCACGCAGGCTGGCGTGTGGTCTGAAACAGGATACGTAATGAATGCTATAAAGAAAAGTACGTAGCTGCTGGAATACTTAACTTTAATCCACATTTGTAGAACATTGCTCTTGGTGATACAGAAGTATTATAGCAATTGAATACGGCGCCTTGCTAGGTCGTAGCAAATGTAGCTGAAGGCTATGCTAACTATCGTCTCGGCAAATGAGAGCGTAATTCTCAGTGAACCATGGCTAGCAACGTCGGCTGTACAACTGGGGCGAGTGCTAGTACGTCTCTCTCTAGACCTGCCGTGTGGCGGCGCTCGGTCTGCAATTACTGACAGTGGCGACACGCGGGTCCGTCGTATACTAGCGGACCGCGGCCGATTTAAAAGCTACCACGTAGCAAGTGTGGTGTCTGGCAGTAACACCACAGTTTTAAACCGTTAGGTGTAAGCAAAAGATTATTTCTTCATACATGCACAGTTTTCCTAAATTTCACACTTAATCAGGAATACACGAACAGTTTAACATCCCGTCGACATCCATGTTATTAGTGAGTGCGCACAGCCTCAGAGTGCTTCGAGGATCCGGAAGGAAATCGACCGTGCCCTTTCAAGGGCACCATTCCAGTATTTGCCTGGAGAGATTTAGGAAAATCACTCAGGTCACGAGTCTGGATAGCCAGCCACAGATCTGAACCATCGTCCTACCGAACGCGAGTTCAGTGTGCTGACCTCTTTCACAGGAACAAGCCGTCAGACCAAATACTAACAAAGCCAGAACTTACAAATCAGTAAGAGGCCCACACTGGGGCTGTGGCGAGACAGGCCCTCGTTACGGGCGCACGCAGAGTGGGCGCTAAAAGAAAGAAAGAAAGAAAGAGAACGTTCTTTTCATGTCCCTGTCATCTGCTCGCGGGAAGACGCCTTTCTCTATGCCTGCACGACGTTGCCACTTGGCTGGCTGGTCGAATGATGTGATGTGCTGACTACCTACATCCACGTCTACATACATATTCCGCAAATGACCGTACGGTGCATGGCGGAGTATACCCTGTAACACTACAATTCATTTCATTTCCTGTTCTACACGGAAATAGGCGAGGGAGGGAAAAACCATTGTCTATATGCCTCCGTTGTTGTTGGGTCTTCAGTCCTGAGACTGGTTTGGTGCAGCTCTCCATGCTACTCTATCCTGTGCAAGCTTCTTCATCTCCCAGCACCTACTGCAACCTACATCATTCTGAATCTGTTTGGTGTGTTCATCTCTTGGTCTCCCTCTACGATTTCTACCTTCCACGCTGCCCTCCAACACTAAATTAGTGACCCTTTGATGCCTCAAAATATGTCCTACAAAACGATTCCGTCTTCTAGTTAAATTGTGCCACAAATTTCTCCTCTCCCCAATTCTATTCAATACCTCCCCATTATTTATGTCATCTACCCATCTAATCTTTAGCATTCTTTTGTAGCACCACATTTCCAAAGCTTCCATTCTCTTCTTGTCTAAACTATTTACCGTTCACGTTTCACTTCCGTACACTCCATACAAATACTTTCAGAAACGACTTCCTGACATTTAAATCTATACTCGATGTTAACAAATTCCTCTTCTTAAGAAACGCTTTCCTTCCCATTGCCTGTCTACATTTTATATCCTCTCTACTTCGACCATCACCAAACAGCAAAACTCAGTGAGTACTTTAAGCATCTCATTTCCTAATCTAATTCCTTCAGGATCACCCGTTTTAGTTCTACTACATTCCATTATCCTCGTTTTGCTTTTGTTGATGTTCATCTTATATCCTCCTTTCAAGACACTATCCATTCCGTTCAACTGCTCTTCCAGGTCCTTTGCTGTCTCTGACAGAATTACAATGTCGTCGGCGAACCTCAAAGTTTTATTTCTTCTCCATTGATTTTAATTCCTACTCCGAATTTTTCTTTTGTTTCCTTTACTGCTTGCTCAATATACGGACTGAATAACATCGGCGAGAGACTACAACCCTGTCTCACTTCCTTCCCAACTACTGCTTTCCCTTCATGTCCCTCGACTCTTATAACTGCCATCTGGTTTCTGTACAAATTGTAAATAGCCTTTCGCTCCCTGAATTTTACCCTTACCACCTTCAGAGTTTGAAAGAGAGTATTGCAGTCAACATTGTCAAAAGCTTTCTCTAAGTCTACAAATGCTAGAAACGTAGGCTTGACCTTCCTTAACCTATCTTCTAAGTTAAGTCGTAGGGTCAGTATTGCCTCACGTGTTCCAACATTTCTACGGAATCCAAATTGATCTTCCCCGAGGTCGGCTTCTACCAGTTTTTTCATTCTTCTGTAATGAATTTGTGTTAGTATTTTGCAGCCGTGGCTTATTAAACTGATAGTTCGGTAATTTTCACACTTGTCAATATCTGCTTTCTTTGGGATTGGAATTATTAATTCTTCTTGAAGTCTGAGGGTATTTCGCCTGTCTCATATATCTTTCTCACCAGATGATAGAGTTTTGTCAGGGCTGGCTCTCCCAAGGCTGTCAGCAGTTCTAATGGAAAGTTGTCTATTCCCAGGGCCTTGTGTCGACTTAGATCATTCAGTGCTCTGTCAAATTCTTCACGCAGTATCATGTATCCCATTTCATCTTCACCTACGTCCTCTTCCATTTCCATAATATTACCCTCGAGTATATCGCCCTTGTACCGACCTTCTATATACTCCTTCCACCTTTCTGCATTTCCTTCCTTGTTTAGGACTGGTTTTCCATCTGTTTCAATGTTACAGAATTGTTTTTCCAACTTCGCTTTAACTTGCATTCTCCTACATTCAGAGCTAACTGCCATTCATCACGGCAACTAGAAATTCCCCGAGTGGAGTTTGCTGGTCTCCCATCCGGCGCCTCCCCGGGTGGCGGATAGGGGAACGCTCACGAGATATGGTGGGTACCGGGGAAATAAAATACCCAGGGTGGAGCAAAACAAGCAACTGCAGCCTTGTAGTGTGATATTGGCTTATCAAAGACTATAGGAAGAAAACCTTGAGTAAAAACTACCTGGTCCTCCGGGTTGGGGGTTGTGCAGTAGGCCAGCTCCTCTCTCACATAAAAACATAAAAATGCTAAAAAACCTAATAATATGCCTCGGAAACATTGAAACTTTGAACGACGAACTGTCGATGAGAAACTGAAAATGATGTTTGGATGCTGGAATGTGCAAGGTATTTCCACTAAAATAAATTTACTGCCTGCAGAACTTGACATGTTCAACATGGATGTTGTCGTACTCTCTGAAACAAAGAAGAAAGGCCAAGGAGAAGAAGAGCTGGATAATTATTTACATATCTGGAGTGGGGTATCAAAAGCAGTAAGAGCCAAAGCAGAAGTCCTCATTATGATAAAGAAATCATGGAAAAAAGAGAATCACAAATTGGACATTCATCAATCAACTCATAATAAAAAAATAATAAAAAATATTGAAATGGCATTATTTGCTAGGGAAGTTGTGATTATTGGCGTATATGCACCCACGAACGACACAAAAGATAAGGAGAAAGATACATTCTGGGCCACCCTCAGGGAGACTATTGAAAAAATCCCAAGAAGAAAGGAACAGATTATTATGGAAGACATGAATGGAAGGATAGGAATTAGAGAATCCTGTGGAATAGTAGGAAAACATGGAGAGGACGAATATAATGACAACTGGGAACGATTGATTGCAATTTGTTAACAATTTGATCTAAAAATTATCAACCCATTTTTCAAACAGAAGGACATTCATAAATATACTTGGCAACAGAACACTAATGAACTTAGTCCTATAATAGATTATATTATCATTAGGCAAACAAGTAGTTTCAAGGCAGTAGACGTAAGATCTTATTGAGGAGCCAGTGTGTATCAGACCACTATCTAGTAAAAACGAAATCACGATATCTTTTTGGTCATGGACGAATGCAAGGAATGATACAAGTAACATAAATAAAACCAACAAGACTGAGAAAGATGAAAATTTATTTTTTAATATTGATAGCCTACAAGACGAAAGTATCAGAACACTCTTTGCGGCCAGGATGGAAAGGAAACTGGTTGAATCATTTGAAGGAAGTACGGAGGAAATATATGACTATATAAAAACTAATGTGAAAATCATAGCAACAGAGGTGTTGGGTAAAAAAGATAGCAACCACAACGGTGGTCGGAGGAAATAGAGGTCCTCGTTAGAGAAAAACGAAATGCGTTCCTTCAGTGGTTGAATGATAGATCAGAAGAAACAAGATCAATATACAAAGAAAAGAAGAATGAGGTGATGAAAAAAATAAGGATGGCAAAAAATGAAGCATGGGAAAGAACATGTGCCAAGGTTAATAGCAAATTAGGATTTGGGAGAGCAAAAGAAGCATGGTCAGTATTAAAAGGTCTTCGACAAGATATAAAAAGCAAAACCAATCTCCAACTGATAACACAAAACGAATGGGAAGAGTATTTCCAAAAATTATTAAATGAGGACAGAGAAGAATATCTAGAAGAAGGAACAGGGGAAGAAACTGGACATGAAGATAGTGAGATCCAGATTTTAGAAAGTGAAGTACTTCAGGCGTTGAGAACAGGAAAGAATGGTAAAGCACCGGGACTGGGCAATATCAATCTGGAGTGTGTGAAATATGGTGATGACAAAATTGTGAAACTGATAACACAACTCTTCAACAAAATGATAGAAGGAGATTCAATACCCAATGAGATGAATCTAGGTTACATTAATACCATATTTAACAAAGGAGATAGCAAAATTTGTTAAAACTATCGCGGAATTTGTGTTACAAACACATTAATGAGATGTAACTCTTCAGGCTTTCCCGGCGATCTAATGACATGTTGGGTTGTCGGGTGTTCTGCCGGATATCAGCGTCGTACTTGCACGATATTTCGGTCACGTAGCTCTTGTCCTTCATCAGGTGCGACCTGAGACTGACCATGACACGAGTTACGTGGCCGAAATATCGTGCAAGTACGACGCTGATATCCGGCAGAACACCCGACAACCCAAGATGTCACATTAATGAGAATTTTTGCGAAAGTAATTAAAAACAAACTGGAAAAATATTTAGGACCCAAGAAGAACAATGTGGTTTCACGGCTGAGAGATCATGTGTAGACTATCTTTTCAAATTACGACAGATTTTGGAGGATAGGAAAAAATAAAAAAATATACGATTAATTTTCATAGATCTAGAAAAAGCATATGATAATGTTCCAAGAAAATTACTTTGGAGAGCACTACGTATGCCAAACATAAACCCTTCCTTGATTAAAATAACACAACAGATGTATAAAGATAACATTCGCCAAGTGAAACTTGGTAATAAACTTTGACAGAAATTTAGAACAAGCAAAGGCCTTTTACAGGGCTGTCCCATGTCACCATCATTATCTGAAACATATGTAGTTATTAGCCTTAGAATATGGTCTCGTAAATGTTATAGTATGGGATTACAAATAAGAGATGGAGTTAACCTACATCATTTATTGTTTGCTGATGATCAAGTAGTCGTAGCACAAGATGGGGAGACCTGGACAATTAACCTGAAGCACATTAAAAAATTACAAGCTCTAGAGACGGACTTCTTGAGAAGATCGGCAAGACTCTCTCGCAAAGAGAAGATAAGGAACACCGAAATAAGAAGGAGAATGGAAATAAAAGAAAGAATATATGACGTAATGGACAGGAAGAAATTACAGTGGTACGGGCATGGAGAAAGCCAGAATACCAGAATTGATGCTGGAGTGGGAACCGGAGGGGAGAAGAAGAAGAGGACGACGTGTGACCGCCTGGCTCCAGAATGTGCAGCACACAATGAGGAGAAAGGGCGCAGGGGAAGTGGACACAAAAGATCGAAACATCTGGAGGAATATTTTGAGAATATAGTCTAAGAACGGTTATTGTTGTATTGTAATTTCCAAGTAAATTATTATGTTGGAGGTAAGCCTCTGTAATGAGGAAAAGCTCAAAATAATAATAAAAAACTAGAAATTCTGTCAGTCACCTTACCCTGCTACCCCCCCCTCACCTTCCCGTACACCACAGCAGCCGGCCGGGGTGGTCTAGCGGTTCTAGGCGCTCAGTCCGGAACCGCGTGACTGCTACGGTCGCAGGTTCGAATCCTGCCTCGGGCATGGATGTGTGTGATGTCCTTAGGTTAGTTAGGTTTAAGTAGTTCTAAGTTCTAGGGGACTTATGACCACAGATGTTAAGTCCCATAGTGCTCAGAGCCAGTTGAACCATTTGAGCACCACAGTAAACAGCCACAGCTTGCTTGATCCTCATGCTGGCCGTCAGATCATTTGCGTACAGTAAGCTGAGAATAAGAGCTGTCCTGTCAGAATTTCGCGTTACACCCCTAACAATAGCCTTGTGTCTGATGAACAATCGGCATCGAGGACAACGTACAGGTTTGTACTACTTAAAAGGTCTTCGAGCCACTGACGCATCTGGAAACCTAGTCCGGATTGTCATACCTTCGTTACCTATCTGTTTGGTCCTAAGTTTGCTGAGGATAGCGTGTCTAGAGCTTCGCAGATCCAAAATACTGCTGAGGTTCTAGTAGTAAGAGAGGCACTGAGATACGTATTGCATAAGAGCAATGATGTTCTGACAGTAAAGGATTGGCGAAGCGCCACCGAAAAACTAGAATATCTGCGCTGGGACTCGAAAACGAACTGTTGGCTCTTCGATGTACAATAAATGATCCGTGAGTGCGGCAAACAAAAGAGAACAGTGCAGCTTTCCTGGGTCAAAGGGCATTCCGGAATTGTCTGCCAATTAGCAGAGTGTAGCCTCACCGAAGGAATACATTTCTTTGCACGACGGCCTTGTTTAGACTCCGCGCACACTGTTACTAAAGAGGTATCTGATGGCTGGACAGTTTGGGAAACCTCCCATTGACGAAAGGACGAAGCTTGGCACGGATTCAACAATGCATTCGAAAGAACATGGTATGCAAAATTAAAAATTTTCACGACGACATACAACATCGCTTGTAAAAATACGGAATGGACACGAGTGTTATCCAGCACGTCTCTCCATATTGCGAAGAGGAAGGAGATCTAAAAGACGTTCAGCTTGGCCGTTCCCTCTGCCTCGGTGTCTCCGCGGAGTGGTGTGGTGTGGTGTGGGTGCGTGGCTGACTCCCCCCCCCCCCCTCCACACACACACACACACACAGCTGATTCCCCCACCACGCGCCACGCGGACGCCGGTAACGGTGAACGGCACGGCGGCGCTCGCGTAACGGGAGCGCCACACACCACACACCACACACACGCAGCGTACACGTGCGTGCGACGGACCGCCATGCTGCGTATACGCACTCAGACCTTTCGGATTAGTGACAACGAATAAATTTTGTACACGAGTAGCGACTGCTTTCAAAAACCGATTAGCCAGTCGAGTGTTTTTCTGTCAGTCGGTTTTTTCTGTGCGCTGAAACAACTAAATGAAAGTATCGAGCTTGTATGCGTGGCCAGCCTTCATAGCAAGCGCGGAAATATTTGTCTTGTTAATAAAACCGCCTTTTCTTGCTGTAGCTAGAATTTATTTTTTCCCACTCGCGTTTCGTCTTTTTCACTCTAGGGCATTTTCAGTAGGATCTAGAACGATACAGTTTTGTTATTCTCGATTATCAAACCGTTCACGTCGCGTTTTTATGTAAATAAGTAATTACTTACAGTTTGATGGCGCCTGCGTTTCCTCATATCTGCTCTGGAGGTCGCACTATCCCTTCATTACCGAAACATAAGCACATTTTTATATTTCGAACTTTTTTTTTTACGCTGTTCACCACGTTTACCCTTACTTTTCTAATGTTCGCCGATAACATTGTAATTCTGTCAGAGACAGCAAAGGACTTGGAAGAGCAGTTGAACGGAATGGATGGTGTCTTGAAGGGAGGATATAAGATGAACATCAACAAAAGCAAAACGAGGATAATGGAATGTAGTCGAATTAAGTCGGGTGATGCTGAGGGAATTAGATTAGGAAATGAGACACTTAAAGTAGTAAAGGAGTTTTGCTATTTGGGGAGCAAAATAACTGATGATGGTCGAAGTAGAGAGGATATAAAATGTAGACTGGCAATGGCAAGGAAAGCGTTTCTGAAGAAGAGAAACTTGTTAACATCGAGTATAGATTTAAGTGTCAGGAAGTCGTTTCTGAAAGTATTTGTAGGGAGTGTAGGCATCCATGTATGGAAGTGAAACATGGACGATAAATAGTTTAGACAAGAAGAGAATAGAAGCTTTCGAAATGTGGTGCTACAGAAGAGTGCTGAAGATTAGATGGGTAGATCACATAACTAATGAGGAAGTATTGAATAGGATTGGGGAGAAGAGAAGTTTGTGGCACAACTTGACCAGAAGAAGGGATCGGTTGGTAGACCATGTTCTGAGGCATCAAGGGATCACCAATTTAGTATTGGAGGGCAGCGTGGAGGGTAAAAATCGTAGGGGGAGACCAAGAGATGAATACACTAAGCAGATTCAGAAGGATGTAGGTTGCAGTAGGTACTGGGAGATGAAGAAGCTTGCACAGGATAGAGTAGCATGGAGAGCTGCATCAAACCAGTCTCAGGACTGAAGACCATAACAACAACAACTACCCTTTTGCCGCTCGTTACAGATATTAGTTCGAAAACTAGTGGCAAAAGAATAATAGTACACCACGAAAATAAGGCTAACATGGTGAACAGCGTGAAAGAAAAAGTTCGGGATAGAAGTAAAGTGGTAGTGCGACCTCCAGAGCAGATGAGAGGAAAGACAGATGACAACAAACTGCAAGTTTTGTGTCGCCTCTTTACTTTGTCTTTGACCTCTCTGCTGAAAGCTCGCCTGCTCTAGTGCTTACTATCGATCTTCTCGCAGTCTCTTCGCCAACACGACTGCTGCCGAAAGCACAGTAAGTATCTACTCATTTTTTAAAAAAAGCGACGTGGCCGGTTGACAATCTAAAAATAACATATCAAAACAAACTGTATCGTCCTAGATCTCACTGAAGATACCTTGAGTGAAAAAAGGCGAAACGTTGTGGGAGAAATGAATTACAGTTGCGGCAAGAAAAGGCAGTTTTATTTACAAAACAAATATGAAAGAAAGTAGTCTGTGGACATGCCAGTGTATGAATGTTTTCCACTCAGTGTCTGCGTTTACAAAGACCCTACACGAACATTGACTAAGGAACCAAGTTTTTCAGATACTAGTACAGTATTTTACTTCAAAGAGTGGCCAGTGAAATGCAAATTTCTAAAAATGAACTGTTTTCAGAATCCATATATTTATTTACTTAAATACCAAATTTTCACATTTTTGGCATTAAATATGTACGAGGTGCATTCAAGTTCTAAGGCCTCCGATTTTTTTTCTAATTAACTACTCCCCCGAAATCGATGAAACTGGCGTTACTTCTCGACGTAATCGCCCTGCAGACGTACACATTTTTCACTACGCTGACGCCATGATTCCATGGCAGCGGCGAAGGCTTCTTTAGGAGTCTGTTTTGACCACTGGAAAATCGCTGAGGCAATAGCAGCACGGCTGGTGAATGTGCGGCCACGGAGAGTGTCTTTCATTGTTGGAAAAAGCCAAAAGTCACTAGGAGCCAGGTCAGGTGAGTAGGGAGCATGAGGAATCACTTCAAAGTTGTTATCACGAAGAAACTGTTGCGTAACGTTAGCTCGATGTGCGGGTGCGTTGTCTCGGTGAAACAGCACACGCGCAGCCCTTCCTGGACGTTTTTGTTGCAGTGCAGGAAGGAATTTGTTCTTCAAAACATTTTCGTAGGATGCACCTGTTACCGTAGTGCCCTTTGGAACGCAATGGTTAAGGATTACGCCCTCGCTGTCCCAGAACATGGACACCATCATTTTTTCAGCACTGGCGGTTACCCGAAATTTTTTTGGTGGCGGTGAATCTGTGTGCTTCCATTGAGCTGACTGGCGCTTTGTTTCTGGATTGAAAAATGGCATCCACGTCTCATCCATTGTCACAACCGACGAAAAGAAAGTCTCATTCAGGCTGTCGTTGTGCGTCAACATTTCTTCGCAACATGCCACATGGGCAGCCATGTGGTCGTCTGTCAGCATTCGTGGCACCCACCTGGGTGACACTTTTCGCATTTTCAGGTCGTTATGCAGGATTGTCTGCACAGAACCCACAGAAATGCCAGCTCTGGAGGCGATCTGTTCAACGGTCATTCGGCGATCCCCCAAAACAATTCTCTCCACTTTCTCGATCATGTCGTCAGACCGGCTTGTGCGAGCCCAAGGTTGTTTCGGTTTGTTGTCACACGGTGTTCTGCCTTCATTAAACTGTCGCACCCACGAACGCACTTTCGACACATCTATAACTCCATCACCACATGTCTCCTTCAACTGTCGATGAATTTCAATTGGTTTCACACAACGCAAATTCAGAAAACGAATGATTGCACGCTGTTCAAGTAAGGAAAACGTCGCCATTTTAAGTATTTACAACAGTTCTCATTCTCGCCGCTGGCGATAAAATTCCATCTGCCGTACGGTGCTGCCATCTCTGGGACGTATTGACAATGAACGCGGCCACATTTTAAAACAATGTGCATGTTTCTATCTCTTTCCAGTCCGGAGAAAAAAAATCGGAGGCCTTAGAACTTGAATGCGCCTCGTATATTTAGTTGGTTTAAAAATTTAATAACTGTTGCTACATGATAAATTTATATTTATGTACGTTAACAATAATTTTTTTAATTTAAGTTTACTGAGACATGGTGTACACCGATAATTCTATTTTGGTAAATGTTGTGGTGCTCAACACAAAGCAAAATGGTTCAAATGGCTCTGAGCATTATGGGACTCAACATCTTAGGTCATAAGTCCCCTAGAAGTTAGAACTACTTAAACCTAACTAACCTAAGGACAGCACACACACCCATGCCCGAGGCAGGATTCGAACCTGCGACCGTAGCAGTCCCGCGGTTCCGGACTGCAGCGCCAGAACCGCTAGACCACCGCGGCCGGCAACACAAAGCATATAAAACACAATTTTTCCAGTTGTTTGGTGACGCACTTTGCCAGAAATATTTGTCATCATTTCTAAATTTTCTCTGAATTTCTTCAGTTAATGTAGTTTCATAATACGAATCATCTTTGCAGATGCTGTACTTCGGATTCAATTTGTCTTCATTATATTTTATCCAGTCATATGATTTCCTTCGTTCCCGCGCTACTGAACGTTTCGGCATTCTGAGCAAGACACAAAGTTCACTAGTAAGGAAACGCCTATTCATAAACACGGACGAAAAACTGAGCAGCTGCTTCTTGACACTCAGTAAAAGCACATATCGCTGCGGCAGTAACACGGGCGATAACAGAGTGCAGTCAACAATGATGATTTAACAATAGCGAAACGAAGGAATGTTTCGTCCGTTCAGAACTAAGAGCGCCGAGCTGCGGCGACCGCTCTCTTCCGGTTGCTCCCGCAGACTGGTTTCACTCAAAATAATGAATGAGTAATTGAACCAATACGTAAGACTGCAAAGGAATTAGCCGACTGTTTACTTACAAACGACTGAATCGCTTTTGTTCTCATCACTAGACAGCACTACAGCACGTAGCTATCTGAAAAACGGTGGTATTTGAAAGTACCTCTAGACGGGCAGTGTTTCACAGCTACGTTTGCCGCTGAAGTGTTGCCCTCAACATTGCTGCAATGTAGCCGTAACGCACGGAAATACTGCGGTACGGCTTGGCAATATTGTTGATAGCGCAGGTTCTTGCAAGTAGTTGCCGAGATATTGCTGGCGTATTGGGGGTGTAGTCAAACAAGGTTGGAAAATACTCCGCATGGCACGGCCATATCTGGCTCCGTCGTCGTCCCTAAATACTTCCCTCTCTCTGTCAACCTTGCTTCCACTTTCTCACGACGACAATCCCTGCAGTGTCAATTTACGTAATCCGAGTAATGAAAGATAATTTCACTTCACTGCGAAAGATGCTGCGCACTTGATTTGCTTCTTGGCTGCAAGAATGTAGAAGTGGGCAGATAAATTTGATACGAATCGGTTTTTTTTTTAAATTTGTGTTACAGATAGAAAACCCATGAAGTCAATATCGCACATGAAATGTTGTTAGTTTCGTTTTATTACTAGTTTCGGCTAGCAGTCTATTCCAGATGATAAAACATTCTTGAATGGGGCTGGTGTCATTGCAGCTCCATACATCGTTAAAATCGTTCTTAAATTGACAACATCCATACATGACACGGTTAAAAACAACTTTTCATCGTTTGTGCCCAGTGTTATTGAACAAAGATCGCAAAGCAAAGGCGTTATGTCGTCATAACTTAGTATCTGACACAGTCAGTATTTACATCATCCCGTAGCAGAGATTATATTTACACTCTAAGAAAAAAAAAAAAAAAAAAGGATGAGCCATGAAGGAACTATGCAAATGGGACGGAAATACACTCCTGGAAATTGAAATAAGAACACCGTGAATTCATTGTCCCAGGAAGGGGAAACTTTATTGACACATTCCTGGGGTCAGATACATCACATGATCACACTGACAGAACCACAGGCACATAGACACAGGCAACAGAGCATGCACAATGTCGGCACTAGTACAGTGTATATCCACCTTTCGCAGCAATGCAAGCTGCTATTCTCCCATGGAGACGATCGTAGAGATGCTGGATGTAGTCCTGTGGAACGGCTTGCCATGCCATTTCCACCTGGCGCCTCAGTTGGACCAGCGTTCGTGCTGGACGTGCAGACCGCGTGAGACGACGCTTCATCCAGTCCCAAACATGCTCAATGGGGGACAGATCCGGAGATCTTGCTGGCCAGGGTAGTTGACTTACACCTTCTAGAGCACGTTGGGTGGCACGGGATACATGCGGACGTGCATTGTCCTGTTGGAACAGCAAGTTCCCTTGCCGGTCTAGGAATGGTAGAACGATGGGTTCGATGACGGTTTGGATGTACCGTGCACTATTCAGTGTCCCCTCGACGATCACCAGTGGTGTACGGCCAGTGTAGGAGATCGCTCCCCACACCATGATGCCGGGTGTTGGCCCTGTGTGCCTCGGTCGTATGCAGTCCTGATTGTGGCGCTCACCTGCACGGCGCCAAACACGCATACGACCATCATTGGCACCAAGGCAGAAGGGACTCTCATCGCTGAAGACGACACGTCTCCATTCGTCCCTCCATTCACGCCTGTCGCGACACCACTGGAGGCGGGCTGCACGATGTTGGGGCGTGAGCGGAAGACGGCCTAACGGTGTGCGGGACCGTAGCCCAGCTTCATGGAGACGGTTGCGAATGGTCCTCGCCGATACCCCAGGAGCAACAGTGTCCCTAATTTGCTGGGAAGTGGCGGTGCGGTCCCCTACGGCACTGCGTAGGATCCTACGGTCTTGGCGTGCATCCGTGCGTCGCTGCGGTCCGGTCCCAGGTCGACGGGCACGTGCACCTTCCGCCGACCACTGGCGACAACATCGATGTACTGTGGAGACCTCACGCCCCACGTGTTGAGCAATTCGGCGGTACGTCCACCCGGCCTCCCGCATGCCCACTATACGCCCTCGCTCAAAGTCCGTCAACTGCACATACGGTTCACGTCCACGCTGTCGCGGCATGCTACCAGTGTTAAAGACTGCGATGGAGCTCCGTATGCCACGGCAAACTGGCTGACACTGACGGCGGCGGTGCACAAATGCTGCGCAGCTAGCGCCATTCGACGGCCAACACCGCGGTTCCTGGTGTGTCCGCTGTGCCGTGCGTGTGATCATTGCTTGTACAGCCCTCTCGCAGTGTCCGGAGCAAGTATGGTGGGTCTGACACACCGGTGTCAATGTGTTCTTTTTTCCATTTCCAGGAGTGTAGGTAGATGTGATGAACACGTAAAGACAAAAAAATGATTACAGTTTCAGAAAAATTGAAACATTTATTCGAGAGAACGAGCTTGGAAAATTGAACAAGGCAAAACGCATTGATCTACCTGTGGCCCTTATGCACGCAGTTATCGACTTTGAACAGACTGACAGAGACGCTGGAACCGACAGAGTTGTCGGATGTCCTCCAGAGAGGCGTCACGCCAAATTCTGTACAACTGGCGCTTTGGATCGTCAAAATCCCGAGATCGTTGCAGGGCACTGTCCGTCACGCTGCATACGTTCTCAACTCGGGAGAGATCCGGCAGCCTTGCTGGCCTATAAAGCGTTTGGCGAGCTGTAGAAACTCTAACCGTGTGTGGGCGGGCATTGTCTTGCTGAAATGTAACCGAAGGTTGACCTGCCATGAAGGACAACAAGAAGTGGCGGACAACATCGTCCGTGTTCCACTGTGCTGTGAGTGTGCCGCGGATGACTATGAGAGGTGACATGAGCCCCCTCTCATATTTCTATCTTACCATTCTCCTCTCTAATTGCATGCAGTGAAAAGTCGCTATTCCTTCACACGCGGACTTCCCACGCAGCGTCTCTCGTCTCCCGGGTGGTCGAGTGACAGGCGGGCTCTGACTTTGAAAGGGTAAGCCGACAGGTGTGAGGGAGTCGAGTGAATGCTTTCCAGACGCCGACATTGTCAAGAGGCACGCCCGCAGGGCCTGAAGTAGCGGCTGGGCTAGAGGTTCCGTTACTT
This sequence comes from Schistocerca cancellata, assembly GCF_023864275.1. Taxonomy (NCBI): domain Eukaryota; kingdom Metazoa; phylum Arthropoda; class Insecta; order Orthoptera; family Acrididae; genus Schistocerca; species Schistocerca cancellata. Next base: position 211,380,816 of record NC_064635.1, read on the forward strand.
CGCAGAAACTTAGCGAAAACACTTTCTGACGGGCTACCAGCGAGGCTTGGGAATGACTTGTGTACCCAGGCAGCTGTGGCGGGAAAATTCCCGCGCTTTCTGCAAAATAGTAACTGTGATTGGCTTGCTCAGGGCATAGCTCTGTGACGTAGCAAGATCGGCGCAGAAATTGGCGCCAAGAATCTCCATTGGTGGAATGGTAGTGTTCCGGCAATGGAGTGGAATTTTCCGCCGGTTTTCGAGTTGCTGATAGGAACGTTTAACCACGGGCACTGTCGTGGGGGCGGGAATGTTCTGTGTTCGGCCTGTACGGGTGCTCTTGTGAGTAGTCGGCTCTCGCCTTTCGGTCGAGGACGTCGAAGCAACCAGCCATCGCCGCCGGTGCGCCAGATCGTATTCTGGCAGTTAAGAAGACAGTTTGGTAAGGTATGTCCGCAGCACCGGCAGACAGGGATTTTCCTAGGTGATAATCAGAGCTCAGCAGAGCCTGCCTGTGCGTCTTTTACTAACTTTGTTCTGTCTTGGGTAGCAGCAATTAATGTTGGGTTGGCTATGTGTTTTCTCTAATATTTGAGTTGCAAGGAATTGGCTGCACATACCACTTCGTCATAATCCTCACAATCTAGTTTAGGGACAACTTCACATTCACAGCGTTTGTTTGAGTATCCAATTTGAGCCAATTTGATGTATTATAAAAGAATTCACGTGTTTTTGTTTATTATTTTGTGTTTAGTCTTAATAAATCATATTGTTATTTTGGACAGAACTTTCATTCTGTTAATCGGTAGAGCAACGCTATCATTCCTCACTATGTTAATGAAACCTTCGTTTATTTAACTTAACTATCAAATTAAATTATTGCAGGTGCCAAACTCTCTTCTACTCCACTGGCAGGGTTGATTAGAGTCAGTTCGCGTATTTTTTTTTTATCCTTGTGCAACAGCAAAAGTCGGAGTTAGAATAGGGGGGGCTTAGAGCATCATTTACATATGTAGATTCTAGAAGAATTTAATGTTAAATACACTGCTGGCCCCGGCACCTCGCAACTATCAAAGGGGTGCCGCACTATCAAAAGAAATGCCACCCCACACCGCCAGGCTCGGTTGTCGAGCCGCATGCCGGGTGACGTTCGCTGCTGGTACGCCGCCGATGTCGGGGCTTCCCCGGCACGTCTTTCGCCTGGAACCTCACTGACTGGAGTAGAACTGTCTGCGGCGATGAGTCACTCTTCCAACTGAGCCCCGATGACCGGCGAAGACGAGACGATGTGAATACTGATTGTGTCATTTACCACGTTTAAAGGCGTAACGCCTTTGTTTTATGATTATTGTTCAATTACACTGGCCACGAACGATGAAAGTTGTTTTTAACTATGTCATGTATGGATGCTGTCGTTTTAAGAAAGAATTTAACGATGTTTGAGGCCGTAATGGTTGGTCGATTGGTTTAAAAGGAGGAGAAAGGGACCAAACTGCTACGTCACCGGTTGGGTTGTTTGGGCGAAGACAGCAAACAGCGAGGTCATCGGATTATGGAAGGATGGGGAAGGAAGTCGGCCGTGCCCTTTCAAAGGAACCATCTCGGCATTTGCCTGGAGCGATTTAGGGAAATCGCAGAAAACCTAAATCAGGATGACCGGACGCGGGATTCAACAGTTGTCCTCCCGAATGCGAGTCGAGTGTACTAAGCCCCAGTGGAACAATTACCCATGGGAAAGAAGAAAACAAAGAAGATGTACGGTACAATAACAGGAGAAAGGAAGAACGAGAAGAATGACAGAAGGACAACACACGTTACAATGGACAAAAGAGGACAAGAAAAACCACAGACAGACGCAAGAAACAGGGAGAAGAGATTAACAACAAGAAAGCAGATGACCATGGCTGGCTCACCATGTGAATAAAAAAGGAGAAGCCAGCCACTCTGCAACACACTGAAAGCTCCACCCTAAAAGCCCTAGGGCGGAGGACACAGACGAACAAAGGACATGCGCTAAAACTCAGATCAAATGATAAAACCCACCTTCACGAATAAAACGTAAAACTATTACTGCTGTTGAGGCATTGTCGCCCAACACCGAAGGCAGCGTGCTGGGAATGTTAAAAGTCTGCCGCAGAGCGGCTAAAAGTGGGCAGTCCAGCGAGAGGTGGGCGACTGTCATTTGGGAGCCACAGCGACACTGAGGTGGTCCTCGCGACGGAGGAGGTAACCATGTGTGAGCCACGTATGGCCAGTGCGGAGCCGACAAAGGACAACTGATACCCTGCGAGAATCCTGCAGGGAAGACTTCCACACATTCGCTGCCTCCTTAATGACACGCAGTTTGTTGTGCATACTATTATGTAACTCCATCTTTCAAAGCCGAAAAACTTTGCGGCGTAACACAGGGATGCCCATCCCCAGGAGCAGTTTCTGCGTAGCCTGTTTGTCCAGCCTACCAGCAAGTTCGTCGCCTGGGATTTCGAAGTGCCCTGGTGTCCACACAAGCACCACTGAACGACTGGACCGTTCCAGGGCAGGGGTGGACTCCTGGATGTTCTCTACCAAAGGATGGCGAGGATAGCACTGGTCGATAGCCCGTAAGCTGCTCGGGTAGTCAGAACAGAGAAGAAACTACTCACCAGAACAGGAACGGATGTACTGACGTGCACGCGATATGGCCATAATCTCTGCAGAGAATGCACTGCAGCCAGCGGGCAAGGAATGCTGTTAGATATGGCCACTATGGCCACAGGTGAAGTCAACATTACTATCTGCCATTGAGCCGTCGGTGTAAACAGCTTCAGACCCCAGAAGACGTCAAGAAACGAGAGGAAGTGACAGCGGAGAGCGGCGGTGTTAACGTAGTCTTTAGGCCACGCAAAAGGTCCAGAGGAGTCATCGGCCGAGGTGTACACCATGGGGGTGTAAGTGAATGGACCTCAAGTAGAGGTGGCAAAGGAAAGGACTCCATTTCGGAGACAGGGGATCGCACGCAAACCTCACTCGTGAGCGCTGGCCTGGGCCGCCGATGCGGGAGATCAACTGCCGCGAGTGGGTAATTCGGATGATGATGATGATGATGTTTGGTTTGTGGGGCGCTCAACTGCGTGGTTATCAGCGCCCGTACAATTACCCAATCTTTGCTCAGTCCAATTTCGCCACGTTCCTGGATGATGATGAAATGATGAGGACAACACAAACACCCAGTCATCTCGAGGCAGGTGAAAATCCCTGACCCCGCCGGGAATCGAACCCAGGACCCCTTGCTAGGGAAGCGAGAACGCTACCGCGAGACCACGAGCGGCGGACGGGTAATTCGGATGCTCAGCAGAACTAAGAATGTGTGCAGCACAACTGGCGAGGAGTTGTGCACGTCGGATCCGCAATGGATGGACTCCGGCCTCCACCAGGACACTGGGCACTGGACTCGTTCTGGAAGCTCCCGTCGCCAAGCGAACGCCGCAGTGGTGCACCGGCTCGAGCAAACGCGACGCTGGGGGCGCCGTCGAACCGTAAACCAGACTCCCATAGTTAAGGCGGTATCTAACAAGGGTTCTGCAGAAGCACAGAGCGATCTGCCCCCCAGTTGGTGTTGCTCAGGCAGCGGAGAGCATCGAGGTGCTGCCATCACTCCCGCCTAAGCTGACGAAGGTGAGGTAGGCAGGTCAATCGGGCGTCGAAAACCAGTCCTAAGAATCGATACCACTGCAGTGAGTGAATCATCATTAAGATAAAGTGCAGGTTCCAGACGAACAGTACGACGCCGACAGAAGTGTGTGTAACACACGACTTCGCAGCTGAAAACTGGAAGCTCATGACTGTACCTTGTGAATGGCTCCATGCAGGCGCCTCTCAGCAATTCCAGTACGGGAGGAGCAATTCGAAATGCACTAGTCATCCCCATACAGAGAAAGTGAGACCGACGAACCTAAAGCTGCAGCTAGGTTGTTAATGGCCACTAAAAATAGAGATACACCCAATACGGAGCCCTGCGGAACGCCATTCTCCTGAATACAAGGGGAACTATGGGAGGCACCAACCTGGACACGGAAAGTAAGCAGCGACAGGAAGTTTTGGATAAAAACCGGGAGCGGGCCCCCACTCATACAGTGTGGCAAGGATACGATGTCGCCAGGTCGTGTCTGGCGGAAGCCGCCCCGACATGGGGCCAGTAGTCCACGTGACTCCGGGACCCAAACCAACCGCCGACACGCCGTACGTTCCAGCAGCTTACAAAGTTATCAGTTGGTGAGGCTGATCGGCTGATAGCTATCCACATCAAGCGGACTTTTACCGGGTTTTAGCACCGGAATGATGGTGCTCTCCCGCCATTGCGATGGAAAGACGCCATCGCACCAGATCTAGTTGAAGATGACGAGGAGATGTCGCTTGTAGTCAGACGAGAGATGTTTAATCATCTGACTGTGGGTCCGATCCAGCTCAGGAGCTGTGTCGGGGCAATGTGCAAGGACGCTGTGGTGCTCCCACTCTGTAAATGGGGCGTTATAGGGCTCACTGCGACATGAAGTGAACGAGAGCACTTTCCACACGCCGTTTGAGGGTGCGAAAGGCTTGGGGGTAGTTCTCCGACGCAGAGGCTAGAGCATACTGCTCGTCAAGCTCCTCGGCAATCGCGTTTGCGTCGGTAGATAGCACGTCATTGATGTTAATGCCAGGGACACCTGTTGGGGTCTGGTACCCAAAAAAGACGTCTGATCTTCGTCCAGAGTTGAGAAGGTGACGAATGGCACCCAGTCGCCGACACGTACCTCTCCCAAAACTCCTCCTTCCGTCGTTTTATAAGCAGGTGAACACGGGCACGGAGCCGCTTAAAGGCTATTAGGTGCTTACGTCGCTGTAGAGCTCGCCGACGCTTTTTACTTGCCTCAGCGACTGCCGGCGACCACCGAGGCACTGTCTTTCGCCGGTGGCACGCTAAAGAACGAGGGATCGCGTTTTCCGCCGCAGAAAGTACCGTTGTAGTGACCTGCTCACTGGATCACTGCTGGATCACAACATCGATGGCACCATGTGGGGGAGATTTAACGGTGACAGCAGAGGTGAAGGCTACCCAGTCTGCCTTGTTTAAAGCACACCTGGGTAGGCGTCCGAGGGCATGACGCCAGGGGAGTGGCAGGAAGATGGGCAAGTGGTCACTACCACACAAGTCGTCATGCGCTCTTCAGTCCTGGGCTGCAAATTGATAAATCAATGGCCGAGTAACAACCATGAGCCACGCTGAATTGTGTGGCGGCTCCAGTATTTAAGAGGCAGAGGTGGAGTTGGGACAGAAAATTTTCGATATCTCGGCCATGGCCAGTAAGGATGGTGCTACCCCACAAGAGCTATGGGGCGTTAAAATCTCCCAAAAGTAGGAAAGGTTTAGGGAGCTGACCAATCAGTGCAGCCAATACGTTCAGGGGTACCGCACCATCTGGAGGGACATACACGTTGCTGGCAGTTATTTCCTGCATCGTCCATATCCTGACAGCCACAGCTTCAAGAGGAGTTTGAAGGGGTACTGGTTCACTACATACCGAGTTCAGGAAATAAACTCCACCTGACACTGTTATATTCGCTACGGTTTTTGTAATATCCCCTGTAGCCGCGAAGCGTAGAAGTCCGCACTGCCGGGAATCAGGATTGCTGGAGGGCAAAGCAGAAAGCAGGTGTAAAGCTTAACAATTGCCGTAGCTCAGTCAGTTGATGGAAAAAACCACCGCAATTCCACTGGAGGATGGCGTGATCGTGAGACTGGGAAGGCATGAAACGCTCAATGAGGCAGCCTACGCCTCAGAGTCACCTGCTGCCAACGACTTAGTTCCTGAACAGGCTATAACCATTTTGTCTGAGCGTCTGGCGAGGTCTATGACCTCAGCGGATGCCAGAATCTTTACCTCATCCTCATGCAGAGCTTGTAGGCAGCAGTGGTGGGTGCCACTGGCGGGTGCCATCTTTCCCACTAGCGGAAACCTGGGGTGACCCAAGGGACCCTATCCTAGCGAGAGGAACCGAAGAAGGCTTACGTTTCTCCAGCTGAGAAGTGGGACTGGTGTCCCCTATGGTTGGGGGGACAGTGCTCCTGAGGTAGGTGGTGAGGGAGCAACAAGGAGGCAAGTGCCCCCCGCCATGAAGGGTGCAGGTGTGGTATTCTGGCTCTGAGAGGCGACTGAACTCGCAGAACTGATGGAGCTATTACTGTTCTTGTAGTGGCGGCAAATTACCAGTTGGCCTCACTGTAGGTCAGTCAGTCGCCTCAGTGTAGGTCAGGCTGTCCAGGGTCTTGTTTCCATGATTTTCCTTTCTCACTGTAAAATCCTGTAGTCTGGTGAGCAAGGGAAATGATGCTCTGCACAGTTGAGACAGATGGGAGGTGGGGCACATGGAGTATTGGGATGGAATGGACGTACACAATCTCGAAATGTGATGCCGGAGGTACAGCGGGAAGACATATGCCCGAACTTCCGCCGGCCGGGGTGGCCGAGCGGTTCTAGGCGCTACAGTCTGGAACCGCGCGACCGCTACGGTCGCAGGTTCGAATCCTGCCTCGGGCATGGATGTGTGTGATGTCCTTAGGTTAGATAGGTTTAAGTAGTTCTAAGTTCTGGGGGACTGATGACCTCAGATGTTAAGTCCCATAGTCCTCAGAACCATTTGAGCCATTTGAACCCAAACTTCCAGCACTTAAAACACCGCACTGGGGGAGGAATATTTGGCTTGACATCACAGTGGTAGACCATCACCTTGACATTCTCGCGTAATGTGTCAAGGCACTTGTCGCTCTAACATGGCGCGCAGCTCGTCGTCAGACTGCAAAAGAAGGTTACTGTGGAATATAATACCCTGGAGCATATTTAAGCTCTTGTGAGGCGTGATAGTAACAGAAACATATCCCAGTTCGTCGCAAGCGAGCAATGGCCATGACTGGGCAGAGGATTCTGTTTTTATCAAGATTGACCCAGAGCGCATTTTGGACAAGCCCTACACTTCCTCAAACTTGTCCCCTAAATGCTCTACAAAAACTGAGACTTCATCGATGAGCCGTGATAAAAACTGCTGTTTTGAAGAGCGCGCCGCAGCGCGTAGTGTGAAGCAGTCGCCCTCCGTTTCTAGCGGTGGCGCCTCTATGGCAATCGCTGCTTTGGTGTCTCCCTCTGGTGGGAAAGGGGAAAGGTTGCCTGTTTACGTACACTTAAGGGGCGCTATGAGCTCACCAGTCGGCCAGTCGGGGTCATCTGAGTCAGTCGGTCAGTCTGGGTGAGTCTGGAGTCAGTCTCTCGTCCCCAGCTTGCTAGTCTGTCTCTCGTCCGAATTTGTGGCGCAGTGAGAGAACTCGACGAGCGGTCGTCCGGTCGGGGGATTTAGTTGCTGCCTCTGAGTCTGCGCGTTAGGCCGCCAGTCTGCTCGAGTTGCTCAGGCAATGGTCATTGGCGGCTGGATCGATCGGTTGGTTGGTCGAGCACTGAGACACGAGATGACTGGTCCGCCTTGAGCGTCGGCGCATGTGAGGCCCCACGTGAGTCCAGTGGGCCGCGCCGTATAGCGAGGGGTAGTGGCTTCGCGGCCGACACGAGAGCAACAGGAGTCAACCCACGACATTGGTCTGGCCGGGGCGAGCTGCGACGCCGTGAGACGGGAGATCGGCGCGCCTTCCTGCGTCCGTTGAAGCGGCTGGCAGCGGACGGTTCGGGCGAGCGTTTTGGGGTGCTGCGCCAGAAATCGCAGTTTATTAGAAGTTCAGTGACTGGTGATATGTTGTTTCATTTACTTGTTAAATTCTACTTGTTTCCTTGGTGAGGTCACCAGCCGCTTTGTTTTGGGGGTCGTCCCACCATTCTTCCCCGTTTGCCCACCCGCGGGACGGTGGTTATTTATGAATTGGGTGGTCCGTTTTTCTCTTGTGGAGTAGGGGCGGGTTAGAACAACCTGCGGTTCGGGTTGTTCGGTAGTCTCCCTATCAATCTGCCGTACGTTAATAGCTGCCTCTGCCATGTTTGTCGGATACGGTGTGTTAACGAATTTATTGCTTGAGGTATAACGGCCTAATTCCTGAAATGTGTTTTTATCTTGCCTATCATCTTGAGAGGCGGTATATGTGTACTGTAGAGCATGTTTGGCCAACCTTATATAATTTTATGTAAGATTGCATTTCATGGGCTTTTATGTAAATGGTCATTTTAGTATACATAGTTGCCACCCTTCCACCGTAAGACTTTTCTTAGAAGTTAAAATCAAGTTGCACCTTACGTGGCAAGTTAATCTTTTAATTTTAGTGTTTTGTACCATGTCCATCCATCCTACGGGGTGCATAGTTTGTGTGCTTGTGTGAATTGTTAAAACTTTCACTTTAAGGTAATCTGGTGTGTTGCAGATTTGCACCAGTGTAGTCTTTCAGAGGTTGTTGTGAGCGGTCGTGACTGCGGCCGTGTTAAGGAGTGGCAAGGTTCTCTGCCCGAAAGCTCGTACACTAAAAAATTTGTTTCTTTGTGCCTCTGAATAAATTGTAACTTGATATTTAGAGGGTGCTTCCTGCTTATAATTTTACATCTGTTTCTTAAAAAAAAGCTTTTAGGAATAAAATTCCCTTTTGTTAAAAGCAATTTCATTTTGATTTCATCAGTTACTCCCTGGCAAATACTTCTATGCTCACATAGTGTGATTAAATGTGTTAATGTTCTTGATGAATCGCTAGTGAATAAAGTAAATTCTTAAGAATATTCTTTGAAAGTCAAACGATGGTTCAATCGAGACAAAGGAGTCCCCATCAGCTCTCGTACATACTGGCGTTCCTCCCATGATGTGGCCAGGGAGGGGAACGATTCAGGATCATACTTCCTGGCATTGTTCAAAAATGGCTCTGAGCACTGTGGGACTAAACTTCTGAGGTCATCAGTTCCATAGAACTTAGAACTACTTAAACGTATCTAACCTAAGGACACCACACACATCCATGTCCGAGGCAGGATTCGAACCTGCGACCGTAGCGGTCGCGCGGTTCCTGACTTGGCTACACCGGCCAGCTCCTGTGTAAGTAGGCTGTTTATGTTTTCTTATTGGCAACGTTACGTAGCGCTCTGTATGAAAATCACTGGCTGTGCTGTGTGCAGCCTGTGGCTAGTTTGCATTGTTGTCTGCCATTGTAGTGTTGGGCAGCGGCAGCTGGATGTGAACAGCGCGTAGCGTTGCGCAGTTGGAGGTGAGCCGCCAGCAGTGGTGGGTGTGGGGAGAGAGATGGCGGAGTTTTGTAATTTGTCATGAACTGCTATATATATTATGACTATTAAGGTAAATACATTGTTTGTTCTCTATTAATATCTTTCATTTGCTAACTATCCCTATCAGTAGTTAGTGCCTTCTGTAGTTTGAATCTTTTATTTAGCTGGCAATAGTGGCGCTCGCTGTATTGCAGTAGTTCGAGTAATGAAGATTTTTGTGAGGTACGTGATTCATAAAAACTATAGGTTAATGTTAGTCAGGGTCATTCTTTTGTAGGGATTATTGAAAGTCAGATTGCGTTGCGCTAAAAATATTGTGTGTCAGTTTAAGCACAGTCGTGTATAATTGTTCAAAGGGGACGTTTCACCTGGCATTGTACTGAGACTTGGAACGCTAAGAGACCGCTCGCGCCCGATCACCAGCAAGTAATGACGTGGCACGCTTCATCCGCCCTGGTGCCACCCACTCCGACCAGGGGCCCTCCCCACGGGCGCCAGCCAGCCGCAGCAAAGGCCACCTGGCACGGTGGCCATTGCTGGGAGTCCCGATGCCCCAGGGCGACGGGCATCTACTCCTCGGCATACGTGGGGTGTTAAAGGCGCAGGCATCACCACAGCGATCCCTGTGTGTTCAGGGGGCTGCAACCAACAGGGTATGTAGCGGCCCCACCACAACGGACTGGCTACCGTGCTCAATATGAGGCGTAAAGAATTCCATAGTCATCGTCGGCGCAGAAAACGACAGTGCATAGTGCGTGGAGGCAAACGCACCCAGGAAGGTGTCCTCGCTCAAGAGATGGAGGATGAGCGGAACTGCAATGTCACGAGAGGAAGTCGGCTAAGGATCTCAATGCACAATGGACACGCTGCACCATGTACGGCGCCCTTCCCCAATTGTAACGTCCCCTTAGAACAATTGTACACGACTGTGCTTAACCTGACACACAATATTATTTAGCGCAACGCAATCTGACTTTCAAAAATCCCTACAAAAGAATGGCCCTGACTAACATTAACCTATACCTTTCACAAATCACTTACCTCACAACAATCTTCGTTACTCGAACTACTGCAATACAGCGAGCGCCACTACTGCCAGCTAAATAAAAGATTCAAACTACGTAAGGCACTAACTACTGATAGGGATAGTTAGCAAATGAAAGATTTTAATAGAGAACAAACAATGTATTTACCTTAATATCATCAAAAGTCATAATATGTATATCAGTTCAATTTCAAAACTCCGCCATCTCTCTCGCCACATCCACCACTGCTGGCGGCTCACCTCCAACTGCGCAACGCTGCGCGCTGTTCACATCCAGCTGCCGCTGCCCAACACTACAATGGCAGACAACAATGCAAACTAGCCACAGACTGCACACAGCACAGCCAGTGGTTTTCATACAGAGCGCTACGTAACGTTGCCAATAAGAAAACATAAACAGCCTACTTACACAATTGGCTCGTTCTTCGGGGAAAATTTTGAAGAATGGAGGTCAAACCCTACAGGGGACCATCACATAAAGGCCGAAACGAGTGAGACTCCTTTTAGTCGCCAGGCAGGAATACCTCGGGCTTATTCTAACTCCCGGGCCCGCAGGGGACGGGGTGTGGGGGGGGGGGGGGGGGGAACCGTAAAGGCACCAACACTAATCAACGTTGTTCTCAGTAAAACCGCTAAGAAGGTCTGGTCTTATGTAACATCATTATTCGGTTCGAAATCATCTATTCATTCTCCCAGTGACCATACCGACACCGAAGCGGAAGATAACAGACAGAAGGCAGAAATACTGAATTCGGTCTTCCGAAATAATTTCACCGCAGAAGATCGTAACACTGCCGCTGCTTTCAATCACCGAACGAGCGTCGAAATGGCAGACACTGAGATAACCGATTTCGGAACAGAACACCAACTACTGCAGCTTAGTAGTGGAAAGGCTTCAGCATCAGATGAAACACATGTAGGAACTTGCTCCCTTTCTAGCAGCAGATAACTGTAGATTGCTGAAGCAGCAAAGGGTACCTGGGAACTGGAAAAAAGCGCAGGTCATTGCCGTTTCCGACAAAGGACAGTTTCCTAGACCGTTGACGTCAGTCTGTTGTAGAATTATGAAAAATGTTATTAAAAATGTTTTATACTCAATAACTATGACGTTCTCGCTGTTGCTGTTGTTGTGGAAGATCTGAAGCAGTTAATCCTAACAGTAGAAATCGAAAATTGTAACTACACTCCTGGAAATGGAAAAAAGAACACATTGACACCGGTGTGTCAGACCCACCATACTTGCTCCGGACACTGCGAGAGGGCTGTACAAGCAATGATCACACGCACAGGAACCGCGGTGTTGGCCGTCGAATGGCGCTAGCTGCGCAGCATTTGTGCACCGCCGCCGTCAGTGTCAGCCAGTTTGCCGTGGCATACGGAGCTCCATCGCAGTCTTTAACACTGGTAGCATGCCGCGACAGCGTGGACGTGAACCGTATGTGCAGTTGACGGACTTTGAGCGAGGGCGTATAGTGGGCATGCGGGAGGCCGGGTGGACGTACCGCCGAATTGCTCAACACGTGGGGCGTGAGGTCTCCACAGTACATCGATGTTGTCGCCAGTGGTCGGCGGAAGGTGCACGTGCCCGTCGACCTGGGACCGGACCGCAGCGACGCACGGATGCACGCCAAGACCGTAGGATCCTACGCAGTGCCGTAGGGGACCGCACCGCCACTTCCCAGCAAATTAGGGACACTGTTGCTCCTGGGGTATCGACGAGGACCATTCGCAACCGTCTCCATGAAGCTGGGCTACGGTCCCGCACACCGTTAGGCCGTCTTCCGCTCACGCCCCAACATCGTGCAGCCCGCCTCCAGTGGTGTCGCGACAGGCGTGAATGGAGGGACGAATGGAGACGTGTCGTCTTCATGGGAGAATAGCAGCCTGCATTGCTGCGAAAGGTGGATATACACTGTACTAGTGCCGACATTGTGCATGCTCTGTTGCCTGTGTCTATGTGCCTGTGGTTCTGTCAGTGTGATCATGTGATGTATCTGACCCCAGGAATGTGTCAATAAAGTTTCCCCTTCCTGGGACAATGAATTCACGGTGTTCTTATTTCAATTTCCAGGAGTGTATAACGTTTCGAACTACGTCGAAGGTAAGGGTCTATTGACACACATTCATCAGAGATTCAGAAAATCTCGTTCTTATGACACACAATTAGCTCTTTATTTGCAAGAAGTAATGAGTGCTGTTGACAGGGAATCTCTCGTTCATTCCATAGGAATCGATTTCCAGAAGTTCTCTGACACCATTCCTCACATGCGACTTCTAATCAAATTGCGTGCCTTGTGCGGCTAGATTTGCGATTTCCTGTCAGAAAGGTCACGTTGTAAAATCATTGAGTACTGGCCCTCTACTGTTCCTAACCTACATAAATCATTTAGGACACAATCTGAGTAGCCCTCTTAAGACTGTTGCAGATGATGAAGTAATTTACCTTCTAGTAAACTTGCTATGACGTTAAACCAACTGCATAATTAATTACTTAGACGCGGTATCTGTATGGTCCCTGAATAAGGAAATGTATGATGTCATCCACATGAGTAAGAAAATAAATTCGCTACATTTCCGTTACACGATGAACCTCACAAATTTATAGGCTGTCAGTTACACTAAATACCTAGGATTAACAATTAAGAATAAATGAAATTGGAACGACCACATAGGTGACGCTATGGGGAAGACGAAGCAAAAACTGCATTTTATTGGCAAAACACTTTGACGATCAAACAGGCCCACTAAAGACACTGCCTACGCTATGTTTGCGCAACTTCTACTACAGTATTGCTGTGCAGTGTTGGATTCCGACCAGATAGCGTTGACGGAGAACATCGAAGAAGTTCAAAGAAGGGCAGCTCGTTTTGTATTATCCCGAAGTAGGGCATACAGTGTCATGGGTATGAAAATGCAGCTAGGTGGCAATCATTAAAACAAAGGCGTTTTTCATTGCAGTCACACCTTTTGACGAAATTTCAACGAACAACATACTCCCTCGAATGTGAAAATACACTCCTGGAAATTGAAATAAGAACACCGTGAATTCATTGTCCCAGGAAGGGGAAACTTTATTGACACATTCCTGGGGTCAGATACATCACATGATCACACTGACAGAACCACAGGCACATAGACACAGGCAACAGAGCATGCACAATGTCGGCACTAGTACAGTGTATATCCACCTTTCGCAGCAATGCAGGCTGCTATTCTCCCATGGAGACGATCGTAGAGATGCTGGATGTAGTCCTGTGGAACGGCTTGCCATGCCATTTCCACCTGGCGCCTCAGTTGGACCAGCGTTCGTGCTGGACGTGCAGACCGCGTGAGACGACGCTTCATCCAGTCCCAATCATGCTCAATGGGGGACAGATCCGGAGATCTTGCTGGCCAGGGTAGTTGACTTACACCTTCTAGAGCACGTTGGGTGGCACGGGATACATGCGGACGTGCATTGTCCTGTTGGAACAGCAAGTTCCCTTGCCGGTCTAGGAATGGTAGAACGGTGGGTTCGATGACTGTTTGGATGTACCGTGCACTATTCAGTGTCCCCTCGACGATCACCAGTTGTGTACGGCCAGTGTAGGAGATCGCTCCCCACACCATGATGCCGGGTGTTGGCCCTGTGTGCCTCGGTCGTATGCAGTCCTGATTGTGGCGCTCACCTGCACGGCGCCAAACACGCATACGACCATCATTGGCACCAAGGCAGAAGCGACTCTCATCGCTGAAGACGACACGTCTCCATTCGTCCCTCCATTCACGCCTGTCGCGACACCACTGGAGGCGGGCTGCACGATGTTGGGGCGTGAGCGGAAGACGGCCTAACGGTGTGCGGGACCGTAGCCCAGCTTCATGGAGACGGTTGCGAATGGTCCTCGCCGATACCCCAGGAGCAACAGTGTCCCTAATTTGCTGGGAAGTGGCGGTGCGGTCCCCTACGGCACTGCGTAGGATCCTACGGTCTTGGCGTGCATCCGTGCGTCGCTGCGGTCCGGTCCCAGGTCGACGGGCACGTGCACCTTCCGCCGACCACTGGCGACAACATCGATGTACTGTGGAGACCTCACGCCCCACGTGTTGAGCAATTCGGCGGTACGTCCACCCGGCCTCCCGCATGCCCACTATACGCCCTCGCTCAAAGTCCATCAACTGCACATACGGTTCACGTCCACGCTGTCGCGGCATGCTACCAGTGTTAAAGACTGCGATGGAGCTCCGTATGCCACGGCAAACTGGCTGACACTGACGGCGGCGGTGCACAAATGCTGCGCAGCTAGCGCCATTCGACGGCCAACACCGCGGTTCCTGGTGTGTCCGCTGTGCCGTGCGTGTGATCATTGCTTGTACAGCCCTCTCTCCGTGTCCGGAGCAAGTATGGTGGGTCTGACACACCGGTGTCAATGTGTTCTTTTTTCCATTTCCAGGAGTGTATTTTATTGTCAGCAACCTACATAGGGAAAACGATCGTCGTAAAGAAATAAGAGAAATCAGAGCTTGTACGGAAAGGTTTGTGAGCTCATTTTTGCCACGCGTCGTGATAACTAGACTGAAGATGGTTCCAAGAACCCTCTGCCAGGCACTTCAGTGTGAACTGCAGAGAAGTCACGTAAATGTAGATGTATTTTGTACAGGTTAAGCCTTGGAAACTGTATCTCAACTTCATCGGCAGCAACTTGCCAACTGTCCTCCTTTTGATGACTGTTTTCGCATAAGTTACTTTTCGTGTCCTATAACACAAGTCGTATATGTGTGGCATGTATGAAATTCATATTTCTCTCATTGGACAGGTAACCCACAATAAAATACTAACATAAAAAATATCATTGCTTGAGTCCTCCCATCAACGCACTGCGAAGTCTGGTACCAAGAGGGATGATGTACGTCAAACTGTCTATGAATCAGTAGCAGCAGAAGCCTAAGGACCAGGTTGCCAACTGGTTTACAGTCCTTCATATAGGTTTTGACTTTACCAATTCTTGGATCAATTGTTGTTTACAATAAAATTAAATCCTGTTTCAGTATTCTGGAAAAGGTATGTATCAAGCATCAGTTACAGAGTTAAATTTTCGGAAATAGTTTGCTTACTTGAACATAAACCGGACTAGAGTGAGTAGGACTCGTGCTATCAAGATTCCGTACAAACTTAACTATTACGTATATAGATGATAATAATGATAATAATAATAATAAACCCCATGGAGGCCCGGGAAAAGAATAGGCCTCCGGTATGTTCTGCCAGACGTAAACGGCGACGAAAATAACAAACCACTAATAGGGCTAACCCCCCATGTAGTGTGATTAGTTGGTTCAGGACGGAACTAATGAAGCCTCGGACAAGCGCTGTCATGGTCGGGGACTACGCTTGCACCCTATGCCCGTCCACAATGGTAACGACACTGCTAGCCACACGGAAAATGATTCAAATCCAAAGAGAGGTGTTTTGCAGCCACTCTAGAAGGAAAACAAAGACAGAGGATGAGATGGTCAGATGAAGTTAACCGACACCTCATGTTCTGTTATGACCAAGCAACAAACTTAGGAAACTACATAATTGGATACACATCACAAGTATACACAACATTTATTACCAGATACTCAGAATTAAAATTTTTAACAGAACAACGACTAGCTGATCAGATCCGTGTAGTAATCAAAAATAACAGGATACCCCAGTCAGAATTAGAAAACATCAAAAAACAAGTACAACAAATACTGGAACAAAATAATGTGCGATCAGAAGAAGAAGAAAATACAGTAATGGACTCAAACTTCCCAGAGCAAACAAACAAAGAACAACACGCATCAATTAAACAATCAGACGAAAACGAAATCTTAAGACCGCCACCAGAACAAGCACAAATAGAACACGAAGTGACACACATGTTAGATATAGAAGAAAAATTTCAGCTGACGTATATAGAATACAAAGACACAAATACAGACATTAGACCATTCTTGCATAGACCACCAAATAACCCACAAGTCGAAACAACAATAACAAGTATCAACACAATCATACACAACAAAATTTATGAAAATACAACTATGGAAGAGTTACAACCACTGGTTTATGTAGGAGCACTCACTACACTAAATATACACACTAGGCAGAGATCAGAACCAACCAACACACAGAAGAAACCCACAAAACCAGCATGGCAACACAGGCTACAGATCAGAATAGAAAAACTGAGAAAAGACATCGGACAGCTAACACAATTTATAAGAAAAAGGTTAGGTAAAATCTCACAACAAGAAGCGATAGAGCAATTAGATGAAAAGAAGCAGAAATTACGAGCATATGCCAAATGACTTAGAAGATGCAGAAAAAGTGAAAATAGAAGGAAACAAAACCAAACATTCAACACAAACCAAAAGAAATTTTACCAGACAATAGATAACACACACATTAAAATAGACAATCCACCAAACATAACAGACATGGAACACTTCTGGAGCAACATATGGTCAAACCCGGTACAACATAACAGGCATGCAAGGTGGATACAAGCAGAAACAGACACATACAAGATGATACCACAAATGCCTGAAGTGATAATTTTGCAACATGAAGTCACCCAAGCAATTAATTCTACGCACAATTGGAAAGCCCCTGGAAAAGAAAAAATAGCAAATTTCTGGCAAAAGAAGTTCACCTCAACACATTCACATCTAACTAAATTATTTAACAGTTACGTTGCAGACCCATACACATTCCCTGATACACTTACAGACAGAATAGCTTATCTGAAACCTAAAGATCAAGCAGACACAGCAAACCCGGCAAAATATCACCCCATAACATTCCTACCAACAATATACAAAATATTAACTTCAGTCATTACACAGAAATTAATGACACATACAACACAGAACAAAATTATAAATGAAGAACAAAAAGGCTGCTGCAAAGGAGCACGAGGATGTAAAGAGCAACTGATAATAGATGCAGAGGTAACATATCAAGCTAAAACTGAACAAAGGTCGGTGCACTAGGCATACATTGATTACCAAAAAGCTTTTGATAGTGTACCCCACTCATGGTTACTACAAATATTGGAAATATACAAAGTAGATCCTAAATTGAAACAGTTCCTAAACACAGTAATGAAAAATTGGAAAACCACACTTAATATCCAAACAAATTCAAATAATATCACATCACAGCCAATACAGATTTAGCGTGGAATATACCAAGGAGACTCATTAAGTCCTTTCTGGTTCTGCCTTGCTCTGAACCCACTATCCAACATGCTAAATAATACAAATTATGGATATAATATTACTGGAACATACCAACACAAAATCACACATTTGCTGTACATGGATGATCTAAATCTAAAGCTACTGGCAGCAACAAATCAACAACTCAACCAATTACTAAAGATAACAGAAGTATTCAGCAATGATATAAATATGGCTTTTGGAACAGACAAGTGTAAGAAAAATAGCATAGTCAAGGGAAAACACACTAAACAAGAAGATTACATATTGGATAACCACAGCGACTGCATAGAAGCGATGGAAAAAACAGATGCCTATAAATATCTAGAATGCAGACAAAAAATAGGAATAGATAATACAAATATTAAAGAAGAACTAAAAGATAAATATAGACAAAGACCAACAAAAATATGGCAAACAGAATTGACAGCAAGAAACAAGACAAAATCTGTAAATACTTATGCTATACCAGTACTGACCTATTCATTTGGAGTAGTGAAATGGAGTAACACAGACCTAGAAGCACTCAATACACTTACACGATCAAAGTCCACAAATATAGAATACATCACATACATTCAGCAACAGAAAGATTCACATTAAGCAGAAAGGAAGGAGCAAGGGGATTTATCGACATAAAAAACCTACATTATGGACAGGTAGACAATTTAAGAAAATTCTTTACAGAACGAGCAGAAACTCGCAAAATACACAAAGCAATCACTCATATAAATACATCGGCTACACCACTGCAATTTCATAACCACTTCTACAACCCTTTAGATCACATAACATCAACAGATACGAAGAAAGTAAATTGGAAAAAGAAAACACTACATGGCAAGCACCCGTATCATCTAACACAGCCACACATCGATCAAGACGCATCCAATACATGGCTAAGAAAAGGCAATATATACAGTGAGACGGAAGGATTCATAATTGCAATACAGGATCAAAGAATAAACACCAGATATTACAGCAAGCATATTATTAAAGATCCCAATACCACAACAGATAAATGCAGACTTTGCAAACAACAAATAGAAACAGTAGATCACATCACAAGCGGATGTACAATACTAGCAAGTACAGATTACCCCAGAAGACATGACAATCTAGCAAAAATAATACATCAACAACTTGCCATACAACATAACCTAATAAAACAACACGTTCCCACATACAAGTTGCACCAGAAAATGTACTGGAGAATGATGGATACAAATTATACAGGAACAGAACCATTATAACAGATAAAAAAACACCAAATAACAAACCTGACATCATACTCACCAGTAAAAAGAAGAAATTAATTCAACTAATCGAAGTATCCATACCCAATACAACAAATACACAGAAGAAAACATGAGAAAAAATTGAAAAATACATCCAACTGGCTGAGGAAGTCAAGGACATGTGGCATCAGGATAAAGTTGACGTTATACCAATTATACCAGCAACTACAGGAGTCATATCACACAATATCCATCAGTACATCAACGCACTACAGCTACATCCAAACGTATATATACAACTACAGAAATCTGTAATTATTGATACATGTTCAATTACCCGAAAGTTCCTAAATGCAATGTAACATATACCGTACAGTTAAAAGGAAGTCGCGCTCGATCAAGGTCCGCGTCACTTTCCATTTTTAACCAGACATAACGTCTGAGAGAGGAAAGAAATAATAATAATATAATTAAGATAATTTGATGTGGTTCACTGAGCCGGTCTTCCTATTGGACAGTGCTTCAGCGTCTTGCGCGTCCTTAACCCACACCAGTTATCCAGTCGGGGAGAGCGGTCCTACAGCGTAGCACTGAATCGGAACCACTCTTGGTTTCTGATGACTCCTCGCGTCGTTGAGAGGTGAAGATTAGGATCCAACTAAGACTGAAAAAATCCGTGGTCCGTCCGCGATTCGACCCTGAGAGCCGTCTGTTTCCAGGCACGCACTTCACCTGCAGACCAACAGCTCCGACACGAGTATCGATAGTTTAGCCACAGGTGAGTGAGACTTCGAGTATCAAAATACGAAACATAAATGACCGTATACTTTGATTGCATGCACTTAGAGGCATAGTTTTGTTTTACACCGCCGAGGGACTGCAGATCTTAGTTTTTGACATAAATTTCAACTCGATACTTCTACCCTTTCCAGAGGAAAAAGGGGCCCTAACAGACGGACAGGCAGATAGACGGACGACAAATTTTTAAGAAAAACTGTTTTTTGTCTGATTCAATTACAAATTAACAATTCTAGAAATTTTTTCTTCGCTTGCAGTATGAAACTTTGCTTCTTGTCAAATTTCATGATTCTAGGTCAACGGGAAGTACCATGTAGGTTTTGATGAGTGAGACCGCGAGTGGCGAAACGGGCCGCGTTTACGTAGCAGCCTAATCTGTTTACTTCGCTAAGGCCTTTTCAACAGCGGCAAGAGGACCCGACCGTGTCTCAACTATTCGAGGGGAGATATTACACCTGTGTTCAGCCTGTTATCCCCTGTAGTGCCCGGTTTACGATGTTCGCTTATCCAGATGGCCGATATCCACTGTTCGCGGTACGAGATTCAAGCACGGAAGCTCTCCCCTGTATCTGCACCGCATTGAAACTACTCCAACCCCGCTCTGTGATCGTAATGGCACGACAGAAGGTGACGTCAGTCACGTCCTCTTGGTATGTAAAAGCCGGAGAGTCACAGACAACCTTTTGTGCAACAATTACGTCGTATGAAGTTAGAGTTACCTACGAGTACCATCATTCTAATTTCTTTAAATAATGGTTCTTACTCCAAAGAGATTTTTCAAATTTTTACAAACTGCCAATATATCTTTCTAGTACTCGTAGTAGCCCAGAACTGGGAACTAAGTTAACTGTCAAGTTAATATGTGTTTTATGTCTCAGATCCTTCGGAAGAATCTTAAGGAAATGTAACTCATCCACGGAAGAAGTGGCTTATAAGAAGCTTGTTCGCCCGATTATTGAGTATTGTTCATCTAGGACTGATAGAGGAGGTAGAGAAGATCCAACGAAGAGCGGCGCGTTTCGTCACGGGATCGTCTAGCTGGTGAGTAGCTTTACGGAGATGCTAAACAAACCCCAGAGAGGCGTTGTGCATCACGGAAGTATCTACTACTGAAATTCTGGGACAGCGGTTTCCAGGAGGAGTCGGACAACATATGACTTCCCTCCAGACACATCTCGCGTATTGACCACGAGGAGAAAATTCTACAGATTAGAGCCAATACAGAGGCTTACTTACCGCGGACTATTCGCGACTGGAACAGGCTTGGAGGGATCAGATAGTGGTATCGAAAGTACCCTCCACCACACACCATGCGGAGTATGATGTAGATGTACATAGGAAGCATGATCTCGAAAGACAACGCCATTAAGCAGGAAATACTCAGCCGGAGAAAGAAAGCATCCTATTTTTGCAGTGAAATCAGAAATGTGCTGTGACATGATAAAATGTCACGAAAAGCAAAAGTGACCGTGTACCGCACCTATTTTGTACATATCCTAACACATGGTCTACAAACATTTACCCTACTAAACAAAGACCTCAGCAGAACTCAGGTAACAGAAATGAGATTCATTAGAACTATGAATCAAACGACTTGAAAGGACGAAATCAGGAATGAGGTGTACAGAAAGGTGGCTGGTATTAAGGTACCTGTTACCAGTGCCATAAAGAAACGCTAGTATCGGCAGATAATGAGAATGAATAGCCTGAACCTCGTAGGTAGAAGACCACGGAGGATAGAGACTAAAACGCTGGATAGAGACTAAAACATCAGATACGAAGAAGAAAGGACACAAATAGGAAGCTGTCCTGAAAGACAAGATCTATGAACAGAGAACGAGATGGCGAGCGTTTGGAAACCACACCCGGGAGCCTTGAGTTGGAAAACGATGTTGATGATGATGATGATGATGATGATGATGACGACGACAACTATTAAAATAACACGCTCACGCATGCCACCTAGCGGGAACTTGAAGATATACCAAAGAAATACATAATAAGGGACCATAGACGTTAATATTTGACATACGTAATACGCCTACCCGTTCCTGATAGGACTTGCTCACACTGACAGCAAAGTGATCCTACAGGAGTCCCGTTTTTACCGACTGAGGTACTGAATCCTGAAAAGAACCCACCAACAAAGCCCAGTTTGTTTCCGTCTCGCCAGCTTATTTTTTTCCGTTGTGGGAAGTAAATGCAGCCGAGCCGTACTCACTTCCAGTGGCTTTCTTTCATCTGTTTGGTAACAATAGTGTGTCCCATGTAATCCACATGCGGCCCGGAAATATAGTGCCCCAAACGTGCCCAGAAATGTGGGGCCACAAACATGCCTGACAATATTGGCCAGCAATGTTTTCTCAGGTGTAGCTGCAATTAGTGAGCCCGCATTGCCGGTAATGTGCAGTTTTGTATTCCGCATGTAAATATAAGACCCTCGAGGACGATTTGATAAAGTAACTCTCTATTAACTCGAGTAACAGTCACGAATTTAGACACCTCAAGATCACATCAGCTCCCTGGAGTCCGTGGGCGCTAAGCGATGTGATTCTGCCGCCACGAGTACTCCCTCGGGCATGGGTGTATGTAACAATTTGTCCATTATATTTGGACTGTTGAGCTTCGTGGCCGTGGATAATGATATTTCATTGTAAAAATACAGCAACCAGCCACTTTTTAATGCGTTTTATTTATGCCAATATGCATTTCGGGTTTGCACCCATCTTCAGCTGGCAAATTACATGGATCTTCAGTTACTACAGTAGTACAATCTCGACAGCAGTTTGGATGCTGCAGCAGGCCTCTGCAAAAGCAACGGTTCCAATCATTTACTTCAATTTCGCGAGTTTAACTTACGCACTATCAGTTGTTCATTTTACTTACATTCTCCTCTCCTTGTTTTTTCTTGGCTTTTCTTCTTTCTCGCAACAACACAAACACTTTTTATCACGTATTTTACACAGGCGCACTGCGTTATCCGCCATGTTGTCGACTGACAGTTTTTTTTGTTTACATACAAACGGTTTATCTATGGACAGAGTTATATTTTTCGAAAGTTTTGAGGTTATAAGATAAGCTACTGTTTTCTAAACATTGACTTGGGTGACAGAAGTATTGTAAGTACAATGTATACGATTTTTTTTTATACATTGTACATAGAATACTTCTGTCACCCAAGTCAATGTTTAGAAAACAGTAGCTTATCTTATAACCTCAAAACTTTCGAAAAATATAACTCTGTCCATAGATAAAACGTTTGTATGTAAACAAAAAAAAAAAAACTGTCAGTCGACAACATGGCGGATAACGCAGTGCGCCTGTGTAAAATACGTGATAAAAAGTGTTTGTGTTGTTGCAAGAAAGAAGAAAAGCCAAGAAAAAACAAGGAGAAGAGAATGTAAGTAAAATGAACAACTGATAGTGCGTAAGTTAAACTCGCGAAATTGAAGTAAATGATTGGAACCGTTGCTTTTGCAGAGGCCTGCTGCAGCATCCAAACTGCTGTCGAGATTGTACTACTGTAGTAACTGAAGATCCATGTAATTTGCCAGCTGAAGATGGGTGCAAACCCGAAATGCATGTTGGCATAAATAAAACGCATTAAAAAGTGGCTGGTTGCTGTATTTTTACAATGGAATGGGTGTATGTGTTGTTCTTACCGTAAGTTAGTTTAAGTACTGTGTCAGTCTAAGGACCGACGACCTCAGCAGTTTGGTCCCTTAGCAATTCACACACACACAACACAGCCCAGCCGAAGGTTCCCGTGCGATGTCGCGTGTTGACGCACGGCTTCTGTCTGCCGTGGAACGGCGCAGTTTCGTTGTGTACGGTAGCGGGCGAAATGTAGGTGCGAGGTCCCACGTGCAGTCACACTCCGGTCGACGTGCTCGAAGGCTGAAAAGACATTCGGAAACAATCTGTAATTGTCGTATCGAACGTACTGAAGAGTTCTTATTGTTCTGGCCAGTAGTTTAGAAGCCGGGAATACTATAAATTTTGCACAACTTCATAAAATGAGAACAAAACCTTCTGATATTTTAGAATCGACTGTATTTGGCAGAATCAGTGTAGTAACATCGCCAGAATCTCTAGATATGAGCACACGATTTCGTTCTCTGAGAAAGGGATGTAAAGGAAAACGGAAATTACGGGATTTGACTATTTTGACAAAACCTTAGTGAGCGGAATTATGAAAGAGCAGAGAATCCGACAGATCGACAAATACAGGGTGATACAAGTGGAAAATTGATTTTTCTGGATCAGAGCCCTTAGTTCTTTATCCGGTGCACTCACTTCGTTTTTCATTCTGAAAGTATAATGCTGGACAAAATCATTTAGGGGAATGCAGAGACATTGCAACAGCAAGAACGAAGTTTTGTGTAGAATGCAGCCGGCCTTGGTGGCCGAGGGCTTCTAGGCGCTAGAGTCTGGAACCGTGCGACCGCTACGGTCGCAGGTTCGAATCCTGCCTCGGTCATGGATGTGTGTGATGTCCTTAGGTTAGTTAGGTTTAAGTAGTTCAAAGTTCTAGGGGACTGATGACCTCAGAAGTTAAGTCCAGTAGCGCTCACGGTCCAGGTTTGAGTCCTCCCTCGGGCACGGGTGTGTGTGTGTGTGTGTGTGTGTGTGTGTGTGTGTGTGTGTGTGTGTGTATGTGTTGTCCATAGCGTAAGTTGGTTTACGTTAGATTGAGTAGTGTGTAACCTTGGGGATCGATGACTTAAGCAGTTTGGTCCCATACGATCTTACCACAAATTTACAAATATTTAGATTTTCAATCGTACGACGAAAAAAAGGATACGCAATATCGATAATCAGCAAAGTCAACGATAAATGTAAACTATGTTGACATGCGTAGCACTATCGGCTAAAGCCCATCCCTATTTCAGCTAAGACCAATTGCTGGCCTTGCGTGAGCTCACTTGTTGTTTTGCTAATCAGTTCAGTTCTTACTTGCTGTTTAATTTAATGTAAGCGCTGCCGTTCATGGCTTTCTTGCTGTGTGCTGTTGTGATAGTTCCTGATTATGGATAAGTTCGTAACAAGAAAGAAGAGGAAAACCGATTTTGATTCGCCCGCTAGCGTTATGGTAAGTTAAAAAATATGTGCGCACTACTATAGAAGCCTAATTATCTGTCAGCAGCACTTCCAATGTTAGCACTGGAGTCGTTATTTGAAGAATCGTAGAACTTTGGCGATTCCAGTGTTTCAGTATTTCACAAAGCAGCGGAATTTCACAAAGCAGCGGAGAGGTAAATATCATTACAAATAACTTCAAATGAAAATCGGCGCATAAAACTCACGTTCACCAACAAAAATATGCCGAAACGGCGATGGTTGTATTTCTTAAAAGATTTGCTGGGTATTCTGTCATTAGTAGCCAAACAGGCAAAATATCACCCAATCTAATCCCGTGCGGGCGGTACTCAGTTCTGAAAACGAGTACCGATACGAAACTATGGGGAGGGGCTTGTGGACAGCGGAAAGGGTCTGTGATTACAGTACATTCTACACTTTGTTCGTTTCTGAAAAAAAATTTTTCACGCAGCTGCTTGAATTCGTCCGAGCCGACTGCCGTCTGCATCTCGCACTCCACCACCCTTTCGTCAATAATCTGTCTATGCTCTTGAAATACTATAATATCTTAAGCCAGTAATACCATACACAATTAAATTTTAAGACACTCGTACAATCTTGAGTTGTCAGATGACTAAACATGGACAATCAAAGGAAAAACATGCATTTGCAGAATTCAGTCTTTTCTTGTGAAGCATTCTAAAATCTTAAATATGGTTGTGACTCAAGAACTGTATAAATTTGAAGGGGTTGAAAATATCAGCCAACCACTTGCTAACCAAAAGTTTATATAAACCTTGACCTAGGTTTCGAAATTTCTAAAAATATCTTCTTCAGAAGGAGTGACCCTAAAAATGCATGTAAACTGTTACACACAATTTTTACATACATAACAAAATAACAATCATAGAAACATATTTTTGAGGTACGCTTACTCACTTGTTACATCACATGATAGTAAATTACATTATCTGAAGCCCAGCGGCTCTTTTCATATACTGTATAAAATTATGTTTTTTCATTCAGCAGTAAATCGTGCTGTAACAATTCCATTTTCCCCACGCTATTTTCAGAAACGAAGACAATTGCTAGCAATAATGGTTATAAAGAGGACGTAGTCGATTAGATACTTAGTAACAAAAGAGCAAATAAAAATTTTCAGCACTAGGTGAGAACAAACTGAAGAGTAATGAAGAAGGAAATGCCAAGTTTGTTTCGGTACCATTTTTAGGTAATGTGTCCTGCACAATTGGTCGTCTCCTGATTCGAAAATACCTTCTCTACAAACAATAGTTTTAAAAATGGTTCAAATGGCTCTGAGCACTATGGGACTTAACAGCGGAGGTCATCAGTCCCCTAGACTTAGAACTACTTAAATCTAACTAACCTACGGACATCACACACATCCATGCCCGAGGCAGGATTCGAACCTGCGACCGTAGCAGCACCGCGGTTCCGGACTGTATAGCCTAGAACCGCTCGGCCACAGCGGCCGGCACAATAGTTTGAACAAAAAATTAGTACATACATTAAAACTTGAACAAGATCATTTCACAAATTCAGGCGTCCATAAAATCGTCTGTAATGATTGCCCTAGCTGTCATATAGGACAAACTGGCACATAAGGAGCGCCTGAACGTAAGAAATGGGGAAATGTTCATAATTCTTCTTTTGCTGAAAGTTTATTTATTTCAAACCATTCTCCGAGTGAATTGGAAGAAACCGTAATTTCACATAAGAAAACATGAGGCTGGAAACTAGATTTATTAGAAGAAATTTATAAACATCTTGCTAAGTGCCCAGAATGAGATTTTCACTCTGCAGCGGAGTGTGCGCTGATATGAAACTTCCTGGCAGATTAAAACTGTGTGCCCGACCGAGACTCGAACTCGGGACCTTTGCCTTTCGCGGGCAAGTGCTCTACCAACTGAGCTATCGAAGCACGACTCACACCCGGTACTCACAGCTTCACTTCTGCCAGTACCTCGTCTCCTACCTTCCAAACTTTACAGAAGCTCTCCTGCGAACCTTGCAGAACTAGCACTCCTGAAAGAAAGGTCCCGAGTTCGAGTCTCGGTCGGGCATACAGTTTTAATCTGCCAGTAAGTTTCATATCAGCGCACACTCCGCTGCAGAGTGAAAATCTCATTCTGGAAACATACCCCAGGCTGTGGCTAAGCCATGTCTCCGCAATATCCTTTCTTTCAGGAGTGCTAGTTCTGCAAGGTTCGCAGGAGAGCTTCTGTAAAGTTTGGAAGGTAGGAGACGAGGTACTGGCAGAAGTGAAGCTGTGAGTACCGGGCGTGAGTCGTGCTTCGGTAGCTCAGTTGGTAGAGCACTTGCCCGCGAAAGGCAAAGGTCCCGTGTTCGAGTCTCGGTCGGGCACACAGTTTTAATCTGCCAGGAAGTTTCATCTTGCTAAGTGAGACGTAAAATATTGCAACTCGTGACTACGGACTTCCTTGATGGCTTTAAACCTCTGCTCACGGTCACACAATACGTGTTCACCGACGACCGCCAACATCGGTGAGTGTGCCGTTTTCCTCGAGAAATATTTCCTCTTTGATGCGAGCTAGTGCAATTTCATATCACTCGGTTTCGTTTCTCGTGGCCTTTTCAGCACGTGGTCCCACATTTGGTATTCCAAAAAATTGTATTTGTACAGTCAGTAGAAGGCTCCCATTTTTATGTTGTGATGCAACTTTATCCATTTTATTCTTTCCTTCACCTTTTTGTAATTGTTATAGAATTTTTATCTTCTGCACACTAAATTTACGTGCAGTGTCACTATGCTATATGAATGCCTCACAGATGTATGCATCTAAAATTATTGCATTATTATTAGTCTCCTATAAAACATAATTATTAATTTTATGCGTTATGTATGCCTGTAAATTTATTGCATAATTAGCAGCCTTGTAGAGGAAATTTTCATTCTTACTTTAATGTAAAATGCTGTTACTGGAAAGGCGTAGATCTTGCGCGTATGTATTTAGCGCCCTCTGCATCCCAATTTTTCCTCATCGCTTGAGCCTATTCACTGGAACAGTTGGCCTTCGTCTCTGGAGTGGTGAGTACTTAGATTATGGAAATATTTTGTTCTTTGCACTCTTCTTATAATCTTATGTAGATAAGAGCCCTTACCAGTGGGCGAATACATTCGTGCATTTATTCTGATGTTCACTGAATGTCATCTAGCTGCTGTCTTAAGCCATGGTGTGTGATGTTGCTGGTTTTTATAGCAATTTTACATATGACAAGAGCCGCTCAGCTTCAGCTAACCTAACAATTGAGTAAGCTGACCGCAGAAATATTTTTCTATTATTAATATTTTGTTATGTATGTAAAAATTGTTTCCAAACGTTTATATACATTTTTAGGGCTCACTCCTTCGGAAGATTTTATATTTTTTAGAAATATCTAAACCTAGGTCAGGGACTAAATAAACTTTTGTTTAGCAACTGGTTGTCTTGACTTGTTCAAACTCTCCTGACGCATTTTATTTTATTTTAAAACAATGTACAACAACCAGATTTTCCAAATTCTCCACCGACTTCGGGCAGCTCTGCGTGCTGAACCGCTGAGCTCGCAATCCCTGGATTCTGTAGGTGAGGTGGTTTGAACCCATCCCCGGCCACCTTGAAAATGGGTTTCTATTGTTTCCCATTTTCAATTTAGGCAATGCTGTGGTGGATCACTTACTATAGGCCACTGCCATTTCCTCCCGAATATCTTTCTTTCCCGACAGATTCGATTTCCCTTAAGGATACAGCCCCTCTGCTTACACAAAAAGGCCGGCCGGAGTGGCCGAGCGGTTAAAGGCGCTACAGTCTGCAACCGCACGACCGCTACGGTCGCAGGTTCGAATCCTGCCTCGGGCATGGATGTGTGTGATGTCCTTAGGTTAGTTAGGTTTAAGTAGTTCTAAGTTCTAGGGGACTTATGACCACAGCAGTTGAGTCCCATAGTGCTCAGAGCCATTTTTTTTTTTTTTTACACAAAAAGAGCTGCAATCGAAGACGAGTCGAGTATTTCTTCGGAGAAGCCGGGCACTAAAAGCTATACGATAAATAACTAATAATCCAAATTTTCCTCATTTTGCTTTATCCATTTGTCTGAAAATTATCTTTCCTATATTGAAGGAAGTTGCAAAGGCATACTTAAGTGAGGAAATTTGGGAAAATGTACGGTTGAATAATTCCAGATCCTTTCCATTTTCGCCACCAAAATTTGTTCTAGCTTCTCGGTCGAACAGAGATCTCTTTATTCCAAACGCTCCGTCGGTAATATGCACGGTGTCGCAAAAAAGTAGCGCTAGTACGTTTCTGATCACTTCCTGAGCTCATATCGAGACTGGAAGGAAAAGCGAGTACGATGACCTTGTAGGGTGGAGGGAGGCTGGAACATGACATTTTCTCAGCGGTCTGCAAAATGCAGCACTCCCATGTAAGTACATTATATGCCCGGCTCAGTGAGCTCACTGCCGAATAAAATGGTTTATCGGTCTTTACGGAAATTTTCAGAATAAATGAAAAACACGAGTCGTTTTAAGGTCCTCTTAAACAAATCTTTGACAAAATCGTGGCCACGTTCTTGACGAAAGGTCAGTAAGAGCGGCAAGTAGTCTTGGTCCTATCAACGGGAGCCGACTTAAGTAAGTCCCTGGGGGCTACGTACACGCGGTGGCGCACCGTGGCTCTTGGGCTCTCTCGCAAGTAAAATGCGGTCCCACGTGACACGGTACCAAGGCAGACGTTACCAAAATTAATTTTATGGCTTTCTTCACAACTTCCTGGCTACAAGTTACAAGCTCAAACAGAACGCAAATTCATCAGCGACGTCATTTTTCTTTACACAGGCGGAACAGTTTCACGCCAATTACGGTAATTTATTTTTTATCTCGGAATAATTTATTCTTTTCACGACATAATATGTATCACATGCATCTATAAACTTTGTGAATGTTTATATGTTGTTTTCAGTCCAAATATGTCAGTTATTCTATTTTTTTATACACAGGTTGAAGTAGAAAAATATTTTTCTTCAAAATTTCTTTTAAATCAATTTTTTTTTTAATTTTTCATTCTTAGCAGCTGACGAGAATTTTCGTTTGGAAAGTATTCCATCAAATTATAGACTACAAATAGAGATGCCTATTTTTTTTTTTTTTTTGGTAACTTTCACTGACATTTGAAATATCACTAACTGGCATTGCGGTAAGCCGGTGAGATAGTAAGGTGCAGGTTTCGAACCATCTGAGCTCAAACTTGACAAACTAAAAACCTTCGGCCACAGCTGACAGGTAATTGCAGTGCTCCTTCGTTTCCGAAAAGCACTTAACTCAGTACCGACACCTGCCCTTCTTATCAAAAGTACGATCGAGCAAAGTTTGTGGCTGGTCTATTTCTTCGGAGGGTGGACGCAGCACGGATGGATTTGGAAGTAAGTTCGCGGTTGTGCACCAGGGAAGAGTGCTGAGACCCATACCTCACCATTCACGTGCAAACGCTTCGTAGTGGAAAGGCTTCTGGACGAGTTGAGATATCTGTAACATTGTACAGATATTATGCGGAAGAACTTGCATCCCTTCCGGCAGCAGGTCGCTAGAGGAGCGGACATTAGCTAGCGACGGGAAAAAGTGCAAGTCAATCCCGTTTACAACAAGGGAACATAACTGTAGGCCTGTATCTTTCACGTCGGCCTGCTGTGGAATTATTTTTGCTCATTTATTATGACGTTTATATGTTAACTAAACTATGCTCTGTAAAAATCGGCACGGATACCACAAACAGAGGTCTTGTGAACGTGAGCTCGCCCTGTTCCTCCACGAGATCCACTGCACCCCAGGCACTGGTGCCGCCGTGTTCGCCGACTTCAGAAAGCCGTCCGACGCCGTCCCGCGCCGCCCAGTTCAGTGAAAAGAGTGCGGGCTTACCGGGTACAGCACCACACCTGCGACTGCATTCGAGAGTTCCTCGCAGACAGAACTCAACACGTCGCCCTTAACGGAACTAAATCGACAGAAGTAAAGAGGCGATTTCGGGACTACACCGCGTAAGTGTGATAGGACCTCGTCGGAAGCCCTTTAAGGGGCTCCGGAACGCCCTATACTTGCAATGTTAAAATAACGCTTATAAATTACGTCTTTCCTCACAAAATATTTGAGGTAGGAAGATGAACTTTTTACAGATTATTTATTGGAATATGGGCTACAACTTAACACAGGGATTTTACAAAATTTTAGTTCAGTTATTAAAGATGATTTTTTTCAATTGTAATGAAAATTCACAACATTTCTTTGCAATTTTTTATTTATATATTCAAAAATATACAGTTTTTTGGAAAAAGGCTGTGTTAAATTATTCAGAAGGTACTGTGTAACATTTACTGAAAGTTTGAAACAAATATGTTTGGAAGATCCTTAGAAAACATGTAATTAGTATGAGAAAATAAAAGTTTTGGGAATCGAGCGACAAAGATTGGATTAACTTTTTAGTGCATACCAGGTCCATAGGGTGGATTATCTTCATCCTCTGCAAACTCCTCCTCCAGCTTCCTCTTGCTTCTCCTCCTGTTTACTCTTGCTTGTATTTCTAGACTCTTTACAGCCCTGTCTGCAGCCCGAAGGCGTTCCTTGTCTAAAGCAAGCATCGCTCGTACCATGTTAGAACCTATCTTCATTCCCATATTTCTAAATACTTTGCACCTTACAATGCTGCCATCATTGAAAGTCGCAACAGCATCGACCATATAACACTATTTACACTTTCATTGGGGTTTTGAGTTTTTCCGTGAATACACTTTTTCAACAGTTCAGGTGCTGCTAAGTCTCTGAAAATAGGTTTTATCCCCTCCATTATTGCATGAGGCAGACTATGCTTATGAGTGTACACTTCACCAGTTAGCAATCCTTTGTTATATTTACACCAACTGTCTTCTTCTTTGGGACACAAGCTATGTTGGGGATTTTCATCGGTTGAAGAAGATTGAAGAAAAAGAGCCCAAACAGCCTTCTTCATTTCGTCGACACTTTGTGTATTTTGCCTAATAGCCATTCCATAATAGTTCTATATTTTGTCAATTACGACCGAGCAGGGTGGCGCAGTGGTTAGACACTGGACTCGCATTCGGGAGGACGACGGTTCAATCCCGCGTCCGGCCATCCTGATTTAGGTTTTCCGTGATTTCCCTAAATCACTCCAGGCAAATGCCGGGATGGTTCCTCTCAAAGGGCACGGCCGACTTCCTTCCCAATCCTTCCCTAATCCGATGAGACCGATGACCACGCTGTCTGGTCTCCTTCCCCAACCCAACCAACCAACCAACCTTGTCAATTACACTGTCAGTTAACCTTCCCTTCCCATCCAACCCTTTACCATCACTGAGTTTTTGTTTTTTGTACGAAGCTTTCAGTCGCCGAAGTCTTGTTCCCATTCACTTCTGTACGTGTCCAATACACTCAAATTTCTGCACTACAACATCATCACCATAGGGCTTCAGTCCTTGAACATGTTTGAAACTTTTAGAATCACCGTCACCAAGGTAATTAACATATCGCACAGCGCCACAGTGGGTCACGCCCATGTAGAACACATTTCAAAAAAAATTTAAAAATAGTTGTAGTCTTCGGAATTGAATAAATTATATATCTATTAAAAGGTAATAGTCTGCAGATTCAGAAAACGCAAAAAAGTAAACATTGAACGTTTCATGATTTTGAGCCTTTCCGGAGCCCCTTAAGGCCGTTCGCACACCATGCGGTTGTCTGTAAGGAGGTAGCAACGCCACAAGAGAGCATCCACATGCCGAAACACCTACAGACGATTTATGAATGATGCAGGGACTGGCAGCAGTCCCCGAACGTGAATGCCTGAATGTGACACATGTGCGACGACAACCGACGATTCCTTCGGTGCAGATGCACACCACGCTCGAACTCTTATGGCAATCGGCTAGATGTGACGAGTGATCAATGGGCGCACACGAGTGGTGGCGTGTGCGGTGTAAATGCAGAATTTGGGTGTGACGGGAGGCTCGCTAGGGCAGTCGGCGCGGTTGCGGTCACTGCTGTGGCCCGGCACGCAGCTCACAGAGCTGGCTGGCTGCTCTCTGTAGTAATAAGAGGACTCAGTGAAAGGACCAACAACGAACCTCGAGGATCTCACGTGACGTCCGGTCCGAAGAAAATGAAAAAGAAAAGATGGCCTAGTGGTGAACACAGCTGCCTAGTAAGTAGGAGACCTAGGTTCGAATCCCAGTGTGGCAAAAAATATTCAACTGGCCCCACTGACATAGAACAATGCCCACTGGCAGCTGATGTCGGTAGTTCCGTTGTGTACTGGTAAATAAATGTAACATTTTGCGCATACAGAGGAAAAGAAACCCATTACTGCACAGCACACTACTGATATCAAATTGCTGGAAACATTATCCACCGTAAAATATCTAGGAGTTGTCCAGAGCAGCCGTAAGTACCATGACAGAATTAAACAAATAGAATTATCGAATTCGCCGAATTATTGACTAGGAGACCTAGGTTCGAATCCCAGTGTGGCAAAAAATTTTCAACTGGCCCCACTGACATAGAACAATGCCCACTGGCAGCTGATGTCGGTAGTTCCGTTGTGTACTGGTAAATAAATGTAACATTTTGCGAATACAGAGGAAAAGAAACCCATTAGTGCAAGCACACTACTGATGTCAAATTGCTGGAAACATTATCCACCGTAAAATATCTAGGAGTAACTGTCCAGAGCAGCCGTAAGTACCATGACAGAATTAAACAAATAGAATTATCGAATTCGCCGAATTATTGACTATTGTTCCTCAATGTGGGACCGTTACCAGTTAGGACTGATAAAAGAAATAGAGAAAATCCGACGAGTTTAGTCACAGGATCGTTTAGTCAGCGTTAAAGAGATGCTCGACAAACGCAAATGGCACACGTTACAACGGAGGCGTTACGCACCACGGAGAGATTTCCTATTGGCATTTCGAGAGAACACTTTCTCGTAGGACGACATGTTACTTCCTCCCAAGTACATGTCACGGAATGGCCACGACGAAAAATTCGAGAAATTAGAGCCAATACAGAGGCTAACCGACAATCATGCTTCCCACGCGCTATTTGCGAATGGAACGAGGAAGGCAGGACCGGTTAGTGGTAGTGGAAGTACCATTAGACAAGCACCGGAGTATGACGTAGCTGCAGTCGTACACTTGTATGTCAGTAACAATGCAGACAATATTAATGGTAACCTCGCTCCTTTCCACACTTTATGTAGTTATCTCTAATGAAGTACTTCTGAAAGCAGTTGCTCGAAACCTCAGTCGGATGTTGATATGACTTCAAAGAAAAACAAACGCTGGCAACGTGAGCTAAATATTCACAAATGTAATACTTTGCATTTCTCTAAACGAAAAAATGTAATGCACTACATCAACAATATCAGTGAGTGACAGTTGGAATCGCCCAACTCATAATAATACTTGGTGTAACACTTGGTATGGATATGAAATGGAACAGTCACATAGGCTGAGTCGTAAATAAAGCTGGGGGGTAGTCTTCGGTTCACTGGTAGAACACTGCAGAAACACAATCAGTCTACAAAGGAAATCGCACGTACCACCTATCCTAGAGTGGTGTTCAAGTGTGTGGGACCAGTATGAAATAGGACGAACAGGGTACTTTCGACGTACACAGAGAAGGGAAGCACGAATAGTTACAGGTTTGTTTGACTCGTGGGAGAAGGAGAAACAGAACAGGACACCGCTATGCACGCAAACTGTCCGGAGAAAAAAAAAAAATGGTTCAAATGGCTCTGAGCACTATGGGACTTAACAGCTGTGGTCATCAGTCCCCTAGAACTTAGAACTACTTAAACCTAACTAACCTAAGGACAGCACACAACACCCAGCCATCACGAGGCAGAGAAAATCCCTGACCCCGCCGGGAATCGAATCCGGGAACCCGGGCGTGGGAAGCGAGAACGCTACCGCACGACCACGAGATGCGTGCAGTCCGGAGAAAGAGCAGGTTCTGTGTGACGACTCTAGGAATATACTACGACCGGCTACGTATCGCTCACATACGGATAGTGAAGGCAATGTTAAAATAATTACAGCACGCACACAGGCCTTTGAAAAGTCATTCTTATCTTCCATACGTGAATGAAATGGGAAGCAGCTCCAATAATTGGAAAAGTGGGATGTACCCTCTGCCACACACTTCACAGCGGTCTGTAGAGTATGGATGCAGATGGAAATGTAGCGAAATATTCGAATACGAATTCAGAGGGAGAAGAGATGCAGGTAGACCAGGAAAGAGGTGGACTGCGATCGTAACGAGACACTAGGTGTAATACTGCGTAGGAAGAAGAAAGAAGAAGAGAAAATGAGAACAAAGATATTCATGTTCGCCAAAAAGCTGATTAAAAAAAAACTGTGAAATGAAAATGAGCTATTGTCTTACATACGTTACATCGCTGTACGTAATGAGATATTCGTACGGTCGTTATTTTTCGCGGGCGTTTGGATGCACATTACGTTATAAATTGATTTGGGTACCTCCGACAAACATCCACGACTAACTTGCGTCGGACCTGGCGGAGTGCTTCGGTGACCATGAAAGCAGTTGTAGCTGCAGCCGCTTTACCTCACGCGTCGTGACAGGAAAGTAGCGCGTCAGAATGCCGCTGCATCATAGCGACAAAGAATCACGATGAAGGAGGCAGTGACTCCTCGATAAGCAGTGCTTCATTTGCGTCTGCGCAACTAAAATGCATGAACGTAGTCGGCGGTAAAAATTTAATCAACAAGCAAAGCTGCACAGTGCTTGTGGATGACAGAAAAAATTATTTAATGTGCTAAGGTGAACGATTTTGACGCATATTTATATATAACTACCATCTGACAATGTTTTTTAAGTTGAAAAAGGCCTATAGTAAAAATTTATTACTTCTTTTTAAATTTTGTGGAAATTTTTCTGGCCAGTGGAACCAAAGGTTTATACTTCAACAAATTCTTAGCGTCTGCGGAATCAAACGTAAAGAAAATATTTGGTGGTTTATAGTGTTCGGTCCTCGCAGCATTCACAAACGTAAATCAGTTTATTTGCAACGTGAGTTTTCCTGATTTTCATCGTGACCTATTTTTTCGAGACCGTGTTCGTAACAGCAGTGGCAGTTACTGCATACTGAAATCTTTCAGCTCGAATATACACTCCTTGAAATTGAAATAAGAACACCATGAATTCATTGTCCCAGGAAGGGGAAACTTTATTGACACATTCCTGGGGTCAGATACATCACATGATCACAATGACAGAACCACAGGCACATAGACACAGGCAACAGAGCATGCACAATGTCGGCACTAGTACAGTGTATATCCACCTTTCGCAGCAAAGCAGGCTGCTATTCTCCCATGGAGACGATCGTAGAGATGCTGGATGTAGTCCTGTGGAACGGCTTGCCATGCCATTTCCACCTGGCGCCTCAGTTGGACCAGCGTTCGTGCTGGACGTGCAGACCGCGTGAGACGACGCTTCATCCAGTCCCAAACATGCTCAATGGGGGACAGATCCGGAGATCTTGCTGGCCAGGGTAGTTGACTTACACCTTCTAGAGCACGTTGGGTGGCACGGGATACATGCGGACGTGCATTGTCCTGTTGGAACAGCAAGTTCCCTTGCCGGTCTAGGAATGGTAGAACGATGGGTTCGATGACGGTTTGGATGTACCGTGCACTATTCAGTGTCCCCTCGACGATCACCAGTGGTGTACGGCCAGTGTAGGAGATCGCTCCCCACACCATGATGCCGGGTGTTGGCCCTGTGTGCCTCGGTCGTATGCAGTCCTGATTGTGGCGCTCACCTGCACGGCGCCAAACACGCATACGAGCATCATTGGCACCAAGGCAGAAGCGACTCTCATCGCTGAAGACGACACGTCTCCATTCGTCCCTCCATTCACGCCTGTCGCGACACCACTGGAGGCGGGCTGCACGATGTTGGGGCGTGAGCGGAAGACGGCCTAACGGTGTGCGGGACCAAGTCCAGCTTCATGGAGACGGTTGCGAATGGTCCTCGCCGATACCCCAGGAGCAACAGTGTCCCTAATTTGCTGGGAAGTGGCGGTGCGGTCCCCTACGGCACTGCGTAGGATCCTACGGTCTTGGCGGATACATCGATGTACTGTGGAGACCTCACGCCCCACGTGTTGAGCAATTCGGCGGTACGTCCACCCGGCCTCCCGCATGCCCACTATACGCCCTCGCTCAAAGTCCGTCAACTGCACATACGGTTCACGTCCACGCTGTCGCGGCATGCTACCAGTGTTAAAGACTGCGATGGAGCTCCGTATGCCACGGCAAACTGGCTGACACTGACGGCGGCGGTGCACAAATGCTGCGCAGCTAGCGCCATTCGACGGCCAACACCGCGGTTCCTGGTGTGTCCGCTGTGCCGTGCGTGTGATCATTGCTTGTACAGCCCTCTCGCAGTGTCCGGTGCAAGTATGCTGGGTCTGACACACCGGTGTCAATGTGTTCTTTTTTCCATTTCCAGGAGTGTAACTTCTATCCACTGATCAGCCAGAACACTGTGACCTCCTGCCTAACAGCCGGTGCGTCCACCTTTGACACGGATAACAGCGACGGCGCGTCGTGCCGCGCCGTGGAAGCTACGGGGCAGTGGTGGCTCAGCCCGCTGCAGGGAGCGGGCACCACACGAGTCACCGGGGAGAGGGCGGTGTGCTCAATCACACCCCAGATGTATTCTATCGGGTCCAGATCTGGCGAGTCGGGGGCAGCTCATCAATTGGTTGTCGCCACTCCATTCCTCGTAGCACTCTGTCACGCTCTTGGTCTTGTGACATTGCGCATTATCTTGATGAAAAATGCGGCTGCTGTGAGGAGACATGATCGCCATGAGGGGGTGTACGTGGTCTGGAGTCAGAGTACGATACTCCTTGGCCGTCTTGGTGCTTGGCACGTACTGCCCTGTACGCGTGCACGCACGTTGTTTGTTTGTTGGCTGTGAGCACTATGGGACTTAACATTTATGGTCATCAGTCCCCTAAAACTTAGAACTACTTAAACCTAACTAACCTAAGGACATCACACAACACCCAGTCATCACGAGGCAGAGAAAATCCCTGACCCCGCCGGGAATCGAACCCGTCAACCCAGGCGTGGGAAGCGAGAACGCTACCGCACGACCACGAGCTGCGGACTGTTTGTTTGTTTGTCTTGCTTTAGGGCGCAAAAAACGGCTGGGGTCATACGCGCCCAAGTCAAAACTATAGAACACGAAGACAGAGAGGAGGTAAACGACTGACAAAATAAAAGACAGCTAAAAACAGGCACGTGGAAAAAGGACTGAAAAAGACACTATACAGAAACGGAGGTCCAAAACTTAAAATTAAATGGCCTTCGCCACATCGTTTCGGCGGATAAAAACCCAAGCGGGAAGGTAAGTGGTTAAAAAAAGGGCATTCCGTCAGGAAGTGGCGGACTGTTAAAACTTGGACGCAGTGTGTACAAAGTGGTGCCTAATATACAGCCGAGTTAAAACGATCTCCTCCAGGTGGGAGGGCCGAGAGGAGGTCCTCCAAATTGCTGGGAGAGGCTCAACAAGGCGGAGCTTATCCCCGTGAAGGGAGGACCATTGGCGATGCCCAAGGGACACCACCTCCTGACAGACGGCAACACAGAGACCATCGGAGGGAATACAGGTACTCGCGGGCTGACTGCAGCCTCGGCAGCGGCCTCGTTTGTTGGCAGACCGACACGACCAGGGACCCACACAAACATCACACTGGCTCCACCAAAAGTAAGCAACTGACAGTTTTCCTGGACTCGCTGCAGTAAGGGATGGGCAGCGTACAGCGCACAGAGTGAGTCTGAGCAGAGGACACAATTGAAAAGGCTGTATCGCCGAATTTACTCCGTGGCCTGAGAAAAGGCCCAGAGCTCGGATGTAAATACTGAGGAGTGTAGCGGAAGCCGATACCGAAAGACACGGGTGCCGATGACGAAGGGACACCCGACCCCAGCCGCCGCCAGCTTGTCTCCGTCCCACACTACAGGTGGCGACGAGCTGTTCCCCTGGAACGCGACGGATTCGCGTCCTCCCATCGGCACGATGAAGGAGGTGTCGGGGTTCGTCAGACCCTGCAACGCTCTGCCACTGCGCCAACGTCCAGTGTCGATTGTCACGCTCCCATTTCAGTCTAGTCGCCTGTATCGTGTTGTTAACATTGGCGCTTGCACGGGTCGTCGGCTGTGGAAGTCCAGCGTGAGGAGTGTCCGGTGCACTGCGTGTTCAGACGCACTTGTATTCTGTATTCTTTAACGTTAGATACCCTACAGTTCGCCGCCTGTCTTGTTTTACCTGTGTGCCGAACCTATGAGGTCGGACATCCGATGGAACAACAACCTAAGGACAGCCAAGACACACTGGAATTAAAGACATTAGCTGCCAGTGGGCGCTGATTTATATTAATGGGACAGGTTGAAAACTTGTGAAGGACTGGATTTCGAACACGCGTCTCCTGCTTAACAGGCAGAGGCACTGAACTAGAGATGGGCAAAACTGTTCTTTTCAGAGATCGGATCAGAACTGTTCACTCCCTGAAATGAATTAGCTCTTTTTCATGACTCACCACTCATTTACAATAGAAAATAAATGTAAGGCACATTGCCCTTTAAACTTGGTTTATTCCAGTACCATACCTGTATTTTGATCTTATTTGATCCTATTTTGAAGTAACACAGATAATGAGTAAGAATTTTGTATTGTTTATTGAAATTTCCACGATATGACAAAGTTGTTGATTATTGATTTATTTTGCACTATCGTGGTTTTTTGGGTGATCCGAAAATGTTGTAACTTGAGATTTACATTACCAATATATTTGGCTATAATGTATTAAAATTTCATTAACCTCATACAAATACATCGCAAGCCATTTATTTTTAAAGTGAACGTTTCCTTCCGAAGACGCCTAAAATCGCAAAATCTGTACCAGAATAAGAAAAAAAATATAAATTTGACTGTAAAACGAAAGTGCTGCATATAGCCTTACGCAGAATAAAACAAGGAAAATATTGGTGTATCACATTTTGCGATACGTTTATCGGTTCGCTCGTAATTAAAGCGTAAATTCGAGTGTCCATAATAAAAATCCTATAGTAAGAGGAGTCGTCAGGAACCTAATCTGATCAGTTTAAACAAATAAAAATAAAATAAAAACAAATGATATATACATAACATACTAATGTAATATACATAGCGGTATTACTACGAAGAACAATATCCAGTAGAGACGAACTCCGATGCAGAAGCACTGAGTCGAGCAGGTCGAGCCGCGAGCTGTATTACTGCGTGAGCTAAGACCGCAGAGACCAGAGTGACACCTGAGTCGCTTTGCTCAACGCTCTGGCTAGAGTCGAGAATGGTGGGGTGAGCGTTGAGCGGGCGAGTTTCGAGGGTGGGGGGAGCGGTGAACTCACCCGCTCCGAGACAAATCGTCCGTTCCCTTGCGAGCAGGTTGTTGCAAGTAGTTCCTATGTTATCCGCTAGGTGGCTCTCTGTCCTGTTGCTGGCATCAACTGCCCAGAGGGCAGGACGTGCGACTGAAACGATCGCCGACAGAGTGCGATGCGAAGTTACGCTGCGCCAGACACTGCACGCGGCAGACGACGCACAGAGACGGTACGGCATATGTGAAACACAAAATCCAAAGGGGCACTGCACAATGCAGGCAGCCAAGGTAGAAACAGGGCAGAGGCCGGCGCTGGCTGTGTTGTGTGGCGTGCACTGTGCTGTGACCAGCAGAGGCGCTGCTGATATGCTCCGTCTCTTTCTCTCTCTCTCTCTCTCTCTCTCTCTCTCTCTCTCTCTCTGCCGTGGGAAACGTTTGGAGCTACCGTTCTTTTTTTCTGAATCACTGATTGTTCACTCCATTGAAAGATTGAACTCTATGAATCAGTTCAAGAGCGGATCCCCCATCTCTACACTGAACACTACGAATACGGGCGCACTGGTCACCACAACCGTAGGGATTACCGTAACGCGCCCCCCGTCTCAACTCGGCCCACACCACGCCACACACTGCTGCTGTATGCCCCTGCTCATTAGCCTCATTAGTGGCGGCATCATGCCGACTCGCATAACAGCCTGAGCTTAGTACGCACCTGCACTGAAGGGGTCAGTGGCCGTTTTGCCTTAATTATGCACATGTAATGTCTTTTCCGAAAGAATAGACACCTCTTATACACAATGTGATCAAAAGCATCCAGCTACCCCCAAAAACCTACATTTTTCCTATTAGTTGCACTGTGCTGCCACCTACTGCCAGGTACTCCACATCAGCGACCTCAGCAGACATCGCGAGAGAGCAGAATGAGGCGCTCCGCGACACTCCTAAGCATCCCTAGGTCCACTGTTTCCGATGTGAAAGTGGAAACGTGAAGTGACACGCACAGCACAAAAGCGTTGCTGGCCGACTTCGTCTGTTGACTGACAGAGACCGCCGATAGTTGCAGAGGGTCGTAGTGTGTAATAGGCACACATCTATCCAGACCACACACGAATTCCGACCTGCGTCAGGATCCACTGCAAGAACTGTGCCAGTTAGGCGGGAGGTGAGAAAACTTGGATTTCATTGTCAAGCGGCTGCTTATTAGCCACACATCGCGCCGGTAAATGTCAAACGCCGCCTCTTTTAGTGTAAGAAGCGTAAACATTAGACGATTGAACAGTGGAAGAACGTTGTGTGGAGTGACCAATCACGGTACACCATGTGGCGATCCCATGGCAGGGTGTGGGTATGGCGAATGCTCGGTGAACTTCATCTGCCAGCGTGTGTAGCGCGAACAGTAAAATTCGGAGGCGGTGGTATTGCGGTGTGGTCGTGTTTTTCATGGAGGGGGCTTGCATTCTTTGTGCCTGGCGTGGCACTATCACAGCACAAGCCTACATTGATGTTTTAAGCACCTTCTTGCTTCCCACTTTTGGAGAGAGATTCTGGGATGGCGACTGCGTCTTTTAACACGATCGAGCACATGTTCACAATGGACGGCCTGTGGCGGAGTGGTTACACGACAATATGACGGACTGGCCTGCACGGAATGCTGACCTGAATTCTATAGAACACCGTTGGGATATTTTGGAACTCCGACTTTGTGCTATCGATACCTCCATTCGGTGCAGCACTCCGTGAAGAAAGGGCTGCCATTCACCGAGAAACCTTCCAGTACCTGATTACACGCATGCCAGCGAGAGTGGAAGCTGTCATCGAGGCTAAGGGTGGGGCAACATCATATTGAATTCCAGCATTACCGATGGAGGGCGCCACCAACTTTTAAGTCATTTTCAGCGAGGTGTCCGCATGCTTATGATCACATAGTGTATTGAAGCCAAGAGGTTCCGTTCGCCGGTCCTGGAGGAAACCACCTTAGGTCAGAGCGCAGCGCCGACCGCGCCCTGTGGACCGTGCTGTGATAGCCGACTCTGACGGCAGGCTCATCTACGAGCAGACAGACGGCGTAGCAATGGGGTCTCCCCTATCTCCGCTGGCGGCCGACATATTCATGGAAGCCTTTGAAGCAACGGCCCTAGGTTCAGCTCCTTTACGACCACGTTGCTGGTTTAGATACGTGGACGACACGTTCGCTATATGGCCTCATGGTGAAACGGAGCTACACAAGTTCCACGAATATCTGAATAGTATGCACGGGAAGATACAGTTCACGCTGGAAGTAGAAAAGAATGGTACTACCCCGTTTCTAGACGTCGAAGTGTACAGGAGAACGGAGGGCACACTGGGGCACAGAGTATATCGTAAGCCTACACATACTGACAGGTATCTGCACGCCCAATCCTACCACCACCCAGCGCAGAAGAACTCTGTCATCCGCTCTTTGGCAATCCGCGGTCAGCGCCTAAGTGATGCTCAAAACATCACACCTGAGCTCAAAAGGTTACGCACAACGTTTTTAGCCAATGGCTACAGCCATAAGTAGATAAACACAGCCTTGTCGACGAACACAAGCAAGAAAGATAAGCAGGAAATAGACAAACTGCAGCCAACAGTACGCTTACCGTATGTGAAAAACGTCACTGACCGAATAGGCAAACACATTCGCCGCGCTGGAGTGCAGCCTGTCTTCTGTAGTGGTCGTAGGATCCAGGACGTGCTAGGCTCCACCAAGGACAAGGTGGATGCATTACACACTGCAGGTGTTTACAAGGTGGAATGCGAATGTGGAGAGGCATACATCGGCGAGACTGGTAGGCTAATAGCAACGCGCATTCGGGAGCACGAGCGTTACATTCGTCTAGGGCAACACAATAAATCCGCAGTGGCAGAACATCACCGTGACTGCGGAAAAGAAATAAAATTCAGCGAAGCCTGTGTGTTGGCCAAGCAGCCAACTATGACGAAACGCAAAATCAGAGAGGCCATCGAAATTCTCAAACACCCTAACAACATGAACAGGGAGGATGGACTCAGGCTTGCCCCATCTCGGCTGCCAGCAATCAGAGCCCAACAGACCGCACTGTCAACACGAGGCACGAGCACTACTGGCGAGTAACTGCCGCCGCGCGGCCGACGTCCAGCAGCTGGTAAACACACAGCATCTTCTCATTCGACGGTGGCCACCAATCATGGCACATAACACAAGAGCCAATGGGCAACAGAGGTCACGTTCTCCCTCCACCGCAGTAACCTATTAAAATAAAGTTCCCTCTCCTTCTTCCTTAAGTGACCAATAAACCAACTACCTTTTTAAAATTATGACGTAATGGCATGCGCAGTGAACACTAACAACAAAATATAAAGGACACTGCACAGCTAGAACGCACCATTAGACCCAGAAGAAGGCCGCTGCAATCGTGGCCGAAACGTTGGCTTTTCTATAGCAGGAGTAGTTTTTACATTATGACGCGGTACCAAACCCAGGAAACTTTTATGTCGGCAGGCTCACCTTTGTTCAGGTAGAAGAGCGAGCCTGTTAGCGCAGTGTGCCAATGTTCACAGTTAAATGGTACGTGACCGTCACGTAAGGCTGACAATATTTCTGTGTAGAACAATGTTTGTGACAAGAATTATAATCACTGCGACAATCGCAGTACTGTGATTCTACTAACGAAATGTTCGTCATTGTACTCCGAGACTGTATTATTCGTTAACGATCGATATATGGGCACGGATGTCTTATAAAGTTAAGTATCTGTTCCTAGGTAGGAAGAAGGGCAGCATCAGTCGTAAATTTTTTAATCCATAATAACCCGTCCAGGCTGTAGCAGCGGCTCCTGGCGAGGAATGACTGCTGGTCAGACACACGCCCGGTGCGTGTAGCACCAGCGAGCGTGCTGTCCGTGTGTGGAATG
The DNA here is from genome assembly GCF_023864275.1 of Schistocerca cancellata. NCBI lineage: Eukaryota > Metazoa > Arthropoda > Insecta > Orthoptera > Acrididae > Schistocerca > Schistocerca cancellata. Next base: position 211,424,802 of record NC_064635.1, read on the forward strand.
GGGACGGCGGTCTGTCCGAGGGCGCCTTGTGACTGCTCGGAGGCTCGGAAAAAGCCTTTTGTAAACTGCACGACTTGTCGGCTGTTGGAAGAATGCCGTGGCGAGTGTGTTCGACACCTGTTGAAACCACGTTCATACGTCGTGCGGTTAGGCAGCCACCCTTCATTACACCTGTCGGACGTCATAGGCTCGGCAGACATGTACGAGGGCAGTTCAATAAGTAATGCAACACATTTTTTTTCTGAAACAGGGATTGTTTTATTCAGCATTGAAATACACCAGGTTATTCCCCAATCTTTTAGCTACACAACACTATTTTTCAACGTAATCTCCATTCAATGCTACGGCCTTACGCCACCTTGAAATGAGGGCCTGTATGCCTGCACGGTACCATTCCACTGGTCGATGTCGGAGCCAACGTCGTACTGCATCAATAACGTCTTCATTATCCGCGTAGTGCCTCCCACGGATTACGTCCTTCATTGGGCCAAACATATGGAAATCCGACGGTGCGAGATCGGGGCTGTAGGGTGCATGAGGAAGAACAGTCCACTGAAGTTTTGTGAGCTCCTCTCGGGTGCGAAGACTTGTGTGAGGTCTTGCGTTGTCATGAAGAAGGAGAAGTTCGGGAACAAACCTTTGAATATCCCAACTGGTGAACAATTGTGACAGCACTACCAACAGAGATGTCAAGTTGAGCACTGAGTTCTTTGATGGTGATCCGTCGATCATCTCGAACGAGTGTGTTCGCACGCTCCGCCATTGCAGGAGTCACAGCTGTGCACGGCCGGCCCGCACGCGGGAGATCAGACAGTCTCGCTTGACCTTGCGGCGATGATGACACACGCTTTGCCCAACGACTCACCGTGCTTTTGTCCACTGCCAGATCACCGTAGACATTCTACAAGCGCCTATGAATATCTGAGATGCCCTGGTTTTCCGCCAAAAGAAACTCGATCACTGCCCGTTGTTTGCAACGCACATCCGTTACAGACGCCATTTTAACAGCACCGTACAGCGCTGCCACCTGTCGGAAGTCAATGAAACTATACGAAACGAAGCGGGAATGTTTGAAAATATTCCACAAGAAATTTCCTGTTTTTTCAACCAAAATTGGCCGAGAAAAAAATGTGTTGCATTACTTATTGAACTGCCCTCGTAAAATAAGACAGGCGGCGAACTGTAACGTATGCAACATCAGACTTTAAAGAATACAGAATACAAGTGCGTCTGAACACGCAGTGCACCCGACACTCCTCACGCTGGGCTTCCACAGCCGACGACCCGCGCAAGTGCCAATGTTAACAACACGATACAGGCGACTAGACTGAAATGGGAGCGTGACAATCGACACTGGAGACGTTGGCGCAGTGGCAGAGCGTTGCAGGGTCTGGGATGAACCCCGACACCTCCTTCATCGTGCCGATGGGAGGACGCGAATCCGTCGCGTTCCAGGGGAACAGCTCGTCGCCACCTGTAGTGTGGGACGGGACGAGCTGCCGGCGGCTCCCCCGTGCTCTGGGCGGCATCCACGTGGACATCCACGCCTCCAGCGCAGGTTGCGCGAGGCACGATAACGGCCCAGGGGTATTTTACGCTGACTGCACATCACGTACAACTCCTCACGATCATCACGATTCCCGTCGCGTTTCTCATCGAGATAATGCGAATTGTCACAAGGCCAGGAGTGTGACAGAGTGGTACGAGGAAAGCATTGGCGAGTTCCAATTGATGAGCTGCCCCCAACTCGCCAGAACTGAACCCAGTCGAATACATGTGGGGTGTGATTGGACGTGGCGTCACAGCCCACCGCCCCCTCCCCGGAAATTACTGTAATTACGTGATTTGTGTGGAGGCCGCTCCCTCCAGAGGCCTACCACTGCCTCACTGATTCCACGGCACGACGCGTCGCCGCAGTAATACGTGTCAAAGGCGCACATACGGGCTGTCAGGTACCGACATCAACTTGGGATCTCTCTCTTCGGTCGCCACAACATAATGCAACTATCACTTGCTTGACACACGGTAAGAATTGAGTGTTTCCTCTCAAAATTCCATCTGAAACTCACGGAACCGAATCTATTAAAAACGGCGTCCTTAAAGTCTAGCAGCGTCCTGGAAAAATGTATGCGGACGTCCGTGCTGTGAGCAGAGAGTAATTAGTTTTAAGTTATAATTTCAAATTATACTGAGAGCCCATTCCACAGAAAGTAAGATGTTCAGAGCGTAAATTACTCTACAAAACGATCTTGGTATCGTATTGTACTTGTGTATTCATGTTGCAAAATTCGGACCAATATAATAAGTAGATGATAAACTGTTCCGGAATGAACACAATTTAGCTATGTAGCGCCTTCAGTATTAATTTCACACACGTAATATCTGCTAAAAATATCCTTGCATATCAGACTGGCTGGGTGGATTAAATCACAAGGTACGTGATCTGTCACTCGCCGATACAGTATTTTTCAATGTAACAGACAATTCACTTCAAATTAAATACAAATTTTAAGATGTTACACATAATTTATATAAAAGAATAAGTACTTCTTCCACGTTTCTCTGTAAACCGGGTTTCCCGAAATTGTGGATTACAGTTATCGCTTACTGATTTTGGAATTTTCCTTTACTGGGTACATCTTTTTTGTACTAAAGGACGCACAAGAAGAAGGATCGAAACTGAAACTTTCATACCAGGTATTCTCATTCTCAGTCGTTCGTCTAGTTCAAGAGTATGTGTGTGAATGGGTCGCTGGTGGAAGACGACGTTTATCAAGTGACAGTACGCTACAGTCAGCAGGAGCCTGGTTTCTCACTGTAATTTCTCAACATGATCAGTTGCATGTTATTTTGAAGTTAATTGACACATATTTTTTATCACTATCCTACACTACCCCTACTTGTTTTCACACATAAAACGGGGTAGAAAGTTGTTCAACTTGCTTCGCTATTTGCTTCACTACGAGTGCGTGTAAGCTACTACAAACAGCATAGTGAACGCATTATTGTGGCCACGATACACACGAAGCCCACGCCCACTACAGTAGTAACCTTTATATGCCAACCAGCTCTGCAGATGATGAAGAAATTGATGAAATATACACTCCTGGAAATTGAAATAAGAACACCGTGAATTCATTGTCCCAGGAAGGGGAAACTTTATTGACACATTCCTGGGGTCAGATACATCACATGATCACACTGACAGAACCACAGGCACATAGACACAGACAACAGAGCATGCACAATGTCGGCACTAGTACAGTGTATATCCACCTTTCGCAGCAATGCAGGCTGCTATTCTCCCATGGAGACGATCGTAGAGATGCTGGATGTAGTCCTGTGGAACGGCTTGCCATGCCATTTCCACCTGGCGCCTCAGTTGGACCAGCGTTCGTGCTGGACGTGCAGACCGCGTGAGACGACGCTTCATCCAGTCCCAAACATGCTCAATGGGGGACAGATCCGGAGATCTTGCTGGCCAGGGTACTTGACTTACACCTTCTAGAGCACGTTGGGTGGCACGGGATACATGCGGACGTGCATTGTCCTGTTGGAACAGCAAGTTCCCTTGCCGGTCTAGGAATGGTAGAACGATGGGTTCGATGACGGTTTGGATGTACCGTGCACTATTCAGTGTCCCCTCGACGATCACCAGTGGTGTACGGCCAGTGTAGGAGATCGCTCCCCACACCATGATGCCGGGTGTTGGCCCTGTGTGCCTCGGTCGTATGCAGTTCTGATTGTGGCGCTCACCTGCACGGCGCCAAACACGCATACGACCATCATTGGCACCAAGGCAGAAGCGACTCTCATCGCTGAAGACGACACGTCTCAAATTCGTCCCTCCATTCCGCCTGTCGCGACACCACTGGAGGCGGGCTGCACGATGATGGGGCGTGAGCGGAAGACGGCCTAACGGTGTGCGGGACCGTAGCCCAGCTTCATGGAGACGGTTGCGAATGGTCCTCGCCGATACCCCAGGAGCAACAGTGTCCCTAATTTGCTGGGAAGTGGCGGTGCGGTCCCCTACGGCACTGCGTAGGATCCTACGGTCTTGGCGTGCATCCGTGCGTCGCTGCGGTCCGGTCCCAGGTCGACGGGCACGTGCACCTTCCGCCGACCACTGGCGACAACATCGATGTACTGTGGAGACCTCACGCCCCACGTGTTGAGCAATTCGGCGGTACGTCCACCCGGCCTCCCGCATGCCCACTATACGCCCTCGCTCAAAGTCCGTCAACTGCACATACGGTTCACGTCCACGCTGTCGCGGCATGCTACCAGTGTTAAAGACTGCGATGGAGCTCCGTATGCCACGGCAAACTGGCTGACACTGACGGCGGCGGTGCACAAATGCTGCGCAGCTAGCGCCATTCGACGGCCAACACCGCGGTTCCTGGTGTGTCCGCTGAGCCGTGCGTGTGATCATTGCTTGTACAGCCCTCTCGCAGTGTCCGGAGCAAGTATGGTGGGTCTGACACACCGGTGTCAATGTGTTCTTTTTTCCATTTCCAGGAGTGTATGATGAGATAAAAGAAATTATTCAGGTAGTGAAGGGAGACGAACATTTAATAGTCATGGGTGACTGGAATTCGACAGTAGGAAAAGGAAGAGAAGGAAACGTAGTAGGTGAATATGGATTGGGTCTAAGAAATGAAAGAGGAAGCCGCCTGGTAGAATTTTGCACAGAGCATAACTTAATCATAGCTAGCACTTCGTTCAAGAATCATGAAAGAAGGTTGTATACATGGAAGAACCATGGAGATACTAGAAGGTTTCAGATAGATTGTATAATGGTAAGACAGAGATTTAGGAATAAGGTTTCAAATTGAAAGACATTTCCAGGGGCACATGTGGATTCTGACGACATTCGATTGGTTATGAACTGTAGATTAAAACTGAAGAAACTGCAAAAAGGTGGGAATTTAAGGAGATGCGACCTGGATACACTGAAAGAACCAGAGGTTGTACAGAGTTTCAGAGAGAGCCTAAGGGAACAATTGACAGGAATCGGGGAAAGAAATACAGTAGAAGAAGAATGGGTAGCTTTGAGGAAAGAAATTATGAAGGCAGAAGAAGATCAAGTAGGTACAAAGACGAGGGTTAGTAGAAATCCACGGCTAACAGAAGAGATACTGAATTTAATTGATGCAAGGAGAAAATATAAAAATGCATAAATGAAGCAGGCAAAACGGAATACAAACGTGTCAAAAATGAGATCGACAGCAAGTGCAAAATGGCTAAGCAGGGTTGGCTAGAGGACAAATGTAAGGATGTAGAGGCCTATCTCACTAGGGGGTAAGATAGATAGTGCCTACAGGAAAATTAAAGAGACCTTTGGAGAAAGAGAACCACCTGCATGAATATCAAGAGCTCAGATAGAAACACAGTTTTAAGCTAAGAAGGGAAAGCAGAAAGGTGGGGGGAGTATATAGAGAACCTATACAAGGGCAATGTAGTCCAGGACAATATTTTGGAAATGGAAGAAGATATAGATGAAGATGAAATGGGAGATACGATACTGCGTGAAGAGTTTGACAGAGCACTGAAAGACCTGAGTCGAAACAAGGCACCGGGAGTAGACAACATTCCATTAGAACTACTGAGAGCCTTGGGAGAGCCAGTCCTGACAAAACTCTACCATCTGGTGAGCAAGATGTATGAGACAGGCGAAATTCCCTCAGACTTCAAGAAGAATATAATAATTCCAATCCCAAAGAAAGCAGGTGTTGACAGATGTGAAAATTACCGGACTATCAATTTAATAAGTCACAGCTGGAAAAACTGGTAGAAGCCGACCTCGGGGAAGATCAGTTTGGATTCCATAGCAATGTTGGAACACGTCAGGCAATTCTGACCCAACGACTTATCCTTAAATGAAAGATTAAGGAAAGGCAAACCTACGTTTCTAGCATATTGACTTAGAGAAAGCTTTTGACAATATTGACTGAAATACTCTCTTTCAAATTCTGAAGGTGGCAGTGGTAAAATACAGGAAGCGAAAGGCTATTTACAATTTGTACAGAAAGCAGGTGGCAGTTATAAGAGTCGAGGGACATGAAAGGAAAGCAGTGGTTGGGAAGGGAGTGAGACAGGGTTGTAGCCTCTCGCCGATGCTATTCAATCTGTATATTGAGCAAGCAGTAAAGCAAACAAAAGAAAGTTTGGAGTAGGAATCACAATCTATGGAGAAGAAATAAAAACTTTGAGGTTCGCCGATGACATTGTAATTCTGGCAGAGACAGAAAAGGTCTTGGACGAGCAGTTGAATGGAATGGAAAGTGTCTTGAAAGGAGGATGAACTATCAACAAAAGCAAAATGAGGATAGCCATGTATGGAAGTGAAACACGGACGATAAATAGTTTAGACAAGAAGAGAATAGAAGCTTTCGAGGTGTGGTGCTACAGAAGAATGCTGATGATTACATGGGTACATCACATAACTAATGAGGAGGTATTAAATAGAACTGGGGAGAAGTGGAGTTTGTGGCGCAACTTGACTAGAAGAAGGGATCTGTTGGTAGGACATGTTCTGAGGCATCAAGGGATCACCAGTTTAGTACTGGAGGGCAGCGTGTAGGGTAAAAATCATAGAGGGAGACCAAGAGATGAATACACTAAGCAGATTCAGAAGGATGTAGGCTGCAGTAGGTGCTGGGAGCTGAAGAAGCCTGCACAGGATAGAGTAGCATGGAGAGCTGCATCAAACCAGTCTCAGGACTGAAGACTACAACTACAACAACAACATGGTTTCCTTGTTGTTGGTTTCTTAGAAGCCCATTCTTTATGATTCTACTCTGACGGAAGTACTCTGAACCCTATAGGAACTACCTTACTGACAATTTTGTTGATTTTTCTATTCAGACTTTGGTAGATTGTTTCTGACGGTTTGTTTCTTCACAGTCCACTTAAGGGCAAGTTGTTAAGTGTGAAATTCACTGCAAATGCATAAATAAATAAACTAGTAAAGTATGCCAAAACGTGAGTCACAAAAACAGAAAATGGAGGGAAAATGCCGCATTTAGGCTTCCGTACAAGGCTGAACGTTATGAGATATGAATGCGGTCACCTGCATTCGTTATCTCTCGCAGTCGCTTAGTTCAATCAATACTATAAAATGAGAGTGTTATCGTTAAAGAGGTTATGTGGTGAATACACTTTGTTTTCTCTCGTCTATGTGTGACTGATGCAGCACAGTCGTATGTTCGTAGATAATGTCTTTGATCAAATTGTAACTGTCAACAACTACTTTAGTTTTAAATACTGACTAAATGCGGAGCAGATCGCTTCCTGATTCGTAGCGACACATGCGCGCTAAACACCGTTAACGACGCGAAAAAAGTTGTGCTTCTGCTTCTCACAAGATTATAGGTACAAATCAGCTCTGACGCTTTTCGAGAAACACTACGTAATAATTTCTAGATCTTGTTCAAAACAACTGCGTGGCCTAATCGGTAGCGCCGTTAAACGACAATAAAGTATGCTTTTTGGTGACAGTTCGATTTTGTTGTAGTTATATTTTTTCGGATTGAATACCTAGATCATTTAAATGTGAAATTCATCAAATATATGTTTGTGAACTTGTAGTTATGAAAATTTTTCAACAAAATTGCACATATTCTCGTTTCTAATTATACATCGCACGTAGAATTCTCGTTTCCATTGCAAATACAAATTCTTAAGTAGAGATCCCCCCATGAACCATGGACTTTACTGTTTGTGTGGAGGCTTGCGTGTCTCATCGATACAGATAGCCGTACCGTAGGTGCGGGAACTATCTGTTGAGAGGACAGACAAACGTGTGGTTCCTGAAGAGGGGCAGCAGCCTTTTCAGTAGTTGCAGGGGCAACAGTCTGGGTGCTTGACTGATCTGCCCTTGTAACACTAACCAAAACGGCCTTGCTGTGCTGGTACTGCGGACGGCTGAAAGCAAGGGGAAACTACAGCAGTAATTTTTCCCGAGCGCATGCAGTTTTACTGTGTGGTTAAATGATAATGGCGTCCTCGTGGGTAAAATATTCCGGAGGTAAAATAGTCCCCCATGCGGATCTGTGGGCGGGGACCACTCAGGAGGTCCTCGATATCAGGAGAATGAAAACTGGCGTTCTACGGATTGGAGCGTGGAATGTCAGACCCCTTAGTCGGGCTGGTAGACTAGAAAATTTAAAAAGGGAAATGGTTATTTTACAGTTAGATATAGTAGGAATTAAAGAAGTTCGATGCAAGGGGGAACAAGACTTCTAGTCAGGTGACTACATGGTTATAAAAACAAAATCGAATACGGGTAATGCAGCTGTAGGTTTAATAATGAATAAAAAATAGGGGTGCGAGTAAGCTACTACGAGCAGCATAGTCAACGGTTTATTGTATCCAAGATAGACATGAAACCCACGACTACCACTGTAGTACAAGTTTATATGCCAACTAGCTCCGCAGATGACGAAGAGATTGATGAAATGCGTGATGAGATATAAGAAGTTATTCAGATAGTGAAGGAAGATGAAAATTTAATACTCATGGGTGACTGGAATTCGATAGTAAGTAAAAGAAGAGAAGGAAATGTAGTACGTGAATATGCAACGGGGGTAAGAAATGAAAGAGGAAGCCACCTGGCAGAATTTTGCATAGAGCGTAACTTAAGCATAGCTAACACTTCGTTCAAGAATCATGAAAGACGGTTGTATACATGGAACAGCCCTGGAGATATTGGAAGGTTTCAGATAGATTACATACTGGTAAGACAGAGATTGAGGAACCAGATTTACAATTGTAAGATATTTCCAGGGACAAATGTGGATTCTGACGACATTCGATTGGTTATGAACTGTAGATTAAAACTGAAGAAACTGCAAAAAGGTGGGAATTTAAGGAGATGGGACCTGGATAAACTGTCAGAACCAGAGATAGTAGAGTGTTTCAGGGAGAGCATAAGGGAACAATTGACAGGAATGGGGGAAAGAAATACAGTAGAAGCCGAATGGGTAGCTTTGAGGAATGAAATTACGAAGGCAGAAGAGGATCAAGTAGGTAAAAAGATGAGGGCTAGTAGAAATCCATGGGTAACAGAAGAGATACTGTACTTAATTGATGCAAGGAGAATATATAAAAATGCAGTAAATGAAGCAGGCAAAAAAGAATACAAACGTCTCAAAAATGATATGATGGTCGAAGCAGAGACGATATAAAATGTAGACTGACAATGGCAAGGAAAGCGTTTCTGAAGAAGAGAAATTTGCTAACGTCGAGTACAGATTTAAGTGTCAGGAAGTCGTTTCTGAAAGTATTTGCATGGAGTGTAGCCATGTATGGAAGTGAAACATGGGCGATAAATAGTTTAGACAAGAAGAGAATAGAAGCTTTCGAGGTGTGGTGCTACAGAAGAATGCTGATGATTACATGGGTACATCACATAACTAATGAGGAGGTATTAAATAGAACTGGGGAGAAGTGGAGTTTGTGGCGCAACTTGACTAGAAGAAGGGATCTGTTGGTAGGACATGTTCTGAGGCATCAAGGGATCACCAGTTTAGTACTGGAGGGCAGCGTGTAGGGTAAAAATCATAGAGGGAGACCAAGAGATGAATACACTAAGCAGATTCAGAAGGATGTAGGCTGCAGTAGGTGCTGGGAGCTGAAGAAGCCTGCACAGGATAGAGTAGCATGGAGAGCTGCATCAAACCAGTCTCAGGACTGAAGACTACAACTACAACAACAACATGGTTTCCTTGTTGTTGGTTTCTTAGAAGCCCATTCTTTATGATTCTACTCTGACGAAAGTACTCTGAACCCTATAGGAACTACCTTACTGACACTTTTGTTGATTTCTCTATTCAGACTTTGGTAGATTTTTTCTGACGGTTTGTTTCTTCACAGTCCACTTAAGGGCAAGTTGTTAAGTGTGAAATTCACTGAAAATGCATACATAAATAAATAAGACCTGCTGTCACGCCAAACGTTTAAAAAATTGCAATAAATAAATGTTCAAAAGGTTCTCTGCTCTTTGCAATGGTTAGTAATGGTCTAAATTCATAAATCAAATAGCTAAGTATGAATACTTCCAGAACAAAATATTAGGTTGTGATAGTTTAAACTAGTAAAGTTTGCCAAAACGTGAGTCACAAAAAAAAAGAAAATGGAGGGAAAGTGCCGCATTTAGACTTCCGTACAAGGCTGAACGTTATGAGATATGAATGCGGTCATCTGCATTCTTTATCTCTCGCAGTCGCTTAGTTCAATCAATACTATAAAATGAGAGTGTTATCGTTAAAGATGTTATGTGGTGAATACACTTTTTGTTTTCCGTCGTCTATGTGTGACTGATGCAGCACAGTCGTATGTTCGTAGATAATGTCTTTGATCAAATTGTAACTGTCAACAACTACTTTAGTTTTAAATACTGACTAAATGCGGAGCAGATCGCTTCCTGATTCGTAGCGACACATGCGCGCTAAACACCGTTAACGACGCGAAAAAAGTTGTGCTTCTGCTTCTCACAAGATTATAGGTACAAATCAGCTCTGACGCTTTTCGAGAAACACTATGTAATAATTTGTAGATCTTGTTCAAAACAACTGCGTGGCCTAATCGGTAGCGCCGTTAAACGACAATAAAGTATGCTTTTTGGTGACAGTTCGATTTTGTTGTAGTTATATTTTTTCGGATTGAATACCTAGATCATTTAAATGTGAAATTCATCAAATATATGTTTGTGAACTTGTAGTTATGAAAATTTTTCAACAAAATTGCACATATTCTCGTTTCTAATTATACATCGCACGTAGAATTCTCGTTTCCATTGCAAATACAAATTCTTAAGTAGAGATCCCCCCATGAACCATGGACTTTACTGTTTGTGTGGAGGCTTGCGTGTCTCATCGATACAGATAGCCGTACCGTAGGTGCGGGAACTATCTGTTGAGAGGACAGACAAACGTGTGGTTCCTGAAGAGGGGCAGCAGCCTTTTCAGTAGTTGCAGGGGCAACAGTCTGGGTGCTTGACTGATCTGCCCTTGTAACACTAACCAAAACGGCCTTGCTGTGCTGGTACTGCGGACGGCTGAAAGCAAGGGGAAACTACAGCAGTAATTTTTCCCGAGCGCATGCAGTTTTACTGTGTGGTTAAATGATAATGGCGTCCTCGTGGGTAAAATATTCCGGAGGTAAAATAGTCCCCCATGCGGATCTGTGGGCGGGGACCACTCAGGAGGTCCTCGATATCAGGAGAATGAAAACTGGCGTTCTACGGATTGGAGCGTGGAATGTCAGACCCCTTAGTCGGGCTGGTAGACAAGAAAATTTAAAAAGGGAAATGGTTATTTTACAGTTAGATATAGTAGGAATTAAAGAAGTTCGATGCAAGGGGGAACAAGACTTCTAGTCAGGTGACTACATGGTTATAAAAACAAAATCGAATACGGGTAATGCAGCTGTAGGTTTAATAATGAATAAAAAATAGGGGTGCGAGTAAGCTACTACGAGCAGCATAGTCAACGGCTTATTGTATCCAAGATAGACATGAAACCCACGACTACCACTGTAGTACAAGTTTATATGCCAACTAGCTCCGCAGATGACGAAGAGATTGATGAAATGCGTGATGAGATATAAGAAGTTATTCAGATAGTGAAGGAAGATGAAAATTTAATACTCATGGGTGACTGGAATTCGATAGTAGGTAAAAGAAGAGAAGGAAATGTAGTACGTGAATATGCAACGGGGGTAAGAAATGAAAGAGGAAGCCACCTGGCAGATTTTTGCATAGAGCGTAACTTAAGCATAGCTAACACTTCGTTCAAGAATCATGAAAGACGGTTGTATACATGGAACAGCCCTGGAGATACTGGAAGGTTTCAGATAGATTACATACTGGTAAGACAGAGATTGAGGAACCAGATTTACAATTGTAAGATATTTCCAGGGACAAATGTGGATTCTGACGACATTCGATTGGTTATGAACTGTAGATTAAAACTGAAGAAACTGCAAAAAGTTGGGAATTTAAGGAGATGGGACCTGGATAAACTGTCAGAACCAGAGATAGTAGAGTGTTTCAGGGAGAGCATAAGGGAACAATTGACAGGAATGGGGGAAAGAAATACAGTAGAAGCCGAATGGGTAGCTTTGAGGAATGAAATTACGAAGGCAGAAGAGGATCAAGTAGGTAAAAAGATGAGGGCTAGTAGAAATCCATGGGTAACAGAAGAGATACTGTACTTAATTGATGCAAGGAGAATATATAAAAATGCAGTAAATGAAGCAGGCAAAAAAGAATACAAACGTCTCAAAAATGAGATGACGGTCGAAGCAGAGACGATATAAAATGTAGACTGACAATGGCAAGGAAAGCGTTTCTGAAGAAGAGAAATTTGTTAACGTCGAGTACAGACTTAAGTGTCAGGAAGTCGTTTCTGAAAGTATTTGCATGGAGTGTAGCCATGTATGGAAGTGAAACATGGGCGATAAATAGTTTAGACAAGAAGAGAATAGAAGCTTTCGAGGTGTGGTGCTACAGAAGAATGCTGATGATTACATGGGTACATCACATAACTAATGAGGAGGTATTAAATAGAACTGGGGAGAAGTGGAGTTTGTAGCGCAACTTGACTAGAAGGAGGGATCTGTTGGTAGGACATGTTCTGAGGCATCAAGGGATCACCAGTTTAGTACTGGAGGGCAGCGTGTAGGGTAAAAATCATAGAGGGAGACCAAGAGATGAATACACTAAGCAGATTCAGAAGGATGTAGGCTGCAGTAGGTGCTGGGAGCTGAAGAAGCCTGCACAGGATAGAGTAGCATGGAGAGCTGCATCAAACCAGTCTCAGGACTGAAGACTACAACTACAACAACAACATGGTTTCCTTGTTGTTGGTTTCTTAGAAGCCCATTCTTTATGATTCTACTCTGACGAAAGTACTCTGAACTCTATAGGAACTACCTTACTGACAATTTTGTTGATTTTTCTATTCAGACTTTGGTAGATTGTTTCTGACGGTTTGTTTCTTCACAGTCCACTTAAGGGCAAGTTGTTAAGTGTGAAATTCACTGCAAATGCATAAATAAATAAACTAGTAAAGTTTGCCAAAACGTGAGTCACAAAAAAAGAAAATGGAGGGAAAATGCCGCATTTAGGCTTCCGTACAAGGCTGAACGTTATGAGATATGAATGCGGTCATCTGCATTCGTTATCTCTCGCAGTCGCTTAGTTCAATCAATACTATAAAATGAGAGTGTTATCGTTAAAGAGGTTATGTGGTGAATACACTTTTTGTTTTCCGTCGTCTATGTGTGACTGATGCAGCACAGTCGTATGTTCGTAGATAATGTCTTTGATCAAATTGTAACTGTCAACAACTACTTTAGTTTTAAATACTGACTAAATGCGGAGCAGATCGCTTCCTGATTCGTAGCGACACATGCGCGCTAAACACCGTTAACGACGCGAAAAAAGTTGTGCTTCTGCTTCTCACAAGATTATAGGTACAAATCAGCTCTGACGCTTTTCGAGAAACACTACGTAATAATTTGTAGATCTTGTTCAAAACAACTGCGTGGCCTAATCGGTAGCGCCGTTAAACGACAATAAAGTATGCTTTTTGGTGACAGTTTGATTTTGTTGTAGTTATATTTTTTCGGATTGAATACCTAGATCATTTAAATGTGAAATTCATCAAATATATGTTTGTGAACTTGTAGTTATGAAAATTTTTCAACAAAATTGCACATATTCTCGTTTCTAATTATACATCGCACGTAGAATTCTCGTTTCCATTGCAAATACAAATTCTTAAGTAGAGATCCCCCCATGAACCATGGACTTTACTGTTTGTGTGGAGGCTTGCGTGTCTCATCGATACAGATAGCCGTACCGTAGGTGCGGGAACTATCTGTTGAGAGGACAGACAAACGTGTGGTTCCTGAAGAGGGGCAGCAGCCTTTTCAGTAGTTGCAGGGGCAACAGTCTGGGTGCTTGACTGATCTGCCCTTGTAACACTAACCAAAACGGCCTTGCTGTGCTGGTACTGCGGACGGCTGAAAGCAAGGGGAAACTACAGCAGTAATTTTTCCCGAGCGCATGCAGTTTTACTGTGTGGTTAAATGATAATGGCGTCCTCGTGGGTAAAATATTCCGGAGGTAAAATAGTCCCCCATGCGGATCTGTGGGCGGGGACCACTCAGGAGGTCCTCGATATCAGGAGAATGAAAACTGGCGTTCTACGGATTGGAGCGTGGAATGTCAGACCCCTTAGTCGGGCTGGTAGACTAGAAAATTTAAAAAGGGAAATGGTTATTTTACAGTTAGATATAGTAGGAATTAAAGAAGTTCGATGCAAGGGGGAACAAGACTTCTAGTCAGGTGACTACATGGTTATAAAAACAAAATCGAATACGGGTAATGCAGCTGTAGGTTTAATAATGAATAAAAAATAGGGGTGCGAGTAAGCTACTACGAGCAGCATAGTCAACGGTTTATTGTATCCAAGATAGACATGAAACCCACGACTACCACTGTAGTACAAGTTTATATGCCAACTAGCTCCGCAGATGACGAAGAGATTGATGAAATGCGTGATGAGATATAAGAAGTTATTCAGATAGTGAAGGAAGATGAAAATTTAATACTCATGGGTGACTGGAATTCGATAGTAGGTAAAAGAAGAGAAGGAAATGTAGTACGTGAATATGCAACGGGGGTAAGAAATGAAAGAGGAAGCCACCTGGCAGATTTTTGCATAGAGCGTAACTTAAGCATAGCTAACACTTCGTTCAAGAATCATGAAAGACGGTTGTATACATGGAACAGCCCTGGAGATACTGGAAGGTTTCAGATAGATTACATACTGGTAAGACAGAGATTGAGGAACCAGATTTACAATTGTAAGATATTTTCAGGGACACATGTGGATTCTGATGACATTCGATTGGTTATGAACTGTAGATTAAAACTGAAGAAACTGCAAAAAGTTGGGAATTTAAGGAGATGGGACCTGGCTAAACTGTCAGAACCAGAGATAGTAGAGTGTTTCAGGGAGAGCATAAGGGAACAATTGACAGGAATGGGGGAAAGAAATACAGTAGAAGCCGAATGGGTAGCTTTGAGGAATGAAATTACGAAGGCAGAAGAGGATCAAGTAGGTAAAAAGATGAGGGCTAGTAGAAATCCATGGGTAACAGAAGAGATACTGTACTTAATTGATGCAAGGAGAATATATAAAAATGCAGTAAATGAAGCAGGCAAAAAAGAATACAAACGTCTCAAAAATGATATGATGGTCGAAGCAGAGACGATATAAAATGTAGACTGACAATGGCAAGGAAAGCGTTTCTGAAGAAGAGAAATTTGCTAACGTCGAGTACAGATTTAAGTGTCAGGAAGTCGTTTCTGAAAGTATTTGCATGGAGTGTAGCCATGTATGGAAGTGAAACATGGGCGATAAATAGTTTAGACAAGAAGAGAATAGAAGCTTTCGAGGTGTGGTGCTACAGAAGAATGCTGATGATTACATGGGTACATCACATAACTAATGAGGAGGTATTAAATAGAACTGGGGAGAAGTGGAGTTTGTGGCGCAACTTGACTAGAAGAAGGGATCTGTTGGTAGGACATGTTCTGAGGCATCAAGGGATCACCAGTTTAGTACTGGAGGGCAGCGTGTAGGGTAAAAATCATAGAGGGAGACCAAGAGATGAATACACTAAGCAGATTCAGAAGGATGTAGGCTGCAGTAGGTGCTGGGAGCTGAAGAAGCCTGCACAGGATAGAGTAGCATGGAGAGCTGCATCAAACCAGTCTCAGGACTGAAGACTACAACTACAACAACAACATGGTTTCCTTGTTGTTGGTTTCTTAGAAGCCCATTCTTTATGATTCTACTCTGACGAAAGTACTCTGAACCCTATAGGAACTACCTTACTGACACTTTTGTTGATTTCTCTATTCAGACTTTGGTAGATTTTTTCTGACGGTTTGTTTCTTCACAGTCCACTTAAGGGCAAGTTGTTAAGTGTGAAATTCACTGAAAATGCATACATAAATAAATAAGACCTGCTGTCACGCCAAACGTTTAAAAAATTGCAATAAATAAATGTTCAAAAGGTTCTCTGCTCTTTGCAATGGTTAGTAATGGTCTAAATTCATAAATCAAATAGCTAAGTATGAATACTTCCAGAACAAAATATTAGGTTGTGATAGTTTAAACTAGTAAAGTTTGCCAAAACGTGAGTCACAAAAAAAAAAGAAAATGGAGGGAAAGTGCCGCATTTAGACTTCCGTACAAGGCTGAACGTTATGAGATATGAATGCGGTCACCTGCATTCGTTATCTCTCGCAGTCGCTTAGTTCAATCAATACTATAAAATGAGAGTGTTATCGTTAAAGATGTTATGTGGTGAATACACTTTGTTTTCCGTCGTCTTTGTGTGACTGATGCAGCACAGTCGTATGTTCGTAGATAATGTCTTTGATCTAATTGTAACTGTCAACAACTACTTTAGTTTTAAATACTGACTAAATGCGGAGCAGATCGCTTCCTGATTCGTAGCGACACATGCGCGCTAAACACCGTTAACGACGCGAAAAAAGTTGTGCTTCTGCTTCTCACAAGATTATAGGTACAAATCAGCTCTGACGCTTTTCGAGAAACACTATGTAATAATTTGTAGATCTTGTTCAAAACAACTGCGTGGCCTAATCGGTAGCGCCGTTAAACGACAATAAAGTATGCTTTTTGGTGACAGTTCGATTTTGTTGTAGTTATATTTTTTCGGATTGAATACCTAGATCATTTAAATGTGAAATTCATCAAATATATGTTTGTGAACTTGTAGTTATGAAAATTTTTCAACAAAATTGCACATATTCTCGTTTCTAATTATACATCGCACGTAGAATTCTCGTTTCCATTGCAAATACAAATTCTTAAGTAGAGATCCCCCCATGAACCATGGACTTAACTGTTTGTGTGGAGGCTTGCGTGTCTCATCGATACAGATAGCCGTACCGTAGGTGCGGGAACTATCTGTTGAGAGGACAGACAAACGTGTGGTTCCTGAAGAGGGGCAGCAGCCTTTTCAGTAGTTGCAGGGGCAACAGTCTGGGTGCTTGACTGATCTGCCCTTGTAACACTAACCAAAACGGCCTTGCTGTGCTGGTACTGCGGACGGCTGAAAGCAAGGGGAAACTACAGCAGTAATTTTTCCCGAGCGCATGCTGTTTTACTGTGTGGTTAAATGATAATGGCGTCCTCGTGGGTAAAATATTCCGGAGGTAAAATAGTCCCCCATGCGGATCTGTGGGCGGGGACCACTCAGGAGGTCCTCGATATCAGGAGAATGAAAACTGGCGTTCTACGGATTGGAGCGTGGAATGTCAGACCCCTTAGTCGGGCTGGTAGACTAGAAAATTTAAAAAGGGAAATGGTTATTTTACAGTTAGATATAGTAGGAATTAAAGAAGTTCGATGCAAGGGGGTACAAGACTTCTAGTCAGGTGACTACATGGTTATAAAAACAAAATCGAATACGGGTAATGCAGCTGTAGGTTTAATAATGAATAAAAAATAGGGGTGCGAGTAAGCTACTACGAGCAGCATAGTCAACGGTTTATTGTATCCAAGATAGACATGAAACCCACGACTACCACTGTAGTACAAGTTTATATGCCAACTAGCTCCGCAGATGACGAAGAGATTGATGAAATGCGTGATGAGATATAAGAAGTTATTCAGATAGTGAAGGAAGATGAAAATTTAATACTCATGGGTGACTGGAATTCGATAGTAAGTAAAAGAAGAGAAGGAAATGTAGTACGTGAATATGCAACGGGGGTAAGAAATGAAAGAGGAAGCCACCTGGCAGAATTTTGCATAGAGCGTAACTTAAGCATAGCTAACACTTCGTTCAAGAATCATGAAAGACGGTTGTATACATGGAACAGCCCTGGAGATATTGGAAGGTTTCAGATAGATTACATACTGGTAAGACAGAGATTGAGGAACCAGATTTACAATTGTAAGATATTTCCAGGGACAAATGTGGATTCTGACGACATTCGATTGGTTATGAACTGTAGATTAAAACTGAAGAAACTGCAAAAAGGTGGGAATTTAAGGAGATGGGACCTGGATAAACTGTCAGAACCAGAGATAGTAGAGTGTTTCAGGGAGAGCATAAGGGAACAATTGACAGGAATGGGGGAAAGAAATACAGTAGAAGCCGAATGGGTAGCTTTGAGGAATGAAATTACGAAGGCAGAAGAGGAT
Source organism: Schistocerca cancellata (assembly GCF_023864275.1). Lineage (NCBI taxonomy): Eukaryota > Metazoa > Arthropoda > Insecta > Orthoptera > Acrididae > Schistocerca > Schistocerca cancellata. Next base: position 211,443,062 of record NC_064635.1, read on the forward strand.
CAAGTAGGTAAAAAGATGAGGGCTAGTAGAAATCCATGGGTAACAGAAGAGATACTGTACTTAATTGATGCAAGGAGAATATATAAAAATGCAGTAAATGAAGCAGGCAAAAAAGAATACAAACGTCTCAAAAATGATATGATGGTCGAAGCAGAGACGATATAAAATGTAGACTGACAATGGCAAGGAAAGCGTTTCTGAAGAAGAGAAATTTGCTAACGTCGAGTACAGATTTAAGTGTCAGGAAGTCGTTTCTGAAAGTATTTGCATGGAGTGTAGCCATGTATGGAAGTGAAACATGGGCGATAAATAGTTTAGACAAGAAGAGAATAGAAGCTTTCGAGGTGTGGTGCTACAGAAGAATGCTGATGATTACATGGGTACATCACATAACTAATGAGGAGGTATTAAATAGAACTGGGGAGAAGTGGAGTTTGTGGCGCAACTTGACTAGAAGAAGGGATCTGTTGGTAGGACATGTTCTGAGGCATCAAGGGATCACCAGTTTAGTACTGGAGGGCAGCGTGTAGGGTAAAAATAGCTGAAGAAGCCTGCACAGGATAGAGTAGCATGGAGAGCTGCATCAAACCAGTCTCAGGACTGAAGACTACAACTACAACAACAACATGGTTTCCTTGTTGTTGGTTTCTTAGAAGCCCATTCTTTATGATTCTACTTTGACGAAAGTACTCTGAACCCTATAGGAACTACCTTACTGACACTTTTGTTGATTTCTCTATTCAGACTTTGGTAGATTTTTTCTGACGGTTTGTTTCTTCACAGTCCACTTAAGGGCAAGTTGTTAAGTGTGAAATTCACTGAAAATGCATACATAAATAAATAAGACCTGCTGTCACGCCAAACGTTTAAAAAATTGCAATAAATAAATGTTCAAAAGGTTCTCTGCTCTTTGCAATGGTTAGTAATGGTCTAAATTCATAAATCAAATAGCTAAGTATGAATACTTCCAGAACAAAATATTAGGTTGTGATAGTTTAAACTAGTAAAGTTTGCCAAAACGTGAGTCACAAAAAAAAAGAAAATGGAGGGAAAGTGCCGCATTTAGACTTCCGTACAAGGCTGAACGTTATGAGATATGAATGCGGTCATCTGCATTCTTTATCTCTCGCAGTCGCTTAGTTCAATCAATACTATAAAATGAGAGTGTTATCGTTAAAGAGGTTATGTGGTGAATACACTTTTTGTTTTCCGTCGTCTATGTGTGACTGATGCAGCACAGTCGTATGTTCGTAGATAATGTCTTTGATCTAATTGTAACTGTCAACAACTACTTTAGTTTTAAATACTGACTAAATGCGGAGCAGATCGCTTCCTGATTCGTAGCGACACATGCGCGCTAAACACCGTTAACGACGCGAAAAAAGTTGTGCTTCTGCTTCTCACAAGATTATAGGTACAAATCAGCTCTGACGCTTTTCGAGAAACACTATGTAATAATTTGTAGATCTTGTTCAAAACAACTGCGTGGCCTAATCGGTAGCGCCGTTAAACGACAATAAAGTATGCTTTTTGGTGACAGTTCGATTTTGTTGTAGTTATATTTTTTCGGATTGAATACCTAGATCATTTAAATGTGAAATTCATCAAATATATGTTTGTGAACTTGTAGTTATGAAAATTTTTCAACAAAATTGCACATATTCTCGTTTCTAATTATACATCGCACGTAGAATTCTCGTTTCCATTGCAAATACAAATTCTTAAGTAGAGATCCCCCCATGAACCATGGACTTTACTGTTTGTGTGGAGGCTTGCGTGTCTCATCGATACAGATAGCCGTACCGTAGGTGCGGGAACTATCTGTTGAGAGGACAGACAAACGTGTGGTTCCTGAAGAGGGGCAGCAGCCTTTTCAGTAGTTGCAGGGGCAACAGTCTGGGTGCTTGACTGATCTGCCCTTGTAACACTAACCAAAACGGCCTTGCTGTGCTGGTACTGCGGACGGCTGAAAGCAAGGGGAAACTACAGCAGTAATTTTTCCCGAGCGCATGCAGTTTTACTGTGTGGTTAAATGATAATGGCGTCCTCGTGGGTAAAATATTCCGGAGGTAAAATAGTCCCCCATGCGGATCTGTGGGCGGGGACCACTCAGGAGGTCCTCGATATCAGGAGAATGAAAACTGGCGTTCTACGGATTGGAGCGTGGAATGTCAGACCCCTTAGTCGGGCTGGTAGACAAGAAAATTTAAAAAGGGAAATGGTTATTTTACAGTTAGATATAGTAGGAATTAAAGAAGTTCGATGCAAGGGGGAACAAGACTTCTAGTCAGGTGACTACATGGTTATAAAAACAAAATCGAATACGGGTAATGCAGCTGTAGGTTTAATAATGAATAAAAAATAGGGGTGCGAGTAAGCTACTACGAGCAGCATAGTCAACGGCTTATTGTATCCAAGATAGACATGAAACCCACGACTACCACTGTAGTACAAGTTTATATGCCAACTAGCTCCGCAGATGACGAAGAGATTGATGAAATGCGTGATGAGATATAAGAAGTTATTCAGATAGTGAAGGAAGATGAAAATTTAATACTCATGGGTGACTGGAATTCGATAGTAGGTAAAAGAAGAGAAGGAAATGTAGTACGTGAATATGCAACGGGGGTAAGAAATGAAAGAGGAAGCCACCTGGCAGATTTTTGCATAGAGCGTAACTTAAGCATAGCTAACACTTCGTTCAAGAATCATGAAAGACGGTTGTATACATGGAACAGCCCTGGAGATACTGGAAGGTTTCAGATAGATTACATACTGGTAAGACAGAGATTGAGGAACCAGATTTACAATTGTAAGATATTTCCAGGGACAAATGTGGATTCTGACGACATTCGATTGGTTATGAACTGTAGATTAAAACTGAAGAAACTGCAAAAAGTTGGGAATTTAAGGAGATGGGACCTGGATAAACTGTCAGAACCAGAGATAGTAGAGTGTTTCAGGGAGAGCATAAGGGAACAATTGACAGGAATGGGGGAAAGAAATACAGTAGAAGCCGAATGGGTAGCTTTGAGGAATGAAATTACGAAGGCAGAAGAGGATCAAGTAGGTAAAAAGATGAGGGCTAGTAGAAATCCATGGGTAACAGAAGAGATACTGTACTTAATTGATGCAAGGAGAATATATAAAAATGCAGTAAATGAAGCAGGCAAAAAAGAATACAAACGTCTCAAAAATGAGATGACGGTCGAAGCAGAGACGATATAAAATGTAGACTGACAATGGCAAGGAAAGCGTTTCTGAAGAAGAGAAATTTGTTAACGTCGAGTACAGACTTAAGTGTCAGGAAGTCGTTTCTGAAAGTATTTGCATGGAGTGTAGCCATGTATGGAAGTGAAACATGGGCGATAAATAGTTTAGACAAGAAGAGAATAGAAGCTTTCGAGGTGTGGTGCTACAGAAGAATGCTGATGATTACATGGGTACATCACATAACTAATGAGGAGGTATTAAATAGAACTGGGGAGAAGTGGAGTTTGTAGCGCAACTTGACTAGAAGGAGGGATCTGTTGGTAGGACATGTTCTGAGGCATCAAGGGATCACCAGTTTAGTACTGGAGGGCAGCGTGTAGGGTAAAAATCATAGAGGGAGACCAAGAGATGAATACACTAAGCAGATTCAGAAGGATGTAGGCTGCAGTAGGTGCTGGGAGCTGAAGAAGCCTGCACAGGATAGAGTAGCATGGAGAGCTGCATCAAACCAGTCTCAGGACTGAAGACTACAACTACAACAACAACATGGTTTCCTTGTTGTTGGTTTCTTAGAAGCCCATTCTTTATGATTCTACTCTGACGAAAGTACTCTGAACTCTATAGGAACTACCTTACTGACAATTTTGTTGATTTTTCTATTCAGACTTTGGTAGATTGTTTCTGACGGTTTGTTTCTTCACAGTCCACTTAAGGGCAAGTTGTTAAGTGTGAAATTCACTGCAAATGCATAAATAAATAAACTAGTAAAGTTTGCCAAAACGTGAGTCACAAAAAAAGAAAATGGAGGGAAAATGCCGCATTTAGGCTTCCGTACAAGGCTGAACGTTATGAGATATGAATGCGGTCATCTGCATTCGTTATCTCTCGCAGTCGCTTAGTTCAATCAATACTATAAAATGAGAGTGTTATCGTTAAAGAGGTTATGTGGTGAATACACTTTTTGTTTTCCGTCGTCTATGTGTGACTGATGCAGCACAGTCGTATGTTCGTAGATAATGTCTTTGATCAAATTGTAACTGTCAACAACTACTTTAGTTTTAAATACTGACTAAATGCGGAGCAGATCGCTTCCTGATTCGTAGCGACACATGCGCGCTAAACACCGTTAACGACGCGAAAAAAGTTGTGCTTCTGCTTCTCACAAGATTATAGGTACAAATCAGCTCTGACGCTTTTCGAGAAACACTACGTAATAATTTCTAGATCTTGTTCAAAACAACTGCGTGGCCTAATCGGTAGCGCCGTTAAACGACAATAAAGTATGCTTTTTGGTGACAGTTCGATTTTGTTGTAGTTATATTTTTTCGGATTGAATACCTAGATCATTTAAATGTGAAATTCAGCAAATATATGTTTGTGAACTTGTAGTTATGAAAATTTTTCAACAAAATTGCACATATTCTCGTTTCTAATTATACATCGCACGTAGAATTCTCGTTTCCATTGCAAATACAAATTCTTAAGTAGAGATCCCCCCATGAACCATGGACTTTACTGTTTGTGTGGAGGCTTGCGTGTCTCATCGATACAGATAGCCGTACCGTAGGTGCGGGAACTATCTGTTGAGAGGACAGACAAACGTGTGGTTCCTGAAGAGGGGCAGCAGCCTTTTCAGTAGTTGCAGGGGCAACAGTCTGGGTGCTTGACTGATCTGCCCTTGTAACACTAACCAAAACGGCCTTGCTGTGCTGGTACTGCGGACGGCTGAAAGCAAGGGGAAACTACAGCAGTAATTTTTCCCGAGCGCATGCAGTTTTACTGTGTGGTTAAATGATAATGGCGTCCTCGTGGGTAAAATATTCCGGAGGTAAAATAGTCCCCCATGCGGATCTGTGGGCGGGGACCACTCAGGAGGTCCTCGATATCAGGAGAATGAAAACTGGCGTTCTACGGATTGGAGCGTGGAATGTCAGACCCCTTAGTCGGGCTGGTAGACTAGAAAATTTAAAAAGGGAAATGGTTATTTTACAGTTAGATATAGTAGGAATTAAAGAAGTTCGATGCAAGGGGGAACAAGACTTCTAGTCAGGTGACTACATGGTTATAAAAACAAAATCGAATACGGGTAATGCAGCTGTAGGTTTAATAATGAATAAAAAATAGGGGTGCGAGTAAGCTACTACGAGCAGCATAGTCAACGGTTTATTGTATCCAAGATAGACATGAAACCCACGACTACCACTGTAGTACAAGTTTATATGCCAACTAGCTCCGCAGATGACGAAGAGATTGATGAAATGCGTGATGAGATATAAGAAGTTATTCAGATAGTGAAGGAAGATGAAAATTTAATACTCATGGGTGACTGGAATTCGATAGTAGGTAAAAGAAGAGAAGGAAATGTAGTACGTGAATATGCAACGGGGGTAAGAAATGAAAGAGGAAGCCACCTGGCAGATTTTTGCATAGAGCGTAACTTAAGCATAGCTAACACTTCGTTCAAGAATCATGAAAGACGGTTGTATACATGGAACAGCCCTGGAGATACTGGAAGGTTTCAGATAGATTACATACTGGTAAGACAGAGATTGAGGAACCAGATTTAAAATTGTAAGATATTTTCAGGGACACATGTGGATTCTGATGACATTCGATTGGTTATGAACTGTAGATTAAAACTGAAGAAACTGCAAAAAGTTGGGAATTTAAGGAGATGGGACCTGGCTAAACTGTCAGAACCAGAGATAGTAGAGTGTTTCAGGGAGAGCATAAGGGAACAATTGACAGGAATGGGGGAAAGAAATACAGTAGAAGCCGAATGGGTAGCTTTGAGGAATGAAATTACGAAGGCAGAAGAGGATCAAGTAGGTAAAAAGATGAGGGCTAGTAGAAATCCATGGGTAACAGAAGAGATACTGTACTTAATTGATGCAAGGAGAATATATAAAAATGCAGTAAATGAAGCAGGCAAAAAAGAATACAAACGTCTCAAAAATGATATGATGGTCGAAGCAGAGACGATATAAAATGTAGACTGACAATGGCAAGGAAAGCGTTTCTGAAGAAGAGAAATTTGCTAACGTCGAGTACAGATTTAAGTGTCAGGAAGTCGTTTCTGAAAGTATTTGCATGGAGTGTAGCCATGTATGGAAGTGAAACATGGGCGATAAATAGTTTAGACAAGAAGAGAATAGAAGCTTTCGAGGTGTGGTGCTACAGAAGAATGCTGATGATTACATGGGTACATCACATAACTAATGAGGAGGTATTAAATAGAACTGGGGAGAAGTGGAGTTTGTGGCGCAACTTGACTAGAAGAAGGGATCTGTTGGTAGGACATGTTCTGAGGCATCAAGGGATCACCAGTTTAGTACTGGAGGGCAGCGTGTAGGGTAAAAATCATAGAGGGAGACCAAGAGATGAATACACTAAGCAGATTCAGAAGGATGTAGGCTGCAGTAGGTGCTGGGAGCTGAAGAAGCCTGCACAGGATAGAGTAGCATGGAGAGCTGCATCAAACCAGTCTCAGGACTGAAGACTACAACTACAACAACAACATGGTTTCCTTGTTGTTGGTTTCTTAGAAGCCCATTCTTTATGATTCTACTCTGACGAAAGTACTCTGAACCCTATAGGAACTACCTTACTGACACTTTTGTTGATTTCTCTATTCAGACTTTGGTAGATTTTTTCTGACGGTTTGTTTCTTCACAGTCCACTTAAGGGCAAGTTGTTAAGTGTGAAATTCACTGAAAATGCATACATAAATAAATAAGACCTGCTGTCACGCCAAACGTTTAAAAAATTGCAATAAATAAATGTTCAAAAGGTTCTCTGCTCTTTGCAATGGTTAGTAATGGTCTAAATTCATAAATCAAATAGCTAAGTATGAATACTTCCAGAACAAAATATTAGGTTGTGATAGTTTAAACTAGTAAAGTTTGCCAAAACGTGAGTCACAAAAAAAAAAGAAAATGGAGGGAAAGTGCCGCATTTAGACTTCCGTACAAGGCTGAACGTTATGAGATATGAATGCGGTCACCTGCATTCGTTATCTCTCGCAGTCGCTTAGTTCAATCAATACTATAAAATGAGAGTGTTATCGTTAAAGATGTTATGTGGTGAATACACTTTGTTTTCCGTCGTCTTTGTGTGACTGATGCAGCACAGTCGTATGTTCGTAGATAATGTCTTTGATCTAATTGTAACTGTCAACAACTACTTTAGTTTTAAATACTGACTAAATGCGGAGCAGATCGCTTCCTGATTCGTAGCGACACATGCGCGCTAAACACCGTTAACGACGCGAAAAAAGTTGTGCTTCTGCTTCTCACAAGATTATAGGTACAAATCAGCTCTGACGCTTTTCGAGAAACACTATGTAATAATTTGTAGATCTTGTTCAAAACAACTGCGTGGCCTAATCGGTAGCGCCGTTAAACGACAATAAAGTATGCTTTTTGGTGACAGTTCGATTTTGTTGTAGTTATATTTTTTCGGATTGAATACCTAGATCATTTAAATGTGAAATTCATCAAATATATGTTTGTGAACTTGTAGTTATGAAAATTTTTCAACAAAATTGCACATATTCTCGTTTCTAATTATACATCGCACGTAGAATTCTCGTTTCCATTGCAAATACAAATTCTTAAGTAGAGATCCCCCCATGAACCATGGACTTTACTGTTTGTGTGGAGGCTTGCGTGTCTCATCGATACAGATAGCCGTACCGTAGGTGCGGGAACTATCTGTTGAGAGGACAGACAAACGTGTGGTTCCTGAAGAGGGGCAGCAGCCTTTTCAGTAGTTGCAGGGGCAACAGTCTGGGTGCTTGACTGATCTGCCCTTGTAACACTAACCAAAACGGCCTTGCTGTGCTGGTACTGCGGACGGCTGAAAGCAAGGGGAAACTACAGCAGTAATTTTTCCCGAGCGCATGCAGTTTTACTGTGTGGTTAAATGATAATGGCGTCCTCGTGGGTAAAATATTCCGGAGGTAAAATAGTCCCCCATGCGGATCTGTGGGCGGGGACCACTCAGGAGGTCCTCGATATCAGGAGAATGAAAACTGGCGTTCTACGGATTGGAGCGTGGAATGTCAGACCCCTTAGTCGGGCTGGTAGACTAGAAAATTTAAAAAGGGAAATGGTTATTTTACAGTTAGATATAGTAGGAATTAAAGAAGTTCGATGCAAGGGGGTACAAGACTTCTAGTCAGGTGACTACATGGTTATAAAAACAAAATCGAATACGGGTAATGCAGCTGTAGGTTTAATAATGAATAAAAAATAGGGGTGCGAGTAAGCTACTACGAGCAGCATAGTCAACGGTTTATTGTATCCAAGATAGACATGAAACCCACGACTACCACTGTAGTACAAGTTTATATGCCAACTAGCTCCGCAGATGACGAAGAGATTGATGAAATGCGTGATGAGATATAAGAAGTTATTCAGATAGTGAAGGAAGATGAAAATTTAATACTCATGGATGACTGGAATTCGATAGTAGGTAAAAGAAGAGAAGGAAATGTAGTACGTGAATATGCAACGGGGGTAAGAAATGAAAGAGGAAGCCACCTGGCAGAATTTTGCATAGAGCGTAACTTAAGCATAGCTAACACTTCGTTCAAGAATCATGAAAGACGGTTGTATACATGGAACAGCCCTGGAGATACTGGAAGGTTTCAGATAGATTACATACTGGTAAGACAGAGATTGAGGAACCAGATTTACAATTGTAAGATATTTTCAGGGACACATGTGGATTCTGACGACATTCGATTGGTTATGAACTGTAGATTAAAACTGAAGAAACCTTGCAAAAAGGTGGGAATTTAAGGAGATGGGACCTGGATAAACTGTCAGAACCAGAGATTGCAGAGTGTTTCAGGGAGAGCATAAGGGAATATTTGACAGGAATGGGAGAAAGAAATACAGTAGAAGCCGAATGGGTAGCTTTGAGGGATGAAATTACGAAGGCCGAAGAGGAACATGTAGGTAAAAAGACGAGGGCTTGTAGAAATCAATGGGTAACAGAAGAGATACTGAAGTTAATTGATGCAAGGCGAAAACATAAAAATGCCGTAAATGAAGCAGGCAAATAGGAATACAAACGTTTCAAAATGAGATCGACAGGAAGTGCAAAATGGCTAAGCAGGGATGGCTAGAGGGCAAATGTAAGGATGTAGAGGTATATATGTCTAGGGGTAAGTCATTCGTCCTGCAGACTCTGGCGATTTAATGCAACATGGCGACAAAAGGTGTAACCGTTGACGGTTAGACCTGGCTATGCATTGTTTGTCCTTTGTACACCGAGTTAGGGCGGTTGCGGCGAGACTTTGAGACTACCACTCACTCTGTCCTCTTCATCGGCCACTTTGGGCGCCAACACTTCGGTACCTCCCGTCACTTATTGAGTACCTGTTATCTCGTTGCAGTCGCAACACGAGGTCTCACTAACCAAGTCTCGTAGCTGTGACCACCCCGTCGTCGGCTGATACTCGTATCCGAGTTTTCTTTTCTCTCCTGAGTTTTACTTTGTCACGGTTCAGGCGTGGAAGTGTCGTTGATGGCTTAGCAATCCAATCCTAGCGTGGAACAGGCGGCCACAGACATTACAGCTGATGTGAGGTGGAAGACGTGGCTGAGCCTGGAGGAGTTTACGTCTGTGGCGTTTGCCATTCTCCATTCTTCGACGTTCCAGCTCAAAGTTTCTGAAGAGCATTTGAGGTAACTGAGCACCAGCGACTTCGATCTTCTGCTATTGTGGACCAGTTACTCGGATCGATGTTCAAGTTTTTCAGATTTTTCTTGTACTGATCCTTATAACGTTTGACATGGGCACCTCGTGGCCTTTTACCTGTGCTCACTTCGCTGTACAGCATTTGGCGTGGAAGTCTGTCATTTTTCATCCGCTGGACGTGTCCGACCCATCTGAGTTGATGCCCAATGATACGAACTTCCATGCTATACATTTTTGCTTTCTCAACAACAGCCGTGTTGGATATGAAGTTATCCCATTTCAGGTTCATGATATATCTTAGCTTCTTTTGGTTGAAGCGTTCTAGTTTCTTCAGATCACAGCAATATAACGTCCAGGTTTCGCAACCATCTAGCAGGGTGGAAATGACTACAGCTTTGTACACCATCAGTTTGGTGTACAGGAAAACACGCTTTGTATGACGTCCAAATGCTACATGGGCAGCACGTAATCTATTCTCCACATCTTTTCCAGATGAGCAGTTACATGACAATATGCTTCCTAGGTAGAGGAAATGGTCCACTTGTTCCAAGGGTGTATCATAAATGGATATGCTGAAATCAGGAACGGAGGAGCCAGGAGTTGGCTGCACCATCACCTTTGTCTTTGGAATATTGATGGAGAGACCAAATCGTTCGTACGCCCTTCTGAAGGAATCAACTGACGGCTGTAACTCTGCAGGTGAATGAGCTGGAGAACCATTGTCATCAGCATACTGCAGCTCTGTCACACGAGTGGTACTGGTGAACCTTTTTGAATGGAGTCTGGACTGGTTGAATAATCCTCCATCGAATCTGTACTTTACTTCTATTACTGCGTTGTTTACGGATGTCTCGTAAAGCATAGCTGCCAGATACAATGCAAATAATGTTGGTGCAAAAACGCATCCATATTTAAGCCCACTTGTTATTGTGAATTCACCAGTTGTTTCATTGTGGCAGAGGACCTGTCCAGTCATATCATCGTGGAGAGCTTCAATCAAGTCAACAAAATGTTCAGGGCAGCCGAAGCGTTTTAAGACCATCCACATGGCTTCTCTGGGAACTGTATCAAAGGCCTTTTCTAGATTGTAGAAAACAAGTAGTAAAGACTTTTGCTGCTCTCTGCACTTCTCCTGTAGTTGTCGTGCACAGAAAATCATGTCAATTGTCCCTCTTGAAGGTCGAAACCCGCACTGAGGTAGTATAGCCTGTGAAAGTGTCTGGAGGCGATTTAAAAGGATTCTTGCAAAAATTTTGTCAGTGACAGAGAGTAGAGATATTCCCCGGTAGTTACCACAGACGCTTCTGTTGCCCTTCTTGAAGATGGTGATAATTGTGGAGTTCTTCAAGTCAGCTGGTACCTTGCGGGTTTACCACATTAATAGAATGAGTGAGAAGAGTCTAGTTTTTAGAGGCAAGCCGCCACCCTCAATAAGCTCCATCGGGACGCTGTCAGGTCCAGGAGCCTTCCCAGGTTTCACACTCTTGAGTGCCTTGCAGAATTCTTGAAAAGTTGGAGGATCAGCCATCCAGGGTTTTGGAGGGTGCTACGGGAAATTTTTGAGAAAATCTCCAGCGGCAGTAGAGGGGCGGTTTAACAGTGAACTGAAGTGCTCTTTCCAACGATTTAAGATGTCCTGACTTTCAGTAATGGAGGAGTTGTCAGCAGCTTTCAGTGTTCCTGATGAGGAGCGGATAGGTGCATACAGCTCTTTAATACGAGCTTAGAAGCCACGCAGGTTCCTTGCATCGGAAACATTTTGGAGTTCTGTGGCTTTCTGTTGCCACCATTTGTTTTCGATTGCTCGTATTTCACTTTGACATTTCTGCTTGAGTTCTTGAAAGTGTGCTATCTTTTCTGCGCAGGACGGATCTTGAGCAAGGGATAGGTAAGCATCCCGCTTTGCATTGATGATGGTTCTCCATGGTTGTCATCAAACCAGTCACTTCTTTTCCGTGCACTAAAACCAACAACATTCTCAGCAGTTTCTTTGATGATTTTCTTTACTGTGGTCCATTCTTGTTGGACATCATCTGTGGTTGCTGGAGCTTTGTTAAGTTGTTCAGACAATATGTCTCGGAAGTGTAAGCGAACATTTTTGTTGTTCAGGTTGCTAATGTTGAATTTTCTGCGTGGTAGGTTTGAAAAGTGGGATCGTGGCTTGGTACTCTCAAACGGCTGACTAAAAGTCTATGGTCAGTCCAGCACTCATCGATGTTTAGTGCTGCTTTTGTGATGAGAACGTCTTTCTTGTCACGCTGTCGAGTAATAACGTAGTCTATAAGATGCCAATGTTTGGAGCGTGGGTGCATCCATGTGGTCTTATAGCGGTTGGGCAAACGGAATTGGGTATTGGAGATGAAAAGCTCGTGCTCAGCACATAGACCAAGAAGTAACAACCCATTTGCACTGCAGTTTCCGACCCCTCGTTTACCCATGACGTCTCTCCAAAAACGGTTGTCCCTTCCCACTTTGGCATTGAAATCACCAAGTAAAATTAATTTATCTTTAATGGGTATCTTAGAGAGAGTACTGTTCAGTTGGTGGTAGAACTGATTCTTTGTGTCTTCATCACTGTCTAAAGTAGGAGACGAAGGCGATGAAACTGTCTGAACCAATGGGTACTCTAAGAGTCATCAGTCTTTCATTAATTGAGACAGGTGTAAGTCGAAGGACTTTCACTATTTTCGTTTTTACGGCAAATCCTGCACCACGGATGCGTGGTTCTCCTGCATCCTTTCCCTTCCAGAAGATGGTGTACCCTGAACGTACCTCACTGTGTCCCTCACCTGAGAGTCTTGTCTCACTCAAGGCAGCTATGTCTATATCTAGCCGGGCTAGTTCTTGGCTGATAAGAGCGGTTCCTCTCTCTGGTCTGTAATTGTTCACGTCCAGGAGGGTCCTGACATTCCATGTCCCTATTGTCATAATCATTTCATTCTTCTTATGTTTACGTCCGCAGTATAAGGAGTGACCTACTGGGTGCGGATTCCCAGCCCGGTTCAAGTGTGACTTCCGATGTTTAGGCCACATTTCCTAGGGCCTTCCCCATTCAGGGTGGGCAGCGGTCATATGCAGGACCGGATTCCCGAGTAGTCACACGGGTTCTCAGGAAGGCGACCATCACACGCCTGCCGCCGATGTGCAGGTCCAGACTAGTAGCTTCCAGCCGCACTCGGAGCCTGCCACCATCGTCCTTATCCCTTCGCCATTGGTCTTTAGAGAAAATGACAGGAGAAATCGCCATTTGCGTGAATTTGTTTAAGGTGGATTACAGCTTGCGAGGAAGTGACCCACACACTATGATTCTGGAACAATTCATCACGGCACATATGTATGTGACATGTGACTTCAGGTACCAGAACTGCAACGAACTGCCGCGAGCTCAATGACGGCTGAGCGGCGCCTTTACAGCCAGATCGTCTGGCATGGCCTCTTCCCCCTCCACGATCGTTGAGAACCTGGGATATAAGATTCTTCTTCCGCACGCTTCGCCGTTGGGTCGAAGGGTAGATAATAAATACTAGAGAAGAAAGTGAAAGACACACTTGGACCTCGGAAACCTAATACCGTTGGGGTCGAAGAAACCAAGAGTTGGCCAAGGGAGGCCGGATAGGAAAGGAAACAGGAGAAGCCTGACACAAGAAAGTGGAAGTAATGCCAGGCCTAGCTAAGGGCCCGTGTGGTTGCCACCCACATACTCCCAAGCCAGGAGCCCCTGCGGACGTCCCAACAACTTAACTATTTGCAAAGTTCTTGCCCACTGCTACTTTCACCTCTGGAACAAGATGATCTGCATGCTACACACAATTCAATAACGTCGTAATTATGAAAAATCATATGTCCACTTAATTTGTCATAGTGATCTTTCTTTCAATATACAATTTGCATGATAATCTCCCAGTCAACAGTAATGCAGATGCTCAGTTCTCACTCTGGTAACAAAAATTTTTGTTTTTATGTCAGGTTATGTTATTTTTCTCTCCTAATTGCGTCTTCCACTACTTCTTCCCCCTCCCCCTCGGCTCTCTGTCTCTCTCTGTCTGTCTCTGTCTCTCTCTCTCTCTCTCGTCGAAACCGCCGCCACGATTCACAGCCCAAAATTCTAAAAGTTCGTATCTATAAATAATCTCTATCATTAAACTATTCACAGATACAGATTGTATTTTTGCTACAATAGCAATTACTGGTCTTTTACTATTGGTGGAATAGCTATATTTCTACGTGTTCGATTCTTTAACTACACTTACCATCTAGAAATCGGTATTGAGTTCCCAGCAAAGGATAATTTTCGCTGAACAGTACAGAATCCATAAAAGAAAGTACAGAATCCATAAAAGAATGTCACAGGGTATATTATAACAGTTTAATTTACACTGTCTGCAGTAGAAACGATCTTTTATAAAGCCGAAAAAGAAAACATACCATAGCGTGATGCCTAGTAAACGTGGAGACCACCGGAAAAGTGCCCTGTCGCACTGACCATTACGACCAATCCGACAGTCAGGAAGTTGGGCGTTCGAGCATTCTCGTACAGAGATGCCAATAGGGAGGGGTTCATCTCGTTATCTAATGAAGTTTTCATATTCATCTTCTAAAAGGGGGAAGAGCCGTCCTCGAAACACGTCCAGCTGAGGTACCTCTAAGCGAAAAAAATTGTCCCTACACTTGAGGTCGGGCCACAGCACAGAAAACATTTAATTTTGGCGACTCTGATGCTGTACAGGTTTATGAGAATGTTCTAACTCCAAATGTGAACTCGGATGAATAGTTGCCTCTTCACTGAATACCACACGAGCAAGAAAGTCATCTTCTCAATGCAACACTTGGGTCGGAAAGTTGTAACGTACACGGTAGTAATGTGATTTTAAAGGATTTATCAACTGTAACCGGTATGGACGCACGTGTAAATATTTTCTTAAATTTTCTTAAAATATTGCATATCCATCAGCAACAGAATTCGTGCTTCTTTGCCTTATTTGTAAATCTGAGGAAGTTACGTTTGTACTGGGTTGCTTTTACAAGAAACTGTGCACATATTGGTGCTCTTCTTTAGGTATCTCGGTTGACTATGGGGTGAGGAGCACTGAATGTTAATGAAATATCTTGCGATTGTACACGTTGGGGGAGGGGATAGTGGACAGAAGAAGATGCAAAAGAGAGATTCAGTTTTTCTTTTGTTTCCTTTACTCAGTTGTTGTTGTTGTTGTTGTGGTCTTCAGCCCTGAGACTGGTTTGATGCAGCTCTCCATGCTACTCTACCCTGTGCAAGCTTCTTCATCTCCCAGTATCTACTGCAACCTACATCCTTCTGAATCTGCTTAGTGTATTCATCTCTTGGTCTCCCTCTACGATTTTTACCCTCCACACTGCCCTCCAATGCTAAATTTGTGATCCCTTGATGCCTCAAAACATGTCCTACCAACCGATCCCTTCTTCTAGTCAAGTTGTGCCACAAAATCCTCTTCTCCCCAATCCTATTCAGTACCTCCTCATTAGTTATGTGATCTACCCACCTTATCTTCAGCATTCTTCTGTAGCACCACATTTCGAAAGCTTCTATTCTCTTCTTGTCCAAACTAGTTATCGTCCATGTTTCACTTCCATACATGGCTACACTCCATACAAATACTTTCAGAAACGACTTCCTGACACTTAAATCTATACTCGATGTTAACAAATTCTTCTTCTTGAGAAACGCTTTCCTTGCCATTGCCAGTCTACATTTTATATCCTCTCTACTTCGACCATCATCGGTTATTTTACTCCCTAAATAGCAAAACTCCTTTACTACTTTAAGTGTCTCATTTCCTAATCTAATTCCCTCAGCATCACCCGACTTAATTTGACTACATTCCATTGTCCTCGTTTTACTTTTGTTGATGTTCATCTTATATCCTCCTTTCAAGACACTGTCCATTCCGTTCAACTGCTCTTCCAAGTCCTTTGCTGTCTCTGACAGAATTACAATGTCATCGGCGAACCTCAAAGTTTTTACTTCTTCTCCATGAATTTTAATACCTACTCCGAATTTTTCTTTTGTTTCCTTTACTGCTTGCTCAATATACAGATTGAATAACATCGGGGAGAGGCTACAACCCTGTCTTACTCCTTTCCCAACCACTGCTTCCCTTTCATGCCCCTCGACTCTTATAACTGCCATCTGGTTTCTGTACAAACTGTAAATAGCCTTTCGCTCCCTGTATTTTACCCCTGCCACCTTCAGAACTTGAGAGAGAGTATTCCAGTTAACATTGTCAAAAGCTTTCTCTAAGTCTACAAATGCTAGAAACGTAGGTTTGCCTTTTCTTAATCTTTCTTCTAAGATAAGTCGTAAGGTCAGTATTGCCTCACGTGTTCCAACATTTCTACGGAATCCAAACTGATCTTCCCCGAGGTCGGCTTCTACCAGTTTTTCCATTCGTCTGTAAAGAATTCGCGTTAGTATTTTGCAGCAGTGACTTATTAAACTGATAGTTCGGTAATTTTCACATCTGTCAACACCTGCTTTCTTTGGGATTGGAATTATTATATTCTTCTTAAAGTCTGGGGGTATTTCGCCTGTCTCATACATCGTGCTCACCAGATGGTAGAGTTTTGTCATGACTGGGTCTCCCGAGGCCATCAGTAGTTCAAATGGAATGTTGTCTACTCCCGGGGCCTTGTTTTGACTCAGGTCTTTCAGTGCTCTGTCAAACTCTTCACGCAGTATCTTATCTCCCATTTCGTCTTCATCTACATCCTCTTCCATTTCCATAATATTGTCCTCAAGTACATCGCCCTTGTATAAACCCTCTATATACTCCTTCCACCTTTCTGCCTTCCCTTCTTTGCTTAGAACTGGGTTGCCATCTGAGCTCTTGATATTCATACAAGTGGTTCTCTTCTCTCCAAAGGTCTCTTTAATTTTCCTGTAGGCAGTATCTATCTTACCCCTAGTGAGACAAGCCTCTACATCCTTACATTTGTCCTCTAGCCATCCCTGCTTAGCCATTTTGCACTTCCTGTCGATATCATTTTTGAGACGTTTGTATTCCTTTTTGCCTGCTTCATTTACTGCATTTTTATATTTTGTCCTTTCATCAATTAAATTCAATATTTCTTCTGTTACCCAAGGATTTCTATTAGCCCTCGTCTTTTTACCTACTTGCTCCTCTTCTGCCTTCACTACTTCATCCCTCAGAGCTACCCATTCTTCTTCTACTGTATTTCTTTCCCCCATTCCTGTCAATTGTTCCCTTATGCTCTCCCTGAAACTCTCTACAACCTCTGGTTCTTTCAGTTAGTAAATGGCAATTAGGAGCCCAGGAAAGCAAATCAGATCCGCCTTCCCCAGGTGCTCCACTCGCAGCTGTTTGCCTCGGCGACACTACGAGCAGCAACACGAAGCCGAGTCACTGGAGACCCGCGAGGCTTCACAATGGTGGAGGTTTCTCCACCCGAATTGAAATGCACTCAACTTAAAACTTGCAGGATCCGGTTTGGACGAGGTCGTGCACTCTCCGATCAGGCAGCCCGCGCACGCCGCCAGCGCCAGCGGTCCCGGCGTGTCGTCGCTCTGTGCGGACCCGGCTCCTCCTGCGTCCCCAACCCAACTGCTCACTCACGCGACGCGGAAGAACGACGACGTCACCCCAAAGATAGAGCCACAGTTACTACATATCGATGACGCCGCTGCTGCCACTAGCGGACAGGCAACGCTTGCGAAACCGAGTGGCGCCAGTCAACACGAGAAGAAGACAAACGACCGCAACCGCGTCAACTAAACGATAGAGTGTGGCCTCCGACAGAGGACGGAAACCTACAACAGCACCGACATCAGCCACAGCACGGCTCAGTAACACTCAGTCATTGTGAGTATTTTCTTGAATTATTATTTTATATTCATGGTTCAGAGTAGTTTCAGGGGTGAGACAAGGCTGCAACCTGTCTCCATTGTTGTTCATATTATTTATGGATCATATGTTGAAAACAATAGACTGGCTGGGTGAGATTAAGATATGTGAACACAAAATAAGCAGTCTTGCATATGCGGATGACTTAGTTGTGATGGCAGATTCGATTGAAAGTTTGCAAAGTAATATTTCAGAGCTAGATCAGAAATGTAAGGACTATGGTATCTCCAAAACGAAAGTAATGTCAGTGGGAAAGAAATATAAACGGATTGAGTGCCTAATAGGAGGAACAAAGTTAGAACAGGTGGACGGTTTCAAGTACTTAGGATGGATATTCTCACAGGATGGCAACATAGGGAAAGAACTGGAAGCGAGGTGTAGCAAAGCTAATGCAGTGAGCGCTCAGCTACGATCTACTCTCTTCTGCAAGAAGGAAGTCAGTACCAAGACTAAGTTATCTGTGCACCGTTCAATCTTTCGACCAACTTTGTTGTATGGGAGCGAAAGCTGGGTGGATTCAGGTTACCTTATCAACAAGGTTGAGGTTACGGATATGAAAGTAGCTAGGATGATTGCAGTTACTAGTAGATGGGAACAATGGCAGGAGGGTGTCCACAATGAGGAAATCAAAGAAAAACTGGGATTGAACTCTATAGATGTAGCAGTCAGGGCGAACAGGCTTAGATGGTGGGGTCATGTTACACGCATGGGAGAAGCAAGGTTACCCAAGAGACTCAAGGATTCAGCAGTAGAGGGTAGGAGGAGTCGGGGCAGACCGAGGAGAAGGTACCTGGATTCGGTTAAGAATGATTTTGAAGTAATAGGTTTAACATCAGAAGAGGCACCAATGTTAGCACTGAATAGGGGATCATGGAGGAACTGTATAAGGGGGGCTATGCTCCAGACTGAACGATGAAAGGCATATCAGTCTTAAATGATGATGATGATGATCATGATTCTTTTATGTAATCAAATTTGCAGTTAGATGCAATCTAGAATCATTAAAATCGCACTCATAAAAATTAATTTGCATAAATAAGTTCATGTGCAGAAGTGGGGTAGCTACACCGATTCAAGATCTGAAGCTGCAATCGGAAGTCAGATAGTGTTCAGATTGTCCGCGAGAAATTCAATTGAACATACAACCGTACACGCAACTTTCTACCCTTAGGGACATCCTGTATAAGAACGCTGCAGCTCTTAATTATGCAATCCCAAAGGGGGAAAAAACTTACGAAGATGGAGTAGCGGTTTTCCCGGCCTCAGGCAGCGACGCTAAATCGGGCCAAGTATGCGCATCGAGGTGTCAACCGGGGTCAATGGGCAGCCGGACCGGCGCCTGCCTCAAGCGCACACTGCACACTGCGGTCGCCGTCTAACTGTGCGGCACACTCAGCAGACCGAGAGAGAGACGCCCGTCCACTTCAAATGTCTGTCGGCGGCCCTGCATTACTGTGACACAATGCTGCAACAGTTTCCACAGACATAGTGTTCTACAGAAGCATGCAGGAAGAATATTGCGTAAAGGTTACAGGTGAACATTCTGCACGACGTTTACATTCACTTGCCGTTACCATATTCCCTAATGGTATCTCAAAGGTCACGCATTCCATCTTGCAAGTTGCCTATCTCACGACTTCCACGGGCCACAAAAATTATATTTTCTGTGTTTCGTAGAATTATTGACTAAATTTAAAATACATTCCTGGAAATTGAAATAAGAACACCGTGAATTCATTGTCCCAGGAAGGGGAAACTTTATTGACACATTCCTGGGGTCAGATACATCACATGATCACACTGACAGAACCACAGGCACATAGACACAGGCAACAGAGCATGCACAATGTCGGCACTAGTACAGTGTATATCCACCTTTCGCAGCAATGCAGGCTGCTATTCTCCCATGGAGACGATCGTAGAGATGCTGGATGTAGTCCTGTGGAACGGCTTGCCATGCCATTTCCACCTGGCGCCTCAGTTGGACCAGCGTTCGTGTTGGACGTGCAGACCGCGTGAGACGACGCTTCATCCAGTCCCAAACATGCTCAATGGGGGACAGATCCGGAGATCTTGCTGGCCAGGGTAGTTGACTTACACCTTCTAGAGCACGTCGGGTGGCACGGGATACATGCGGACGTGCATTGTCCTGTTGGAACAGCAAGTTCCCTTGCCGGTCTAGGAATGGTAGAACGATGGGTTCGATGACGGTTTGGATGTACCGTGCACTATTCAGTGTCCCCTCGACGATCACCAGTGGTGTACGGCCAGTGTAGGAGATCGGCCGGGTGTTGGCCCTGTGTGCCTCGGTCGTATGCAGTCCTGATTGTGGCGCTCACCTGCACGGCGCCAAACACGCATACGACCATCATTGGCACCAAGGCAGAAGCGACTCTCATCGCTGAAGACGACACGTCTCCATTCGTCCCTCCATTCACGCCTGTCGCGACACCACTGGAGGCGGGCTGCACGATGTTGGGGCGTGAGCGGAAGACGGCCTAACGGTGTGCGGGACCGTAGCCCAGACGGTTGCGAATGGTCCTCGCCGATACCCCAGGAGCAACAGTGTCCCTAATTTGCTGGCAAGTGGCGGTGCGGTCCCCTACGGCACTGCGTAGGATCCTACGGTCTTGGCGTGCATCCGTGCGTCGCTGCGGTCCGGTCCCAGGTCGACGGGCACGTGCACCTTCCGCCGACCACTGGCGACAACATCGATGTACTGTGGAGACCTCACGCCCCACGTGTTGAGCAATTCGGCGGTACGTCAACCCGGCCTCCCGCATGCCCACTATACGCCCTCTCTCAAAGTCCGTCAACTGCACATACGGTTCACGTCCACGCTGTCGCGGCATGCTACCAGTGTTAAAGACTGCGATGGAGCTCCGTATGCCACGGCAAACTGGCTGACACTGACGGCGGCGGTGCACAAATGCTGCGCAGCTAGCGCCATTCGACGGCCAACACCGCGGTTCCTGGTGTGTCCGCTGTGCCGTGCGTGTAATCATTGTTTGTGCAGCCCTCTCGCAGTGTCCGGAGCAAGTATGGTGGGTCTGACACACCGGTGTCAATGTGTTCTTTTTTCCATTTCCAGGAGTGTATTCAAGTGCTCTCAGTGTCTACTCATTAAGGCTATAATCTTGCGTTAAAGTTTTACATAATACGGCAAGCACTGAATTCAGAAAGTTTGCATACAGGTACACTCTTTGACATAAAACTCGACCGGCGGCCGGCCGCTTCAGAGGCTAAGTCCGCGCCGATCGCGACATGGGACAAAAAAACTGGCCAACTCGCTAATTCTCTAAGTCCGGTTATCTGCACAATCTGGCAACACTGTAGACTGCAGCACTTCCTGGAGGAAAACTTGTCCCAAGATAGAGAGACTCTAGGCTGATTACACCTGTGGTCTAGCGGTAGCGTGCGTTGTTTCTGTTCATAATGTCAGTGGATCGAGAGCAGCTGGCATAAAATATTTTTATAGCCTCTTCTGTCTGAATGATGAAAACGTGAATGTAATGGTAGCGCAGATTCAATCTATTTCGCTTTGTGACACACCGATATCAAAATTTTATCTAGTAACGATTTTGCGGCAGATTTCCTGCAGACTGTCCTCCTCTGGACGCCGTATGCGGCAAAGCTCCGGGATCCATTTGCTGGCTACTGGCAGCGGCCGTGGCGACAGCAGCGGCGCTGCACTCCCCCGTTCTTTATCGAAAGCGCCTGCTACCGCTCATCGCTTTTGATGATTTAAAACGCTTTATTATTAAATGTTGCTCCACAGAAAATTTCTACAATTTCCATTCACGCTCAAAAGCAACGGAGACAGACGCCCTGATTAGTAGGCGGGTAATCGGCAAGAGCTGAGTATGGCCCGAAATTAATTTTACAGACTGGGACGAAATGAAACCACCTCACTACATTCGATGAATTTATAAATGCTTCATACCTCGTTTCTTTTCCTTTCAAACTTAATTATTTGTGCAACTTTTGGTCAATGTTTGGATGTTTTCGTCAAGCCAGAGTGAGCGTCTGTGGTGTAAAGTGTATTACAGTTCTTGTTTCATTCCTTATGGTAAGTCTATGCGATAAACTGTGTGAATACCTTGCAATGCATGCTCTGTAGCAGTGCAGGCACACTGCACATTTGGAGTTCCATGTATGGGTTCATGAAGTATTTATTGTTGATCGGAAGTGATAGTTAAGGTCATCAGATTTAAACCAGAAAAATTTGTCGTTTTGAAGGTTTCAGAGAACGGAAAGGAATTGCTAACGCCGGTGTTAGAAAACGTCTACAGTTAAATGCTATTGCAAAAATTTAGAAGTTGGGAACTATATTAATGAACATGTGCACTTCATAAACAACCTTCTGACATGTTAGACCCATATGACGAACAAAGCTCAAATTTATATCGTTGACAGTCGGTTTGAATCTTTTCAGGACCTATTTTACAGTGAAGCACCTTGGAATTTGCAAAGCAGAAATCCATGATATTAACTTAATTTACTAAGTCGAAATCGGACGAAGGCATTCTTCAGATTTCGCATAAGAAATTTTTACTAGCAGTTTGCAACTCCATTAATTAAAATGGAAAATAAAAGGTTGTAGTCAGCGGCTTCTACCGTGATTCGAACTTATAGTACAAGCACTGCAACGCACAAGGGAACCTCTGAGCTAACGACACACTGGCGGCCAGAGGCGGACTATAGTCACTGCGATGTTGCCTGAGCCTCAAAACGCAACCTTAAACACACAAACAGAGGAGGTGGAGATTACTGTTTTAACGTCCCGTCGACAACGATGTCATTAGAGACGGAGCACAAGCTCGGATTAGGGAAGGATGGGGAAGGAAATCGGCCGTGCCCTTCCTAAGGAACCATCCCGGCATTTGCCTGAAGCGATTTAGGGAAATCATTGAAAACCTAAATCAGGATGGCCGGGCGCGGGATTGCACCGTCGTCCTCCCGAATGCACACACAAACAGGTGTTACTTATGTGAAGAACGCCGTTCTTGGAGTCCAGAAATTAAATATACTTTCTAATTGTGTCATCTTGCAGTGGATTATATCGTACGAGTCTTCGATGTGGAAAACGAATGTCAAGTGAATTTAGCGAGGTAACGCCGACCTACACCCGGAAGTAAATGCACTATCAGAGTGTTGACAAATACTTGCTACGACGCTGCCATTTCTCGGCTCTCTGACGAGGCAGCTCTTCAGCGAAACGCTTGCCGTGATTCTCCGATACGGTTCTTCAGAGTGGAGACGCGCGCGCACGTATGGTTTTTATGCGGCGTTCTCCCCTGATGGTTTCTGACGTCGCCTTGTGGGCTATGTATACATATGAGACATTCAATTATCATTAATCCAGAATGATACAAGTTTCAGCTTCCGGCGTGGAAGAAGGCTGTTGACGCCGACATTATATCATTTCAACGTAGGGAAAGCAAAACTGATCATTCAATGTTTCTCATTCAACATAAAGCATGTGATATAAATTTCCGTAACGCTCATAATCATCTAAAAATACAAACGAAGTAAAAATACACCGGAAGCTTATTCGAATTGAATATAATGTAAGATACCAAACGCTTTGCACCTCGATGTCGAATTTGTCCACTTGCAATCGTTTGCAGCATGCACATAGAATGTCATGATTACCACGAGGATGAAGAAATATGTTGGTAAGGATGGAAGCAAGAAGAGACGCAGTCAACAAATATTCTATTCCTCATGGCATTCATTTCATTTGACACGTAAGAAGAGGTAAAGCGGGAATTTACTTTCGTTAACACGAAAGATATGCCGCACATATTGATAACGAGGAAGTCTGCGTCTTCATACGTTTCCTCCTTGAAATCTGTATGCTCTATTATATACTAAGTAGCCCGATCATTGTTTCAGTAATGTTACCCTCTTGTTTGACCCCGTAACGATGAACAGATTCCAAATGCATGTCTCTGCGTGAAAGTAGCTGTTCGAACCCTTCCTGGGTTGTTTTTTGTGTTTTATTGCTTGGAATTCCTGAAGCAGACCACTGTGCCTTCCCCCCTCGTGGGTTAGGTCTCAAAACTAAACCGCTTTGTATCCAATGGCATAATTTATTCATACAGCATCAGCATAAGACTCTTGCGAGTGAGAGAATGACAATACCAATCGTAACAAGAACAAGCAAATAATGAATGATGTTTATTCCAACGCAGAACGAGAATGGCTTTAAATATAAAAATCTATATCTATATCCATATCTATTGATCTTTGAGTTGGCACACTGCAAATATATTCTTAGCATTTAGTTACTGAATTTAGTTCTGGATGTTTGCAGAGAAAAGGAAAAGTCGGTACTTCTCGCTAGTGTAATATAATGTGAACCAGCAACTACCCTTTCCTTAGAACACGACTCAAGCAGGTCCTCAAGTAGGCACTGCTGCATTCTGTTCCCTGACATTGCTCTGATGACGGTTAATGCAGATAGTTCCGCTTATGAAATACAAAACGTATTGCAGGTTAGTTCCTAGGATAGTAACATTAAATTTGCGTTGTAGACGGCACATGAACGTGACGACTATCCATATTACTCATCAATATAAAAAGACAATATTTTGGGAATTTAGCAGGATTACTCAAAATGAATTCTGAAATTGGGTGACTGACCGCACAGGTGCTAAACGTCGTCAAGAGTATACGATGTCCTAATCGCATTAGGAATATGAAGATCGTCTTCGACAGCTCGCAACTTTCACATTGCTATCTCCACCCTACTCCAGACAGCTCTCGGTGGAGTTGCACTACGTTGCCGATGTTATGGAAGGCCTTCAAACCGACAACAGACCACATATTGAAAAATACAAGCGAATTCTCTTGCAGCGTAAGCTTATTGTAACTAATCTAAAAATTATTGGAGAGGAACATTGTCTTATTCAAAAAAAGTAAAATGTTTCACACTGTTGACGTCAAACGGACATTATCTATGTCCTGTCTTGTGTCCTACTCATCTATAATATCAAGTGTACTATGAAAATGATTATATATAATGGATTATAAGGTACCAGATGGTGGGGGCCGGCCGATGTGGCCGTGCGGTTCTAGGCGCTTCAGTCTGGAACCGCGTGACCGCTACGGTCGCAGGTTCGAATCCTGCCTCGGGCATGGATGTGTGTGATGTCCTTAGGTTAGCTAGGTTTAAGTAGTTCTAAGTTCTAGGGGACTGATGACCTTAGAAGTTAAGTCCCATAGTGCTCAGAGCCATTTGAACCATTTGAACTATTTAACACAAAATGACATTAAAAATTTAAGTTATTCACGAGCAGCTAGTTGAGAATATGTATGAACATTAAATGACACGACGAACCGTCTTATTCTGCATATGGATTCAAACCCAGCTCATGCAGACTAAGCGAAGATTTCGTGACTGACGGAAACTAACAGTCATTCCTGATTAGGCATACAGAGAGTGATATACCTCGATTTTAGACAGTATCAGTTAGCAAATATCAACTTTAAATTGCATAACGCAAACATTTTTAACAGACGCGAATTCCTACCCAGCATCTATTGTCCCTGTTAACGAACTACGAGAGATGTTAAATATTGCTTCTTCACAAGTAACTTACTTGAAATGCCGTGAGGTAAAGCTGTGTGTTGGACACGGATTCGAACCCGGAACCTAATCGGATTGCTATCGAAGCACAGTCAAATGTGACATATCGGAATTTTGCGGCAGTAACTAGATGTTTTAACTGAAATGACGAGACGAAACATTAATTTTTTCCTTCCCAGGACTCCAACCCGGCACCTATCGCTGTTATATTCTAGAGAAAACTAACGTTAAATATGGGTTTGTTGCACCAGCAGTGACATGTGAGCATGTTTGAACTGAAATAATATGACGAAGAGTTCAGCGCTCACTGGGAATAGAGCCCCACACATATCGTTGTTGACTACACACAAAGAGACGTCAGCTACCGAATTTTTCTCCACCAGCTGCTCAGAATAGCATCTTGAACTTACAGTCATCTCGCAAATAGTTCTGTGTCTCACTGGGAGTTAAAAACGTCGGATATCGTTAGTGTTGACAGCGAATGAAAATACATTAAAAATCAAAATTATTATCCACCAGCAGATAGGTGTTCTCATGCTAGAGCTTGATAATACATAATTAAATCTTTAGTGCCGGGCCAGGATTCGATCCCATTCACGCATAATATGTGAAGGTGTTGAGGAATCTGCAGTTTTGAACAAACAACAAATTGTAGCCGAGCTGTATTGCCACGAAGGGATCAAATTCCGCGTTAAGGGCGGTCTGAGTTGCATTCCCAGTTCAGAACCAATTTTATCGACATACAGAAGCTCAAATAAAAGATGGAATAAGTGTCCTGTGACCATACATAGCGTTTGTGTCGTCACTTGAAATAAATAACTAGTATAAGAAAGGTTACTGGTGATAGAGTTTCTACATGTCTTCACTCTAGACTTTATTGTGGTTCAACCTACCGTCTACTTGGTAAAGAAGGAATATCATCTTTAATGTGAATTTTCAGACCACGCAGCCATTATATCTCCTTCACTTGGTGTAGCCAGGAGAGAATGGAATCTGTCTCTCCCTATCTAAAATCATTGACAGAAGTGGGAATCGAACCCAGACCATAGGTATAACAACCTACCATCCGTCCAACAGACCACGAAATCCTCTTCTTTGCGAGTCATTTTTCTATCGTAACGCAGTTGCGCCACACTGGATGAGAATTCTGACACACAGGCTCCCTGTAGTAATTTGCAGCATGTTCAGTAAATTCATTTACTTGGTTGACCGAATCACCATGAACTAGCTGCCTCGGCTACCCAGTGCATACATTCGACTATTTTGTAATCACAGAAATAAAATCACGTTACTGCCACCTACACACAACTGCCAACATTGTAGGATGCAGAAGTTTAAATAGGAAGTGTTCCTTTCCACTTGAGCTATTCTATTGCGCTATCTGTTACTAGAAAACGTCGTTCAGTCCAAAAGAAAAGCTGTAACTGTTTGTCTCTCAGAAGTCAAGACCTGGCCATATGCATAATCTCACAGTGCTGTGGAATCCAAAAGTTCTGGAGGAATAGTTGCCGAGCTCTGGAGCTGTTGTAGCTACGTGTCAGCTCGTAGCATAGATAAGATGTCGCGAGTTCGAATACATTCAGTGCTACATTTTTTAAAACGCAATTCTGCTCTCTGCTGAAGTTATCAATCTAATGGAACTTTGAACATAATTCCCTTCACTTCTCAACCCAAAGTAGTCGCATGTGGAAAAAGGACTAACTACTGTGACATTTTGTTCTATTCAGGTTTAATAGACAGCAGGCAGCAGATGCATCTCGAAGATGTGCAGGGAGAGCGCATCGTGCCATAATATGTCAGAAAAGTATTTTCTACATTAGCCGTCGTGTGGTAGTGATATTTTATTCTTCTTCAAACTTTGATTGACAGCTTTAACTCAGAACAAATTTTCTACATGCATGTAATCAATAAACTGCATGTGCATTGTCAGACTGTCATAGGTAACATCAGAGAATTCGCATATATCGTTGATGATTAATTTCTATCTCATGTTTACTATTGTTTTAACAACACTAAAGAAAACCTTACGAAAATTGTGCACTGTATTATAAGAAATGAAATAAAACTAACCATGATAACCTTACGACGAAAGTATCTGTACACAAGCATGCCTCTATCGACACGAATTAGTAAAATACTACTAACTTAGATTTTGATTGGGTCTGTGTTTAATTGGTATCCTGTGTCATACTCAAGAGGTATGCAAATGTGGCATTTCATAAATATAGTTACGTATTCCTAGAAACCCAAAATTCGCTTGTCAGCAGCGGAAAGAGGCGTTACCTGTTGTGCAGCATTGTAAGTTTTTCATCATTGCACTATGAGCTGAAAGCATTTTCTTGCTATTTCCTTATTGATGTTTGATCTGACTGCTTGTAGCTCTTTCACAGAAGGGATAAAAACGTTTCAGTCAGTGAGACTGGAACTGCGAACCGTAACAGACGCTGTTTCACAGGTCAGCACGTTACCACAGAGCTGGCGAGGAGGTATGGGTCTCAGCTTCCTATTACGACGGCAATAGTAACTAGAACTCGTAAACCGCTATTTAAAGGTCGAGATTAGTTGCGATTTCCACCTGCAACGACTTTCCTGGGCTGAAAACCGTAAATTTTCAATCTTTTGTTACCCTTCAAGCTATAATAACTCAGATTATTCAATGGAAATGACAGGTAAAATCAAGTGAACTTTGAGGCTTAATTCCGTGCACACCAGGAAGTAACTCGTCGATCACAGAGTTGCCTAACATACGTTGCCTTGTTGCCAAATCTCAGTTACAGTACCAGCAGGAAGAAGACGAACCGATGTGATCCTACAGCGGTCTGGGAAGTGACCATAGCTGGTGTCTCCAAGTCGCGGCTGCTACGGCCTGGAATACGTAATGCGTCTGATTCGCTTTCTGTAACTAGGTTTAGGGACTGGAGCGTAGTTACTAATAATACTCAGAACTGACTGCAAACTGAGCATCATAAATCAGTAACTCTCATTGTTGTTTTTATATTTCTTTCGTAAGTGCACTCAAAACTAAGAAAGTCATTCACAGGCGTTTTCGTGCCTCGCTGATAGTCGAGCACAACATACAAATAAAAATAAAAAAGAGAGAGTGTGTGTGTGTGTGAGAGAGAGAGAGAGAGAGAGAAATAAAAAGCAATGAGAGAGAGTGTAAAAAATTGTTGTAAAGAAATTGAATCATGGTATTTAAAGAAATCTTTCATAAAAATGACACGTTCCACATCATTACGAAATGTCATATTCATGATCTATGGAACAAGAGTTAATCTAATGTAATCTAATCTAATCACATCATATTGATGATTAGCCATGAAGAGTCATGAATTACCGAAAGTTTTGCCAATACCAGTAACCAAATCTAAACTTGAAAATAAAAGACGACAATTTTTGTAATAAACCGTGACTCCTATCAAGACCCTTTCATCCCTGTTATCTAACCACGAAAGATGTCTGATATACCTCCATTCTGAAGTAACAAAGTGTGCATGCATGTAAAGATGAAGTGCATGATGTGAAGTTCTGTGACGGAGATACGAACCCAACACGTAATCCGATTGTTAACTAAGAAAAATCAAATGTTACGTATCGGTTTTTCTTACGAGCCGCTAGGTGTCTGAATCTAAAATAAGGATACAAACTTTTGTGCCTAAGCGACAATCGAACTGCACACCTACCGTGCATCCACGAATATAGCTTAAGTATCAGTTGCTTACTCATGAACAGTAAGATGTGTGCGTGTTTGACCAGAAATAACGACACCTGTTGCGATTGTTGGCAACACATGAACAGACATTGAAATTGCGCGTTAATTTTCACTAGCAGGTGGGTGTGCACTTGATAAAGCTAGAAATGAAATTATGAATATTTTTGTACTGGATCAGGTTTCAGACCCACATACTTACCTTTGGAGGAGACCTAGAGAAGATTGCAGTCTTGGGAAAAGGAACGAAATGACTGAACTATACTGTTCCGAGAGATTCAGATCCTCGAGAGAGGAGATACGAATTCGAATCACAGTCCAGCACCAAATTTTTAAACGTCTCTAGTTCAATCAAGTACAAGTAAAATAAGAGCCCTGTCCCTTTAAATGGCTATCGGTTCATCAAATAAAATAAAATTTTCTAATGTAAGTAAGCTTACTGGCGACTGTGTTTCTTTTTACCATGACTTCCGCTGTGTCATTTCCCAACGTAAACCGGCTCTGCCCAGTTGGTAATGAAGGAACGTGATGTTTAATGCGGATTCTGGATTATAACGTCTTTCTCTTGAGGTTACCAAAGGTAAAATAAATCTGTTTGTGCCTCTTAAAAGTAAATGCCTGAACCCACGCATTGCACCTGTAATAGCTCGTCCCACCAGACCATTGTGGCCACATTACCCAGCCCCAGGAGTGTGCTGTAACGGATGATGTGCTTAGCTTACAAAATTAGTCACGGTGGAAAAAATGCGAGTCTATTAAACGGTCAAGTAGAAGCAAGCTTCTGACGCAGAGATTATGCTATTCTCATGTCAGCAGGATGTAAAGACTCTTCTAGCCATTTTGATTTTTCACAAATTCAGCAAATTTCTTAGTTCGAGAAAATCCACTGTGAAGTGTGAAGTTGCCGGATAATTCGATTATTACTGTTATTATTAATATCATTTTATTCATACCGCTGATGGAACACGACCGTAGTCTTGAGGTAAAACGCGAGACCAGCTAATATGACTTCTGGCGACCGAAAGCACATATCGACAACATTTTTATCGCCCCTTTCCTCTCGATGCTGAAGCTATGAGTGTAATTCAAGCGAATCTAAAATATCATATTAGCTGGTCTCGCGTTTAACCTCAAGACTACGGTCGTAGTCAAGAGTAATGTACTAAGACTGGAGTCAAGACTTCCTCTGGGAAGTGCCGCAGTCTACATGTTGCTAGATCGAGCATATTGCCAGACATAGAATTCTGAGAGGAGCATGACTGTATTGTCCACCTTACGTGAACCACTCGGCGGTCAATTTTTTGTTCTGAGAATGTATCTACAACACATATTGCACGCTTAAGACCCAGAAGAATTTAAAAAAAAGTAGTTTATGAGAGCAACGTTAACCATAGCGTTCGAAGTATTCATAGTATTGTATACGTGTGTGTAAACGCCTTCCAATGATTCTCAAGAAAGACAAGGATACACAGTCTAGCTTCAATATTATAAATACGCCTCAGTTTGTGGATGAACTCAGACTTAGGTTGATAATAATTTTGAAAATATAGCAGCACTGTACCCATTGGTGTTAAACTCGTTTTCAACCAATGATTCCCACAGCTAAAGGGATACTACTTGTGATACCTCTTAGACAAAATACTTAAGCAGTGTTATCAGACGAAAAGATCAACCTGACACAAACTGTGGGAAGTTTGTTTTACAACCTTCGTACCTGGTTATTCAGCTTTTTTCTATTTGAGATATCTGTGAACGTTGCTGCTTAAGACGATTTAAGCAGAAACTAAATTCCCTCAGCTTCGACAATGTTTAAAGAAATCGTCTTATCGGCACTAAATCGTGGTTTGTGAATTGTTTACCGGCCGTACTCTTCCGTATTTTGCCGGCTGGAAGGCGAAAGCTTACTGACAAATTTCACACAGAAATTACTGTTACAGTGTACTTATGGAGCCAAATGAGTCAATTGCGTATTTTCCGGTGAGAAAGAGCACTGGCAAACAGTCTTCGATACATTAGGTTATTTAAACTGGTGTCACTCTGAGCTAGAATTTATGGTCAGCGACTAAGTGTAAGGTCAACGTTTCGGATGCGAGTTTTGCGACTGTGAAATACTTTTATACATTATAGAAGCGAATATTAAATTTGCACTAATATTGCGAAAATTTTGTACTTGGACAGCTTAGAATGAAAATACTTCTGTTTATTGTAAAGGGGAACAATAGATTTTCTAAAACACTGTCATACACTACTTGAAACAGGTCATGTCGACCAAATCATGTGGAAGAACTAACAGCAGCGTATATCGGAAGGCAGTAAGATCTCTTGCCTTTTGGTTTGTCAGTACTCGATAACCATTTCTAGGCGAAAGTAAATGAAGAAAGGCAGTGCGTTTTTGTTACCAAGTAACGTCTTCGTCAATTACTTTAGTTTTAATGTAATCTACGAGTAATTGCTGGTGTTTGATATTAACATGAAAAGGATTCCGTAGACAGGGAGAGAACCTGTTCTTGGGAAACTACTTCTATAGTGACCAAAAGGCACTAAATGATGTTCAAGCACTTCTGTTACAGCAGCAGTATGAATAAAATGATATTAATAATAACAGTAATAATCGAATTATCCGGCAACTTCACACTTCACAGTGGATTTTCTCGAACTAAGAAATTTGCTGAATTTGTGAAAAATCAAAATGGCTTCACATCCAGCCTATGATGCCTAGAAGAGTCTTTACATCCTGCTGACATGAGAATAGCATAATCTCTGCGTCAGAAGCTTGCTTCTACTTGACCGTTTAATAGACTCGCATTTTTTCCACCGTGACTAATTTTGTAAGCTAAGCACATCATCCGTTACAGCACACTCCTGGGGCTGGGTAATGTGGCCACAATGGTCTGGTGGGACGAGCTATTACAGGTGCAATGCGTGGGTTCAGGCATTTACTTTTAAGAGGCACAAACAGATTTATTTTACCTTTGGTAACCTCAAGAGAAAGACGTTATAATCCAGAATCCGCATTAAACATCACGTTCCTTCATTACCAACTGGGCAGAGCCGGTTTACGTTGGGAAATGACACAGCGGAAGTCATGGTAAAAAGAAACACAGTCGCCAGTAAGCTTACTTACATTAGAAAATTTTATTTTATTTGATGAACCGATAGCCATTTAAAGGGACAGGGCTCTTATTTTACTTGTACTTGATTGAACTAGAGACGTTTAAAAATTTGGTGCTGGACTGTGATTCGAATTCGTATCTCCTCTCTCGAGGATCTGAATCTCTCGGAACAGTATAGTTCAGTCATTTCGTTCCTTTTCCCAAGACTGCAATCTTCTCTAGGTCTCCTCCAAAGGTAAGTATGTGGGTCTGAAACCTGATCCAGTACAAAAATATTCATAATTTCATTTCTAGCTTTATCAAGTGCACACCCACCTGCTAGTGAAAATTAACGCGCAATTTCAATGTCTGTTCATGTGTTGCCAACAATCGCAACAGGTGTCGTTATTTCTGGTCAAACACGCACACATCTTACTGTTCATGAGTAAGCAACTGATACTTAAGCTATATTCGTGGATGCACGGTAGGTGTGCAGTTCGATTGTCGCTTAGGCACAAAAGTTTGTATCCTTATTTTAGATTCAGACACCTAGCGGCTCGTAAGAAAAACCGATACGTAACATTTGATTTTTCTTAGTTAACAATCGGATTACGTGTTGGGTTCGTATCTCCGTCACAGAACTTCACATCATGCACTTCATCTTTACATGCATGCACACTTTGTTACTTCAGAATGGAGGTATATCAGACATCTTTCGTGGTTAGATAACAGGGATGAAAGGGTCTTGATAGGAGTCACGGTTTATTACAAAAATTGTCGTCTTTTATTTTCAAGTTTAGATTTGGTTACTGGTATTGGCAAAACTTTCGGTAATTCATGACTCTTCATGGCTAATCATCAATATGATGTGATTAGATTAGATTACATTAGATTAACTCTTGTTCCATAGATCATGAATATGACATTTCGTAATGATGTGGAACGTGTCATTTTTATGAAAGATTTCTTTAAATACCATGATTCAATTTCTTTACAACAATTTTTTACACTCTCTCTCATTGCTTTTTATTTCTCTCTCTCTCTCTCTCTCTCACACACACACACACTCTCTCTTTTTTATTTTTATTTGTATGTTGTGCTCGACTATCAGCGAGGCACGAAAACGCCTGTGAATGACTTTCTTAGTTTTGAGTGCACTTACGAAAGAAATATAAAAACAACAATGAGAGTTACTGATTTATGATGCTCAGTTTGCAGTCAGTTCTGAGTATTATTAGTAACTACGCTCCAGTCCCTAAACCTAGTTACAGAAAGCGAATCAGACGCATTACGTATTCCAGGCCGTAGCAGCCGCGACTTGGAGACACCAGCTATGGTCACTTCCCAGACCGCTGTAGGATCACATCGGTTCGTCTTCTTCCTGCTGGTACTGTAACTGAGATTTGGCAACAAGGCAACGTATGTTAGGCAACTCTGTGATCGACGAGTTACTTCCTGGTGTGCACGGAATTAAGCCTCAAAGTTCACTTGATTTTACCTGTCATTTCCATTGAATAATCTGAGTTATTATAGCTTGAAGGGTAACAAAAGATTGAAAATTTACGGTTTTCAGCCCAGGAAAGTCGTTGCAGGTGGAAATTGCAACTAATCTCGACCTTTAAATAGCGGTTTACGAGTTCTAGTTACTATTGCCGTCGTAATAGGAAGCTGAGACCCATACCTCCTCGCCAGCTCTGTGGTAACGTGCTGACCTGTGAAACAGCGTCTGTTACGGTTCGCAGTTCCAGTCTCACTGACTGAAACGTTTTTATCCCTTCTGTGAAAGAGCTACAAGCAGTCAGATCAAACATCAATAAGGAAATAGCAAGAAAATGCTTTCAGCTCATAGTGCAATGATGAAAAACTTACAATGCTGCACAACAGGTAACGCCTCTTTCCGCTGCTGACAAGCGAATTTTGGGTTTCTAGGAATACGTAACTATATTTATGAAATGCCACATTTGCATACCTCTTGAGTATGACACAGGATACCAATTAAACACAGACCCAATCAAAATCTAAGTTAGTAGTATTTTACTAATTCGTGTCGATAGAGGCATGCTTGTGTACAGATACTTTCGTCGTAAGGTTATCATGGTTAGTTTTATTTCATTTCTTATAATACAGTGCACAATTTTCGTAAGGTTTTCTTTAGTGTTGTTAAAACAATAGTAAACATGAGATAGAAATTAATCATCAACGATATATGCGAATTCTCTGATGTTACCTATGACAGTCTGACAATGCACATGCAGTTTATTGATTACATGCATGTAGAAAATTTGTTCTGAGTTAAAGCTGTCAATCAAAGTTTGAAGAAGAATAAAATATCACTACCACACGACGGCTAATGTAGAAAATACTTTTCTGACATATTATGGCACGATGCGCTCTCCCTGCACATCTTCGAGATGCATCTGCTGCCTGCTGTCTATTAAACCTGAATAGAACAAAATGTCACAGTAATTAGTCCTTTTTCCACATGCGACTACTTTGGGTTGAGAAGTGAAGGGAATTATGTTCAAAGTTCCATTAGATTGATAACTTCAGCAGAGAGCAGAATTGCGTTTTAAAAAATGTAGCACTGAATGTATTCGAACTCGCGACATCTTATCTATGCTACGAGCTGACACGTAGCTACAACAGCTCCAGAGCTCGGCAACTATTCCTCCAGAACTTTTGGATTCCACAGCACTGTGAGATTATGCATATGGCCAGGTCTTGACTTCTGAGAGACAAACAGTTACAGCTTTTCTTTTGGACTGAACGACGTTTTCTAGTAACAGATAGCGCAATAGAATAGCTCAAGTGGAAAGGAACACTTCCTATTTAAACTTCTGCATCCTACAATGTTGGCAGTTGTGTGTAGGTGGCAGTAACGTGATTTTATTTCTGTGATTACAAAATAGTCGAATGTATGCACTGGGTAGCCGAGGCAGCTAGTTCATGGTGATTCGGTCAACCAAGTAAATGAATTTACTGAACATGCTGCAAATTACTACAGGGAGCCTGTGTGTCAGAATTCTCATCCAGTGTGGCGCAACTGCGTTACGATAGAAAAATGACTCGCAAAGAAGAGGATTTCGTGGTCTGTTGGACGGATGGTAGGTTGTTATACCTATGGTCTGGGTTCGATTCCCACTTCTGTCAATGATTTTAGATAGGGAGAGACAGATTCCATTCTCTCCTGGCTACACCAAGTGAAGGAGATATAATGGCTGCGTGGTCTGAAAATTCACATTAAAGATGATATTCCTTCTTTACCAAGTAGACGGTAGGTTGAACCACAATAAAGTCTAGAGTGAAGACATGTAGAAACTCTATCACCAGTAACCTTTCTTATACTAGTTATTTATTTCAAGTGACGACACAAACGCTATGTATGGTCACAGGACACTTATTCCATCTTTTATTTGAGCTTCTGTATGTCGATAAAATTGGTTCTGAACTGGGAATGCAACTCAGACCGCCCTTAACGCGGAATTTGATCCCTTCGTGGCAATACAGCTCGGCTACAATTTGTTGTTTGTTCAAAACTGCAGATTCCTCAACACCTTCACATATTATGCGTGAATGGGATCGAATCCTGGCCCGGCACTAAAGATTTAATTATGTATTATCAAGCTCTAGCATGAGAACACCTATCTGCTGGTGGATAATAATTTTGATTTTTAATGTATTTTCATTCGCTGTCAACACTAACGATATCCGACGTTTTTAACTCCCAGTGAGACACAGAACTATTTGCGAGATGACTGTAAGTTCAAGATGCTATTCTGAGCAGCTGGTGGAGAAAAATTCGGTAGCTGACGTCTCTTTGTGTGTAGTCAACAACGA
Source organism: Schistocerca cancellata (assembly GCF_023864275.1). Taxonomy (NCBI): domain Eukaryota; kingdom Metazoa; phylum Arthropoda; class Insecta; order Orthoptera; family Acrididae; genus Schistocerca; species Schistocerca cancellata. Next base: position 211,479,110 of record NC_064635.1, read on the forward strand.
TATGTGTGGGGCTCTATTCCCAGTGAGCGCTGAACTCTTCGTCATATTATTTCAGTTCAAACATGCTCACATGTCACTGCTGGTGCAACAAACCCATATTTAACGTTAGTTTTCTCTAGAATATAACAGCGATAGGTGCCGGGTTGGAGTCCTGGGAAGGAAAAAATTAATGTTTCGTCTCGTCATTTCAGTTAAAACATCTAGTTACTGCCGCAAAATTCCGATATGTCACATTTGACTGTGCTTCGATAGCAATCCGATTAGGTTCCGGGTTCGAATCCGTGTCCAACACACAGCTTTACCTCACGGCATTTCAAGTAAGTTACTTGTGAAGAAGCAATATTTAACATCTCTCGTAGTTCGTTAACAGGGACAATAGATGCTGGGTAGGAATTCGCGTCTGTTAAAAATGTTTGCGTTATGCAATTTAAAGTTGATATTTGCTAACTGATACTGTCTAAAATCGAGGTATATCACTCTCTGTATGCCTAATCAGGAATGACTGTTAGTTTCCGTCAGTCACGAAATCTTCGCTTAGTCTGCATGAGCTGGGTTTGAATCCATATGCAGAATAAGACGGTTCGTCGTGTCATTTAATGTTCATACATATTCTCAACTAGCTGCTCGTGAATAACTTAAATTTTTAATGTCATTTTGTGTTAAATAGTTCAAATGGTTCAAATGGCTCTGAGCACTATGGGACTTAACTTCTAAGGTCATCAGTCCCCTAGAACTTAGAACTACTTAAACCTAGCTAACCTAAGGACATCACACACATCCATGCCCGAGGCAGGATTCGAACCTGCGACCGTAGCGGTCACGCGGTTCCAGACTGAAGCGCCTAGAACCGCACGGCCACATCGGCCGGCCCCCACCATCTGGTACCTTATAATCCATTATATATAATCATTTTCATAGTACACTTGATATTATAGATGAGTAGGACACAAGACAGGACATAGATAATGTCCGTTTGACGTCAACAGTGTGAAACATTTTACTTTTTTTGAATAAGACAATGTTCCTCTCCAATAATTTTTAGATTAGTTACAATAAGCTTACGCTGCAAGAGAATTCGCTTGTATTTTTCAATATGTGGTCTGTTGTCGGTTTGAAGGCCTTCCATAACATCGGCAACGTAGTGCAACTCCACCGAGAGCTGTCTGGAGTAGGGTGGAGATAGCAATGTGAAAGTTGCGAGCTGTCGAAGACGATCTTCATATTCCTAATGCGATTAGGACATCGTATACTCTTGACGACGTTTAGCACCTGTGCGGTCAGTCACCCAATTTCAGAATTCATTTTGAGTAATCCTGCTAAATTCCCAAAATATTGTCTTTTTATATTGATGAGTAATATGGATAGTCGTCACGTTCATGTGCCGTCTACAACGCAAATTTAATGTTACTATCCTAGGAACTAACCTGCAATACGTTTTGTATTTCATAAGCGGAACTATCTGCATTAACCGTCATCAGAGCAATGTCAGGGAACAGAATGCAGCAGTGCCTACTTGAGGACCTGCTTGAGTCGTGTTCTAAGGAAAGGGTAGTTGCTGGTTCACATTATATTACACTAGCGAGAAGTACCGACTTTTCCTTTTCTCTGCAAACATCCAGAACTAAATTCAGTAACTAAATGCTAAGAATATATTTGCAGTGTGCCAACTCAAAGATCAATAGATATGGATATAGATATAGATTTTTATATTTAAAGCCATTCTCGTTCTGCGTTGGAATAAACATCATTCATTATTTGCTTGTTCTTGTTACGATTGGTATTGTCATTCTCTCACTCGCAAGAGTCTTATGCTGATGCTGTATGAATAAATTATGCCATTGGATACAAAGCGGTTTAGTTTTGAGACCTAACCCACGAGGGGGGAAGGCACAGTGGTCTGCTTCAGGAATTCCAAGCAATAAAACACAAAAAACAACCCAGGAAGGGTTCGAACAGCTACTTTCACGCAGAGACATGCATTTGGAATCTGTTCATCGTTACGGGGTCAAACAAGAGGGTAACATTACTGAAACAATGATCGGGCTACTTAGTATATAATAGAGCATACAGATTTCAAGGAGGAAACGTATGAAGACGCAGACTTCCTCGTTATCAATATGTGCGGCATATCTTTCGTGTTAACGAAAGTAAATTCCCGCTTTACCTCTTCTTACGTGTCAAATGAAATGAATGCCATGAGGAATAGAATATTTGTTGACTGCGTCTCTTCTTGCTTCCATCCTTACCAACATATTTCTTCATCCTCGTGGTAATCATGACATTCTATGTGCATGCTGCAAACGATTGCAAGTGGACAAATTCGACATCGAGGTGCAAAGCGTTTGGTATCTTACATTATATTCAATTCGAATAAGCTTCCGGTGTATTTTTACTTCGTTTGTATTTTTAGATGATTATGAGCGTTACGGAAATTTATATCACATGCTTTATGTTGAATGAGAAACATTGAATGATCAGTTTTGCTTTCCCTACGTTGAAATGATATAATGTCGGCGTCAACAGCCTTCTTCCACGCCGGAAGCTGAAACTTGTATCATTCTGGATTAATGATAATTGAATGTCTCATATGTATACATAGCCCACAAGGCGACGTCAGAAACCATCAGGGGAGAACGCCGCATAAAAACCATACGTGCGCGCGCGTCTCCACTCTGAAGAACCGTATCGGAGAATCACGGCAAGCGTTTCGCTGAAGAGCTGCCTCGTCAGAGAGCCGAGAAATGGCAGCGTCGTAGCAAGTATTTGTCAACACTCTGATAGTGCATTTACTTCCGGGTGTAGGTCGGCGTTACCTCGCTAAATTCACTTGACATTCGTTTTCCACATCGAAGACTCGTACGATATAATCCACTGCAAGATGACACAATTAGAAAGTATATTTAATTTCTGGACTCCAAGAACGGCGTTCTTCACATAAGTAACACCTGTTTGTGTGTGCATTCGGGAGGACGACGGTGCAATCCCGCGCCCGGCCATCCTGATTTAGGTTTTCAATGATTTCCCTAAATCGCTTCAGGCAAATGCCGGGATGGTTCCTTAGGAAGGGCACGGCCGATTTCCTTCCCCATCCTTCCCTAATCCGAGCTTGTGCTCCGTCTCTAATGACATCGTTGTCGACGGGACGTTAAAACAGTAATCTCCACCTCCTCTGTTTGTGTGTTTAAGGTTGCGTTTTGAGGCTCAGGCAACATCGCAGTGACTATAGTCCGCCTCTGGCCGCCAGTGTGTCGTTAGCTCAGAGGTTCCCTTGTGCGTTGCAGTGCTTGTACTATAAGTTCGAATCACGGTAGAAGCCGCTGACTACAACCTTTTATTTTCCATTTTAATTAATGGAGTTGCAAACTGCTAGTAAAAATTTCTTATGCGAAATCTGAAGAATGCCTTCGTCCGATTTCGACTTAGTAAATTAAGTTAATATCATGGATTTCTGCTTTGCAAATTCCAAGGTGCTTCACTGTAAAATAGGTCCTGAAAAGATTCAAACCGACTGTCAACGATATAAATTTGAGCTTTGTTCGTCATATGGGTCTAACATGTCAGAAGGTTGTTTATGAAGTGCACATGTTCATTAATATAGTTCCCAACTTCTAAATTTTTGCAATAGCATTTAACTGTAGACGTTTTCTAACACCGGCGTTAGCAATTCCTTTCCGTTCTCTGAAACCTTCAAAACGACAAATTTTTCTGGTTTAAATCTGATGACCTTAACTATCACTTCCGATCAACAATAAATACTTCATGAACCCATACATGGAACTCCAAATGTGCAGTGTGCCTGCACTGCTACAGAGCATGCATTGCAAGGTATTCACACAGTTTATCGCATAGACTTACCATAAGGAATGAAACAAGAACTGTAATACACTTTACACCACAGACGCTCACTCTGGCTTGACGAAAACATCCAAACATTGACCAAAAGTTGCACAAATAATTAAGTTTGAAAGGAAAAGAAACGAGGTATGAAGCATTTATAAATTCATCGAATGTAGTGAGGTGGTTTCATTTCGTCCCAGTCTGTAAAATTAATTTCGGGCCATACTCAGCTCTTGCCGATTACCCGCCTACTAATCAGGGCGTCTGTCTCCGTTGCTTTTGAGCGTGAATGGAAATTGTAGAAATTTTCTGTGGAGCAACATTTAATAATAAAGCGTTTTAAATCATCAAAAGCGATGAGCGGTAGCAGGCGCTTTCGATAAAGAACGGGGGAGTGCAGCGCCGCTGCTGTCGCCACGGCCGCTGCCAGTAGCCAGCAAATGGATCCCGGAGCTTTGCCGCATACGGCGTCCAGAGGAGGACAGTCTGCAGGAAATCTGCCGCAAAATCGTTACTAGATAAAATTTTGATATCGGTGTGTCACAAAGCGAAATAGATTGAATCTGCGCTACCATTACATTCACGTTTTCATCATTCAGACAGAAGAGGCTATAAAAATATTTTATGCCAGCTGCTCTCGATCCACTGACATTATGAACAGAAACAACGCACGCTACCGCTAGACCACAGGTGTAATCAGCCTAGAGTCTCTCTATCTTGGGACAAGTTTTCCTCCAGGAAGTGCTGCAGTCTACAGTGTTGCCAGATTTTGCAGATAACCGGACTTAGAGAATTAGCGAGTTGGCCAGTTTTTTTGTCCCATGTCGCGATCGGCGCGGACTTAGCCTCTGAAGCGGCCGGCCGCCGGTCGAGTTTTATGTCAAAGAGTGTACGTCTCGAAGCAGACTAGTTTCATCATGCAGTAGTTGAGAATGAGATCCACTTGACGACTTGCAATAAACTTTACATATATTTTCAAACATTTTCCAATCGAACCTTTTTCTCGCTGACCCCCTGCAAATGCACTCAACGCCCAGAACACTACGACCACCAACCTAACAGCCGGTATGTCCACGTGTGGCACGGCCAACAGCCAAGGCGACGCGTCGAGGCCTGCAAGCAGTGACGCCTCGGTAGGCTGCTGGAGGGAGTCGGCACCACGTCCGCGCACGCAACTCACCCGATTCCCGTAAACTCCGGGGAGGGGGCGATGAGCTCCGACGCCACGTTCAGTCAATCACATCCCAGTAGTGTTCGATCGGGTTCAGATTTGGCGAGTTGGGCGCCCGGCACATCAACTTGTAATGTCCCCACAGAAAAATACCCTCTACCACGCAACAATTAATCACTGTCAATCTAATCATCCACATTTATTTACTTTGGAAAAGTATCTGATCTGATTTTTTAGTAATATATGCGCCGACAGCTCGTCGACGCCAAAGTATTTTCTAGTACGTTTATTCTTTGGAATAACAGAGATACATGTATGTATTCTCCATGGTTGTTAGTCTGGTAACTAGGACAGCTTCGGAAGTATCTGCTGAAAGATTGACGGGTTTCTAAAAGAGACATATTTGCTTTTCTTCTCGCTAAAGCGAGCTATTAACATTTGTGCCACTAGCTGGTTATTTGAAGAGAGAGAAAGACTGTAAACGGAAAATAATTAAGACTTGGAACCAACAGAAATCTGGACATGTAATGGAGATGGATTGAATAGATAATTTCCTTCATAAATAAGGTTTGTGACCCTTTTATTCTGGAGTGAATGAACGAATGAGTTCTTTGTCTGAATCATTGATGATCGCGTTGGCCCTGTAATTAGTGGGGAAGTTTCAGCTGTGTCGAAGAGAGCCTGCAATCACCGAGTCTTTGTTAAATCGTCCAAAAACGCTTCGTACACACCTGGAATTCGAAATCTTTCGTAAAAGGAACGCATTGTTCAAACGATTGATTTTCCCAACTGAATGCAGCGCTTAACAATAATAATAAATGTAAAGATCTTTTACAGCAAGCCAGCCGCTGAATACTAAGACGAAGGGCTCCACCAGAGATTATATTTGGCTGATTTCACGTAATGAAATATTATATCAAAAACTGTACATAGATAAAGAGAGCGAATGAAATTAGAGAAAATACTAATAATCCTCCATTAGGCTAACTTTTCGCCTGTCTTATCACGGATCAGCCTAAAGACAAAACGGGAGGCCCTTACTTTACTGTATAGATTTATGTGTGAAAGAGAAGGGGTCTTAAAGGCAACAGATACACGTCTATACAGACAAGACATTACACAAAGTTAGCGGCAAGCTGCATGCATTCATCATTCAGCATCTATTCTATTCTTACATTAATACATTATAAACTGGAACTCTCGAAGGCGTTCCTCCAACAACTCCGTCACGCTGCTGGCCTCGTGACACGGCGCATTATCTTGTTAAATAACATGATCGCCACGGTGTCTCGTCCACTGGAGCCACGGATACCCAAGTCAATGTTCCCCACAGCATAATGGGGCCGCGGCCAGCTTGTTTCTCTCCCGCGGAACAAATGTCGAGGAGCTGTTTCTCCGGAAGACGTCCTCTCATCCGCACGATGAAGAAGGTATCGGGATTCGTGAGACCCTGCAGCGCTCTGCGACTGCGCCAATGTCCAGTGCGGACGGCCATGCGCCCACATCAGACACAGTTGCCGAAGTACGCGAAAGAACTTGCCCCCCTTCTAACTGCCGTGTACCGCAAGTCTCTAGAGGAACGGAAGGTTCCAAATGATTGGAAAAGAGCACAGGTAGTCCCAGTCTTCAAGAAGGGTCGTCGAGCAGATGCGCAAAACTATAGACCTATATCTCTGACGTCGATCTGTTGTAGAATTTTAGAACATGTTTTTTGCTCGAGTATCATGTCGTTTTTGGAAACTCAGAATCTACATGTAGGAATCAACATGGATTCCGGAAACAGCGATCGTGTGAGACCCAACTCGCTTTATTTGTTCATGAGACCCAGAAAATATTAGATAGAGGCTCCCAGGTAGATGCTATTTTCCTTGACTTCCGGAAGGCGTTCGATACAGTTCCGCACTGTCGCCTGATAAACAAAGTAAGAGCCTACGGAATATCAAACCAGCTGTGTGGCTGGATTGAAGAGTTCTTAGCAAACAGAACAGATCATGTTGTTATCAACGGAGAGACGTCTACAGACGTTAAAGTAACCTCTGGCGTGCCACATGGGAGTGTTATGGGACCATTGCTTTTCACAATATATATAAATGACCTAGTAGATAGTGTCGGAAGTTCCATGCGGCTTTTCGCGGATGATGCTGTAGTATACAGAGAAGTTGCAGCATTAGAAAATTGTAGCGAAATGCAGGAAGATCTGCAGCGGATAGGCACTTGGTGCAGGGAGTGGCAACTGACCCTTAACATAGACAAATGTAATGTATTGCGAATACATAGAAAGAAGGATCCTTTATTGTATGATTATATGATAGCGGAACAAACACTGGTAGCAGTTACTTCTGTAAAATATCTGGGAGTATGCGTGCGGAACGATTTGAAGTGGAATGATCATATAAAATTCATTGTTGGTAAGGCGGGTACCAGGTTGAGATTCATTGGGAGAGTCCTTAGAAAATGTAGTCCATCAACAAAGGAGGTGGCTTACAAAACACTCGTTCGACCTATACTTGAGTATTGCTCATCAGTGTGGGATCCGTACCAGATCGGGTTGACGGAGGAGATAGAGAAGATCCAAAGAAGAGCGGCGCGTTTCGTCACAGGGTTATTTGGTAACCGTGATAGCGTTACGGAGATGTTTAACAAACTCAAGTGGCAGACTCTGCAAGAGAGGCGCTCTGCATCGCGGTGTAGCTTGCTCGCCAGGTTCCGAGAGGGTGCGTTTCTGGATGAGGTATCGAATATATTGCTTCCCCCTACTTATACCCCCCGAGGAGATCACCAATGTAAAATTAGAGAGATTAGAACGCGCACAGAGGCTTTCAGACAGTCGTTCTTCCCGCGAACCATACGCGACTGGAACAGGAAAGGGAGGTAATGACAGTGGCACGTAAAGTGCCCTCCGCCACACACCGTTGGGTGGCTTGCGGAGTATAAATGTAGATGTAGATGTAGATGTAGTCGTGGTGTGGGCGCTGGCACGCGCACGCCTCGCCGGCTGCAGTGGCCCGCCGTCAGCAGTGTGTCAGGCGCACTGTTTGTTCAGACACACTCGCACGCTGCTGTTAGTTCCGCCGCAGTTCGCCGTCTGCCCTGTCTCACCGATCTGCCCTGCCTACGACGTCCGATATCTGAAACGAGGGGCGACCGCCCAACCCCAGGACATCTGGACACGGTTGCACCTGGGTTTCGCCACGTGGTGAAGATGCTCACAACGGCATTCCCCGAACACCCGGCGAGTCGCGCAGTTTCCGAAAACTTTATCAAGTACTACATCTTTGCTGTTACAGCAGTAAAACTTCCTCTTCAGGCATGACGATTTAATTTATTACTTCGGTTACACTATTCGAAATGCATTCTGCAGACAGTATTCACATACACCACTGAATGTAGCTGCAAAATTATATCGCTGTGTGACACAAAGTACAGGACATGTTACGTTATCAATATTGAGATGCGTGAAAAACTGCAGTATCTTGAACTTCAAATGTTTTACGTTCTTGACGTCAAATACTGAACACATTAATTCATTTGTAAAGGACCCAGACGTTTGAAGCTATTTTGTGCACAGGAATTCGACCTTTTTTTTTTAATGAATGGTGACTGGAGTTGGGGTGAGCGTAGGGCACACCACGCTGGCTTGCAGCAGCACCGAATCCGCGCGCCGTATTAACCACCGATGGGCTGCTTCACCGTGATTAGGGGCAGCGACCTGCTGTAGTGGGTGGGCAGCTGCTCCACCGGGTCTTACAGGGGTCTGCGCGGCGGAGCTGCCAGCAGCAGCCACGAGTTGCGGCTTCCGTCCGTCGCAGCGGGCGGCAGCCTCCACCTTCCGGGCGCGCACACACACACACACACACACACACACACACACACACACACAGGCGCGCGAGCACACACCAACCCTGATGGAATTTTGCTGAGGTATAAGCAGATGGAAATGTGTTATCCTTCCAACAGAAATAACAACATATTCGCATATTCTTAAACGTAAACATTAAGCATCAACTAAGTTGTTTGTTATCCACATAAATAAACGTTAAATGGGCGTCAACCTACGTTGAAGTAGCTTTCCGAGGATTTCACGACAGCCTGACAAACGTCTGATATTATGTTGCATATCGAAGGAGTAGATATCTCGAACTGGAACAAAAAACTGTGGTAATTGTCACCAGTAGCAAGAAATCAAACTGTCACAGCTAGTACTGTGGCTACTGGTATAGCGCTCCTGTGTTTCGTATTCTTCTTTGCTATCGGTGGTCGAACAAGACGAAGTATTACCTCGATTTCACTCGATAACATACGAGTCACGTTTTTAAACATAACACAACTTCCCATCTTTATTTATTCCACCACACACACACACATATATTACGACCCCAAAAGTATTCGTCGACGCAGCACTTGCGCTTATTTCTGCGACTTCGTTGTTTTGTCAAAATAATGTCGGCAAAGGCGCCAGCTGCTGCTAGCAAAGCATGCGTCTACTGTCTCTCCAGGCGTGAATCGAATCACGCATGCACACATGTTCAGAAGGAGGCATGCACCTGCCACACTCCGATTCACGAATTTGACTTTGCAATGCTTGTGGCTTACAGGAAAACCACCTGGCAGCCGGATTTTTGTAATTTTTTATGTTTATTGTACTGTGAAGTTCAAACGCAAAAATTACTTTTTCAAAACAGGTCGATGCAGCACCCAAGTTTCTAGAGGAAATGGGCTTTGAAGTTTTTCTCTGAAATCAACGGAACATGAATACGGACAACGTGGCCCATTCGGCATTATTCTAGAATGGTAAATCGATAATCCGTGGATCGCTGGTTCAAATCTAGGTGAGGTCTTCCTTTTTTTTCTTTTCTTTTTCGTTGATTTCGAATCCGTGCATCCTTTTATATCACACAAGTCAAATATATGCTGCTTAACAAATATCTAATTGTTATTTTCGTGAGAAATGCACATCATGTTGATTTCAACTACATATGACACACAAAATTCCAGTTTCAGTTATAAATTCTTAACTATCGATATTATATAAATGATTCTTGATGAAGATTATAAATTATAAATTTAGTAACGATCTTTTATAGAATATCGATAATAAAGATTTTGTCTTTCCAATGAACTCTGGAATTTTGGGTTTGACATGTAATTAGAAACAAAAAGCCATGCAATTTTCGTAAAAATAATGATTACATTTGTCTTAATTAATATGCATTCGATGAATTTCATATAAAATGATGTAGGTATTCACAATGAACGAAAAAAAATATCTCTTGTAAAAACAATTTTCTTATTTCTGATGCAATATATATGACAGTTTCGCGTATTAGCGACATTCAAAAATACTCTTCTACCGTTGCGAAACACTCGTTTCGGTATCTTTAACCGTTCATGAGACATAATGGAGGTTATGAGTAACTCAGAACAGCTGCACGACGCAGCACAGGCGCAGGCGGAAGTGAGTGCGATGCATATTATCAATTTTCTCAAGATTGGAGACAGATACAGACTTCGTCCCAAGTCCGAAGTGTAAGAAAGAAATCAATATGTTAGCGACATCTGCTTGCAAGATGGAATGCGTGACCTTCGAGATACCATTAGGGAATATGGTAATGGCAAGTGAATGTAAACGTCCTGCATAGTAATATAGAACCTTACAGGCACCAAAGGCAAACTCATAGCGACCCCTGTTTTTCATTGCAGACTATTCGAATTTCGTGTTGTGAGCTACGTAATCCCTAAACGTCACAAGAATTACGACTATTAACGAAACGACTGGCCTACACGCTTGCCTCTGATTCCAGCCGCACGGCTACCTGTTCAGAAAAATATGGGCTCTGAACACACGGACACACGGGCAGTCGTATTACAATAGAGAAGAAAAATTTTTTCGTGTCATATAATTATAAATTGACAGTTTTTGAATTTTTTTTTCCTTTGCTTGTATCGTGGAACCTAGCTTCCTGCCAAATTTCGTGATTCTAGGTCAACGTTAAGTACCCTATAGGTTTTGATGAGTGAATTTGCGAGTAACAAAGAATGTGACATAAATTGCCGTATCTGTTGATAAAATTTACGTAGAAGCTTAAGTTTTTTACATCGCCAAGGGACCACAGGTCTTCGTATATGGCAGTTTTCAACTTGATACGTCTACGATTTTCTGAGAAACAGCGTCCTTAACGGTCGGACAGACAGGCAGACAGCAACAACGAAGTGGTCCTACGAAAGTTCCGTTTTTACTGAGTTCCGGAAACACAAAAATGAAAAATAAAAATCGTAACCCTGAAGGAGGGGTCAGAAGGATCTGTAGTAGTGAAATGTGTGCTACTACTGCCTAGGAGAGCGCGAGAGGTCGTAGGTTTGCTTGCGAAAGTGGAAATGTTTCTACCATCCCGAACAATGGCCAATTTACTACCCAAAATGTGGGTCTTCCGTCATAGTTACGCTTGCTGATTGTAGGTGACTGATGCGTGAGTCGAGTATTAGTGCCACGTTAAGTATTGCTGACGACGAGAGAAGGCAGAGGGTGAAACCCTATCACGTCTGAGCCGATTTTCTTTTCTTTTTTTTTTTTTTTTTTTTTTTTTTTTTTTTTTTTTTTTTTTTTTTTTTTTTTCATCAGTCTACTGACTGGTTTGATTTGGCCCGCCACGAATTCCTTTCCTGTGCTAACCTCTTCATCTCAGAGTAGCACTTGCAACCTACGTCCTCAATTATTTGCTTGACGTATTCCAATCTCTGTCTTCCTCTACAGTTTTTGCCCTCTACAGCTCCCTCTAGTACCATGGAAGTCATTCCCTCATGTCTTAGCAGATGTCCTATCATCCTGACCCTTCTCCTTATCAGTGTTTTCCACATATTCCTCTCCAATTCTGCGTAGAACCTCCTCATTCCTTACCTTATCAGTCCACCTAATTTTCAACATTCGTCTATAGCACCACATCTCAAATGCTTCGATTCTCTTCTGTTCCGGTTTTCCCACAGTCCATGTTTCACTACCATACAATGCTGTACTCCAGACGTACATCCTCAGAAATTTCTTCCTCAATTTAAGGCCGGTATTTGATATTAGTAGACTTCTCTTGGCCAGCTAGTCTGCTTTTGATGTCCTCCTTGCTCCGCCCGTCATTGGTTATTTTACTGCCTAGGTAGCAGAATTTCTTAACTTCATTGACTCCGTGACCATCAATCCTGATGTTAAGTTTCTCGCTGTTCTCATTTCTACTACTTCTCATTACCTTCGTCTTTCTCCGATTTACTCTCAAACCATACTGTGTACTCATTAGACTGTTCTTTCCATTCAGCAGATCATTTAATTCTTCTTCACTTTCACTCAGGATAGCAATGTCATTAGCGAATCGTATCATTGATATCCTTTCACCTTGTATTTTAATTCCACTCCTGAACCTTTCTTTTATTTCCATCATTGCTTCCTCGATGTACAGATTGAAGAGTAGGGGCGAAAGGCTACAGCCTTATCTTACACCCTTCTTAATACGAGCACTTCGTTCTTGATCGTCCACTCTTATTATTCCCTCTTGGTTGTTGTACATATTGTATATGGCTCTTCTCTCCCTATAGCTTACCCCTACTTTTTTCAGAATCTCGAACAGCTTGCACCATTTTATATTGTCGAACGCTTTTTCCAGGTCGACAAATCCTATGAAAGTGTATTGATTTTTCTTTAGCCTTGCTTCCATTATCAGCCGTAACGTCAGAATTGCCTCTCTCGTCCCTTTACTTTTCCTAAAGCCAAACTGATCGTCACCTAGCGCATTCACAATTTTCTTTTCCATTCTTCTGAGCCGAAAGCGTGATAAATTCTGCAACACTATTACGCAGGCTGTCCGTCCATCGCAGCACGGGTGAACAGTGTTCAAATAACTGGGCGACAATCTTCCAGAGTTTTCACCCTGGGTTGTTTGCCACATGTGTGTGCAACACCACAGTACCAGCTTGGGAAAAGCCAATGAACCGGTGTCCCCCTTCTGCAAGGTACTCGAAACAACCTCGGTAACATATCGGCAGGTATTATCCTGCAACAGAAGGATGCCTTCCGTCAACATTGCTCGGCGTTTCGATTGGATCACGCATCTAGACTGAAGTCGTTAACATTCCACATGGACGGTCCAGCAGTTGGCCAATGTCCTTTTCGCAGATCGGCCCCCTTTTGGTCTGGAGAGTAATTCTCCTCGCATTCTTGTCTAGAGGAGAAGTGGAACACGATTTCGGAATCTAAAAATCTATCGAGGAGGGTCCTTAACGGTGTGGGCAGGTATTGTGCCGACCACTCGAACACCCCTTCACGAAGTTTTACGGGTCAATCGGCACGTTGTAACTAGTGTCAGGTATCTTGGGACCTCACGTGCGGTCGTTGCGAGGTGGTGTGGGCCCAGACTTCGTACTGATGGACGACAATGCAAACGGAAGGTAGTGGACGCATGGCGTGACCTGCTCGCTCTTGTGATCAGAATCTCATCGAGCATGTCTGGGTTGCACTAGGGTGACAGGCTGCATATCAGACATCACTCACAGTATGCACTATCGTTTTCAGGCCTGTATTGCGGCCAGAGGTGGTCACAACCCACAGTGAGCACATTAACCGGTTGTCGGAATGTGTGTGCAAATCTGTTAACTTGGAAAAAACGTTTTCGTCTACTGTTATGTATGTTTCACTTGTTTACATTCTGTGTTCTTTGCATTGTTTCTACTTTACTATCAGCTGTTTTCACTGTTTCGTGGTGAAATAAACACAAGCTTGCGAAATTTCAGTTTGTTGCTTTAATTTGGGACAGTAGTGTATAAGGTTCCAGAGGCCTTTTCAAGCTATTGTGTAGAGGAGGTCTGTCTAAAAAGTATCCGACCTTTGATTTTCCCGCGCAGAATAGAGACGATAGCGCGGCGCCACTTTACACAGTAAACGACAACAGACCTTTCTGAGCACGCGTGAATTTTCTCCCCGCCTTCCAGCGCGTCTGTCGCTGCCTGTCGGTCGCCGACTGAGGAGCTACACAACGTGTCCCTTGGACGAGATGACTGAACGTGTTGAGCGAAGATACTGCATCAAATTTTGTGAAAAGCTTGGTGATTCTCAAAGCGAAAACAATTCGTAAGATTCAGCAGGTGTTTGGAGAAGATGCGGTGAGTGTAACACAAATTAAGGAGTGGTTCAACCGATTCAAAAGTGGCCGCACATCAGCGGAGAGAGACCAGCGTCCTGACAGGCCCCAAACTGCTCCGAGTGCAGCTGTTGTTGAATTGTGCATCACGAATAACCACCGGAAGGACAAACAGTGACAAAGGACTACTATCAAGATCTTCTCCGTGACGCAGTTCGGTGCAAAAGACAAGGCACGTGGACGGCGAAAGACTGACAACTGCATCACGACGACGCCCCCGCACAGTCATCCCACTTCATACAAAATTTCTTCGCCAAACATGGAATTACAGCCGTTCGCCAACCTCCCTACTCTCCAGACATGGCTCTCTGTTTCCAAAATTGAAGACGCTACTGAAAGGATCCCGGTTTCAGTGTAGAGAAGAAAGAAGACCTCCAGACGTGATTCCAGCAGTGGAAGGATCGGCGGGCTAAGTGTGTGCAAGTACAAGGGGCCTACCTCGAAGGGGATTAGGGTCCCAACCCCGTCAGGTATTCGAAATATTTTTTCTCGCCAAAGATCGGATAGTTTTTAGACAGGCTTCGTATACGGAGACTAAAGCAGCTTTGGTAAAAATTTTCATTCGGAACTTCAATAAATGGTTCAAATGGCTCTGAGCACTATGGGAGGTCATGAGTTCCCTAGAACCTAGAACTACTTAAACCTAACTAACCTAAGGACATGACACACAGCCATGCCCGAGGCAGGATTCGAACCTGCGACCGTAGCGGTCGCGCGGTTCCAGACTGTAGCGCCTAGAACCGCTCGACCACCCCGGCCGGCTTCGTAACTTCACCTCAGTCTGCATATATACCTCATAATCTGTCTGATACTTGAAAAGGTCTAGGGAACCATATAGTTACACTTCATTAAATCATATTTGCCACAGTTTCAGGCGGGATCCCCCGTTTCGTTCGACGCTGAAGTGCTGTTCCAATACAGTTGGAGACCCTCTGCAATGCTGTTCCAGTTTAGGGAGCACACTAAATAGGCTGAGGTATAAGTGGGAGTTTGCACTGAAGAGGGACGCGTGCAAGGGTAGCGTGTGTTGCGCAGAGCCGCTGTGGCATGGGGGCGTAGTGGTTACTGAGCAGTACATCCTGGTCCGGAGCCTGGCCTTGGTACAAATTTTAATTCGTCGCTTCAGTCTGCATAGACACTCTTATTGTTGTTGTTGTTGTTGTTGTTGGTGTTGATGATGATCATGATCACGATCATGATGGTGATTATCATGATTCTAATATTGGAGATGATACTGATGACGCATGATACTGACAAAGATATTTACCATGGGTGTTCATTACGGTAGAATAGAATGAAACAAGGAGGTGGAGAAGCACGGCCATGACTGCAGCAAAATACATTTACAGAAACAAAAATTAATTTAACTGACAAACGCAATGTCAGCCATTACGGATGTCGCTAGGGTAACCCGTGGTCTAGGAGTAGCGTCTTTGATTCATAATCAAAACGTCTTCGGTCCCGTGTTCGATCCCCGCCACTGCCTAAATTTTGATAAATAATCAGCATTGGCGGCCGAAGACTTCCGGCATAAGAAGTCAGCCTCATTCTGCCAACGGCCTTGTCAAAGAGGGCGGAGGAGCGGATAGAGGTTCAGGGCACTCTCTTGTCCTAGGGGTGGGAAATTGCCCCTAAAGGCGGAAGAATCAGCAATGATCAACGACATGAGGATGCAGAAGGCAATGGAAACCACTGCATTAAAGACACGTAACGTGTATCCACAGGACATGTGGCCTGTATTTGAAGAAGTGTCATGATGATCTCTCCATTGGCGAAAGATTCCGGAATAGTCCCCCATTCGGATCTCCGGGAGGGGACTGCCAAGGGGGAGGTTACCATGAGAAAAAGATTGAATAATCAACGAAAGGATAACTTTCTACGAGACGGGGCGTGGAATGTCAGAAGCTTGAACGCGGTAGGGAAACTAGAAAATCTGAAAAGGGAAATGCAAAGGCTCAATCTAGATATAGTAGGGGTCAGTGAAGTGAAGTGGAAGGAAGACAAGGATTTCTGGTCAGATGAGTATCGGGTAATATCAACAGCAGCAGAAAATGGTATAACAGGTGTAGGATTCGTTATGAATAGGAAGGTAGGGCAGAGGGTGTGTTACTGTGAACAGTTCAGTGACCGGGTTGTTCTAATCAGAATCGACAGCAGACCAACACCGACAACGATAGTTCAGGTATACATGCCGACGTCGCAAGCTGAAGATGAACAGATAAAGTGTATGAGGATATTGAAAGGGTAATGCAGTATGTAAAGGGGGACGAAAGTCTAATAGTCATTTGCGACTGGAATGCAGTTGTAGGGGAAGGAGTAGAAGAAAAGGTTACAGGAGAATATGGGCTTGGGACAAGGAATGAAAGAGGAGAAAGACTAATTGAGTTCTGTAACAAGTTTCAGCTAGTAATAGCGAATACCCTGTTCAAGAATCACAAGAGGAGGAGGTATACTCGGAAAAGGCCGGGAGATATGGGAAGATTTCAATTAGATTACATCATGGTCAGACAGAGATTCCGAAATCAGATACTGAATTGTAAGGCGTACCCAGGAGCAGATATAGGCTCAGATCACAATATAGTAGTGATGAAGAGTAGGCTGAAGTTCAAAACATTAGTCAGGAAGAATCAATACGCAAAGAAGTGGGATACGGAAGTACTAAGGAATGACGAGATACGTTTGAAGTTCTCTAACGCTATAGATACAGCAATAAGGAATAGCGCAGTAGGCAGTACAGTTGAAGAGGAATGGACATCTCCAAAAAGGACCATCACAGAAGTTGGGAAGCAAAACATAGGTACAAAGGAGGTAGCTGCGAAGAAACCTTGGGTAACAGAAGAAATACTTCAGTTGATTGATGAAAGGAGGAAGTACAAACATGTTCCGGGAAAATCAGGAATACAGAAATACAAGTCGCTGAGGAATGAAATAAATAGGAAGTGCAGGGAAGCTAAGACGAAATGGCTGCAGGAAAAATGTGAAGACATCGAAAAAGATATGGTTGTCGGAAGGACAGACTCAGCATACAGGAAAGTCAAAACAACCTTTGGCGACATTAAAAGCAATGGTGGTAACATTAAGAGTGCAACGGGAATTCTACTGTTAAATGCAGAGGAGAGAGCAAATAGGTGCAAAGAATACATTGAAAGCCTCTATGAGGGTGAAGATTTGTCTGATGTGATAGAAGAAGAAACAGAAGTCGATTTAGAAGAGAGAGGGGATCCAGTATTAGAATCGCAATTTAAAAGAGCTTTGGAGGACTTACAGTCAAATAAGGCAGAAGGGATAGATAACAGTCCATCAGAATTTTTAAACTCATTGCGGGAAGTGGCAACAAAACGACTATTCACGTTGGTGTGTAGAATATATGAGTCTGGCGATATACCATCTGACTTTCAGAAAAGCATCATCCACACAATTCCGAAGACGGCAAGAGCTGACAAGTGCGAGAATTATCGCACAATCAGCTTAACAGCTCATGCATCGAAGCTGCTTACAAGAATAATATACAGAAGAATGGAAAAGAAAATTGAGAATGCGCTAGGTGACGATCAGTTTGGCTTTAGGAAAAGTAAAGGGACGAGAGAGGCAATTCTGACGTTACGGCTGATAATGGAAGCAAAGCTAAAGAAAAATCAAGACACTTTCATAGGATTTGTCGACCTGGAAAAAGCGTTCGACAATATAAAATGGTGCAAGCTGTTCGAGATTCTGAAAAAAGTAGGGGTAAGCTATAGGGAGAGACGGGCCATATACAATATGTACAACAACCAAGAGGGAATAATAAGAGTGGACGATCAAGAACGAAGTGATCGTATTAAGAAGGGTGTAAGACAAGGCTGTAGCCTTTCGCCCCTACTCTTCAATCTGTACATCGAGGAAGCAATGATGGAAATAAAAGAAAGGTTCAGGAGTGGAATTAAAATACAAGGTGAAAGGATATCAATGATACGATTCGCTGATGACATTGCTATCCTGAGTGAAAGTGAAGAAGAATTAAATGATCTGCGGAACGGAATGAACAGTCTAATGAGTACACAGTATGGTTTGAGAGAAACTTAACATCAGGATTGATGGTCACGAAGTCAATGAAGTTAAGGAATTCTGCTACCTAGGCAGTAAAATAACCAATGACGGGCGGAGCAAGGAGGACATCAAAAGCAGACTAGCTATGGCAAAAAAGGCATTTCTGGCCAAGAGAAGTCTACTAATATCAAATACCGGCCTTAATTTGAGGAAGAAATTTCTGAGGATGTACGTCTGGAGTACAGCATTGTATGGCAGTGAAACATGGACTGTGGGAAAACCGGAACAGAAGACAATCGAAGCATTTGAGATGTGGTGCTATAGACGAATGTTGAAAATTAGGTGGAGTGATAAGGTAAGGAATGAGGAGGTTCTACGCAGAATCGGAGAGGAAAGGAATATGTGGAAAACACTGATAAGGAGAAGGGAGAGGATGATAGGACATCTGCTAAGACATGAGGGAATGACTTCCATGGTACTAGAGGGAGCTGTAGAGGGCAAAAACTGTAGAGGAAGACAGAGATTGGAATACGTGAAGCAAATAATTGAGGACGTAGGTTGCAAGTGCTACTCTGAGATGAAGAGGTTAGCACAGGAAAGGAATTCGTGGCGGGCCGCATCAAACCAGTCAGTAGACTGATATCGCTAAGATCTCAGCGCACGAGCGGCGTAGTGTTGTGGCGCTCGAACACAACTGCGTTCCTTGAGGCAGGACGCATAAGGAAGCGCGTTAACGACCGGCCAGCGACCTGCCTGCCGCGGATTACGTAAGCGCGGTGGGCCGCCGCCACACACACTGCCTTCTCCCTCCCCATCCCTACGCACCAATCCAATCCGCTGCCAAATTGGGGCCCACCTCAGGAGTAACTCTCGCACAGGCCCGGCTAGTGGGAAGGGGGCAGACAAATTGCTAACAGATGCCTCTGCGGGCCATTTCCCTCTCTCGGCTCCGCTGTCCATCTGCTGCTCATTTGCTGTTTTAATCTCCTCTCCTCTCCATTTCCTTTCTGGCCTCTTTCTTTTTCTCACAGCCCACTAATTTTGATGAATCTGCGTACTGTGCTAGCTGCAGGACTTGCTTCCGACGCGAATCTCTTGTGAGGACTGTCCGTTTGATTCTTTACACACCCCACTGACACTTTGCAGGCGTCCATTCGACGTTCAGAGGACGCAGATCCCAGGCTTATTCCTTGAACAAAGAGGAGCCAGCGGTGCTCTGCAAGTCTCGATATTCGTTCACAGACAGATAGGGAAGTGAAATGAAACGGGAAGAAGACAAGGTTTTTTGGTCAGACGACAATACGGTAATATCAGCAGCAGCAGCAGAAAGCGATATAACCGTAGGATTCCTTACAGATAGAAAGGTAGGGCAGAAAGTGAGTTATTGTGAATAATTGAGTGATACAGATGTTCTCAGCAGAATCAGATATACGTATCGACCTCGCAAGACGAAGATCGAAAGATAGAGACTATATGAGGATACTGAACGGATAATTCAGTACGTATAGGGAAATGACAATCTAATAGTCGTGGGGGATTGGAATGCGGTCATAGGAGAAGGAAGAGAAGAGAGAGTTACGGGCAAGTATGAGCTTAGTACTAGGAATAAGAAAGGAGAAAGACTACTTAAGTTCTGCAACAAATTTCAACCGGTAATGGGAAATACTCTGTTCAAGAATCACAAGGCGACGAGGAGGTACAGAAAGATTCTAGTTACATTACATCTTGGTCAGGCGAAAATCGCTGTGTGGGAGTAACAAACCACCAGCCAATCATGCTTCAGGAGACATGACGTCATGAAAACCGAGATGCGTGAAAAACTGTCACATTGTGCATGACGTTTAAATTTATTACCTCTTTGCTACTATCTGTATTTGCACATATTTCGCTGACAGTATCCACATATTCCGATGAATGTACCCACACAAATACGTCACTGCACGACACACAGATCAAGAGATATGTTGTCATAAACACTGAGATACGTGAAAAAACGCCGCATCATCCATCAAGTTTTAATGCATTTATTCTTTAGCATTAAGACACCCCAACAGTCGCGTCAACTTTCTCCCTGTGATCTGGTAGCGCTTTTGGCAGCTTTGTAAAGCCAAGTGCAAAGGGCTGTAGGCCGAAACCATAGCCGCCTACAGACCTGTGAAGAGGGGCTGCAAAACCGCGTCGTACACGCGGATCAGCTGCGTGCAGCGTATGGAAAATATTCCATAATTTCAAAGGTATTTTCAGTAATACATACCAATATATTCGATATTTTACTACAAAAATCGTCTTTTGTTTTCGTTTCTAACAGAAAATTTGCAAAATTATTATCCACGTAATGCCGGGTTTGTCAGCTAACAACTAAACGGTGTATCGTAACCGCACAACTTGCGCGGGTTGGTAGGTAAATAGCTCATTAAATTCGTAGATGCAACCGTTCAGTATTCTGAAACTGTGGCTACTGAACTTGAAGAAAAAATACTACATCACAATGAAAACGAAACAACGTCATTTTGTGAATAAACTTGTAAGTATGGGTTTTTTATTGGTAACGCCACGTAGCTCTCTGTATGAAGATCACAGGCTGTGCTGTGTGCAGTCTGTGGCTGGTTTGCATTGTTGTCTGTCATTGTAGTGTTGGGCAGTTGGCTGTTAGCGGCGCGTAGCGTTGCGCAGTTGGAGGTGAGCCGCCAGCAGTGGTGGATGTGTGGAGAGAAATGGCGGAGTTTTGAAATGATGGATGTCATGAACTGCTATATATATTATGACTTTTGAACACTATTAAGGTAAATACATTGTTTGTTCTCTATCAAAATCTTTAATTTGCTAACTATGCCTATCAGTAGTTAGTGCGTTCAGTAGTTTGAATCTTTTATTTAGCTGGCAGTAGTGGCGCTCGCTGTATTGCAATAGTTTGAGTAACGAAGATTTTTGGTGAGGTAAGTGATTTGTGAAAGGTATAGGTTTATGTTAGTCAGGGCCATTCTTTTGTAGGGATTATTGAAAGTCAGACTGCGTTGCACTAAAAATATTGTGTGTCAGTATAAGCACAGTCATGTATAATTGTTCATTGGGGACGTTTCGTATGTCGACCCTTAGCCGAGGATACCTCACTGGAATCTTCTGATTTTTTCTTGTAGTTTGTGCAATTAGTGCAGCTATTGTTTATTGCTAGCGCGTAATTGTAGAGAGAATTTCCTTTGTAGTTGTAGTTTTTCATTCTGGTACAGTAAAACAGTTGTGGCATGCATGTAGATTTGCACCAAGTATTTCGCAGCTGCGCTTGCAATTAACGGGATATTATTTTCAATGTTATGTTAATGTGTTTTCTTATTTTGCTCTTCAAATTGTGTTTTTCTGTGTTGTCATGTGAAACATTGTGACAATAATGGCGTGTGAAAAACGTAATATTAGGCTCCAAAGTAAACTGAGAAATGACAGTGAAGACGAAAGCAGTGTGTTAGCGCCGCCGAGTAATGAATTAACTAATGTTCAAAGTAGTAATTTGGTAATTGTGCATAGGGAAATGGAGTGGGCTGCAAATAATGGTGTAGGCAGTGAAACAATTAGTGAACAGGGAAGCATTATCGATCGATCGGTCGGCAACAGCTTGCCTCAGGAATCCGAAATGACAGGACACAATCTTGCAAATACTGTAGATTCAGGTTTTGCGTCCTCGCCGTTTTCTCAAATAAGTCAAGACACATTTTCTGCTTTTCAAAATGCGAATATTGCCGGTTCAAATGCATTGCCGACTAGCACTGAGGAACATGTTTCAGACACCAGTGCATTGTTATTACAATTAATGCAACAAATGGGACAAAAGCTTCAAAAGTTAGACACAATGGAACAACACCAGAGACAAACACAGCAACAGTTAGACACAATGGAACAAAATCAGAGACAAACACAGCAAAAGCTTCAAAAGTTAGACACAATGGAACAAAATCTTCGGAAGTTAGACACCACACTTGAACAAACATGTGAAGATTTAACTACTGAGTTACATAACATTGAATCGAAATGTCAAAAAGTCTGTAATGACGTAAAAACACAAATTTGTGAGCTTTTCAACCTATTTTTTTGCGGCATGAAAATGCATTACAGAATCACGAAGCAGCCATAAAAGAACTGCAAACTATTTTTCATGAAAATCACTACACCTTGCAAGCCAAAATTGACTCAGTTGCATCTACCGATTCGGTTACGCAACTTGCAAAAACTCAGGGAAACTTAAAGGACTCAGTAGATTCGATTTCAACACAAATGGACACTCTGAAACTTGGTTCAGAAAAACACACTGAGGAAATAAGGACACTATCGGAGAAAGTAGCCGAACTTTCGGATCAGTTCACTAACTTATCTGCAAAAGTAGATGATGATCTGAATGACACTAGACCTGACACAGAAGAGTATGAACAAATTAAGAAATTCAAACAAAATCAGAATCAAATTAATACACAGTACAAAAGAGAAATCTGGGAAGTACAAGATCAGTTGGCACAAGTAATATAAGAAATACATATTTCAGAGCACACTCGCGCCCCAACACGGGAAGAGGGACTTAGAAATACGGAAAAGTCACAAAATAATAACACAAGGCATTTCGGAAATTATGAAAGAAATTGGCAAGGTGCACCGAATTTTGAGATGGAACCTCCGACACGACGTAACAGTGACCGATATGCGATCCGCCGACACGATGATTTTGACTATAAGCTGTTCATTACTACACGCAAATTCAAAACCTTTAAGAATTCTGGCAACGACATTCATCCACAAGCGTGGCTTCATCAATTCTCTCATTGTTTTCCTCCCAACTGGTCATTAGAGCACAGATTAGAAGTTATGTATGGCTATTTAGATATGAACCAGCTGTAAGAATGCGATCGGTCATTCACAATTGCCACAGTGAAGGAGAATTTTATCATGCCTTCCCCTCAGCATATTGGTCTCAAGCTACACAAGGCCGAGTAAAACATAGAATCATAATGATGAAACATTTCGAACAATCTGAATTTTCCAGTCTTGTGAAATATTTTGAAGACATTTTGCACAAGAATCAGTACCTGTCAAATCCATACAGCCCCTCAGAACTCATCCGTATTTGCTTAATCAAATTATCTGAACATTTACGACATACAATTTTGGCAGGACGTTGCTAAGATGACATTGAAGGTTTTCAGGGACTCCTACAAGAATTGGAAATTGACATCGACAATAGCGGAATGCGAAAACACGAGCGCGCCAGCCACGGTGGTCTAGCGGTTCAGGCGCTCAGTCCGGAACCGCGCGACTGCTACGGTCGCAGGTTCGAATCCTGCCTCGGGCATGGATGTGTGTGATGTCCTTAGGTTAGTTAGGTTTAAGTAGTTCTAAGTTCTAGGGGACTGATGACCACAGATGTTAAGTCCCATAGTGCTCAGAGCCATTTGAACCATTTTTTTTGAAAACACGAGCACAACAATTACAGGTCACATCCGTCACAATTCTGCGATGAAAGAAGTAATAACTGGACATGACAAGGCTATTCTCACAACACAAATCGTGACCAAAACAGACACCATCTGTATGACAACCGTTGGCAGAATAATAGTTACAGAGAAAGATGGCTTTTCCATAGTAATGAATGTGACAGAGACAACCATAGAAATAGACAATATGGGAACCAAAATAATTATTATCAAGGGAGACAGAATAACTTGAGACGCAACGGTCCACCACGCAGTTATGATTCCGTGAGAAATTCTCCACCACATGACCGACAAACAAGAAACTATGTAAACTACCGCCAAAACGACAGACCTGAATTCCATCAGAACTGGCGAGCTGCAAGCAGGGCAGGGCCTTCTCGACAAGATGAATTTGCAGAAGTTAGGTCTCCTAATCCCAATAACGGCGCGCGCCAACAAAGAGACAGACTATGACTCGCACCGCAGGCAGCCGTGCGCCGGCTGGCTCAGCGAAAAATAACTTAGACACTAACCTTGAGTCACAAATTCTTTCTAGTTTATGATGGACCTTACAGAGGCCGACGTATACCACATGATAATTGCATTCAAGTTGATTTGCCAACTTATCACTTCATGTTACTAGTATGCTTTGTCAGACTTAGAAACTGTTAACATGCAACAATGTTTGAAGTTAAATATCCAGTCAAGAACCAAGAGAACTTATTTAAACAGAAATTACGAATGCATTGTTATTGTGAACAGACGACACAGTGTTATTGTGTGTGTACATTCTTGCTTGTTAGTTGCACGATTACGTAACGACTATAAGTCTCACATACTTAGAACATTTACCAGTAGTGCTAATGAGATTTTAATGCAACATTTTGGTTTACTTGAAAATACATTCTGGATTTAAGGTAGTTTCTGTGAGATACCAGATGACACAGTGGTTAGTTTATGTGACAGCTACACGATTTTATCACGACGCTACTAATGAGTGACAATTTACAATGTTGCTTTTGTGGTGTTTCTGTTTTATATCTGCACAGTTTTTCTGAATTATTCTGGAAAGTAAAACATGTTTTAGTAGTAACTTTTGTGGTATAGCTGCAATGAGATAGCCTTTTCTGTAGCACAACAATATGTTACATTATAGTACTTTCTTGATCACGGTAAGGTACGTAATATCTATGATATCTATATGCAAAGCATTTCACTTTCGTTTATGATGAGGTAGGTACATTGACTAATAAAGCAAGGAATAATGAGTAGTGGTTAGGGACTCTGACTTGTGAAAAAGGATGATGGAAACCAAGAATCGTACTTTAAAGAGATATGAAATGTGTGTATATGCATAATGTACCACAATGCCAACAAAAATTTTTTTGACACTATTATATTTAAAGGATTTTGTTTCTACACATTTGTAACGCAATTCTCGACCTGTGAAATTTTATGAGACTGTCACTGTAGTGCAAAATGGTGTCGCAAATATTTCGGTAAGAAAGTTAAGTGACCACCTTCACGTAATGCGTCGTGGGCACCCAGCTGTGCGACAGTCGCCTGGAAAAAAGCCATTAGTGTGTGCCTTTCAGAGGCACAGGTAGAAAAAAAAAAAGAGGCCATTATCTTTGCTATTGACATTCCTTTGTAGAAAGCGTCGCAAATACGACACGCTCAATCTTGAAAACATATGATTATACTGTGGAGCTCTTAATTTATGATATTTACTAAAATGCCTAATGAAATGATGAGAAACATTTTACATCTATTGTCTTTGCACTTGAGAGATTGCTCATTTTGTTTAATATCTAGTTTCTAGCTGCACTGCAGCATTTGTTAAAATAAAATTTTATAGATGTACTAATATAGATATTTTATGCCTACAGATCCAGTAAACAGTAATTATATGATCTACTTCCAAAAAAACGAGGGAGCACAAAAAGAAATTTCCCTTCACAAGAATTGCATACATAATTTTTGACAATGACTGGTAACTTGTTAGTAGTGCAAGTTGCCAAGTTCCATTTTTTTGTCATTGCTATTTGTGTTAATTGTTTTGTGCTGCTGCATTGCCTCGTCTCTTAGTTTAGCATCTGAGCTCAGTAGATTTAAGTTAGCTTAAGATGGGTTAGGCTATATAAGGGAACGAGTTGTGATGAATTGGAAGAAATGCATTGAGAAGCTATAAGAAAATGGTTTGGCCAAAAAAGGATTTTGAAAGAGGATATGACCAAAAAAGTAGGGTTTAGGGACAACAGGTTTAGGTAGGATTTTCTTGGAAATAAATGATGAAGTAAGATAATGGAAAATAAATAATGACATAAGAAAAATGTGAACATATAAATACAGAAAGCATGCTTGGATAGGATTTTTTTGGTGGAAATAAATGTTGAAATTAGAGGAAAGATCTATGAAATGAAGTTTTGGGTTGGACTGCAGTACCAAATGTTACACTGAACACGAACCCTGTCTTTCCTTTTGTATTATTCCGCTACGTGTTTATGTACCCTTGTGTATTTGTCTTCTTCCTGTTTTATGCGTTTAGCTAAAAAGATTTATGCTGTAGAATTTTTCAAATACTATGTTATTTTCTTTGTAAAGATGTTTAGACATTATTAATCCTGTTCTGTTTCAATGCTCATGTGTGAAATTAATGTTTCGAAAACTATTCTCATTATTTTATGTATTTAATTATGTCATAATTCCTGTAACACTGATGTATATGTTTATTTCTATTCTTTTGTAAAGCCTATATTACTGCAAATGTCGTCTGTACTACTATGTTCTTCAATGATATATTTTGTACCTTTGTAATTGTATTCTTATGTTTTAAATTTATAACTGTATAGACACCAGTTCTTCAAATTAAGTTTCATTTCACTGCACTCGTTTCTGTTGGTCATAGTATATGGACAATATGTGAGAAGTAGGGACTGATAGTGTTTGCACGTGTGTTAATAATTCAGCAAGGGACTGGATAACAGCATTGCTGGTTCTCAGGACATTTCAAAAAAAAAATTTTTGTGAGTGCACAAGTGGTGGTTCATGGACTTGCTATATTCTCCGCAAGACTCTTCGATGGTGATTGTTCACCTGCACAGTCGCAACAGATGGCTGCTGGTGGTCTCTACAAGGACTACAGTCGGTCTGCATCTTTGATGGCCCACCAATACCATTATTTCTACAAGGACTGCAGTGGGTCTTGTAATATTATTGGTATTTCCGTCCTACGAAAGCTTTGAGTACCCTTTGAAAGACATTTGTTTTGTATAATTTACATAACTATAAAGATGCGCATCTAGCGCGGACGCTAATACATCGATTGCGCAGTCAAAGAAACATTTTAGCAGAAGCTGAACTGTCGTTCCGCTTCGATCTAAATAAAAGATGACGGTAGAAAACTTTTGTAGATCTTCAGATTTTAATGTACTTCTGCTTGTTATGTGAAAACGTAAAGGAGGTCGACTTTAAGTTAAAAAAAGTGAGCGGTCTTGCTAGCGTGCAGACAACATTATTAATTAATAAAATTAAGGTAATTCATGTTCGAAACTGTAAATCAGCAAGTTATTGTTATCGGAGGTGTTGAACAGTGCAAGAATTGTCTTCAACGAAAGGAGAGAAGTAGTGACTGTAATTTGTGAAAAAAAAAAAAAAAACGTGAACCAAGGAGACAGCACAGGACAGGCTGAAATCTGATCGCACCATACTGTTAGAAAAGTACTTATGTAAGTTATATTGTTTATAAATAAGCCCTAATTTGCTAGTGAGAATTGTTTGAATATATTTAGTGTTTACCAGACTTCTTATTCTGTTCTTTTCCTTTATACGTTTTTTTTATTCTCCATGCCATATTATTTTTATAAATGTCAAACAGCCTTTACTACAGCAGAGAATACTGCGGCATCCTGGTCGTAGACAGAAGGCCGCTCCTTGTCTTCTATACAGTTCATAGCTGCCCCATTTATTAATGATTTCATTTGCAAATGCAATTTTTTTTTACTGTTCATTGTGAAAGGTCCCTTAGGTAATTATAAAATTCCTCCTAATTACGTAAAGAAATCCGGGTTGTTCTTTTCCAAATAATAGAAGTCTTTGCGTAATCAAAAACTAGCCTCCTTCTGACAACGATCAGGAGCCGACCAGAAGACGGACGTCTTCGACCGCGTTTGTGTCTCCTGTGGCAAAGCTGTGCCAAACTGGGAACACGACATTCTAGTATGAAATACAGATTTAAATTGATAGAATTGAAATATATTTAACGTAATAATAACGAAATAATAATAATTTTTTTATCATACTAGATCTGGCGCCCGAACAGGGACCTGATAAAAAATTTTAATCTGTTCTGTTATTGTTTCATGACATCATCCGGTGGACATCGGGAAGCCGTAAAGGAAGTACTGAACGAAACCGAGGAAATATTAAAAAAATAAAAAAAAATAAAAAAATTCGAAAAATAACAGCAGTGCGCAAAACGACTGATGTAAGTACGGTTTTCATTACGCATAAAATATCGCGTCTTGTATAAAAAAAACTGATTTCCGGAATTTCTTTCCTTACTGCTTCATTTTATCCTATCGCTGTTATTTCCTTGCAGAGTTGCTTATTTACGTAGTTAGAATTCATTTCTGATCATCTCTTCATGCAAAGTTTATTTGTTAGTATTATGAGCATCTTCATTGTTGCTACGGTTAAGAACACAAGATGGATGCCATAATAGCTGGATTAAGTGTCTAGTAGGTGTTTGTCACTTATTTTCAAAGTTAGGTGCCATCTTGTCTTCTACCCGGTATAGCTCTGCAATTGTCAACTACCGCGGTGTGACGTTTGACTATCAGCGCGCGCATCTGAGAGTTGACGATCGGCGTGCCGCGAAATATTTCTTTGAGCAGTTACGTCACAAACTTGAAAATAAACATGGCAGATGACAAAGGAAAGCCGACAAACAGTGTGGATGACGGTGATGACACTGTTGTCAAGTCATACCCACTACGTTCGCGAACGGGAACAGGCAGCCCGATTCGCGAATGGAGAGAACGGCAGACGATGATGGTGTGCGTGACGTATCGTCACAGCAATCATCGTCACAGCAAGCGGGAGAAAATTCGATGGTTGAAATGATGAGAATTTTTTTTCAAGAAAGAGAACAGGAGAAACGGGAAAGGGAAGCTTATAAATTACAAAAACAACGAGATAGACAAGAAAAGGAACGGGAGACAGAGCGAAAATGGTTTGACCTGAATACCATGATTGGTACAATGAAAAATAGGTTAGATAATATTGATGCCAACTTAGAGGCAAGAATAAGGACAGTCACAGTGGAATATATCTCGGAATTAAGTACTAAAGTTAATGAAAGGATAGAAGGTATTCTGCAGAAGGTAGATGCATGTGAGAGCACAGTAGGTAACGTGTACAAAGACATCAAAGTACAAATCGAAAGTTGCCAGGCAGTTACAACAGAAGTTTCAAAAAAATCCGCTGAGGTCGGAGCTAAAGTAAACTAGCTTGCAGACAATGTCGTCACTCTGCAAGGCCAGGTCAATGACCTGACACAGGCGCTATCCGAAATAAACATTGAAAAGAGGGTGAATGATGCTGCAGCCAACGTAAGTTCCACGATAGGAAAAGAATTTGTAGAATGGGTCGAGACTAAGGAACAGTACATAGAAAACAAGGTTCAACACGACTTAAAAGAAGCCGTTAAGTCAGCCACAGTTGAAGTTTTAGCTGCTCCAGGTACATTAGGAGATACGATTCTCACTGAATTAGGAGAGATTCGTAGAGTTTTTCACCGAGATCTTCCCGAGTGGAAACGACACCTCACTGAGGAAATCGAGCAGTTGAAACGACAAGTCAATGATTTTCCTAATGACAATAGAAGTGAGCGTTCACACTTGCTTTCTTCAGAACATGAATACAATAATAATCCCGTGTCTCGTGTAGAATTCTCTCCACTTGTACTTGGACACAGCAGTAAGAATCCGTTAGTTCGCAACCAGAATGATCAAGTAACTCTTGTCGAGCTAATGAAAGAAGAAAGCGTTCTCAAGCACCGCGTGTTCCAGCCTTTTCTACCAGAGAAACGCAACATCCACCCAATGGTTTTTCTGAAGTCATTTAATGGTGTTTTTCCTGAGAGCTGCGATGACAAGCAACGTATGCGATTTATAGTAGGTTACATTCAAGGAGAGGGTTCTGTCTGGGGAACAGAAGTAATTGACAGATGTAATAATTACGCTGACTTCGAAAAGCAATTTCTGAACAAATTCTGGAGTTCAGGTATACAACAACGCCTTAGAAAGGAAGTATACAATGCTGAACCGTTTAACACGAGAAGTGCTGGTCTCCGTAGGTACTTCGAGAAATACCTGCAAAAAATACAATATTGGGACACGCCCATTTCCAAGAAGGACGTAATTATGATCCTTAAGTCAAAGCTACCGGCATCAATCAGGGAGAAGTTAGTAAATGTCAGTGACGACGACACGGAGGCTTTTCTGTCAGTACTTGACAACCTTGACATGATTCAAGAAAACGTGCGTGCTAGTGCGCGGAGTAATTGTAATCTTGGCCCGCACCCTACACAGCCGCACGGTGTAGGCGCAGACTCAGGTATGTCATACCAACCCAACAACAGTAAAGGACACGACGTTCCGTGCGATAATAACAACTACTATCGCCGTAACGGGAAGCAGAAACATAAATTCCAGGATCAAAACAGGTACCACCCCATATACCAGACAACACAACAGCAATACGGTAATTCACCAGTTAATTACAATGATCGCTATCACTACAATAACGATCGCCAAAATAATAATAATTTCAATGGAAAAGGACGTTGGATTAACACCAACAGTCAACAGCAGTATGGTAACCAGCCTAGATTCCAGCACTGTTCTCAAGGGAGAAATCCTCCAGATCCTTCCAAGCAATACAAACAACAGTATGCTCCAAACTTTAGGAATAGTCCTCCACCTTTTACCAACTATCAAAGTCAAAATCATGAACCTCAAAATTCTCGCATCTATTATGCCCGAGCAAACCCGCCAACACACACCATCTCGACTGAAATTCCGGCAAATAGCTCGCAACTTAGGTGGAATACGGAAGCAAACTTCGTACCGAGCGTACCGCCCGGTACTTCAAAAGTAATTGTGAGCGAAATTCAATCTAATGAACATGCGGAAAACTAAAAGCACACTTTGACCGGTTTCACACCTTCAGAACTAATCTCCAGGCAAAGGGAAAGCAATGAATGGACTGATCCCATCCCCAAGATAGAAGGTCCAGAAGTCAACCTAGATAATAAGTTAAGACAAGCCCTGATCTCTCTCACAACTCATGCCAATTTAAGAAAAAAGGCATTTGACAAGCATGTCAATAAAGTTCTGTCGTATCGCCTGAACGAGCGTGTTCTTCTGAGAACACACTTCAAACCATCTCTCATCTTACGTAAAAATCGTAAGTGGCAACACCTATACGAAGGACCGTTTGTTATAGTCAGTTATATATATTGGTTGTTACGTGTTGGCAGATCCAGTTAGTGGACGAATAAAAGGACTTTACCACCATGTAGACCTAAAGAAGTACCATAAAAAACATTAAAAAAATATCATTTATTATGTTAAGCTGCAACTTGAAACAAGAGTGTGATCTGTTTAGAAAGTATGTGAATCAACAGCATGTACATGTATTCTGCAGGTGACGTAATCATTTGAGTGAGGTGGACACAAAGTAATGATGGAGCTTGAAAGATATGAAGTGATTGAAGAAGGTACTCTACGGATTTGGAAAATAAGATTTGCTTTAGTTTTAAGGTAGTTCTAAGTTTCTTGAGCAATAAAAGACTGCAGTCGTTGAATTGAGTAAGGGATATGCCTAAGTGCCACCTGCTGCTTTAGTTTTAAGTTATGGCAAATCTCCTTTTTACCAAGTAGTAAAGGTTTTCTTTAAATCCCTCATTCAGACCAGAATGTCCGTATACGCCCAATAGCCTTCTGAATACCATGGCCAAGGTTCTGGAATCTTTGATCCTCCATCACATTTCTCAGCCTCTGGCGGTGGCTGGGACAATCCGTCCAGAACAGTTTGGATTCGCTTCCCATCTGTCGGCCGAACTCCTTAGGATCACAGAACATATCAGCAAGGGCTTTAACTCCACCACGTCCACGCCAGCGGTTTTCCTGGACGTGGCAGGACAATCTTGTGTACAAAATACTGAAACAGACGATCAACCACGACATCTATGTGAAGACCGTGGATAATTTCCTCCATGATAGGACTTTCCTGGTTACTCAGCAAGGTCAACGCTCCAGCTTACGTCACATGTCGATGGGTACCCCTCAAGGGGTCAACGATAAGCCAGTCCTCCCACACTGCCACCTGGCACAATATGCCAATTATATGGCGCTCTATACCACCGGCCACAACACAGACCAGCTCACTGCTCGCCTCCAGAGGAAAGTAGACGCGACAGTGATCTGGTGTCGTTTCAACAAGATTGCCCTCAATGCCGCCGAAACTAGGGCAGTTTACTTCACTAAAAGGCGCTCCATCCTCCGCCACAACATCACTACTGCAGGCGTCTCGGTCCCATGGTCCTCTGATACCAAATACCTAGGTGTCCGGATGGATAAATAACTGCTCTTCCATCGCCATGCAGAATGTGTAACCCAAAAAGGACTGAAGCTGATAAAAGCGTTATACCCAATGTTCACCAGCAGGGAACTGAACCTCGACACCAAGCTTCGGCTGTACCGGATGGTTGTCCAGCCTCCCCTCACCTATGGCTCCACTGCGTGGACTACGATTAGTCCGTCCCAGATGTAGATCTTCCAGCACCTGCAGAATAAGGTGCTTTGGTGGAGCCTCACGAGAAACGGTCATGGCCGCTCTCAAGGCGTCCATGCAAGAGACGGCAAGGCGTCTCTATGCCAAAGTAGAACCCCTCCGCGACACGGCCGCTGGCTTACAAAACATTGGCACAACGCCTCCCCGGCACTGGCACCGACACCTTGTGCTTCTCACGATCCTTGAGGACTTGCCTAACGATAGCACTGTTACGGCCACTAGTTAAGCGTTAGTGTTGACCACTCGATGGGTATCGTCAACCACCCTTGTTGATACGTAATGTAGTTCGTAGTTAGTGAACATTTGCCTGCGACCTGAACTTCCACCGTCGGAGGGTGGTTCAACGTGAACTCCAGTGATGTCTTTGGAATGACATCATTGTCGAATGGAACAGTTTTACTATCCACCAAGACAGTAAGACCGTGAGCCACTGGTGAAGTCGTATTTCAGCCTCCCACGAAAAAACGTGAAACGGAAGCACTCTGCAAGGCCCTACGCACCAGTCAGTCAGCCCACAATGTTCAGCAAACGTAAGCGGTAGAGGAAACTGAAATGTGTTATAAGAGCGGCTGCGGCGGTGTTTCTACAATACTGGTAGAGGAAAGTTTGAAGCACATCGGAATGCAGGTACTGCTTAACAATGGCTTAAAATTCAAAACACGCCAATAGCAGTAATTAATAAGTTTTGAATTTTTTCAAAATGTTTTTAGGTCCGCCGGAACCAAGGCTTTAATTTTATACGTATTAGCCATTAGACTAAGGTTGGGATATCCGACAACACGATATCGAAATAAGTAACGCATATTTTCAATCAATATTTATTCAGGCAGTATTGATATTTTGTGGCAATATGATCAGAAAATATTATTTCTTCGTCTAACTCATAACAGAGAAAATTTAATTAATTTTTAATATTGAAATAGTTAAAACATAAGAATGGTACCTACAATGTTTTTCCTTTGAAGATCTTAGAGAAATTTTGACTTGTCAATTGTGTATTTGGTAATATTCTCATACTGGAAAATAAGGTTGGTTGAAAAGTTTTAAATCTTATTCTCGAAACGAGGAAGATAAAAAGAGCGAGAGAGAGAATAAGTGTAGATATTGAAGACACTTCTGCAGAACTATCAGCGCGTTTACTGATGGCTTTCCCCGGACAGCTGCGAGAGAACCCCCTCCAGTGGGGAGGGAAATACCTCAACCAAGCTCCCGTCTGTATCAGATAACTAGGACATGTTTATCGACTGAAGGGACCATTGTTCCGGAAGGAAAACAATTTTCAAAATCCGGTGAAGTGGTTTCTGCTCAGAGAAGTAGACTAAAAGTAGAACATACTAAAACATTAACTTTTTTGAGTTCTTTAGGGAACAAGTTTCATTTATATTATCCGTATTTTGAGTGCGTTTTTTAAACCATTTCTCATAGTTTTAAATAACATGTGAAATCATATGTCATAATCTGACTTCTTGAAAATTACATAGAAATATTGATAATTCCTGTTCGATTCCACGTATATATCGATATTTAGAACGCCAGTATTGGATTGTAGCAAATATCGTTATCATCTTTCTATTACTCATATCTGTGTTAGACTCGGCTGTATTCATCTGTGTGCGAGTTGCGTTTGCGTGAGTGTGTGTCTGTCGTATAATTTTGGCAAAGGCATTGTTGGCAGAAAGCTCACTTTGTGACAGTCTTTCTGTTACGCCTATCTGCAACTCAGCATATCCCCTAAATCAGGGATCCCCAAACTATTTTGGACAAGTGACCCCTTTTCCGAAATGAACTGTTACCTCAGACCCAAATTACCTACTTTTAAGATCAACCCCCTTATTTATAATGGACCGCTAACTTAAAACAGCCGCTACAGAGTGTTATTTTTCATTCTGACTTAGGTCAATAGAAGAAGACAGAGTGAGAATTAGCAGAGCTTTAAGTTAGCAGACTATTATTAACAAGGGGCCTATCTTTAGTTTTTTCCTATTGATACAAAATACCTAGGTACTAAGGTTCCTCGTCGACCCCAAAAATCATTTTCGTTTATGTCGACCCCTACGAAACCACTTTGGGAATCCCTGCCCTAAATGGTGAGTAGCAACAACCTCCATAATTCAAGGAAATGTGTATACTTAAAAATATATCATAACTTCATATTATTATCCCACATTTATATTTATGATATCCATGCATCTAAAAAACTGCGAGAAATAACGAATACAGTTGACGATACAGATACTCATTGCAGAACTAAATAGAGCATTTTTTGTAAATAAGTTTGATGGGCAAACATAGCCATTCTTTATTTTGGTCTTCTGCTTCTTCTTTCTGTCTAGTATTAACCTTAATGGCCTGCTGCGATTTCAATACATCTCTTTGCTTATTTCCCTACATATCTTCTACCTCTGGATTTGTATTCGAGAATTTTTCTACATCTACATCTATACTCTGCAAACCATCGAGAAGTGCATGACAGAGCTTACTTTCCAGTGAACAAGTTATTACGGCTACTTCCCGTTCCATTCACGCGTGGAGCGCAAGAAGACTGTTTAAATGCCTCCCTGCGTGAGAGATACATAGGGCTTTTTAGTATATTCAGAAAGCCATCGTATAAAGCCAGGTTTCGAAACTTAAATAAGTAGGCTTTTTGGGGGGATAGTTTGCATCTATATTCAAGTGCCTACCAGTTCAGTTTTTCAGTATCTCTGTGAAACTCTCCCACAGGTCAAACAAACCTGTGACCTTTCGTGTTGCCCTTCTCAGTATACGTTCAATATCCGTCGCCTGTCCTATTTGGTGCGAGTGCCACACACTTGAGCAATACAGCAGGGTGGCTGGCTCGAGTAGTCTGTAAGCAATTTGCTTTGTAGTCTGTTTGCATTTCCCCAGTATTCTGCCAAATAACGCCACCTGATACCTGCTGTACCCACGACCGAGCCTACGCCATCGTTCCGCTTCATGCCCCTACTAAGTGTTACACCCAAGTATTTCTATGTGTTTACAGATTCCAACCGTCACTCACTATTATACGTTCAAGGGATGCTATCTTCGCTCGCTTTGTGAAGTGCACAATTTTACATTATTGAAGATTTAAAGCAAGCTGCCAAACATTGCAAAGCTTTCAAATGTTATCAAGGTCTGAATAAATATTTGTACAGCTTCCTTCGTTGTAGATTACCGCACCAATTGCGAAAAGTCTGAGATTACTATTAATTTCTGTAAATCCTCGTCGTCAGTTTTGTAAAGGCCTCGCCACTACTGCTTGGAGACCACGTTGCCACTGTTGTTATGGCAGGCCGAGTTTGTGAGTCCGTGAAGCGGC
This sequence comes from Schistocerca cancellata, assembly GCF_023864275.1. Classification (NCBI taxonomy): domain Eukaryota; kingdom Metazoa; phylum Arthropoda; class Insecta; order Orthoptera; family Acrididae; genus Schistocerca; species Schistocerca cancellata. Next base: position 211,514,948 of record NC_064635.1, read on the forward strand.
TTCCGGTGCAGTACACCGCTAAGACAATTTCTCCCTGCCACTATTACACAGCAATGCCCCAGGGTCAGGCAACAGCATACGAGAACGAAATCACACAAATTGCTTAAAAAAATTTACTTATCTTTGTGACTTGTTGAATATTGAATTCTGCAACATTACTTGCAATATAACATAAAAAGGCCCTTAATGGCTAAGTGCAAATAATCGTAGGTAAACTTCACAGTACATAGCAAACGCAATTTACAACTATCAGTTCACTTCTAAGAGTTCACTAAACGACGTTCTCTGTCTAAGTCGGGCCTGGACGAGATCTATAAGCAAGTGGGCGAGAGCTGCTCTTCTGCATTCGGACTTGACTTCTGTCCTTTGTCGTCCGGTCACTGGCGGACTGTACTCGGCCGGCACTTGGCCGAGGTGACGTCGATGTCTTCACCCTCAGCGCCGTCCGTAGCGCGGATGGGAGTCGCGCAGGTGGCCGAGCCTCCATGGCGCCGGCACCAGCTCGCGTCTTTGCGCCTGTGGTGCTTTTGCCCTGGCTGCGTCTTGTTCGGACGACACAGCAGTTCATATTGTCCGACAGATCACTGATATGCAACACGAACAACACATTTCCCTGTGGTTCACGCGAAGTTACTTCTTCATCTGTCGATGACTCTGCATGCAAGACGACCTGCTGCGTCCTTCCTACCAAGAAATCCACAAACCATCCACAGCCACAGATTTCACTTGATACTCCGTACGGGCGTACTTTTCAGTAATAAGCGTAGGTCCGGCACTGAGTCAAATGCCGCACCTACGTGACGGCCTTCATCAGAGACATTTATGACGTCATGTGTGAAAAGCGCGAGTTGGCTTTCACATTATCGCTGTTTTCTGTATCCGTGCTGGTTGGTGTGGGAAAGATCGTTCCGTTCGAGGTACTTCATAACGTTTGAGCTCAGAATGTGTTCAAAGATTCTACAACAAATTCCTGTCAAGGATACTGGCCGTCCATTTTGCGGATTACTTCCGCTACCCGTGTTGTAGAAAGGTTTGACCTGTGCTTCCTTCAGCCAGTTGTTCGAGGGGTATGCGGTAGATTAATCTTTATCTAAGAGCGGGACTATTATGTATACTAATCATACAGTGACAAGTTACGGACAGTTTGTCCTGTTCAGGGTAGGTTGCAGGTGACAAATGTGGAGAACACACACACACACACACACACACACACACACACACACACACACACCACAACTCTGAAGATAGAGAAATTCAAATTAATAGATCCAGGCACCAACAACCCTTCTTATTACTAGCTTTCCTACAATATGTACAACAACCAAAACGGAACAGTAAGACTGGAAGGTCAAGAACGGAGTGGTCAGATTAAAATGAATATAAGGCAGGGTTGAAGTCTTTTGCCCCTACGGTTTAATCTATACATCGAAGAAGCAATGAGGGAAATAAAAGAATGGTTCAAGGGCGGGATTCAAGGTTAAAGGATATAAATTAAAACATTCGCTGATGACATTGCTATTAACACTAAAAGTGAAGAAGAATTACAGGATGTGCTGAACTGAATGAACAGTCTAACGATTACAGAAAATGGACTGAGAATAAACTGAAGAAATACGAAAGTAATGAGAAGTAGCAGAAATGAGAACAGCGAGAAACTTAACATCAGGATTGCTGACCACGAAGTAGATGAAATTAAGGACTTCTGTTACGTAGGCAGACGGAGCAAGAAGGACATCAAAAGCAGGTTACCACAGGCAAAAAGGGCATTCCTGGGCAGGAGTACTCTACTAGAATCATAGGCCTTAATTTGAGGAAATATAACATTGTATGTAAGCATAGCATTTTATGGCAGTGAAACATGGACTGTCAGAAAACCGGAAAAGAAGAGAATCGAAGCATTTGAGATGTGGTGTACAGAAGAATGTTGAAAATTAGGTGGACTGATAAGGTAAGGAATGAGGAGGATCTCCGGAGAATCGGCGACGAAATGAATATTCCAGTCACCGAGAAGAAGTGACTAGATGATACGACGTCTGATACGACGTCAGGAAATAACTTCCATGGTTGTAGAGGGAGCTGCAGAGGATAAAAACTGTAGACGAAGAAAGAGATTGGAATACATCCAGCAAATAACTGAGGACATAGGTTGGAAATGCTGTTCTGAGAAAGGAGACCAAGAACGTAGAGCACAGATTAAAAAGGGTCTAAAAGGCAACAGGTACACTGAACAAGCAATGATAGGAACACTTGGAAGGTTAAGGAGTGGGATTAACTGTAACGGTGTCAGTTATAAGATTTGCGGACGACACTGCTGTCCTCTGTGAATGTGACGAAGAATTAAAACAGGATATACTGGACGTATCCAAGAGTCTACTGAGAACAGAATTTAGATCGATAGTGCACCGAAGAAAGACAGAGGACCACGAAGTGGATGAAGCAAAATAACGCTTGACGGACACACAAGGAGAACATGGTAACCAGATTAGCCGAGGAAAACAGTGCATTCCTCCATAAAAGAAGTCATCAATTGGCTGCCATGCGGAGGACCCCTGTTCGATTCCCAGTACTCCAAGGAGTTTTCCTCGGCGTGATAACGGGTACGGAGTGTACGCAGCTGAGGAGCTTGTTGGCCATATGAACTTTCGACACTTTGTGAATTCATCGGTTATTCTCATTTGAATGCTGTTATAGGTGACGTAGGCGTGGTAATCTGAAATGCGCGGCACTAGCTCCACCGCACTATGCTGCATTGCTGCTCTCGACTCAGGGTCGTGAGCACACGTCCACTTGTGCACGTTATAAGGAGCTTTAGCGCATGCGCAACTGGCGTGACGTTATTGCCTTATGGGACTAATACATTCGGATTTGATAAGCAACATGCACGGTTGACGGCGTGCACAGCTAGCCCTCACAATTCGACTACAAATTTACGTCAGTGCCACTCCAAAAGACTTTGCGTGGCGTAAATCCTGCTAGACCACAGCACATTAGAGATGGGCAAACTCATTCATCTTTGGGAATCAGTTCGCTGGTGATCGCTCTTTTTTGGGAACCGTTCATTTTTACTCGTTCACCGTTCATATGTGCATGGCATATGGTTCTTATGAAAAACTGAAAATTAGTAGCATAGGTGACTGAAGATGGAAGGCGCCAAGACGGGCACTTGCCTCCCCCCTGGAGTTTTTATTCATTACAGAATTCGTGATTCTGCAAAACCTCTCGTTTGGCCAACTGTAGCGTTATGTGGCTGACCGCAGCGAAATAATACGAGTATAAGGTGGCGGACGAAACACCGGCCCCGAGTACAGACTGCTCGCCAGTTATGCACGATTTGTTGACCGCTAAGAGCAGAATAGATAAGCATGTAATAATCAGGCAGTAAAGAAATAACAAGTAAGCTAATGCAAACAACAACTTCGAAGCAATAGAAGCATTTTTCCGGAATAACTCTAAAACCGCGGTATCTAGCGAAAATGTTTCGCAGCACAAAACTGAACATTAAATTTCGTGTAAAAAGGTCGTATTCATTTCTCTCTAGGGCAAACAGTTCCCGCGCTGCAGGAGATGGAAAAATCACACATCATCAAAAACAGGGTTTTAATAGTATAGAATTAAGATTTATTGTTAAATGAAGTGGATTAAGAACAAATTTTAAGTGTATGTACCACGTCTAAATAGGAACTGCTTGAGTGCGACGTCGCGAATTCAGTCTTTAGTAGGGCTCATTTGATTGTGTGAACAATTATGACGGCAAAAATATTAGCTAATAATGACTCGCCATGCGTGTCAGGAGGGCGACAGAAAATGAGTGCCGGGATGTGCAGAGACCAACCTTCCATGGGATGTATGCGAGGATTGTAGAGCTGTAACTGGCAGATGAGAACTGATGGATTGTTATGGCGCGCAACCGATTGCGAAAAGGTCTGTCGTGGAGCTTATCGTGAAACTGGCTGTCCTCTGAGGCGTAGCTGCAGGCAGTGCGATAATATGTGTTATGGCCACAACAGACGTCCAGAGGCTGAATTAGTGCAGTCGTTCCAGGTGGTATGAACTGCAATGTCACACACAGTTCAGGAGGGACAGTTCGCTCCAAAGGAGTACGATTTTATACGCAGACCAGCAATCGAGCAAAAGCAAGTTATTTTGACCAGCTGTTGGCCAAAAGCAGTGGTCATACCACAACTGTAGTTCCCCTATGCTCATTTCCCACTCTTGCTTACTATGATGTAATTATTCCCTCCTGCCCTCGTAAGATCAAGCACACGGGAAAGACTCGTAGGGGGCACAGTACCACCAACTTCTCGCGGCACAATAAATAACTTTCCAGCCACTCTACCATCCAGATTAACAGCCGGCATAATTGTATATGAATGCGTTCAGGAATTTATGTTAGTTGATCTTGGTACAACTCTCTCGGTACCTCTAATTTCCAAGATCCCTTTAATATGCGTTTCCTCTACAGATCCCGACTGGTCAGAGTTGAAAACAAATTCCTTACTGAACGATGGGATCAGTTTGTTTATCTCGTCTATAAATTTCTCGGTCGAGTCCGCAGTTTGCTATGTACCGTCAAGTTGACACTTTGTGTGAAATTTGGTTACCTGACGCCTTCCAATTCTACAACGCTATTTGAAGTTATGCAACCATCCACTGCTTCCCTTGAAACCACTGTTTTATACTTCGCACGCAATTTGATGAGCATAACGTAGAAGGTCACTGTACCGACCATCCCTGAAACGCGCAAACACTAGTTTTTGTACAAAATTGTTAAGGCTTTCGTGGGCACTTGTTGACAAACTGCCTATTGGCTTCTGTCTCGGGTTCTTCGGCCAACGTTCATTTTTCTGACGTTTCGCCAGCACGAGTGGCTGGCATTGTCACAGCTTCACCCTCCATTGCCGGTGGTGAACTGGAGGCGAGCTCGCGGCCGCAGGCTATATGTACCTGGCGCGCCAACGTCCGAGGGCTTTTCCGCGGTTATTTCCGGTGCGTTTCTCCTCTTGCTACCTGCGACGGTCGTTCGCTACAGTACGGGAAGCCAGGATCCGTTTACCTTAAGGCTTTCCTCTTTCTTGTTCAAACTGTTCGCGTGTTTTTGGATTTCTACAGCTTCTCTGAACAAGCGCGTGTGATAGTGCTTCTCTACAGACAGAACTTCCGTGTCGGCGAATTTTATTACGTGGTCGGTCTCATTCCGTGCGTGCTCTGCCACGGCCGATTTCTCCACCTGCCCCAACCTGCAATGTCGCTTATGCTCTTTGATCCTGGTGTTAATGGATCGTTCAGTCATTCCGACATAAACTTTTCCGCATGTGCAAGTGGGTCTCTTTTCTCCTTCGCCGATCTAAGACACTCTTTGATCTTCCTTGTCGGTTTGAAAATCGTCTTTACGCCGTGTTTGCGCAATATACGGCCGATTCTGTCCGTCACTCTGGGAATGTATGGCAGAAAGGCCGTACCCGACATTTCTTTTTCTGGTTCTTTACTTCGCCGAGTGTTTGGCTCTGTTACACTTCTAATGTAATTTGTGGATTACCCATTGCTCCTCAGAACAGTTTCCAGGTGTTCCATTTCTCGTTTGAGGTGTTGAGGCTCACATATTCGTCCTGCTCTCGTTACGAGCGTACTAATCATGCCTCTTCTCTGGCTCGGGTGGTGGTTTGACAGTTTGTGCAGGTATCGGTCCGTGTGTGTCGGTTTTCGATACACGCTGTGTCCCAGGTTTTCGCCGTCCCTTGTGACCAGCACATCTAGAAATGGCAGTTTCTTGTCCTTTTCTACTTCCATGGTAAATGTTATGTTGGCATGGAGGCTGTTCAAGTGTCTCAGGAATTCACCGAGCTGTTCTTCACCATGGCTCTACACCACGAAAGTATCATCGACGTACCTGTACCACCCCTTAGGTTTGCAAGTCGCCGAGTCCAGTGCCTGTGCTTCGAATTGTTCCATGAAGAAGTTGGCCACCACTGGACTGACGCCTTCCAGCTGTTCGTAGAAATCGCCATTCCACGTGAAATAGCTCGTGGTGAGACATGCATGTAAGAGCTTTTTGATATCTTGCGGGAACATGGAACCGATGTGCTCCAGAGCGTCGCTGAGTGGCACTTTCGTAAATAACGAAACAACATCAAAACTGACCAGGATGTCGTTTGGCGCAAGTTTCAGTTTCTTCAGCTTCTCAATGAAATGTCCTGAGTCCTTAATGTATGTGTCGGTCTTTCCCACGTGTGGCTGGAGCAGAGAGGCCAAGTGTTTCGCCAGTTTATACGTTGGTGAGCCAGGAGCGCTAACGATCGGTCTCAGTGGAACGTTGTTCTTATGGATCTTGGGTAATCCATACAGCCGAGGTGGTAGGGCTTCTGTGTTGCGCAGGTTTCTCTGTATGTCCGCAGGCAGAGAAGATGCCTTGATTAATCGATTCGTATTCCGAGTGATACGCTGCGTCGGATCTGCGCTTAGTTTTCTGTACGTCGTCGGATCTAATAGGTCTCGGATCTTTTGCTCATAATCTTCGGTCTTCATTACGACGGTCGCATTCCCCTTATCGGCAGGCAGTACCAATATACTCTTGTCGGCGTTGAGATTCTTAATGGCTTGTACCTCTTCTTTTTTCAGGTTGCAAGCTGGTGGTTTTGCTCGGCGCAGTATCCTGGCTGTTTCAGTGCGTATTTCCTCTGCCCTTTCACAAGGAAGGGTCCGAATGGCTGCTTCGGTGTTGGCAATGATGTCCTCCATAGGTATAGTTCTCGGGATGATAGCGAAATTCCCTCCTTTTTGAAGAACAGTCACTTCCTCTTCGGTCAATTGTCGTTCAGTGAGGTTGACCACTGTGTGTGACATGTCGGGAATCGCCTTGTCGGTCTGCTTCCGGCATCTTTCAAACTTTTTCTTTTGCCGCTCGGTGCAGCGCTCGAGTTCGTTCTGCATGCTCCTGTGAGTGATGCTGTCGATCTTGTCCCAGTCGTCTCGATGCATTCTGCTACTTAGTTGATAGAAAATGTTCCTTACTTCGCCGAGTGTTTGGCTCTGTTACACTTCTAATGTAATTTGTGGAGTACCCATTGCTCCTCAGAACAGTTTCCAGGTGTTGCATTTCTCGTTTGAGGTGTTGAGGCTCACATATTCGTCTTGAAAATATTATGATGCGGATAGTCTTCCACGTACCTAATTGTGTTTAGTATCCCCTTCTTGGACAACGATTATCTTTTACTGCGTCTCACTGATGACGGGATTTGTGGCTGCCTGTCCGACAAGGATGATGGACTACATGTCTCGACACGTGTTTCAGTATCACTCTCACTTATTATGCACGTATGGTCGCCACTCTACTCCTCATGTACCTTGCCCGCACAGTCGAGCGTATACGAGACGACACAGTCCACTGACGCACCTCGCAGAAACAGTAATGTTTCACGGACCTCTTCTTTCTCACTCTGTTCCTTGGGTTCCTTACTGACGAAACTTCGGCAACTGTTGTTGTAGATATAACGCGATGTTTACTTTGTTTATCGGTGCCATTGCTGGACTTTGTATCAACACGACTAGCACTGTAGCAATGTCGTGACTCACTCGCCGACTAGGCAGTTTAGATATGCTTCGTAGCCTCACGCTGTGCTCACCATTGGATACCTCCAGTCACGCCCCCTGTTGCCATTAGCAGCATTTTGGTTACATACGTGGGGCACCGAATGGCGTAAAAATAATTGGCGTTTGTGACCTCGCAGTCAAAGGGTTCCTTGTAAGTGCATAGAGAAGTATTAAGGAACAAATTATGTTACGGAGTTGTAGCAAGGGTAGAAGTGCGAGGGAAGGTACGTCGTCCCTATTTTATACGTCTGCAAACTGAAGGCCGAGTAGTCGATTCTGCTCTCAATCTACCCCACTACATCGCAAGACGCAACTGCTGGGTGCTTCACACAGTTATACGGACACTAAACCGCGCGCCTTATGAAGCACTTGACGACGCAGCGCATATACGTGCCAGAGGGGTATTTGCTTTCCACAAAGTGCGTTAGCTCTTCATCGAGAGCAGATACGAGTTACTAATAGTATCAACGGAAGTAAGGCTTATGTACGTAAATACCCGAACGTTGCTCTACACTGCTGGAGGGGGAATTGATTCTGCTCTGTGGCAGCTGTAGTGTTCTCATTGTGACTGGGCCATGTTAACTGCTCCAGCTTCAGTTACGAAATGATTGCTGCTGGACCACTGGAGCTTTTCTTTGCCCAATCCTTACACTCATTGGCGTGGTGCTGAGTCAAAATCTGCGTCTATATACTTTCCAAAGTAAGCTTAATCTTCACAAACTGTCTCTACTCGGCACCGCCACTTGACAATCTACCACAAGAAAGCAAGTATTTCTGTTCAGGGGTTGCCACCTAACTACAGGGTTATTACAAATGATTGAAGCGATTTCACAGCTCTACAATAACTTTATTATTTGAGATATTTTCACAATGCTTTGCACACACATACAAAAACTCAAAAAGTTTTTTTAGGCATTCACAAATGTTCGATATGTGCCACTTTAGTGATTCGCCAGACATCAAGCCGATAATCAAGTTCCTCCCACACTTGGCGCAGCATGTCCCCATCAATGAGTTCGAAAGCATTGTTGATGCGAGCTCGCAGTTCTGGCACGTTTCTTGGTAGAGGAGGTTTAAACACTGAATCTTTCACATCACTATGCGTGAAACTTGCCCGCACGCGTTCAACAGTTTCTTCGCTCACTGCAGGCCGACCCGTTGATTTCCCCTTACAGAGGCATCCAGAAGCTTTAAACTGCGCATACCATCGCCGAATGGAGTTAGCAGTTGGTGGATCTTTGTTGAACTTCGTCCTGAAGTGTCGTTGCACTGTTATGACTGACTGATGTGAGTGCATTTCAAGCACGACATACGCTTTCTCGGCTCCTGTCGCCATTTTGTCTCACTGCGCTCTTGAGCGCTCTGGCGGCAGAAACCTGAAGTGCGGCTTCAGCCGAACAAAACTTTATGAGTTTTTCTACGTATCTGTAGTGTGTCGTGACCATATGTCAATGAATGGAGCTACAGTGAATTTATGAAATCGCTTCAATCATTTGTAATAGCCCTGTATTGTCAAATAACCTCCAAGACGACATTATTCGAGACTGTTACTAGTACTCACACACCGTGTGTAAGGTGAGAAATTAAATACGCTCCTCTTAATATGTTCTTCCGAATTTACGTGGAAGGCTGCACTTTTGTACATTACCAAAGTCCCATGTCTGCCTCCGACTGCACACAGCAGATAAGAAACTCGTACCGACTATGTTTCTGTAAACCAAGCAGCATATTTTGACTCCTTCACAATCATTGTAAGGATCGCGTGTGACATCGTTTTTTTTTGGTCGGAGTTTGTGGTCCAGGTTCTGTTTGATACGTTCCTCTGCTACCACCATATCTCGTTCTCGCATCGTACAGTAGATGCATAACAACAATCACGACTACAAGTAATATATATTACGAGGGCAGTTCAATAAGTAATGCAACACATTTTTTTTCTCGGCCAATTTTGGTTGAAAAAACCGGAAATTTCTTGTGGAATATTTTCAAACATTCCCGCTTCGTCTCGTATAGTTTCATTCACTTCCGACAGGTGGTAGCGCTGTACGGAGCTGTTAAAATGGCGTCTGTAACGGATGTGCGTTGCAAACAACGGGCAGTGATCGAGTTTCTTTTGGCGGAAAACCAGGGCATCTCAGATATTCATAGGCGCTTGCAGAATGTCTACGGTGATCTGGCAGTGGACAAAAGCACGGTGAGTCGTTAGGCAAAGCGTGTGTCATCATCGCCGCAAGGTCAAGCGAGACTGTCTGATCTCCCGCGTGCGGGCCGGCCGTGCACAGCTGTGACTCCTGCAATGGCGGAGCGTGCGAACACACTCGTTCGAGATGATCGACGGATCACCATCAAACAACTCAGTGCTCAACTTGACATCTCTGTTGGTAGTGCTGTCACAATTGTTCACCAGTTGGGATATTCAAAGGTTTGTTCCCGCTGGGTCCCTCGTTGTCTAACCGAACACCATAAAGAGCAAAGTAGAACCATCTGTGCGGAATTGCTTGCTCGTCATGTGGCTGAGGGTGATAATTTCTCGTCAAAGATTGTTACAGGCGATGAAACATGGGTTCATCACTTCGAACCTGAAACAAAACGGCAATCAATGGAGTGGCGCCACACCCACTCCCATACCAAGAAAAAGTTTAAAGCCATACCCTCAGCCGGTAAAGTCACGGTTACAGTCTTCTGGGACGCTGAAGGGGTTATTCTGTTCGATGTCCTTCCCCATGGTCAAACGATCAACTCTGAAGTGTATTTTGCTACTCTTCAGAAATTGAAGAAACGACTTCAGCGTGTTCGTAGGCACAAAAATCTGAACGAACTTGTCCTTCTTCGTGACAACGCAAGGCCTCACACAAGTCTTCGCACCCGAGAGGAGCTCACAAAACTTCAATGGACTGTTCTTCCTCATGCACCCTACAGCCCCGATCTCGCACCGTCGGATTTCCATATGTTTGGCCCAATGAAGGACGCAATCCGTGGGAGGCACTACGCGGATGATGAAGAAGTTATTGATGCAGTACGACGTTGGCTCCGACATCGACCCGTGGAATGGTACCGTGCAGGCATACAGGCCCTCATTTCGAGGTGGCGTAAGGCCGTAGTATTGAATGGAGATTACGTTGAAAAATAGTGTTGTGTAGCTAAAAGATTGGGGAATAACCTGGTGTATTTCAATGCTGAATAAAATAACCCCTGTTTCAGAAAAAAAGTGTTGCATTACTTATTGAACTGCCCTCGTATAACATATCGAGTCGTTCTTTTCTTCTCTTCTCGACTCATCAGTCTCCTGACTGATTCGGTGCGGCCCGCACGGGTGCGAGCAGCGCTGCGACCTGACGTCGCCTAGTAAGGCGTAGTGCAGCGCACGCAATAATTCAGAATCTGGTCTTCGTTCTGTCATCAGTCTTCTGACTGGCCTGATGCGGCCCGTTTCACCTTAGAGTCGCAACTGCTACGTCCTCAGTTATTTGCTGGTATGTTCAAAAATGGTTCAAATGGCTCTGAGCACTATGCGACTTAACTTCTGAGGTCATCAGTCGCCTAGAACTTAGAACTAATTAAACCCAACTAACCTAAGGGCATCACACACATCCATGCCCGAGGCAGGATTCGACCCTGCGACCGTAGCGGTCGCTCGGCTCCAGACTAGCGCCCAGAACCGCACGGCCACTCCGGCCGGCTGCTGGTATGTCACAATCTCTGTCTTCCTCCACAGTTTTTACCCTCAACAGCTCCCTCTATACCGTGGAAGTCATTCCTTAATGTCTCGACACATGTCCTATCATTCTGTCGCTTCTCCTGGACAGTGTTTTCCATATATTCCTTCCCTCGCCGATTCTTCGGACAACCTCCTCATTCCGTACCTAACCAGTCCACCAAATTTTCAACATTATTCTGCAGCACCACATCTCAAACGCTTTGATTCCCTTCTCTTCCGGTTTTCCCACAGTCCATGTTTTACTATCATACAATGCCCTGTTCCGAACGTACATTCTCAGAAATTTCATCCTCAAATTAAGGTCTTTGTTCGATACTAGTAGTCTTCAATTGGCCAGGAATGCCATTTTCGCCAGTGATGGTCTGATTTTTATGTGTCCCCCATGCTCCGTTCATCTACTTCGTGGCTACAAATCCTGATGTTAAGTTTCTCGCTGTTCTCGTTTCTACTGCCTCTCATTACTTCCGTCTTTCCTCAGTTTTCTCTCCACATTCTGTACTCATTACACTAGCCATTCCACTCAGCAGACCCCTGTACTCATTAGACTGCCCATTCCATTCACTGACCCTTTAACTGTTCTTCACTTTCACTCAGGATAGCAATGGCATCAGTGAATCCTATCACTGGTATCCTTCTTTTCTTAATTCTTGAAGAAAGATTTATTTAACAGCTCGACATTCTGAGTGGTAGAAATGTACTAGTAACAACTACTGGGACCAGGAGGAAAAAGTGGTGCCTTGCAACATACCAGGATAAGTGAGTACGATTGCTGAAAATGCTTGCTACGCAATAACTAGATTACAGGACGATCACATCTGTGTCGTATCTGATGCACACACCAGGCAGACGCGAACAGTGGTCCACGGCGCAGCCAGGGACCATTTCATCGTGCGCTGCGCACAAGGATGAATAAAAAGTGCCGCTCTAAACCGGCGGCAGGCCTTCATTTATTGTTTCTGGGCACAATGGACAATAGTCTGGCCTTTACAAGTGCGTGACCTGCATGGCTTCTGACACACACGCCGAGACCTTGTGGCTCAGACCGATTCTTTGCTGCAACAGTAGCCAGAAACGATTGAGTTACCAGGCTTTTGATGTGCAAGAAGCGAAGCGTCGCTCTGCTACGCAGGTATCCCTGGCACTGAAAAGCAGCGGAAATAATTTGTAACAGATAAATCGTTAGGCCCGGGTGCGATCTCAGTTCGGTTTTACAGAAACTAGCCTTTGGTATTAGCCGCATACTTAGATTTCGTTCAGTGGCAAGTCACAAGCGACTGGAAGGAGAGAAGGCTAAAAGATTGTACCCGCAAAATAGCACTCCAACACCCTTAAAGGGCCGATGCATATAAAACTGCTCAAAAATGTTGATCGCTTTTGCCACCTGAGTTCTATATTGTATCCAATTTTCAGAGTCTAATTCGTGCTACAAATGATGTAACAGCCATCTTGTTTCAGCCTCCGCGCAGTGACACCCCCCCTTTTCTACATACTCTATACCTGTTTGCGATATTTTATGATTTCCTGCCATCAGGGAAGACATCTGTAGAGTATATGGGGCCGCGAGCCCATTGAAGATGCGATTCATTACAATTTATTAAGGAAATGCACATATGGTAGAACACAAAACGAAAAGGAAATCTTTAATAACCTCATGTAGGAGAGACGCCCAAAGACGAGAAATTGTTCATCTACTGTTGTTGGAATTTCTTCATATCACCCTTGACTGGTGTTCTATAGCGGTGGCACCACAATAACGAGGACCCCTATGAGACTAGGATTTGATGCAGGTTGCTTCATTGAACACTTACTGAAGTGTCAGTGAAGGGTATTGCAAAAAGGACACGTCAAAGGATCAAACTAGAAGAAAATAGCTACATGAAGACCAAAATGATAAAATGTACGTTTACGGACAACATTAAGATACATGTTTTTTTGCCTTAATTGGTAATAACATTTTCTTTCCGCAACTTCCATTTTTCAGTGTATAAGGAACATTTGCAGCTGAACCATTGCAGATAATAAGGTGAAATTTTGTACAGGTTTTGTAAATAGTACACAGATTTTTCAAAGTGCATTACTGTCCACTATATTTAAATTTTTGCGAAGTAGAAATTGCTGTGTATCACACATAAATTTAAAGAATTGAATCGAGAGTTCTAAGACTGATATAAAAGAACTGGTACAGAGATTTGTTGATGTAATTACTATGGAAAATTTACGACATTTTGAAAGTGATAACTAACCCTTGAGAAAATGTTCACATGTGATAGTATGTGTTGAAAAAGTATCCAGCAAAGTTGTGATCAAATTACTCGACGAAAAAAATTAAAAAATCCAGATTATAGCCAATAACATAGTGGCAATACGTACAAAATTTGGTTCAGTGCCCGTGTGTTTTCTCATACTTCCCCCCCTGGCTGACAGAACCCAGTAGGCTGGTAGGCTGATGGAGCCCCAGGGTAGTGTGGCGGTGGCGCTGTTGTTCTCCAGACACGCAAACGACCTGACGAGTGGTCAGCAGCAGACTGGGAATGCCTGCTGGTCGTGGAGTACTGTGCAGTAAAGTGTCGTTGTTGACTGACTGCACGACGATACTTGGACGGAATTGCTATTTCGTGTGATGAATAGTAGCTCCATTGTTGGTACACATACCTTGAATGTATTCTTCATGAAATATCGTATCTCTGCCTGTAGACATCGGGCTATTCCTGTACGTACTAAAATCAGTCTACATGCGACACCATTAGCTTTACGATAGCTGAGTTTTTGAGTGGTTACAGGTACAAGGAAAACTTCGTAAAAAGAATGTTTATAAAATGATTTTGGAAATTTTCAGAAATAATATAAAAAGGCTTATGTATAAATTGCTTTTTATCAATGTTGCACATTGTTTTACAGATTTTGTTGTTGTGGTCTTCAGTCCTGAGACTGGTTTGATGCAGCTCTCCATGCTACTCTATCCTGTGCAAGCTTCTTCATCTCCCAGTACCTACTGCAACCTACATCCTTCTGAATCTGCTTAGTGTATTCATCTCTTGGTCTCCCTCTACGATTTTTACCCTCCACACTGCCTTCCAATGCTAAATTTGTGATCCCTTGATGCCTCAAAACATGTCCTACCAACCGATCCCTTCTTCTAGTCAAGTTGTGCCACAAACTTCTCTTCTCCCCAATCCTATTCAATACCTCCTCATTAGTTACGTGATCTACCCACCTTATCTTCAGCATTCTTCTGTAGCACCACATTTCGAATGCTTCTATTCTCTTCTTGTCCAAACTGTTTACCGTCCACGTTTCACTTCCATACATGGCTACACTCCATACAAATACTTTCAGAAATGACTTCCTGACGCTTAAATCTATACTCGATGTTAACAAATTTCTCTTCTTCAGAAACGCTTTCCTTGCCATTGCCAGTCTACATTTTATATCCTCTCTACTTCGACCATCATCAGTTATTTTACTCCCCAAATAGCAAAACTCCTTTACTACTTTAAGTGTGTCATTTTCTAATCTAATACCCTCAACATCACCCGACTTAATTCGACTACATTCCATTATCCTCGTTTTGCTTTTGTTGATGTTCATCTTATATCCTCCCTTCAAGACACCATCCATTCCGTTCAACTGCTCTTCCAAGTCCTTTGCTGTCTCTGACAGAATTACAATGTCATCGGCGAACCTCAACGTTTTTATTTCTTCTCCATGGATTTTAATACCTACTCCGAATTTTTCTTTTGTTTCCTTTACTGCTTGCTCAATATACAGATTGAATAACATCGGGGAGAGGCTACAACCCTGTCTTACTCCCTTCCCAACCACTGCTTCCCTTTCATGTCCCTCGACTCTTATAACTGCCATCTGGTTTCTGTACAAATTGTAAATAGCCTTTCACTCCCTGTATTTTACCCCTGCCACCTTCAGAATTTGAAAGAGAGTATTCCAGTCAACATTGTCAAAAGCTTTCTCTAAGTCTACAAATGCTAGAAACGTAGGTTTGCCTTTTCTTAATCTTTCTTCTAAGATAAGTCGTAAGGTCAGTATTGCCTCACGTGTTCCAGTATTTCTACAGTATTTTACAGATAGCTTTTTAAATAAGTAGAATACTGACTTTGCTATGTGTTATGATAATAATTTAGGCGTATGTAATTATGTGCAATAGTAGATCCATGCCGTAACGTGATGTGAGATGATGATATCGATTTGTACTACCACTGTGCCAACTGACGTACCTACACAATGATAATGTTTACGCTGGGATCTGTCAGCCGCACCGAGCGAGCTGGCAAAGTGGTCAGCACGCCGGATCCGCATTCGGGAGAACGACGGTTCAAACCCGCTTCCGGCCATCCTGATTTAAGTTTTACCGTGATTTCCCTAAATCACTTCAGGCAAATGTCGGGATGTTTCCTTCAAACGGCCGAAGTCCTTCCCCATCCTTCCCTCATCCGATGATCTCCCCCAAATCAATCAATCCGTCAGTTGTAACGAGGTGATGAATGTGACCACTTGTAATCGGCGCAGTAATATGTGCGTTCGTAGATGTTATTTTAAAGCTGACATGCCGACTTGTGGAGTAGCTCACGATACCGACATGGACATACATTGTATGGAACCACCTACTGTACGGACTAAGGAAATCGTGTGACGATGTGAAAGTAAGTATGTTGCTACTGCATGTATTGTAAATTTTGGACATAATTATCTTGCTGTTATGTCAGTAGCCGTATCCTAGCATTTTCGGCCCCGTCTTTTGAAGAGCCGAAGATGGTAACAGAGAATTGCCGATAAATGATTTTAGCGATCTTGGAAGTTGAGAACTTTTTCAGTGTTCATATTGCATGGAAGACAAACTATCGCTTATAAAGTGATGAAATCACTCAACAGCCAAGAAAATGATCGTATGTTTGTTATCATATGGGCGAGAACGAATGGACAGCTCACTAGAAAAAAATGTGGTACGATGATGATTTAAATGAGTCGCTACCTGAACTAAATGACACAAGAGCCCTGGGCGATACTGGTACGAGAGAGCTGGTGCAAGCTCTAAAACCTTCAAAAAATAGAAAAGCCACTGGTTTGGATGATATTAATACGGATCTGTGGAAATATAGAGGATTATTCCTACATCTAAGACTACTTGCCATATTTTACCAATGCTGGAGGAATAAGAAAGTACCAAAAGACTAGCTTTAAAGCAATCTCAATCTTCAAAATTGGCGGCAAAAATAAATATAGTAACTATTGAGGTATAAGCCTCCTGGATTCAGCCTATAATATATATGCCAAATTCCTGAATGCAAGACGTAAAAATATAATGGAAAAGCAAATATTTGAGGAACAATCAGGTTTTAGAAAAGGACGATCAACTACTGACAATATTTTTACACTGCAACAAGTTATAGAAGAGAGACGAGAGTTCAGTAAGGAAACCCATCTTGCTTTTCTGGGTTTTGAAAAAGCACTCGATAATGTTTCGTTTATCCATACCTATAACTTCTTTTTTTCTGTGATATTAGTTTCCTTCGTTCTTGTCGAGTATTAATGTTAATTTTCGCCCTTACCAGTCTATGGTAAACGGAAACATCTTTGATTATTTTGGTGTGATCTGAGATGACTGATCTGGCCTTGAAACACTAACCAAAACAGCCTTGCTGTGCTGGTACTGCGAACTGTTGAAAGCAAGGGGAAACTACAGCCGTAATTTTTCCCGAGGGCATGCAGCTTTACTGGAGAGCTGCATCAAACCAGTCTCAGGACTGAAGACAACAACAAACAACAAATCTATTTCATTGTGGGCCTCATGATTTGGGCTTCTCCATGTCCATTTCATATTATGGTGTTTCTTAAAAAAGGTGTTCATGATGAATAATTTATTTTCTTCCGCAAATTGAATTAGCCTTTCACCCCTTTCGTTCCTCTCATCGATTCCATGGCAGCCTACTGAGACATCACCCTGTTTGATACCAGTCTTGGCATTTAAGTCCCCAGATCAAAGTGGCAGTCTCTTCCTTTGTTATGTGCATTTTTTACTTCTTCGTAAAATGCTTCTACTTCATCATCCGAATAGCTTGCTGTAGGAGCGTATACTTGGACTATTTGTAATTTGTATCTTTTTGATAGTTTAATAACAAGCCTTGATGTTCCCTCCATTATTGATACATTGTCTTTTAAATCTTTATTTATTAGGAAACCAACACCCTTTGTTCTACCATCTTCTTCTCCGAGGTGGTACAGAACATTTCATGACTTCAGAGCAGACCAACTACAGTCCATTTTATTTTCTTCAATTCTTCTTCAGTTTCACTTAGTTTGTATTCACCCACAATTGACCGGCAGTTACATGTGCAGATGTACAGAGATCTGGTGTCTTTCTCTTTAATGGTTTTCTGTGTGTGTGTGACGCTAAAGCAGTCTCTTCTTTAAGATCCGATAGTTGGGGGACTAATCCGGAATCTTTTACATTAGCGGTACTCGTCATAATACACTACTGGAAATTGAAATAAGAACACCGTGAATTCATTGTCCCAGGAAGGGGAAACTTTATTGACACATTCCTGGTGTCAGATACATCACATGATCACACTGACAGAACCACAGGCACATAGACACAGGCAACAGAGCATGCACAATGGCGGCACTAGTACAGTGTATATCCACCTTTCGCAGCAATGCAGGCTGCTATTCTCCCATGGAGACGATCGTAGAGATGCTGGATGTAGTCCTGTGGAACGGCTTGCCATGCCATTTCCACCTGGCGCTTCAGTTGGACCAGCGTTCGTGCTGGACGTGCAGACCGCGTGAGACGACGCTTCATCCAGTCCCAAACATGCTCAATGGGGGACAGATCCGGAGATCTTGCTGGCCAGGGTAGTTGACTTACACCTTCTAGAGCACGTTGTGTGGCACGGGATACATGCGGACGTGCATTGTCCTGTTGGAACAGCAAGTTCCCTTGCCGGTCTAGGAATGGTAGAACGATGGGTTCGATGACGGTTTGGATGTACCGTGCACTATTCAGTGTCCCCTCGACGATAACCAGTGGTGTACGGCCAGTGTAGGAGATCGCTCCCCACACCATGATGCCGGGTGTTGGCCCTGTGTGCCTCGGTCGTATGCAGTCCTGATTGTGGCGCTCACCTGCACGGCGCCAAACACGCAGACGACCATCATTGGCACCGAGGCAGAAGCGACTCTCATCGCTGAAGACGACACGTCTCCATTCGTCCCTCCATTCACGCCTGTCGCGACACCACTGGAGGCGGGCTGCACGATGTTGGGGCGTGAGCGGAAGACGGCCTAACGGTGTGCGGGACCGTAGCCCAGCTTCATGGAGACGGTTGCGAATGGTCCTCGCCGATACCCCAGGAGCAACAGTGTCCCTAATTTGCTGGGAAGTGGCGGTGCGGTCCCCTACGGCACTGCGTAGGATCCTACGGTCTTGGCGTGCATCCGTGCGTCGCTGCGGTCCGGTCCCAGGTCGACGGGCACGTGCACCTTCCGCCGACCACTGGCGACAACATCGATGTACTGTGGAGACCTCACGCCCCACGTGTTGAGCAATTCGGCGGTACGTCCACCCGGCCTCCCGCATGCCCACTATACACCCTCGCTCAAAGTCCGTCAACTGCACATACGGTTCACGTCCACGCTGTCGCGGCATGCTACCAGTGTTAAAGACTGCGATGGAGCTCCGTATGCCACGGCAAACTGGCTGACACTGACGGCGGCGGTGCACAAATGCTGCGCAGCTAGCGCCATTCGACGGCCAACACCGCGGTTCCTGGTGTGTCCGCTGTGCCGTGCGTGTGATCATTGCTTGTACAGCCCTCTCGCAGTGTCCGGAGCAAGTATGGTGGGTCTGACACACCGGTGTCAATGTGTTCTTTTTTCCATTTCCAGGAGTGTAATAAGTCTTAAAGGTTTGAAGCGACGTTATTTATAATGTTCGAATACAGTGTACGTTCCAGATTCCTTCTGCAAATCGACGTCAGTCATATAGGTATATATAATTCATCGGATTGCTCCTACTACCTTTCTTCAGTGTTGGTGTTACCTGAACAACTTTCCAGTTGTTAAGTACGGATCTTCCGTCGAGCGATCGGTTGTGTATGATTGTTAAATACGACGGAGTAATTATATCAGCATACTCTGAAAGGAACCTAACTGGTATACTATCTGGACTGGAGGCCTTGCCTTTATTGCTGTGCTACACTGAGGATATCTGTTTGTATGTTACTTACGTATGATGACAGCACTTCGTGATTCGAGTTCTGGAGTTCTTACTTCGACTTCTTTGGCGAAGGAATTTCGGGAAACTGCAATTAGTAACTATGCGTTATTGACACCTTCATTGGTAACATTATCTTCGCTGTTGCGCAGTGATGGAATTGACTGTGTCCTGGTGCTGCTGTTCTCTGCATACGATCGGAATGGTTGGATTTTCTGCCTAATTTCGAGACAAAGTTTCGTTTTCGGTACTACTTAAAGCATCTTTCATTAAATGTCGTGCTAAAGTTCGACCTTTTGTAAAACTTCTGCAGTCTTGGGTTCTTTTGAATTTGACATGCTTTTCGTGACTTTTGCTACAGTGTTCTGAATTGTTTTGTCTACCATGGTGGAGTCAGTTCCGTCTATTATTACACTCCTGGAAATTGAAATAAGAACACCGTGAATTCATTGTCCCAGGAAGGGGAAACTTTATTGACACATTCCTGGGGTCAGATACATCACATGATCACACTGACAGAACCACAGGCACATAGACACAGGCAACAGAGCATGCACAATGTCGCCACTAGTACAGTGTATATCCACCTTTCGCAGCAATGCAGGCTGCTATTCTCCCATGGAGACGATCGTAGAGATGCTGGATGTAGTCCTGTGGAACGGCTTGCCATGCCATTTCCACCTGGCGCCTCAGTTGGACCAGCGTTCGTGCTGGACGTGCAGACCGCGTGAGACGACGCTTCATCCAGTCCCAAACATGCTCAATGGGGGACAGATCCGGAGATCTTGCTGGCCAGGGTAGTTGACTTACACCTTCTAGAGCACGTTGAGTGGCACGGGATACATGCGGACGTGCATTGTCCTGTTGGAACAGCAAGTTCCCTTGCCGGTCTAGGAATGGTAGAACGATGGGTTCGATGACGGTTTGGATGTACCGTGCGCTATTCAGTGTCCCCTCGACGATCACCAGTGGTGTACGGCCAGTGTAGGAGATCGCTCCCCACACCATGATGCCGGGTGTTGGCCCTGTGTGCCTCGGTCGTATGCAGTCCTGATTGTTGCGCTCACCTGCACGGCGCCAAACACGCATACGACCATCATTGGCACCAAGGCAGAAGCGACTCTCATCGCTGAAGACGACACGTCTCCATTCGTCCCTCCATTCACGCCTGTCGCGACACCACTGGAGGCGGGCTGCACGATGTTGGGGCGTGAGCGGAAGACGGCCTAACGGTATGCGGGACCGTAGCCCAGCTTCATGGAGACGGTTGCGAATGGTCCTCGCCGATACCCCAGGAGCAACAGTGTCCCTAATTTGCTGGGAAGTGGCGGTGCGGTCCCCTACGGCATCCGTGCGTCGCTGCGGTCCGGTCCCAGGTCGACGGGCACGTGCACCTTCCGCCGACCACTGGCGACAACATCGATGTACTGTGGAGACCTCACGCCCCACGTGTTGAGCAATTCGGCGGTACGTCCACCCGGCCTCCCGCATGCCCACTATACGCCCTCGCTCAAAGTCCGTCAACTGCACATACGGTTCACGTCCACGCTGTCGCGGCATGCTACCAGTGTTAAAGACTGCGATGGAGCTCCGTATGCCACGGCAAACTGGCTGACACTGACGGCGGCGGTGCACAAATGCTGCGCAGCTAGCGCCATTCGACGGCCAACACCGCGGTTCCTGGTGTGTCCGCTGTGCCGTGCGTGTGATCATTGCTTGTACAGCCCTCTCGCAGTGTCCGGAGCAAGTATGGTGGGTCTGACACACCGGTGTCAATGTGTTCTTTTTTCCATTTCCAGGAGTGTAGTTTATTTGGTGTAAACGTCTCAACTGCTGTCGACACCATTTCTTTGAATTTAAGCCACATCTGCTCTACATTTTCGTAGATAGTTCGGAAGGAATGGAGACTATCTCTTGGGAAGGCGTCAAGTTAATTTCTATCTGTTTTCTTAACAGACATATTTTGCGTTTATTTTTGGTGGGTTTGGGTGTTTTGGTATTCAGTCTTGCTACAGTGTCCTTGTGGTCACTAATCCCTGTACCTGTCATACTGCTTCCTACTTACTTGGGGTTATTTGTAGCACAGAAGTGTAGTACGTTTTCTCAACCAGTTAGATTTCAAGTAGGTTCATGAACCAGCTGTTCAAAATAATTTTCGGAGAAAGCTTTTTCTAAGATTTCGGACGATGTGTTATACCTAGCACCAACTTTAAAAATTCAATTTCACCAACATACTGAAAGAGGATTGAAGTCACCACCAAGTATAGTTATACGAACGGCGTATTTATTTGAAATGAGAGAAGTCTTCTTTGAACTGTTCAGCAACAGTATCACCTGAATTCCAAGGTCGGTAAAAGGAATCAGTCATTAATGTATTCCAGTTGTCAGGCGTAACATGTACCCATACTGACTCACAGGAACAATCTAGAATGAGAGCACTTGCCCGCGAAAGGCAAAGGTACCGAGCTCGAGTCTCGGTCTGGCACACAGTTTTTATCTGCCAGGAAGTTTCAGGAACGATCTACTTCAATTTCGCTACAACATAGGCTATTTCTACGAGGAACAAACAAATTGCCGCCAGTTGCACATACATTTATCTTTTCTGAACACCGTTAAGTCTACTGTCAAATTTCGGCTAACTTATCTCTTGTTTTAGCCAGCTTTCAATACCAGTAACGATTTCTGCTTCAGTGTTTTCTATTAGCTCTTGGAGCTGTCATTGTTTCTCAACACAGCCACGACAGTTTATTACTGCAGTACCTATGGCTCCACATGAACTCTTCTCCTGTGTTTGGCCGCGTGGGGTTGCCACGAGGTCTGTGGCGCCTTGCCACGGTTCGCGCGGTTCCACCCGTCCGAGGTTCGAGTCCTCTGTCGGCCAAGGGTGTGTGTGTTGTCCTTAGCGTAAGTAAGCTGAAGTTAGATTAAGTATTGTCTAAGCCTAGGGACAGATGACCTCAGGAGTTTGGTCCCATAGGAACTTACCACAAACTTCCATATTTTTTTTCCTGTGTTTGACCAGCACCGTTTGAGACTGAAACCCTTTTTATTCTTTTCTGAGACTGTCTAGCTTAAATAACCGCTTTATTCCACACAGCTCCCGCTACACGTGTTACTGTTCCCTGTATGTAGTGGATCCCTGACCAATTAAGTGGAACCCGATATCCCAACCACCTTATGGCTCAAGTCGAGGAATCTGCAGGCTACACGGTCGCAGGATTAGACGCTCCACTCGGCTCAATGGCAAAGGTCCGCAATCGGTCCCTGTCGACGATGCTGCAGATGGTGAGCTCTGCCTTCATCTCGCATGCAAAACTGGCAGTCTATACCGATTCAACTAGCCGCCCGAAACCAGAGGGAATGCCTTCCGAGTACTGACAGATGCCGCCATCTACATTTGGCTGCACCCTGTGCTCTTCATGGCGTCTGGATGGCCCAGTTACACATCTTTGATGACCCCCTCCCCCCTTGTACACACCAGAATTTTTCGCCTCCTTTCCAGTCATGTCGCTAAGGGACCCCAGTGCGCGCCTAACGGTGGAGTCCCAACCACCAGTTATCCCACCCTCTGTGACCGTCTGGATTTAATGACGTCATAAACTTTAAGCCAACGTCCGCCATGTCACTGGGCCCAGATGTCAGATTTTGGGTCTGTGATTGTAGGGAATCATGGAAGTGTTTTAATCAAAAATGCCAGCTTGCGTCACTCACGAGTCTACTAATCGGTCTGACCATAATCTAGAGCCCAAAGGCTTCATATTTCAATCATAAGTGGCGTCGTTCAAGCGATATTTTCTTGCATCGTGCAGTGTGGGTGCGCTGTTTGCTTTTACTGAACATGTCCTGCAGACCACGCGCTGCCTCCGGCTCTGTCTGTTCTGTGCTCGATTCCTCCAGGTGTCTTCAGTCCGCAGGGCTGGCAGGTCCTTTGCAGATCGTCCATTCATCGCCGCCCTGGTCGTCCTAAGGGCGTCTGGCGGTTGGCTTCATCTCACGTGCTTTCCTCACCTATCTTTCAACTGGCACACAGGCTACATGGTCTTCCCACTGGATTCTTTTGCTCTTCAGCTTCTATAGTGTCGTTGGTCGTTGCATGAAGAGGATGATTTCCTTATTCTTCCTCCTCCATTCTCCTTTACTGTCGTAGATTTATATTTGTAAGTCAGGAAAACTGATGGTGAATCCTGTGGATGCCTTGGGCAGATGGAGGGAATATTTTGAAGAGTTGCTCAATGTAGGTGAAAATGCGATCAGTAATGTTTCAGATTTCGAGGTAGAATGGGATAGGAATGATGATGGAAATAGGATCACATTTGAGGAAGTGGAAAAAATGGTCAATAGATTGCAGTGCAATAAAGCGGCTGGGGTGGATGAAATTAAGTCGGAACTCATCAAATACAGTGGAATGTCAGGTCTTAAATGGCTACACAGGATAACTGAAATGGCCTGGGAGTTGGGACAGGTTCCATCAGACTGGACAAAAGCAGCAATCACACCAATCTTTAAACATGGAAACAGAAAAGATTGTAACAACTACGGAGGTATCTCTTTAATCAGCGTTGTGGGTAAAATCTTCTCAGGTATTGTTGAAATGAAAGTGCGAGTATTAGTTGAGGACCAATTGGATGAAAATCAGTGTGGGTTTAGGCCTCTTAGAGGTTGTCAGGACCAGATCTTTAGCTTACGGCAAATAATGGAGAAGTGTTATGAGTGGAACAGGGAATTGTATCTATGCTTTATAGATCTAGAAAAGGCATATGACCGGGTTCCTAGGAGGAAGTTATTGTCTCTTCTACAAGATTATGGAATAGGAGGCAAACTTTTGCAAGCAATTAAAGGTCTTTACATGGATAGTCAGGCAGCAGTTAGAGTTGACGGTAAATTGAGTTCATGGTTCAGAGTAGTTTCAGGGGTAAGACAAGGCTGCAACCTGTCTCCACTGTTGTTCATATTATTTATGGATCATATGTTGAAAACAATAGACTGGCTGGGTGAGATTAAGATATGTGAACACAAAATAAGCAGTCCTGCATATGCGGATGACTTAGTTGTGATGGCAAATTCGATTGAAAGTTTGCAAAGTAATATTTCAGAGCTAGATCGGAAATGTAAGGACTATGGTATGAAGATTAACATCTCCAAAACGAAAGTAATGTCAGTGGGAAAGAAATACACTCCTGGAAATTGAAATAAGAACACCGTGAATTCATTGTCCCAGGAAGGGGAAACTTTATTG
This sequence comes from Schistocerca cancellata, assembly GCF_023864275.1. Taxonomy (NCBI): domain Eukaryota; kingdom Metazoa; phylum Arthropoda; class Insecta; order Orthoptera; family Acrididae; genus Schistocerca; species Schistocerca cancellata. The sequence continues at coordinate 211,539,719 of NC_064635.1, forward strand.
ACACATTTCTGGGGTCAGATACATCACATGATCACACTGACAGAACCACAGGCACATAGACACAGGCAACAGAGCATGCACAATGTCGGCACTAGTACAGTGTATATCCACCTTTCGCAGCAATTCAGGCTGCTTTCTCCCATGGAGACGATCGTAGAGATGCTGGATGTAGTCCTGTGGAACGGCTTGCCATGCCATTTCCACCTGGCGCCTCAGGTGGACCAGCGTTCGTGCTGGACGTGCAGACCGCGTGAGACGACGCTTCATCCAGTCCCAAACATGCTCAATGGGGGACAGATCCGGAGATCTTGCTGGCCAGGGTAGTTGACTTACACCTTCTAGAGCACGTTGGGTGGCACGGGATACATGCGGACGTGCATTGTCCTGTTGGAACAGCAAGTTCCCTTGCCGGTCTAGGAATGGTAGAACGATGGGTTCGATGACGGTTTGGATGTACCGTGCACTATTCAGTGTCCCCTCGACGATCACCAGTGGTGTACGGCCAGTGTAGGAGATCGCTCCCCACACCACGATGCCGGGTTTTGGCCCTGTGTGCCTCGGTCGTATGCAGTCCTGATTGTGGCGCTCACCTGCACGGCGCCAAACACGCATACGACCATCATTGGCACCAAGGCAGAAGCGACTCTCATCGCTGAAGACGACACGTCTCCATTCGTCCCTCCATTCACGCCTGTCGCGACACCACTGGAGGCGGGCTGCACGATGTTGGGGCGTGAGCGGAAGACGGCCTAACGGTGTGCGGGACCGTAGCCCAGCTTCATGGAGACGGTTGCGAATGGTCCTCGCCGATACCCCAGTAGCAACAGTGTCCCTAATTTGCTGGGAAGTGGCGGTGCGGTCCCCTACGGCACTGCGTAGGATCCTACGGTCTTGGCGTACATCCGTGCGTCCCTGCGGTCCGGTCCCAGGTCGACGGGCACGTGCACCTTCCGCCGACCACTGGCGACAACATCGATGTACTGTGGAGACCTCACGCCCCACGTGTTGAGCAATTCGGCGGTACGTCCACCCGGCCTCCCGCATGCCCACTATACGCCCTCGCTCAAAGTCCGTCAACTGCACATACGGTTCACGTCCACGCTGTCGCGGCATGCTACCAGTGTTAAAGACTGCGATGGAGCTCCGTATGCCACGGCAAACTGGCTGACACTGACGGCGGCGGTGCACAAATGCTGCGCAGCTAGCGCCATTCGACGGCCAACACCGCGGTTCCTGGTGTGTCCGCTGTGCCGTGCGTGTGATCATTGCTTGTACAGCCCTCTCGCAGTGTCCGGAGCAAGTATGGTGGGTCTGACACACCGGTGTCAATGTGTTCTTTTTTCCATTTCCAGGAGTGTATAAACGGATTGAATGCCAAATAGGAGGAACAAAGTTAGAACAGGTGGACGGTTTCAAGTACTTAGGATGCATATTCTCACAGGATGGCAACATAGTGAAAGAACTGGAAGCGAGGTGTAGCAAAGCTAATGCAGTGAGCGCTCGGCTACGATCTACTCTCTTCTGCAAGAAGGAAGTCAGTACCAAGACTAAGTTATCTGTGCACCGTTCAATCTTTCGACCAACTTTGTTGTATGGGAGCGAAAGCTGGGTGGATTCAGGTTACCTTATCAACAAGGTTGAGGTTACGGATATGAAAGTAGCTAGGATGATTGCAGGTACTAGTAGATGGGAACAATGGCAGGAGGGTGTCCACAATGAGGAAATCAAAGAAAAACTGGGAATGAACTCTAAAGATGTAGCAGTCAGGGCGAACAGGCTTAGATGGTGGGGTCATGTTACACGCATGAGAGAAGCAAGGTTACCCAAGAGACTCATGGATTCAGCAGTAGAGGGTAGGAGGAGTCGGGGCAGACCGAGGAGAAGGCACCTGGATTCGGTTAAGAATGATTTTGAAGTAATAGGTTTAACATCAGAAGAGGCACCAATGTTAGCACTGAATAGGGGATCATGGAGGAACTGTATAAGGGGGGCTATGCTCCAGACTGAACGCTGAAAGGCATAATCAGTCTTAAATGATGATGATGATGATGAGTTGATTTTAGACCTCCTGTCTATACCATTCGAAACCTCTCTGGGTGAGCGCTGTGAGGAGGGAAGACTGGAAGCCAACGAAACATAGCAAAATAAACTGAAGCGCCAAGGAAACTGGTATACGCGTGAGTATTCAAATACGGAGATATGTAAACAGGCACAATACAGCGCTGCAGTCGGAAGCGCCTATATAAGATGGTTCAGATGGCTCTGAGCACTACGAGACTTAACATCTGAGATCATCAGTCCCCTAGAACTTAGAACTACTTCAACCTAACTAACCTAAGGACACCACACACATCCATGCCCGAGGCAGGATTCGAACCTGCGACCGTAGCAGCAGCGCGGTTCCGGACTGAAGCACCTAGAAACGCTCGGCCACAGCGGCCGGCTGCCTATATAAGACAACAAGTGTCTGACAAGTTGTCAAATTGGTTACCGCTGCTACAATGGCAGGTTAACAAGACTTAAGTGAGTTTGAACGTGGTGTTATTGCCAGCGCACGAGCGATGGGACACAGCACCTCCGAGGTAGCGATGTAATGGGGATTTTCCCATACGACTGGGCTGGAATGGCGTTCCAGCTCAAGATTCTTGAATTGGCGGTCATGTGTGTACGAGGTATCTTGCCTATGTGTATGAATGGTGTGTGTTTTTCTTTTGCTGATGGAGGCTGTGGCATAAGGCTTTATGTGCGTGTCTTTCGACTGCGCCTGTCCGCAACTTAATGTGTTTTCTGTAGGCTACGTAGCTATCTAAAATATGTTCTTAGCAGTTTCGGGAAGAGAACGCAGTCCCAACATCTGTTTCGTCAGTCCGTATTAACAAAAACCCTAATTTACGAATGCTGTCTTTTGACATCACGTACTTCTCTTCTTGGTTATTCGAAACTTGTAAAAAAAATTTACGAGGCCAAACGCGTTGTATTACTGGACAAAATAGGCATTTAAGACCAGAAAAACTTCTAAAAATGCATTGCTGACCCTGTGTCATTCACGAATGCACTGTAACATTTGCTACTTAAAACAGTTGTAGAGTGCAAACGACAGAAATTATGAACAAGGAGTGATCGCAGAAAATAGACTTGATGATGTTTTGGAGGCGCCGACTTCAAAGCAACGTCCAGTTTAAGTCTGTAGCGCCATCTCTGTCTTCTTAAACCCTCTTTGTCTAAAAGGGATGGCCTCGCAGAAATGCTGAAGAAACTGACATGGCAGACACTTGAAGATAGATGGAACACTATGCCGAGAAGACAATGACCTTGCACAAAATTTATGACGAAAAAGTTTGCATGCTGTATGTATTTACATCATTGAAGTATTTTATTGGCAATTCACACGATACCATTTTTCCTTATACGCTGTTTTCTGTGTAATTACTAATATGAATATGGCTAACAACTTTTAAGTGAAACTAGGAATCAGTAAAGATAACAAACTGCGATGTTGAGCGAGAAATGATTTTTTTTCTGAATCCAATAAATGGAACCCACTTGGAAAGTTTCAAGAACCAGTCTTGAATTATGACTCTAGGAAAATACTTCAACACTCTATCCATTATAATTATCCGGGCTGTTATGCCGTGGTCGGTTGATGAATTTTGTCTCAATTCCCAACGTTTCGTCTCTGACTGCGGGAGACATCTTCAAGGGGGTCCGTAGCTCAATGGAAGGTCCAACACACCCACTGGCTCGCTACTGACTGCCGCTAAATTCCGTGTCCGCGCGCTCCCGCGCCGCGGTGTGACGTCACGTGTTTTGAAAACGTCAGTGCAATTGGCCGCTGTCCGTCGCCGTGGCTCCCATAGGGAGTCTGAGGAGAAGATTAGATTGATTATGGCGCTCACAGAGGACTTTGATCATTCTTCCCGGGCTCCACACGTAAATGGAACGGGAATAAGTCCTTATAACTAGTACTAGAGTGAGATACCCTTCATAGCGGTTTGCAGAAAATGGTGTAGAGGTTGGGTGAGCTTTCTATAAAATATCGTATGTATGTGAGAGAACTGAATACGCTGATTGCGAACACTTTCCCCTCATGTAACGTTCACTTTACATACTGCTTGCAGTCTCTGAGCAATACTGGCTGTTGGTTGACCCTGTGTTGTGCACATGAACAGTGTCATGAAATAAAAAATTTAACTTCATGAAATGCAACATTTGAAATAAAGAAACTGAATCCAACGAAATGCGAACGGAAACTAATTGTGTGCTCAGTGAAAAATATTTCTCTATAACTCAGTACCGAAGCACATTATGAACGTTGTGTCATAAATGAATGTTAGACTTGGAAAATGCACAACAAATTAATATTAATCGGAAGAAAAAAACTGTTTGAATTGACTAATACCGTTCACAGAAAATTAATGTACTAGCTAGGACGAAGCTCTGACAAAACTGACTATATACTGTTTGCATAAGAATGCAGGGTGCGATCTGCCCTGAAATAAAAGTGACTTACCTCTCTTCCCAACATGCTATTTTGTATCTGGAGCGCTGATGTCCTCGAAAGCAAATGAAATGGTTCAAATGGCTGTAAGGACTATGGGGCTTAACATCTGAGGTCTTCACTCCCCTAGAGTTAGGACTACTTAAACTAACTAACCAAAGGACATCGCACACATCCATGCCCGAGGCAGGATTCGAACCTGCGACTGCAGCAGGAGCGCGGTTCCGGTCTGAAGCAACTAGAACCGCTCGGCCACAGCGGCCGGCTCGAAAGCAAATAGAAATCAGCAGATGCAGCAGGTAAAAGTAAATAATCTACTGTAAATTTGTTTGTCAGAAACAATCTGCGACTTCGTGTGGCGTAAGATGCAATGCACACATGGCAAAAACTTAAAGCTTTACTACGCATCGGCCGGCCGCTGTGGTCTAGCGGTTCTAGGCGCTTAGTCCGGAGCCGCGCGGCTGCTACGGTCGCAGGTTCGAATCCTGCCTCGGGCATGGATGTGTGTGATGTCCTTAGGTTAGTTAGGTTTAAGTAGTTCTAAGTTCTAGGGGACTGATGACCACAGATGTTAAGTCCCATAGTGCTCAGAGCCATTTGAACCATTTTTACTACGCATCACGGAGATGGCTATTACTTTAAAGAGAATCGCCTTTGACAAATCAAACTCTGATTGTTGAGATAAGAAGCCTCTAACAAGTACAAAATTCTCTCATTACAGAAGTTACAAACATACGTTTCTTCTACATAAATAAAATGAATATTTGAGAACATTATATCAGTTTCCATCCCCATTCTAGGTAGCTTGTCCCAGAGTCACAGAAAGCAGTTCTCATTCTTTGAAAAAGTCAGCTGCACGCCGCTATGACCCAAATAAGAATGTGTCAGTATTACACAACAGACTGACTGACAAGTTAACCCCAGAAAAAACTAAAAACAGAGTCAAAGACTTTATTCACTACTCGTGCAGTGCCCTCATTCATCTTCGTCCCAGTACAGTAAAGCTGAGTGGTTCCCACACTGGACTCGCATTCGGGAGGACGAAGGTTCAATCCCGCGTCCGGCCATCCTGATTTAGGTTTTCCGTGATTTCCCTAAATCGCTCCAGGCAAATGCCGGGATGGTTCCTTTTGAAAGGGCCCGGCCGACTTCCTTCCCCGTCCTTCCCTGATCCGACGAGACCGATGACCTCGCAGTTTGGTTCAAATGGCTCTGAGCACTATGGGACTCAACTGCTGTGGTCATAAGTCCCCTAGAACTTAGAACTACTTAAACCTATCTAGCCTAAGGACATGACACACATCCATGCCCGAGGCAGGATTCGAACCTGCGACCGTAGCGGTCGTGCGGCTCCAGACTGTAGCGCCTTTAACCGCTCGGCCACTCTGGCCGGCCGCAGTTTGGTCTCTTCCCACAAACAACCTAACCCCGACAGTAAAGCTGAATTATTTACAATAGCAGAAAACATGAGAACCTTACAGTTGTAACAAGGAGATACGGTCAAACTTTCGGGAAACATTCCTCGCACATAGAGGAATAGAATGTGGTCTCTGAACAACGATCGGGAAGATTTCCATTTCATACTTCTCTTCGTAATCGTAGGAAACGCCCTGAACCAGAAGGCACCACGTTACACGAAATGTGAGCCGTTTGGCGAGATCGATACCTCGTACCCGGCGAACTAGAGCACCATCTTTGGCTACCTGGGGAACAGTGGTTCTAGGCGCGCAGTCCGGAACCGTGCGACTGCTAAGGTCGCAGGTTCGAATCCTGCCTCGGGCATGGATGTGTGTGATGTCCTTGGGTTAGTTAGGTTTAAGTAGTTCTAAGTTCTAGGGGACTGATGACCTCAGCTGTTAAGTTCCATAGTGCTCAGAGCCATTTGAACCATTTTTTGAAAGAGGGCGCCGCGGTTGTTTGGGGTTAGCGGGCCCCCCCGTGTGTTTGCGCTGGCGGCGCGCCAGCCGATGCTGGTGAGTACTTCGACCGGACATCTGCCCCGTTTGTTTGCCGAGCTTGGTCGAAGACAGAGCATTTCCTGGTGAGCGTTCTGTATCACCCTTTCCGGCCTGTGGCTTTTGCCTGTGCTGCAACGGTTTAGTGATCGTTGACCGCTCGGTGCTCAACTCTCCGCCGCCCCTGTTTTGCTAATGTCTGTTTCTGAACTTTCGTCAAGTGTGCTCGACCCTCTCCCTCGTAGGCCAATTCCTCTTAAGGGGCTCCGGAACGCCCTATACTTGCAATGTTAAAATAACGCTTATAAATTACATCTTTCCTCACAAAGAGTTTGAGGTAGGAAGTTGACCTTTTTACAGATTATTTATTGGAATATGAGCTACAACTTAACACAGGGATTTTACAAAATTTTAGTTCAGTTATTAAGGATGATTTTTTTTTCAATTGTAATGAAAATTCACAACATTTTTTTTTTGCAATTTTTTATTTATATATTCAAAAATATACAGTTTTTTTGGAAAAAGGCTGTGTTAAATTATGCAGAAGGTACTGTGTAACATTTACTGAAAGTTTGAAACAAATATGTTTGGAAGATCCTTAGAAAACGTGTAATTAGTATGAGAAAATAAAAGTTTTGGGAATCGAGCGACAAAGATTGGATTAACTTTTTAGTGCATTCCAGGTCCATAGGATGGATTATCTTCATCCTCTGCAAACTCCTCCTCCAGCTTCCTCTTGTTCCTCCTCCTGTTTACTCTTGCTTGTATTTCTAGACTCTTTACAGCCCTGTCTGCAGCCCGAAGGCGTTCCTTGTCTAAAGCAAGCATCGCTCGTACCATGTTAGAACCTATCTTCATTCCCATATTTCTAAATACCTTGCACCTTACAATGTTGCCATCATTGAAAGTCGCAACAGCATCATACACACCAAAGTGAAGTGTTTCTATTCCAACAAATACAATCTTGGGGATTCTCGACCATATAACACTATTTACACTTACATTGAGGTTTTGAGTTTTTCCGTGAATACACTTTTTCAACAGTTCAGGTGCTGGTAAGTCTCTGAAAATAGGTTTTATCACCTCCATTATTGCATGAGGCAGACTATGCTTATGAGTGTACACTTCACCAGTTAGCAATCCTTTGTTATATTTACACCAACTGTCTTCTTCTTTGGGACACAAGCTATGTTGGGGATTTTCATCGGTTGAAGAAGTATGAAAAAAAAGAGCCCAAACAGCCTTCTTCATTTCGTCGACACTTTGTGTATTTTGCCTAATACCCATTCCATAATAGTTCTGTATTTTGTCAATTACACTGTCAGTTAACCTTCCGTTCCCATCCAACCCTTTACCATCACTGAGTTTTTGTTTTTTGTACGAAGCTTTCAGTCGCCGAAGTCTTGTTCCCATTCGCTTCTGTACGTGTCCAATACACTCAAATTTCTGCACTACAACATCATCACCATAGGGCTTCAGTCCTTGAACATGTTTGAAACTTTTAGAATCACCGTCACCAAGGTAATTAACATATCGCGCAGCGCCACAGTGGGTCACGCCCATGTAGAACACATTTCAAAAAAAAATTTAAAAATAGTTGTAGTCTTCGGAATTGAATAAACTATATATCTATTAAAAGGTAATAGTCTGCAGATTCAGAAAACGCAAAAAAGTAAAAATTGAACTTTTCATGATTTTGAGCCTTTCCGGAGCCCCTTAATCTAAAAAGGCAAATACCGCAGGGAGATCATTTTAGATTGCGTCTTTTTAGTGTTATTGGTGTTTAATTTCTATTACAAGGTGTTACGATCTATATGTGTTGTTTTATACTTTTGCTTTTGTTTATCAAGAAGGTAGCTCCACTTGGTAGTAGTAATTTGTAATTTTGTCAAGTTTTACTCAATAGCTGCCTGATTAATCCTGCCGAAGTGCTTGCTACTTATTGGCGTGTTTAACTTAAATTTTCTAGTAGAGCTTTTATTCTCGGTTGAGGTAACCTGTAGGAGGTGCGTTGCACCTGGGAAGGTACCTTGTATTCTGTGGCACGCTCGTATAATTTCACTAAGAAATTGTTTTGAGATTAAATGTTTGCGCTCTGGTGCTGTACAATTTCTCGTGTACAGTGTCTTTTGAGACGGGCCAAACAACCGATGTTTTACTCCTGTTTCATCGAAGAGCGGTTTGTGTGTTTCGTAGCTGACCCAGTGCTAACTCGACGCGTCGTCGTCGCGGATCCCGTGCCCGAGGTCTGCCGTCTGCCCTCGTAATTTACTGACAGAGCCGTAAGGAACCTCTCTGAGTACATAGCTTTGCTTGAAATTTTTGAAGCATTTAGAATACATATATTGCACTTCATGTCTGAAGCTAGGAAACTGCTTTTTTAATGCTTTTGGAACACAACGCAAATTTGGTTCCTCAATGTTTGAATCTTGCTGTAGAATGCACCGTCTTTCTTAAAAGAGATTTAATCCCTCAAACTGGTAAACTACTGAATATAATACTTTTAGAACATAACACAAAATTTGGATTCTCAATGTAGACGACCTTTTCCTAATGTTTTAACAGAAAAAAATTAATGTTCCAACTAGTAAATGGATTATTGTCAAAAGACAGAACTTAATGTATGTAATATTTTGGTGAACTGTATTGCGGTAATAAATTTTCTGAAGATTGTGATTAAAAGAAACAAACGTTGTTCAACTAATTACCCAGTCTTTTCACTAGGTCTGTTCGCTATGTCCTCTCATTAATTAACGTCCTTATTAGTCTGTACCGAAACGTTTTCTTACACGAAATGTTCTGCATACCCTGTTGGTTATGTATGGTTAGAATATATACAGTAAATTGTAATTCTTAGGCCCACAGCCAATGTTTTCTGCTCCTATTGAACGAGGGAATGTTGACATGCGACTCACTTCATTGCTTGTGTGGACTTGCGACGAACTTCTCTGCCCTAATAGCACAAACGCGTAGCATCAACTGGCTAGTGTCCGTAACAGACTTGTTTTCGGGCACAACGCAACGGAAGTGTACTCAGCTGTGGGGGTTGGAATAGGCTCATTTGCTGTACGGATCAGTGCGTGGTACTGATCGTGGCCCTCACCATTTGTATCGCGTGAGATTTCCAGAACGACGGTGCCTGATAGGACTTTTGAAGCTATTCGTTGTCGTCTTAGACAGCGTGGCACACCGAGCTTACTACTCGCGACTGCGGACACTTCTTCCTGCGGTGTAAGCGTCACACTACTAGCTGCAACAAGTAATCTTGACCACCGACCCTCTGGAGAGCACAACTTGAGTAATTAGTGTCTTTAAGAGTTGCAGAAACCGAGTTCTAACAGGGAAATAAAGGGTTTCCGGACCCACGTCCACAAAAATACTTTCTTCCTCAGCGTGAGAGGAATGTTAACTAAAAGTGTGGCCATAGCTTTTTGTTACAGCTATAGATGTAGATGCAAAAAAATAAGGAGGATAAAAACAACAGATTTGAAAAAAAAAGTTTATAATGTCAGATATCCGTACGGTCAGAGGTCAATTCCATTCTTTATTTCTCGCATCTGTTTAGATGCACATAGAGTACAAATAAAACCGTAACTCAAGGTTGTGTCATAGTTGATATAAAATTCAAATTTCAATTATTTGTTGTCCTGTAGTACATATATCAGCATTGTGTAGCTCTCTGTGAGATAGATGGCTGAAGAGATCTCGTCACGTTACGACAAAATAGATATAACAATATGGTAATCAGTATTTTAAACATAGCTGCGCAACATCAACGGTTCCACGTAATAAGACTAAAAACAGCCGACCAGTTGCAACTGATAAAGTAATCTTTACCTAGGTTTCGACAGATTTAAATCTGTCTTCTTCAGAAGGCGGCAGTATTACATTAATATGGAATGATGTATCATCGTCGTTTTTACAATTATCTGCATAGATCCATTAGTCCAAATTAAAATATAGCCCTGAAAATAGGGTTTGTCAAGCGTGTGAGCTCTGCAACATTCATGTACTAATTTTTATTTACATGACAAACCCTATTTTCAGGGCTATATTTTAATTTGGACTAATGGATCTATGCAGATATTTGTAAAAACGACGATGATACATCATTCCATATTAATGTAATACTGCCGCCTTCTGAAGAAGACAGATTTAAATCTGTCGAAACCTAGGTAAAGATTACTTTATCAATTGCAACTGGTCTTTAATTTGGACTAATGGATCTATGCAGATATTTGTAAAAACGACGATGATACATCATTCCATATTAATGTAATACTGCCGCCTTCTGAAGAAGACAGATTTAAATCTGTCGAAACCTAGGTAAAGATTACTTTATCAATTGCAACTGGTCGGCTGTTTTTAGTCTTATTAATATGGTAATCGCTATTGCCTATTCTGGCTTTCATGCCACTCTTAAGGGATACCTGCTCTCCCATTTGCATCAGCCGCTCTTCCACCAGTGCGCTTAAGGCACACGCAAAACATCACCTTAGCACGTCGTAAGAACCACCTTAATTGCCTTTGTTTCAGAGCACTCAATAATAACAATGCCATTTATTCTGAAAGATGACAAAAGCAATTCTGTAGTAATTATGAACAAAGATGAATACATCACTAGAACACTAACTTTCTTTTCTGAAAATAACAAACAGAGCTCAAGCAAGATCCAACTACAGAATTCCATAACGAAATAAAAAATAACGGTTAATAAATGCGATTTCCTTTTCACATGCATTGTAATGAATCCCACAGCCCCAAGACTGAGAGTTCAACCTAAGACCCATAAACCACAACTTCCATTGAAGCCTATTGTTAATTCTAGGAATACACCTGCTTCCAAAGTCTCCCAATTACTGAACAAAATTCTGAAACAGTACTCTACATTTGCTAAATCATACTCAGTTAAGAACATAAAGGAATTAGCAACTAAAATTAAGGCCAAAAACATTCCTGCAGGTCCCAGGTTTGCCTCTTTTGATATAACTAACTTATTTACAAATGTACCAACTGAAGAAACAATAGACATAATTTTTGAAAACATAAAAAGTTGTCAATTGTAGAAATATCAGAAGTCAAGGACGTGTTGCAGCTAATATTGTCTCACAATTACTTTACATTCAATGGGAAAGTTTACCAACAGGGGCAATAGCAATGAAGTTTTCTGGCATCTGGAAAGTAAGTTCTTTAATGAAAAGAACAGATTCAAAAGTAAAATAATATATTGCTGGAGATATGTTAATGATACCTTGCTTCTATTTGATGGAACAAAAGATGAGATCGAAGAACTACTAGCAGTATTCAATTCTTTCCACAAAAACATAAAATTCACAATAGGACATGAGGACAACAAAAGCATAAATTTCCTGGACCTTAAAATCACCAACCATCAACAAAAACATAAGTTCAGCATACACAGAAAACACATACACAGACATAACACTGGACAACTCATCATGGCATCCCGTCACACAGAAACATGTTGCATTTAGGTCCATGCTACACAGAGTACATTCTCTTGATCTAGAAGGAAACACCCTCAAGAATGAGATAGATACAATAAAGAGCACTGCCATTAGCAATGGCTACACAGCCAAAACAATTGACAATTTAGACAGACAAATAATCAAAAGCAAGACAAAGAATGATGAAAGAAGAGAAAATATTCGCCAGTATCCCATACCTGGGCCCCACATCACAAAAAATAGCTAACCTTTTCAAAGAAACAAATGTAACAGTTTCATTCTCAACTAATAATAAATTAGGAAACTTACTGATCCATAACACAAAATCAAATACACAAACATACAACAGTGGAGTGTACAAAGTACCATGCCCCAGTTGTCCTGCCTACTATGTAGGGATAACAGGCAGAAACTTCAAAACCAGTTTTCAAGAACATGTAAATGCTTTCAGACTCAACCACTTTGAGAAACCAGTCATTGCACAGCATACGTTGGAAACAAAGCATATCATCAACAACCTAGAAAACAATCTGGTAGTGTTACATAATGAAGCCAATGGTAAGACTCTAAATCTATTAGAACAACTGGAGATATACCTCCACAAAATCAAAAAACCAGAATCGATGAACAGACAGATTTCGCAAGCCATAGCTATTTCAGTAATTGTAAAGATCTGTTCTAAAGTTATTTGCTGCATATGTCAATTGTTTAGTAATTATATCTCTAGCACTATGAAAAATTCATCTTTGACTACACAATGTACAAAAACATCTGTGAATTGTTTACAAACATGTCCTTGCGAATGTGTCTCTTGAATGAAGTGATATGCTTGAAAACGATGGAGGAAAAAACTGATACTGTTACTAAAACGTTAAAAACGCTTTTCTTGGATTATTTGCTAAATTCACTCTATTCATCTCTTCCACTATTTCATACATTTTTCCGCGTCTGACTTTTCGTGACAAGAATATGCATTCCATCTCATTCAAGAGAACAAATAAATCATGTATTAAGGCGAATTACTCCTGAATATGGACCCACAGGGTCCGAAACGCATCGCGTACCCAAAAAAAACACGAAATTGTGACTGAAGGTATTTTTTAATTCATATCTCGAACAAATAAAGAGATTTTTTTCTTACATGATCTTAACTACAAATACCGTTATGTTTGTTTTAAAGTACTTATGAAATGGTTAATTTGCACACAGCATTGTCGTTGATAAAAACCGTGACCACTGTTCTACTCGCTTACCTCTGCCTGTCGAACGAGTTGACTTTTCTAAAGGAATATACTTTCCAACATGACGGACATACATTTTGCCACTGTCGCCTGGAACTGTGGTGTACCTCTTGCCACTACTGGCCGATGTGCTTATATACAGCGTGAAGTGCAATTAAAATTTCAGAATAAAGTTAGAGGATTTGTGGCCTCGGTGACTTTATCCCGTAGAATTCATCATATCCGTAAGGATTACTGCCACATGTACTAATACTAAAGCAAAACACTACTGTCATGATACGAAACCTGAAAGCTAAACAGGGCTTGTTCAACGGAGGACACGCGGTTGTAACAAAACTGCATGAATTTACAATTAACGATCCACTGAATGGGATCGGGAAGACTGTCGCAGTAGCACGGGTGAACTTAACACCCCATACGATCCCAACATGCTTTTTCAATTGACAAGACAGTTGCCTGTTAAAACTGCATATGCGATCGCTACAAAAGTGTACGTAGCAGGTACAAACACTTCAAAGAGCACGACTGTTTTAGAACAGTGGATCCCAACTTTCCTTAGACCGGTACTCCTGAGTGCAACGTGACAGTAGCTAGTACCCCCCCCCCCCCCCCCGCCCTCCCCCACGTTATTACCAGCCTTAGCACCTAAATAAACTGCAGAATGACAGACTTTTCTTGGAATACTTTTATTTTTAAAATAATGAAAGATGAATTATATTTAATTTGTGTGTGTGAGTGAGTGAGTGAGTGTGTGTGTGTGTGTGTGTGTGTGTGTGTATGTGTGGGTGCTTTAGAATGTATGACGAAAAATTGATGGTACATCGCAAGTGCTACCCACAACTCCTTCTCAGAAAAAAAAGCTAACTGACCACAGTGAGGGTAGACACTTGTTACAAAACATGCTTCCCCCTGCATTACTCCTCTCCACTGCTGCACTTGCTTGACCTGCACACTGCAACCCCATTTAAATTCAAACATGTTCAGATGTGTCCACTATACTTACTGTTAGTAAACCACTTCACAGCAGCACTCCGTACATCTCTGCAGAAACTGGACGACTTCAGGCTGTCAGTGCTTTGGGTCTAACCACTCTAACGATAATAACAATGATGCTAACGATAATAATAATGATGCTGATAATACGTAATAATAATAAAACTGTGTACAGCTCTGCAGTAGCCCTTATGCAGTTACTGCTGTGTCGTGGTGCAGTTAATTCGTCAGTTTAGAAGCGAGTAGCGAAGGAATTTCTGGACTACTGCAGGTACTATCTCCGACTTGGAGAAGACATTGTCTTCAGCTAATTAGCATTTGCAACGCATATATCTCACTTTTATCATCAGCGATGTACGGGAAAAAGCAGAGTATATGTGTGTAGCGGGTGGATTATGTAAGGAACCTGTAACCTCCACCGCGTTGATGCTACTAACTGAGAAGAAGTAATTATTGGTAACTTATATAATTAGTATTACAGAGTTACAGAATTGTGATAATAGTAAACATCTTTTCAAAATAATTTAGTTTCGTGACTGAAACATAATGAAATCTTTTAGCTTTTACCCATCAGAAAATTTAATTTTACCCCTCCGAGGGTAATTACTTCCCGGTTGGGAACCACTGTATCAGAAGCTTGAAATTTTTACACCGTGCCACAGACTACAGTGTATTGCAAAGATTTCAGGTTGTTGCGTCCACCTGTTCCTGAGACAGAGAGTATTTTAGCAGTCGGACAGGCAGACAGAAGACGGGCGGACAACGAAGTGATCCTCTGAGCGCCCCGCTTTCATCGACTGAGGTACGGCACCGTAAAAACAGGAAAAAGCTGCCAGGCCACCCACGCCTGGAGGCGAAGAATCGTCTCCTAGGCTGAAGTCGAGAAGGAACTTTCTTCCAACAACTGAAGCCATTACATCACCTTCCGCTCGCCGAAACAAGGCAACTGGAAGTAATAATCCCGCTGCTGACTTCCGACTACACTACCAGACGGGGCAGTATCTCAACAGACCGCCAACTGGAGCGACGCGTTGCAAACAAAACCCTAAGCGCTGGAGCTAAATTGCTGCGAACGTGAAGAATTTGGAGATGGTGAACACGTCTCGATCAGCCCCAAAGTCGCCCGCAGCTTTTACACTGGAGAACCTGGTTTCAGCAAAAGTTCCAGGAATCAAGAACGCCGAATTCTGGACCTCACATTCAATTTGACATGTACAAAGTCCTGTGTACACGTTGCAGATATAGAGTGACATTTATTGAACTAACTCCTGGAAATTGAAATAAGAACACCGTGAATTCATTGTCCCAGGAAGGGGAAACTTTATTGACACATTCCTGGGGTCAGATACATCACATGATCACACTGACAGAACCACAGGCACATAGACACAGGCAACAGAGCATGCACAATGTCGGCACTAGTACAGTGTATATCCACCTTTCGCTGCAATGCAGGCTGCTATTCTCCCATGGAGACGATCGTAGAGATGCTGGATGTAGTCCTGTGGAACGGCTTGCCATGCCATTTCCACCTGGCGCCTCAGTTGGACCAGCGTTCGTGCTGGACGTGCAGACCGCGTGAGACGACGCTTCATCCAGTCCCAAACATGCTCAATGGGGGACAGATCCGGAGATCTTGCTGGCCAGGGTAGTTGACTTACACCTTCTAGAGCACGTTGGGTGACACGGGATACATGCGGACGTGCATTGTCCTGTTGGAACAGCAAGTTCCCTTGCCGGTCTAGGAATGGTAGAACGATGGGTTCGATGACGGTTTGGATGTACCGTGCACTATTCAGTGTCCCCTCGACGATCACCAGTGGTGTACGGCCAGTGTAGGAGATCGCTCCCCACACCATGATGCCGGGTGTTGGCCCTGTGTGCCTCGGTCGTATGCAGTCCTGATTGTGGCGCTCACCTGCACGGCGCCAAACACGCATACGACCATCATTGGCACCAAGGCAGAAGCACCTCTCATCGCTGAAGACGACACGTCTCCATTCGTCCCTCCATTCACGCCTGTCGCGACACCACTGGAGGCGGGCTGCACGATGTTGGGGCGTGAGCGGAAGACGGCCTAACGGTGTGCGGGACCGTAGCCCAGCTTCATGCAGACGGTTGCGAATGGTCCTCGCCGATACCCCAGGAGCAACAGTGTCCCTAATTTGCTGGGAAGTGGCGGTGCGGTCCCCTACGGCACTGCGTAGGATCCTACGGTCTTGGGGTGCATCCGTGCGTCGCTGCGGTCCGGTCCCAGGTCGGCGGGCATGTGCACCTTCCGCCGACCACTGGCGACAACATCGATGTACTGTGGAGACCTCACGCCCCACGTGTTGAGCAATTCGGCGGTACGTCCACCCGGCCTCCCGCATGCCCACTATACGCCCTCGCTCAAAGTCCGTCAACTGCACATACGGTTCACGTCCACGCTGTCGCGGCATGCTACCAGTGTTAAAGACTGCGATGGAGCTCCGTATGCCACGGCAAACTGGCTGACACTGACGGCGGCGGTGCACAAATGCTGCGCAGCTAGCGCCATTCAACGGCCAACACCGCGGTTCCTGGTGTGTCCGCTGTGCCGTGCGTGTGATCATTGCTCTCGCAGTGTCCGGAGCAAGTATGGTGGGTCTGACACACCGGTGTCAATGTGTTCTTTTTTCCATTTCCAGGAGTGTATAAGACATAAAAGCGTCACAGCTTCTGAACGCTTTGCATTAGGATGTTCAAACAACACAGTTGGCCGGGGGGCATGATGGGAATTGGTACGCGAATGCAGAGTTTCGTTTAGCGACGAAGCCCGCTTTCATTTGGATGTGATCACCAACCAGCAAACCTGGAGCATTTGGGGGATTGAGAATCAGCATTTCGCGATCGAGAAGTGTCTTCACTTTCAACGGGCGAATCTGTGGTATGCAATACGCAGTCACGGCAAAGTGACTGCCAAACGGTGCGTGAAGGTAATTTCATCCCCATTTTCCAAAGTGACTCTTATATTGACGAGATGTGGTTCTTGCAAGACGGAGCTCGAGCCCATCGAAGCAGAGAGTGTTTGATATTCTGGAGGAGCACTCTGGGGACTGCATTTTGGCTCTGGGGTACTGAGAAGCCACTCGCATGGGCCTCGATTGGCTACCATATTCTCCGGATCTGAACACTGATAAAGGTCAGATTGAAGCCTATCACGATTGCGGTTTATTGTATCGCGACATTGCTGCTCGCGTTGGTCGAGATCCAATGACTGTTAACAGAATATGCAATCGGTGATAGTACAGGAGGGTAATACGGAACGCCGTGCTGGATCCCAATGGCCTCGTATCACCAGCAGTCGAGATGACAGGCATCTTATCCGCATGGCTGTAACGGATCGTGCAGCCATCCCTGAGTCAACAGATGGGGACTTTTGCAAGACAACAACCATCTGCACGAACAGTTCGACGACGTTTGCAGCAGCATGGACTATCAGCTCGAAGACCATGGCTGCGGTTACCCTTGACGCTGCATCACAGACAGGAGCGCCGGCGATGGTTTACTCAACGACGAACTTGGGTGCACGAATGGTAAAATGTCATTTCTTCGGATGAATCCAGGTTCTGGTTACAGCATCATGATGGTCGCATCCGTGTTTGGCGACATCGCGGTGAACGCACATTGGAAGCGTGTATTCGTCATCGCCATACTGGCGTATCACCCGGCGTGATGGTATGGGGTGCCATTGGTTACACGTCTCGGTCACCTCTTGTTCCCACTGACGGCACTTTGAACAGTGGACGTTACATTTCAAATGTGTTACGACCCGTGGCTCTATCCTTCATTCGATCCCTGCGAAACCCTACATTTCGGCAGGACAATGCACGACCGCATGTTGCAGGTCCTGTACGGGCCTTTCTGGATACGGAAAATGTTCGATTGCTGCCCGGCCAGCACATTCTCCAGATCTCTCACCAATGGAAAACGTCAGGTCAATGGTGGCCGAGCTCCTGGCTCGTCACAATACGCCAGTCACTACTCTTGATGAACTGTGGTATCGTGTTGAAGCTGCTTGTCAGCTGTACCTGTACACGCCATCCAAGCTCTGTTCGGCTTAATACCCAGGCGTATCAAGGCCGTTATTACGGCCAGAGGTGGTTGTTCTGGGTATTTCTCAGGATCTATGCACCCAAATTGCGTGAAAATGTAATCACATGTCAGTTCTAGTATAATATATTTGTCCAATGAATACCTGTTTATCATTTGCATTTCTTCTTGGTGTGGCAATTTTAATGACCAGTAATGTAATTACAGCTTCTTCTACGTGACATTATTCTGGTAGAGGCGCTGGGTATTGAATCTTGTGACAGCGCACATTATCGACGACACAGTGGCTTCCATCAGGCGACGACAGAGCCGCCGTTTACGTGGCGAGAAACCCGAGTTCGAGCCATGTTCAACACATCGCAATCTATCGGAGACAGACGATCTAAAGTCAGTTCGCAGTAAAAATATTTCTGTTATTGATAAATCAGATAGATGTACAGTATTTTCTGGGCATTGCTGGTGAATTAAATAAAAACTTAGTCTCTACAGGAAATCATATAACTTTCTTGGCAAATGCCTTTCCGAGATTCATGTTTGAAATACTCCTCTGTGATACAGACAAGAGGGAGATTGAGTCAATAATTAAATCACTGAAGACTAAGGACTCCCATGGTTGTGATGGAGTGTCTAGCAGAATATTAAAGTACTGTGCTGCACATGTTAGCCCTGTATTTAGCCATATTTGTAATTTTTCCTTTAGGAATGGTCAGTTTCCTAAGCGATTAAACTACTCTGTACTAAAGCCGCTTTATAAAAAGGGAGAATGTATATACTTTTAGACCAATTTCTATGCCATCAGTGTTTGCAAAATTTATTAAAAAGGCTGTGTGTGTAAGGATAATTGATAATTTTAAATCACACGATTTGCTATATGTACAGTTCGGCTTTAGAAGTCGTTTAAAAACTGAAAATGCTATATTCCCTTTTCTCTGTGAGGTACTGGACGGGCTAAACAAAAGGTTTCGATTGCTTGGCATATTTTTTGATTTAACTAAGACATTTGATTGTGTTGATCACAAAATATTGCTCCAGAAGTTGGACCATTACGGAATACGGGGAGTTGCTCACAATTGGTTCACCTCTTACTTTAGCAACAGGCAGCAAAAGGTCATTATTCACAGTGTTCATAACGGCTGTCATGTGGGGTGTTTGAGTGGGGTACTGTCAAGAGGAAGGGGGGGGGGGGTGCCCCAGGAATCAGTGTTGGAGCCACTCCTGTTCCTTATTTATATAAATGATATGCCCTCTAGTATTACGGGTAACTCTAAAATATTTCTGTTTGCTGATGACACTAACTTGGTGTAAAGCATGTTGTGTGCAACAATGGTTCGGTTTCAAATAGTGCAATACATGACCTAAGTTCGTGGCTTGTAGAAAATAAACGAACGCTAAATCACAGTAAGACTCAGCTTTTACAGTTTCTAACACACAGTCCAACAAAACCCGACGTTTTAATCACAGAAGGGGCATATGATTGGTGAAACCGAACAGTTTAAATTTCTAGATGTTCAGGTAGATAGTAAACTGTCGTGGAAAGCCCACGTTCAGGATCTTGTTCAAAGACTTAATACTGCCATTTTTACTATTCGAACAATATCAGAAGTGAGTGATCGTTCGACACGAAAATTTGTCTACTTTAGTAATTTTCATTCGCTTATGTCGTATGGTATTATATTTTGGGGTAACTCGACCCATTCTAAAATATTTTTGGCTCAGAAACGGGCGGTTCGGGCAAAAAGTGGTGTAAGTTCACGAACCTCTTGTCAACCCCTGTTCACGAGTCTAGGTATTTTGACATTGGCAGAAATCAAAACTGCATTTGAATCGGACTTCCTTAACAAATGTGCAAAAAGGTGTGCAGCATACTGCTGAATCCATGTTCAATAAGCTACCACTCGAATTCAGAAATCTTAGCAGTAATCCACGCGCTTTCAAATCGAAACTGAAGAGTTCCTCATGGATACTCCTTCTATTCTGTCGAGGAGTTTCTTGAAAAATTAGGCTGATTCTTATTGTATTATTGATTGCGTTTACTTCAATTTATGTACTGACTTTTTTCGGGTTCATAAACATTTATTTTTATCCGTTATTACTTTTATGTTGTAATTTCACGTACTGACACGTTCCATGACCTTGGAGATTTGCTCCTCAATTTGGTCCTACGGAACTTGACGTGTAATTAAATAAAATAAATAAATAGAAGAAGAAGAAGAGGACGATGCGATGACAGCAACTGTGTGCCACCACATGAGACATCCTTCCGGGTTCTCTGGTGACGATGGCCAAGATGCAAACAAGTGGCTGAAGGTATATGAGCGTATAGCCAAATTTAACAAATGGGATGACACCGTGTGTTTGGCTAACGTATTTTTCTACTTGGAGGGCACTGCCAAGCAATGGTATGAGAACAACGAGGAGAAGTTCACAAACGGGGAAGTATTCCAGGCGGAACTGCGCAAGTATTTCGGCGACACACAACGACAGAAGTGCAAGGTTGAAGATAAATTAAAGTGCAGGCACAGCGTCCAGGAGAAACGACACCATCCTACATTCAAGACGCCTTGGAGCTGTGTAAAATAGTGGATCCTAGAATGGAGGAGGAAGATAAGGTTGCACATCTCACGAAGGGCGTTGCCGAGGACATGTATAGAGCCCTACTCCTGAAGGACGTTTCGACAGCAGACGACTTCATAAAATGGTGCCAGTATATCGAGGCAATGCAACAAAAAAGAATTACACGCAAGAAGTTTGAAGGGCTTCCAAACGTCGTATCGAAGTCTTTGATGGGGGAAGCAACTGATTTCATTCTTTGTCAGATAGTGGGAGAGGAAATTAAGAAGTCACTTGGATTGCACGGCGAGCAAAAAACCGAGACGCTGCAAGAGGTCATAAGGGAGGAAGCGGAACAGACATTGAAACCAATCTCTCGTCCTTCATTTCCCTTTAAAACGGTGAAAAAGTTGAGACCGAGGCGAAGTTACATTTCTACAATGTCGCATGAGGAACCTGTTTGGGCACCAAACAGGACTGACGTCTGGAGGACCCAGGATAACCAACAAGTATGTTTCCACTGTGGACGACCGGGACATGTGGTCCGCTATTGTCGAGAAAGGCGGCGGATATTTGATGACGCCCGCACCAGAAGACAGTAGGCAGATCTTAGCCGACGCAAACTCCTGGACGACGAAGATGAACAAGAAGACGTGGGTGCAGGACGACGTAGGTCACCATCGCCGCAAGCTAGCCGCTGGAGAGGACGCTCCCCAACACGCCGATCAAGCAGCCGATCGCCTAGCCGCCGCAACCTGGAAAACTGAAGGGTGCGACCTTCCTTGGAGGTGAGGCCGCCAAAGAGAAAAATCCTCCGCCGTCCATCACTACAAAAATGATAGGAAACTACGTCGATATCCTCATGGATGGCCGACCAGCCCAAGCTCTTGTGGACTCTGGTGCACCACATTCAGTCATTTCGGAGAAGTACCGTCGCCAGTTGCAGAACATCGTATTCGTCGACACCAAAACATCTATTCTGAAGGTGGCTAATGGGAAATATGTAAAACCTACAGGAAGATGTACCATTCGTGTGGCTATAAATGACCATACACAGCCCTTAGAATTCATCGTCTTACAATAGTGTAGTCATGTCATTCTCGGACGGGACTTTTTGAAAGCTTCTCAGGCAATTATAGATTGTGGTCGCTCGAAGATTATGCTAGACGAGATGAGATATTGTGGAAAGGAAGATGCGCATCCGAGTGTGTGGAGACTGTGTGTGTTGGATGAAGCGATCATTCCTGCAGTCAGCGCTAGAAAGGTAACTGCCACGCTATGCATCAACCCGTGGATCTCGTAGTGGAATGTAAGAGAAGCATACCACTGAAGAATAATTTGGTCATCCATGCCTCAGTCGTCTCGTTTAAGAACGGATTTGGTGAACTGTGGATAGTTAACTGTCGCCGAGAACCACAGATCCTTCCAAGACGCATGTGCTTAGTACTGAGCCGTTAATTGAAAAACAGCTGAGCTTCATAGACCTCTGTGGGTGCAATTAGCGCTACCACTACAACATCTTCTAGCTTGACTATTACCAGATCTCACTAAGGAACAACAGAAGAAGCTACTTGCCATTCTTCAAGAGTTTTCTGAATGCTTCAATCCACACGTGAAGAGCAAATTAGACAAATCGACGGTGAAGCACCGGATTAGCATTGGAGACCATCAACCAATAAGCCAGAGAGCATATTGTGTGCCAGCAACGGAACGTGAAATAGTTCGTGACGAGGTAGAGAAAATGATGAAGAATGACATCATTCAGCCTTCGCAGAGCCCACGGTCGTCACCAGTGGTCCTCGTCAGGAAGAAGGATGGCAGTTGGCGCTTTTGTGTTGATTACAGGAAGCTTAATAAGATAACTAAAAAGAACGTTTACCCTCTTCCACGATTTGGTTTGTGTAATGCACCAGCAACTGTTGAAAGGATGATGGATAATTTTCTAAGGCACCTGAAGTCCACGATATTTTGTTATTTAGATGACAATATAGTGTTCTCAGAGACGTTTGATGAAGTTATAAAAAGAATGAGGGCCGTTCTTAAGTATCTCCAACAAGGCGGACTGAAACATAATCCAAGAAAGTGTCTCTTTGGAGCAAAATAAATCAAAATACTTGGACACCTTGTGTCAAACAAAGGTGTGCCGCCAGACCCAGAAAAGGTGAGATCTATAATGGAATTTCTTATGCCTAAAAGTATTAGAGATGTGAGAAGCTTCCTCGGATTATGTTCTTATTATGGTCGGAATGTTCTGTACTTGTACATATCTACATCTACATCTACATCCATACTCCGCAAGCCACCTGACGGTGTGTGGCGGAGGGTACCTTGAGTACCTCTATCGGTTCTCCCTTCTATTCCAGTCTCGCATTGTTCGTGGAAAGAAGGATTGTCGGTATGCTTCTGTGTGGGCTCTAATCTCTCTGATTTTATCCTCATGGTCTCTTCGCGAGATATACGTAGGAGGGAGCAATATACTGCTTGACTCTTCGGTGAAGGTATGTTCTCGAAACTTTGACAAAAGCCCGTACCGAGCTACAGAGCGTCTCTCTTGCAGAGTCTTCCACTGGAGTTTACCTATCATCTCCGTAACGCTTTCGCGATTACTAAATGATTCTGTAACGAAGCGCGCTGCTCTCCGTTGGATCTTCTTTATATCTTCTATCAACCCTATCTGGTACGGATCCCACACTGCTGAGCAGTATTCAAGCAGTGGGCGAACAAGCGTACTGTAACCTACTTCCTTTGTTTTCGGATTGCATTTCCTTAGGATTCTTCCAATGAATCTCAGTCTGGCATCTGCTTTACCGACGATCAACAATATATGATCATTCCATTTTAAATCACTCCTAATGCGTACTCCCAGATAATTTATGGTATTAACTGCTTCCAGTTGCTGACCTGCTATTTTGTAGCTAAATGATAAAGGATCTATCTTTCTGTGTATTCGCAGCACATTACACTTGTCTACATTGAGATTCAATTGCCATTCCCTGCACCATGCGTCAATTCGCTGCAGATCCTCCTGCATTTCAGTACAATTTTCAATTGTTACAACCTCTCGATACACCAAAGCATCATCCGCAAAAAGCCCCAGTGAACTTCCGATGTCATCCATTTATGTATATTGTGAATAGCAACGGTCCTATGACACTCCCCTGCGGCACACCTGAAATCACTCTTACTTCGGAAGACTTCTCTCCACTGAGAATGACATGCGGCGTCCTGTTATCTAGGAACTCCTCAATCCAATCACACAATTGGTCTGATAGTCCATATGCTCTTACTTTGTTCATTAAACGACTGTGGGGAACTGTATCGAACGCCTTGCGGAAGTCAAGAAACACGGCATCTACCTGTGAACCCGTGTCTATGGCCCTCTGAGTCTCGTGGACGAATAGCGCGAGCTGGGTTTCACATGACCGTCTTTTTCGAAACCCATGCTGATTCCTACAGAGTAGATTTCTAGTCTCCAGAAAAGTCATTATACTTGAACACAATACGTGTTCCAAAATTCTACAACTGATCGGTTAGAGATATAGGTCTATAGTTCTGCAGATCTGTTCGACGTCCCTTCTTGAAAATGGGGATGACCTGAGCCCTTTTCCAATCCTTTGGAACGCTACGCTCCTCTAGAGACCTACGGTACACCGTTGCAAGAAGGGGGGCAAGTTCCTTCGCGTACTCTGTGTAAAATTGAACTGGTATCCCATCAGGTCCAGAGGCCTTTCCTCTTTTGAGCGATTTTAATTGTTTCTCTATCCCTCTGTCGTCTATTTCGATATCTACCATTTCGTCATCTGTGCGACAATCTAGAGAAGGAATTACAGTGCAATCTTCCTCTGTGAAACAACTTTGGAAAAAGACATTTAGTATTTCGGCCTTTAGCCTGTCATCCTCTGTTTCAGCACCATTTTGGTCACAGAGTGTCTGGACATTTTGTTTTGATCCACCTACCGCTTTGACATAAGACCAAAATTTCTTAGGATTTTCTGCCAAGTCAGTACATAGAACTTTACTTTCGAATTCATTGAACGCCTCTCGCATAGGCCTCCTCACACTACATTTCGCTTCGCGTAATTTTTGTTTGTCTGCAAGGCTTTGGCTATGTTTATGTTTGCTGTGACGTTCCCTTTGCTTCCGCAGCAGTTTTCTAACTCGGTTGTTGTACCACGGTGGCTCTTTTCAATCTCCTACGATCTTGCTTGGCACATACTCATATAACGCATTATGTACGACGGTTTTGAACTTTGTCCACTGATCCTCAACAGTATCTGTACTTGAGGCAAAACTTTTGTGTTGAGCCAACAGGTACTCTGAAATCTGCTTTTTGTCACATTAGATAAACAGAAAAATCTTCCTGCCCTTTTTAATATTCCTATTTACGGCTGAAATCATCGGTGCCGTAACCGCTTTATGATCGCTGATTCCCTGTTCTGCGTTAACTGTTTCAAATAGTTCGGGCCTGTTTGTCACCAGAAGGTCTAATATGTTATCGCCACGAGTCGGTTCTCTGTTTAACTGCTCAAGGTAGTTTTCAGATAAAGCACTTAAAAAAATTTCACTGGATTCTTTGTCCCTGCCACCCGTTATGAACGTTTGAGTCTCCCAGTCTATATCCGGCAAATTAAAATCTCCACCCAGAACTATAACATGGTGGCGAAATCTACTCGAAATATTTTCCAAATTATCCTTCAGGTGCTCAGCCACAACAGCTGCTGAGCCAGGGGGCCTATAGAGACATCCAATTACCACGTCTGAGCCGTCTTTAACCGTGACCTTCACCCAAATCATTTCACATTTCGGATCTCCGTCAATTTCCTTCGATACTATTGCACTTCTTATCGCTATAAACACGCCTCCCCCTTCACTGTCCAGCCTGTCTCTGCGGTATACATTCCAATCTGAGTTTAGTTTATGCTGTATGTGTCCCGGCAGGAGGCAGTTCGCTCCGCGCTCTCGTAGGTGCAAGTGCTGAATAAACCTTCGTTGGCCGGCCGATGTGGCCGAGCGGTTCTAGGCGCTACAGTCTGGAACCGCGCGATCGCTACGGTCGCAGGTTCGAATCCTGCCTCGGGCATGGATGTGTGTGATGTCCTTAGGTTAGTTAGGTTAAAGTATTTCTAAGTCTAGGGGACTGATGACCTCAGATTTCAAGTCCCATAGTGCTTACAGCCATTTGAACCGTTTTTGAAACGTTCGTTAAGTGAAGTTAGTGTTCGTCATTCATCTAATTACATTATCTTCTGTGTGACAATATTTTTGATGCAATTATGGAGAGAGAAGCTAAAGAGATTATTTGTGATTTTTTATGGAATGTTGAGAGATTGAGATAAGCATGCAAGCGCATAGCATTGTTTTGTGTTACTAATACTGTAGTAACGAAGCTCAGATAGCAGCATTGTTGTATGGATTGCTCTGATAGGACAATGAGATTCCCCTTGTCTGAAGCTATTTCTTCAAGTCATGTTGTGTAAATACGTCTGCGAAGATTTAGTGGGCTTCAAAGCATTACTTTTGAATGTAGGGTTTCATTTAAATTTTGTCAAAAGTCGTTTCTTACGAGATAAAATTCGCACCCTTCATTCAGTTCATTACGTACATACGGACTTTGCACTGTGTGACAGAGAATTTTCACTCGTCGTTTTCGTTTGTTTATTTTATTTTGGGGCTCAAAAACAACTAGAGTCGTAAGCGCTCACATCAGAACCGTAAAACACGAAGAGGAAAAAGGAGCTAACAGCGACTGCACGTTATGGCCAATCGGCGGAAGGGAAGACAGCTAAAAACAGGAGACGTGTCCATAAAATACGCCATAGAAACAACGGAGGTCCTGAACTAAAGATTAAATGTCCTTCGCCATATTGCTACGACGGATAAAAAGTAAAACGCGGTTGACATGCTGCGCGTCGTTATCTACAGCGGCCGACTACGCAGACGGCAAACATAAATTAGAACGTAAGTGGTTAAAAAAAAGGACATTCGGTCAGGAAATGGCGAACCCTCAAAGACTGAGGACAATGAACACATACCGCTGCGGAGTCACCACTTCACAAATGGCGATAGCTGAAAAGGCAGTGGCCGACACGCAACCTAGTCTAGCTGAAATGATCATCTCGCGGCGCGAGGGCCGAGAGCAGGCCGAGCAAGCCAGTGGGAAGGGTTTAATTCCCCGGAGCCTGTTCCCTGGAAAGGAAGAGCCGTGGTGGTGCCGAAGTGACACCACCTGCTGACAGACGGCAACACGTAGCTCATCGGAAGGCATGGAGTAACGCCGGTATTACACTATCAAGTTTCTTTGTCAAAGATTTGATCAAAGATGTGATCAAATATTCCGTCAAATATATTTGACAAAGATCTTTGACGTAGCGGTAGAAGGGGTATTACACTGTCATCACATTTTTCGTCAAAGTTCAAGATGGCTGACAACAACTTGTTATTAACCGCAGCAGTTGTACGTACCCCAATTGCATTGTGTGCACATGCGGAAAAGAGGTGGAATGGAACCGTACATACGAGGTGGACAGTCTTAAAAGTCCTGGGATTACAACTTGATAATAAATTCAGTTGGGAGGAGCACATCCCAGAACTGCAGAAACGCCTTAACAAATCTGTTTGCAAATCGAGTGTTAGCAGACATAGGCAACATAAAAATGAAAAAGCTTCCATACTTTCATTCCATAATGTCATATGGTATAATATTTTGGGGTAAATCTTCAAGCCAAACAAAAGTTTTCAGAATCCAAAAGCGTGTAATACGTATTATTTGTGAAGTAAATTCACGGACGTCCTGTAGAAACCTCTTCAAAGAACTGGGTATACTAACTACTGCCTCTCAGTATATTTACTCCTTAATGAAATTTGTCGTACATAATATATCTCTTTTTCCAATAAACAACTCAGTTCATACATACAATACCAGGAACAAAAATGATCTACACAAGGACTTAAAAGCACTTACTTCAAAAAGAGGTCCGCTACTCAGGAACACACATCTTCAATAATTTGCCAGCAAACATAAAAATTTTAGTTACAAATAAAGATCCGTTTAAAAGGAGCCTGAAAGACTTACGAGTGGCCAACTCCTACTCCATTGACGAAATTTTTAATAGAAACAAATGATGTATTGTATTTATTCATACTATTGGTATTGTTATTTCAGCTTAAAAAAATCGACATGTTCCACATCCACGAGGATCTCCTCAGCACGGATCTATGGAACGAAAAACTAATCTAATGTGGGTGAAGCCGTGGGTTTTACGACGACACGATAAAAGCATTCAACAAAACTTCTTACGTGAGCTTACAGTGGAAGACGTCAAGTGGTACATCAATTACTTAAGAATGGATGAGCATACATTCCTGTATGTGCTGAGTGAAGTGTATCCTCATATCACAAAGCACAATATTCACTTAAGAACTGCTACATCTTCAGAAGACTCAAGACAGGCTCACTGTAACACTCCGATTCCTTGCTACAGGAGAGAGTTATGTTATGTTATGTTAGGTTAGGTTAGGTCAAGTCTCGTCTCCAATCTTCTTATTTTATTTTTGTATTCAGGGTGCCTCACGTTGTAAAGCGCCTCATCAGCTTCATACATCTCTATTAATTTTCTAGTTGTCGGCACACACCAATTGTATTTACCGGCAATGTTTATAAAAACACTACAGACGACAGAACGTTGCAGCTATGCTAGCGCTCCATGTGGTAACATGTCACATTGCAGTGAACAGAAGACAAGCGATTTCTTTGATCAAATCTACAGTGAGGACCTAGATTTGATCAAATATTGGACGACATTTGACAAAGTTCCTATTACACCATCAAATATCTTTGACAAAGATTTTGGAGAAAGATATTTGACAAAGAAATTTGATAGTGTAATACCGGCCTAAGCAGCGGGTCGGGGTAGGAGGACTGCAGCCTCGGCAGCGGCGCCTGCGGCCAGGAACCCAATCGTGTGAAGTTAGCACCCTTTTTTTCAGAAATGTATATTTTTTTCAGAGTTCTTGATAGATATGAAATAGTTCTAGAGTTCTTTGTACAAAATTTCAATAGTTCTGCAGAATTTAGCGAAGAAAACAACAATACTCGAAAAAATTTTCGTATCGAAAACATTCTTTGTCAATTTCCGCAAAATATAAATAAGTACGACAGTTCTGAGCACAGTTCTGAATAGAGCTCCAAGAGTTCTATCGAAAATCCCAGTAACATTTTTTTGTGCAGCTAATAGTTTACGAGATAATTGCAATTTAAGGAGAAAATCTTCTCACTTACTGTGAAGTTGGCACCCTTTTTTTCAGAAATGTTTATTTGTAGACAAACGTGTGGTTCCTGAAGAGGGGCAGCAGCCTTTTCAGTAGTTGCAAGGGCAACAGTCTGGATGATTGACTGATCTGGCCTTGTAACAGTAACCAAAACGGCCTTGCTGTGCTGGTACTGCGAACGGCTGAAAGCAAGGGGAAACTACGGCCGTAATTTTTCCCGAGGGCATGCAGCTTTACTGTATGATTAAATGATGATGGCGTCCTCTTGGGTAAAATATTCCGGAGGTAAAATAGTCCCCCATTCGGATCTCCGGGCGGGGACTACTCAGGAGGATGTCGTTATCAGGAGAAAGAAAACTGGCGTTCTACGGATCGGAGCGTGGAATGTCAGATCCCTTAATCGGGCAGGTAGGTTAGAAAATTTAAAAAGGGAAATGGATAGGTTAAAGTTAGATATAGTGGGAATTAGTGAAGTTCGGTGGCAGGAGGAACAAGACTTCTGGTCAGGTGACTACAGGGTTATAAACACAAAGTCAAATAGGGGTAATGCAGGAGTAGGTTTAATAATGAATAGGAAAATAGGAATGCGGGTAAGCTACTACAAACAGCATAGTGAACGCATTATTGTGGCCAAGATAGATACGAAACCCACACCTACTACAGTAGTGCAAGTTTATATGCCAACTAGCTCTGCAGATGACGAAGAAATTGAAGAAATGTATGATGAAATAAAAGAAATTATTCAGATAGTGAAGGGAGACGAAAATTTAATAGTCATGGGTGACTGGAATTCGAGTGTAGGAAAAGGGAGAGAAGGAAACGTAGTAGGTGAATATGGATTGGGGCTAAGAAATGAAAGAGGAAGCCGCCTGGTAGAATTTTGCACAGAGCACAACTTATCATAGCTAACACTTGGTTTAAGAATCATGATAGAAGGTTGTATACATGGAAGAACCCTGGAGATACTAACAGGTATCAGATAGATTATGTAATGGTAAGACAGAGATTTAGGAACCAGGTTTTAAATTGTAAGACATTTCCAGGGGCAGATGTGGACTCTGACCACAATTTATTGGTTATGACCTGTAGATTAAAACTGAACAAACTGCAAAAAGGTGGGAATTTAAGGAGATGGGACCTGGATAAACTGAAAGAACCAGAGGTTGTAGAGAGTTTCAGAGAGAGCATAAGGGAACAATTGACAGGAATGGGGGAAAGAAATACAGTAGAAGAAGAATGGGTAGCTTTGAGGGATGAAGTAGTGAAGGCAGCAGAGGATCAAGTAGGTAAAAAGAAGAGGGCTAGTAGAAATCCTTGGGTAACAGAAGAAATATTGAATTTAGTTGATGAAAGGAGAAAATATAAAAATGCAGTAAGTGAAGCAGGCAAAAAGGAATACAAACGTCTCAAAAATGAGATCGACAGGAAGTGCAAAATGGCTAAGCAGGCATGGCTAGAGGACAAATGTAAGGATGTGGAGGCTTATATCACTAGGGGTAAGATAGATACTGCCTACAGGAAAATTAAAGAGACCTTTGGAGATAAGAGAACCACTTGTATGAACATCAAGAGCTCAGATGGAAACCCAGTTCTAAGCAAAGAAGGGAAAGCAGAAAGGTGGAAGGAGTATATAGAGGGTCTATACAAGGGAGATGCACTTGAGGACAATATTATGGAAATGGAAGAGGATGTAGATGAAGATGAAATGGGAGATACAATACTGCGTGAAGAGTTTGACAGAGCACTGAAAGACCTGAGTCGAAACAAGGCCCCCGGAGTAGACAACATTCCATTGGAACTACTGACGGCCTTGGGAGAGCCAGTCCTGACAAAACTCTACCATCTGGTGAGCAAGATGTATGAAACAGGCGAAATACCCTCAGACTTCAAGAAGAATATAATAATTCCAATCCCAAAGAAAGCAGGTGTGGACAGATGTGAAAATTACCGAACAATCAGTTTAATAAGCCACAGCTGCAAAATACTAACACGAATTCTTTACAGACGAATGGAAAAACTAGTAGAAGCCGAACTCGGGGAAGATCAGTTTGGATTCCGTAGAAATGTTGGAACACGTGAGGCAATACTGACCTTACGACTTATCTTAGAAGAAAGATTAAGGAAAGGCAAACCTACGTTCCTAGCATTTGTAGACTTAGAGAAAGCTTTTGACAATGTTGACTGGAATACTCTCTTTCAAATTCTAAAGGTGGCAGGGGTAAAATACAGGGAGCGAAAGGCTATTTACAATTTGTATAGAAACCAGATGGCAGTTATAAGAGTCGAGGGGCATGAAAGAGAAGCAGTGGTTGGAAAGGGAGTAAGACAGGGTTGTAGCCTCTCCCCGATGTTATTCAATCTGTATATTGAGCAAGCAGTAAAGGAAACAAAAGAAAAATTCGGAGTAGGTATTAAAATCCATGGTGAAGAAATAAAAACGTTGAGGTTCGCCGATGACATTGTAATTCTGTCAGAGACAGCAAAGGACTTGGAAGAGCAGTTGAACGGAATGGATAGTGTCTTGAAGGGAGGATATAAGATGAACATCAACAAAAGCAAAACGAGGTTAATGGAATGTAGTCGAATTAAGTCGGGTGATGTTGAGGGTATTAGATTAGGAAATGAGACACTTAAAGTAGTAAAGGAGTTTTGCTATTTGGGGAGCAAAATAACTGATGATGGTCGAAGTAGAGAGGATATAAAATGTAGACTGGCAATGGCAAGGAAAGCGTTTCTGAAGAAGAGAAATTTGTTAACATCGAGTATAGATTTAAGTGTCAGGAAGTCATTTCTGAAAGTATTTGTATGGAGTGTAGCCATGTATGGAAGTGAAACATGGACAATAAATAGTTTTGACAAGAAGAGAATAGAAGCTTTCGAAATGTGGTGCTACAGAAGATTGCTGAAGATTAGATGGGTAGATCACATAACTAATGAGGAGGTATTGAATAGAATTGGGGAGAAGAGAAGTTTGTGGCACAACTTGATCAGAAGAAGGGATCGGTTGGTAGGACATGTTCTGAGGCATCAAGGGATCACCAATTTAGTATTGGAGGGCAGCGTGGAGGGTAAAAATCGTAGGGGGAGACCAAGAGATGAATACACTAAGCAGATTCAGAAAGATGTAGGTTGCAGTAGGTACTGGGAGATGAAGAAGCTTGCACAGGATAGAGTAGCATGGAGAGCTGCATCAAACCAGTCTCAGGACTGAAGACCACAACAACAACAACATATTTTTTTCAGAGTTCTTGACAGATATGCCATAGTTCTAGAGTTCTTTGTACAAAATTTCAATAGTTCTGCAGAATTTAGCGAAGAAAACAACAATATTCGAAAACATTTTCGTATCGAAAACATTCATTGTCAATTTTCGCAAAAATTAAACTCGTACAACAGTTCTGAGGACAGTTCTGAACAGAACCCCAAGAGCTCTATCGAAAATCCCAATAAAATTTTTCTATGGCTATAATAGTTTATGAGATAAATTGATTT
Organism: Schistocerca cancellata; assembly: GCF_023864275.1. NCBI lineage: Eukaryota > Metazoa > Arthropoda > Insecta > Orthoptera > Acrididae > Schistocerca > Schistocerca cancellata. The sequence continues at coordinate 211,572,258 of NC_064635.1, forward strand.
AATGTGGGACACACTTTCTCTACAGAAAATATAAATATATTCGTACAACAGTTCTGATGACAGTTCTGGACACCACGTGAAGAGTTCTATCGAAAATACTGGTAGTATTTTTTGTGCAGGTAATAGTTTAAGAGGAAAATGCAACATAATGAAGAATTCTATAAGAGCTCCCACTGTGAAGCTGGCACCCTTTTTTACAGAAATATATATTTTTTCAGAGTTCTTGATAGATAAGCCATAGTTCTAGAGTTCTTTGTACAAAATTTCAATAGTTCTGCAGAATTTAGCGAATAAAACAATAGCACTCGTAAAAATTGTGGTATCGAAACGATTTTTTGTCGATTTTTGCAAAAAGTAAATTCGTACAACAGTTCTGAGGACAGTTCTCAACAGAGCCCCAATAGTTCTATCGAAAATACACATAACATTTTTTTGCGCAGCTAATAGTTTGCGAGATAATTGCAATTTAAGAAGAAAGTCTTTTCACTTACTGTGAAGTTGGCACCCTTTTTTTCAGAAATGTATATTTTTTTTCAGAGTTCTTGATAAATATGCCATAGTTCTAGAGTTCTTTGTACAAAATTTCAATAGTTCTGCAGAATTTAATGAAGAAAACAACAATACTCGAAAAAATTTTCGTATAGAAACATTCTTTGTTAATTTTCGCGAAAAGTAAATTCGTACAACAGTTCTGAGGACAGTTCTGAACAGAACCCCAATAGTTCTACCGAATATCCTAATACCAGTTTTTAGTGCAGCTAATAGGTGACGAGATAATTGCAATTTAAGGAGGAAACCTCTTCGCTTACTGTGAATTTGGCACCCTATTTTTCAGAAATGTTCATTTTTTTCAGAGTTCTTGATAGAAATGCCATAGTTCTAGAGTTCTTTGTACAAAATTTGAATAGTCCTGCAGAATTTTGCGAAGAAAACAACAAAATTCGAAATAATTTTCGTATCGAAAACATTCTTTGTCAATTTTCGAAAAAAATAAATTGGTACAACATTTCTGAACAGTACACCAAGAGCTCTATCGAATATCCTAATAACATCTCATTGCGGCGATGATAGTTTATACAGTAACTGCTTTGTTGGTAGACCTACTGTATCCACAGAAAAAAATTAATTCGTGCAACAGTTTTGATGAACAGTTCTGGATAACACCCCAAGACTTCTATCGATAATCATAATAACATTTTTTGTGGTTATAATAGTTTGTAACATAATTGATTTATTGTGGGGCTCACTTACTGTAAAAAAAATTATGTCTATTCGTATGTTCTGATGACAGCTCTGGATAGCAATGTAAGAGTTCTATCGAAAATACTGGTAACATATTCTGTGCAGGTAATTGTTTACGTAGTAACTGCATTTAATAAGGAATGCTTATGAGCATTTCCCGTGAAGTTGGCACCCCTTTTACGAGAGATATACATTTTTTTCATAGTTCTTTATATGTATGCAATAGTTCTAGATTTCCCTGCTCAAAACACGAATAGTTCTGCAGAATTTCGGGTAGAAAACAATAACTGGGCAAAATTTTGGTATAGTAAAAAATTATTTGTCAGTTTGGAAAAAATAAATTTGTATAACAGTTCTATTGGCAGTTCTCGATAGCACCCGAAGAGTTGTATTGAAACTGATAAAAACAATTTTGTGGCGATAATAGTTTATACGATAATTGTTTTAATCTGATACTCACTTTCTCTACGAAAACAAAATTCGTAGAATAGTTCTGATGACAGTTCTAAATAGCACCTACATCGTTGTACCAAAAACTATAATAACATTTTTCGTGACGATAACATTATATGAGACAATTAATGTGGGACTCACTTTTGTCATGTAAAAGTAATAAATTCGTAAAAAAGGTCTGATGGCACTTCTTAATAGGACCCTAAGAGTTCTACCGAAAACTGTAATAACATTTTTTGTGGGGCTAACAATTAATAAGATAATATCATTTACGAGAGATCCACTTGGTCTACATTATAATAATTTGGCACAACCCTTTTGCTAACAGTTCTGGATAGCACCGAAAGAGTTCTTTTAAAAACCCTCATAACATTTTTATGGTGCCAATAGATTATGAAATAGATTGTGTGTTCACTCCGCAGTGGGTGTGCGCCGATGTGAAACTTACTGGCAGATAAAAACTGTGTGCCGGGACGGGTCTCTAACCCCAGGCTGTGACGAAGAAATATTGTCACAATATCCTTTCTTCCAGGAGTGCTACTTCTGCAATTTTCGTAGGACAACTTCTGCGAAATTGGGAACGCAGGAGATGAGGTACTGCTAGAAGTACAGCTACGAGAACGGATCGTAAATTCTCACTTTTATTTTGGAATTATGTGAGACATAAACAATGTTACAATGTGCAGTGCGGTACACAAGAAGCTCTTTTATCCGGACTACGTGGGACCGGAAGTAATCCGGATAACCGAAAATCCGGATATATATTCTACTAAATACAAAAAGTCTAAATGTTCAGCACTATACAAATGCCGGTACACCTTCTTAAGACTGATTGTAGTAACTGTAGGTGGAGGCGTGGGATGTGCATGCTTAGATGATTCAAAGAGAGAAGGCTCGTCAGTGCAAAACAGATGGCTGAGATGGCAGATACATTCACACACACCAGTAACCAGGTGGTGTCACACCTGTCGAGAAGCGCACCAGAGGTACAATGAGCTCTGGTGGAGTGCGGTTGGCGTGGTTACTATGCAACTTACTTGATGGACACCAATACACCGCTATATTAATGTACAGTATTTGAGAAACAATGTCATTCAAACACTCTGAACTCCTTTATCACTCAGTACTAGACTAAATTAGTGGCCTAGTGATAAGCAGCCTATGTACCTCACCTACTACATATCTTCGTTTTATAAGAAAAAAAGAGAAAAATACCAAGGCACACGAAATATGAATCAGGATAAACCGGAAATCCGGATTAGTGAGGACCAAATAAACGAGGTTCTTGTTTACAAATTTCGAACTCCTTAGTAACGTTAATACTTTCTTCCCTCAACATAATAACGCCTCTATCAGTCATGTACTGAATTACGATTTGAACATACTACTTAGTTCGTTTGTACAATATATTCATTTAAATATACTTACATTTCTATACATTGAAAAGACTTTTGAGTCTCACTGTAGTGTAACTCATCAAACTTCCACACTTCCTTTCTAACTAGAACAAATGTTTGCATCAATATTAACGATAGCAATTTCAAATTTATTCGTTACACTCAGCATATGTTTTTATGTATCCTAGCGTCTGGTGATGGTGCCACCTAACTTTCATCCATGAGGGTCCTGGGTATATTTCTAGCTGTTAGTGGGTCCTGGATGTCATGAGAGCTCAAAACAATTACAGTTTTACGTAATAAAATTCTTCTGGTTTTTCCTGATTCTAAAAATATACACTCGTCATGCTGATGCTTAAATGTCATTTTGTTTAATTTGGGCGCCGCAGTTTCCGTAGAACCTCGTTTATGTAATATCTTTGACGAACCTGTCGACTGTCGTGTGTGCAGGAAAAATGTTTACATGGCATAAAACAAAATCAGAATGCGTTTCAACAGTAGCAATTTGTTTTAATGGTGGAGTAAAAATGGTTCAAATGGCTCTGAGTGCTATGGGACTTACCTTCTGAGGTAATCAGTCCCCTAGAACTTAGAACTACGTAAACCTAACTAACCTAAGGACGTAACACTCATTCATGCCAGAGGCAGGATTCGAACCTGCGACCGAAGCGGTCGTGCGGTTCCAGACTGTAGCGCCTAGAACGGCTGGGCCACTCTGGCCGGCCTAACTCTGTCCCATTGCCATCTTCGTGTTGGGTCTCACTTCGTAAGGTATTGTTCAGTGTGTTCTCAGAATTCTCGAGTATATGATTGCTTTTGGGGTTTGTTATCTTCAGCTTCTTATTTTTTCCTCTCCTGTTTTCTTCTTCATGGTAAGGCAATGATGCTTCAGTTGGTTTGTGCTTCACAGTTTGCTTTGAATCTTCTTTTTCCATCATAAGTAGCGATAACAGTTTTGTTTCCTCATGCAGCCACTTCAAATGTTGAAAAATGAATTTGTCTACTCGTAAAGGCAGATTGTCAAAGCCTATTGTCTATAATTATGAAAATTGTCCTTCCATCGCTGCTGATGAACGAATAGATAAAGGAAAACGGGAAGAAGGATACATCAAAGCTGTCCACAGTCATATATAGTTCATCAACTCTTTCAGCATCTCTGCAGCATTAGGAATGTTGTACTGATTCACATCAAAGAGATTGTCATCATTAGTCTGATTCGTGATGACTTCAGCTTCATTGTAGATACGTTTTGCCTTATCAACCCACGAGTTTGCAGTAGATTCCTTAGAGTTCAAAATTGATTCCAAAAGACAGTCATCATTGTTTTCAACATCATCAGTTTTCTTGTCATCATCTTTCTTTTCGTCAATATATGAATGACGTGGACCACCTCATAGTGATATCAAGATGGCGCTGATGTTCCATTGATGAATATTCTTGACCGCACTCATCAATACCAAGACGTTCACTCAACGCAACAACCAAAAGTGAGCGCAAAGCACTTTCAATATCACGAAAATCTATCATCATGCAAATATCGGCCAAAACTCGAAGATAAAGTTGTTTGACTTGTGATTTACTTCTTGAGAAGCATTTCCACCTCGAAATCATGACCATAAAATGGTTTAAATCTATTCTCAAACAACATGAGTGTAGAATTACTCTTTCATGCAAAACAATATGACTATAACACCTATTCAAACAATCTGTTAAGTCCGAGCAATTGGCTATTGTTCTAGAAATGGCAACCAACAAAGCCTTACCAAAACCAGTTACCATGATTTTTGGTATGGGAGCTCCAGGTCTGACGATTTCCATAAAGAAAAATGACAAGAATTATGCGTCATGCCTAGAGGATATCATCTGATAAGTTGGGCAACTGATTGATGATCGATTGACGATATTTGGATCTTTACTAGTGACGTTTACTTCGCGGATGCACATGTACTGGTACAGGCATATGTACTTTGACTTAATTTACACACAGTCAGCCCTGTTTAACAGATCCCCAAATCGTAAAATAACTCGAAATGCAACGCCACCTTTAGCATCTATTGAATCGTATACACTGCTATTGATTTGATGACAATACTTGTGCAACTGACTTTGATTTTTCAGCCAATATATACAGAAGAATGGGTCCAATCCGACTGCGTGAATTTCGTCCCGATAGGTTGTATGCTTTGCCATTTACAGGTTTTCAAAAGGCTTACTCGTTGTTATACCAAATCGTTTGTCTCTTTCGTGTTCTTTAGCCTTTCTCAAGACATCAGCATTTAGTAAATTTGGAGGAACCATGTCTCCGAAAGATATATTTTTCGCTTCATCATTTCGCCAAAGAGTTGCAGGCATCCTGTAATCAACCAGTTTAGCAGCTACCTGTTGTCTTCTCGTGCCACGAAGTTGTCTTCTTTTCAGGTGATTACTATCATCTGAAAAGTTTGAAAGTCTGCAGTTCAGAATAATATCGTTGTCCTTTTTTCGCTTCTTCAGAGTAATCCCTTCGAAAGTGGCTCCGCATTCTGTACATCTTCCTTTGATCTTCAAGAAGTACTTTGAACTTTCACACACTTTCGCATATTTGAAAGAAAAGGCACATGGAATTTTGTGATGTTCATAAATTTTATCAGCCATCAAAACTCGGTCCATTTCCCTATTTCCAGTCTTGAAGGCTTTCAAAGTTTCCTCTTTGTTGGTTTTATGGAAGACAATTTTTCTGCTGACATTAGTAAGTCAAATTGCTTTCTCATGTCCTTGTTGCACGAAGAACCAAAAACATTCCACGACTCATCTTTGCTGTAGTCGTCTTTTTCTTCAACGAAACATTTCAGCCTGAAGGTGTTTCTAACAAAAGTAAGCAGGCCATGGCGATCTTCTTTAATTGTTGTGTAAATATGTTTTGAAGACATTTTCGAGCCGATGTCGGCCATGGCATCGGACAGTTTTTGGAAGACCGGATGAGACGGAGTGAATTGAATGTCTCTATCATCGATTACTTTAAATTCCTCCATGCTGAGAAGACGTTTCAATTCTGGTAAATTGTACATTTTTATGGGTATTACGGTTCATAAATATCACTTACACAACAGCACCGACTGCACAACAGGCACCGACTGCACAAGAGCTCTGACTGAACGAGCATAATGATAATTCTCATGAGAGTGAGTAGTATTGTTACGTATAGTCATTAGGGGCAGATCAAAGAGTGAAATGCAGCGCTGGCGGGCGCCTTCACACGACGCGGCGCGCGCGCCACCCAAAAAGTGCAGCTGTTGTTGTCATTACCTTTGATGCTACCGCGAGAAACTTTCATGCTACCTCTATTGTAACTGCTACGCTGACGTCATTTGTCGATTGTTTAAAAGACGCAGTTCACGTGTTCATTGTTGCTGTGCTTTGTTTATGATTTTTTGGTGTGCTTTGTTTATGATTTTTTGGTCTTGAGAGGTCTCAAGGACGTATCATAGTTTTTATTATCCTTCCATCGGGCGCAGCTATTCAGATTGATACATGTCGAAATTTTCTGTAAATTACTTTTCAACAATTTGCAGTATTGGCGCCTTCTCGTTAATAGCATCCATTTTCCGTATGCCTTTCATTGTTGTGTGATTCTGTAAATTACTTGTCAACAATTGGCAGCACTGGCGCCTTCACGTTTTAGCTTCCTTTCTGTGTATGCCTTTCATTGTTGTTTGATTCAGTATCGACGCTAATGCTCTCTTGATGAGATATGAGCCGATTCCTCGTTTTTATCCACTGTGCCCTTTCGTATTTCATTTCAGCAATTAATTTATTTGTTTATCAACGTAGTAAGTAGTACAAAGCTAATCCATAATGTTAAAGGCACTTAAATTCTGTTTGAACTGTTTAATCGTCAGTGTCCGCTGTTTGAACGTCAGATATCAGATTAATACACTGCGCCTGGTTGCATTATGTTATAGGAATTTTATTATTTTAAGTGGGATGTACCAGATCATGTTGAAGAAATCCAAAGCATATTGTTCGAAGAGGATAATATTATTAAAATTTACCTGGATAATAGGCGCAGCCAAAGCAGCCTTTGTGATGCTGTAATTGCCTCACAGATGACGACATTTGTCTATTGTAGTTTTGTATTCCATTCAGCATTTTGAGACTGTCAAAGCTTCATTTCAGCGTGAGAGAGCGGTAAAATCAATAGATGTTATTGAATTGAAAGCCTTCATCAGTCTCTTGTTTTTAATTGTTGTTAACAAAAGTAACAGATAAAGCCTGGAAGATCTCTGTGGAATTGATGTGGATGGAACTGAAAAATTTCACCTCGCAAATAAACTTAAAACGTTTCAAATTTATTGTGGAGTACCTTAGATTTTACAGTCGCGCTATTCGTGATGAAAGGAGACAAGTAGACAAGCTAACAGCAATTCGGGAAATATTGACTGTGTTTGCACGCAACAACCATAAATCTTCTACCCTCGGAGAAAATATTACAGTAGACAAGAAGCTGGAAGGATTCTGAGGAAGGTGCAGTTTTCACGAATATGTACCTATCAAAACAAACAAATATGGATTTAAAATCTATGATTTTGTGGATTCTTGAGTATTTTACCTGTATAATTTGGAAATATACACTGTGTTGCAACCAGAAGGATTTACCAACTGAGCAACAAACATTTTGATGTTGTTCTGTGATTGTGTAACATATATATCAGTCAGGTCGAAATGCGAAAGCGGACAACTGGTATACTAGTATTGGAATGGTAATAGAGCTATGAAGGGATAATTTTTCTTTTGTTGGCATGATGAAGAAAAACAAGCGTGAGATTTCTCTAGAGTTTGCTATCAGTAAAAGAAGGGCTGCCCACAGTTCCCTTTTTGGGTTCCACAAGACTGAACTCTAGTTTCCTTCGTACCTAAAAAGGGGAAGTGTGTGATCCTGACATCACTTTTGCATGAAGTTAATTCGATAAATGCTGACACTGTAGATAAACGGAAGCCATCCATCGTAAATTTTACAATAGCGTTAAGTGTGGTATTTTCACAGCGGATAAGCTGAATGCTTTGTACAACGCTGCAAGAAATGTGCACCGTTGGTCACTGGTTATATTTTTGTAATGATCAATACGGTTGGAATCTATGCACAAGTGTTTTATTGTGGCAACAGTAAGAATTGTACCAGAAGGAAAGGGCTCCTGAATCAGCTATGTTACACATTGTTGTTTTCTTCGCTAAATTCTGCAGAACTATTGAAATTTTGTACAAAGAACACTAGAACTATGGCATATCTGTCAAGAACTCTGAAAAAAATATACATTTCTGAAAAAAAGGGTGCCAACTTCACAGTAAGTGAAAAGACTTTCTCCTCAAATTGCAATTATCTCGCAAACTATTAGCTGCACAAAAAAATGTTATGTGTATTTTCGATAGAACTATTGGGGCTCTGTTGAGAACTGTCCTCAGAACTGTTGTACGAATTTACTTTTTGCAAAAATCGACAAAAAATCGTTTCGATACCACAATTTTTACAAGTGCTATTGTTTTATTCGCTAAATTCTGCAGAACTATTGAAATTTTGTACAAAGAACTCTAGAACTATGGCTTATCTATCAAGAACTCTGAAAAAATATATATTTCTGTAAAAAAGGGTGCCAGCTTCACAGTGGGAGCTCTTATAGAATTCTTCATTATGTTGCATTTTCCTCTTAAACTATTACCTGCACAAAAAAATACTACCAGTATTTTCGATAGAACTCTTCACGTGGTGTCCAGAACTGTCATCAGAACTGTTGTACGAATATATTTATATTTTCTGTAGAGAAAGTGTGTCCCACATTAAATCAATTTATCTCATAAACTATTATAGCCATAGAAAAATTTTATTGGGATTTTCGATAGAGCTCTTGGGGTTCTGTTCAGAACTGTCCTCAGAACTGTAGTACGAGTTTAATTTTTGCGAAAATTGACAATGAATGTTTTCGATACGAAAATGTTTTCGAATATTGTTGTTTTCTTCGCTAAATTCTGCAGAACTATTGAAATTTTGTACAAAGAACTCTAGAACTATGGCATATCTGTCAAGAACTCTGAAAAAAATATACATTTCTGAAAAAAAGGGTGCCAACTTCACAGTAAGTGAGAAGATTTTCTCCTTAAATTGCAATTATCTCGTAAACTATTAGCTGCACAAAAAAATGTTACTGGGTTTCTCGATAGAACTCTTGGAGCTCTATTCAGAACTGTGCTCAGAACTGTCGTACTTATTTACATTTTGCGGAAATTGACAAAGAATGTTTTCGTTACGAAAATTTTTTCGAGTATTGTTGTTTTCTTCGCTAAATTCTGCAGAACTATTGAAATTTTGTACAAAGAACTCTAGAACTATTTAATATCTATCAAGAACTCTGAAAAAAATATACATTTCTGAAAAAAAGGGTGCTAACTTCACACGACTCAGGAACCCACAAGGACATCACACTGGCTCCATCAAGAGTGAGCACGTGGAAGCTTTCCTGGACCCGTTGCACACAGGGATTGACGGTGGACAGCACACAGGGGCTCAGCAGGGCACTCGGAGAGTTGCAGATGACGCAATTGAAAAGCCTGTGTCGCCGGATGTACTGCGTGGCCTAGTAAAGGGCCAAGAGTTCTGCTGTAAATACTGAGCAGTGTGCCGGAAGTCGATAACGAAAATGGTCGGTGCCACTGACGAAGTACACTCGACACCACGGTTAGTCCGAGAGCCATCAGTGTACACAAAGGGGCACTGTCGCAAAGTTCCGGGAAAAGTCGAGAAATTTGCAGCGATAGAGCGAGCCTGGAGTAGTGTCTTTAGGAAGCGAATTAAGTCCTAGGTGAACACAGTAAGCCAAGTTGGTAAAGGGTTCACACCCACCGTGAAAGTGGCAGGTAGCATCAAGTTAAGCTACCGGAGCAATAGCGAGAGGTGAACCCGAAGAAGTAACAGACAAGAGGGACGCGTCCCATACAGGCAATCGAAAGAGTCGTCGAAGAAGGAGGTATAGTATGGGTAGCCGGGCATGGCAGACAGATGGCATACGCATCTGCCGAGGAGAAAATCACGCCGGTGTGGCAGCAGTACTTCAGCAGCTTGTGCATACAGACTGCAAAGTGGACCAGTGTAGAAGGCGCCAGTGGCCAAGCAGATGCCGCGATGGTGGGGTGTACCGACACAGCGTAAGATGGGCAGACTGGCACATGCATAAACGAAATACCCACAGTCTAGTTTCGAACGGACAAGAGACCAATACAACCGGAGGAGGGTGGTCTGATCCGCTGCCCAAGAAGTACCAGAGGACACTTTGGACATCGAGGGACCGCCTACAGCGGGCGGCCAGGTAAGACACGTGGCAGGACCGAGAAAGTTTCCTGTCGAGCACGAGTCCCAGAAATTTCGTAGTTTCAACGAACGGAAGAGCAACAGGCCCAAGATGTAAAGATGGTGGAAGAAAAACCAATTGCGCCGCCAGAAATTCACACAAACGGTTTTGTCGACGATCGAGACAACGCTGAAGACTCCGTTCGAGGAGAACTGCAATAGATGGCAAAATTATCCACGAAAATGGAGCCGGAGATGTGCGGTGGGGGACAGGGGACAGGCCATGACACAGTTAATGGCGATAGCAAAGAGGACGACTCTCACAAGGGAACATCCCCATCGCACCCCCCTCAGATTTAGTTATAAGTTGGCACAGTAGATAGGCCTTGAAAAACTGAACACAGATCAATCGAGAAAACAGGAAGGAGTTGTGAAGAACTATGAAAAAATAAGCAAAATATACAAACTGAGTAGTCCATGCGCTAGATAAGCAACATCAAGGATATTACAAGCTCATGAGCGCCGTGGTCTCGTGGTTAGCGGGAGCAGTTGAGAAACAAAAGGTCCTTGGTTCAAGTCTTCCCTCGAGTAAACATTTTACTTTCTTTATTTTCGCAAAGTTATGATTTGTCCGTTCGTTCATTGACGTCTCTATTCACTGTAATAAGTTTAGTGTCTGTCTTTTGCGACCGCACCGCAAAACCGTGCGATTAGTAGACGAAAGGACGTGCCTCTCCAATGGGAACCGGAAGCATTTGATCGCAAGGTCATAGGTAAACCGATTCCTCCACAGGAAAACACGTCTGATGTATTCTATACGACACTAGTGACGGCACGTGCGTCACATGACAGGAATATGTTGTCGACCCACCTAACTTTTACACTTGGCGAATGGGTAAAAAAAGATTCTTCTACCTTGCCCGATTTAGGTTTTCTTGTGGATGTGATAATCACTCCCAAAAAAAGTGATGAAAACATACGAGTTTGACACATAAACTGCAACAAGTGAATGCAACAGTTTCCCAGTCGCACAGTTTTCCCTGTGCTCTGTCAAAACATATGTTTTTAACGTTTCCAAATTTTTCCGTATGTAGACCGTCAAATCCTGCATATGCCCAAGCAAATCTGAACATGAACGAAGATGATTATGTGTGAGTGCCTGAACTTTGATAATTGACTGAAAAAAAAATTAAACTTTTCGTTCGAGGGAAGGCTTGAACCAAGGATCTCACGTTCCGCAGCTGCTCACGCTAACCACGAGACCACGGCGCTCATGAGCTCAGAGCTTCCTTGATGTTACTTATTTTGCGGATGGACTACTCAGTTTGTATATTTTTGCTTATTTTTTTCATAGTTCCACACAACTTCTTCCTGTTTTCTCGATTGATCTGTGTTCAGTTTTTCAAGGCCTATCCACTGTGCCAACTTATAACTAAATCTGAGGGGGGTGCGATAGGGAGGTTCCCTTGTCAGGGCCGAACCCTGAAGCGAACCGTTTTCCTGGATAAAGCTGTCGGACAAGGCAGAACCAACACGTACCTTGAAAAATCGTCTTTTAAAAATTCCTGAAGCAAATGGGGCATGTGGCCTCAGAAGCCCCACGTGTAGAGAGTACGGAGGCTACCAGTCTTCCAGCAGGTGTCACGATATTTCTCCTAGTCAAAAAACACGCACACAGTGTAGTACTTCCGCAGAAAAACGTTCACGATATGGATTGACAAAGTGATGAGATGGTCAACTGCAGAACGGCGTGCTGGAAATCCACACTGTGCAGTGGTTAGTAAATTGCATGACACGAGCCACCAAATCGGACGGGCACGGATCACACGTTCCATCACCTTGCAAACACAACTGGTGAGAGAAATGGGGCGGTAGCTAGAAGGAAGGTGTGTGCTCTTACCGGTCTTAGCTATGGGTGTGACAGTGGGATCACACCAGCATCAGGGAAATGTGCTCTCTTACCAGATGCCATTGTACATATGAAGAAGAAAGTGCTTGCCCGCAAGAGAAAGGTTCTTAAACATGGAACATCATCCGGCCAGGGATGAAGTAACAGCGTGATCTAGCTCCGTAATAGTAAAAGCGGCATTGTAGCACTCACGATTCTGAGAAGATAAGGGTATCGGCCTAGCCACTTTTACTTGTTTCCGATGGAGGAAGGTAGGGTAGTAGTGGGTGGAGCTCGAAACCTCTGCAAAATAGCTGACCAAGGCGTCGGAATAGCAATATGGTCCAATGCGACATCATCTGCTACTGTCAGGCCGGAAACTGGAGAATGGACCTTAGTCCCAGAGAGCAGTCATAGGTTTACCCACACGACGGAAGAGGAACTGCTAAAATATCTATCAAATGAAATCTAACTAGCTTTTTTACTATCCCAAAGAACACGACGACACTGTGCACACAACTGTTTATAGCGAATACAGTTCGCCATGGTAGGCTGACGGTTAAAAACGCGGAGAGCGCGTCTCCGCGCGTGGACTGCGTCACGGCATGCCTCAGTCCACCAAGGGACAGGGACACGGCGCGGTAGAGATCGAGTGCAGGGAATGGAACGTTCTGCGGTGGTAAGGATAACGTTCGTAAAGTCTGCCTCATCATCACAATTGGGAAAATGTTGTTCGTCGAAGGTGGTCAGGGAGGAGTAAGGCTTCAGTCGGCCTTAGAAAGCTGCCATGTGGGTTTGCATGTAGGTAGGATGGGGCTCAGCAAACGGATAGCACAAGGGAAATGGTTGCTCGAGTACGTGTCAGAGAGAACATACCACTCGAGGCGACGGGCAAGCTGCGCAGTGCAGAGAGTTCCAAATGGGAACAGGAGTGTGTGGAGTCTGAAAGGAATGTGGGTGCTGCCGTGTTAAGACAAATGAGGTTAAATTGATTGAGAAGGTCAGCCAGGAGGGAACCTCTCGGACAGGTCCTGGGAGAGCCCCAAAGGGGATGGTGCGCATTACAGTCACCGAGCAGGAGATGGGGTGAGGGAGTAGCTAAGTAGCTGGAGGAAATCTGCCTAGTGACGCCGAATGATGGAGGGATGTGGTACAAAGACAAGAGGTGAAGAAGGAAGGAAAATGTGAACTGCAACGGCCTGCAGCTGGGTAGTCAGATGGTTTCACTACGAATGGCGTCCCAGATTAGCAAACAAATGGCTCCGAGCACTATGGGACTTAACATCCTTGGTCATCAGTCCCCTAGAACTTAGAACTACTTAAACCTAACTAACCTGAGGTCGTCACACACATCCATGCCCGAGGCAGGATTCGAACCTGCCACCGTAGCGGTCGTGCGGCTCCGGACTGAGCGCCTAGAACCGTTAGACCGCCGCGGCCGGCCCCACATTAGCAGCATGACAACTTAACGAGATGGAATGGTGTTCTTGGAGGGAAGGTCTAAGTGGACTGGAAAGAATTGCGAGAGGTCAAAGCGATCGTGAGGATGCAATAGTGTTTCCTAGAGGCAGAGAACAAGTGGACACTGTGATTCCAAGAGCAGCCATAATTCCTCCTTGTTGGACCTAAGGCCGCGAACGTTCCGTTGGAGTAGAGTCACAACGATGAAAGAGGAGGTGGGAAAAAATAAATGGGTGTCATCGCGGCAGTTGCCGAGTGCCAACCTTCAAAGACTCCCTGCTAGCCGGCCGGTGTGGCCGTGCGGTTAAAGGCGCTTCAGTCTGGAACCGCGAGACCGCTACGGTCGCAGGTTCGAATCCTGCCTCGGGCATGGATGTGTGTGATGTCCTTAGGTTAGTTAGGTTTAATTAGTTCTAAGTTCTAGGCGACTGATGACCTCAGAAGTTAAGTCGCATAGTGCTCAGAGCCATTTGAACTCCCTGCTATGGGACGCAGAGGCTGGAGCAACCTGCTGTATGAGATCTACAGAGGTGTCATTCAGTGGAGTCCAGGGCAGAAAAACGACTGTAGGTGCGTACCTGCAACACGGAGGTCGGCCGCGTCAGAGTATCACGTGGCGACGCAACGATCTCTGAGTCGGAGAAGGCAGTTTACTTTTGTTTGATTTATTGGAGCAATAGCAAGACATGTGTTAAAAGAAAATAAAAATTCAAGTTTTCGAAAGTATTTCATTACAGCACGAGCTTAGTACCCGGTATTTCCCGTGTATGTATTTACTCCAGTTCTCTGTTACTTCATCTCCTCCTTCCCCTCTATCTGTCCACCCCCTCCCCCCTCATTCTCTGGCCATCCCCACTTCTTCCCTTTCTCCGCCCATTTCTTCCTCCTGAGGGCCGCCAAGGGACCGCTGCAAGCGGGGGGGGGCGGGGGGGGGGACATGAAAGGGGTGACCCACTAACCCTTCAGGCAGTCATGGCGCCAGAAGCCTTACCTTACAGGAATGAACGGAAATCACCTTCAGTGTCAAAACGTAACAACAGGTCAGCCGCTTCAGTGTCTTCTGCTAGCACGAGAGGTAGTGTCAGAGAGATTAACAGGTCGGCTCAAAGTGGCCACATTAGGGCGCTCTAAGTGGGCCACCATCAGGGGGGCTCCGCATCGGCAGTGAGGGGATCCCCACGTCAGAGAACACGGCCTCAGGTCAGCCAGTTACCGCCGAGGCAGAGTCTGCAGAGGACGGGGTATTTCCCTGCAAGAAGCACGCAGGGAAGACTGCCACGTGGTCGTGGTCTCCTTAATTGTCCTCAGTTTGTTTGTGGAGATCAGGGCAGACCATTCTGAGTTCCAGACTGCCAGGAATCTATGGCGTATAAACGACCGGAAGTCCGGTTCTGGGGCCCCCATTTGGAGAATCAGTATCCTGGTGGCCAGCTTGGTCAACCGGTCAGCTCGTTCATTTCTCGAAATATCAACATGAACGGGGGTCCAATCGAAAATGACTGGCCGTTCAGCTTGATGGAGTTCCGAGACAAGGTCCTGGATAGCTGTAACCTGTGGGTGAGGAAAGTAGCACTGGTCTACAGCCTGAAGGCTGCTAAGCGAGTCGCTACAAATTTGGATACTCTCGCCAGTGCAGGAACGAAGGGTTAGTTTAATGGTCGTCATTCAGCAGAGAAGATACTGCGGCAGTCTGTCAGAGAATGGAGTTCGCTGCACTGTGCATGCGTGTATGCAAAGCCTGTTCGTCCGTCGACTGTTGAGCCATCGGTTGAAACCACTCACGAACCCGGATACAAGGTGCGCCAAGAACATTCGGCGAAAAACGGAATCTTTTGGACCGAAGGAAACAAATTCGAGGTCGGGGCTCAAGCAATGGGGGTAAATGCGATGTCTCCCTAACCAGAGGCGATAGTGGAGAAAGTTCCGAACAGACTCTGGAGGCGTACAGTAGTTTTAAACCCAGTTCTGAATCGCTGGTTTGGGAGCTGGAGTTTCCTTCCTTCGAAAAGAACACGGTAGTTGGGATGTTCAGGGAAGCTACGAACGCCTGTAGCCTAACTCAGCAGCTGCTATTGGCGCCTGATGAGTAACAGATGGAGAGCAGAAGGAGGTTCAAATGGCTCTGAGCACTATGGGACTTAACTGCTGAGGGCATCAGTCCCCTAGAACTACTTAAACCTAACTAACCTAAGGACATCACACACATCCATGCCCGAGGCAGGATTCGAACCTGCGACCGTAGCGGTCGCGCGGTTCCAGACTGTAGCGCCTAGAACCGCTCGGCCACTCCGGCCAGCAGAAGGAGGTGATGGCCAGAGAGAGGGATAAGATGGCGATTAGAACCTATCTCCAATTCCCTCACATACTCAGCAAATGCGTAGCATTGTCGCACTCGCTTGTCAGAAGTGAAACGTTGAGCCTCAATATTAATGGCACTTGGTAGAAAAACTTTCTTCCCACATTTTTAACCAAAACTGACGTTTTTGAGACCGTGCCTGTGTGCAAAACAAAAGTTGATTCTTCCAAAGAAGTGAACAGTAACCGGCTATCGTTAATAATGCTGTTTACTTACACCAATATAGCCGGCCGGATTGGCCGAGCGGTTAAAGGCGCTACAGACTGGAACCGCACGATCGCTACGGTCGCAGGTTCGAATCCTGCCTCGGGCATGGCTGTGTGTGATGTCCTTAGGTTAGTTAGGTTTAAGTAGTTCTAAGTTCTAGGGGACTTATGACCACAGCAGTTGAGTCCCATAGTGCTCAGAGCCATTTGAACCATTTGAACTTACACCAATAGCCCCGTAACCGGTTTCGAAAATTTGGCGTGTTCTATTAGTTGTTAGCAAGAAAAATCAGCAAATAACGTAAACGACAAACTTAATATAAACGTGAACACCCGTCTGAAGATGAATCTGTCTGCTCGAAACCAGCAACGGCGATATTGTGTGAACAAATAGCATTACCAACAGTGGCTGGATATTGTTTTCTTCCTGTCTATTTTCATGCAGTAATGCCATAAGGGATAATTTTTTTCGGTGACTCATCTTTAAGAAAGAAAAAGTATTTATAGCTCAACAACGTGCTGTGAGAATAATTCGTTGTGCTCACCCATGATCATCATGTACTGATCTGTTTAAGGAATTGGGCATTCGGTGTCACGGTGTAATTATTCCCCGGTGAAGTTTATTGTAAATAACCCACTACAATTCAAAAGGTACCATGATGTAAATAATTACAGTACTAGAAGGAAAAATGACATTCATTACCCAACATTAAGGTTATCTCTAGCACAAAAAGGGATGCACAATGCTGTAACTAAAATTTCGGATCACATACCCGGGGACACATGATGTCTGACAGATGGCGTAGTAAAATTCGAAATCAAAGTGAAAAAAGTTTCTCCTTGAAAAAGTGTTTAAGAGTGTATTTTAAATACGACAGTATGCCATCTTAAGCACTGTACAACATTAAAACACTTGATAATGGCACTTTAAAGCCGAAATCATGATACGTTTAAATGTAACACTGCAAATAAAAACAGTCTAATGGCGGTACTGACTTTAAAATCCTCCTATTCTGTTCAAGAATTTTTATTATTGTAACGTGTAAAAGGAGGTGGGTACGTATTATAAACTCATATGTGTGTATTTAATGATGATAGTAATAATAATAATAACCCTTCTAAATCTTATATTTTTTAACTTATAAATATTCGATACGTAGCTATATTTACAAATTAATTTGCGACATGAATGTAAAACTACTCGTTACACATCATTACGATTTACTGTGCAAACAGGTGCATAAAACAAGAAAACTAACTAACTTTGCAAGAAGCAACTTCCGAAAAAAATCTTGTTGTCACTTAGAACCAGTCAGTTACCTGGTATGACGCTTAGAAGTTATTAATAAGGATTTACTTATTAATTTGTCCAATTTTTCGCGGTGACGGGGGTGAGCAGCATAATTCTGTGGTATTAGAATACCTCGTCAAGCTTTTTGATACAAATCAGTTATGTAAAAACAGATTAGTTTTTTCATTCTCCTGACGAATGTGAGATATGGCACTTCGTTTTTCATTTCTACTGCTTATATTATCAATACAAGAAATTTACGCCATAGAATTAGGAAGTGCAAAGCATAACACACGAACCAGAAACGACAGCACAGACAAAGTAAGCAACATTGTGTTGAAACTTCAAGAAATTCGCCTTCCCGGTTGGCATTAACCTTGACATTGGGCGTCGCTGGCCGCGAGGCAGCTTCAACACGGCCCCTCCCCCATTTGACTGGAGCCAGCAAGCAGACGCCCTGCCGCAAGCACAACTGCCAAGGGCTAAATTGCGATGCGGCGTTGCATCGTACGTTACGTAGTACAAACACTACGGCTAGTACTACGAGCGCGTACCCACACGCACTACAGCAGCGTCGGTATATATTGATTCGCCACTCACCGGCCAAAGACCTGTCCCGGCGGCGTGTTGCTCCAGCTACCCGCGCCGCGCACGCCACGCCGGCGCACACACAGTTATTTGAATTTGCCGCCAACTGATAATGGCAGCAATGACACCTGACAGCGGCCGTAAAACACTCTACGCTTTCACCGGCTGACGTGGAACGTGCGGTATTCACGCGACGCTGTTACTCCAGCGTTCTTTCGCGAAGCACTTCGTGAGGCGAGCGCGTTCCTCACATCCGTTCGACCCGCACGCGGCGGCTGTTTGCAGCCAACTGAGCTCCGACCGGCCGGCGTCGTCGGCAGACCGTGCTGCCATCTGCCCGCCGCGGGCGAGTACTGCGTGCGCATCGCTGAGCGAGTAACGATCTGTGGCCCGTGTGGCGCTTGCAAATCCAACGCATTCCAGCGTATTTTTCTTTTTTCTTTTTATTCCGTCTTGTTTTTGTCTCACGTTGCGTGGCTCGTTTACGCTGGTTCCGCGACACTGGGCTGAGGGTGGAATGACGCACGTTTCAGGCAAAAGGAGCAGTAGTGACGTAATGCCAAATCTCGATTCTCATTTCGCGGCGGGAGACCTTTGACAGAAGAATTACGGCTAGCGACAATTAAAATGCATTCGAAACGGGTTGTAGTAGCAGCTGGCGAGCTGCGTTCCGCTACTCACAGGCCTTGCATGTAGCCCCGGAGGGAATCTGAAAATGATATTAACAGAACACTTTTACTTCAGTTTTTCGATACTATAAGAAATTATTTCGCTAAAGATCTTTTTATTCTTTAAATACAGTGTGTTGTACGAGGAATCCGAACATATTATACTGTTCAACTGTGTGTGAATTCCTGTGGGACCAAACTGCTGAGGTCATCGGTCCCTAGACTTACAGACTACTTAAACTAACTTATACTAAGAACAACATACACACACCCATGCCCGAGGGAGGACTCGAACCTCCGGCGGGAGGGACCGAGCAATTAGTGGTGCCTCTAACCGCGGCAAACATATTATAAAAATGTATATGGTACGTGTTACAAACCGGATACAATGGGAAGGACCAGGCCCCTTTGCTTTTTTCTTTTATCACTCGTTTATTACATCAGAGAAATACACATTTTAAGACACAATTTAAAAAATTTACATGAAATATAGCTCCCAGTAAAGGTTAACATAAGCAGTGACAAAACTTAGTTCTCTTAAGGGTTTCTCCTGGCAACAAATTTTAAGGAGGCAATGTAGGGTTTATATCAATTTAGCTCAAACACGTAGCTAGTGATTGAATCACGACACAGACACTTCAACAATTTCGGTAACAAATAAACAGCGTGAATTTGTACTCACAGTAACCAACTAATCAACAGCCTTGCCATTGAATAAGTAGTAGGCCATTTGGAACGAATTACCAACACCCCGCAACTAGGGGAGTTAATAATAACAGTCTTTAAATGTCTTGCTCCCCATTAAATAAACAAACTTACAGTAATTAAATGAATAACAAATCAAACACCCTACGCTCCTCTCAAACTCTTCAGTGGAAGCCAAGCCAAAATGATGATTCCATTAACTGACTAGCACTGAAGTCACACTAAAGCTCATCTCTGTGTTCCCAGACACACATGGGGCAAACTTATACAAGACAAGATTTTGCAGGGAGCACATCAGTAAAATCGGTAGTGGAGCTAACTCGTGCCACTGAAAATTAAGGTACTAGACCGGGGCACAAGTTGGTATACAATGAGGTTGCCTTAGTGCTATACTGCGCTCAAAAATATTAATTCAAATGGCCAATTCAAAATTAAGTTCACACAAACCAGCATTAAGTAACGAGGAGTGACACCAGGTCGCTCGAAGGGATGACAACACTTAATTGAAAAGACAAATGCCGGAAGCGGCAGTAACATCAAACACCTTCTCCGAGTTTTAAAAAATGGTTCAAATGGCTCTGAGCACTATGGGACTCAACTGCTGTGGTCATAAGTCCCCTAGAACTTAGAACTACTTAAACCTAACTAACCTAAGGACAGCACACAACACCCAGCCATCACGAGGCAGAGAAAATCCCTGACCCCGCCGGGAATCGAACCCGGGAACCCGGGCGTGGGAAGCGAGAACGCTACCGCACGACCACGAGATGCGGGCTCTCCGAGTTTTAACCAGGAGTCACTTCGCGCTATACAAGTAAACATTTAACCAAGCACAAGGAAGTAACCCCAAAGAGAAAATTCAAATAAAACCCCTAAAAGACAGGGAACCCCAACTATTTAAATTTAAAAGAATTAGCTCTCCCCAAAGGCAGTGTAAACGCGAAGGTCACATTTAAGAGGCCACCAAAATTGGTTACAAAAGGTCTTACACATTTGCTCCTTTTCTTTAAAGAAACACAACGCTGCGTAACTTCTGCTGGACGTCCGGCATGGCTCGTGTAGGATACACCAGGCAGCGACCCAAGCTAGGCGGTCGCAAGGCACGGCGAGCTAGATCAGGAGAGCAGACAGGCAGGCAGCCAACACTTATCCTCCTTGCTGAACCGACGGACCGCGTACAACCAACTCCACGTATACGTGGTTGCTTCCCACCTCGTACCTCGCGGCGTCTCAGCAGGTAGCCCGAGCAAACGTCAACTGCCACTCGCCCCGCGAATGCAGAAAACAACAAAGCAAGCAAAGATAAGAAACGTCGAAGGATCGATAATGGACGTATATATTTACAGGGTGTTTCAAAAATGACCGGTATATTTGAAACGGCAATACAAACTAAATGAGCAGCGATAGAAATACACCGTTTGTTGTAATATGCTTGGGACAACAGTACATTTTCAGGCAGACAAACTTTCGAAATTACAGTAGTTACAATTGTCAACAACAGATGGCGCTGCGGTCTGGGAAACTCTATAGTACGATATTTTCCACATATCCACCGTGCGTAGCAATAATATGGCGTAGTCTCTGAATGAAATTACCCGAAACCTTTGACAACGTGTCTGGCGGAATGGCTTCACATGCAGATGAGATGTACTGCTTCAGCTGTTCAATTGTTTCTGGATTCCGGCGGTACACCTGGTCTTTCAAGTGTCCCCACAGAAAGAAGTCACAGGGGTTCATGTCTGGCGAATAGGGAGGCCAATCCACGCCGCCTCCTGTATGTTTCGGATAGCCCAAAGCAATCACACGATCATCGAAATATTCATTCAGGAAATTAAAGACGTCGGCCGTGCGATGTGGCCGGGCACCATCTTGCATAAACCACGAGGTGTTCGCAGTGTCGTCTAAGGCAGTTTGTACCGCCACAAATTCACGAAGAATGTCCAGATAGCGTGATGCAGTAATCGTTTCGGATCTGAAAAATGGGCCAATGATTCCTTTGGAAGAAATGGCGGCCCAGACCAGTGCTTTTTGAGGATGCAGGGACGATGGGACTGCAACATGGGGCTTTTCGGTTCCCCATATGCGCCAGTTCTGTTTGTTGACGAAGCCGTCCAGGTAAAAATAAGCTTCGTCAGTAAACCAAATGCTGCCCACATGCATATCGCCGTCATCAATCCTGTGCACTATATCGTTAGCGAATATCTCTCGTGCAGCAATGGTAGCGGCGCTGAGGGGTTGCCGCGTTTGAATTTTGTATGGATAGAGGTGTAAACTCTGGCGCACGAGACGATACGTGGACGTTGGCGTCATTTGGACCGCAGATGCAACACGGCGAACGGAAACCCGAGGCCGCTGTCGGATCACCTGCTGCACTAGCTGCGTGTTGCCCTCTGTGGTTGCCATACGCGGTCGCCCTACCTTTCCGGCACGTTCATCCATCACGTTCCCAGTCCGTTGAAATTTTTCAAACAGATCCTTTATTGTATCGCTTTTCGATCCTTTGGTTACATTAAACCTCCGTTGAAAACTTCGTCTTGTTGCGACAACACTGTCTCCTAGGCGGTGGAATTCCAACACCAGAAAAATCCTCTGTTCTAAGGAATAAACCATGTTGTCTACAGCACACTTGCACGTTGTGAACGGCACACGCTTACAGCAGAAAGACGACGTACAGAATGGCGCACCCACAGACTGCGTTGTCTTCTATATCTTTCACATCACTTGCAGCGCCATCTGTTGTTGAAAATTGTAACTACTGTAATTTCGAAAGTTTGTCCGCCTGAAAATGTACTGTTGTCCCAAGCATATTGCAACAAACGGTGTATTTCTATCGCTGCTCGTTTAGTTTTTATTGCCGTTTCAAATATACCGGTCATTTTTGAAACACCCTGTATTTATGTACGCGCGTGTGTGTGTGTGTGTGTGTGTGTGTGTTCCACATCTCCTCTAAAAGCAGTCGGCTCATTCCAACCAAACTTGGTACACATATGCCCTACTGTGAGGTAACAATTTCGTTGGGGGTAACAACCACCTACCTACTAAAGGGGTGGGGGTGTGGCTGAAGAGAAATCGCTTGCAACGGTCCAGCTCCCAGACTTCATTCATCCAGTATTTGAGAACGACAGCACTCACCGACTTGCAACAACTTTAGGCAATTTTTTAAAACCTTTACGAAACATTTCTCCGTTGACAACCCCTGCAAAATGATGAAAGGAAAAATGTTTTTCGCTTACGATTTTCGCACTGTTCTTCCAGTCATAGTACCTCACGAGGCATGACTATAACTTATTGCTCCTTAAGTACTAACTGCATATGCAACATTTTTATCAGACGTCGTGCACATATAGCACTGAATGTAATTGTAGGACACGTAATGTAGGAGATATGAGGTCATAAACAGTGAGATGCGTGAAAAGCTGCCGCATCGGCGCTGAATGTACCTGCAAAATGTCGTCGTAGAGGTACAGTGTCGGAAACGTGACAGGAAGCGCAGGAGCGGTCGCTACGTGGAACGGGCGTGGGCGCACAGCTGTATATGAGCGCCGAGGTTATGTGCTAGCAGGAAATGTTTTAGGAGGCGGTAGTACACACATGTTAGCATAAAACAGTGTCCAGTCGGTATTGGATATAGAGATACAGCTGTTTAGAATGTTACACAGATACTCACAGAAGGTGTTACACAAACACATATTTTTAAGTTGAAAGTCGATTTTCGTAAATTCCAACTCAGACTTCAGTGCACTTTCGAGTTCTCGTACTCAAAGTTTTGATAAAGTAAAATGCTCTTTTTTTTTCGAAATTTGCTATTTTCTGTGTAAGTATCCCTATCCATATCAAGTTATGGTTCACATGGCTCTGAGCACTACGGGACTTAACATCTATCGTCATCAGTCCCATAGAACTTAGAACTACTTAAACCTAACTAACCTAAGGACATCACACAACACCCAGTCATCACGAGGCAGAGAAAATCCGTAACCCCGCCGGGAATCGAACCCGGGAACCCGGGCGCGGGAAGTGAGAACGCTACCGCACGACCACGAGCTGCGGACTATCCAGTTATGTCAAATCATCCTTAGAGGTATGCCAACTAACAGCACAGCCGCGGTTACCTGTCACAGCCGCAAGCTTTTAGGAAAGGCGTTTTTGTAGTTACACAAATACGTATTTGACTAGTGGGTCACACGTGTACTGAGGTGCCAAAAGTGACGGGATGCTCGCTAATGCCGTAGTGCAGCAGTTGGACGCGGCACGGAGCCCAGTCGCCTCAGGTCCACTGTAGTGACACTGAGCCGCGCGGAAGTGTTGCCGGTGCAGGCTGGCCAAATCACTCGTTCCAGTTGTCCACTATATCCTTCAAACAAATCGCGAACGACTGTGGCCTGGTAACATGGCGCATTGTAATCCATAAAAATTCCATCGTTATTTGACAAAAGTCTACGAATAGCTGGAGGCTCAGTGGCTTTATAGAAAAATGTTTGCGGCGGCCTGCGAAACCATGATTTTACCCAGGCTTGCACCTCTTCGTCCGAAGCAAATAGACTGCCACAAACGTCATTTTTCGGGGCTCGAAAAATATAGAAATCGCATGGGGAGGGATAGGGACTGTATAGAGGATGTGCAAGAGCTTCCTAGCGAGACTTCTGCAGCGTATTCCAAAGACACAGGAAAGCTGATGGATGCCATCATTCTGTTGCAGGATAATGCCCTCTAACATGTTGCCACGGTTGTTTCGACTACGCTATAAACGTTTCGCCGTGAAGCCGACTACCTTTCCTCACAGTGGGACGAATGTCTTAAAAGAGAAGTGGATTACTTTTGAAATAAGAAAAAGTCTACTTACCTTCTTCCATCTGTCTTTGTGCCTTATATTAGAAAATGAACAAAAAAAATACATGATTTCATTCCAGCAGTGTAAAATCCACAAAACACCATTGAGACATACGAGCTGTGCAAAGAAACGAAAGATTTACAACTAATAATGTAAGAAAAACAGTCGGCCTAGATCATAACTAATATTTTTTTTTATTTTTCTGCTAACCTCTTCCACTGGTCACCTTCAGACCATTAACTCACTGCTGGCTTGCGGAGCAGGCAGACGGAGGTGCGAACGTACCAAAAGGTACCAGTCGAGAGGTGAAGTTGTCTGTTAGGTCAACACCAAGCCAAGCCAAGATCGAATAAATACTTCTTTATTTTCGACAACTGGTTTCGGCAGACTTTGCTATCATTTTCTAGTCTTAAAGACTTTTATTACAAATGGTGTTCATTATGAGTTGGAACATCATGCCAAGTTGTCATATTAGTGGGTAAAAGGTACCATATCATGAAAAGGTTTGTCACATATAAAACATTTACAGTCAAAAAGGCACGTTGTGCAAATGGTCATGTCAGTAAATGTAATGCTCATAGATGATTGTGAAGTCTTAAAAAATCACAATATACAGTAAAATCCATATTAGCACATATATTTTAGTTTGTTTGACGTGTTTCATACGCTGATGATCAACCTTAGACGGAGTTTACCAAATAAAGCAAATAGCTCCTTCACATTTCTCAACATGAGAAAATTCAATCACGTTAGTGAATACCCACTTAGAGTCATCTTTGGAAAAACCAGCGGGACAGATATCGAATGTGGTTATAGGCTGACAAGACAGCAGAATACATTTTCTCATAATCTCTTTGATTCAGACAAATTTTCAGACTGCAAATTCCTAGTAGACGTGGACCTGGATGTTTTCTCGTACCCATTCAACTTGCTACGACTTCACATTTATGAGGTGACCGAACGTATTATATCTCCTTGTTGGTGGAGATTATGTAGATTATTTACATCCATTATTTAAAAACATAAGCTTAACTGTAGCAAATTTCGCTCTGACAGACAAATTAAAGCAATGTACTCATCTTGGCATTGAAGCTCTCTTTCTCCCGTGTTTGCTTTAACAATACATATGTTTTTGGAAAGGGTCCGCCTTTAGCAAAACACAGTTTTGTTTTTTAACCCAAAAAATAATTGGTCAATAATTGGTTCGGCTGGACCAGAGGACTCAGTCCACACCACACCATGTAAACACAGCCCACACGATTACGGAAGCATCAGCAGCTCGCACAGTGCGTTGTTGACAGCGTCGGTCTGTGGCTTCGGGGGGTCTGCGCCACTCTCGAACCCTACCGTCAGCGCTAAGCGGGAGTCGTACGACCGGGTCACGGTTTTCCAGGGTCCAACTCGTGTGGTCACCTGCCCAGGACAGGCACTGCCGGCGATGTCGTGCTGTCAGCAAACGCACTCGAGACGTCGTCTGCTGCCGTAGCCCGTTAACGCCACATTTCTCCGCAGTGTCTTAACGGATACGTTCGTCGAACGTCTCACATTGATTTCTGCGGTTATTTCACACACTGTTGCTTGTCTGTTAGCACTGACGACTCTACGCAAGCGCCGCTGCTGTCGGTCGTTAAGTGAAGGCCGTCGGACACTGCGGTGTCCGAGGTGAGAGGTAATGCCTGAAATTTGTTACTCTCTTGACACTGTGGATCTCGGAATATTGGAATATTAAAATCCCTAACGATTTACGAAATGGAATGTTTCCTGCGTCCAGCTCCAACTACCATTCCGCGTCCGAAGCCTGTTAATTCCCGTCGTGCGGCTAGAATCGCGTCGGAACACTTTTTCGCCAGTGGCCTCTTGTACGAGGTGCATTCGAGTTCTAAGGCCTCCGATTTTTTTTCTCCGGACCGGAAAGAGATAGAAACATGCGCATTGTTTTAAAATGAGGCCGCATTCATTGTCAATACGTCCCAGAGATGGCAGCACCATACGGCAGATGGAATTTTACCGCCAGTGGCGAGAATGAGAACTGTTTTAAATACTTAAAATGGTGACGTTTTCCTTACTTGAACAGCGTGCAATCATTCGTTTTCTGAATTTGCGTGGTGTGAAACCAATTGAAATTCATCGACAATTGAAGGAGACATGTGGTGATGGAGTTATGGATGTGTCGAAAGTGCGTTCGTGGGTGCGACAGTTTAATGAAGGCAGAACATCGTGTGACAACAAACTGAAACAACCTCAGGCTCGCACAAGCTGGTCTGATGACATGATCGAGAAAGTGGAGAGAATTGTTTTGGGGGATCGCCGAATGACTGTTGAACAGATCGTCTCCAGAGTTGGCATTTCTGTGGGTTCTGTGCACACAGTCCTGCATGACGACCTGAAAATGCGAAAAGTGTCATCCAGTTGGGTGCCACGAATGCTGACGGACGACCACACAGCTGCCCGTGTGGCATGTTGCCGAGCGATGTTGACGCGCAACGACAGCAGGAGTGGGACTTTCTTTTCGTCGGTTGTGACAATGGATGAGACGTGGATGCCATTTCTCAATCCAGAAACAAAGCGCCAGTCAGCTCAATGGAAGCACACAGATTTCGGGTAACCGCCAGTGCTCAAAATATGATGGTGTCTATGTTCTGGGACAGCGAGGGCGTAATCCTTACCCATTGCGTTCCAAAGGGCACTACGGTAACAGGTGTATCCTACGAAAATGTTTTGAAGAACAAATTCCTTCCTGCACTGCAACAAAAACGTCCGGGAAGGGTTGCGCGTGTGCTGTTTCACCGAGACAACGCACCCGCACATCGAGCTAACGTTACGCAACAGTTTCTTCGTGACAACAACTTTGAAGTGATTCCTCGTGCTCCCTACTGACCTGACCTGGCTCCTAGTGACTTTTGGCTTTTTCCAACAATGAAAGACACTCTCCGTGGCCGCACATTCACCAGCCGTGCTGCTATTGCCTCAGCGATTTTCCAGTGGTCAAAACAGACTCCTAAAGAAGCCTTCGCCGCTGCCATGGAATCATGGCGTCAGCGTTGTGAAAAATGTGTACGTCTGCAGGGCGATTACGTCGAGAAGTAACGCCAGTTTCATCGATTTCGGGGGAGTAGTTAATTAGAAAAAAAAATCGGAGGCCTTAGAACTTGAATGCACCTTGTACCTTGCCTACGCGATGACACATCCATCTGTATATGTGCGTATCGCTATCCCGTGACTTTCGTGACCTCCGTGTAATTCTGTTGTCAAAAAGTTAAACTCCCGAGCACGGGGTCCCGGGTTCGATTCCCGGCGTGGTCAAGAATTTTCACCTGCCTCGAGATGACTGGGTGTTTGTGTTGTCCCCATCACTTCATCCTCATTCATGAAAGTGGCGAGACCCCCCCACCCTCCCCCGCCCCAACCAAACATCATCATCATCATTATCAAAACGTTAAACTATCCGCCGCAAAAAGGAATATCCCCAAGTGCTGCACACAATATATATATATATATATATATATATATATATATATATATATATATATGTGTGTGTGATATTGTCACTTCCTCACCTAACGATACATACTGTAAAAATGAATCTGTGTGTGTTTCAAACGTCCTCCACTGGACTGATTGCAAGCAAACTTACTGTCAGGCAACAATCGCTGTGGGGTTAAGAAATTGTTCAAATGGCTCTGAGCACTATGGGACTTAAATTCTTAGGTCATCAGTCCCCTAGAACTTAGAACTACTTAAACCTAACTAACCTAAGGACATCACACACATCCATGCCCGAGGCAGGATTCGAACCAGCGACCGTAGCGGTCACACGGTTCCAGACTGAAGCGCCTAGAACCGCACCGCCACACCGGCCGGCTGGGGTTAAGAACCACGAACCTATCATAGTTAAGGAAATATGACGTTATAAACAATGAGATACATGAGAGACTCACATCATACATGACGTGTAATTCTGTTACTTCTGTGTTACTAACTGTGTCGGAGTCTGTCTGAAGCTGTCCGACATCGTCGCTCGCCGTACGAAGGCCGTGAAGGTTGAGTGGTTTTGAGCATTACGTTGTTGGTTCCGGCGTTGCTGTCGTGGAGGTTTTCCTGTGAGCAACAACGAGTGAAGCGTTCCAGGTAGCCGACGTCAGGTGGAACTGATTGCAGTAATTTATCCATAGTTAAGTGCACCAGCGGAATTTTCTGCCTTGTGGCCGTAAGTGTTCTGGTTACCTGCCCTGGCCGCTAACGTAGCTTTTAGGCAGTGTCTTTCCTCACCGGTTGTTGCTGCCCAACATGGTGTGTAGTTTTGGCAGCTCAGTTCACATACGCGTCTATTTGGGAGTAGTGATCCTTGTAACTTTTTGGGGACTTGAATTCTCGTGTACTCCGTCATGACAAGCAAGTGGTTGGTCGGTCGGTCCGTGACTGTCCCTTCGTTGGGTTCGGACGAATCGAGTGAAATTAGGCTCACCGCCTGCCGAGCCCAAGGGAAGGGGGCCAGACCGATCCCCTGGAGGCTCCTGAGCGCTGCTCCCTTCGTTATTCTTTGGCAGTGTTAATGTTGTTGTAATTTATTTTAAAAGGTTTTTTGGGGCTTTAATGTATTTTATATTTTCAACTCCGCAAACTTAATTGACGGCCTTCAACCCTGGAAACATGTTCGCAGAGTTTCCTTGTAGTCCAAACATTATTGCCTACTGCTCTTGAAAGGTTACTGTAATTTCCTCTCAAAGAGTTTACAAGTTATTGTAAGCCTTCCGCTGTTGGTGTTGCAAAAGGAAATTTGTAAACTTAATGTGTTGTTTTACCGATTGTTGCAATATACGGTGTGGTCCATTGAACGTGACTGGGCCAAATATCTCACGAAATAAGCGTCAAATGCAAAAACTACAAAGAACGAAACTTGTCTAGCTTGAAGAGGGAAACCAGATGGCGCTGTTGTTGGCCTGCTAGATGGCGCTGCCATAGCTCAAACGGATACCAACTGTTTTTTTTTTTAAATAGGAACCCCCATTTTTTATTACATATTCGTGTAGTACGTAAAGAAATATGAATGTTTCAGTTGGACCACCTTTTTCGCTTTGTGATAGATGGCGCTGTAATAGTCACAAACATACGGCTCACAATTTTAGACGAGCAGTTAGTAAAAGATAGTTTTTTTAATATAAAATACAGAATGTAGGTACGTTTCAACATTTTATTTCGGTTGTTCCAATATGATACATGTACCTTTGTGAACTTATCATTTCTGAGATCGCATGCTGTTACAGAGTGATTACCTGTAAATACCACATTAATTCAATAAATGCTCAAAATGATGTCCGTCAACCTCAATGGGTTGGGGTTGTTCGGGGAAGGAGACCAGACAGCGAGGTCATCGGTCTCATCGGATTAGGGAAGGACGGGG
The DNA here is from genome assembly GCF_023864275.1 of Schistocerca cancellata. Classification (NCBI taxonomy): domain Eukaryota; kingdom Metazoa; phylum Arthropoda; class Insecta; order Orthoptera; family Acrididae; genus Schistocerca; species Schistocerca cancellata. Next base: position 211,602,060 of record NC_064635.1, read on the forward strand.
AAGGAAATCGGCCGTGCCCTTTCAGAGGAACCATCCCGGCGTTTGCCTGGAGTGATTTAGGGAAATCACGGAAAACCTAAATCAGGATGGCCGGACGCGGGATTGAACCGTCGTCCTCCCGAATGCGAGTCCAGTGCCTAACCACTGCGCCACCTCGCTCGGTCAACCTCAATGCATTTGGCAATACGTGTAACGACATTCCTCTCAACAGCGAGTAGTTCGCCTTCCGCAATGTTCGCACATGCATTGACAATGCGCTGACACATGTAGTCAGGCGTTGTCGGTGGATCACGATAGCAAATATCCTTCAACTTTCCCCACAGAAAGAAATTCGGGGACGTCAGATCCGTTGAGCGTGCGGGCCATGGTATGGTGCTTCGACGACCAATCCACCTGGCATGAAATATGTTATTCAGTACCGCTTCAACCGCACGCGAGCTATGTGCCGGACATCCATGATGTTGGAAGTACATCGCCATTCTGTCATTCTGTCATGCAGTGAAACATATTGTAGTAACATCGGTAGAACATTACGTAGGAAATCAGCACACATTGCACCAATTAGATTGCCATCGATAAAATGGGGGCCAATTATCCTTTCTCCCATAGTGCCTCACCGTACATTAACCCGCCAAGGCCGATGATGTTCCACTTGTCGCAGCCATCCTGAAATTTCCGTTGCCCAATAGTGCATATTATGCCGGTTTAAGTTACCGCTGTTGGTGAATGACGCTTCGTCGCTAAATAGAACGCGTGCAAAAAATCTGTCATCGTTCCGTAATTTGTCTTGTGCCCAATGGCAGAACTGTACACGACGTTCAAGGTCGTCGCCATGCAACTCCTGGTGTATAGAAATACGGTACAGATGCAATCGATGTTTTTGAGATTCCCGATTCTCGCGCAATTTGCCTGCTACTGATGTGCAGATTAGCCGCGACAGCAGCTAGAACACCTACTTGGGCATTATCATTTGTTGCAGGTCGTGATGACGTTTCACATGTGGTTGAACACTTCCTGTTTCATTAAATAACGTAACTATCCGGCGAACGGTCCGGACACTTAGATAACGTCGTCCAGGATACCGAGCAGCATACATAGCACACGCTCGTTGGGCATTTTGATCACAATAGCCATACATCAACACGATATCGACCTTTTCCGCAATTGGCAAACGGTCCATTTTAACACGGGTAATGTATCACGCAGCAAATACCGTCGGCACTGGCGGAATGTTACGTGAGACCACGTACTTATACGTTTGTGACTATTACAGCATCATCTATCACAAAGCGAAAAATGTGGTCCAACTAAAACATTAATATCTCCTTACGTACTATACGAATATGTTATAAAAAATGGGGGTTCCTACTAAAAACAAAAAACAAAAAAAACGCAGTTGATATCCGTTTGACCTGTGGCAGTGCCATCTAGCGGGCCAACCAGAGCTCCATCTGGTTTCCCCTTCAAGCTAGACGAGTTTCGTTCTTTGTAGTTTTTTCATTTGATGCTTATTTCGTGAGATATTTGTCCCGGTCACTATCAATTGACCACCCTGTATATACACTCCTGGAAATGGAAAAAAGAACACATTGATACCGGTGTGTCAGACCCACCATACTTGCTCCGGACACTGCGAGAGGGCTGTACAAGCAATGATCACACGCACGGCACAGCGGACACACCAGGAACCGCGGTGTTGGCCGTCGAATGGCGCTAGCTGCGCAACATTTGTGCACCGCCGCCGTCAGTGTCAGCCAGTTTGCCGTGGCATACGGAGCTCCATCGCAGTCTTTAACACTGGTAGCATGCCGCGACAGCGTGGACGTGAACCGTATGTGCAGTTGACGGACTTTGAGCGAGGGCGTATAGTGGGCATGCGGGAGGCCGGGTGGACGTACCGCCGAATTGCTCAACACGTGGGGCGTGAGGTCTCCACAGTACATCGATGTTGTCGCCAGTGGTCGGCGGAAGGTGCACGTGCCCGTCGACCTGGGACCGGACCGCAGCGACGCACGGATGCACGCCAAGACCGTAGGATCCTACGCAGTGCCGTAGGGGACCGCACCGCCACTTCCCAGTAAATTAGGGACACTGTTGCTCCTGGGGTATCGGCGAGGACCATTCGCAACCGTCTCCATGAAGCTGGGCTACGGTCCCGCACACCGTTAGGCCGTCTTCCGCTCACGCCCCAACATCGTGCAGCCCGCCTCCAGCGGTGTCGCGACAGGCGTGAATGGAGGGACGAATGGAGACGTGTCGTCTTCAGCGATGAGAGTCGCTTCTGCCTTGGTGCCAATGATGGTCGTATGCGTGTTTGGCGCCGTGCAGGTGGCGCCACAATCAGGACTGCATACGACCGAGGCACACAGGGCCAACACCCGGCATCATGGTGTGGGGAGCGATCTCCTACACTGGCCGTACACCACTGGTAATCGTCGAGGGGACACTGAATAGTGCACGGTACATCCAAACCGTCATCGAACCCATCGTTCTACCATTCATAGACCGGCAAGGGAACTTGCTGTTCCAACAGGACAATGCACGTCCGCATGTATCCCGTGCCACCCAACGTGCTCTAGAAGGTGTAAGTCAACTACCCTGGCCAGCAAGATCTCCGGATCTGTCCCCCATTGAACATGTTTGGGACTGGATGAAGCGTCGTCTCACGCGGTCTGCACGTCCAGCACGAACGCTGGTCCAACTGAGGCGCCAGGTGGAAATGGCATGCCAAGCCGTTCCACAGGACTACATCCAGCATCTCTACGATCGTCTCCATGGGAGAATAGCAGCCTGCATTGCTGCGAAAGGTGGATATACACTGTACTAGTGCCGACATTGTGCATGCTCTGTTGTCTGTGTCTATGTGCCTGTGGTTCTGTCAGTGTGATCATGTGATGTATCTGATCCCAGGAATGTGTCAATAAAGTTTCCCCTTCCTGGGACAATGAATTCACGTTGTTCTTATTTCAATTTCCAGGAGTGTATTTCCTTAATTTTCAGAATTTAACCTTGCGGCCTTCAGCCATCTTATTGCGTTTGTTTATCTCTTTCTGTGCACCTTGCGGGCCATCAGCCCTTTTAGCATCTTAAAACATTGTGGCCTTTTGCCTTCAGTAATCATCATAGTATGTTTGGAATTTTGAAGATTTAATCCATGCGGCCTTCAGCCGCTCCGCATGCTGGTCTCATGTATGTATACGATTTATTTTATTCGCAAATTTAAGTGTGTTTCATGTCTTTTCAAAATTGAACTTATTCTGGAAGCCTTCAGCCGCGGATCAAATTTCTTTCAAACGTGTAATTGTGAACTAAATGATAATAAATTACAATTGTGAAATGAATCCGACCGCAACTCCCTTGGCCCTTTCCACAACCCTAATTACCTGTTAGCCATGCGTGATTTAGCGGGCGTTTCACTATTGACACACACTCAACATGGATATAGAAAACATCGTTCTTGTGAAACACAACTAGCTCTTTATTCGCACGAAGTGTTGAGTGCTGTTGACAAGGGATTGTAGATCGATTCCGTATTTCTGGGTTTCCAGAAGGCTTTTGACGCTCTACCTCACAAGCGGCTTATAGTAAAATTACGTGCTTATGAAATATCGTCTTCTCAGTTATGCGACTGGATTTATGACTTCCTGTCACATTTCATAGTAATCGACGGAAAGTCATCGAGCAAGTGATTTCTGGCGTTCCCCACTGGAGAGTTATAGGCCTTTTGCTTTTCCATATCTATATAATCGATTTGGGAGAGAATCTGAACAACCGTCTTAGGTTGTTTGCAGATGACGCTGTCTTTTATCGACTAATAAGGTCATCAGAAGATCAAAACAAACTGCAAAACGATTTAGAAAAGATATCTGAATAGCGCGAAAATTGGCAGTTGACCCTAAATAAGTAAAAGTGTTAGGTCGTCCACATGATTGCTAAAAGGAATTCGTTAAACTTCGGTTACAATAAGTCAGTCAAATCTAAAGACGGTAAATTCAACTAAATACCTAGGAATCAAAATTGCGAACAACTTAAATTGGAAGGAACACATATAAAATGTTTTGGGGAAGGCTAACCAAAGACTGCGTTTTATTGGCAGGACACTTAGAAAATGTAATAGACCTACTAAGGAGACTCCCTACACTACACTTATCCGTCCTCTTAAAAAGAACTCTGCAGTTACGACTCACGGAGTACATCGAAAAAGTTAAAAGAAGGGCAGCACGTTTTGTATTATCGCGAAATATGGGAGAGTTACAGAAATGGTACAGGATTCGGGCTGGAAATCATTAAAACAAAGGCGTTTTTCGTTGCGACGGAATCTTCTCACGAAATTCCTATCACCCACTTCCTCCTCCGAATGCGAAAATGTTTTGTTGACACCGACCTACATAGGGAGGAACGATCACCACGATAAAATAAGGGAAATCAAAGCTCGTACGGAAAGATATAGGGGTTCATTCTTTCCGCGCGCTATGCGAGATTGGAATAATAGAGAATTGTGAAGGTGGTTCGATGAACCCTCTGCCAGGCGCTTAAATGTGATCTGCAGAGTATCCATGTAGATGTAGATATTTTTTACTACTTGCTGGCTGTATAATGAATTAGTCTTTGAGTTGAAAACGTTTTATGACTTTTAACAATGCAGTCATAAATGGAAGTTAATGAAATGCTTTTACAGCGGGCTGCCGAAGAGACACCATCAAACAAATCTGAAATAAACTTTCTAAGAAATTTAATAGTAAATGTTCTTAGGTGTATTTTCTACTCAGTGGGAAATGCTACCTCTTCTTTCTGCTGCGATGGTCGTCTCGAATGCAGCAGCTGTTGAAGTTGCTGCTTGACCGCGTCGGCTAATGAAAGAAACTTCTATTTCTATGCGGTGAGATGAGCTGTTTGTCAAAAAAAATAGGCGTTTGGAGAGGATATGGAGGCCAACAGGAACGGGAAACAACTCTTGGATTTCTGTGCCAGTATGGGCTTAGTAATCACAAACTCCTTTTTTAAACATAAGAACATTCACCGGTATACTTGGGAAGGCAGGGGAACCAGATCTGTCATTGACTATATAATAACAGATCAGGAATTCAGGAAGGCTGTGAGGGACACACGTGTATTCAGGGGATTCTTTGATGACACTGATCATTATTTAATCTGCAGTGAAATTGGGATTGTGAGGCCGAAAGTGTAGGAGGTCAGGTCCATATGTAGGAGGATAAGAGTGGAGAAACTTCAGGATAAGGAAATCAGGCACAAGTACATAACAGCGATCTCAGAAAGGTACCAGTTAGTTGAATGTAGTCAATTACAGTCATTGGAAAAGGAATGGACAAGGTACAGGGACACGGTACTAGAAGTGGCTAAAGAATGTCTTGGAACAGTAGTGTGTAAAAGTAGGATGAAGCAAACAGCTTGGTGGCATGATACAGTCAAGGCAGCCTGTAAAAGGAAAAAGAAGGCGTATCAAAAATGGCTACATACCAGAACCCAGGTAGACAGAGAAAGTTATGTTGAAGAAAGAAACAAAGCCAAACAGATAATTGCAGCATCCAAGAAGAAATCGTGGGAAGACTTTGGAAACAGGTTGGAGACTATGGGTCAAGCTGCTGGAAAACCATTCTGGAGTGTAATTAGCAGTCTTCGAAAGGGAGGTAAGAAGGAAATGACAAGTATTTTGGACAGGTCAGGAAAACTGCTGGTGAATCCTGTGGATGCCTTGGGCAGATGGAGGGAGTATTTTGAAGAGTTGCTCAATGTAGGTGAAAACGCGATCAGTAATGTTTCAGGTTTCGAGGTAGAATGGGATAGGAATGATGATGGAAATAGGATCACATTTGAGGAAGTGGAAAAAATGGTCAATAGATTGCAGTGCAATAAAGCGGCTGGGGTGGATGAAATTAAGTCGGAACTCATCAAATACAGTGGAATGTCAGGTCTTAAATGGCTACACAGGATAATTGAAATGGCCTGGGAGTCGGGACAGGTTCCATCAGACTGGACAAAAGCAGTAATCACACTAATCTTTAAACATGGAAACAGAAACGATTGTAACAACTACAGAGGTATCTCTTTAATCAGCGTTGTGGGTAAAATCTTCGCAGGTATTGTTGAAAGGAAAGTGCGAGTATTAGTTGAGGACCAATTGGATGAAAATCAGTGTGGGTTTAGGCCTCTTAGAGGTTGTCAGGACCAGATCTTTAGCTTACGGCAAATAATGGAGAAGTGTTATGAGTGGAACAGGGAATTGTATCTATGCTTTATAGATCTAGAAAAGGCATATGACCGGGTTCCTAGGAGGAAGTTATTCAAAATTATGGAATAGGAGGAAAACTTTTGCAAGCAATTAAAGGTCTTTACATGGATAGTCAGGCAGCAGTTAGAGTTGACGGTAAATTGAGTTCATGGTTCAGAGTAGTTTCAGGGGTAAGACAAGGCTGCAACCTGTCTCCACTGTTGTTCATATTATTTATGGATCATATGTTGAAAACAATAGACTGGCTGGGTGAGATTAAGATATGTGAACACAAAATAAGCAGTCTTGCATATGCGGATGACTTAGTTGTGATGGCAGATTCGATTGAAAGTTTGTAAAGCAATATTTCAGAGTTAGATCAGAAATGTAAGGACTATGGTATGAAGATTAGCATCTCCAAAACGAAAGTAATGTCAGTGGGAAAGAAATATAAACGGATTGAGTGCCAAATAGGAGGAACAAAGTTAGAACAGGTGGACGATTTCAAGTACTTAGGGTGCATATTCTCACAGGATGGCAACATAGTGAAAGAACTGGAAGCGAGGTGTAGCAAAGCTAATGCAGTGAGCGCTCAGCTACGATCTACTCTCTTCTGCAAGAAGGAAGTCAGTACCAAGACAAAGTTATCTGTGCACCGTTCAATCTTTCGACCAACTTTGTTGTATGGGAGCGAAAGCTGGGTGGATTCAGGTTACCTTATCAACAAGGTTCAGGTTACGGATATGAAAGCAGCTAGGATGATTGCAGGTACTAGTAGATGGGAACAATGGCAAGAGGGTGTCCACAATGAGGAAATCAAAGAAATACTGGGAATGAACTCTATAGATGTAGCAGTCAGGGCGAACAGGCTTAGATGGTGGGGTCATGTTACAGGCATGGGAGAAGCAAGGTTACCCAAGAGACTCATGGATTCAGCAGTAGAGGGTAGGAGGAGTCGGGGCAGACCGAGGAGAAGGTACCTGGATTCGGTTAAGAATGATTTTGAAGTAATAGGTTTAACATCAGAAGAGGCACCAATGTTAGCACTGAATAGGGGATCATGGAGGAACTGTATAATGGGGGCTATGCTCCAGACTGAACGCTGAAAGGCATAATCAGTCTTAAATGATGATGATGATCTCAAAATACAATTTTATTCAGAAAACTGTTACAACAGGAAGAGCGATAAAATTTTTCGCGTCCTCTCTTCCTCAAGACGCCACAGACTGCTCCCTCTCTGCCGACTTAAACAAAAGCAACAGTCACATCCCTCTCATCCAACAGCATCTCTGATGCAGCGCATAGCTTACTTTTTTCTTACGTGTGCCTCCTTGGGAACATTTAGCAAGTGGTATTACAAGGCTGACGGAGAGGGGGAGAGGCCGCCGACAGAGAGAGAGGGTGGAGGTGAAGGTTATAAGGGCTCCTTTGAATAAAAAAATTGTTTACTACTACTACTACTACTACTAGGCTAATTACAGTTAAGCTCTACAGGACCTTTATACTCAAATGTTTCCCACACCACCTTGTATTGTCTTTCTATGTGTGTGTGTAACTGTATGTTCACTGTTGTGGGTAAATACATACAGCGCACACAGGGCGATGTGTGAAACTGATAGCGATTACACGCTTCCGCTGTTGTAGAAATCAGCTCCAGATGCTGCCGATAACGTGTTGAGCTGAAAGTGGTAACCAAAGTACGGAGAAATATTCTTCGGGGCTCTGTTGCATAGCAATCAGATTTCTTTCAGTTCTGAGAAATGTCCAGGTACTATTGTGGATTTGACTTCTTTTCCGAAGAAAACATCGAACTATTTCGTTAGAACTGAACGCTCCCGTCGGAACTATTCTCAAGCTGGTATTTATTATTAAATCACAATAGAAGTATACGCTGGGTGTAGGATAACACGTGCCTTCTTGAAATGAACGATATTTTATTGTTCTATTAACTGATTACCTCCCATATACACACATATATTGCTATGTGAATCAAAAACTCGCAATGGCGTCGGTTTTTACATCACAAGAATGGCTCCCTTCTTGTAAAAATTTACTCTTAACAAGAACAAAAGCGCTATATCCAAAGAATAATTATGTGAGCGCTGACCGCCACAGAGTAATAAACAATATCTTTGTCTCTCTCTCGCACTGACAGCAAGTTACGCTGCATGATACATCAGAAGGTGTGCAGTGAGACGAGGGTCGTGAGGGGGGGGGGGGGGGAGAAATAGTCCATGTGCCCACTTCTTACGTTCTGTACAATAGATCCATTTTTTGTGTTAGTATTAGTAACAGTTCTGTCTGGCGTCTTCATCGATGTCGCTCATTTCGGCCACGTTCCAAATTTCACGAGATTAAAGAACTGTTATCAAGTCACTGAAAAACGATTGCACATCACTTCTGTTGAAGCTAGAAGCTCGTGCTAAGCCTTTCCCATACGCTGCCCGAAATGAAAAGGTTGGATTTATTTGTAAAAATCAGGGAAGAAGCCATTTCAGCAAAATAATTATCCTTTCAAGATTTAGGACGTTTAATAGAATTTATCACGCAGAGATCATAAGCCAAAGTTTTGATTTGTTTGCGTTAAAGCACAGTAGAATCTCGGCAGGTTGTGGAATGTATTGTTTTAATTCCTCCTTGTTGTTATCCGGCTTTTTTTCTGTTTGGAAAATGACCAAAGGTGGTGGAAAGCCGAAATATCTTTTCAATGTCATTTCCATTCTGGGGAATCTGATAATCAAAGCATCTTTGTGAATCGATATCATCTCCTTTTATTCACTTTCCTCACTGCCGCAAGCATGATGTAAGGAGCAAATGGCTCTGAGCACTATGGGACTTAACATCTATGGTCATCAGTCCCCTAGAACTTAGAACTACTTAAACCTAACTAACCTAAGGACATCACACTACACCCAGTCATCACGAGGCAGAGAAAATCCCTGACCCCGCCAGGAATCGAAGCCGGGAACCCGGGCGCGGGAAGCGCGAACGCTACCGCACGACCACGAGCTGCGGACATGATGTAAGGAGCAACGTCTTTCTGGTTTGTGTTTTTTCAATGATTTCTCGGTATCTTGATCTGAACCAATCGAATAAACTACTGAAAATTCTGCTGGGATATGTTGTCACATGTGGTAACCACCCCAGATATTTTTGTGCCAACCAACTCCAAGCAGACATTTCAGACAAAATCTGGCTGAGAAAAAAGACCTTGAATCTAACTTCATTTTTTATACAGAATAACATTGTGCCACTCTTATAAAATAATAGAGAATTGTTGGGATATAAATGAAGAGATCCTGCCTCATAGCATATTCTAGACCTTAAACAAATAATCACGTATATGAAAATGTCAAATAAAGAGATTTTGCTGATACTCTGTTGATGATTCGACAGAGAGACCCCACATCAAAACCGTAAAAGAATTCACAATAGGTTGGTAACTCTGATAATAACTAAACAAACTCTCGAAAACACGCAGACTAAAGTTAAGTTTCTTGAAACAAGTTCTAGTCTCTTCCAAATTATATCAGGAGTCAGTCAAGGAGAAATTTCGTCACCCCTGTTGTTAAGTTTTGTGCTGAAAATGTTGTAAGAGAATGGAAGATAGAGGAAGAAAAACAAAAAGTTAATAACTACATAACGTTGGGTGGATTGAAAGAAGCAATAAATTGTTTGGCCTCTACAGACGATCTTGTAAAATGCTAAGAAAAGACTAGAGCTTCTGAAGGGAATAGCGGAGAAGCCATGTCCACCAATATTGTTTGAAAAGACAGAATACATGACCGAGGAATTTTAAGAAGCAACTATTGCACCAAAAAAAAAAAAAAAAAAACACATAACTTTAAATATCTGGATGAAAATATGACATAAAAAGTAAACCGGTCGAAATCAGACCTGAACAAATGAAAAGAGGATACAAGAAAGTAAGAAATCTCTACGATAAAGTATTTTCTTTCTGAAGGCGTTAAATTGAGGCATTATAATACAGTTGTAAAACTAGAAGTCCTCTATGGGTGAGAAACACTACTTTTATCTGGATGTCAAATGACGCTAGAAGATTTGGAAAAGGTAGAAAGAAGGATCTTGCGAAAAATATTACGTCCAATCAAGAATAAAGATCTGTTTTGATACCAAATAAGGTTATATATCCATTCTGCCCTAAAATAACAGATGTGGTTTAAAAAGATATATTATACTCTATGGGCACGCAGAGAGTATGAAGATAAATAAAATCTGAGGTCTTCAGGAAGATGAAACAAACAAGAAAACGACTGGAGTCAAATGGTCAGCTCATTCTGAGAAAGTAAAAGAGTTTTGGAGGAAGATGAAGGAAAAGGATAATGAATAGTTACCTCGACGTGGTCCTTACTGTCCCGAAATGAAATAAAAAAATGAACATTTATAGTCGCAAAAACACAAAAACACCAATGAAATTCATATAACTACCGCAAGGAATTAGAAACTGCCTACACCCTACTAAGAATACTGTGTTCGTACGTACTTTGGTTCGAGTTTTGACCGATAGGAACCACCAGCGTCTGGGAACTGAGACTTGTGATAGCCAACCCATATGACCAGGGATCACATTCTACACAGTCTAGGGGTGTTCCTGTGAAAGTAAATAAAAGTAAGCATTCAATATTTTTGGTTCGATACCTAGTAATTTTACAATCGAATCATTCTTTCTATATTTGCTTGGTACCCAAAGAAAAGTTCTTGTATCGAATCGAGTGGTGAGTCAGTGCCTCTATGGTACAGCCTGCCCTTCATCCCAGGCCTGTTCATTTACTCGTCAGCCATATTGTTTGTGATTGTTTGCAATCGTGCAGTGGGTGCTTCTCGTTAAAATTTTGTTAGACTTTATTGTGCCATGGCGTTGCCGAAATGGACGTATTTTACTAAAATGAATGACACCACAGCAAAGTGCAGGCGATGTTTTAAAACAGTGAAGTTTTGTGACAATGTGTCCAATTTATGTAACTACACCAGTACTCACTGAACTGTTCTAAAAAGAAAACAACAGAAAGTTAACAGTGTCTCTGATCCTGATGAAACAAGAGAAAGGTACATGTGAACCTTATAACAATTTTCTTTTGGTATCGTCTGATACAAAATTGTTATGTTAGCAATTTAATTTCATTCACTATGTAGGTACGAGTAACTGTAGCTTTGAATTTCGGAGTTACAAGATGATTTGAGAAAATAATATGTCGAGAATAAAATTAAAACGTAGTATAGTGCTGGGAAGTGTCGTCTTTCGACAAATAAAGTAAAACTTCGATTTTACGTATTTTCCGAATTTACGACACAAATTCGTAGTCCATGCGTAAAACCTCCTCGATCAGTGCTAAAAATTATCTTCCTGATAATGTATACAACAATTCTATGTCCTTACGCGACGTCTGGCTCGACTTTGTACCATTTTCTTCCTGCTGACATTTTCTGTGATTGTATGAACCGACTACTTGTCTCTTCAATATTTACAGCAATTGGTGTTTCCGAGAAACCTTCCAAAAGGCGACCTTTTTGTTTAAGTGTTACCATTAATAAAAAATGGAAGTATTTAGTGTGTTTTATTAGACTACATAAAATAGGCAGAAAAGTTAAACATCATATATACTGAGCATTACCTCACTTGCATAAAAAATTAAAAAAAGGTTCGGTATGAGCAGGTTTCAATACTTTTGGGGTGCTCATATGAGTGGTATCAAAAGATGACTCGAGTACTGCTCAACTTCGATGCTATCGGAACATCCCTACGTGTGACAAACTGACCCTGTATCCCCTGTTGGCAAATAATAGAGATGGGGCCCTTTCACGCCCGCACCAACGTGGTGACCAAACCAAAAGTTCTACTGTCACCTCCGTCAACATGTTAGTTATCTAGTAGGTGGATCACCGGATGCTGGGCTGTGTTGTTATCCGTGCGTCTGGGTAAGACTACTCATTAACGCGGTCGTCAGGAGATAGATAGTGGACGAAACGCGAATGAGGGCAGCGATTTGAAGAGCAGAGGGAAAAAAGTGCCAAGGCTCGTGCCGTGGTAAAAAAAAAAAAAAAAAACTCTGCGACAGTGGGATGGGTAGTAAGAGCAGCAGTAGCTTACTTGCTGCGATAGTTCATGCAAGGTTGGGTTTGTTAGTATGGGTATTATGCATCATTACCGTGGCAAGATAAATAATCTGCATTGGCGGCCGAAGACTTCCGGCATAAGAAGTCAGCCTCATTCTGCCAACGGCCTTGTCAGAGAGGGCGGAGGAGCGGATAGAGGTTCAGGGCAGTCTCTTGTCCTAGGGGTGGGAAATTGCCCCTGAAGGCGGAAGAATCAGCAATGATCAAGGACATGAGGATGCAGAAGGCAATGGAAACCACTGCATTAAAGACACGTCACGTGTATCCACAGGACATGTGGCCTGTAATTGAAGAAGCGTCATGATGATCTCTCCATTGGCAAAAGATTCCGGAATAGTCCCCCATTCGGATCTCCGGGAGGGGACTGCCAAGGGGGAGGTTACCATGAGAAAAAGATTGAATAATCAACGAAAGGATAACGTTCTACGAGTCGGGGCGTGGAATTTCAGGAGCTTGAACGCGGTAGGGAAACTAGAAAATCTGAAAAGGGAAATGCAAAGGCTCAATCTAGATATAGTAGGGGTCAGTGAAGTGAAGGAAGACAAGGATTTCTGGTCAGATGAGTATCGGGTAATATCAACAGCAGCAGAAAATGGTATAACAGGTGTAGGATTCGTTATGAATAGGAAGGTAGGGCAGAGGGTGTGTTACTGTGAACAGTTCAGTGACCGGGTTGTTCTAATCAGAATCGACAGCAGACCAACACCGACAACGATAGTTCAGGTATACACGCCGACGTCGCAAGCTGAAGATGAACAGATAGAGAAAGTGTATGAGGATATTGAAAGGGTAATGCAGTATGTAAAGGGGGACGAAAATCTAATAGTCATGGGCGACTGGAATGCAGTTGTAGGGGAAGGAGTAGAAGAAACGGTTACAGGAGAATATGGGCTTGGGACAAGGAATGAAAGAGGAGAAGGACTAATTGAGTTCTGTAACAAGTTTCAGCTAGTAATAGCGAATACCCTGTTCAAGAATCACAAGAGGAGGAGGTATACTTGGAAAAGGCGGGAGATACGGGAAGATTTCAGTTAGATTACATCATGGTCAGACAGAGATTCCGAAATCAGATAGTGTATTGTAAGGCGTACCCAGGAGCAGATATAGACTCAGATCACAATATAGTAGTGATGAAGAGCAGGCTGAAGTTCAAGACATTAGTCAGGAAGAATCAATACGCAAAGAAGTGGGATACGGAAGTACTAAGGAATGACGAGATACGTTTGAAGTTCTCTAACGCTATAGATACAGCAATGAGGAATAGCGCAGTAGGCAGTACAGTTGAAGAGGAATGGACATCTCTAAAAAGGGCCATCACAGAAGTTGGGAAGGAAAACATAGGTACAAAGAAGGTAGCTGCGAAGAAACCATGGGTAACAGAAGAAATACTTCAGTTGATTGATGAAAGGAGGAAGTACAAACATGTTCCGGGAAAATCAGGAATACAGAAATTCAAGTCACTGAGGAATGAAATAAATAGGAAGTGCAGGGAAGCTAAGACGAAATGGCTGCAGGAAAAATGTGAAGACATCGAAAAAGACATGATTGTCGGAAGGACAGACTCAGCATACAGGAAAGTCAAAACAACCTTTGGCGACATTAACAGCAACGGTGGTAACATTAAGAGTGCAACGGGAATTCCACTGTTAAATGCAGAGGAGAGAGCAGATAGGTAGAAAGAATACATTGAAAGCCTCTATGAGGGTGAAGATTTGTCTGATCTGATAGAAGAAGAAACAGGAGTCGATTTAGAAGAGATAGGGGATCCAGTATTAGAATCGCAATTTAAAAGAGCTTTGGAGGACTTACGGTCAAATAAGGCAGAAGGGATAGATAACATTCCATCAGAATTTCTAAAATCATTGGCGGAAGTGGCAACAAAACGACTATTCACGTTGGTGTGTAGAATATATGAGTCTGGCGATATACCATCTGACTTTCGGAAAAGCATCATCCACACAATTCCGAAGACGGCAAGAGCTGACAAGTGCGAGAATTATCGCACAATCAGTTTAACAGCTCATGCATCGAAGCTGCTTACAAGAATAATATACAGAAGAATGGAAAAGAAAATTGAGAATGCGCTAGGTGACGATCAGTTTGGCTTTAGGAAAAGTAAAGGGACGAGAGAGGCAATTCTGACGTTACGGCTAATAATGGAAGCAAGGCTAAAGAAAAATCAAGGCACTTTCATAGGATTTGTCGACCTGGAAAAAGCTTTCGACAATATAAAATGGTGCAAGCTGTTCGAGATTCTGAAAAAAGTAGGGGTAAGCTATAGGGAGAGACGGGTCATATACAATGTGTACAACAACCAAGAGGGAATAATATGAGTGGACGATCAAGAACGAAGTGCTCGTATTAAGAAGTATGTAAGACAAGGCTGTAGCCTTTCGCCCCTACCCTTCAATCTGTACATCGAGGAAGCAACGATGGAAATAAAAGAAAGGTTCAGGAGTGGAATTAAAATACAAGGTCAAAGGATATCAATGATACGATTCGCTGATGACATTGCTATCCTGAGTGAAAGTGAAGAAGAATTAAATGATCTGCTGAACGGAATGAACAGTCTAATGAGTACACAGTATGGTTTGAGAGTAAATCTGAGAAAGACGAAGGTAATGTGAAGTAGTAGAAATGAGAACAGCGAGAAACTTAACATCAGGATTGATGGTCACGAAGTCAATGAAGTTAAGGAATTCTGCTCCCTAGGCAGTAAAATAACCAATGACGGATGGAGCAAGGAGGACATCAAAAGCGGACTCGCTGTGGCAAAAAAGGCATTTCTGGCCAAGAGAAGTCTACTAATCAAATACCGGCATTAATTTGGGGAAGAAATTTCTGGGGATATACGTCTGGAGTACTGCATTGTATGGTAGTGAAACATGGACTGTGTAAAAACCGGAACAGAAGAGAATCGAAGCATTTGAGATGTGGTGCTATAGACGAATGTTGAAAATTAGGTGGACTGATAAGGTAAGGAATGAGGAGGTTCTACGCAGAATCGGAGAGGAAAGGGATATGTGGAAAACACTGATAAGGAGAAGGGACAGGATGATAGGACATCTGCTGAGACATGAGGGAATGACTTCCATGGTACTAGAGGGAGCTGTAGAGGGCAAAAACTGTAGAGGAAGACAGAGATTGGAATACGTCAAGCAAATAATTGGGGACGTAGGTTGTAAGTGCTACTCTGAGATGAAGAGGTTAGCATAGGATAGGAATTCGTGGCGGGCCTCATCAAACCAGTCAATAGACTGATGACAAAAAAAAAAAAACCGTGGCAAGCGATGGCGATGTATCCAAGTTTGTTGCAGCCGCTGCATTCCTGGAACAATCAGGATCGTTATATATTAGTGGGAGATCTGCCGTAGATCATCTCACTGTGTGTGTGGGGGGAGGGGGGGGGGGTGGAGCTTGTCTGCATGTAGTGAACGGTACGGCTTCCCTGTGTGATGCCAGTTATTCGGCAAGCGTGTTCCAACTGTATATCCAGTAATGTTGTTGTTGTTGTGGTCTTCAATCCTGAGACTGGTTTGATGCAGCTCTCCATGCTACTCTATCCTGTGCAAGCTTCTGCATCTCCCAGTACCTACTGCAACCTACATCCTTCTGAATCTGCTTAGTGTATTCATCTCTTGGTCTCCCTCTACGATTTTTACCCTCCACGGTGCCCTCCAGTACTAAATTGGTGATCCCTTGATGCCTCAGAACATGTCCTACCAACCGATCCCTTCTTCTGGTCAAGTTGTGCCACAAACTTCTCTTCTCCCCAATCCTATTCAAAACTTCTTCATTAGTTATGTGATCTACCCATCTAATTTTCAGCATTCTTCTGTAGCACCACATTTCGAAAGCTTCTATTCTCTTCTTGTCCAAACTATTTACCGTCCATGTTTCACTTCCATACATGGCTACACTCCATACAAATACTTTCAGAAACGACTTCCTGACACTTAAATCAATACTCGATGTTAACAAATTTCTCTTCTTCAGAAAAGCTTTCCCTGCCATTGCCAGTCTACTTTTTATATCCTCTCTACTTCGACCATCATCAGTTATTTTGCTCCCCAAATAGCAAAACTCCTTTACTACTTTAAGTGTCTCATTTCCTAATCTAATTCCCTCAGCATCACCTGACTTGAAACTTCCTGGCAGATTAAAACTGTGTGCCCGACCGAGACTCGAACTCGGGACCTTTGCCTTTCGCAGGCAAGCGCTCTACCATCTGAGCTACCGAAGCACGACTCACGCCCGGTCCTCACAGCTTTACTTCTGCCAGTATCTCGTCTCCTACCTTCCAAACTTTACAGAAGCTCTCCTGCGAACCTTGCAGAACTAGCACTCCTGAAAGAAAGGATATTGCGGAGACATGGCTTAGCCACAGCCTGGGGGATGTTTCCAGAATGAGATTTTCACTCTGCAGCGGAGCGTGCGCTGATATGAAACTTTCATATCAGTTTATATGAAGTTTCATATCAGCGCACACTCCGCTGCAGAGTGAAAATCTCATTCTGGAAACATCCCCCAGGCTGTGGCTAAGCCATGTCTCCGCAATATCCTTTCTTTCAGGAGTGCTAGTTCTGCAAGGTTCGCAGGAGAGCTTCTGTAAAGTTTGGAAGGTAGGGGACGAGATACTGGCAGAAGTAAAGCTGTGAGGACCGGGCGTGAGTCGTGCTTCGGTAGCTCAGATGGTAGAGCGCTTGCCCGCGAAAGGCAAAGGTCCCGAGTTCGAGTCTCGGTCGGGCACACAGTTTTAATCTGCCAGGAAGTTTCATATCAGCGCACACTCCCCTGCAGAGTGAAAATCTCATTCTGGTATCACCTGACTTAATTCGACTACATTCCATTATCCTCGTTTTGCTTCTGTTGATGTTCATCTTATATCCTCCTTTCAAGACACTGTCCATTCCGTTCAACTGCTATTCCAGGTCCTTTGCTGTCTCTGACAGTAATGGTGGCTGAATAACAGGGGCTCACCTGTACCGTTGTGTTTGCATGTGCTTGACCATAGATGTTAGGTCCTTACAAGTATGTCTTTTGGTCTTTTATGTTTCCATCTATGGTTGTGGTCGTAGTTCCCCAGATTCAGTATAAACGGGTTCTGCGAATGTCTAGAGTTTCTGTATAGTCTTGTGGTGAGTTTGTGGATTACCTCCGTGAGAGTCTGAAGTCGGTATTCCCGGTGAAGATCCGCGATGCGTGCCCGTACCGAGCTACAGAGCGTCTCTCCTGCAGAGTCTTCCACTGGAGTTTATCTGTCATCTCCGTAACGCTTTCGCGATTACTAAATGATCCTGTAACGAAGCGCGCTGCTCTCCGTTGGATCTTCTCTATCTCTTCTATCAACGCTATCTGGTACGGATCCCACACTGGTGAGCAGTATTCAAGCAGTGGGCTAACAAGTGTACTGTAACCTACTTCCTTTGTCTTCGGTTGCATTTCCTTAGGATTCTTCCAATGAAAGTCTGGCATCTGCTTTACCTACGATTAATTTTATATAGTCATTCCATTTTAAATCACTCCTAATGCCTACTCCCAGATAAGTCCCGGAATTAACTGCTTCCAGTTGCTGACCTGCCATAATGTAGATAAATGATAAAGGATCTTTCTTTCTATGCATTCGCAGCACATTACACTTGTCTGCATTGAGATTCGATTGCCATTCCCTGCACCATATGTCAATTCGTTACAGACCCTCCTGCATTTCAGTACAATTTTGCACTGTTACAACCTTTCGATATACTACAGCATCATCCGCAAAAAGCCTCAGTGAACTTCCGATGTTATCCACAAGGGCATTTATGTATATTGTGAATAGTAACAGTCCTACGACACTCCCCTGAGGCACACCTGAAATCACTCTTACTTCGGAAGACTTCTCTCCATTGAGAATGACATGCTGCGTTCTGTTATCTAGGTACTCTTCAATCCAATCACACAATTGGTCTGATAGTCCATATGCTCATACTTTGTTGATTAAACGACTGTGGGGAACTGTATCAAACGCCTTGCGGAAGTCAAGAAACGCTGCATCTACCTGGGAACCCGTGTCTATGGACCTCTGAGTCTCGTAGACGAATAGCGCGAGCTGGGTTTCACACGATCGTCTTTTTCGGAACCCATACTGATTCCTACAGAGTAGATTTCTAGTCTCCAGAAGAGTCATTATACTCCAACACAATACGTGTTCTAAAATTCTACAACTGAATGGCGTTAGAGATACAGGTCTACAGTTCTGCACATCTGTTCGACGTCCCTTCTTGAAAACGGGGATGACCTGTGCCCTTTTCCAATCCTTTGGAACGCTACGCTCTTCTACAGACCTACGGTACACCGCTGCAAGAAGGGGGTCAAGTTCCTTCGCGTACTCTGTGTAAAATCGAATTGTTATCCCATCAGGTCCAGCGGCCTTTCCTCTTTTGAGCGATTTTAATTGCTTTTCTATCCCTCTGTCATCTATTCCGATATCTACCATTTTGCCATCTGTGCGACAATCTAGAGGACGAACTACAGTGCAGTCTTCCTCTGTGAAACAGCTTTGGAAAAAGACATTTAGTATTTCGGTCTTTAGTCTGTCATCCTCTGTCTCAGTACCATTTTGGTCACACAGTGTCTGGACATTTCATTTTGATCCACCTACCGCTTTGACATAAGACCAAAATTTCTTAGGATTTTCTGCCAAGTCAGTACATAGGACTTTACTGTGTGTGCGATCTTCCTCTTCTAGTGTAATCGCATCAGCAAATGTGCCAACACTCCTCGTCTGCCCCTACCCACTGGAAAAAAGGAAAGAAAAAGTGTCGGAGAGCCATTTGACGGGTCGGGTCGGCGCCCTCTTTTACGCCGGCCGTCGTTTGGAATCGCGCCACAATGGATCTGTCTGCAACCTAGAAACCAGCAGTGCGCTCGGCTAAATGAACAGAATGGAATAAATTAGAAAACTTTTTCTAGA
The DNA here is from genome assembly GCF_023864275.1 of Schistocerca cancellata. Classification (NCBI taxonomy): domain Eukaryota; kingdom Metazoa; phylum Arthropoda; class Insecta; order Orthoptera; family Acrididae; genus Schistocerca; species Schistocerca cancellata. Next base: position 211,621,379 of record NC_064635.1, read on the forward strand.
AGTGTTCTCCCCTTATCGATGATAAGGCAATTTCGTGCAGGCAGCCAATTAATTGCCTGTTCTGATGCTGGCTATATGTTTGTGTAACAGTACACATCCTAATTCAAGTGATTTTGCAGTCAACAGCCTACAGATTTAACAATTTTTTTGGATACACACGTAATAGCTCCTCTTAACTTTCCGTGTTTGCGACGACAAACTGGAGAGAATTCACGCTTTTTCTGTTTGTTTCCAGCCACACATGATCCCGAACAGACTGTGCTATCGTCAGTGAGTTTTTGTTTATTATTCTGCCTCACATTTCGCTATCGGCTATTTTGTGCTGATACAAGAGATGAGCACAAACTTTTTCCTATCGATCGTCTACACTGGAACTGTCTGCGTCACCTAACCGCTGTGTGGAGTCATGGTACGTTGTTCCACAAACAATTCAAAGAATGTTGGAAAGTATCAGTCAATGGAGAGCTAAAATCTAACATAAAATTATTTATTCTGAACAAGTCCTCCTATTCCAAGGGTGAAGTTCTGTTTAAAAACTGGTATACTGTACTGTTGAAAAAATTATGTGTTGTTGCATGGCAACGAATAAAAAGGTAATGTCTCCATTAACGGTATCCCTAATGACGTATACATATCTCACAAGGCGATTCATTCTACATCATTTCGATAAAAAGAGTCGTTGAAGCGATCTACGGATGAACAACTGTTCAGCTGCTTTTTTTATGCTTCCACGTTGTTGTGTTGGGCATTTTCTTCACCATTACCATTTAACTATGACGAATCACAATGTTTCTGCCGACAGATCAAATGTCATTGTAATCAAAGAATAGCTGCAGCGTACTGATGATAACATACATGTTGTCATTCCGATCATCAGCTTTGGGACTGTTTTGATGAAAGTCTCCACACTAGCCTATCATGTAGAAGTCACTTCATATCGGCACAAGTAATGCGACCAAAATCTCCTCGAATCTGCTCGTGTATTCGTGCCTAGGCGTCAGTTTTCAGTTTTAACTCGCCTCACCCTCACCCCACTCCCCTCCAGTACAACATTTAGGTATCCAAGATGCTTCAAGATATGTCCTCTCAAAGTGACCCTCTTTTAGTGAAGGTGTGTCATAAATTTAGACGGCCTTACCAAAAATGGGGAGAAGGAAACGAAATGAAACTTCAGGGGTTGAGAAGGTATGTGATGTTCTTTAGGTGAACACAAAATAGAGCCACGCTTACAAATAATTTAGCAGTGTGAGACTACTTACAAGGGAACCTCCCCATCGCACCCCCCTCAGATTTAGTTATAACTTGGCACAGTGGATAGGCCTTGATAAACTGAACACAGATCAATTGAGAAAACAGGAAGAAGTTGCATGGAACTGTGAAAAAATAAGCAAAATATACAAAGTGAGTAGTCCATGGGCCATATAGGCAACATCTAGGAGAACATGAGCTCAGGAGCGCCGTGGTCCCGTCGGAGCGTGAGCAACTGCTGAAGGAGAGGTCCTTGGTTCAAGTCTTCCAACGAGTGAAGATTTTGCTTTCTTTATTTTTGCATAGTTATTATCTGTCCGTTCGTTCATTGACGTCTCTGTTCACTGTAATAAGTTTAGTGTGTGTGTTTTGCGACTGCATCGCAAAAACGTGCGATTAGTAGACGAACGGACGTGCCTCTCCAATCGGAACCGAAAACATTTGGTCGCAAGGTCATAGGTCAACCGATTCCTCCACAGGAAAACACATCTGATATATTCTATACGACACTGGTGACGGCATGTGCGTCACATGACAGGAATATGTTGTCGACCCACCTAACTTGTACACTTGGCGAATGGGTAAAAAGATTCTTCTACCTTGCCCGATTTAGGTTTTCTTGTGGATGTGATAATCACTCCCAAAAAAGTGATGAAAACATAAGAGTTTGTCACATAAACTGAAAATAAAAAATTAAAATTTTCACTCGATGGAGGATTAGAACCGAGGACCTTTCGTTCCGCTGCTCACGTTACCACGAGACCACGGCGCTCCTGTGGTCACATAGTCCTTGATATTGCTTATCTTGCCATGAGCTACTCAGTTTGCATATTTTGCTTATTTTTTCACAGTTCCACATAACTTCTTCCTGTTTTCTCAACTGATCTGTGTTCAGTTTTTCAAGGTCTATCCACTGTGCCAACTTATAACTAAACCTGAGGGGGGTGCGATGGGGAGGTTCCCTTGTTAGCAGTAGGCGTTGCACCTCCTCTGGCCTGGATGCATGTTCTGATTCGGCTGGAAAGGGCGTGATACGGCATTCCTGGCGGAAGCCGGCTGACTGTTCTAAGTGTACCTCGACATCGTGCGCACTGGCGCTGGAACAGACCTGAAGTCCTGTCGGAGGCAGATCCACGACGCCAGGCAGGGTAAGCACCGCCGTGCCTCGCCGGGACACTGGACAGACGGGACCTGTCCCACACGCGGCGGCGACGATCATCCGGGGTTCAGCACGACCGCGATTCATCGCTGGGCGGTAATGTGGCGCCATTCATCGGCAGTCCATACTTGCACCCCAAAGGCCGCCGTGCTGCAAAAGGCAGCTGACTCCTTTGTCCGGCCGTTGCTCGTGTTCGGCCATTGGTGTGGGACGACACAAACTGTTTCGAGGAGTCCGTCAATTGCTGTCGGACGGAGGCCGCAGGTGTGAAGGAGTTGAGACGGGCTCGCTGCACAATACGGCGACCCACCCCTGTGGCGGTCACACGTGGTCGGCCAGACCCTTCACGACCAGCACGGCTGCCCTGACGTGCACACCGCGCAGTCCAAGGCTAGGGCCACTGGCGCACCCGGCTCAACAGGCGTAGCACACTGAACAGAAGGGTGTCGAGGTCCATGTTCATGACACTTATCCGATCCCTGATGACGTACGCAGCTCCCGTCTGGGGATACGCTGCGCCTACACGCCTACGCCGTCTGCAGCTCATACAAAACAAGGTACTCAAAATCATAAGCAATGCTCCACGATACACACGCATCGCGCACCTACACCGGGAATACCGACTTGAGACTCTCACGGAGGTAATCCACAAACTCACCACAAGACTATACAGAAACTCCAGACATTCGCAGAACCCGTTTATTCTGAATCTGGGGAACTACGACCACAACCATAGATGGAAACATAAAAGACCAAAAGACATACTTGCAAGGACATAACATCTATGGCCAAGCTTACGCAAACATAACGGCACAGGCGAGCCCCTGTTAATCAGACGCATTTACTGGATATCCAGCTGAAATACACTGCCGAATAACTGGCACCACACAGGGAAGCCGTACCGTACACTGCATGCAAACAAGCTCCACACATCCCCCACACAGTGAGATGATCTATGGCCGATCTCCCACTACTGTATAACGATCTCGATTGTTCCAGGAAAGTAGCAGCCGCAGCAACTGGGACACATCGCCGTCGCCTGTCACGGTAATGATGCATGATACCTATACTAACAAATCCAACCTTGCATGAGCTATCGCAGCTAGTAAGCCACTACTGCTCTTACTACCCATCCCACTGTCGCAGAGGTTTTTTTTCCCACGACACGAGCCATGGCACTTTTTTCCCTCTGCTCTTCAAATCGCTACCCTCACTCGCGTTTCGTCCACTATCTATCACCTGATGGACCGTGTTAATGCGTAGCTTTACCCAGACGCACGGCCAACATCACAGCCCAGCATCCTGTGATCCACCTACTAGATAACTAACATGTTTACGGAGGTGACAGTAGAACTTTTGGTTTGGTCACCACGTTGGTGCGGGCGTGGAGGGGCCCCATCTCTTTTAAACCCGAATGCCCCAGTCTGGGTATTCCACGAGTCGACCAGCCTGCCAAACAGACCCCCAGTGATGATGATGATGATGTTTGGTTTGTGGGGCGCTCAACTGCGTGGTTATCAGCGCCCGTACAATTTCCCAACCTTTGCTCAGTCCAATTTCGCCACTTTCCTGGATGATGATGAAATGATGAGGACAACACAAACACCCAGTCATCTCGAGGCAGGTGAAAATCCCTGACCCCGCCGGGAATCGAACCCGGGACCCCGTGCTCGGGAAGCGAGAACGCTACCGCGAGACCACGAGCGGCGGACAGCAGACCCCTAGTGAGGCCGCTATTAAATTATTCGGGTGCCTATAATGCTGTCTCGTAAGAGTACGCGGCATGTCCGTGACCTTCTCCCCTTACACACACCCTACCAGCCCTGGTAGCAACACTCAACACGGCCAGATCTTGGCGGAACAGTTTGGAGATCTCCTGAATTGTGAAGCGCCGCCCCTCCCGCCGGAGGTTCGAGTCCTCCCTGGGGGGTGGGTGTGTGTGTTGTTCCCAGCAGAAGTTAGTCCAAGTTGTGTGTAAGTGTAGGAACCGATGACCTCAGCAGTTTTGTCCCTTAGAAATTCGCTCACATTTGAACATTGTGTGAAGCGCCATCCGAGACATTCAATTACAGTGAGACAGAACCAAACCCCGACTCTGAACAACACCGACTCAATGGAAGGCCTCGGCGCTTGTTCGTGACGTCACGTCAGCTAGGCACGGCGAACGCCAGGTCTGTTTCAGGCGTACTCATAATGTTGGTGTCTCCCTCTCTGACACAGGGAAATGTGAAACTATTGGCGGTAGTTGCCCGACACACGTTGTTCTGAGAGATTTCTGCAATCAGTTAATTGTGCAACTCATTACACTTCTTAACAAATAGTGTACTCCTGAACTTAAATTTCCACTCGTTTTAAGGACTGACATACAAAAACAACTTCATGGTCCATCAACAACAGAATTCGTGCTTCTTTACCTTATTTGTAAATGTGAGGAAATTACGTTTGTACTGGATTGCTTTTACAAGAAACTGTGAACATATTGGTGCTCTCCTTTAGGTATGTCGGTTGACTATAGGGGTGAGGAGCACTGAATGTTAATGAAATATCTTGCGATTATACACGTTGGGGTGAGGGGGTGGGGGACAGAAGAAGAGGCAAAAGAGAGATACTTGTTTTTTCAAATAATTTTTTTTTTATCTTATGAAGTTTCTCCTTTCAGTTGCAAGAGGGGAATATTTATCTTTTCTAATGTGCATGTTTAAAAAACAAAAAAAGTTCAAGCTCAGCAGTATTTTCGATGTATGAAGCTATTTTGTTTCTTGTTTAGAATTCATTTCGTTGAAAAGGACTGTAATCTAATAACTGGCAACAGTTGGACATTTACACATGTAAATTAATTCACATTTCCAGTGACGATGCAAAACAAAAAACGAGTTCACTGTAAGGGGGTTGGGGTAAGTTTCTATAGCAAAATGGATCAAGTAAATATAGTTACTTGAATGTAAAATTTCCGAAGCTTGCAGTGGGGCAAAGCATCTTCTCATATTGATCTACGGTTGTTTCGACAGGATTCAGTAATACAGAACTATGATCTTCATTTGTAGCTTTACGATAGTAAGAAAATGTTTCATGTAAATAAAACTGCAGAATCCAAAATAATACCAAAAATTTTGTCCAAAATTAAGAGATTTATAGTGATAAGCACGCCCAGGCGTTTCTGCCTGCAACAGACCTGGCGTTGGCCGTGCCTAGCTGACGTGACGTCACCAACAAGCGCTGAGGCCTTCCTTTGAGTCGCTGTTTCTCTGAACCACCAACTGCAGAAGAGGCTAAGAACATTGGAAGAACCTTGAAAACTAATAAAGCACCTGGGGAAGACGGGACCATCGCAGAGCTCTTAAAGTATGCGAACGAGAATGTGATCATAGAACGAACACAATTTTTACGAAACAACTGGGAAGAAGAGCAGCTTCCAGAAGGTTGGGCATCGGCACTAGTACATCCTGTTCACAAGTAAGGCGTTAAGACGGAACCTGGGAACTACAGGGGACTTTAGTACTGTGAACCATAAGGTATTCTCAGAAGCACTGCTAAATAGAGGGGGAGAACAACTAAATCCACAAACTGATGAGTACCAAGGAGGCTTCAGAAAGGAGACATCACGCGCAGAACAGATCCTCAATCTAAAACTGATAATCGCTTATCAAAAACGGAGAAGCAAAAAGTTCTTGCTTACATTCATAGACTTCAAGAAAGCCTATGATTCTGTAGACAGACAAGCACTGTTCCAAATTTTAGGGGAGATGAATATGGACAGAAAATCCAGTGAACTGGTTAAACAGACCCTAAGCAACTCAACATCCAAGGTCAAGTTCAGAGGAAAGCTGTCGGAGGCATTTAAGATTAAAACCGGGGTAAGGCAGGGAGACGGACTCTCCCCTTTGCTCTGTAATTGTGTCCTCGATAAGGCAATCAGAGAGTGGCGACGAGGAATGAAAGCACTGGGCGGAATACGACTGGGGTGTAAGGACAAAGGAGTACGGGTAGACTGTTTAGCATTCGCGGATGATACTGTGAGCTTGTCTGAGTCAATCCGAGGCAGTTAACCAAACCACAGCTAAAGCAGGCCTGCAAATCTCTATCGAGAAGACACAATATACACTCCTGGAAATGGAAAAAAGAACACATTGACACCGGTGTGTCAGACCCACCATACTTGCTCCGGACACTGCGAGAGGGCTGTACAAGCAATGATCACACGCACGGCACAGCGGACACACCAGGGACCGCGGTGTTGGCCGTCGAATGGCGCTAGCTGCGCAGCATTTGTGCACCGCCGCCGTCAGTGTCAGCCAGTTTGCCGTGGCATACGGAGCTCCATCGCAGTCTTTAACACTGGTAGCATGCCGCGACAGCGTGGACGTGAACCGTATGTGCAGTTGACGGACTTTGAGCGAAGGCGTATAGTGGGCATGCGGGAGGCCGGGTGGACGTACCGCCGAATTGCTCAACACGTGGGGCGTGAGGTCTCCACAGTACATCGATGTTGTCGCCAGTGGTCGGCGGAAGGTGCACGTGCCCGTCGACCTGGGACCGGACCGCAGCGACGCACGGATGCACGCCAAGACCGTAGGATCCTACGCAGTGCCGTAGGGGACCGCACCGCCACTTCCCAGCAAATTAGGGACACTGTTGCTCCTGGGGTATCGGCGAGGACCATTCGCAACCGTCTCCATGAAGCTGGGCTACGGTCCCGCACACCGTTAGGCCGTCTTCCGCTCACGCCCCAACATCGTGCAGCCCGCCTCCAGTGGTGTCGCGACAGGCGTGAATGGAGGGACGAATGGAGACGTGTCGTCTTCAGCGATGAGAGTCGCTTCTGCCTTGGTGCCAATGATGGTCGTATGCGTGTTTGGCGCCGTGCAGGTGAGCGCCACAATCAGGACTGCATACGACCGAGGCACACAGGGCCAACACCCGGCATCACGGTGTGGGGAGCGATCTCCTACACTGGCCGTACACCACTGGTGATCGTCGACGGGACACTGAATAGTGCACGGTACATCCAAACAGTCATCGAACCCATCGTTCTACCATTCCTAGACCGACAAGGGAACTTGCTGTTCCAACAGGACAATGCACGTCCGCATGTATCCCATGCCACCCAACGTGCTCTAGAAGGTGTAAGTCAATTACCCTGGCCAGCAAGATCTCCGGATCTGTCCCCCATTGAGCATGTTTGGGACTGGATGAAGCGTCGTCTCACGCGGTCTGCACGTCCAGCACGAACGCTGGTCCAACTGAGGCGCCAGGTGGAAATGGCATGGCAAGCCGTTCCACAGGACTACATCCAGCATCTCTACGATCGTCTCCATGGGAGAATAGCAGCCTGCATTGCTGCGAAAGGTGGATATACACTGTACTAGTGCCGACATTGTGCATGACACAGGAATGTGTCAATAAAGTTTCCCCTTCCTGGGAGAATGAATTCACGGTGTTCTTATTTCAATTTCCAGGAGTGTATAACAAACATCACTACAGCTCCTAGATGGATGACAATAGAAGGAGGCAAAATTCAGAAGGTGGATGTATTCAAATACCTTGGAGAATGGGTACACATTGGACTGACAGAAAAGGAAGCAATGGGAGCACGAATAAACAAAATGGACTTAGCATATAAACTATCAACACCAACAATAAGAAGAATACTTCCATAAATGCAAAACTGAAACACTACCAAACATTGATGCGCCCTGAAGCTCTACATGCAGCAGAAGCTCTCACATTAGCAAGAAGCGTAGTGATCAAGAAGCTAGAACTGATATAACGAAAGATTCTCAGGAGAGTATTATGACCTCGAAGAACAGAAGCTGGTAAATTTAGAAACCGAGCCAACCAGGTACTGTATACCAAGATACAAAAAAATTCTGACGTCATCACGAAAAGGGGCATTATCTTCGGACACATCCTCCGAATGGACCAGGGCAGATTAACATGGCTAATCACACAATTTCTGACGAACAAGAAAACCAAAGTACGATGGATCGAAGAGATAGTAAGAGATCTGGAAGAAATGAGAATAGGAGAACCAGACATCCACAGCAGGGTGATTTTTAAATAAAACATTCAGGCCTTCAAAGCTTTGGAGACCTAGAACAAAATCATCTTGGACAGAAAAACGAAGAAGGTTGCAAAGTACGAGAATGAAAGAATATTGGGAAAGAAAAATGACCAGAAGAAACGAAGCTGAAGCGAATTAACGTGGTCCTAAGATGGCCAAAACGAAAGAATAAGAAGAAGAAGAAGAAGAAGAAGAAGAAAAAGAAAGTAAATGAGTAACAATCTGTAATGTCAGGAAACTGTGGCAGCAACTTAAGATAATAGTACTAATACTTAGTTAGGTAGTCAGCTACATGTGTAAAATCTCTCGAAATGATAATGAATAAGTCACTTTACAGAATATATGTACATGATCAGAGTTAACATTATTGAACACACTATTTTGTAGTTCTACCCATGCAACTAAAATCAAAAATTAATTGTGTGCCTTGTACACGGGCTACCACTCTTTTAAATACAAATTGATCCATGGAACAAATGCTGTCCACGAGTAATGATTTTACCTTAAATTTAAAAGTTTATTTGATTTCTGGGAGACATTTTAAAATATTGGGAAAATGATAAACAAGTTTTCTTGCTACATATTGAACTTCTTTTTTGAGCCACTGAGAGCCTTAATAATGGATAACAAAAAGTCATGTTTTTCCTGTAGTGTTGTGGGTACAGACATCACTGCTCTTCCCAAACCGTGATGAACTGTTGATGCCGAATTTCATTAGTAGATACACTGACGAAAAAAATCGCAACAACAAAAATTAGTTAATGTAGAGTAATGAAATTTTGAGATTACATTCATTTAGGTAAGATATGTAAGTTGTAATATCTCTTTATATTCGATGAATTATTCTGATACAATTCTACTCTTTAATGACGTTTACTAATTTTCTATCTACATACTCGCAGAATCCATGCGAAAAGTAGTTCATACAATGGCTATGCCATGAGCGCATAAGTATTCTTTGTAGTACTCTCTCTGGTGGTTGTTAGGAAAAAAAAGAAAAAAAAGCTTCCGAGATTGTCTTCGTGCCGATTAGCATGAGCTTGGTTTGGAAGAACTGTAATTTGATTATTGAGATTTATCACAGAAGATAACTGATACGAACTGTACGATTAAAAAGGAAATATATATATATATTGCTCCTTCAAAAAAAAAAGGTGTGTATGTGACATTTGGGAATTAATGATATTTATCGATATATTGCGTAGTTGTTAATCAGAAGGGACTTCCGAAAGTGGATACGAACCTGCATTTAATAATCCAAGAGCTCCATTACTTCTTCGGAAGGTTAAACTTCATCAAAGCCAAATATCCGCTTGATCTGAGGTTTCCCGACTGATTATACAACGCTCCCAAAATTACGAGGCATTTTATTTGTACAGATTAGCAGACTGCCGTAAAGCACGAGCCTGCAGAGAAGAAGAATCATCGCCTGATTTCATTCTAACAAGTAAAATTTCAGAATCATTTTGAGTGACTGAGCTATGACTGTGTTTCCTATCATGAATGATTGATTGCTCGAACGAATTGAGAGCTACAGAATTACGTAGATAGGAGGAAAAATTTCAAAGTGAGTAACATTGAAAGATCACAGGTTAAATTAAATGTGAAATTCTGGTACAATGATAAGCTCTGTAACCGACAGAATGATGAATACGAGCGTGCAAACGTGCATGCATTGTATCGTAGAGTTGCCGGATGTCGATCTGTGGGATGCAGTTGATGCCTGTTGCACTTGGTCGGCTTGCAAAGGGACGGTTAACGCTGTTTGTGGATGATGCTGTCCCACGATGTGTCATATGTACTCGACTGGCGTCAGATGATGACAGTAGGCCAAGGAAATATGCCGACGCTCTGTACGAGCGGGCGAGTGCCGTCCCGTCGCAAAGCACCCCCTGGGACGGCAGCACAACACGCCGAAACACCAGACTGATGTAAACATTTGCAGTCGTGGTGGGTGGTGTAACCAAGGGAGCGCTCCTGCTTTCGTATGAAATCGCACTGCAGACCAGGTGTAGGTTGGTCGGAAGCCCTCGGCTGGTCTCCTTCAGACCCAGATACGGCCATCACTGGCACCGAGGCAGAACGAGCTTTCGTCGGAAAACTCAACAGGCTTCCAGCCTGCCCTCCAGAGAGCGCTCCTTTGGCACCACTGAAGTCCCAGTGGAATGCACGCTACAGGCCGTCTGGAGCTGTCCTCGAAGTAACCGATTTGTAACAGTTCGTTGCGTCACTGTGGTGCCAAATGCTGCTCGAATTGCTGCTGCAGGCGCACAGCACGATGCGCCAGAACCATCGCCTGTCAGTAACTCCACGTGTCCGTCCGGAGCGCAGCCTTCCTGCGGCCGTACATTCTCCCGGCCACCGCTACCAGCAGTCGTGTACACTGACTACATTCCTGTCCAGTGTTTCTGCAGTACAGTTGAAGGAAAATTCAGCTTCTCGTATCCCTGTTACACGACCTCGTTCAAATTTACTGACGTGTTGATAATGGCATCTTTGTCGCCTTAAAGGCATTCCAGACATACATCAGCTCACCACGTCCAGACTCAAAGGTAACTAAGGATTGCGACCGTTGCAGCGCGTATTTGAAGCAAACCTTATTTGCATTCTCAGCGGCACTGTCTTGCGAGTTTCTTCGTCAGTGTATATGTATTGCAATGATGCAGTTAAAATGCCTAAAATCGTCTCTCAAAACGCGTCAGATGTGTTGTTGTCAGCACCTGGTTCATTCGGCCTCGGGAATGACTGGTCGGAATGTCGTCTGGAGCTGGTCGGGCGGTAACTCATCCACGTGGACTGCAACTCAGTCGTGGAAACGGTAAGCGTCCGGTGTTAAACATAACTTGCAGCTTTCTACAATACGTGCCACTTCCGAGTTTCCCGATTTTCACATTACTTTGTTCTCCGAAAGTTGCCTCACAAATTTGCAAAGAGATGTACTTAATAACACGAACACATTGTTCTTTGGGAAAAGAAGAGGGGAAGATGTCATGACTGCCCACCCCCTTGATCCGCACTTGCTGAGTCCATGAAAGTTTAAGGCAGCAATGCACCATCACTTGACACAATGGCTAGGTGGCACAGATGCTTCCAGGGCGGTAAAACAAGAACAAAGTGGTAGAAGATCTCCCTATTTAGAACTGAGACCTGCAAGGCGAGTGGAGGCCTAGCGCTCGAAGACGTCGAACAGATGTGCAGAACTGTAGACCTGTATCTCTGACGTCGATCAGTTGTAGAATTTTGGAACACGTATTATGTTCGAGTATAATGACTTTTCTGGAGACTAGAAATCTACTCTGCAGGAATCAGCATGGGTTTCGAAAAGTGACGATCGTGTGAAACCCAACTCGCGCTATTCGTCCACGAGACTCAGAGGGCCATAGATACGGGCTCCCAGGTAGATGCCGTGTTTCTTGACTTCCGCAAGGCGTTCAATACAGTTCCCCACAGTCGTTTAATGAACGAAGTAAGAGCATATGCACTATCAGACCAATTGTGTGATTGGATTGAAGAGTTCCTAGATAACAGAACACAGCATGTCTTTCTCAATGGAGAGAAGTTTTCCGAAGTAAGAGTGATTTCAGGTGTGCCGTAGGGGAGTGTCGTAGGACCGTTGCCATTCACAATATACGTAAATGAGCTTGTGGATCACATCGGAAGTTCACTGAGGCTTTTTGCGGATGATACTGTGGTATATCAGGAGGTTGTAACAATGGAAAATTGTACTGAAATGCAGGAGGATCTGCAGCGAATTGACGCTTGGTGCAGGGAATGGCAATTGAATCTCAATGTAGCCAAGTGTAATGTGCTGCGAATACATAGAAAGAAAGATCCGTTATCATTTAGCTACAATTTAGCAGGTCAGCAACTGGAAGTAGTTAATTCCATAAATTATATGGGAGTAGGCATTAGGAGTGATTTAAAATGGAATGACCATATAAAATTAATCGTTGGTAAAGCACCGTACCAGATAGGGTTGATAGAAGACATAGCGAAGATCAAACGGAGAGCAGCGCGCTTCGTTACAGGATCATTTAGTAATCGCGAAAGCGTTACGGAGATGATAGATAAACTCCAGTGGAAGACTCTGCAGGAGAGACGCTCAGTAGCTCGGTACGGGCTTTTGTTGAAGTTTCGAGAACATACCTTCACCGAGGAGTCAAGCAGTATATTGCTCCCTGCTACGTATATCTCGCGAAGAGACCGTGAGGATAAAATCAGAGAGATTAGAGCCCACACAGAGGCATACCGACAATCCTTCTCTCCACGAACAATGCGAGACTGGAATAGAAGGGAGAACCGATAGAGGTACTCAAGGTATCCTCCGCCACACACCGTCAGGTGGCTTGCGCAGTATGGATGCAGATGTAGATGTAGATGTAGATTGCAAATGAGATGACAGTGGAAAAACTGGAAATCAGTCATGGATCCTCTTTCAGCAATTTGCACAATTTGACCATAAACAAGGCCACCACCCGCTGGACTCTGAGTGCCCACGCCCATTCAAAAGGCCCGTCGAACCAACTGTAAAGTGAAGCCTACACAGTCAATTATATGGTGCAACATTCCCTATTGTGCAATAATACTGAACGCGTAACGGTGAAATTGAAGGGGTTGCACAGTAATATTGAGAAACGTGGAGCATGACTAAACTAAGAAACGGAAAAAAAAAATTATACTTGAAAGAAAAGTAGCGAGAAGACCGATCTCACATAAAGGAGAATGGAGGAGTAGGGAGAGTAAGGAAATCTATCTCTTGAGGTAACAGTCCTACAGACGCTCAAGAGCAAAAGAATTCCAGTGGGCGGACATGCAGTCCACGTGCCAGAAGAACGACAGGTAAAGAAGGCACTTGCGGGAAACCAAACATCAGATGCCCCATATGATAGGGGGCTCACACGGAGGCCTACTTACAATCATTCTTCCCGCGAACCACACACGACTGGAACAGGGAAAGGGGGAAGTGACACTTGTGCGCTAAATGCATCCGACACTCGCTGTTGGGTGGCTTGCAGAATATAGATGTAGATGTAGGTAGGACGACAAAGGCAGCGCTGGATGGACGACCTGGGAAGGTTCTAAAGTGATGTAAAAACATACTTGACCTCTTTGGTATAAAACACATAGGAAGCATCGTAACGGATACAGGGATTAGCGACTACAAGGGCGTTGTAGCGAGACTGAATACCGTAACACAAAATACATCTACTTAAAAAGGCAAATAAAAATTCACTTGGCGTCGTCCCAAGACACAGTCTCCACTCCCAATCTATGTAAGCGTAGACCAGATGTGATTTAAATTCAAACAAATCATATCGACAGCAGTAGAGAGTTACGTACCAAATAAATTAATAAGAGATGGTTCACAAAACAGGTCAGAACACTCTGGCAGATGCAACGAAAGAAGCATGCCGAGTTTAAAAGAATGAAAAATCGCCAAGACTGGCGAAGTTTTACAGAAACTCGAAATTTGGATCGGACGTCAATGCGAAATGCTTTTAATAGTTTCCACAACTAAACCCTGTCTCGAAATGTGGCAGAAAATCCAAAGAGGGTGTGGGCGTACGTAAAGCATACTAGCAGCAAGACGCAATCAATACCTTTACTGCGTGATAACATACGGTTTTCCCAAATTTCTTCACTAAAGAAAACGAAATAAATATTCCAGAATTCGAGTCGATACAACTGCCGACATGAGTAGCTTAGAAACAGATATACACGATGAAACAAAGCAAGCTTTAATCACTTAATAAAGACAAGGCCTCCAGTCCCCAGTATATGCCTGTCATGTTCCTTCCAGAGTATGCTGATGAAATAGCTCCATACATAGCAATCGTATAATCCACTCGCTTGTCTATAGATCCGTACCTATAATATGGAAAGTTGCACAAGTCACGCCAGTACCCTACCTTTACAGACCCATATCACAAACGTCGATTTTCAGTAGGATTTTGGAACGTATACTGTATACTGTATTTACCTAGAAGAAAACGATGTATTGACGAATAGCCAACATGCCTTCGGGAATTTTTCTAAAAGAAATTAATGCAAAGTTATGAATTAAAATATACACACATATTTGTGTATTCGAACATTATGATATACCTAGAAGAAAACGATGTATTGACGAATAGCCAACACGCCTTCGGGAATTTTTCTAAAAAAAAATTAATGCAAAGTTATGAATTAAAGCATACACACATATTTGTGTCTGTATACCTTACTTACACGAATATAATGCTGTAGTGCATGATTGTTGCATGAAATGTGTTCGTAAGTATGTCTAAAATACTTTAAGGCGAAATGCGTTTTTACATTTTAAGTCATCAAAAGAATTACCAATAACAGGATGTCGTAGTTTGAAATAGTGTCTCACAGTGTAGTACTTTGTTTTTGGATATTGTAATATGTGGGTTAGCAGAAATTAGAGGGGGAGGGGGGCAGTAAACACTCCATTATTGCTACTTTTTATGTAAATGAGTTGATCAGTTTCGGGACGTGTTATGTCGCAATAACTAGATTTTATAGTTGACACAAGAACTTATCATATCACAGATAAGTGATCTCTATGCACTACGTATAGGTTGTAACTTCCTTACTTTGATAATTAGAACCAACAAACAAAAATAAGTTATACACTAAATGGTAAAACCATACTGGTAGTATTGTCTCACTGTGGTAGTGACGCAGTGCCACATTTTGCTTAACGAGAGATCTAGCGGAATCACGGGAAGCCACTTCTCGAAGTGTATGAGAAACTGCGTACTCCAGACTCCAGCGGTGGGGGCATTGCCACCGTCATAGCTGGCAGTCCCGTGTAAAGTCACTAAGTGGGTCTTAGGCTGCCATCCAGTCACTTGTTGACCAGTCTGGCGTGGCAGTTGAAGACAGCAAAACGAGCGCCGAAGTTTTAAATTTCAGGTTCGAGAAACTGTTCACACAGGAGACTCGTGCAAACATACCGTCGTTTGATCATCGAACAGACTCCCGTGTGGACGATATAGTAATAAACATCCCTGGCGTATTGAAACAAATAAGTGACCAGGTCCGGATGGAATCCCAGTTCGGTTTTTCCAAGAGTAGCCTACGGCATTGGCCCCTTACTCAGCCTGTATTTATTGTGAATCTCTCACGTAGCACAGGGTCCGAAGCGACTGGAGAAAAGGGACGGTGACCCCTGTCAATAAGAAGGGCAATAAAACGGACTCGCAAAATTACAGACATTGATTTGCTGCAGAATTCTTGAACGTATTCTCAGTTCGAATGGGATAAATTTTCTTGAGACCGAGAAGCTTATGTCTGCGAATCAGCAGGTTTTTGGAAAGCACTGCTCGTGCGAAACTGAGCTTGCCCTTACTCACATATACTGCGAATTATGGATGAAGGGCGACAGGCAGATTCCTTATTTCTAGATTTCGAGACAGCGTTTGACACGTTACCCCGTTGCAGACTCTGAAAGAAGGTACTAGCATTTGAATAGGTTCACAGATAACATGAGTGGCTAGAAAGACTTCCTAATCACGTGTACCAAGTGTGTTGTTCTCGGCGGCGAGTGTTCGTCAGACGTGTGGTCAGGAGTGCCCCAGCGGAGTGATACAACCGTTGTTATTCCCTGTATAAGTAAATGATTTGGCGGTTGTTTGCTGACGATGCTGTGGTGTCCCGTAAGGTGTCGAAGTTGAGTCACTGCAGGAGGATACAAGATGACTTAGACAAAATTTCTAGTTGGTGTGATGAATGGCAGCTAGCTCTACATGTAGAACAATGTATGTTAATGCGGATCAGTACGAAAAGCAAACCCGTAATGTTCGCATACAGCATTAGTAGTTTCCTGCTAGACACAATCACGTCGTTTAAACATCTGGGCGTAGCGTTGCAAATCTATATGCAATGCAACGAGCATGCAACGATTGTGGTAGGAAAAGCAAATGATGGACTTCGGTTTATTGGGAGAATTTTAGGAGAGTGTGGTTTATCTGTAAAGGACACCGCATATAGGACGCTACTGCGACCTATTCTGGAGTACTGCTCGTGTGTTTGGGATCCGTACCAGGTCAGATTAAAGGAAGACATCAAACCAATTCAGAGGAGGGCTGCAGATTTGTTACTGGTAGTTTCGACCAACACGCAAGTGTTACGGAGATGCTTGGGGAACTCAAATGGGAGACCCCAGGACAGAAGGCGGCATTATCTTCGAGCACCAGTATTAAGAAGTTTTAGAGAACCGACATCCGAAGCAGACTGCAGAACGATTCTGTTGACTCCAACATGTATTGTGCGTAAGGAAGACGAAGATAAGATACGAGAAATTGGGTCACATACGAAGGCATATAGGTAGTCATTTTTCCATCGTTCTACACTGGTGTGCAAATTAAAGCAACAAACGGAAATTTTGCAAGGGTGTGTTTATTTTGCTACATAACGGTATGAACAGGAGACGGTCAAGTAGGAACAATGTAAAGAAGACAGAACATAAACAACTATAACATTCATAACGGTAGCCAAAAATGCCCTTCGTTGATTCCAACTTAACGGATTTCCACACGCATTCCGACAGTTCGTTAATATGTTCAGTATGGGGTATGCCCGCCTCTGGCAGCAATACAAGCTTGACAACGAGGGGGCATGCTGTGAATGATGTCATATATCTCATGTAGAGGCAATAACGCCCGTTCTTGCTGCAGATTTGCTCGCAAGTCTTGGAGGGTGATGGTGGATACTGGCGTGATGCAACCCATCTCGCTAGTTCATCCCAGACATGGTCTATGGGATTCAAATCGAGCGAGCGAGCTGGCTACGCCAGGCATGCGAAAATAACAACCATGCTTGTCCTATGAGGTCGAACATTATTGTTCATCAGTACGCAATCTGGGTCATAGCATCTCGCAACAACTTACACGAGGTCCCAAGATCACGTCACGATACCTAACAGCAATTAAACTTGCTGATCCACCCGTACAATTGCTTCAAGACGTGTTAGAGTGGTCAACATAATCTCTGCCGTGTTAGAGTGGTCAACATAATCTCTATTCCTCGATATCGGTCTTTTTCGACAATGTATGGGTTCCGAAATCGTGTTACGCGTTTCCCCCACATGCGACTCCGTCGAGAATTAGTCTCCAGACCAAATGGAGACTTATCTGTGAAAAGAACATTGGCCCACTGTTCAATCGTCCAGGTGTGATGTTGAGACTCCACTCTAGACGCTCCCTTCTGTGAAGACACGTCAGAGATGCACACGCAGCAGGTCTCCGACAGTAAAGGCCACTCTGCCGAAGCCTTCTGGACACCGTTTGCCACACGCCCAGTGGATGCTTCGAGGTGAGATGCCAGTCGCCGTGCAGTACTGCGGCCTTTACCGCCAAATAACGCTCCTCTCTTTCAGAGGTCGCACTTGGTCGGCCCTGCCCTGGCCTTCGGGAAGTAGTCTCGGTCTGTATTAACTGTCACAACATCGGAGAAACGACAGAACGATTGACATTAAACCATCAGTCCTGTTTCCATTCTCACTATGGCTCTCCACCGCATACTGCACCGTCTGTGAATGTCTACACATCGGTTGAGGATGTGGGGCTACGCGGCAAACACTACGGCGTTCGGCAGATGCCCTGACGTCATCGTTGCCGTGGCTGTCTGTTGACAAGAATGCCATCTGCCGTGCAGAACAGTATGGTACGGACATGTGTTGACAGTTTGTATGACTATATCTTGAATTAGACACGGGGAAATAGCGGTCTGTTGCTTTAATTTTGAACAACAGTTTATTTTCGAATGGAACATGAAAGGAAATGACCAACAGCGGTAAGGGGTATCCCCTGCCACGCGACGTAGATGCAGATGTAGATGCAGATGTCAGTACGTGTGGGGGCAAACACGTCCACTAATGTATGGGACCATCAGCACGGAAAAAAGACACGGTAAACTTCCTTTTCCTTCGACCTTCTCTGCACCAGTTTTCGTGGGTGACCTTCAATGCTCCTTGAACCAATTTTTCACTTACCTTTTGTCTGCTTGCAACAATGCAAACCAATTATCATCACAGCAGCGTATGCATCATCAAACATACCGAACCACAGCACTGCTACACGGTATTATTGTGCAGTCTAGGGAGAACTTAAATAATATTGCACAATACTGCCGGCCGGAGTGGCCGTGCGGTTCTAGGCGCTACAGTCTGGAACCGAGCGACCGCTACGTCGCAAGTTCGAATCCTGCCTCGGGCATGGATGTGTGTGATGTCCTTACGTTAGTTAGGTTTAATTAGTTCTAAGTTCTAGGCGACTGATACCTTCAGAAGTTAAGTCGCATAGTGCTCAGAGCCATTTGAACCATTTGCACAATACTATCGGCCGTCCGTGGGGGCGATTTAGCCAACAACCTCATTTTCTTTACTCTCCGTAGCATCCTCGGTAACAAGTCAGTCTGTTCTCTTTAAGTTGAATATCTTATCCAGATTTGATAGTATTTGCTAAAAAAAAAATGTACCAAACACCACACTATACCTTGCAATTTTTACATACACTCCTGGAAATGGAAAAAAGAACACATTGACACCGGTGTGTCAGACCCACCATCCTTGCTCCGGGCACTGCGAGAGGGCTGTACAAGCAATGATCACACGCACGGCACAGCGGACACACCAGGAACCGCGGTGTTGGCCGTCGAATGGCGCTAGCTGCGCAGCATTTGTGCACCGCCGCCGTCAGTGTCAGCCAGTTTGCCGTGGCATACGGAGCTCCATCGCAGTCTTTAACACTGGTAGCATGCCGCGACAGCGTGGACGTGAACCGTATGTGCAGTTGACGGACTTTGAGCGAGGGCGTATAGTGGGCATGCGGGAGGCCGGGTGGACGTACCGCCGAATTGCTCAACACGTGGGGCGTGAGGTCCCCACAGTACATCGATGTTGTCGCCAGTGGTCGGCGGAAGGTGCATGTGCCCGTCGACCTGGGACCGGACCGCAGCGACGCACGGATGCACGCCAAGACCGTAGGATCCTACGCAGTGCCGTAGGGGACCGCACCGCCACTTCCCAGCAAATTAGGGACACTGTTGCTCCTGGGGTCTCGGCGAGGTCCATTCGCAACCGTCTGCATGAAGCTGAGCTACAGTCCCGCACACCGTTAGGCCGTCTTCCGCTCACGCCCCAACATCGTGCAACCCGCCTCCAGTGGTGTCGCGACAGGCGTGAATGGAGGGACGAATGGAGACGTGTCGTCTTCAGCGATGAGAGTCGCTTCTGCCTTGGTGCCAATGATGGTCGTATGCGTGTTTGGCGCCGTGCAGGTGAGCGCCACAATCAGGACTGCATACGACCGAGGCACACAGGGCCAACACCTGGCATCATGGTGTGGGGAGCGATCTCCTACACTGGCCGTACACCACTGGTGATCGTCGAGGGGACACTGAATAGTGCACGGTACATCCAAACCGTCATCGAACCCATCGTTCTACCATTCCTAGAACGGCAAGGGAACTTGCTGTTCCAACAGGACAATGCACGTCCGCATGTATCCCGTACCACCCAACGTGCTCTAGAAGGTGTAAGTCAACTACCCTGGCCAGCAAGATCTCTGGATCTGTCCCCCATTGAGCATGTTTGGGACTGGATGAAGCGTCGTCTCACGCGGTCTGCACGTCCAGCACGAACGCTGGTCCAACTGAGGCGCCAGGTGGAAATGGCATGGCAAGCCGTTCCACAGGACTGCATCCAGCATCTCTACGATCGTCTCCATGGGAGAATAGCAGCCTGCATTGCTGCGTAAGGTGGATATACACTGTACTAGTGCCGACATTGTGCATGCTCTGTTGTCTGTGTCTATGTGCCTGTGGTTCTGTCAGTGTGATCATGTGATGTATCTGACCCCAGGAATGTGTCAATAAAGTTTCCCCTTCCTGGGACAATGAATTCACGGTGTTCTTATTTCAATTTCCAGGAGTGTATTTATTAGCCTTAAAGTCATGTTGTTGGGACGGTTACCAGTTCTTTGTGCTTCACGAAATTATTAGCGCTTATAATGAGGTTGGCGCCCCCAAGCAACCAAGAGTCCGGTGGCAGAACTCCTCAGATATACGTGAAAGTCACTGAAGTACCAGCTAATGCAACACTGATCACATATCAGTACTGGTTCTAACGAGTCACTAAACAAAATACAAAACAGTACAAAAGTGAATCCATAGTCACAGTACAAAAAATTTTTCTTTAGAAAGAAAGGGTTACATTACCGGTTTCGACGAACTACGTCGTCATTTTCAAATGTAAAACCTCAGTTGGAGCATATATGATGGGATTTTGACCAGACATCTGACGAAAATTACGAGAAATAATGAGACCATGCAACTGAGGCAATGGTGGCACAACCGACTCACTACAAGTTATGCCCACGCTTGCCCAAACGTACACTATGTGATCAAAAGCATCGGGACACCTGGCTGAAAATGACTTACAAGCTCGTGGCGATATCCATCGGTAATGCTGGAATTCGGCATGGCCCACCCTTAGCCTTGATGACAGCTTCCACTCTCGCAGGCATACCTTCAGTCAGATGTTGGAAGGTTTCCTGGAATGGCAGCGCATTCTTCACGGAGGGCTGTACTGAGAAGAGGTATCGATGTCGGTCGTTGGGGCCTGGCACGAATTCGGCGTTCCAAAACATACCAAAGGTGTTCTGCAGGATTCAGGATTCTGTGCATGCCAGTCCATTACAAGGATGTCATTGTCGTGCAACCACTCCGCCACAGGCCGTGCATTATGAACAGGTGGTCGATCCTGTTGAAAGATGCAATCGCCATCCCCGAATTGCTCTTCAACAGTGGGAAGTAAGAAGGTGCTTAAAACATCAGTGTAGGCCTGTGCTGTGATAGTGCCACGCAAAACAACAAGGGGTGCAAACCCCCTCCCTGAGAAACACGACCACACCATAACACCACCGCCTCCGAATTTTACTGTTGGCACTACACACGTTGATAGATGACGTTCACCGGGCATTCACCATACCCACACCCTGCCATCGGATATCCACATTGTGTGCCGTGATTTGTCACTCCACAGAACGTTTTTCCACTGTTCAATCGCGCAATGTTCACGCCCCTTATACCAAGTGAGGCATCGTTTGGCATTTTCCGGCGGATGTGTGGCTTATGAGCAGCCCTCGACCATGAAATCCAAGTTTTCTCACCTCCCGCCTAACTGTCATAGTTCTTGCAGTGGATCCTGATGCAGTCTGGAATTCCTGTGTGATGGTCTGGATAGATGTGTGCCTATTGCACATTACGACCCTCTTCAACTGTTGTCGGTCTCTGTCAGTCAATAGACGAGGTCGGCCTGTACGCTTTCGTGGACGTAGGGATGTTTAGGAGTGTGGAAATCTCGCGTACAGAAGTATGACAAAAGTGACACCCAATCACCTGACCACGTTCGAAGTTTGTGAGTTCCGCGGAGCTCTCTCACGATGTCTAATGACTACTGAGGTCTCTGATACGGAGTACGTGGCAGTAGGTGGCAGCACAATGCACCTAATATGAAAACCGTATGTTTTTGGGGGTGTCCAGATACTTTTGATCACATAGTGTATATTCCATGTACTAATGTAGAATAGATAAAAGCTTCACCTTGCTGAAAATTTCCAAGAATGCTGGCAATGTGTCCTGCTGTGACACAACGATCGTACGGCTGATATAAATTCACAAGTCTGAAAATTAAACACACACATACAGGGTTATTACAAATGATTGAAGCGATTTCACAGCTCTACAACAACTTTATTATTTGAGGTATTTTCACAATGCTTTGCATACACATACAAAAACTCAAAAAGTTTTTTTAGGCATTCACAAATGTTCGATATGTGCCCCTTTAGTGATTCGGCAGACCGCGCCGAAAATTCAAAGCGTTTGACTTTGTCATCGGGTGTCAGGGCTTGTAGCAATTGTAAACAGTAAGGCTTCTGCTTTAGCCTTTTCCGTAAGATTTTCCAAACCGTCGGCTGTGGTACGTTTAGCTCCCTGCTTGCTTTATTCGTCGACTTCCGCGGGCTACGCGTGAAACTTGCCCGCACGCGTTCAACCGTTTCTTCGCTCACTGCAGGCCGACCCGTTGATTTCCCCTTACAGAGGCATCCAGAAGCTTTAAACTGCGCATACCATCGCCGAATGGAGTTAGCAGTTGGTGGATCTTTGTTGAACTTCGTCCTGAAGTGTCGTTGCACTGTTATGACTGACTGATGTGAGTGCATTTCAAGCACGACATACGCTTTCTCGGCTCCTGTCGCCATTTTGTCTCACTGCGCTATCGAGCGCTCTGGCAGCAGAAACCTGAAGTGCGGCTTCAGCCGAACAAAACTTTATGAGTTTTTCTACGTATCTGTAGTGTGTCGTGACCATATGTCAATGAATGGAGCTACAGTGAATTTATGAAATCGCTTCAATCATTTGTAATATAATATTTACAGTCACAGAACACTCTCTAGATCGTAAGTTTACTAATAATTTGTAATACCCCTATATATATATATATATATATATATATATATATATATATATATATATATATATATATATATATATATATATATATATATATATATATATATATATATAGTTTTAATCACTGTCCATGCACCATGACAGTTACATTTCAGTTAAAACATATTTACAGTCACAGAACACTCTCTACATCGTAAGTTTACTAACCTAGCCGTCTCACAACGTTTCTTCTTCCCTCATTGTTCGGTTCGTGGTGGTTTCATGCTATGAGTAAATCTTAAATAACTTTTCACTGTACTGTTGAAGTATTGTCTCAAGTTTATGTACGTTTCTTACCATTGGTGGACTGTAACTAGCTTGTGTGTGTTAAACTCGCACTTGTA
Organism: Schistocerca cancellata; assembly: GCF_023864275.1. NCBI lineage: Eukaryota > Metazoa > Arthropoda > Insecta > Orthoptera > Acrididae > Schistocerca > Schistocerca cancellata. Next base: position 211,644,714 of record NC_064635.1, read on the forward strand.
GTAAAGAGGCCATCAGACTGGTAAAGACAACGGTGAGTCTAAAGTACGCTAGGAAGTCTCAGCAATGCGTGGTCTGTATGTTTTCTGAAGTTTACATAATGACTGTATATAGCCACAGCTTGGCAGCAACTGTATCCTATACTAACTATACCCCGTCGTGACTTTCCGCCGGCTGCCGACATGAAACTCTACCAACTAATATACTAGCTTCACTCTTGTAATGTTGCACGCCGACTGACTAACATAGTGTCCGTACATAATGAAAGCATATTCTGGACTGACTGACTGAATATAACTTAATGAACATATAATCTAAACTGACTTTGGCTTTCTGCACAGTGCGTGTTTGAAGAAATGATGAGGACATTATAACGAAACCTGAACATACGAAATTATTACATTTTCAATTCAAGCATTTAAGACAGGAATGATAATATGTACCTCCATTAGACAAGTAAGTTACTTCATTTATCTATAAGCTGGATATTCTTCAAATGGCTTGCTGTACATGATAGGTTTTATTTTACGTAGTTCTACTTTGAATGAGCATTTTTATCCCCAGGATCTAGATAATCCCACCACGAATTGTCTAAGACTTAAATTTTCTAATTGAATTGTTTCATTAACTAATAAACTATTCCAGTGAAATTGCATGTAGCGTGTACGAGAAAAGTAAATTACGTGGATACCCCAGATCAGTATTAGAAACGGCATACTGCAGGGAACTTAGGTTTCAAAGGGGTCACCACTGTTTTGGTTGTTTTAACTCTGCAGTTCCGCTCCGTCTCTGTTATGCAATGAAGTCTTGTCCTTAAAACAGGAGTTTCCATCTTTTTATCCTACCTAGGCTACACACAAACAATAACCCCAGAGAGAGAGAAAAAAACAAACGGAATGGATCAAGGAGAGAATAGCGTCGTGTGGCGGGAGTTTCAAATTGAAAATATTCCATTTTTCGTAACTTTACACAAACGGAATTTTATTGATTTTTTTCCCCAATCATGTAATAGAAGCTCACTTCCTGATTCTTGTTGTGGAGCACTTGCTGCCCGCGGATCGCGGATTGTTAGTTGTCACACAGTAGAAAGTACATTTGGAATTTTGGCAAGCAAATTTAGTGCTCCTGAGAAGCATTAATTTATGTGCAGAAAACCTGACATCTATTACACATCCGACATGCACACTGGACAAGCTGGAAACATTTGTACACTCGGCAGGATGTTTTATCTGCAGCTGAAAATATTGAAGCGATATGTAGGCTATAGGATACCAAACAATGCAGGACGAAGAGTAATTGACGAAAAAGAAGAGAAAAACGTAGAACTTCTTACAATTGTGTTGCAGAAGTTCCTTGGCGTGACAGATGTGTGTGACCTGAAAGTAGACAATTGCTTTCGCTGCAAGTGTCTTTTGCGAATCGTTGCAGATCACTGGTTTCCAAAATGTTCTTCATAATCGACATCATTTACACTCACAGTAGCGTTTGTGGTTTTCTCATGGAAACTTGATAAATGAATACACGCTCGGTTTGTAATATGTAGCGTGCTCGCATTACTCTTCATACGATCTAGAAATGGGCGTGAATGTAATAAACGAGTTACATATCGTACGTAAACTATGTTATTTTGACTCGTTAAATACATATTTATAACTATTATTATTATTGTTATTATTTTTATCATCATTACTATTTTCATTATCAGTACGTAAGACGGGAGCTGTGTGTAAACAATGTAATTTTGATTCGTAAAATAAGCAGATTTATAATGATTATTTTCACACCCAGGACGGTACAGAACAGTAGTAAATGCCTGATGGGCTGAAGTTATGCAACATTTGTAGAGTGAAAGAAATGAACCAACGCATAGCAGCGACAGAATCTATTATTATTTATCTTTGCCGATCTTGTGCGGTGCCTGTAAATCTCTATGTACATGTATCGATTAATGGTATAGAAAAGAATTCTGTTGTTTTAAGACAAATGAGGCATTGGGCGCCTCACCTTTTACTGTTTGTATTCCATGAAAGGCGGACACGGACTTGCTGCGCTCCGCATCGGTATTTTATATTTTATGTGAAAATATTCAGAAAATATGCTAATTGTTATTTTTACTATCAGAAAACATGTAGTTTCTTGTCACTGATTACTAACAGACAACATCAAGAGCACATTTTGACTGTTTTGTATAAAGTATTTAATCACAATGGTCATCTATTGTAATTTAATATGAAAAGGTATGTAGCATTAAAAACGTGTGTTACAGATAAGTGTGCTGATGATTTCCATCTCCTCATTTACTTGAATGTTAATTATTTTGTGTTACTTCATCACCAGAAATTACGATCACGCTGATGGACCGAACGCAGCATGAGGCAGAAGGAACATTATCGTTCTCCTATTATTTCTGAATCAGCTCTTTTTTTAACTGTGTAGTGTTGCATTTCTTTTAAAGTCTATAAATCTTCTGGTCCCTTAGTGTTGTTCCGGGTATGACTACATTGCGACTATAAAAATGCACAGAATTGATAATGTTTCTATCGAACGATCTCAAATAAATCAATCTGCTATTCTTGTTCAAAATAATCCAACCAAGTATTTAATGCTCAACGTTCTTGTTGTTGTGGTCTTCAATCCAGAGACAGGTTTGATGCAGCTCTCCATGCCGCTCTATCCTGTGCAAGCTTCTTCATCTCCCAGTACTTACTGCAACCTACATCCTTCTGAATCTGTTTAGTGTATTAATCTCTTGGTCTCCCTCTACTATTTTTACCCTCCAATACTAAATTGGTGATCCCATGATGCCTCAGAATATGCCCCACCAACCGATCCCTTCTTCTAGTCAAGATGCGCCACAAATTTCTCTTCTCTCCAATTGTATTCAATACCTCCTCATTATTTATGTGATCTACCCATCTAATCTTCAGCATTCTTCTGTAGCACCACATTTCAAAAGCTTCTATTCTCTTCTTGTCTAAACCATTCATCGTCCACGTTTCACTTCCATACATGGCTACACACCACACAAATACTTACAGAAACGACTTCCTGACACTTGAATCTATACTCGATGTTAACAAATTTCTCTTCTTCAGAAACACTCTCCTTGCCATTGCCAGTCTACATTTTATATCCTCTCTACATCGACCATCATCAGTTATTTTGCTCCCCAAATAGCAAAACTCGTATACTCATTTCCTGATCTAATTCCCGCAGCATCACCCGATTTAATTCGAGTACATTCCATTATCCTCGTTTTGCTTTTGTTGATGTTCATCTTATACCCTCCTTTCAAAACACTATCCATTCCGTTTAACTGCGCTTCCAAGTCCCTTGCTGCCTCTGACGGAATTATAATGTCATCGACGAACCTTAAAATTTTTATTTCTTCTCCATGGATTTTAATACCTACTACGATTTTTCTTTTGTTTCCTTTACTGCTTGCTCAATATACAGATTGAATAATGTCGGGGAGAGGCTAAAACCCTGTCTCACTCCCTTCCAAACCACTGCTTCCCTTTCATGTCCCTCGACTCTTATAACTGCCATCTGATTTCTGTACAAACTGTAAATAGCCTTTCGCTCCCTGTATTTTACCCCTGCCACCTTCAGAACTTCAATCCAGTCAACATTGTCAAAAGCTTTCTCTAAGTCTACAAATGCGAGAAACGTAGGTTTGCCTTTCCTTAACCTATTTTCTAGGATAAGTCGTAGGGTCAGTATTGCCTCACGTGTTCCAGTATTTCTACGGAATCCAAACTGATCTTCCCCGAGGTCGGCTTCTACCAGTTTTTCCATTCGTCTGTAAAGAAATCGTGTTAGTATTTTGCAGCCGTTACTTATTAAACTGATAGTTCGGTAATTTTCACACCTGTCAGTACCTGCTTTCTTTGGGATTGGAATTATTACATTCTTCTTGAAGTCTGAGGGTATTTCGCCTGTCTCATACATTACATCTTGCTGACCAGATGATTTGTCATGGCTGGCTCTCCCAAGGCTGTCAGCAGTTCTAATGGAATGTTGTCTCTCAAAACTACCCATTCTTCTTCTACTGTGTTTCTTTCCCCCATTCCTGTCAATTGTTGCCTTATGCTCTCCCTGAAACTCTTTACAAACTCTGGTTCTTTCAGTTTATCCAGGTCCCATCTCCTTAAATTCCCACCTTTTTGCAGTTTCTTCAATTTTAGTCTACAGGTCATTACCAATAGATTGTGGTCAGAGTCCACATCTGCCCCTGGAAATGTCTTACAATTTAAAACCTAGTTCCTGAATCTCTGTCTTACGATTATATAATCTATCTGACCTTCCAGTATCGCCAGGCTTCTTCCATGTATACAACCTCCTTTTATGATTCTTGAACCAAGTGTTAACTATGATTAAGTTATGCTCTGTGCAAAATTCTACCAGGCGGCTTCCTCTTTCATTCCTTCCTCCCATTCCATATTCACCTACTACGTTTCCTTCTCTTCCTTTTCCTACTATCGAGTTGCAGTCACCCATGACTATTAAATTTTCGTCTCCCTTCACTACCTGAATAATTTCTTTTATCTCATCATACATTTCACCAATTTCTTCATCATCTGCAGAGCTAGTTGGCATATGAACTTGTACTACTGTGGTAGGCGTGGGCTTCGTATCTATCTTGGCCACAATAATGCGTTCACTATGCCGTTTGTAGTTCCTATTTTCCTATTCATTATTAAACCTACTCCTGCTTTACCCCTATTTGATTTTGTATTTATAAACCTGTAGTCACCTGGCCAGAAGTCTTGTTCCTCCTACCACCAAACTTCACTAATTCCCACTATATCTAACTTTAACCTATCCATTTCCCGTTTTAAATGTTCTAACCTACCAGCCCGATCAAGGGATCTGACATTCCACGCTCCGATCCGTAGAACGCCAGTTTTCTTTCTCCTGATAACAACGTCCCCCAATCCCAATGGGGGACTATTTTACCTCCAAGAGGACGCCATCATCATTTAACCATACAGTAAAGCTGCATGCCCTCGGGAAACATTACGGCTGTAGTTTCCCCTTGCTTTCTAACCGTTCGCAGTACCAGCACAGCAAGGCCGTTAGTGTTACAAGGCCAGATCAGTCACTCATCCTGACTGTTGCCCCTACAACTACTGAAAAGGCTGCTGCCCCTCTTCAGGAACCACACGTTTGTCTGGCCTCTCAACAGATACCCCTCCGTTGTGTTTGCACCTACGGTACGGCTATCTGTATCACCGAGGCACGCAAGCCTCCACACCAACGGCAAGGTCCATGGTTCATGGGGGGATGCTCAACGTATGTTATTATAATAGTGTAATGAATCCCTGATGCTGTTGCCAAGTGGCCCGCCAAAATATTCACTTTTTCGACATTTTTCAAGAGGAAAGCCCTAAGGTAAACGGATCCTGGCTTCCCGTACTGCAGCGAACGACCGTCGCTGGTAGCAAGAGGAGAACCGCACCGGAAATGACCGTGGAGAAGCCCTCGGACGTCTGCGCGCCAGGTACATACAGTCTGCGGCCGCGAGCTCGGCTCCAGTTCACCACCGGCAATGGAGGGTAAAGCTTTGATAATGCCAGCCACTCGTGCTGGCGAAACGTCAGTAAAATCATTAGATGAACGTCGGCCGAAGAACCCGAGACATGAGCCAATAGGCAGTTTGTCAACAAGAGGCCACGAAAGCCTTAACAATTTTGTATTTTTCAAAAATATAAAATAACAATTCTTTTTCTTTTCGCCCCCCAAGAGCAACGCTACAATATACACAAGACTTTGTAAACATCAAATTGATTCTGAGGGCCAGAAGCCGGCTGCCTGATTGCAGGCACTTTTGCTAAACCATGTCATCTAGCACGCAGGCTTCAGGAAACTTTGGGCAGACCAAGAAATGTTCAGCATCCTGAGGTTCTCCACATTCGCAAGTTGCATCTCCAGTAATTTAGCTTTGTTTGCACTGCGTCATTGCGGGTCGCAGTCTGTTCAAAGTTTCCACTCTGGTAGGGCAGTAGGAAACCAGTACCAGACACTTCCCTCAGGATTCGATTGTTATTTCCAGATGCCTTGTTACTCCACAGTCCTATTCGGCGAGCGGAAGGTGATGGTGTAATGGCTTCAGTTGTTCGAAGAAAGCTCTTTCTTGACTTTAGCCTAGGGCATGATATTCCCTTCCAAACGTCGGATACCTTGAATCGCTTTCCTGTTTTTTATTTATTTTTTACATTTTTATTTATTTTTTTACTTTTTTTCTCAACCTCCGCCGCTGTTCTCCGTGTAATACGCCTATAAGATGGTAGATTAGTCGTAGACAACCAGATGTAACAGTTATAACGGGATCCGTCTCGTTACGAGCGCTTGCAACGTAATTGTAGTGTGCGGAGTTCTAGCAGATTGCTATCAAACATCTGTAAACAACAACAACTTACTATTAATTGCAGTTCCACGCATTTATTTTCAACTCCTATGCCAAATACTGGATCCTTTAATTCGTTTACTAACATAATCCACATTGCATTCTTTGTCAATGTAGTCGACAGTTGCAGCTATTTTCAGATACAAATCTAACTGCGTGTTCGTGCCTTTGTAATATGGTTGCTTGAGGTTACGTATCATCTCATACTCTTTATATTACGAATTCAGTGAAGTGTTTACAAAAGGGTTTTTATAAAAGTTCTTTGTCAAAGATATTTTGCATTGTACAACATGTGTAAGCAATACTTTTACACACTAGGTCAAGAATTCACTCCATTTAACTAATCGACTTTCTTTTTTAACGATCATTCTTCTGGCTGGTGTGATACGGTCCATCATGAATTCGACTCCTGCGCCAGCCTCTTCATCTCACGAACACCATGCATCCTAAGTTATATTCCTGTCTCTACCTTCCCCTACAGTGCTTGCCATCTACATCTCCCTCTGGTACCATGGATGTTACACTCTGATGTCTTAACGTACGAGGTGTGGTCAAAAAGTAATGGGAATCTCCTACAGTGCTTGCCATCTACATCTCCCTCTGGTACCATGGATGTTACACTCTGATGTCTTAACGTACGAGGTGTGGTCAAAAAGTAATGGGAATCTTTTTAGTTTCTGAACTTGTTTTTATCTTTTTGGTACACGTTTTCCCGATGAGTGTTTGCATTTTCAACTGTTTTGAATATTTAGTTTCTTGTTGACAGTCGAAAACGCTACACGTGTTTTCGAGTGCTCGTCGATTTTTTAAAATGGTTCAAATGGCTCTGAGCACTATGGGACTCAACTGCTGAGGTCATCAGTCCCCTAGAACTTAGAACTACTTAAACCTAACTAACCTAAGGACATCACAAACATCCATGCCCGAGGCAGGATTCGAACCTGCGACCGTAGCGGTCTTGCGGTTCCAGACTGCAGCGCCTTTAACCGCACGGCCACTTCGGCCGGCCGTCGATTTTTTACTTTCGAAAAAGGTGGATCAGAGAATTTGCATTAAATTTTTCTCGAAAAATGGAATTAAGTGCAAACCAGCGTTTTAAATGTTGACTGTGGCTTTTGGTGAATGCAGTATGGATGAGACAAGAGTTTACGACTGGCGTAAATTTTCCAAACAGGGTCGAGAAGTCGCAGAAGACGACAACGGCCCTTGCTCATCAATTGCTGACAAAAATGTGGACGAGGTAAACAAAATGCAAAATGGTTGTGGAAAATCGCTGAACCACAGTCAGAGAGGTTGGTGATGATGTTGGCATATCCTTTGGCACATGCCAAGCAAATTTGTCGGATGTTTTGGAACTGAAACGTGCAGCACCAAAGTTTGTTCCGAAATTGTTGAATTTAGACCGAAACGACGTCGCGTAGACATCGCCCAGGAACTACTGAATGAAGCCGACAACGAGCCACAACTTCTAAAGAAGCTGACGAAACGTGGATATACGGGTGTGGCGTCAAAACAGAGGCCAAATTCTCCCCAATGGAATCTGCCTGAAGAGCCAAGCCCGAAAAAAGTCGACAAGTTGTATCACACGTGAACGTTCTTCTCACTGTTTTCTTCGATTACAATGGGAAGGTGCGTCGTGTGTTACTGCCTCACGGTCGGACGGCCAGTGCGGAATACTGCCTGGGAATTACGCGCTGTTTGCGTGAAGCAGCCCGAAGAAAACGACCAGAATCGTGGCGAAACCGCTCGTGGAAACTCCATCACGACGATGCTCCCGCGCACACCTCAATGCTTGTCCGTATTTTTTGGCAAAAAAACGAAACAGTTACGTTGCGTCAGTCACCGTATTCGCTGGACATGTCACTCTGCGACTTATTTCTATTCCCGAGGCTGAAGCCGTGAAACGACGTCGATAAGCCCTGGAGATGTGTTCCTACTAACGTGTGAAGCTCTCGATAGAGTAAACAATTCGACGATTGCTGTTTTGTTTGACAGCTCTCTGAAGCTACTGTGGCCGGATCGTGTGAAAAGAGACAACGTTCTGCTGCTTGTAACAGCTAAAGCAGCCAAAGGGCTTCAGATTCTCTACCCCAGTATGGTGTACGCCACTTGCCTTGCAAATGCGTTGCACAGAGTTGCCGAAGAGGTGCGATCAAATTACCCTGACGTGGACAAATTAATTTCCTGTGGCAAGAAAATCTATGTGACGGCTCCGCTACGGGTACAGAAATTCGAGGAACAAGCACCTTCAACACCACTCCCACCTAAACCTGTTCTTACACGATGCAGTTCTTGGCTTAACGCTGCTAAGTATTACTGCACCAACTTCACCCAAATAAAGACAATCTTCTGCGAGCCTGATAGCGACGAATCAAGTGCTATCAAATTTGTAAAAGAACTTTTTACAGATACATTGTCTCTAAACTTGGCATAAAATGTTCAAATGTGTGTGAATTCTTATGGGACTTAACTGATAACGTCATCAGTCCCCAAGCTTACAGACTACTTAACCTAGATTATCCTAAGGACAAACACACACACCCATGCCCGAGGGAGGACTCGAACCTCCGCCGGGGCCAGCCGCACAACTTGGTATACATCAACGCCAGTTTTCCAGTGATATCAAAAGCCGTCAAATGACTGGAAGCTGGTGGCACTCAGCTATGTGAAGCCCTGAGTATTGTGCAACATGTGCAGAGCGAGTTGGGTCGAGCTCTATTTATTTATTTATTTATTCTAATGGGTCAAGTGGCTGAGAAAGTGAAAACCAAATTGCGAAGTGTTCTCCAACGGAATCCTGGATATTCTACACTGTGCAAAATTAGTGACAGTCTTTCAGGGAATACGGCAACATTTGAAGATACTGAAACAAAGCTGAACTCCAGTGACATGGCTGCCTTCAAATACGCTCCCGTGACGTCTTGTGAAGTAGAGAGGAGCTTTTCCAGGTACAAAACTATCCTCAGCAACAAATGGTTCAAATGGCTCTGAGCACTATGGGACTCAACTGCTGTGGTCATAAGTCCCCTAGAACTTAGAACTACTTAAACCTAACTAACCTAAGGACAGCACACACATCCATGCCCGAGGCAGGATTCGAACCTGCGACCGTAGCGGTCGTGCGGTTCCAGACTGTAGCGCCTTTAACCGCTCGGCCACTCCGGCCGGCTCCTCAGCAACAACCGTAGATCTTTGACAATGGAAAACCTGAAAATGCACCTTGTGATCCAGTGCAACTTTGCAGATGGTGAAGATTGACATACGGTATTAAATAATGTGAAAGCTTTAAATACTATGTAGAAATAAAAACATTGTTTTACCGTTTTGATAGATGATCTTTTCACTGTACTTTGTGTTTAGAAAATAAAACATTCAGACATTCAAAAAATAGGTGCAAATTAGCCACAAACCCTACAGAAAGAAAAAAACTATACTTAGAATATTTTGAGAAGCGAATTTTGTATTACTTTATGGTGAATAAAAATTATATAAACAAACAAGAATGCTTTAATAAACTTCTATTAATTCATATTTTATTTTTTAAGGTCATATTTATGTTAGTTTTAGATCATAAATGCTCGCATATTTCACTGTTTTTTAGGTAATTAAACTACGGGCCCTAGTAATAACTGTTCACCGTATGGTGTGGAACCTCCTACAGCACAGAGCCTTGCGCGATGGCGTGAACAATTCCGAGGAACAAGTTGTTTATGTAAAAGCAAATCACCGGGCTGTCCCCGAACGTCTGACACAGACGTCAAAGCATCTGCCATAATTTCAGTAAGAGTTCGCAGAAATCCGTTCTCTGTGCAGCTCGACAGCTTAACGTGTCCGACTGGCGTGTGTTGCGTCGACGTTTACACATGAAACCGTAAAAATTCAGCTACTGAAAGCTCTTCGTGAAGAATACAAACAACAACGTGTGGAGTTCTGTAATTTAGATATTGGAAAGATGGAGGATGGCAGTTTTCTTCCACACTTAGTGTTTAGTGAAAAGACAATATTCCATTTAAATGGAAAGGTGAACTGTCATAATGAAACAATATGGGGTACGGAAAAACAATATGAAGTTGTGTTTTGTGCAGTTTGTAAGTAGGCTGTTTATGTTTTCTTACTGGCAACGTTACGTACCGCTCTGTATGAAAATCACTTCACTGGCTGTGCTGTGTGCAGTCTGTGGCTAGTTTGCATTGTTGTCTGCCATTGTAGTGTTGGGCAGCGGCAGCTGGATGTGAACAGCGCGTAGCGTTGCGCAGTTAGAGGTGAGCCGCCAGCAATGGTGGATGTGAGGAGAGAGATGGCGCAGTTTTGAAATTACATATATTATGACTTTTGATGATATTAAGGTAAATACAGTGTTTGTTCTCTATTAAAATCTTTCATTTGCTAACTATCCCTATTAGTAGTTAGTGCCTTCAGTAGTTTGAATCTTTTATTTAGCTGGCAGTAGTGGCGCTCGCTGTATTGCAGTAGTTCCAGTAATGAAGATTATTGTGAGGTAAGTTATTTGTGAAAGGTATAGTTTAATGTTACTCAGGGCCATTCCTTTGCAGGGATCTTTGATAGTCAGATTGCGTTGCGCTAAAAACATATTGTGTGTCAGTTTAAGCACAGTCGTGTATAAATTGTTCAAAGGGGACGTTTCAAGTTTCACGGGAAAAGGTGAATAGTCCATTTTTCTTTGCCGAAAACACTATGTGATCGAAAGTATCTGGACACCCCCAAAAGTATGTTTTCCGTAGTAGGTGCATTGTGCTGCTACCTGCTGCCAGGTACTCCATATTAGCGACCTCAGTAGTCATTAGACATCGTGAGAGAGCAGAATGGGGCTCTCCGCGGAACTCACGGACTTTGAACGTCGTCAGGTGATTGGGTGTCACTTGTGTCACACATCTGTACGCGAAATTTCCACTCCGAAACATCCCTAGGTCCACTGCTTCCGGTGTAATAGTGAAGTGGAAATGTGAAGGGACACGTACAGCACAAAAGCGTACAGGCCGACCTCGTCTTTTGACTGACAGAGACCGACGACAGTTGACGAGGGTCGTAATGTGTAACAGGCAGACATCTATCCAGACCATCACACAGTAATTCCAAACTGTATCAGGATACACTGCAAGCATTATGACAGTTAGGCGGGAGGTGAGAAAACTTGGATTTCGTGGTCGAGGGCTGCTCATAAGCCACACATCCGCCGGTAAATGCCAAACGACGCCTCAGTTGGTGTAAGGAGCGTAAACATTGGACAATTGAAGAGTGGAAAAACGTTGTGTGGAGTGACGAATCACGGTACACAATGTGGCGATCCGATGGCAGGGTGTGGGTAGGGCGAATGCCCGGTGAACGTCATCTGCCAGCGTGTGTAGCGCCAACAGTAAAATTCGGAGGCGGTGGTGTTACGGTATGGTCGTGTTTTTCAGGGAGGGACTTTGCAACCCGTGTTGTTTTGCGTGGCACTGTCACAGCACAGGCCTACACTGATGTTTTAATCACCTTCTTACTTCCCACTGTTGAAGAGCAATTCGGTGATGGCGATTGCATCTTTCAACAGGATTGACCACTTGTTCATAATGCACTGCCTGTGGCGGAGTGGTCACAGGACAATGACATCTCTGTAATGGACTGGCGTGCGCAGAATCCTTACCTGAATCCTGCAGAACACCTTTGGGATGTTTTGGAACGCCGAATTCGTGCCAGGCCTCACCGACCGACATCGATAGTTCTTCTCAGTGCAGCCCTCCGTGAAGAATGCGCTGCCATTCCAGGGAACCTTCCAGCATCTGACTGAAGGTATGCCTGCGAGAGTGGAAGCTGTCATCAAGGCTAAGGGTGGGCCATGCTGAATTCCAGCATTACCGATGGATGGCGCTACGAACTTGTAAGTCTTTTTTAGCTAGCTATCCGGATACTTTTGATCACACAGTGTATCTCGATATGCTTGATAACTTTCTTTTCCAACAGTTAGAGACTGAATTCGAACGACTTCATTTGCCAACAAGATTGGGCACCGCCACACGGGCATCTAGAAGTGTGGGAGTTTTTAATTCTAAGTATCAGTGAACGATGATGGATAGGTCGCACTGGACCAATGGGGGGGGGGGGGGGTTATAAAAGACTCTGTTTTTGTGCGTCCGTTACCAACAACAATTAATAGACTGAGACATGGTCGCTGCAGTGTGGAACTACACTCCTGGAAATTGAAATAAGAACACCGTGAATTCATTGTCCCAGGAAGGGGAAACTTTATTGACACATTCCTGGGGTCAGATACATCACATGATCACACTGAGAGAACCACAGGCACATAGACACAGGCAACAGAGCATGCACAATGTCGGCACTAGTACAGTGTATATCCACCTTTCGCAGCAATGCAGGCTGCTATTCTCCCATGGAGACGATCGTAGAGATGCTGGATGTAGTCCTGTGGAACGGCTTGCCATGCCATTTCCACCTGGCGCCTCAGTTGGACCAGCGTTCGTGCTGGACGTGCAGACCGCGTGAGACGACGCTTCATCCAGTCCCAAACATGCTCAATGGGGGACAGATCCGGAGATCTTGCTGGCAAGGGTAGTTGACTTACATCTTCTAGAGCACGTTGGGTGGCACGGGATACATGCGGACGTTCATTGTCCTGTTGAAACAGCAAGTTCCCTTGCCGGTCTAGGAATGGTAGAACGATGGGTTCGATGACGGTTTGGATGTACCGTGCACTATTCAGTGTCCCCTCGACGATCACCAGTGGTGTACGGGCAGTGTAGGAGATCGCTCCCCACACCATGATGCCGGGTGTTGGCCCTGTGTGCCTCGGTCGTATGCAGTCCTGATTGTGGCGCTCACCTGCACGGCGCCAAACACGCATACGACCATCATTGGCACCAAGGCAGAAGCGACTCTCATCGCTGAAGACGACACGTCTCCATTCGTCCCTCCATTCACGCCTGTCGCGACACCACTGGAGGCGGGCTGCACGATGTTAGGGCGTGAGCGGAAGACGGCCTAACGGTGTGCGGGACCGTAGCCCAGCTTCACGGAGACGGTTGCGAATGGTCCTCGCCGATACCCCAGGAGCAACAGTGTCCCTAATTTGCTGGGAAGTGGCGGTGCGGTCCCCTACGGCACTGCGTAGGATCCTATGGTCTTGGCGTGCATCCGTGCGTCGCTGCGGTCCGGTCCCAGGTCGACGGGCACGTGCACCTTCCGCCGACCACTGGCGACAACATCGATGTACTGTGAAGACCTCCCGCCCCACGTGTTGAGCAATTCGGCGGTACGTCCACCCGGCCTCCCGCATGCCCACTATACGCCCTCGCTCAAAGTCCGTCAACTGCACATACGGTTCACGTCCACGCTGTCGCGGCATGCTACCAGTGTTAAAGACTGCGATGGAGCTCCGTATGCCACGGCAAACTGGCTGACACTGGCGGCGGCGGTGCACAAATGCTGCGCAGCTAGCGCCATTCGACGGCCAACACCGCGGTTCCTGGTGTGTCCGCTGCGCCGTGCGTGTGATCATTGCTTGTACAGCCCTCTCGCAGTGTCCGGAGCAAGTATGGTGGGTCTGACACACCGGTGTCAATGTGTTCTTTTTTCCATTTCCAGGAGTGTACTTTCTGAGTAACTAAAGCAAATTTAACTCTATTTATATAAAAATTAGGAAGATCGTAAATTGTCAGCCGAAAGAGCTATTCATTAATACGTGTCGTAGATATAGCTACATGTGTCTAGGGTGGTTCGTACCGGGTGTTCAGTTAGGCTGTCCGCTGCCCTCCCCCCCCCTGTATAAATATAGCCAGGGAAGCAGTGGTAAGAGGCAGTTGGCTCCGTGGTATCAAAATGTCGACGTCAGTCAAACGCCCGCGAACGTTTTGTCTCGGGTGACTTCAGAGCTGGGCAGACTTGAATGTGCTTTCGGTAGAAGTAGGAAGAGAACTCGTGAGGACTGAACGCCATCCTGGATCACTCTGATTTCACGTGGTGTAGCCGCGCCGTCTTAGGCGCCTTGTGACGGTCCCCCCCGTCGGAGATTCGAGTCCTCCCTCGGGCATGGGTGAGGTGTGTTGTCCATAGCGCAAGTTAGTTTCAGTTAGAGTAGGTAGTGTATAGGCTTAGGGACCGATGATCGCAGCAGTTTGGTCCCATAAGACCTTACTGCAAATTTCCAAATTTTTTTTCCAGAGTTCACGGCAATAATTGTTTGTGTGCCGCCCTTACTGTTGACAAAATCGCGTGGCAAGCGGTGAGATTATTTTCCACTTTTAAGGCGAGCAATTAGCTTTTGGCTATAGACCATTTTACTTGCAACTTCCTGTAGAGTTAATAGTGCTCTTTCCACTTTAGTGATTGTTGACTCAGACTTAAATTTTGTGCGTGTGAACTTTTACAGAATATATCGATCAGTTAAAACTCAAAACTTCATTCCAGATCCCGCTGAGTAAACAGCAAGTAGGAACATTTTCTTTCACCGATCGCAAAGAGTAATTTGGACTTGCAGCCACAGTATGTTTCCTATCGCTTTCTGGTTGACAGCAAAAACAGTTTTCAGGCTCTTGTAGATGGCGAAGGCGGGCGGTAAGCACACACAGACAATTTAAGATTCTTTTCACACGAAAGTAACGGCCATTTGATTATTAGCCGTCGCTCCACACCTTGGGCACTCTATCTGTAGCTATGACACCATACACGTCATGCGCAGAGGTCACCATCATCGGTTTCACCTTTGATTGTTGGCGACGGAATTCTTTCGGGCGTGAAGACCCGGAACCTTTGCACTGTGACGACTGAGACTTCAGTTCTGACTCAATCTCGTATCTGGGTTTCACCAAGTGCAACAATCCTTTTCAAAAACCGGTCTCCTATTCGATTACGTTGGAGCAACTCTTCCGCAATTCTTTTACGATCTGCTTTCTGGTCTTCGCTCAGATCTTGCGGAACCCATGTGGCAGCAACTTTTCTCATCTTTAATTCTGCGAACTGAAATGACAGAGAATGTGGCCTCAATTGCAATTTCCTCACACGTTTTTCGTCGACCCGCTCTCAAACTGCCATTAAAATTGGTCTGAGAGGTGTGGTCTTACGGCGCTGCTCTTGTCAGGCTGTGCGGGTCAGTGGCCGCCCCTCCTTGTCGGAAATGAACAGAGCATCGTGATACTGCCCTGCGATCTGCTACGTTATTCTCACACACTTCTCTAAAAGCGTTGTAAATTTTCACCCGCGAACATCGCGTGGGCGGGAAAAATGGACACTTAAATCTTTCCTCGTGAGCCTGATTTCGATTATTTTATCACGATGATTGGCTCTGAGCACTATGGGACTTAACATCTGTGGTCATCAGTCCCCTAGAACTTAGAACTACTTAAACCTAACTAAGCTAAGGACATCACACACATCCATACCCGAGGCAGGATTCTAACCTGCGACCGTAGCAGTCGCGCGGTTCCGGACTGAGCGCCTAGAACCGCCTGAGGACAAAGTTGTGATTCAAATTTCTCGATAAGATACTGCCACAACGAAAAACGCATTTGTTTCAATTAGTACGATCCGAATTTCATGCCCGTGGCACTCTCTCCCCTATTTCGCGACAATACAGACAGAGCCGACCTCCTCCGTCAATCTTATCTGTGTGGATCCCAGGCTGCAGAGCATTACTTCAGAAGAGGGGCCACAGACGCAGTGTGAGCAGGCTCTTAAGTACGAGGGTAGTGCAATAAGTAATGCAACACATTTTTTTTCTCGGCCTATTTTGGTTGAAAAAACCTGAAATTTCTTGTGGGATATTTTCAAACATTCCCGCTTCGTCTCGTATAGTTTCATTGACTTCCGACAGGTGGCAGCGCTGTACGGAGCTGTTAAAATGGCGTCTGTAACGGATGTGCGTTGCAAACAACGGGCAGTGATCGAGTTTCTTTTGGCGGAAAACCAGGGCATCTCAGATATTCATAGGCGCTTGCAGAATGTCTACGGTGATCTGGCAGTGGACAAAAGCACGGTGAGTCGTTGGGCAAAGCGTGTGTCATCATCGCCGCAAGGTCAAGCAAGACTGTCTGATCTCCCGCGTGCGGGCCGGCCGTGCACAGCTGTGACTTCAGTGGACTGTTCTTCCTCATGCACCCTACAGCCCCGATCTCGCACCGTCGGATTTCCATATGTTTGGCCCAATGAAGGACGCAATCCGTGGGACGCACTACGCGGATGATGAAGAAGTTATTGATGCAGTACGACGTTGGCTCCGACATCGACCAGTGGAATGGTACCGTGCAGGCATACAGGCCCTCATTTCAAGGTGGCGTAAGGCCGTAGCATTGAATGGAGATTACGTTGAAAAATAGTGTTGTGTAGCTAAAAGATTGGGGAATAACGTGGTGTATTTCAATGCTGAATAAAACAACCCCTGTTTCAGAAAAAAAAGTGTTGCATTACTTATTGAACTGCCCTCGTAGATTGCTGTATTTTCTGTGTGTGCCGGCAATAAATCAGGGTCTTTGGTTCGCTTTCCTCACAACATTATCTATGTGATCGTTCCAGTTTAAGTTAACATAACTCTAGGCCGTAAGTATTTATTTGGATTTATGCACTTTAGATTTGTGCGATTCATCACGTAACTGAAATTTAGCAGATTTAGTATTCACATGGATCACTTGGCAGTTTTCAACTGCCGCTTTACTCGCCATACAACTGTCTTATCTAATCATTTTGCAGTTGGTTTTGATCGTGTGATGACTTTACAAGATGGTAGATGACATCATCTGCGAACAATCTAAAGGGTCTGTTCAGATTGTCTCCCAAATCGCTTATTTAGATTAAAACCAGCAGAGGGGCTATGAAACATCCCTGGGGAACGCACCAGATTACACTTCTGTTTTACACGACGACTTAACGTCTATTACCACGAACTGTGACCTTCGTGACAGGAAATCACGAATCCAGTCACATAACTGAGGCTATACTCCATAGTCAAGCAATATCGACTGTAAATCTCTTCTCAGGAATGGTGTCAAGAGCCTTCTGGAAATGAGAAATATGGAATCAATTTGAGATCTCCCGAGATCGATAACAAGCATTCCTTCGTGAGAATAAACAGCTAGTAGTTGTTTTTCACAAGAACGGAATTCTCTTGCCCAGTGTTGGCTATCCGTCAGTAAATCGTTTTTTTTTTTTTTTTAGAGTTAACCCATAATGTTCGAAGACAAGTGTATGTTGCAAAATCCTACAGCTAATCTGCGTTACTGATGTAGCTGTGTATTCAGCAGATTACTCGAATTTCCTTTTTTGGCTATGGGTGTGACTTGTGCAACTTTCGAGTCTTTAGGTATAGATCTTTCGACGAGCGAATGGTTGCATATGAGTGCTAAGTAAGGAGCTATTGTATCGGCGCGCTTGCCTTTATTAGGTGATTTCAGCTGCTTCGCTACACCGAGTATACTTACTTCTAAGTTGCTCATATTGGCAGATGTTATTGACTCAAATTCTCAAATTCTGGTGTGTTTATTTCGTCTTCATTGGTGAAGAAATTTCGAAAACACGTATTTAGTAACTGTGCTTTGATGACACCGTCGTCAGTAATATCACCATTGCTGTCGCGCAGTACAGGCATTGACTGCCTCTCGCTGCAGGTGTGCTTTACATGCGACAAGAATCTCTTTCGGTTTTCTGTTACATTTAGAGACAGAGTTTGGTTATGGGAACTATTAAAAGCATCTCACATTGACGTCCGATTTAAGTTTTGAGCTTCTGTAAAACTTCGCCAGTCATGGAGATTTTGTGTGCTTTTAAATTTAGCATGTTTTTCCGTTTCTCTGGCGACAGTGTTCTGACCTGTTCTGTGAACCATGTGGGGCCAATACCATCTCTTATTAATTTATTTGGTACATGTCTCTCAATTGCTGTCGACACTATTTCTCTGAATTTAAATCACATCTGGTCTACGCTTACATAGCCACTCTGGAAGGAGCAGAGACTGTAAGGAAGGTGTCAATCCAATTTTATCTTCTTTTTTAAATATATATATTTTGGGTTTACCGTTCATGGGTTCGGACGTTATGGTTTTCAGTCTCGTCACACCAACTTTGTGGTCACTAATCCCTGTATCATGATGCTCCGTATTTTTTCAGGATTATTTGTTGCAATGAGGCCAAGTATGTTTTTGCAACAACATGGCGCTGCCTTTGTCTCCCTATCTACGTCTACATCTATACTCTGCAGGACACCTGACAGTGCGTGCCGGAGGGTACCCTGTGTACCAGTGTCACTTCCCTCTTCCCTGTTCCGGTCGAATACGGTTAGCGGGAAATGTGGCTGCTGGTAGGCCTCCGTGTGGGCCCCTTATCCTGTGTGGCATCCGATGTTTGGTTTCCTCTAAATGCCTCAGTCCTCCACACATCCACAGGAAAGAGAAAGGTTCTACAAAGGTACAATCTTTCCAAATTAAAAGACAAGGAAGTCTCCTAAAAATATGAAACACAACTGCAGAAGAAGTTTGAGGCTAAACAAAGCTGGACCGTGGAAAGCATGGAAGGAAGTGGAGTACCGGTATGTTCTATAAGAAACTGCAGAAGTAGTTCTAGGTACAGAAGAAAGAGTGGGAAGTGCAGGATTGTTTGATGAAGATTGTAAATAGGTGGTGGCAGGGAGAAATGAGGCAAGAAAGAAAATGATAAACATGGCAACAAAGCTAATACAGAAGAATTCATGAACAAAAGGAAAGAGGGAGATAGAATTTGTAGAAGAAAGAAACGAGAATTAGAATAGAAATGCATTATACAGCTAGAAGAAGAATGCCATAACCAAGAAGTAAGGAAACTCAAGAAGAGAGTTCAGGAATTGAAGAAACACTTTCAACCACATACTGTATTCTTAGAGATAAAAAACGAAATTTTATAGGAGGAGAAGAACAGATTTAAGGTTGGTGGGCTCAGTGAACTGCTGAACGTCACTACAGAGCGAGGTACTGGAAGAAAATGAACCTTTTTGTTTTTATCCCTCATAAACTTCATTTTACCCCTCAGGGGGTAATTTTCCCCAGGGTGGGAACACTGATCTAGATTCACCTTCAGTCCCACCTTCTATCAGTAGTTGCCCCTTTCTGATAAATTTTTGTCAACTCATAGTTTGATGCACTTTGTAGACTATATCATCTGCATGTGACAGACATCTGAAATTAAAATCCATCTATACTTCAGTCCATACCTGTTGCCTACATTCCCTAATTATTTTCTCTAATGAGACATTTAATGGAACTGATGAGAGAGGATCCCCTTGTCTGAGTGTTGTCTCAAACTCAAATGTCCACGATGTGACCCCTCAGAAATGCGCTGCTGGCCTCGATGCATCCACACAAGTTTGTACGATTCTCATTAGCTTCTCAGGAATTCTGAAGTCACACAGTGCATAGTACAGGCTATTCCTGTGGATGCCGTCATACGCACACTGGAAATCAATTGACAGAAAGTAGATATCTTTATCTTATTGCCGGTTTTTATCAAATAATTGCCTTTGACTTAAAATGTGGTTGTCAATTTGTTTGGTTCAAAGCCAGGTTGGTATTCCTCTATGTTGTTCTCTACGAATAGTTGTAATTTTCTGAGGATAGTGATAGTACCTCACAGATTACATTCAGCAAGCTGATACGTCTGCAGTTGCATTATATTTTGTTTCCCTTCTTGTATACAAGCATATTATGGGCAACTACCATTTTTTCTGACAATGTCTCAATCTTCAATAACAACTGTATCAGTTTCTGTGGAAGGTCTCACCTCCCTCTTTGATTAATTCTCCTATTGTTCTGTCTTCCCCAGGGACTTTGTTGTCTCTGAGTCTTTTGACTGCAGTCTTTGCGTCTTCATCATTTGATTCTCATCTTTCCTTTCCTCCAGGATGACTGCAAGTAAAATTTCATCTGGGTCTTGGAGATTCAAGAGTTCTGATAAGTATTCTTTCCATCTTGCTACAATTCTTTCCATGTCATTTATCAAGTTGTGATTCTTATCTCTAATGAAAAAGATTGTGCTCTGAACTCCACATTTCCAATTTTGGATGCAGTGGAAAAATTGTCATGAACTCTTGTGCCTCTCTACCTCAGCTTATTCTAACAGAGTGATTAGATACGTTCTCTTCTCTGTTCTCAGGATTCACTTCATTGTTCTTTTAATGCTGAGAAAACGTTCTCTTTTGTTTCTTTACATTCATATAGGTATTTTGTACTCTTTAGACCATTCATTCCATGCAAAACATCCCACAATTCTTCTTCACTTTCTGAGGACAGCAATGTCATCTGTGAATTTTATCACTGATATCTTTTGCCACTGATTCGTTGCTTTACAGATTGAACCATAGTATGAAAGACAACATCCCTGCCTTATATCTTCCATTTTCATTGTTTCTTCTTTATTACTGTAAATATTGTATATCACTCATCTATCCCTAATGCTTACTCCTATTTTTCTCAGATTTTCAAACAACTTAGGCAATACTGCAATGTGAAACACTTTTTCTAGAACGACGAGTCCTATGAATGTATCTCGACTTTCTGCAAGTCTTGCTTCTATTATCAGAACTACCTCTCCAGAGCCCTTACTTTCCCTTAAGCCAAACTGATTGTCAGCTAGCAGATTTTCAATTTATTTTCCATTCTTCTGTATCTACTCTTGTAAGCAACTGGGATGTATGAACCGTTAAGCTAATTGTGTGGTTAGTTCTTACACTTACCTCCTTTGCTGCCTTCAGTATTGCATGGATGATATTTTTCTGACTTGAATAGCCATTGGTCTCCACCTTACTCAGCTATTTATTGATTACAGAAGACTCTCACCTAAACCTTGTACCGTATTTGATCTCAAGTATGCCAATGTTCATTTAAATTCTTATTCCAATAAGGGATCCCAATGTCTTCCACATTGACACATATTTCTTCCTCTATCACATCATCAGACAAGGCCTCCCTCTAGCAGAGACCTTAAGTGTACTACTTCTACCTGTCTTCTCTCTCTGTATCTAAACAGTGGAATTCCTGTTGCGCTCTTTTTGTTGCCAACCTTGATTTTCATTTCATGAAAGCTATTTTGATTTTTCTATATGCTGAATCCGTCTTCCAACATTCATTTGTTTTTTGATTTTTTCACATTTTTCCTGGGTGAGTTTGGCTTGCCTTCCTGCACCTCCTATTATTTCTTTCCAAATGACTTATATTGCTTTACTTCTATCTCTTCTTAAACATATTTTTACTTCCTCTTTTTCATCAATCATTTGCAATATTTCTAATGTTATCCAAGGTTTCTTTGCAGTTACGTTCCTTGTCATTATGTTTCTCTGTCCAACTTTTGTGATTGCCCTGTTCAGAGATGTTCATTCCTATTCAACTGAATTGGTTGCTACGGTGTTCATTCACAATATCTATAGCAACAGATAACTTCAAATGCATCTCATCATTTCTCAGTACTACAGTATACCATTTCTTTGTCAATTTATTCTTCCAGACAATTGTTTTAAACTTCAGTCTACTCTTAGCCATTGTTATCTGATGGATGTCCATGTCTCCAGGCCTTTTGCAATTATGCCTCTTCTTCTTGCAATTTTTGAACAATGTATTCTCTGTCTCTAGCCAAAAATTATTGCACTGGAGAACAAAACCCTCTCTCTCTCTCTCTCATTCCTACTATCTATCTCATATTCTCCACTACTATTTCTTCTACTCCTTCCCCTACAACTGCGTTCATATCCTGCAGAATTACCTGATCCATAACCTCATATAATTCTGCCATTTCATCTTCTGCTTGTGGTTTCACTACGTATACCTGAACTACTATTTTTCGCAACAGTTTTCTGTTGATTCTGATGAGAACAACCCCAACACCGAACTGTTCACAGTAACTCACTCTCTGAATTATTTATCACAGATCCTTCTCTCATTATACCACACACTTCTGCTGTTGATGTCACCCTAAATTAGGCTGATCAGAAACCATCATCATTTTTCCATTTCATTTTACAGGCCCTCCTACATCTATATTGAGCCTTTGTATTTTATTTTCCTTTTAAGATTTTCTAACTCCTCCCCCCCCCCGGGCGGTACCCTCTGGAAGACCTGAATAGGGGATAAATGTGGAATCTTTTGCCAGTAGAAAGGTCATCATGACATTTTTTTCAATTATGCGTCACAAGTCCTTTGGACACACATTATAATGCAGTTCCTTCCGCTTTCTCCTGCATATATGTGCCACTGATTGTTGGTGCTTCTACTGCCTTGTAGGGGCAGTTTCCCAGTCCAAGAGCAAGGAGCTCCCTGAACCTCTGTCCACTCTATGCCATTTGGACACAGCCATTGGCAGAACAAGAGTGGATCCGAATAATGGAAGCCTTTGCCCAACGTGCTGATGACTCGTGACTGTGTTTGAAACCTCGGTCGACGACATTTTGATTAACAGTCAAATATGCTACTCCTAGACCACAGCTTTATATATGCATTAGCAAAAAGGCAATAATAACTGGAGTAGAACTTTGGGAGTGCATTTTTCCACACACATCCCTTTCTGTGCTTTTTGTTTCGTTTTGTTTTAGTGCCATTAGGGACCATCTTAAGTATTACAATGCATTTCTGGAACCCTTTTTCTCTAGCTGCTTGCCTTCTCTTCTCTGTCAACACACTGTACTGCTATTGCCCATCGTGGAAGCCCGTAAAGTTGTCGATCGGTGATCTGTGCTTTTAGCAGTTTGAGATGTCTTCCTGATACAGATTACTCACTATTGAGTCCAGCGAGAAATTTCCAGAAATGCAAATTTTATATTTGTATTATTTAAAAAAACTGACAAGCTATAATTACAAGTCGATGAAACTTGGTGTGTCGAAGTTTTAGCAGTAATATTACTTTACTTGTCAAATTTAGATAAAAAGATAAGATCTTCATTATATGGTATGGAAATAGGACTTTTAAAAGAGGTAGACTAATCCTAAAACAATTATTAGTGGGATCAGATTTTTGAGGGCATGTAGCTTTCATGAGTCTGCAGTTTTGAATAACAGGAGTTCCTTAAAGGAAATGTTTCTGTGCAACTATTTACAGTCTTACCATCAGAAATACATAAATTATGCTACGAATAATGAGATTTACATAATTATAACTGACATTTTGTGGATGTGTGGCATATGTATCAAGTATGTAAGAGAACCTCCTTGTGTGACGATATATGAGATGGGGGGGGGGGGGGACTTCATTAAGAATGTAGTTACAAAAAAGTCAGGTATTGTCAAGTGTGATTATTACCAGACATTCAGTTTAAGTGATAGTCCTGAGATTCTGGTCTGAGATGCTGAAGTTGGCGATTGTGTTTGCATGAGGTGTCTCCAACGTGGCGTGTCTTCCTTTTGGTAAGTAGCAGTCTATCTTTTTCTACATTGTTGATATCTCTTTAAGAACTGATGGTTGGTAAATACTGACAAGATATATTTACAGAAGGATGGAAAAAACTGGTAGGAACCAAGCTTGGGAATATTATTTTATGTTTTGGATGAATGTGGGAATGTAAAAACACATGAAGCAATACCAGTGCAATGGCCTATTTAGGACATAGTATTGACCAAAATACTCACTTTGCAATTCTGAAGAGACCAGGGGTACAATACAGGGTGTGAAAGGTTATTCACAACTTCTACAAAATCCAAGCTGCATTTATAAGAGTCAAAGTACGTGACAGGGAAGCATGAAGTAGTAGCTGAGACCAGTGTGGGTCGAGGTTATCACTACACCCAGTGTTCTTGAATCTGACATTCAGTAAGTTGTAAAGATAACAAAGGAGAACTTTTGAATGAGAAGGAGAACAAGTAAAAATTTGAAGGTCTGTTGATGGGATTGTAATTCTGTAAGAGACAGTAAGAGCCTCGGGAGGGTAACTGAAAGGAACTGTTAATGTCTCAAGAAGAGGTTATAAGATGAACATTGCAAGAGCAACACAAGGACAATGTAATGTAGTTGAATTAAATCAGGTGACACTGAAGGAATTAGATTAGCATGAAATACTAAAAGCAGTAGGTGAGTTTTTTATTTGGGGAACAAAATAACTAATGACAGGTAAAGTAGAGAGGATATAAAATGCTGACTGGTGGTAGCAAAGGAAGAATTTCCAAAAAAAGAGAAATTTGTTGAGATCTCTCATAAACTTCAATTTTCTTGGTAGTCTTTTCTGAAGGTATTTGTCTGGAGTGTAGCATTTTATGGAAGTGAAATGTGAACCATATACAGTACAGACAAGAAAAGGGATGGAATCATCTGAAATGTAGTGCTACAGGAGATTGCTGAGTATTAGATGGGGAGGTCGAATAATTAATGATGAGGTACTGAATGAAATTGGTGTAAAATGGAGTTTATGCCACAACCAGACTAAAAGAAGGGGTCGGCAGTGTTATGTGAGTCTTGGCATTGTTAGTGTTCAGTTGGTGACAGGATGGCCTCCCTGACATCACCACTCTGTCCAAAATGGAATTTGTGTACACCATCTGTCTGAATTTAGTGTAAGTGTCATGTTCAAGTGTGAGGAAGTTTTTCCAAATATTGCACTCATCTCTGCAATGAGCTACAAAATATTTCAAATGGCCCCAGATCATCTCATAAATCTAAATAATTTTGTACAATTTACAGCCCCTGTTCCTCAGTCATATGTTGGAAGTGTATGTGACCCAATGAGACAATCACCTTGTATCCCCAGCCACACATTCAATGACAAACATTGGGGTTATTGTGTCTCACAAACAGATTGTGTGTTTGTGTCAAACTTGAGCCCAATTAGATGGGGACTTCACCCAAAAGCAAGCAGTGAGTATAGACAGTGTTAAGCCACAATTACACATTTGTGTCCCCGAGGGAAAGAAAAAACAAGAAACAAACTTGTTTGCAATTTCAGCATTATCTTTTGTTCGTGTTTCTTTTTTGGTTGATCTTTGCTTTTGTCTCAATAAGCAACAAGAAAAGACAATAAGGGACTAAAACCAATATCTAAATAAGTACATACAATAAGGTTAAAAACTCTCTTTATTGGTTGATTAAAGGCAGTCCACCTCATTTCATAATCCCATTTGATCCTTGCTAAGCAAACTTTCTATTTATTTTCTGTCAAACAGATGTTTTAATAACGAACACGTTCTTATTCTCAGCAAGTTCATCCATTGTCAATCATCAGCTGTATCTGTTACTATACCCAGTGTTTCCCCCTAAAGAATCAGTTTTAGGTTTATAAGCAATTTCTGCAACTCTGCTATGTGCTATGTCTTGTCAGGTGGCCTAACTGCCGTGAGGTCAGGTTGATGATAAAGGTGAAGACTCATCCATCATCGAGAAAGGTGATGTGTTTATTTCTATTTATTTATTGGGGGGGGGGGGGGGGGGGGATCCAACTGCCATGGTGTGATGCTAACGAACTATGATTAAACATACCCATTATGGGTGTTTTAGAAACCTTCACTGTGTAATGAATATAAATACAGAACTGCCAACAGTCACATTTTTTAAAATATTCAATTATTCCATCAACTTGTTTTCAAACCTTTTCAAGCTCATTTTCAGATGGTGTATATGTTTATTTCCATAGTGTGATGCTGGGTAACAGCTGTGTGAGGGAAGATAGATAAAAAGACTTTAATGTGTCACCATGAGTAATGTTTATATTCTGAGTTGTACCAAAAAATTAACTCTGTTATTTTCTGCGAAAGTGTGTGTGCCTTTGTAATTGGTATTCACTGGATGACTGCCATTGTGACTGTCAGTTGACCACAGATGACTCAGTTTTAATTACGAATGTAAATATTTACTGACTGTCATGATTAGTCTGCCACCATCCAGCATGTGGTGTACAACTGGTACATGTTGCAAAGATCTTCACTCAGAGATATTATATACTTTGCTCAGAGAGAGTTATCTGATTTTATGTACATATAATACAATGTGTAGGCAAATACTTTGATTTAAACTGGTGCTAAAGTAAATGCAAAAAATAATACAGTTACAATAGTGCAGAGAATATCACTGGTTTATAAACTTCTTTCTCTTCTTTTGCTCTGCACTTGGTAATCCTGTCCACTACTTTATGTTATCTAACCATGATAATCTTCTTTGCCCTTTCTCCTCTTTCACCCTCAGCTTTCTGTTTATTATCAACGGCATAAGTAAATACTTTTGGCTTAAAGGACACCATTCAACTAAAAGCAGAAATATCGAGTTGTTGAGAGGAATACACGAGAGGAAGAAAACTTTCTAGCTTTCAGAGTTATAATTTGACAAGTCAGAATTACATGCACACAGAAAACATACACGCACTCACACAGATGCCTATGCCTTTACTGGACTAGCAGTGCCAGTGGACTGGTTGTGCTGGGGCTAGTGACAGGTAGGGTGGATAGAGGGAGAGGGAAGAGGGAGGGAGAGAGAGCGACTGGGGGCGGGTGGCTGGCAGCCAGTTTGTAACTAGGAACTTGTGAGGAAAGGGTGGCAGGTATTTATTTATTTATTCTCCATGGACAAATACAAGGATTTGTTTTGGATAGTTTACATAATGATTGTTTCCCCTTACAAAATTGTGGGAAACAGTTATATAAAGTAGGTCTAACAGATAAAAAATTATTATTTATTTATTTATTTTTTGTACATGTAAATACTATTTATACAAATGAAAGTATTCTACTCCTCTGAGAGGAATTCCTTAATACTATAAAAACACTTAATGCTGGGGAACTCCTTCAAGGCAATTTCAAGGCAGTTTCCACTTGAGCTTTTTACTATTTTTGAAAGTTTGTTATAAAATTTGATCCCCATATAATAGGGGCACTTGTCTGCAATTTTCGTATATGGCCTAGGCATGTGATGCACGATTGTAGTGCCTGCTGGGAGCGGCACACACTAAAGTCAATGTGTGGGCGTTGTAACGGAACATATTAAAGGCTTTACTTTACCGAAGTATGCGATACCCTCCAAATTCAACCAGTTTAATGAGTATTTATGATTATAGAAAAGTTATTGTGTATGTTAACAATGATTGCATAACATGTCTCCATAAACAGTCAACCCATTAAATTATACTGAATAACTGACCCACACAAAAGTTAATATCACTTGATCACTGATACAGCAAATGTCATCATGTAAAAACACTAAGTTCATCTTAAATAATTAATATGAAGTACGAAAAATAGTGGCCAACTTAGGTATTTTGGATCTCCTTAAATAAAAATCACCCAGTGAAACCTATTTGTTCACTAGGAGCGTTTTCACTCAGTATTCATGTAATCAATCCTATTTTAGACGAAAACCAATGTAATTCTTAATAATTCATGTTATTTACTTATTTATGCAAATTAGAGAAGTCAATTGACAAACTTCTAAAAAAAACAGCCTTTTTGTAACAAAGAATTATTCTGTCAAGTCAACAAACCTGTCTGTCATTTTAATAACATGTTAAATTATGTCACTCGATGCAAATTAATAACTTTCCTGCACAAATTATGATAACAGATGTACATGTGATTTATAAACTATATCTCTTTTTAATAGTTCTTTGACAATGTTATAAATACAAGCAGCAAGAAGGGTCGGGGCGCAGTCGGAATGTCACTTTGGTAAAGTGTGTTTGTGTGTTATTGTTTGAGGTGGATAAACAATGCAAAGAACATGTAAAGGAAGTACTACTTTATGTTGTGTCATGGTCTTTGGTGGACAGTGGAATTAAGATGGCCACCAGAGTAATAAATATTTGAAGTTTACATATTTGTTGGTTTTGCTCGTTCTTTATCATCAAAAGCACATAAAAAACACGGGACCTCATGTTTTTAACCCTAGACAACCAGATTTAGAGCCAGCATCAGCATAGAGACACAGCAGCGATCCAGCAAGTAGCAGCGATTACCACAACACAATGCATTTTAATGGTGCCAACCTAACATCAAGTGCTAACAAGTTCTGTAAATGCGAGTGAAATAGTGCGATTATAGCAATTAGCAATATCTACGACTAGGCGACCATTACAACGTGAACTGGGAGCGAATCACTGGACAGAGGAAGGGAAACTGTCATGTGAAGGATGTGGAGACAGTGAGTTACGTGAGATTGAGGCCAGGATGATTATGAGAGTGGATGATGTGTTGTAAGGATAACTCCCATCTGTGTAGCTCAGAGAAGATGGTGGTGGTGGGAAGGATCCAGATGGATCAGTTTGTGAAATAGCCACTGAAATTGTGCTCAGCTGCATGTTGTAACATCTGGTGGTCAACATTGTTCTTGACTGCAGTTTGACATCCTGGTGAACAGCTGGGTGGTAGTTATACCGACATACAAAGCTGTGCAGTGTTTGAAGCAGAGTTGGTATATGACATCGAGCTTTCACAGGTGGTCCAGCTTCTTATAGGGCAGGATAAGCCTGTGATAGAGCCAGAGTAGGATGGCTGGGTGGGGGATTGAGCAGGTCTGGCACCTTGGTCTGCCATACGGCTCGTATCACTCTGGCAAGGAATTGAGAATAGGAGTAGCATAGGGATGGATTCTACCATGAAACAAGGTACATCCTAACCCAGATCCTTCCCACTCCTCATGAAGTGGTGTTCTTTTACCCACCCAACCTATACAACACCCTACTCTATCCCTATGCAGGCAGACCTGCCTCAAGATAATACTCAGTCACATCCACTTTTTGCGGTGGGTTTCATGTATCCGATCAAATTTGGTCAAATAGGTAACTAGGCAGGCTTTGAGAGCAGCAAATCCTGTGGTACATATCCTGTCAGGAAAACATTGTTCACCTTCCTGTTTGATGATATATCTTGAATACAAGCTCCAGTACCTTCTCTATTGTCTCCCAAGTTAGATAAAAATCAAATGTAAACCTACATTCCTTACTCTGTGTGAGATACCTCACGTCTCGAGCGCATTTCTTATGCTTGCTTCTCTGTGCCCCCAGAGACCCTTTTTATATTGAGATCTTAGTAATTATACCACAGATACATGTATCTACGTTTCTTATGCCTTAATATCATAGCAGCACCTATGTCCATTTTGCGTTCGCATAAACACTGATATCTTTCACTAAATATGCTTAGAAGTTTCTTACAGTCTCGGTTGTAATAGCATAACTCTTGCATAACAGGAGCAGCAGCTGGACAATTTATTTTGTTTCCATAAAAGGTTAAAGCAAGCTTCTGTATACATTCATCAGTGGATACCTAGATGAATCTAAGTGATGCAGGCTTGTAATGAAGATGATCCTATTAAAATAATAATACACCAAAGCTTACTTGAACTGCAATATGAAGCATTTTATTTAGAACATAAAGTTTGATTTCTTTTTATAAAATGTCATTTATACTTTTGTCTTAACCATTAAGACTTAACTGCTGAACATATTTCATCATGTATATTACGTTCTGGAACTGACACAGTAAAACAGGTGAAGTTCTTGACGTACAGTACGCTGTATCTACAGGGTGTTTCAAAAATGACCGGTATATTTGAAACGGCAATAAAAACTAAACGAGCAGCGATAGAAATACACCGTTTGTTGCAATATGCTTGGGACAACAGTACATTTTCAGGCGGACAAACTTTCGAAATTACAGTAGTTACAATTTTCAACAACAGATGGCGCTGCAAGTGATGTGAATGATATAGAAGACAACGCAGCCTGTGGGTGCGCCATTCTGTACGTCGTCTTTCTGCTGTAAGCGTGTGCTGTTCACAACGTGCAAGTGTGCTGTAGACAACATGGTTTATTCCTTAGAACAGAGGATTTTACTGGTGTTGGAATTCCACCGCCTAGAACACAGTGTTGTTGCAACAAGACGAAGTTTTCAACGGAGGTTTAATGTAACCAAAGGACCGAAAAGCGATACAATAAAGGATCTGTTTGAAAAATTTCAGCGGACTAGGAACGTGACGGATGAACGTGCTGGAAAGGTAGGGCGACCACGTACGGCAACCACAGAGGGCAACGCGCAGCTAGTGCAGCAGGTGATCCAACAGCGGCCTCGGGTTTTCGTTTGCCGTGTTGCAGCTGTAGTCCAAATGACGACAACGTCCACGTATCGTCTCATGTGCCAGAGTTTACACCTCTATCCGTACAAAATTCAAACGCGGCAACCCCTCAGCGCCGCTACCATTGCTGCACGAGAGACATTCGCTAACGATATAGTGCACAGGATTGATGACGGCGATATGCATGTGGGCAGCATTTGGTGTACTGACGAAGCTTATTTTTACCTGGACGGCTTCGTCAATAAACAGAACTGGCGCATACGGGGAACCGAAAAGCCCCATGTTGCAGTCTCATCGTCCCTGAATCCTCAAAAAGTACTGGTCTGGGCCGGCATTTCTTCCAAAGGAATCATTGGCCCATTTTTCAGATCCGAAACGATTACTGCATCATGCTATCTGGACATTCTTCATGAATTTGTGGCGGTACAAACTGCCTTAGACGACACTGCGAACACCTCGTGGTTTATGCAAGATGGTGCCCGGCCACATCGCACGGCCGACGTGTTTAATTTCCTGAATAAATATTTCGATGATCGTGTGATTGCTTTGGGCTATCCGAAACATACAGGAGGCGGCGTGGATTGGCCTCCCTATTCGCCAGACATGAACCCCTGTGACTTCTTTCTGTGGGGACACTTGAAAGACCAGGTGTACCGCCAGAATCCAGAAACAATTGAACAGCTGAAGCAGTACATCTCATCTGCATGTGAAGCCATTCCGCCAGACACGTTGTCAAAGGTTTCGAGTAATTTCATTCAGAGATTACGCCATATTATTGCTACGCATGGTGGATATGTGGAAAATATCGTACTATAGAGTTTCCCAGACCGCAGCGCCATCTGTTGTTGAAAATTGTAACTACTGTAATTTCGAAAGTTTGTCTGCCTGAAAATGTACTGTTGTCCCAAGCATATTGCAACAAACGGTGTATTTCTATCGCTGCTCGTTTAGTTTTTATTGCCATTTCAAATATACCGGTCATTTTTGAAACACCGTGTATTAAACCTGAGTACAAGTCAAAAATGGAGAAATTCAGGAAATTGCTCCAAGACATGAACTGGATAGATGTTTACAATACTTCTGACACAAATGGAAAAGTACAAAGCATTTGTTAATAAACTTACCTCCACTTTATAAAAATTGTTTTCCCCTAAAGGTAACGCAAATCACTCAGAAGTCAAAAAATAAGCTGTGCATTACAAAAGGAATAAAGATATCACGTGGGACAAAAAAGGAGACTGAATCTACTATCTAGAAACAGCTCCGATGCTAGAATTGTAATGCATTACAAAGAATACAGACAAATAGAAGCAAGTAATCTAGAAATTGAAGCAGCTTTATTATGAGAAAAAGATAATTACATCAGTCAACAAAATAAAAACTGTATGGGATATAGTGAAGAAAGAGACTGATGGGGCCAGGAAGCTCTAAAAACAAAAGGGACTTTGGTAAGAAGTACATGTAGTGTTTCAAATCTCTTAAACAAGTACTTCATTTCTGTTTCGGACAGCTTGGGGTTATCAGATTCGGCGAACAGTGCAATGGAGTATCTGAGAACAGTCTTTAAAAATAACTTCAGTAAAATGGAAATGACATTCTCGTCTCTCAAAGAAGTAGCACCCATCAACAAATCCTTAAACTCTAAGTATTCCAGTGGGTATGATAATATACCAACAAAGTTAATCAAAGAGTGCTCATGTGAGTTGAGTTCTATCTTAAGTTATTTGTGTGATCAATCTATTATCAGCAGAACATTTCCAGACTGGCTAAAATATGCTCAAGTTTAGTCTCTTTGCAAGAAGGGGGATAAAGAGATACCATCAAACTATCGACCAATTTCACTTTTGCTGGCTTTCTCAAAAATATTTTAAACGTTGTGTTGAAGTGTCTCCTTAAGCATCTGACTGCAAACAATATATTGTCCAAGTCACAGTTTGGATGTATTAAGGGTTCTGATACACAGAAAGCTATTCACACTTTTAGTGAGAGTGTACTTAATTCATTAGATAATAATTTATAGGCTACAGGCATTTTCTGTGACCTGTCAAAAACCTTTGACTGTGTGAACCACAGCATTCTCTTTAGTAAATTAGAATATGATGGTGTCAACGGCAATGCTGTGAAATAGTTTGAGTCTTATCTATCTAACACCAAACAAAGCGTGTCATTGCGAAGCACCTGTGCAGTAAGCAATCAGTCTTCATCTGACTGGAAATTAATTACATGTGGTGTTCCTCAAGGTTCCATCTTGGGTCCATTGCTTTTTCTTGTATACATTAATGACCTCTCATATGTTACATTGCCTGCAGCTAAGTTTGTTTTGTTTGCAGATGATACAAACAATGCAATAAGCAGCAAGTCAAGTACAGATTTACAAATAGTTGTTCTTGTTGTGGTCTTCAGTCCTGAGACTGGTATGATGCAGCTCTCCACGCTGCTCTATCCTGTGCAAGCTTCTTCATCTCCCAGTACCTACTGCAGCCTACATCCTTCTGAATCTGCTTAGTGTATTCATCTCTTGGTCTCCCTCTACGATTTTTACCCTCCATGCTGCCCTCCAATACTAAATTGGTGATTCCTTGATGCCTCAGAACATGTCCTACCAATCGATCCCTTCTTCTGGTAAAGTTGTGCCACAAACTCCTCTTCTCCCCAATTCTATTCAATACCTCCTCATTAGTTATGTGATCTACCCATCTAATCTTCAGCATTCTTCTGTAGCACCACATTTCGAAAACTTCTATTCTCTTCTTGTCCAAACTATTTATCGTCCATGTTTCACTTCCATACATGGCTACACTCCATACAAATACTTTCAGAAACGACTTCCTGACACTTAAATCAATACTCGATGTTAACAAATTTCTCTTCTTCCAAAACGCTTTCCTTGCCATTGCCAGTCTACATTTTATATCCTCTCTGCTTCGACCATCATCAGTTATTTTGCTCCCCAAATAGCAAAACTCCTTTACTACTTGTTAAGTGTCTCATTTCCTAATCTTAATTCCCTCAGCATCACCCGACTTAATTTGACTACATTCCATTATCCTTGTTTTGCTTTTGTTGATGTTCATCTTATACCCTCATTTCAAAACACTGTCCAAATAGCTGGTAATCAAATTTTCTCTGTAAGTGGTTTAAAGCTAATTCACTGTTATTAAACTTTGAGAAGACGCACTATATGCAGTTCAGAACCTGTAAGAGATTTCCTTCCAGTATGTGTATAACACATGAAGACATGCAGGTCGAAGAGGTTGACAGTGTTAAATTTCTGGGATTATGAATCAGTTGGGAAGGGCATACCATTGAATTGCTTAAGTGCCTAAACAAGTCTGTATTTGCAGTGAGAATGATGCAGGAGATATAAATATAAAAAAACTTGCATACTTTGCTTACTTTCATTCTATTATGTCATATGGGATCATAATCTGGGGCACCTCATCAAACCGAGCAACAGTTTTTAGGGTGCAAAAGCATGTGATAAGAATCATTTAGGGTGTATGTTCAAGAACATCATTTAGAAACCTATTCAAGGAACTTTGTATTCTAACCACTGCTTCTCTGTACATTTATTCCTTAATGAAATTTGTTGCAAGTAATACATCTCTATTTCCAACCAGTAGCTCAATACACAGTATCAATACTAGGAATAAGAACAATCTACATAAAGACCTAAAATCACTTACCTTGGTCCAAAAAGGGGTTCAATATTCTGGAACACACATTTTCAATAAATTGCCAGCAAACATTAAAAACTTAGTTTCAGATAAAGCATGGTTTAAACAGTCTGAAAGACTTTTTGATAGCCAACTCCTTCTACTCCACTGATGAATATCTTAACAGAGACTGCTAAGCCAGCTTAAGTAAAAATATCTGTTAGATTTCAGTTTTGACAGCACTTGGTCACAACAGTCAAGATTAGGTATAGCGAATAACAGTGTTTCATTCTGACAGCGTGTTAATTCTGTAAATATTAGCTGTTCCAGTTTACCACATTATATTCACATATTTCAACAATCTCCTGACAAATGATGAGAGTAGATAAAACTATATTCAAATGTTTTATGTTATACTTTCTGACATGCTCCACACCCACGAGAATCGTCTCATTTTTTGAGTCTATGGAATGAAAACTGAATCTAATCTAATCTGATCTGTGCCTCAGAAATTTTCTCTAAATTTACCCAATTCATATCCTGCTGTTCCAACAGTTTGGAAGGTATAGTGAAAATCGAATGATTCTTTCCAGTATATGTGTGCCAAGGTATGGCAGCTGAACCAAAGCCTTGAACAGGAAATTGTTCTAACTTATCACTGAGGGCTATCTTAGGTTTCTCTACAGTATCTTGTCTTCAAAAAACTTTCTTCCATAATCTTTATCTTTCATTAGTCTCTTAGTGCATGAATGAGTATGGTTTACATACATCTTGACCTAATTAATAATAATGTTACCATACATGTTTCCAAAAAAAAATTGCATTTCACCATTAAGTTTAAAGAAAGAAACATATTCTTCCCACAGAAATTTGAAAATTTGCTAGCCGAGTGCAGGAAAATAAGAGGATCGAAGACTTCTGAAAGAGGAGCATGCAGGATCTGTCATAATCAACTCTGTATCCATAAGGAATCATTTTTGATTCTGTAATTTTGTAGTATGTTACAATGAAGATGGCAATTTATAGTTGAAATCAGAGTATGCAAGAATAATTTTGAAAAATGGGATTGTGATTGATGGTTGTGTTCCTATCCTTCCTTATTATAGGAATCTGTCTGTGCTACCCCAGAATATAATCCCATGCTGTACAAAGCTGTGGAACTGGGCAAAGTATGCAATTCGAGCACTATGGAAGGTTGTTGTTGAAGTTAGATGCGAAAAAATTTTGTTTCCAGTGAGTGTAAATCTGCTGGAATTTGTTGTCACTGAGCTGTTAGAGGGTTCCCCCTTCATACGGAAATTTAGAAACAATGTTTTACATGCATTTATTATTAGCTTATTACCTACAAACCAGTCAATAACGTGGTCTGTAGCTTTATTTATGTTTATCTGTAGTTGTCTTGGAATTCCCTCTGTAAGAAGGATGATAGTGTCATCCACAGGCAATTCTTAAGTCTAGGTCATTTATGCAGAAAAGAAAAAGGGTAGTCCAAAGGATGGATCCTTGGTGACTCAATTTTTTTAAAATTTTTCCTGCATCTTAAAAAATATGTTCTTTTAATATCATTTAGTTCGTGATTTACACTAATTTCCATTTCAGATTTGTTACATATTAGGAGAACCATTGTAATGCAGTTCCTCTAACGCAGTACTTTTGGTGCTTTTCTAAAAGGACCAGATCTTTTGTTGAATCTCAGAAAAACCCCCTTCCTTTTTGTTATTTTTCCATTGCATGTAGAGAGTTTCATAAAAAATTTTGGATGGCACTAGTCGTACATTTATTTTTCCAGAATCTGTGCTGGGAGCTGCTGAGGATTTTGTTCATGTTCAGAAATTTCTTTAACCAGTTAAACATGATTCTCCCAGTGATTTTGGAAAAACCTGATAGTAAAGAGAGTGCTCTACAGTTTTTTATATTTCCTTTGTCACCTTCTTTATAATTAGGGACCACTTTAGCAATTTCAAGACAATCAGGAAGCGTTCCTGTCAAAAAGGATGAGTTGTTTAGGTCTGTGAAGGCTGTTGTAATATTAATAATAAATTTATTTATAATTAAGTATGGAATACCATTAGTTTCCAAGAATATTTTTGAAGATTTTTGCTATGTGAATGATTTCATTTGGGGGTGTTTCATACAGACTGTATGGAGGCAAGAAATTACTTTGTTCTTCCAGTTGTTTAGGCTACCTCTCTTATTATTGATTATTATATTTTTCATATGTCTGCATCATATTATTTGAAGAGATTTGCATTCTGTTGGGAGCCACCAACACTCTTGTTGTAACAATTCAGGGAGACATTTGACTTTTTAAATTATTTCCTTCCTACTTCATTACTTTCTACATTGCAGTGGTTTTATTTTCTCCCTCTGATAAAAACTTATCATTAGCTGTTATTTTTGCCACATGTTTGACTTTTCTGTATATCAAATGGTATGAGATTTCCAAAACTGCTGTATTGTAGTTTCCTATAAATGAACAAGTTCAACAAATTTTGCATTACTGGGAAGCTGATTGAAAGTTAGATAACATTATCTTCTTGAGAATTAAAGCTATCTTGATTTGGCATCACTGTTACTGTAGATAACATTCTGTTGTTGTGTTGGTCCATCTGAGATACTCCTTTTGTTCTTTGTGTGGTGATTGAAGTAGTCAAGCTGCATCTGTTGTCATTACAAGTACAGCAAAGAGACCTCTGACCTGTGCGTACTTGAGGCACAATAATGTCAGCTAAATTGATGTCATTTGTAATGGTGTTCATTTCATCACTTAAATGTTTGACTCAGTCCAAGTCAGAATCATTGTTTGTTAAGTGAAAATTATATTGTGCATTTATCTCCAAGTTGTTGGACTACACTTTTAGTAGGGTTGGGAATTAACAAATAACTAAGGATTATCTGTTGGGAGTCTGAGACTTTTACCAAATACAGAACTGTTTGACTGTTGTGGACTCTCATACTTGGTGATCCCTTGGTGGAGGACACTTTTGTAAGGAACAATTTCCAAACCATAGATAATACATGGTATCAAAATTATGATTGTATAAACAATAGCAAAATGCAACAACAAGAACTAATCATAATTTTAACATCAATCAATCAATCACTACTGACAAGAAAACAAATAATACCAAGAAGAAATATGGAAAACCTTAGGAGAACAAACAGTTCACAAGTCTAATTAGAAGCAGTGACATGGAAATACAGTGCCCACTGTTGTGCAACTTTAAAACACAACATTTTTACACCATTATAAGAACATCAAGAAAGTGATGTAAACTTTGTTTAAAGCATATGCTGACAATATATCATTATTTAAGAAGATTTTTAGAAGACTTTATTTTAATATGCATTAAACAACAGGTTCATAAGTAACTGAATGCCAAGATACATGTGAAAGAAGAAAACTTGGTATCTGGTTCACAAGACAAACTGATGAGATAAGTAACACATTGACACTAGCTGATTGGTTGAATCAGTCGAAATTCATTTTTGCACCACACAAAACACCAAGATTTGCCAAATACTCTGCTACATTCACAACTGTAGGCACAATCACAACACCGAATAATAAATCAGTGAGACAATGAGTTCCACTACCACATCTGGCGTTTTGAGCATCTCAGCGTAGGTTTGGAGTACTGCACATCACTACAAGATGACTGCACCAGCACAGACAGCCTGAGCTGCAGCTGCAAAGAATGGCAACAGCAGCCTGGAAGAAGTGGGAGCTGGAGCAAGCCATTCAGTTCCAACACAACAGTCTGAATATCAGAGCTTTTGGCTCTAGGAGAGAAGATAATAAAGACAGTGTGTGTTTCTGTGTGCGGGAGGGGGTGGCAGGTGAGGGAGTGCATACATGTTCAGCAGAACATTCTTGACAAGAAACGAATATTCATTTGAAACAGAAAACATCTGAGGAGGAGAGGGACACCACAGTACCTTGTAAAGTTCAAATATTTATCTTCCACAACATGAGCCTTCAGGAAAGAAAAAAGTGTGACAATGGTGAAATTAATTTAGTGCAAAATAAGAGGACAACAAAATTGTGTGGCAGGCCCACTCACAGATTGGTGCATTGTCATTTTGAAGCTTTGTATGTTATTGTTAAGAACTTACTTGTGATTAACAAGCGACACGGTTGTGTAAGCTTAAGAGTGCAGCACAAGAACATGTGTAGGGACAGCCTCTATCCAGCTGATGACAATGGTAATGTACAGGGGGGTTATAAGAATGAGATTTTCACTCTGCAGCGGAGAGTGTGCTGATATGAAACTTCCTGGCAGTTTAAAACTGTGTGCCGGGCTGAGACTTGAACTTGGGACCTTTGCCTTTTGCAGGCAAGTGCTCTACCAACTGAGCTACCCAATCACGACTCACACCCCGTCCTCACAGCTTTACTTCTGCCATTACCTCGTCTCCTACCTTCCAAACTTTACAGAAGCTCTCCTGCAAACCTTGCAGAACTAGCACTCCTGAAAGAAAGGATATTGCGGAGACATGGCTTAGCTACAGCCTGGGGGATGTTTCCAGAATGAGATTTTCACTCGGCAGCAGAGTGTGCGCTGATATGAAACTCCCTGGCAGATTAAAACTGTGTGCCTGACCGAGACTCGAACTAGGGACCTTTGCCTTTTGTAGGCAAGTGCTCTACCAACTGAGCTACCCAAGCACGGTCCACGCCCCATCCTCACAGCTTTACTTCTGCCAGTACTTCGATTCCTTTCTTTCAGGAGTGC
Organism: Schistocerca cancellata; assembly: GCF_023864275.1. Classification (NCBI taxonomy): domain Eukaryota; kingdom Metazoa; phylum Arthropoda; class Insecta; order Orthoptera; family Acrididae; genus Schistocerca; species Schistocerca cancellata. Next base: position 211,683,509 of record NC_064635.1, read on the forward strand.
TAGTTCTGCAAGGTTCACAGGAGAGCTTCTGTAAAGTTTGGAAGGTAGGAGATGAGACAGTGGCAGAAGTAAAGCTGTGAGGACAGGGCGTAAGTTGTGCTTGGGGTAGTTCAGTTGGTAGAGCACTTGCCCACGAAAGGCAAAGATCCCGAGTTCGAGTCTCAGTCCGGCACACAGTTTTAATCTGCCAGGGGGGGTTATAATTATACTTTCACTACTTGAGAGGGCCTCCTTGAGAAATGAGCAATCTTAGGACATTCAGATGAGAAATAATTCATTAACTACATTTTAACACATTTTAATTTCTGTATGCAATGGTAACATTTGTTAATTGTGCATCATGTTTATGTTGCAGGTCACAGATGATTGTTCTGTGAGACAACCACCTTCATCTGCACTGAGAGCTTGATCTCTATGATTGCTCTACTGCTGCCCACAACAACAGTGGACTGCGGAAGTTCAGCTGTTACGACACAGCTCATGCAGCACTTGAAGACTGCACATTGCATCTAGTATTCACAGCGATGTGAACAGTAACTTCAACAATTCGGCCTCTTCTATGAGCAATTCTCAAACTGCCAGTTAATTCCAGCTTCCGAATCCTGGTGTAGAATGAGGACCTCTCTGTACTCCTTTAATTTGTTGATAATCATGGTGAGCAACAGCACTCTGCTGTTGCTTTGGCAAAACAACATTGCAAGTAATGTTCATCTGGTCCAGACCCATGCTGACTGCCTGCAGCTGTAATGCACACCGACCTTGTGTTTCAACCCTGCACCGCCGTACCTGTACTGGTCCCTAATGCCAGTTCACAATACTAACACTACTAACAACATAAATCTACCAGTGCACAGTCTGTACATCATTTCTGTAAAGTTAGGAACCCATACAGTAAATAGTTTTCTGACAGCACTGGCTCAAGTAGTTTTTTTGTTGTAAATACCCTGTTGGAGATGATATAGATGACACCAGGTATTAAGAGACAGGTGGTACCTCAGATACATTGGTGCTACAGACTACACATGTCAGATTTGGAAATTTAACAATAAAACTGATTACCGTATTTACTCGAATCTAAGCCGCACTCGAATCTAAGCCGCACCTGAAAAATGAGACTCGAAATAAAGGAAAAAAAAATTTCCCGAATCTTAGCCGCACCTGAAATTTGAGACTCGAAATTCAAGGGGAGAGAAAAGTTGTAGGCCGCACCTTCAAATCGAAACAAAGTTGGTCCATTGTAATATGAGACACAATTTAGGTCGAATGAATGACGATACAGCTACAGTAGTTTGGTTCGAGTTGTAAGCTTAGCAGTTAAGCTTTACCACGTAGCTATTGCTATGCGTCAGGCGCTCCGTCCGTATTTATACGGGTGCCCTTCCTTTTTCACGTGCTTCGTCTGGTTTGAATCGATTGCCTATTTTGCTTTGATCTGATAAGTGCCGTTTTATTTGTTATAGGTGTTTGCTTCACTCTTAAGCTGAAAATGCATTACTGCACTGTGTCATGCATTGTTTGTCGCATTCTGATAGTGTGTGTTTACGGCCTGTCGCGGCTCGCGGCATGGCTTGCTTTTGTGCGCGCTACCGCCGCGTACAATTAAAAAAAAAAAAGAGAGGAATCGTCTCATTAGCGAAACAATAGCAAGAGACTGCTATTTGTTGTTACTTACACTGCTGCTTTCTTTGATAATGATCATCAAGAATCAAATAATAGACTGCGTATGATAGAACATGTTCTGAACGAGAGTTGGGCGAAAATTTTTCTCCGTTTGAAAAGCTTTGCGGCCGCTTCTTTATTACATCAAATTCTGCACAGAAATTAGAGTCATCTTAGATTTAAAAATCTAGTCACTTGCCGTGCTTCATTTCTGACTGTATCACTATTAGGCATAAGAATAATACGAATATAAACATGACACGATACGTATATTCTTCCGCGTTTGCTGTTGTCTCACTCTAGTTTCGTAGTTTATTTGGCAGACAGGATTTAAATGAGATAGCAGCAAACACGAAAGAATACATGGCAAAATGTTTATATTCGTATTATTCTTATGGTGAAGAGAATACTGTATGTGATTCAAATTTCATCAGGTTCCTATTAGCAACCATCTCTTCTCACACATAGGAAAAAATTCAGAACGTAGAGTTGGCCATATTGACAAACATCCCAAACAGTCTTGCCAGTCAGATTTTCGTAGTACACTGAAATTATGCTACATTCGAAGATGAACAATACGGAATTTGTATTTACTTCGTTGGATAATGTATGAAAATGCAGTGGTCGAAACTCGCGGCGGAGGAAAAAAGCTCGTCTTCAACTTTTTTTTTTTAATTTATTTACTGACGCAGAGGTTTTGGCGCCAGTATTTGTCTTTGTGCCTACAGAGCATGCCTGCGTAGCGCTACATATATTCGACGGCAGAAGTTAGTTGTGGTGGCATGTACCAACATTTTTCATAACTTCCGCTTGCTTTGCACTCGATTCTAAGCTGCAGGCAGTTTTTTGGATTACAAAAACCGGAAAAAAAGTGCGGCTTAGATTCGAGTAAATACGGTACTATCAGGGAGTGTATGTATGAAACAAATCTGAGAGGGTGCAGGAAGAAAGGAAAATAGCACATCAAAGGATTGTGTGTTGCTTCCTGCAAGTTATTTGATGTCATGTGTTGGCTGCCTCCCATTCTGCCACTATGAAAGAAGTGCAGTCATCAGTTGTTGATGAAACAGAATCACCTATGGATCCATTTGAGAATAACTCCACATTGTCGGTTACCACACTTTAAGGTGACAGACGATCAACAACCGATACCAATGACAGTTGCGCTAATATTACAAAAGAGGTATCACATAATTTAGATCTAGAGGATACAAACAAGAAGTAAGAAGACAAAAATGGTAAGAAGTAGTTGTGATGATTTTACTGCTGGATTATGTAAAGAACTAAATCAAAAATATCTAAAATTAACTGTCCAGTTTTATTTCTGAAGTCTTTTAAAGGTGTGTTACCTGAAATGTGGATGGATTACAACAAAATAAGATTTGTAATAAGTCATCTGACTAGGGACACAATACAATGGCGAATATTATAATTACATTTTAAAACTTACCAAGAATTCAAAATCGCTTTAAAACCAAAGCACTGGTGTGATAGTGCACAGAAGAAGCTATGTCTAGAACTCTTGTGTTCCAAACCATACAACAACAATTCTCAGAAGGATTACAGCATTTTTGCTGAGTGGTATATTAATGAACCAAAATACTTATTTGACCCCAAAAGAGAGGAACATTTTTGTAAGTTATTATCAGCCACTTACCATGAAGATAAAAAACAAAGTCTTGGGAACAGATTGGAGTAAATTTAAAAATTTATTAAAACATTTGGAACAGATATACACTCCTGAGAGACAATTGGAAAAGTGGCAAGGATGTAGAGATAGCAATAGAAGTAACCAACACAATATCAGGTGTAGCAATTACCATAGGGGACAATGGGCAACAAGAGAAGATGATATAAATACGGAAAACAGAGGACACAATGGCCGTGAGCAAAAAAGATCAGCACGTACATACAGGAATAGGAGCAGTAAAGAGAACATGAAAATAGGACATTCAACAACCATTCTTAGCAGATTAAAGTAAAATGAAGTACCACAATCATGTTCTTCAAAATTTATGATTTAAGAAGTGTGCTGTAGTACTTCTGACAGCTTATTGGGTGCTTGCAGTGGGTCGCATTTTGGACTGTTGTAATTAGAAGATTTAAACATAGTACTTAACTTTACTTAAATTATGCAGACCTCAGGCATGGACAATAACCTATACTTTCTCATAGTGAAGCAATAAGGTATGTAGTTGCTAACAATGTATTACAGTACTAGTAAGTTAGTTGTTTGATTTGGGATTGGGGACCAAACAGCAAGGTCATGAGTCCCATTAGGAGTTGCCTGAAGTGATTTCGGGAAATAATGGAAAACATAAATAATGATGGCCGAATGCAGGTTTGAACCGTTGCCCTCCCGAATGCAAGTCCAGTGTGCTAATCACTATGCGACCTTGCTTGGTAGTAAGAGAGAGAGAGAGATTGAGAAAGAGACAGAGAGAGAGAGAGAGACAGAGAGAGAGAGAGAGAGAGAGAGAGAGAGAGAGAGAGAGAATATTAGATTGGACAGTGAACCAATCCGTTCTGTTTATTTTACCCTAGAGGGACTTTTGCAGTGATACTAGTATTTGGTGGTTTATCTATGAAGGATGTGAAGAGTATCAGCTGCAGGAGAAGAAGACTGTGCTTCTTATTGAGGCCATTGTACCTATTTCAACTGTGTAAGGAATCGCAAAGGCATCCTTTACAGTGAGAAATGTTTGTTTAATAGGCAATGGCCCTGATAGTATAGATTATCAGAGCTGTTGGAGCCTGAACCATTCCTGAGTCTCTCCACTTTGAATTCCATGTTATGGGGCAACAATGTCCAGCTGGAACAATGTTTAGGCGTTAAGTATTATTTTTAAACTATTGAAGGTTTAAGAAGAACAAAGCTTTTAGGTTACCTACTAAGAGGACAAATAGGAATTCCACATATCTTGGTTCATTCCATTGGTGATGGTAAAACTGATTGACTGATCCTAAGCTGAATTTCATTATTTTTGTGTATACAAAACATAACTAAATTAAGAAATGCAATCAAATATGAACTCATATGTTGAACACTGCGCAATTCAGATAATCAGTTGTATGGTACAATTTTACTAACTCATGATGGATGAAGAAGAATTTTTGTACTAATTACTGTTTTACAATGAAAGAAAAAAGGACCAAGCTATGGATGAAGGGCAACAGCCAGATTCCATATTCCTAGATTTCTAGAAAGCATTTGATATGGTACCCCACTGCAGATTGTTGATAAAGATTCAAGCATACAGTTTAAGTTTCCAGATATGTGAGTGGCTTGAAGACTTTTTAGGTAATAGAGACAAGGGTGTCATCAGGAGTGCTTTTATTCTCTGTATACATCAATGACCAACCAAACAGGGTGAGCAGTAATTCATAACTGTTTGCTGATGATGCTGTGGTGTACAGGAAGTTGCCATTGTTGAGTGATTGTAGGAATATGTAAGATAACTTACACAAAATTTCCAGAAGGTATGATGAATGACAGCTTTCTTTAAATTTACAAAAATGTAAGTTAATGCCAGTGAGTAGGAAAAACAGTCCTGTAACATTCAAATTCAGCATTAGTAGGGCACAGCTAGACACAGTCACTTTGATTAAATATGTAGGTGTAACTTTGCAAAGCAATATTAAATGGAATGAGCATGTCAGATTGGTACTAGAGAATGTTTTGTAGGAGAATTCTGGGAAAGTGTAGCTCATCCATAACAGAGATCCATTATCAGTAGATTCGATCAGCATGCATGCATTGTGGAAGTGCTTCATGAACTCAAATGGGAATCCCTGCAGGGAAGAAGATGCTCTTTCTACAGGGCACTAATGCTCACATTTAGAGAACTGGCATTCAGGGCCAATTGCAGAATGATTCTACTGCTGCCAACACATGTGTCACCTAAGGACTGTGAAGATAAGATGCAAGAAATTAGGGCTCATATGGAGGCTATCAGTCAGTTATTTTTCCTTTACTTTATTTGTGAGTGGAATGGGAGAGGAAATGACTAGTAGCAGTTCAAAGCACCCTCCAATATGCACCGTACGATGGTTTGCGAAGCATGTAGATTTAGATGTGGATGTAGACAGCATCAGTGGTGAGGATTATTTGAAAAGAAATAAACCTACTGTTTCTTTTAGTAATCTGCTATTAAGGCGAATGTAAGCTTATGGAAATCAGAGTAAAAGGCTTGCAAAGTTAAAGTGAACGAAATCATTATTTAATCATTATTGTGTAACCACTTGTACATATGACATTTGGATAATTTAAAATTGGCAAAAAATGAAAATAAAAGTAAAAAGTGGACTATGTATAGAAAACATGTATGTTTGATGACTGTGTGATGGTTGTCAAGTAGAGCATCAAAGTTTTGTGTAGTTTTATAGTTTGCCTTATTTGACCAAGTGGCTGACAGTTGGTCATTTACAAAGGGTGGCAGATGAGAAGATACAAGAGTTTCCTCAGTCTGAGTCAGAGTCAGAGTCAAAGTGTGCTAAGTAAAGATTAAACTGTCAATTTATTTTCAAGTTTCAAATTAACGGTAAACTAATGAGTTACCTTAGATTTCTGTGTCTCTTGTACGAACATCTTCCCACTCGTGTTTCAAGAGAGAACACTATTTCAAAATAATAGTTGAAAATATTATGGAACTTTTGAAACTTTTCGTTGTGTCACACATCTGAGAAACTTTTTCCCTCCTTCCTCTTGATGAGTGCTGGAATATTTCTATGTTCTAAGACTTGAGTCTTCCTGCCATCACAGTTCTTTTATCAATATGACTGGGTAGGAAACAGCCTTAGAATGTTACCATTTGCGATCACTAAAATTTGTATTTACACATTTTGCAATACAAGTTGTGTTTACACATATTTGGTCCAGAGTAGTAGTAGCAGGTTTTCTAATTTTTTTTTTTAATGGGATGTTATTGTTTGTTTCCAGTCAAAAGTATCTGTTAAGCTGAGCAATAGCTCTTTTCTGCTGCTTGCCCCATGAACATTAATGTAGATATCCCACATAGTACTGTCAATTTCTTGCCTACATGTGTCCTATTTAGTAATGTTCCAGGCTTGTTGAGAAATGACTCAGTACCCACTCAAGAGAGCAACAGATACACACAACTGTATTTACACCACTGATTTCTGTGACGCCTCAAAATCTCTTTCTGCATTTAAATACTGGAAACTGTCAATAGTTTTGTATTTCAGCCCACTTTAAATTAAGAAGGCAGTGCCTCCATTTTTGTGATATCTCCTACAAAAGTAATTTGGAAGGGTGTGGTCTTATATCAAAAATGAAACAACCTGATCTGCCTTTAAGGGGGTAATGATGCCAGCTGCTATTTTATATATTTTAATATTTTTTTTTTCAAAATTAATGCCACAAAAGTGAAAATTGGAACTTAGAGATGGGAGCTCAGGTATTTACCACTAAGAAAATTGAACAGTTGTTACCTGTAGTTAAGATTGTTTATTCATTTAACTTTTAACATATTTCTCTAAGAAAAATTCCGTTCTGTCTCTTGGTAGAAATTACTTTAATAACATTCATCAGATTTCAATGTACTTTGCTGAGAACCTCTGTTACATATATATCTAACTTAATTTCCAGATATTTCTCAATTAAAATATAAACAAAACTGTCACAGCATTTTGAAGTCACTGTACACTGAAAATATTAATTTTATCTGGTACAATCATACACATTTCTCAAAATACTTCATCAAAACAAATAATTGTTTTGGTTCACCTTTTAACATATAACAACTGCCGAAACTTGCAGTCTGATAGGAGTATACTTTCAGTTTTTATATGCATCTACAGTTACAAAAATTAGTTTTCAGAAAAAGTACTTTAAATTTAAATGCAATATTCATATACAAAATGCTACAGGATCATTTACTTTCACCACCTCTGGTTCCTGGTCCTGCTTCTTCTTCTCCTTCTTCCTCTTCTTCTTCTTTACTTTTTTTCACATTCTTTCTACTTTAGATACTTGTAGAAGGTCTCTTTCAGATTTCATGTCACTTTCTTGATCAAAGAGTAGCAATGCTAAAGAGCAATTGTTTCCTGGTTTCATTGTACCAAAATAAATTTCCTTGGTTGAGTTTCATCATTGAAGCAAATAACAGCATCTACCACACCAATTTTTAAAGTACTTTCTCCCACAAACACTGTTTTTGGCAGCCTTTCCCAAATACACTGATCGAAGCTTTCATTACGGTTCTGCGTGCAACCCTGTAGACCCTTAAAGAGGAAAGTTTCATTTGCAAGGTTTCTGTATATGGGTTTTATTACAACCGTCACAGCTGCTGGTCAGGAATGTTTGTGTTATTTATATCCTCCAGAAATCTCGTCCTAGTGTGAACACCGAGAATCTAAACCTTTTGGACACAATGCGTGTACTGGGTTCTCCTCTGTGGACAACTTATGGAAATAAATAGCCCACACTGCCTCCTCCATCTTTAGATCTCCAGTATTAGCTGTTGTGCCCATACCATAATACACTCCTGGAAATTGAAATAAGAACACCGTGAATTCATTGTCCCAGGAAGGGGAAACTTTATTGACACATTCCTGGGGTCAGATACATCACATGATCACACTGACAGAACCACAGGCACATAGACACAGGCAACAGAGCATGCACAATGTCGGCACTAGTACAGTGTATATCCACCTTTCACAGCAATGCAGGCTGCTATTCTCCCATGGAGACGATCGTAGAGATGCTGGATGTAGTCCTGTGGAACGGCTTGCCATGCCATTTCCACCTGGCGCCTCAGTTGGACCAGCGTTCGTGCTGGACGTGCAGACCGCGTGAGACGACGCTTCATCCAGTCCCAAACATGCTCAATGGGAGACAGATCCGGAGATCTTGCTGGCCAGGGTAGTTGACTTACACCTTCTAGAGCACGTTGGGTGGCACGGGATACATGCGGACGTGCATTGTCCTGTTGGAACAGCAAGTTCCCTTGCCGGTCTAGGAATGGTAGAACGATGGGTTCGATGACGGTTTGGATGTACCGTGCACTATTCAGTGTCCCCTCGACGATCACCAGTGGTGTACAGCCAGTGTAGGAGATCGCTCCCCACACCATGATGCCGGGTGTTGGCCCTGTGTGCCTCGGTCGTATGCAGTCCTGATTGTGGCGCTCACCTGCACGGCGCCAAACACGCATACGACCATCATTGGCACCAAGGCAGAAGCGACTCTCATCGCTGAAGACGACACGTCTCCATTCGTCTCTCCATTCATGCCTGTCGCGACACCACTGGAGGCGGGCTGCACGATGTTGGGGCGTGAGCGGAAGACGGCCTAACGGTGTGCGGGACCGTAGCCCAGCTTCACGGAGACGGTTGCGAATGGTCCTCGCCGATACCCCAGGAGCAACAGTGTCCCTAATTTGCTGGGAAGTGGCGATGCGGTCCCCTACGACACTGTGTAGGATCCTACAGTCTTGGCGTGCATCCGTGCGTCGCTGCGGTCCGGTCCCAGGTCGACGGGCACGTGCACCTTCCGCCGACCACTGGCGACAACATCGATGTACTGTGGAGACCTCACGCCCCACGTGTTGAGCAATTCGGCAGTACGTCCACCCGGCCTCCCGCATGCCCACTATATGCCCTCGCTCAAAGTCCGTCAACTGCACATACGGTTCACGTCCACGCTGTCGCGGCATGCTACCAGTGTTAAAGACTGCGATGGAGCTCCGTATGCCACGGCAAACTGGCTGACACTGACGGTGGCGGTGCACAAATGCTGCGCAGCTAGCGCCATTCGACGGCCAACACCGCAGTTCCTGGTGTGTCCGCTGTGCCGTGCGTGTGATCATTGCTTGTACAGCCCTCTCGCAGTGTCCGGAGCAAGTATGGTGGGTCTGACACACCGGTGTCAATGTGTTCTTTTTTCCATTTCCAGGAGTGTATGTCTGAAGCTTATCTATTTCAGTTGCCAATGGCCTTGCCTCAGTGGTAACACCAGTTCCCATCACATCACCAAAGTTGAGCACTGTCCGGCCTGGCTAGCACTGGGACGGGTGACTGTCCGGGTCTGCTGAGCGCTATTGGCAAGCGGGATGCACTCGGTCCTTGTGAGGACATTTGAGGAGCTAGTTGCTTCAGAAGTAGTAGCTCCAGTCACAAAAGCAGACAATGGCCGGGAGAGCAGTATGCTGGCCACGTGATGCGTATCGGCTGAGGACGGCACGGTGGTCAGCCGCTCGTAGGGCCTTCCGTGGCCTGTTTGGATGGCGTTATTAGCCTTCCCATCTGTCAGTTTCTTCCCTGATAGCTCTTGTCGCAGGTTTTGGAGTCCTTGAAAAGCAGCAATAATATCTTTACATCCATGATTAGGAGAAAGGCACTCCTGTGCAGCTTTTAAATCACCAGAAACACCTTTCAAGGCCTTTAGGATTATACTGTTATGTCTACAGAACTCGGCAGGAGGATCTTGCCAATAACTGGCTGCCAGATCACTAATACATAAATATTTCAAATAACTTTAGGGCACCAAAATAAATGTTTATGTATTACACATAATTCAGTTCAGAAAGGTTTTCTCTGTAACATATATTGAAAATTGAAAATTCATATGTTTGACCTTTACCCCCTTAACAAGTGTTCTGAGAGGCAGCAAACACTGACACGGTGGTGGTGGTGGTGGTTACTCAACGACAAGGCCATCAGTGCCTGTACTCAATTAACTGAATGTTATGAGTTATAAGAAGCATACAACAATGTGTAAAATAGGAAAGGTAATCTGCAGCCAACCTGGGACTCTCTCACTTACACTGTGACACAAAATGGCAAAAGACATACGCCTCAAGGCAGTGTGTAAGTAATATCCATACACTATATCCACATAAAATCTAAAATAGTGGAGCAAGTAAATGAGCCCACACAATGAACTGGAAAATAAATGATGAAGCAACCACCCTAGGAACACATCAAAACCTACCTAAGACACCATATTTGATTCATCTTCAGCTAAAATGGAGGGCAGATCAACTGGTAAGTGGGTTATAGGCCTCGTAGCTTGGTATAAAACATTTCAGTTAAAATGTGGCATATAGAAACATATACACCACAAGCACTGCATGCCAGCGGGTCTTCCTGCCAAGGAGGAATCCACGCATCAGATAGTACCCTACCTGGAGGCACGACAAAAGTGTTTGCTCCTGCCACAGTGACCGGAAGGAGGAATGCCGTGGCCGCGTTCTCGATTTCACGGGCCTCAGCTGCTCGTTCTCCAACCCTAGCAGCTGCTCCTCTCACAGATGCACAATGTTTTGCCTCAGTAGCGATGTAGTTGCATAGACAGGGGCAGCACATTCAGAAACTGTAGCTTTGAAACAGGCATCCTCAGCTCATGCATCTGCTGCTTCATTAACTTGAATGTCCCTCTGTCCTGGTACCCAGCATAATGACACGTCCTTTCCCTGCCTCTGTAAATGACGAGAGTTAGGTGAAGGTGCTTTTCACCGGTATAGCCTGCATAGCCTGACTGGCACTTAGGTGCAGATGAGGAATTTGGTAACAGGAAGGCACCACATCTTCTCTCATGCCCTCAGCATATGGACTATCAGACCAATTGTGTGATTGGATTGAAGAGTTCCTAGATAACAGGACGCAGCATGTTATTCTCAATGCAGAGAAGTCTTCCAAAGTAAGAGTGGTTTCAGGTGTGCCGCAGGGGAGTGTCATAGGACCGTTGCTATTCGCAATATACATAAATGACCTGGTGGATGACATCGGAAGTTCACTGAGGCTTTTTCCAGATGATGCTGTGGTGTATCGAGAGGTTGTAACAGTGGAAAATTGTACTGAAATGCAGGAGGATCTGCAGCGAATTGATGCATGGTGCAGGGAATGGCAATTGAATCTCAATGTAGACAAGTTAGACAAGTATAATGTGCTGCGAATACACAGAAAGATAGATCCTTTATCATTTAGCTACAAAATAGCAGGTCAGCAACTGGAAGCAGTTAATACCATAAATTATCTGGGAGTATGCATTAGGAGTGATTTAAAATGGAATGATCATATAATGTTGATCGTCGGTAAAGCAGATGCCAGACTGAGATTCATTGGAAGAATCCAAAGGAAATGCAATCCGAAAACAAAGGAAGTAGGTTACAGTACACTCGTTCGCCCACTGCTTGAATACTGCTCAGCAGTGTGGGATCCATACAAGATAGGGTTGATACAAGACATAGAGAAGATCCAACGGAGAGCAGCGCGCTTCGTTACAGGATCATTTAGTAATCGCGAAAGCGTTACGGAGATGATAGATAAACTCCAGCGGAAGACTCTGCAGGAGAGACGCTCAGTAGCTCGGTACGGGCTTTTGTCAAAGTTTCGAGAACATACCTTCACCAAAGACTCAAGCAGTATATTGCTCCCTCCTACATATATCTCGCGAAGAGACCATGAGTATAAAATCAGAGAGATTAGAGCCCACACAGAGGCATACCGACAATCCTTCTTTCCAAGAACAATACGAGACTGGAATAGAAGAGAGAACCGATAGAGGTACTGAAGGTACCCTCCGCCACACACCGTCAGGTGGCTTGCGGAGTATGGATGTAGATGTAGATGTAGAGACCGCATATAATTCAGTGTCATACACTGTGGATGAACCAGGTAAATGAATCTCAATGACACAGTCTGGATATAACAGAGCACGGGCGATGGACTTATCGTGCTTAGACCTGTCAGTGTAAACAAGCACACAGTCACAGTGCTTGTCTAAAATTCTGTAAAACATTGATTTAAAAACAGAGGGCAGAGTAAAAACTACTTTTACACTGGCACGTGTAAAATAATCCTGGGACTCTGTGTTATACAGAGTGGTGATGACTCCAACTGTGATGAAACACAGAAACATTGTCTGCATCGAGAGCCACTAAGTCCTGCCTCACGTGAACGCCGAATGGCTTTGATGCTCATGGCCTATTTCTAAATAGTTGGATCAGTGGAGGGCTAGCAATAGTATGGAATGCTGTTAACTGTGTCATGGAGAGTAGGCTTTTCACACATGATGCATTATGAGGACTACCACCAGATGACAAGTGGTGGTTCACCAGCCTCAATACAGAGGCTACAAATTGGACTCATCCTATACACTCACTGTTCCACCGTGAGACACGTCGCCTTCAAAGTTGGTCTGAAGACTCGGGGACAGACACACCTTGATGTTCCAAAACAGTTAATTAGCTGTACAGCATCCAGTTTGCTCTGCTAAGTATCTGTTTTGGTAGTTTCCTTTCGAGGACAGGTCTGTCTGAGAGGTGGATTCAGATAGGGAAGTGGTCTCTGGAATGCAAGTCATCGAACACTTCCCAGCGAGCAGCATTGACAAGAGCAGAACAGAAAGCTAGGTCTGTGCACACAGCACACCTTAAGACTGAGGGTTTGTTTAAAGAGGTTTGTAATGTCCTTGTGAGCAAGGCAGTGAAGCTAAGGTCCCCAACCCCTGAGACATACAACATCTGGAGGCACATTTTTCAGCACACTGCTCTCCCAGCTGAGCTTTTTTGAGTGAAACCACCATTCCTCACTCAAGTAGCTACTCGACTGGCCTCACAAAAGCTGAGTGCACCCCACTTCCAACAGCAAATGGCAGATCCTGGACGGTCACCAATCCAAGGGCTAGATAAGCCCAGCAGCATTAACTTTCATGTTCTGTGGGAACCATTGAGGCAAGGCCATTGGTTCCAATAACAAAGCAGTAACATAATGCATTTTTTGATACAACTTGCTGTGCAAACATTACTCATGGGGATACATCAAAGCCTTTTAATCTATATTCTTGTCACAAAGCCAGTACCCGAAATCACGCTATGGAAGTAAACGTGTAACTTCCACCTACACCATCTGAAGATGAAGCTGAAAACATTTGAAAACTAATTAATGGAATAAATGAAAATGTCAAAAAAGTGACTGTTCACAGGTTTCTGTATATTGAATGGATTGTGCTTGTAAGACACACACTACATAGATTTACTGGTGAGTTTACAGGGACACTGTCAAGGAAAACTGTCACGGGAAGCTGTTTTTGTGTTGTAAGGCAACGCCCCAGCTCATTCTGTAAACTGAACTGTCACAGAAGCTGTTCCTTCAGATTACTATGTTTTCACCTCATATCCATAACCTCCCAGTATGGCACCCACTGACTTCTTCTTATTTCCGCAAATGAAGAAACACCGTGCTTGAGGTATCTGCAGGATAATCATTGCTTTAGCAATGAAACCTTTCTTGATTGGCCAAAACGTAGATTTCTACAGCCAAGTTCTGTGTCGAGTCACCCACCATTGGGAAAATAGTGCCGCATCGAATAGTGAATACTTTGAGAAATACTAACAATGTCAACATATTTCATGACTGATTTTTCATAGGCAATAATTAACACTTTATGACTACCCCTTGTACTTATTCTGTGAGTCTTCTATCTCCTCAGGAGAACAAATCAGAAAGCTGCAAAGAAAACATTAGGATTAGTTGAGAATGAAAGGAACACAGGGCCAAATGAAACATAAGGTTCACAGCTGAAAAGTACATCCTTGGATTTGAAAAATTTAAATGCTCCAAAAACAAACAACATTTGCAGCAACACAGACAAGAAGGAAAAGAAACAGCTAATGTAAGCCACCAACCCACAATTTAATTTGAAAAAGTACAAAAAAATGAAATGAGAAAAAAATAAACTCAGGGGATACAAAATATCAAGCATTGGCTTCAGAGATTAAAATAGAAAACTAGGACTAAAAATTCATAACAGCTGTGAAATACCGGTAAAATGTAAAACAAAAAGATTTTCAACATGAAAATGCTAAAAAAGTAGTTTTACAATTTCTGCTTTCATTCATCAGTGTCTTATTCCATTATGTTCTTGGCTAACTCCACACTGAAGAACTATTCTATAGTTCTTTTATTTCCATCTATCATCACTAGCTGTCTTAAAACATGTTGTAATCATCAACAGAAATACACATAAAATCAGCTTATCATTGTTGCACATATTTAAAATATTGTGCAAATTAGGCACAGTAATAATGTTATGTTATAAATAGTAGCACCGGTAACAGGACAATTTGAAGATGGTTGTGACTGAAAAACCGGTACTCCAAGAACCAACATGTTTTGTGATAACAGACAGAAAAAAATGTTTCATTAAAGAAGTACATTGATGACTAACGAAAGCACATCACACTGTCAAGGATCTCAAGGCAGCTGTGAATGTACTATCAAACGATTCAGTGCGTCCTCATGCAATATTGTGATAAAAACCCACGATAAGCCGACTGAAGTGCCCTCACTCCCAAGTGCAATAATGCTGTTGGCCGACTAATACTCCCTCATAAAGTCTGTCATCAACAACTAATCGGAAATTAAAAACTACATCTGTGCAACTAATACTTGGAGGAGAACTGACTTTGGCAATCCATTGCTCAACCTTGGTGTGGCACAAAACATAGTAAAATATTCAGCCCTATAAAATCTTTGATCACTTATAGAGTGATATGTAGCATTTAATATTGAATGAAAATCTTTTGAAGGCAAACTGAATTCGTAACTGGCTTGACAACTCCTTCTAGACGATAGATTTTCTATATACACTCCTGGAAATGGAAAAAAGAACACATTGACACCGGTGTGTCAGACCCACCATACTTGCTCCGGACACTGCGAGAGGGCTGTACAAGCAATGATCACACGCACGGCACAGCAGACACACCAGGAACCGCGGTGTTGGCCGTCAAATGGCGCTAGCTGCGCAGCATTTGTGCACCGCCGCCGTCAGTGTCAGCCAGTTTGCCGTGGCATACGGAGCTCCATCGCAGTCTTTAACACTGGTAGCATGCCGCGACAGCGTGGACGTGAACCGTATGTGCAGTTGACAGACTTTGAGCGAGGGCGTATAGTGGGCATGCGGGAGGCCGGGTGGACGTACCGCCGAATTGCTCAACAGGTGGGGCGTGAGGTCTCCACAGTACATCGATGTTGTCGCCAGTGGTCGGCAGAAGGTGCACGTGCCCGTCGACCTGGGACCGGACCGCAGCGACGCACGGATGCACGCCAAGACCGTAGGATCCTACGCAGTGCCGTAGGGGACCGCACCGCCACTTCCCAGCAAATTAGGGACACTGTTGCTCCTGGGGTATCGGCGAGGACCATTCGCAACCATCTCCATGAAGCTGGGCTACGGTCCCGCACACCGTTAGGCCGTCTTCCGCTCACGCCCCAACATCGTGCAGCCCGCCTCCAGTGGTGTCGCGACAGGCATGAATGGAGGGACGAATGGAGACGTGTCGTCTTCAGCGATGAGAGTCGCTTCTGCCTTGGTGCCAATGATGGTCGTATGCGTGTTTGGCGCCGTGCAGGTGAGCGCCACAATCAGGACTGCATACGACCGAGGCACACAGGGCCAACACCCGGCATCATGGTGTGGGGAGCGATCTCCTACACTGGCCGTACACCACTGGTGATCGTCGAGGGGACACTGAATAGTGCACGGTACATCCAAACCGTCATCGAACCCATCGTTCTACCATTCCTAGACTGGCAAGGGAACTTGCTGTTCCAACAGGACAATGCACGTCCGCATGTATCCTGTGCCACCCAATGTGCTCTAGAAGGTGTAAGTCAACTACCCTGGCCAGCAAGGTCTCTGGATCTGTCCCCCATTGAGCATGTTTGGGACTGGATGAAGTATCGTCTCACGCGGTCTGCACGTCCAGCACGAACGCTGGTCCAACTGAGGCGCCAGGTGGAAATGGCATGGCAAGCCGTTCCACAGGACTACATCCAGCATCTCTACGATCGTCTCCATGGGAGAATAGCAGCCTGCATTGCTGCGAAAGGTGGATATACACTGTACTAGTGCCGACATTGTGCATGCTCTGTTGCCTGTGTCTATGTGCCTGTGGTTCTGTCAGTGTGATCATGTGATGTATCTGACCCCAGGAATGTGTCAATAAAGTTTCCCCTTCCTGGGACAATGAATTCACGGTGTTCTTATTTCAATTTCCAGGAGTGTATATATATATATATATATATATATATATATATATATATATATATATATATACATATATATATATATATATATATCTCTGTGTGTGTGTGTGTGTGTGTTGCACATGTTTAGCAGACTTTTTGTTGTCAGTATCTCCTCTACAGCAATATACCTTTTTCATAAAACTGTCATACTCTTCAGTGAAGGAAGAGAAGTTGGCCAGCATAGCATTCCGTTTAACACTGTCTTTGATGTAGTTGGTTTTGTGTATATTACTCCTTTCTGTAACAATATTATGTTATTTAAAAGCCTTTGAATTGACTGGTTTTAGTTCTGGTGTTAGTCACGTTTTGCACCATTTTTTAAAGAAAATAGAACTACTGCTACTGACAAATGACATTGTGGGGTATTGCTTATTATGAAACAGTTGAAAAAAAGTTTATTTTATTTATAAGACAGCTCTGAATGACATTTTGAGGATAAATCAGATGCTATTCAATAAACATTGGTATTCTAGGAACATTGTCCAAGTCAAGTTCTTCCAAAATGACGTTTTTCTTCATTCACAATTCTGAGAGAAATTCATTCTGGTAACACCAAAAAGCTGCTTCATAAATACAATGCTTACTGATAACTAGACCTCAGATCCTGAGGTGCAAAAACGTTAAAAAAAAGTATAATGATTTATGCAAAAAAGCAGCAATTCCATAACTTATAAGAGGTGTTCAAAAAGAAATGACCCGGAGGCATAATTACAGATACTAGTACCTGTATGTTAGAACTATTGACCCTGGGTGTTGAGACACTTGTCCCACTGTGACACAAGGCCGTGAATGTCTGTCTCATAAAATTCCTGGGGATGCGGTGTAAACCAGTTCTGCACGTACAGCTGGACATCATCATCTGAGGTGAACTGTATGCCCCTCAGCCCTTTTTTTAAGGAGACTGCAATCACTCAGCAATTCTGGGTAATGAGTGAATCCACCAGCTAGATAACGTCATCGGTAATGCAGTACGGTGCTCCAGACTGTGCATCGTTGGCTAACGACACCCGCCTTTCCCTGAAGTGCTTGTGCCATGCCTTTACCCCCTTGCAAGGGACGTGCAGCTTTCGCCGTACACTTGTGACATTTGTCGATGAATGTCCATTCCTCCTACTCCTTCTGCTGTCATAAAACGAACAACACATCTTTGCTCTTCTGTTGATGCCTCCGTGTCACTGTTTGCAATGCGACTGGCAGCGTTGGATGATTGATGCGTGCTGCTGCTAGCTCTGTATAGTCACATGATATGCACGCGTGTCCTATAGCGATGGGCTGTGAACTTCCACACGCTGGTTGGAACCACATCTCATTACACATGCCACGATATTACTATTCTGTCACTGATTTGCACATTCCAGACTTTGGATCATATCTTTTTGAATGCCCCTTTCACTATGGATTGAACGTATCTAATTAAAACACAAATGTTACACCTACACTCCTGGAAATTGAAATAAGAACACCGTGAATTCATTGTCCCAGGAAGGGGAAACTTTATTGACACATTCCTGGGGTCAGATACATCACATGATCACACTGACAGAACCACAGGCACATAGACACAGGCAACAGAGCATGCACAATGTCGGCACTAGTACAGTGTATATCCACCTTTCGCAGCAATGCAGGCTGCTATTCTCCCATGGAGACGATCGTAGAGATGCTGGATGTAGTCCTGTGGAACGGCTTGCCATGCCATTTCCACCTGGCACCTCAGTTGGACCAGCGTTCCTGCTGGACGTGCAGACCGCGTGAGACGACGCTTCATCCAGTCCCAAACATGCTCAATGGGGGACAGATCCGGAGATCTTGCTGGCCAGAGTAGTTGACTTACACCTTCTAGAGCACGTTGGGTGGCACGGGATACATGCGGACGTGCATTATCCTGTTGGAACAGCAAGTTCCCTTGCCGGTCTAGGAATGGTAGAACGATGGGTTCGATGACGGTTTGGATGTACCGTGCACTATTCAGTGTCCCCTCGACGATCACCAGTGGTGTACGGCCAGTGTAGGAGATCGCTCCCCACACCATGATGCCGGGTGTTGGCCCTGTGTGCCTCGGTCGTATGCAGTCCTGATTGTGGCGCTCACCTGCACAGCGCCAAACATGCATACGACCATCATTGGCGCCAAATCAGAAGCGACTCTCATCGCTGAAGACGACACGTCTCCATTCGTCCCTCCATTCACGCCTGTCGCGACACCACTGGAGGCGGGCTGCACGATGTTGGGGCGTGAGCGGAAGACGGCCTAACGGTGTGTGGGACCGTAGCCCAGCTTCATGGAGATGGTTGCGAATGGTCCTCGCCGATACCCCAGGAGCAACAGTGTCCCTAATTTGCTGGGAAGTGGCGGTGTGGTCCCCTACGGCACTGCGTAGGATCCTACGGTCTTGGCGTGCATCCGTGCGTCGCTGTGGTCCGGTCCCAGGTCGACGGGCACGTGCACCTTCCGCCGACCACTGGTGACAACATCGATGTACTGTGGAGACCTCACGCCCCACGTGTTGAGCAATTCGGCGGTACGTCCACCCGACCACCCGCATGCCCACTATACGCCCTCGCTCAAAGTCCGTCAACTGCACATACGGTTCACGTCCACGCTGTCGCGGCATGCTACCAGTGTTAAAGACTGCGATGGAGCTCCGTATGCCACGGCAAACTGGCTGACACTGATGGCGGCGGTGCACAAATGCTGCGCAGCTAGCGCCATTCGACGGCCAACACCGCGGTTCCCGGTGTGTCCGCTGTGCCGTGCGTGTGATCATTGCTTGTACAGCCCTCTCGCAGTGTCCGGAGCAAGTATGGTGGGTCTGACACACCGGTGTCAATGTGTTCTTTTTTCCATTTCCAGGAGTGTATATATAAAGCGTTGAAAAATCTAGACGCAAAGTCTAGACAGATCTGGACAAATTAACCAGCTACAATTACTCAATCAGAAAACTGTTGAAGCAAATAACATTCAAAATTTAATTCTTTTCTATTTTATTTTATTTATTTATTTAGAGAGACTGCATCTACTGTAAATATGCAATTACAGCATGTGTGGTGCTTCCAGTGTACGTGTGTGATGACTGAGATGTGGGTCGGTAATCACACTTCTCTTTCACAATTTTCTATGTGTCGTAAATTAAGTTTATGACACTATTAAGTGCCAAGTTAAGTACATCCACACAAACTGTTGCAAATTTGGAAGTGAGACACATAAGCAGGTGACTGAAATCATGAACACAGACCTCAGACTATACTATATGTCAATCTTTTTCTACAATCATTTTTCAGATTTCACATTTGTTGGCTTTGCCAAATCACAAGCACTTTATTGCATTCCACCTAACCTAGACCTTGGACTAGACTACATAGCAATATGCTACCACAACAAGGAACAACAAAACCACTGCTAGGCAAGAGTAATTCATGATAACAATCCTCAGACCTTATGAGGGCTGTACTAGATTAGATTAGATTAGATTACTGTCTGAAAGTTTCTGAGCATTGTCAAGTAAATAACATTTCATTCACATCAACATAACTACCAGCAGCTGACTGCAAAGTCTTACTATTACTATGAATTTCACTAATTCTATATTCATTATTGAACAAAAATGTGAAGCAAAAAATACTCAATAATAATTTTTAATACAAAGAATATCTTATTTTTTAATACCGGTTCTATGAAGGCAAAGGAATTTTTTATACAGACATGCAAAATGCTATTTTATTTTCTATCTAGTGTTTTGCGTTTTTGTCCCAAATTTTTATTTATTTTGAGTACCCAGATGTTCATACAGTTACTAATTAAAAAAATAAAAATAACATTTTTACTAAAGAAATTATGATTCATTATTTGATAATTTATGTTTCCCTTCGTTAATAAATATGGAAATAAAATAAAATAAAAAAGGAAAATAATTACTATCAAAGAGGTTCAAAGCAGTGTCTTTACAATGACAAGAAATTTATGCTACAACTCAGCTATTGGTGACTGTGTTAATTAGGCCAAATTGTTTGCATTTAACAGCACACAGAAACCTTCAACATCAAAAGGCCCCCCCCCCCCCACACACCCACACACAGAATTATGCTGCATAGCTTTAGGAAAGTGATGTGAAGGCACTGTGCTTCAGATCCTGTAAATATGAAGAAAATTGAAGGAGGCCAGTTCTTAAGGTGCTCTTGTGAAACACATTTACATCACTCATGAAATAATATTGACAAAACCAAGTGGTCAATAAAGATTATAATCATAAAGCTGCTTACTGGTGTCTCAAAATAAATTTCTTGCAATACATTTAAATTGTCTTGGATTATCTAAGGAATCTGTACACGAATATGAAGGAGAAACCAACATAATAAGCTCTGAATTACTTGTAGAGGCAATTAAGTGTGCTGCAAATGTGGCTTTACTTTGTTTATTGCTAAATCACTTGAAACCATATGCAGAATAAATAACTGGAGAGTATCAAAATGGCTTTAACAGAAATAGATTCACTACATACTGACTATATATTTGTAATCAGGTAAATAAAGGAAAGTATGCAAACATCAACAAAAAATACATTACCTTCTCAGTGATTTTATGAAAGCTCATGACTCCATTCACAGGAAAATCCTGTGGAATGTCACTGATGACAGACTTACGTTTTCCAATTAAACTCATAAATCTTTGTAAAATGTGCTTGGATGATAATATAATTAGGATTTTGCTAAACTGAATAAAATCTGTCCACTTTAAAAATAAAGCTGGGCTAAGACATGGAGATGCTTCACCTTAATGTATCCTTGAAGACAGCTGTGAGGAAAGTAGTACCTGATGGGATCTTCCACAGAAACAAGGTTAAGGTTTTAGCAAAGGCAGATGACATGGTGATCACTGGAAAAAGTGAAATAGAGATTAGACAGTTATTACTGGAGCTCACAGAAGAACGAACTTGGACTAAAAGTAAATGATAGGGAAAAAAAATGTGTTAGTTCAAAGATGTAGAAATGAACAAGACAACCAATCATATCCAATAATCGGCAAACATAAATTTGAATGCATTGAACGGTTCAAATGTTTGGACACAGGAAGAGACAACAAAATCAGAGACAAGTAGAAGTGAAGATGACACTACAAAATGGTGACAGAGCCTACTACTCCATGCAGAAACTTCTAGGGGCTACACTACTGACAAGGGACACTAAAATGACACTCTACAACACAATCATGAGATCAAACCTAGCCTATGACCAAAACTGGACAACACCAGTAAGAAGAATTTGAAAACAAAGTTTAGAGAAAAACATTAGGTTAATGAATAGTGAAGGTGGAAGAGAATAGACAACACAAAAATCCACATGCTATCATGAAAAGCACAAATAATGAGCACAATAAATTGCAGGAAACTTCAATGGCAGGTCATCTGATGAGAATGTAAGAGCATCAAATGATTTTCAAAAATATTTATAGGAAGACATTTGGTGAGAGACTAAGGTGGAGACCAAGGAATACATCAGTAAATGTAATTAAAATGATATGCAACAGGATGAGCATAAATAATTGGCAGGAAGTAGCACAAGACATATGCATTTTGGAGGCAACATGTGAAGTTGAAATAGGAACTTTTGAGTCCTTAGCCAGAAGGAGATGGAGATGAGGAGGAGGAGGAAGAAGAAGAAGAAGAAGAAGAAGAAGGAGGAGGAGGAGGAGGAGGAGGAGGAGGAGAAGAAGAAGAAGGAGGAGTAAAATAAATTAAAAACATGGTGATGAAAGCAACAGATACATGGAGATAGCCAATGTCTCACTCCAATATACTTTAGTGTAAATCAGTGGCCTTAAATTTGATGCACTAAAAGAAATTTTTGTCACACAAACACCACACCTCACAAAGTGATTATATTCATTGATCAGGTTCATAGCAACTGCTCTATAGTTATGTAACCCAGCTACATGGTGCTTTCTGTAACCAATATTACAATCTTTTATATGTTTAGCAGATTAGAGTCAAAACTGAATCATTAAAACTGGAAAAACAATAATACTAATGGAAACTGAAATTTGGTGGGAAGAGATCAGTTTGCTTTCTGGGGAAGTACAGTAACAAGTGAGCAATAATGACCATATGACTACCTTAGAAGTTGGTTTGAAAAAAGGTATGTCCACATTTACAGCATTTGTAGATTTAAGAAACCTTTCAACAATGATGACTGGAGTGCAATCTTTGAAATCTTGACATCATCAGAAATAAAATAAAGGGAGTTTATCTACAGCTTGTACAGAAATAAAATTACAGTTATAACAGTCAAAGGACATGGGAGGAAAGCATTAGTTGAGAAGGGAATGAGGCACTGTTGTACCCTTCCTCCCATGTCACTCAATTTCTACAGTGAGAAAGCTGCAAAGGAAAGTAGCAAAGCAAAGCTCATTCCCAATTGTGATTGACTGACAACCATGTCATTCTCTGCCAATGGCATCATTCAGATGCAGTATTGAGGGGTGTGGTTTCAGAACACTTTTCTCCCATCTGTTGAACACTTTTCTTTCGGCTGCTGTCAGCTTTCTTCACTTTGAGCTGCTACTGGTCACTCAAGCAGCTCCTCAATTAGCTCCTTGTTCCGGTCCTCCCACTAAGAAAAAATCTCTGGCAGTACCAGTAAACAAATCTGGGTTCTCCAGATATGCTGACCACTGAGCTATGGAGGCAGACTGCAAAAGAAACTAAAGACGAATTTCAAAGAAGAAATTCTGGGGATTGCTGATAACATTGTAATAATCTGTCAGAGAGTGCAAAGGATTTGGAACATCAGTTGAATAGAATTGATAGTATCTTGGAAATAGGTTATCAGATAAACCTCAACAAAAGAAAAACCAGGATAATGGAGTGTAGTAACGCTATACCGCATGCTGGTGTGAGAATTAGATTAGGGAATGAAACATTAAATGTAGCAGACAAGTTTTGCTATTTGAACAGCGAAATAACTGATGATTACAAATAACAAGGATATAAAATGCAGACCAGTTTTCTGAAGGTATTTGTCATGAGTGTTGCATTGTGCAGAAGTGAAACATGGAACAATAACAGTAAAGCCAGAAAGAAGGAGTGTATGAAATATGGTGATACAGAATAAAGCGGGGTATCTGATGGGCTGATGGGTTTTTTTGAGTAATCAATGAAGTGGCACTGAATAGAATTAGGGAGAAGAATAGGTGTAAGACACAAATTCAATAAAACAAGGGACAGGTTGATGTTGCTCATGTAGTTGCATTTACAGAGTACTTAATGGAAGAGAGACAGAGAGAGAGATTGGGGGGGGGGGGAGGGGGTTGATGTAGATACATTTATGACATCTTTTTTGTCATAATATAGACTCACATTCTCCCAAATCAGCCACACATTTACATTCACATTAACCCCTTAGTTTAAAGCTCCAAGTTATCTTGTTTTTATTATTCTGACAGAAACTTAAAAATTCAAGTACACTCAGGCAACTTAATAAGAGACGTGTGGAAATAGTAAAATCTCATTTATATCTGTTTCAAAACTGACAGTTATGTGTTCAGCCACTATTGGGCATCTGGTACTACAGGCTTGGCTCTTGTGTTTCGGTTGAGGTGGTTGCCACTAGATAAAGCTTTTTTATTGTATGCAACTCAGGATACTTGACAACAAAACATATGCTTCCAGAATCTCTCCTTTAGCCAACGCTTTCAGAAAATGATTACTATATGAGACCTGAGTTTCTCCTGGCATATACAACTTTCAAATAACTTCCGGGAATTCAGCCAGGTAACACTTTCAGCGACCGCCGATATTTCGGCGGGAGAACACCCCGCCATTTTCAAGGCAAACTGCAACGGACAGGTGGCGTACATGCAAATTTAATACCTCGGTTCTCGGACCGAAGCAGGAAAGATAACACACACACACACACACTGAACACTAGTGCCACCAAAGATGACCAAAGTCAGAGCTATCGATAGTGAGACTATGAATTCGCAGGTGAGGCAGCATTGACTCTGTTCCTCTGTTTTTTGACAAGGGAGAGAGCCGGATTCCAAACAGAGTTTAAACAGAAACCTCCATCCCTGTTAAGGAGGTTGCTCGCTAATTTAATCTCAACTGCCTCCCTAATGACACTGTCCCAATAGCTGGACGTGCATGCCAATATCTCGGTGTTATTATATAACATGGGGTGACCAGTATCCAAGAAATGTTCAGCAATAGCAGATCTATTTGGCTGCTGTAATCGTGTGTGCCGTTTATGCTCAGTACATCTGTCCTCCACGGTCCTGATAGTTTGACCAATATATGCCATGCCGCAACTACAAGGAATACGATATACACCCGCCTTACGCAGTCCAAGATCATCCTTAACGGAACTCAAAAGTGCTCTAATTTTAGATGGAGGTCGGAAAACACATTTCACATCGTATTTCCATAAAATACGACCGATCTTATTGGACGTGTTTCCTACGTAAGGCAAGAAGGCAGTAGACTTAGGTGTTGACTCAGAATTATCATCAATCACCCGATGTACAGCTGGTCGATAGCGCAATGCACATTCAATCTGTCTATCACTGTAACCATTTTGACGAAATGTAACTTCAAGATGGGACAGCTCAGCTGGCAAAGTCTCAGCGTCAGAAACGACATGTGCCCTGTGTACCAAGGTACGAAATACCCCTTCACACTGAGCCGAATGGTGACAACTATTAGCTTGTAAGTACAAGTTGGTGTGAGTACGTTTCCTGTAGACTGCATGTCCCAATGATCCATCATCCTTCCTCCTAACCAACACGTCGAGAAAGGGAAGGCAACCATCCTCTTCCACCTCCATCGTAAAATGAATGTTCGGGTGGATCGAGTTCAGATGTTCTAGAAAGACATTGAAATTCTCCCTACCGTGAGGCCAAACAACGAAGGTATCGTCAACATATCTAAAGAAACAGGCGGGTTTTAAAGGCGCCGACTCCAATGCACGTTCCTTGAAGTCTTCCATAAACAAATTTGCGATCACAGGAGACAACGGACTACCCATCGCAACTCCATCTGTCTGCTCGTAATACTGGTCATTAAATAAAAAGTAAGTGGATGTCAACACATGCCTAAAGAGATTAGTTAAATCAGCACCAAACCTGGCTTCAATTAACCGCAACGAATCAGACAGAGGAACACGAGTGAAGAGAGAGACCACATCGAAACTCACTAAAATATCAGAGTCATTCAGCCTCAGTCCCTCCAAACGACATAAAAAATCAGCTGAGTTCCTGATATGATGTTCACACCGCCCTACTTGTGGACTCAACAGAGAAGCAAGATGCTTGGATACACAATATGTCGGGGCACCGATGTTACTCACTATAGGACGGAAAGGAACCCCTTCCTTATGAACCTTTGGAAGGCCATATAACCTAGGGGGAACCGCACTATAGGTGTTAAGCCTCTTGATTGTGTCCTGCGACAAACCATCGCTTGATATTTATTTTATATGTGACATGGGAGTTTGAATGTTTTACTTCTGATGAAGGCACTCATAGTAGTGTTGAAACTAGGTAAAATGATTTAATTTTTGTGACAGGGCTATTATTGCTTTAATTTTTAGTATAGTGACCCTGAGTTTGACACTGAATTTAGCAGCTCAGAAAGTGAAGAAGGATATGATGTTACTTTGTTAGGGACTGAAAGTGATAACAGTTCCCCAGTTGAGTGACAAGTGCTCGCCATTGGTACAAAATAACTACATCCACTATGTTCCATCCAGCTCCTACAAGATTTATCTGTACAGGAAACTCTTGTGAGATACACAATTACACTTTGCAGCTCCACAGAAGCTAAGGAGTGACTTCCAAGTTTCACAATATTTTAGTCAATGTCCAGTGCAGCATATTCCAGGTCATTTGTAGGACGGATTCAGCATGTTGAAAAGTCAATAAAATCTTCGGTGAAATTAAATGCAAGCCCTACGAGCAGGAGGTTTTGACTGAAGATGTGACTGAAGAAGAAAGGGGATCCAGTATTTAAGTCAGAGTGCAATAGGGCATTGGAAGACTTACTGTTAAATTAGGCAGAAGGAATAAATAACATTCCTTCAGAATGTAGAATGATGTGTATAATCCATGAGCCTGGGGACAGTACCATAGTACCTTCAGAAAAATATCACCCTTTGAATCCTGAAGATAACAGGAGCAAATAATTGCAGATGTATGCAAGAACTATCACACAATCACCTGAACAGGTCACACATCCAAATTTATAATTGTAATGTCATTAATTAAAGGATGTTTTTCGTTAATAAAAAATATATTTTCTGTAACATGCTGTGGAAAAAATCATTAAGAGGTTAAATCAACTAACAATTTGTCAGCTGCCATCCTTTCCATGACAAATGTTTCCTCCTATACAGACTTGGCATCCAAGGCAAACATATTTGTTCAGATGCAGACTCTTTACAGCAATCCACCACCTCATCTGCTTCCTGTACTTCAAATTGCACCAGTCTGCTGGTTGATTGGTCGATTTGGGGGAGGGGGCTAAACAGTGAGGTCAGTGTTCCCATCGAATTAGGGAAGTTTGGAGAAGGAGAACCAAAATCAGGATGGCCGGATACGGGTTTGAACTGTTGTCCTCCCAAATGTGAGTCAAGAGTGACAGCCACTGTGCCATGTCACTTGGTCCATTCTCATCTCAGCCTCCACTCTATATAGCTACACCACTAACCTAGATCAAACTCAGATATTTTCTGGGCCATCACATCCACTCTCGGTCCTGCTGAGCCCTCCAAAAAACAACTTACAATGACTCCTCTTGTCACTCAGTATTATCCAGGTCTTGAATGTATTAATCAGCTACATCAACAAGACTATGACTTTCTAATAAATTGTGACCTGAAGTGAGGTCCCTTCTGTGTGACATTTTGCCCACCACGCCAAGCACAGCTTTTCATCACCCGCCCAATCTCGGCAATATCTTCGTCGGACCCTGTGCTCCTTCTGCACCCTTATCACTACCATTTTTCTCCTATGCTTATGACTGTACCCACTGTCTGACTTGCCCTATGTATTCTTCTACAATCACCTGTATTAGTCCCACAACTGGCAGAACACTCAAAGGGAGAGCCAGTTGTGAAACAACATGTGTCATGTACCAGCTGTTATGTAAACAGTGTTTGCCTGTTTACATTGGCACGACTACCACCAAGTTATCAATTAGGATGAATGTGTGTAGGCAGAGGGTGTATACTGGCAACACACAGTATCCTGTTGCAGAGCACACACTACAAAATGTGAGTCATGACCTCAGTGCCTGTTCCACCACATGTGCTGTCTGGATTCTTCCCCTGGACACCAGTTCTTCAGAGGTTGGGAACTGGCATTACACCATGTTCTTTGTTCTGGCTTTAATCATTAATTTCCTCTGACTCAACATTTCTTCTGGGCAACTATTCCTTTCTGCTCTCACTTTTAGTCTTTTAGTTTTCTATATCTTCTATTTTCTGACCTGTCTATTCCCCATCTCTACCATATAAAATGCACTTAGCTTTCCACTCTTATTAATTCACAAACAATGTCAGTAATGCCTGTCTTGCGTATTACCCCATCTTCCACCTTTAAGCTCTCAGGTTTCCAAATCTCATCCAGTGCCATCTCCCACAATCTGTCTTTCCTTCTCATCCCTTGACCAAATTTTCTGAACTCTCCCCATGTTCTAAAGCTCACCAGTCCTATCCTTCACCTCTCTTCCTTCCCCTTCCTTCTGCTAGCAGAAGCAGCCACTGGCTCCAAAAGCTTGCAAATTTCAATATATGTCTATATTTGTGTTCTCTTACCGCCACTTGATGGGTAGATTTTTTTATATATCCAATTACATTACCTGGTATGATAAGCTTGCTAAGCTGGGAAGCAAGGAAGGGAACAACCAAAGTTGCTTGCTGAGTCAGGAAGCAGGAAAGGGAGGTTTCACAATACATATAATCTTTTTCTGCTGTTATTTAGGAGAAAGATACCCATGATTGCGTTATGAAGACTAAAACATGCTCTGGCAAAAAAAAAAAAAAAAAAGAAAAAAAAAATAGGCATGTGAAGTAACAAACAAAAGAAAGTATTTTTAAACGACATCATATTCATCAGCAACTGCACTATTTTAACTATTCACACATCTGCAATTTCAACATTTGGTCACTTTTAAGTCATAATTCTGCAGTCAATATATACACCGCTAACAAAAATATATATGTATTTCACAGTATATCCAAGAAAAATCTGGATTAAGAATTTACTAAAAATTACTCATAAGCTGAACACACAGCAGTTATCAACATTAAAAAAATGTGTAAAGTGGACATGAGCCTCTATGGTCCATGTCATGATATGTCACAAACATCTCATTACAAAAACATGTCATAAAACAAGCAGATAAATCCAGCACAATTAATTAATTTTGCTGGTATGTTACAGATGGAATTAAAATTCTTGGAAGTAAATTTGTGCTTATTGAACCTGTCAGTAATGACCGTCACACTGGTTAAACACAGCCATAACAGCTTTAACCACTTGAAAATGATCTGAAATTGAAACAGCAATCATGGAAATTGCAATAAATAGTAGTCAGTTGAAAAGTATTATGTTATGTCAAAAATTCTACAGGACTGTGATTCCACAATAAATACAATTGCAGATAAAAAGCTAGTTTAAAATCATCAAGAGCCCTTTTAAAATTAGCCGCTCTTGACAATTTTAAAACATGAATAAATATTGTTAACAACAAATCCCATTATAGAATCCATCAAAAAGACAAATTTTAAAATATGTATATAAACTAAAGTTGCACATTTTGATTGAACATGATAAAGTATAATTACTGTATGGATATTCATAGAGAACTGCTGCATACCAGTCTTCCAACTGATGATCAAGGCAACAACAATAACATGAACTAAAACTAGAATTTTTTAGGCATTCTCTTCAGGAGATTAGCAGAAGTGAGCCAATAAAATTTAATTCTGCTTTAAATTTCACTTTTCATGAGGACATTAAATTTTCTCTGAAATTGTGCTGGAAATAGACATATTTGTGTCTGACTCCTTTGTAAACATATGTAAAGTACATGAAATCTGTGTAGAGGTTGTGCAGGTCATTCCCCATAGCCTGCTAAGTATTTGAAAATCCCAGGAGAATGGAAGGCAGCTTTGATACAACCAGTACATAAGAAAGACAATAAACAGTACAACAGCAATAGAGGAATCTCCTTGCTACCACTTGCATACAAAACACTTTTACAAAATTCTACTAAACAGAGTAGAAAGAACACTAGCTAATTGGTCAGCTGAATATCAAGCTGGTTTTAGGAAGAGCAGATCATGTTGTGAACATACATTTTATCTTAAGTTAACTATTTGCCATGAATTACTGAATTCAAAAGCTATTATAGTAGCCTTCAGGTTTGTTTCCCCCAGGGGGGAGGGCAGCATTGGGTAAATTTTTTGCCTATTTATGGCACATCGATGTCAGCTCCTGTTTAGCTGCCTTCAGTGCTACATGAATACACGAACATAATCAGAATTGGGCTTTAAATATCAATGTAAACCATGTCACAATTATATCAGCTTGTACAACATAAATTTATGTACCATTATATCCAAGTCATGATGACTTAACATAATATAATAGCATGTGGTACCACTTGACATTACAGATAACAAACATCAGTTAAACTGAGCTTGCTACTTATATTTCCAAACCAGGTTACATAAGCTTCTACAAAAACTAGGGATAAGATTTTACAAGATGTTTTATACATTGCACTTTCCTTGAGATAATAATACTAGTTTATATTTGACAGCCATGTAAATTTCTTTCATAATGTAAGCCAGTTTGGTCCAGATAATCATACACTCTGCATGCGGTGTATATAAGGATAATGCATAACTTGTTTTTAATATTAGTATTGTTTTTAGTTTTTATAAAAGAAAAGATTATTATAATTTACTTAGTACTACTTACAGATGGATCTTCCTCTCGTTTTAACATAATTACTGAATGTATTTTAGTAGTGAAAGAGACCATTGTAATTTTGTGTATTTTCATTACATTTTACCTTCTATGTAACTTAAAAAACTATAGAACACAAATAGCGTAATAAAGAGGATGCTAGTTATTAGTGACATCATATGCTGAGGTTAGCTGTATGGAAATGTAAGTAGTGAGCTCAGTATAACAGATGTTTGTTATCTGTAATGTCAAGTGGTACCACATGCTATTATGTTAAAGTAAGTCATCATCACTTGGATATAATGGTATGTATTTATGTTGTACAAGCTGATATAATTGCAATAAGTGTTTAGTTGTTATTTAAATCCCAATTCTCATCATGTTCTTGTATTCATATAGCACCCAAGACAGCTACACAATAGCGGAAATCGATATGCAATAAACAATTTAAAAATTTACAACCAACTGTGCCCTTCTTACTATTGTGGATCGTACTATGATAATGTTTGTGGATTTCAAAAAGACTTTTCCCTGTGTTTGCAGGGAAACTATAGATCAAATAATTCAAGAATTTGGTGTAAAGTCTATATTAGCAAGTATAATTTGTGCTGCTGAATATTAGGTGGGTAGATCATGTAACTAATGAGGAGGTTCTGAATAGAACAGAGGGGAGTTTGTGACACAACTTGACTAAAAGAACGGATCAGTTGATAAGACACATTGTGAGATGTCAAGGGATCACCAATTTAGTATTGATGGGAAGTGTGTGTGTGTGTGTGTGGGGGGGGGGGGGGGGGGGGGGGGGGGGAGGGGGGGGGGGAAGTGAATACAGTACACAGATTCAGAAGGATGTAAGTTGCAGCAGTTAGTTAGAGATGAAGAAGCTTACATGGGATAGAGCAGCAGGAAGAGCTACATCAAACCAGCCTTCAGACTGAAGATCTAACAGTAAGAGTAACAACAACTCTTGAAACACAAACAGATAGTATTGAGTGTGAAATTTAGAGAAGTATCTCAGCCATTCAAAATAAAAACAAGTGTATCTCAGTTTGAGGCTTATCCTTAATTCTTGTTAACTGTGTTCTAGAAAATACTTGAAAAACTTGAGAATTAGGAATGAAGTATTGATGAATATAACTTTTCACCAAATAGACTGGGAAGACAAAAATACTTGAATAAACTGTCTCACATTCACAAATGGCTTTGCTATATTTATGAAAACGTTATCTCTGCTGTAGTACATATTAATATTTCAGAAGAAATAACTGTTTGGATCAACTTTAGAATTTCTGGGAGTGGTGGGTTGGGGATGGAAATTTAATGAACATTAAAAATGCACCAATATTTCTAAAAACAGTTATTGGCCAAATACAGAAGGTTTGATAAATTTAAATATCTTAGGGTGATAATCCAAGAAAACAGTTTCGAAAAAGCCACTATAGGTATAAGGATACATAACATGGGATGGGCATACAGTATTGTTAAAGACCTTTACAATAAAAAACAGCTGTCTAAAAATGCAAAATAAGGCATTCCAATACAACAGTAGAGCCAGAATGTCTATATCCAAGTGAATGTTTAGCATTAACCTATAATATTAATAAATTAGAATTATTATTAAGGTGAATCATTAGGACAATATTAGACCTACAAAAACTACAGAAGGCTGGAAATTACAAAACTATGAAATTGAGTGAAATATAGAGAATGTATCAGAGGTAACGAGATAAAGAAGATAGATATTTTTTTGACATTTATAAAGAATCCAAGACAGTAGACTAGCCAAGAAGATCTTCAAATGTTTCTGGGATAAGAAATCAACAACAAGTTAGATCCACAAAGTAAAAAGGATTTAGATAAAACTAATAGAAAAGCTGAAGAAATAACTGACAGTAATGTTTAAGGAAAGAGTGTTGAATGGAAGGACTCCAGGGTAGGAGTGTGAAAATAACTCGTCTGGAGGGGTCAGAAGACAGAAATGAGAAGCACAGTGAACAGATGAAAGAGCACTGGAAGAAACTGAAATTAGAATTAAGAAACTGAAATTAGCAAGTGGTCTGTAGTTGGTCCATCTTAGGGAAAAATAGATAAATAAATATATAAAAATAAAAAAAAAGTACAGGTAACCATAATATGGCTGCACTAACTGTGATGTATGCTGCTCCATTGTGGCCAAGAATGGATGAATAATTTCTGCTAGTTACAACAGTCAAACACTTTTGGATCAGGAATAGAAGAGGCATTTATTGGTGTAATGCAAATGAAATGGTGATGGGAGACACACAAATTTACATCTACATACATGCTCTGCAACCCACTGTACGGCGCATGATGGAGGGTACCTTGTACCAGTAATAGTCATTTCCGTTCCTGTTCCACTTGGAAAGAGAGTGAGGTAAAAATGACTGTGTATATGCCTCCATATAAGCACTAATTTCTCTTAACTTAATTTTGTGGTCCTTAAGCAAAATGTACACTGCAGTTAGCTTCAAATGCTAGTTCTCTACATTTTCTCAGCGGTGTTCCTCGAAACTGATGTTGCCTTCCCTCCAGGAACTCCCATTTGAGTTCTCAAAGCATATCCACAGTACTTGCACATCAATCGAATCTACCTGTAACAAATCGAGTGGCCCACCTCTGAACTGCTTTCGGGCCTTCCTTTAATCCAACCTGGTGGGTATCCCAGAGAGCAGTGCTTAAGAATGGGTCACACTACTGTTCTATGTGTGGACTCCTTTGCAAATGAATTGTACTTATGTAAAAACTAATGTCAGCCATAGACCTTACCTACTACAGTCACTACATGCTTGTTCCAGGTCATATTTTGCAACATTATGCCCAGAGTGTTTCAAGCAGTACACTATTAATGCTGTATTTGAACATTAGAGGATTGTTCTTCCTACACATCTGCATTAACTTATATTTTTCCACACTTAGAGCAAGCTGCCATTCCTCACACCAGCTAGAAACTTTGTCTAAATCAACTTCTCTCCTCATAGAGTCACTAAACAATGATGCCCTCCCATACACCACAGCATCATCGACAGACAGTCACCGATTGCTGCTGACACTGTCTGTCAGATCATTTCGTACATATATAGAGAATAACAGTGGCCCTATCACACTTCTCTGGGACACTCCCAGCCATACCCTTGACCCTGATGAACAATTGCCACCGAGGACAATATACTGTGTTCTACTGCTTAAGAAGTCTTCAAGCCACTCACATATCTGGGAACCTACTTCATAACCAGGTGGCTAAAGGCAGATCTCTGATGGGTTCCAAGAAAAGATACAGATAAAAGCATACCAGTAGACAGCTAGATGAAATTAAGCCTACAAAACATGCAGGAAAAAGCAGGCAACAGCAGGCTCATCATGGTGCAAAATTAACTATGTGAACTGAAGCTCTGATTTAGGAAATTAATTGTTGATCTTGCATCAGTGTAAAAATTTGACCTGTATAACACATACTACTTGTTGGAGAAAAATCTGTAGTACAATATAGCACAGAAACCTTAATAATAATAAATTCTACACATGTTTATTTCCTGCCAACTAAGATATGAGATAACAGCACAGAACAAATCAGTCCATTACATTCGCACATCATGCAACAACTTTGATACTTGGCACACAAAGATTTAATAGCAAGTAAAATATAATTGTTGGATGAATCTGCCCTATTCCTTTAGACTGTTGACATCAAATTAGTCTGCATGAGACAAACAGGCACACTGTATGGTGGAACAAAAGATTTAGGGTCAGAGCATAAGGGCATGCAATTGTTAAAACATACCATAAATACTTGCAAATATTTAGAAAGTAGCTTAGTCTCAGACATTACAACAATCCAACAAAAGGTAGCACTCTATGGGCTTC
Organism: Schistocerca cancellata; assembly: GCF_023864275.1. NCBI lineage: Eukaryota > Metazoa > Arthropoda > Insecta > Orthoptera > Acrididae > Schistocerca > Schistocerca cancellata. The sequence continues at coordinate 211,718,075 of NC_064635.1, forward strand.
AAAGCAATTTATTGATCCTGATACTACTGCTCATAAGAACAACAGTCGAAAAACTAATCCCCCCAAGGGGAGATGACATTAATACCATGTGACACACCTTCTAGACTTGATAATGGCATCAATTCAAAGATGAAGAGAGTCCACAAGTTTCCTCAAGTGTGCCACATCCAGTTGAAGCCACTTGATCAGATCTTGTAGACACCAAATTGTGAGGATGTCAGTTGCAATGTTCCATCCACTGTTCAAAATAGCCCCAGGCATTTTCTGTAGGATTAAGACCGGTCTGTTCACCGGGCCAGTCAAGATGCAATAAGGGGATAAATGTCGGATAGCGCTTCATCAATTTAGAACCAAACTGTCAACGTTCAACTAAACATAGACCTCAAGCTACAGTGCAATCTGTTTCTCTCACCTAAGATTTTGAATCGACATCTGTTGGACTCACCATTTCATAAGCAAATTCACACCTTCCAACTGAACTTTGAGCTACACTATAGATCAGTCTATGATTCCAAACAACAATTGAGATCCCAGAATGAGATTTTCACTCTGCAGTGGAATGTGCGCTGATATGAAACTTCCTGGCAGATTAAAACTGTGTGCCAGGCCGAGATTTGAACTCGGAACCTTTGCAAAGGTCCCGAGTTCGAGTCTCGGCCCGGCACACAGTTTTAATCTGCCAGGAAGTTTCAATAATTGAGATGTAATGGAAGTATTGACATTGTTTCTAATGATCGTCAAACCAGTGTATGTGAACAAGCATATTGTGCGTCCACAGGATCCTCATCATTACAAACTAGAATATCCTGGTTCATGTTAACTGGAACCTGAATGAATGGGTCCAAGTTATGATACAAAGACACATCCGTCTCCCTCCCTCCCTCCCTCTCTCTCTCTCTCTCTCTCTCTCTCTCTCTCTCTCTCTCTCCCTCCCTCCCTCTCCCTCCCCCCTCCCCCTCCCCCCCCGAAAAAAAGAAATATCATACGACAACCTGTGACATGAGCTAACCATTTGACACACTTTGGGTAAGTGCCTTATTGGGCAGACTGTGCACTTGATACCTTGGCTTTTCAGGCCACACTAAATGTCTCCCTTCACCTTCCGATTTCTGTGTTGCTTAGACTAATGAAGACATGCAGCTTTACGTGCCACTGTGAGCAATGGTCTTTCACTATGTGCCAGGCTACAAATATCTGCTGCACACAGTTCCCTTCGCAAGTTTTATTTGGAAACTAGTTGAGATGAACCTGCAGTCCCTAAAAGCATCGCTGGCCGTTGTGGCCAAGCGGTCCTAGGCACTTCAGTTTGGAAACACGCGACTGCTACGGTTGCAGGTTCGAATCCTGTCTCGGGCATGGATGTGTGTGATGTCCTTCAGTTAGTTAGGTTTAAGTAGTTCTAAGTCTAGGGGACTGATGACCTCAGATGTTAAGTCCCATAGTGCTCAGAGCCATTTGAACCATTCTGAACCTAAAAGCTTCAAATCCTGCTGGGTTTGAAGCTGACTGTCATTGCCAAGGCACAAAAATTGTCTCCACCCTGTCAGGTAGCATCTTTTTCCACCCACTATTCTTGTTCTGTTTTACACGGCTGCAAGTGGTGCACCACTCCATGTAGAGACAGTATTACGCACCGACAAATTAGGCAACTTCATGGACATGGACACATACAGAAACGGCAGCTCCCGTCTGTCGTGTTTCCATTTTGACCCACCTTACTGGCACATACACGACACCTCACTACCGAGGCTTACCTAAAAGGGTGTCACACAGCTGCCTGGCATCAATTCTACACCACCCATAGCACTCAAAAGCTAGCGGTGTGCTCATTTAATGGGATGATTAATACTGAATCTGGTAAGTACATACATACACACACTAGTTCATTCATTCATCATGTTCCACAGATTCCATCAAGGAGGAAAGCCTACAAGAGAGAGAAATGAGTCAAAATATCTATTAATAAGAGAAGCAGCAACTGCTGACTTATTCTGTCAACGATATTTTCAATAAATTATCACTATACTGCCTAGAATTATCTATAACCTTACATTGGAAAAATGCATCCTAGTAAATTAGCAGCAAAGCCGCTACTTTAAATAAATAAATAAAAAACCTACTTCCTCAGCCATATTAAGAAGCTGCTGGGTGTCTGAGAGACAACCGAGATTTCGGCATGCAAATAGTGCATTTGCACCCGTGCACAACTCTTTCACTTGGCTCCACAGTTTCCTCACCGTCACATCACACCGAGCACGGAGAAGGGCAAACTGTGAACAGACTACATTTAGATGGCAATGTTATTGTATACAAGTTGCTATCATATCTCATTTCTCAGCAACATAGATCACAAACAAAACAAATTTTCGGTATTATTGTTTTTGTCATGCCAAAGACATGATAGAATTTTTATCTGGTAGGGACAGAGACAATAATTTCACAGATTGTTGCTCTCAGGCTTCCATGAAACTGTAACTTATTGAGTTTCGTTATTGAAAAAAGCCTTTCAGTGCACTTATGCTGATGGAAACATTGATAGTTTGAAATCTCATTACCGAGAAGGGAAACTACTTGCATCTGCACAGGGGGGCAAATGGTGATGGAAACACACAACATTTAGGAAACTATCTTTGGAATTTTTTCGAGACCATAATGAATACTTCAAAACTTGCATTATCTTTAACATATGCAAGCTTAGGGAAATGGACAGTGTCTTTTTTTTTTCCTCTTTTTTTTTTGTCAGAATCTATCCCTTGCACAATGTGATTTTCTTAAATGCATCCCCACGCAACCATAAATAAGTTGTTTCTCACCTTGCAGTGTCTTACTGAGGGCAGTGAGTAGTCAAGTCCACTTTTTCCTTAATAAATTCGAAAATAGAGGGTTTTAAATTAAAAAATTGCTCCAGGCATGCTCCTTGACTTAACTGACATACTTTCAGTAACATATAAATTCTGCATAGTCTTAGTTCAGTTCCATCCAAAACTGTTGAAACTGACAGTGTAATAATGCGCACGAGTTCAGAAAATTTACCATTTGTACCATCAAATGATTTGTGTGCTCTGTGCCTGCAAATCTAGCACAAAGTCCTTGACGTACAGAAAAAAAGAATAATATTTTGATCTTTCATCATAACTAAATCTTTAAATACTTTCTGCACACAGATGCAACATTGTTATATAAGGAATCTGCGGTAACCATTAATTATGCAATTCCGTAATAGATACTGGAATTCTAAACCTTCTCTTCTGTCATCCTGATTCATTTTTAAAGGCCTGTGATGACTAATCACTACACTGCTTCTTTTTGTGCAAACAGCCACTGGGCCTGCCAACTTTCTTTACACCACACTACTATTCTGCCAGATCGAAGAACATCGTGTCGACTGAACTGTACCACACCGCAATGCTAAAAGATAGGTCGCACTGCACCGAGTATTCTGAGAAGAACTGAACACCGCCGAGCCTCAGCCTCGACGGGTGTGACACGCCGTGCTCGTGTGCAGTGCCGCACATTGAAGTCGACACCGGTGCAAATGCTACTGCGAGTACCTCAAACACTTCTTACACAACGGAATGCAGTGTGTTATCGTGGAGACAAAGAAATGTCAGGAGTACCCCACAAAAGTGTGATAAGACAGCTCATGTTATCCGTATACATAAACTATCTCAAGAAACCAGATGGCAGTTATAAGAGTCGAGGGACATGAAAGGGAAGCAGTGGTTGGGAAGGGAGTAAGACAGGGCTGTAGTCTCTCCCCGATGTTATTCAATCTGTATATTGAGCAAGCAGTAAAGGAAACAAAAGAAAAATTCGGAGTAGGTATTAAAATGCATGGAGAAGGAAAAAAAAACTTTGAGGTTCGCCGATGACATTGTAATTCTGTCAGAGACAGCAAAGGACTTGGAAGAACAGTTGAATGGAATGGAAAGTGTCTTGAAAGGAGGATATAAGATGAACATCAACAAAAGCAAAACAAGGATAATGGAATGTAGTCGAATTAAGTCGGGTGATGCTGAGGGAATTAGATTAGGAAATGAGACACTTAAAGTAGTAAAGGAGTTTTGCTATTTGGGGAGCAAAATAACTGATGATGGTCGAAGTAGAGAGGATATAAAATGTAGACTGGCAATGGCAAGGAAAGTGTTTCTGAAGAAGAGAAATTTGTTAACATCGAGTATAGATTTAAGTGTCAGGAAGTCATTTCTGAAAGTATTTGTATGGAGTGTAGCCATGTATGGAAGTGAAACATGGACGGTAAATAGTTTGGACAAGAAGAGAATAGAAGCTTTCGAAATGTGGTGCTAGAGAAGAATGCTGAAGATTAGATGGGTAGATCACATAACTAATGAGGAAGTATTGAACAGGATTGGGGAGAAGAGAAGTTTGTGGCACAATTTGACCAGAAGAAGGGATCAGTTGGTAGGACATGTTCTGAGGCATCAAGGGATCACCAATTTAGTATTGGCACAACTTGACCAGAAGAAGGGATCAGTTGGTAGGACATGTTCTGAGGCATCAAGGGATCACCAATTTAGTATTGGAGGGCAGCGTGGAGGGTAAAAATCGTAGGGGGAGACCAAGAGATGAATACACTAAGCAGATTCAGAAGGATGTAGGTTGCCGTAGGTACTGGGAGATGAAGAAGTTTGCACAGGATAGAGTAGCATGGAGAGCTGCATCAAACCAGTCTCAGGACTGAAGACCACAACAACAACATCTCAAGAACAGGGTGAGCAGCAATCTGTGATTCTTTGCTGATCACATAATAGTGTACAGGACAGTGTTGCATTTGAGTGACTGCAGGAGGTTACAGGATGCAATTTGTTGGGGGGGGGGGGGGGGAGGGGGGACCTCTGTCTGAACAGGCCCCGGAAGGCCCGACAGTACCGACCACCTGCCTTGTCGTCCTTATCACACAGGTGTCACTGGATGCGGATACAGAGGGGTACATGGTGAGTGCACCACTCCCCGGCCGTACGTCAGTTTACGAGTACGAGACTGGAGCTGCTACTTCTCAATCGAGCAACTCCTCAGTTTGCCTCACAAGGGCCGAGTGCACCCCACTTGCCAACAGCACTCGGCAGACTGGATGTTCAGAAGAATGAAAGCTTGCTCTAAATGTGAGCAAATGTAAGTTAATGCAGATCGGTAGAAATAACAATTCCGTAATGTTCGAGTACAGTATATGAAACACTCACGTTGACTAAATATCTATGCGTAACATTGCTCAGAGTGACACAATGGAACAAGGACCTACGGTCGGTTGTAGGTAAAGTGAATGATTGACTGTTTTACTGTGAAAATTGTAAGGAAGTGTTGCTAATCTATAAAGGAGGTCACGTACAGTGGTGGTAGTCATGGTGGCGGAACGTGTAGGGTGCTCAACAGCGAGTCATCGGCGCCTGTACTCAAATAAAAGAGTACTAGTTGTGACGAGCGTGCAATAAAACATAAATTAAAACATTCGATCCGCAGCCATTTTGGGAATTTCTCACTTGCACTGTCACACAAAACAGCAAAAGGTGGGTGCCAAGGCAGTGAGTGACTAAATTACGTGGACTATAACTTCACGTTTAAAATAGTGGAACAAGGAATTGTGCCTACACGATCAATTGGAAAGTAAATGATGAAGCAACCACCCTTGAAACACATTAAAATCTTAGGCATCAGAGTAGAGTTTCCTATTCAGAGGTGCGATACAAGTACTTGCTCCCACTGCTATGACCAGGAGGAGGAACGCCACAGTCTTCTCAGTTTCAGAGGCCTCAATTTCTTGTTCTCCAACCTTAACCTCTCCTCCTCCCACAGATGCATAATGAGTAGTGAACAGGGAGGTAACTGCCATATAGTGCAGATGCTGAGTAGCAGATGTTGTTGTTGTTGTGGTCTTCAGTCCTGAGACTGGTTTGATGCAGCTCTCCATGCTACTCTATCCTGTGCAAGTTTCTTCATCTCCCAGTACCTACTGCAACCTACATCCTTCTGAATCTGCTTAGTGTATTCATCTTTTGGTCTCCCCCTGCGATTTTTACCCTCCACGCTGCCCTCCAATACTAAATTGGTGATCCCTTGATGCCTCAGAACATGTCCTACCAACCGATCCCTTCTTCTGGTCAAGTTGTGCCACAAACTTCTCTTCTCCCCAATCCTATTCAATACCTCCTCATTAGTTACGTGATCTACCCATCTAATCTTCAGCATTCTTCTATAGCACCACATTTCGAAAGCTTCTATTCTCTTCTTGTCCAAACTATTTATCGTCCATGTTTCACTTCCATACATGGCTACACTCCATACAAATACTTTCAGAAACGACTTCCTGACACTTAAATCTATACTCGATGTTAACAAATTCCTCTTCTTGAGAAACGCTTTCCTTGCCATTGTCAGTCTACATTTTATATCCTCTCTACTTCGACCATCATCAGTTATTTTGCTCCCCAAATAGCAAAACTCCTTTACTACTTTAAGTGTCTCATTTCCTAATCTAATACCCTCAGCATCACCAGACTTAATTCGACTACATTCCATTATCCTCGTTTTGCTTTTGTTGATGTTCATCTTATATCCTCCCTTCAAGACACCATACATTCCGTTCAACTGCTCTTCCAAGTCCTTTGCGGTCTCTGACAGAATTACAATGTCATCGGCGAACCTCAAAGTTTTTATTTCTTCTCCATGGATTTTAATACCGACTCTGACTTTTTCTTTTGTTTTCTTCAATGCTTGCTCAATATACAGATTGAATAACATCGGGGAGAGGCTACAACCCTGTCTTACTCCCTTCCCAACCACTGCTTCTCTTTCATGTCCCTCGACTCTTATAACTGCCATCTGGTTTCTGTACAAATTGTAAATAGCCTTTCGCTCCCTGTATTTTACCCCTACCACCTTTAGAATTTGAAAGAGAGTATTCCAGTCAACAATGTCAAAAGCCTTCTCCAAGTCTACAAATGCTAGAAACGTAGGTTTGCCTTTCCTTAATCTTTCTTCTAAGATAAGTCGTAAGGTCAGTATTGCCTCACGTGTTCCCATTTTTCTACGGAATCCAAACTGATCTTCACCGAGGTCGGCTTCTACTAGTTTTTCCATTCGTCTGTAAAGAATTCGTGTTAGTATTTTGCAGCTGTGGCTTATTAAACTGATTGTTCGGTAATTTTCACATCTGTCAACGCCCGCTTTCTTTGGCATTGGAATTATTATATTCTTCCTGAAGTCTGAGGGTACCTCGCCTGTTTCATACATCTTGCTCACCATATGGTAGAGTTTTGTCAGGACTGGCTCTCCCAAGGCCGTCAGTAGTTCCAATGGAATGTTATCTACTCCGGGGGCCTTGTTTCGATTCAGGTCTTTCAGTGCTCTGTCAAACTCTTCACGCAGTATCGTATCTCCCATTTCATCTTCATCTACATCCTCTTCCATTTCCATAATATTGTCCTCAAGTACATCACCCTTCTATAGACCCTCTATGTACTCCTTCCACCTTTCTGCTTTCCCTTCTTTGCTTAGAACTGGGTTTCCATCTGAGCTCTTGATGTTCATGCGAGTGGTTCTCTTATCTCTAAAGGTCTCTTTAATTTTCCTGTAGGCAGTATCTATCTTACCTCTAGTGAGATAAGCCTCTACATCCTTACATTTGTCCTCTAGCCATCCCTGCTTAGCCATTTTGCACTTCCTGTCGATCTCATTTTTGAGACGTTTGTATTCCTTTTTGCCTGCTTCATTTACTGCATTTTTATATTTTCTCCTTTCATCAATTAAATTCAATATTTCTTCTGTTACCCAAGGATTTCTACTAGCCCTCGTCTTTTTACCTACTTGATCCTCTGCTGCCTTCACTACTTCATCCTAAATCTCTGTCTTACCATTATATAATCTATCTGATACCTTTTAGTATCTCCAGGGTTCTTCCATGTATACAACCTTCTATCGTGATTCTTAAACCAAGTGTTAGCTATGATTAAGTTGTGCTCTGTGCAAAATTCTACCAGGCGGCTTCCTCTTTCATTTCTTAGCCCCAATCCATATTCACCTACTACGTTTCCTTCTCTCCCTTTTCCTACACTCGAATTCCAGTCACCCATGACTATTAAATTTTCTTCTCCCTTCACTATCTGAATAATTTCTTTTATTTCATCATAAATTTCTTCAATTTCTTCGTCATCTGCAGAGCTAGTTGGCATATAAACTTGTACTACTGTAGTAGGTGTGGGCTTCGTATCTATCTTGGCCACAATAATGCGTTCACTATGCTGTTTGTAGTAGCTTACCCGCATTCCTATTTTCCTATTCGTTATTAAACCTACTCCTGCATTACCCCTATTTGACTTTGTATTTATAACCCTGTATTCGCCTGACCAGAAGTCTTGTTCCTCCTGCCACCAAACTTCACTAATTCCCACTATATCTAACTTTAACCTATCCATTTCCCTTTTTAAATTTTCTAACCTACCTGCCCGATTAAGTGATCTGACATTCCACGCTCCGATCCGTAGAACGCCAGTTTTCTTTCTCCTGATAATGACGTCCTCCTGAGTAGTCCCCGCCCGGAGATCCGAATGGGGGACTATTTTACCTCCAGAATATTTTACCCAAGAGGACGCCATCATCATTTAATCATACAGTAAAGCTGCATGCCCTCGGGAAAAATTACGGCCGTAGTTTCCCCTTGCTTTCAGCCGTTCGCAGTACCAGCACAGCAAGGCCGTTTTGATTATTGTTACAAGGCCAGATCAGTCAATCATCCAGACTGTTGCCCTTGCAACTACTGAAAAGGCTGCTGCCCCTCTTCAGGAACCACACGTTTGTCTGGCCTCTCAACAGATACCCCTCCGTTGTGGTTGTACCTACGGTACGGTTATCTGTATCGCTGAGGCACGCAAGCCTCCCCACCAACGACAAGGTCCATGGTTCATAGGGGGGGGGGGGGGGGGGGGGGGGGGAGTAGCAGATAGGCACAACAAAAAGACTCTCACAATTAAAGCTTTAGGCAATTGGCCTTTGTCAACAATAGACGACAGACACACACAAACACACACACACACACACACACACACACACACACACACACTCTCTCTCTCTCTCTCTCTCTCTCTCTCTCTCTCTCTCTCTCTCTGCAGTGTGGTTTCAGTTGCCTGGGACTGCAGTTGTGTGTGCGAGTAGCATTTGTTTAAGTGTGTGTGTGTGTGTGTGTGTGTGTGTGTGTGTGTGTGTGTGTGTGTGTGTCTGTGTGTGTGTGTCTAATTGTGAAAGTCTTTTTATTGTGCCTATCTGCAGCTCTGCATCTGCACTATATGGTTCATAATATTGTTACATTTCATCCTGGATTTTCCACTGTTGGATTTGTGAGGTAACTGCATGGAGAGGAGCAGCACATTTGGAAACAGTAACATCCAAACCGCCATCCTTCACTGCCTCATCTGCTGCTTCATTACCCTGAATGCCCAGGCTTGAAGGGCACTTTCGGTGTCAGGAATGTGTCTTCTCCTGTGCCCTCAAGATCACATATAATTCAGCAAAGTGAATCTTCACAACACAGTCTGGAAATAACACAGCACAGCTGACAGAATTATCCTGCTTAGTCCCATCATTAATCATAGCTAACACTTGGTTCAAGAATCATAAAAGAAAGTTGTATACATGGAAGAATCCTGGAGATACTAGAAGGTATCAGATAGGTTATATAATGGTAAGACAGAGATTTAGGAACCAGGTTTTAAATTGTAAGACATTTCCAGGGGCAGATGTGGACTCTGACCACAATCTATTGGTTATGAACTGTAGATTAAAACTGAAGAAACTGAAAAAGGGCGGAATTTAAGGAGATGGGACCTGGATAAACTGACTAACCCAGAGGTTATACAGAGTTCCAGGAGCAGCATAAGCGAACAATTGACAGGAATGGGGGAAAGAAATACAGTAGAAGAAGAATGGGTAGCTCTGAGAGATGAAGTAGTGAAGGCAGCAGAGGATCAAGTAGGTAACAAGATGAGGGCTGGTAGAAGTCCTTGGGTAACAGAAGAAATATTGAATTTAATTGATGAGAGGACAAAATATAAAAACACAGTAAATGAAGCAGGCAAAAGGGAATACAAACGTCTCAAAAATGAGATCGACAGGAAGTGCAAAATGGCTAAGCAGGGATGGCTAGAGGACAAATGTAAGGATGTAGAGGCTTATCTCACTAGGGGTAAGATAGATACTGCCGACAGGAAAATGAAAGAGACCTTTGGAGAAAAGAGAGCCACTTGTATGAATATCAAGAGCTCAGATGGAAACCCAGTTCTAAGCAAAGAAGGGAAAGCAGAAAGGTGGAAGGAGTATACAGAGGGTCTATACAAGGGTGATGTACTTGAGGACCATATTATGGAAATGGAAGATGATGTAGATGAAGATGAAATGGGAGATACGATACTGTGTGAAGAGTTTGACAGAGCACTGAAAGACCTGAGTCAAAACAAGGCCTCGGGAGTAGACAATGTTCCATTGGAACTACTGACGGCCTTGGGAGAGCCAGTCCTGACAAGACTCTACCATATGGTGAGCAAGATGTATGAGACAGGCGAAATACCCTCGGACTTCAAGAAGAATATAATAATTCCAATCCCAAAGAAAGCAGGTGTTGACAGATGTGAAAAATACCGAACTATCAGTTTAATAAGTCACTGCTGCAAAATACTAACGCTAATTCTTTACAGACGAATGGAAAAACTGGTAGAAGCCGATCTCACGCGAAGATCAGTTTGGATTCCGCAGAAATGTTGGAACACGTGAGGCAATACTGACCCTATGACTTACCTTAGAAAATACATTAAGGAAAGGCAAACCTACGTTTCTAGCATTTGTAGGATTAGAGAAAGCTTTTGAGAATGTTGACTGGAATACTCTCTTTCAAATTCTAAAGGTGGCAGGGGTAAAATACAGGTAGCAAAAGGCTATTTACAATTTGTACAGAAACCAGAGTCGAGGGGCATGAAAGGGAAGCAATGGGTGGGAAGGGAGTGAGACAGGGTTGTAGCCTCTCCCTGATGTTATTCAATCTGTATATTGAGCAAGCAGTGAAGGAAACAAAAGAAAAATTCAGAGTAGATATTAAAATCCATGGAGAAGAAATAAAAACTTTGAGGTTCACCGATGACATTGCAATTCTGTCAGAGACAGCATAGGACTTGGAAGAGCAGTTGAACGGAATGGACAGTGTCATGAAAGGAGGGTATAAGATGAACATCAACAAAAGCAAAATGAGGATAATGAAATGTAGTCGAATTAAGTCTGGTGATGCTGAGGGAATTAGATTAGGAAATGAGACACTTAAAGTAGTAAAGGAGTTTTGCTATTTGGGAAGCAAAATAACTGAGGTTGGTCGAAGTAGACAGGATATCAAATGTAGACTGGCAATGGCAAGGAAAGCGTTTCTCAAGAAGAGGAATTTGTTAACATCGAGTATAGATTTAAGTGTCAGGAAGTCGTTTCTGAAAGTATTTGTATGGAGTGTAGCCATGTATGGAAGTGAAACATGGACGATAAATAGTTTGGACAAGAAGAGAATAGAAGTTTTCGAAATGTGGTGCTACAGACGAATGCTGAAGATTAGATGGGTAGATCACATAACTAATGAGGAGGTAGTGAATAGAATTGGGGAGAAGAGGAGTTTGTGGCACAACTTGACTAGAAGGAGGGACCGGTTGGTAGGACATGTTCTGAGGCATCAAGGAATCACCAATTTAGCATTGGAGGGCAGCGTGGAGGGTAAAAATTGTATAGGGAGGCCAAGAGATGAATACACTAAGCAGATTCAAAAGGATGTAGGTTGCAGTAAGTACTGGGAGATGAAGAAGCTTGCATAGGATAGAGTAGGATGGAGAGCTGCATCAAACCAGTCTCAGGACTGAAGACAACAACAACAACAGTCCCATCAGTGTAAACAACCACAGTCACAGTGTTCAGCTAAAATTCTGGAAAACACTGATTCAAAAACAGAGGGCAGACTAAAAATCTTCTTTTACACCGATAGATCTAAAATAATACTGGGTCTCCCTATTAACCCAGAGTGGCAACGACTCCAACTGCGACGAATGACAGAAATATCGTCTGCACTGAGTCTTGCTGAATGGCCTCACTGCCTGTGGCCTGTCTATAGTTGGTCCAGTGGAGGATGAGCAACAGTACGGAATGCTGGCAGTTGTGGTGTGGACAGTAGGCTTCACGCGTGATGCACCGTGAAGAGCCACCGTCAGATGACAAGCGGTGGTTCACCAGCCTCAATACAGAGGCTACGAATTGGGCTCATTCTGTACACTCCTGTCACCAACCGAATCCCCTCGTGATGAACAGTTATCTTAAGATAGTAGTGCTGAGCCACAAACCGTACAACTATAGACAATGAGGGACCACTAAAACACCTTGTAAAACTGAAGCGGACATGTTAGGTCTGCTCCCAGTGTCCTTCAGCTGAGGCATTTAAAGATATTCAGTGGCTTTAAACTCTTGGCCACAAAAGCCTTTAGATGTGGTAATCACATGAGGCATACACAGAAAGTGATACCAAAATCTTCACTGAACTTTTAAAATTAAAAACAGTGTCCCTCATTGTAAGATGAGGCAGGTTAAAAGGGAACGACCAAGGGGCTGACCATTTGTTCTAGTTTATTTTCTGTGCAGCTAGTGAGGGCCACACTATGGTAACTACTGGGCAACATGTGGTCTGACCCCAGTTTTAGAAGGGGCGCTAAAGCTGCCTCCCTCCACGAGTTGGAAAGGCGTGGTTAACTATTGCATTAACACTAGAAGTACTGGACTTTGCCACATCACTTGAGGTACCACATGGTTCAGTTTTGGCCCACAGCAGGAACCCACCATTTTAATACCATTTTGGTGGTGCTTTGGGTGCCGCCATGTTAAAAGTGCACTCAGGATGTCTGTTTAAAGTGTAACCAAAGGATAATTTGGTCTCTACAATGAATAATACACTGTCAAAAATAAATTTTCAGAAATAAATATTTCTTTAATTTTGGGTATTTATTTTCATCAAGCATCATTAAAACAAGTAAGTTAAACAATGTTAGACGATTTTTCTTTATAAAAAGATTGAAAAAGAGTCAAAACATACTGTTTCATGAGTACTAAGAGTATTTTTACTTTTGCAGACAATTAAGGTAAGTACTAAGAATTTGTAAGAGTTTCTTAGATTCAGCAGGTGACTAATAGGTTCTGCATGTTTCATTGCTCATTGAACAAACAATTTCACTCTAGTATTATAAATATTTGGAAACATTTAGAAACAAAGAAGTGAACAGAACGGTCCAACCTGGGATGGGGCCACTGTTCAAACATTCGACACAAGATTTGGCTTGGCAGCTTTTGCACACAAATTTGTTGCACTTGAAACATATGTGTGATGTTTTATTTCCCTTTTTTCTTTCAGGAAATCTGAATTTGACAACACTTTCTATTTCTAGCTACTTCCAAGGACATATTGGCTCCTCTCTGCAGTTTGTAGGTGCCAGCAAGCTCATCTGCTACTCTGAGGATAAAGTCTCATCAGGAAATCTTAGAGATAAGTAACTTAAAAACTGTGTGAGCATTGATCAAGGCAAGATCAAGAATGCTGAAAAGACATGGACATGTCATTGGTGGTTGGCAGCTAAGATACTGTAGAGTCTAGTGTTTTGGTCAACCACACTCCTGGAAATTGAAATAAGAACACCGTGAATTCATTGTCCCAGGAAGGGGAAACTTTATTGACACATTCCTGTGGTCAGATACATCACATGATCACACTGACAGAACCACAGGCACATAGACACAGGCAACAGAGCATGCACAATGTCGGCACTAGTACAGTGTATATCCACCTTTCGCAGCAATGCAGGCTGCTATTCTCCCATGGAGACGATCGTAGAGATGCTGGATGTAGTTCTGTGGAACGGCTTGCCATGCCATTTCCACCTGGCGCCTCAGTTGGACCAGCGTTCATGCTGGACGTGCAGACCGCAGACCAAACATGCTCAATGGGGGACAGATCCGGAGATCTTGCTGGCCAGGGTAGTTGACTTACACCTTCTACAGCACGTTGGGTGGCACGGGATACATGCGGACGTGCATTGTCCTGTTGGAACAGCAAGTTCCCTTGCCGGTCTAGGAATGGTAGAACGATGGGTTCGATGACGGTTTGGATGTACCATGCACTATTCAGTGTCCCCTCGACGATCACCAGTGGTGTACCGCCAGTGTAGGAGATCGCTCCCCACACCATGATGCCGGGTGTTGGCCCTGTGTGCCTCGGTCGTATGCAGTCCTGATTGTGGCGCTCACCTGCACGGCGCCAAACACGCATACGACCATCATTGGCACCAAGGCAGAAGCGACTCTCATCGCTGAAGACGACACGTCTCCATTCGTCCCTCCATTCACGCCTGTCGCGACACCACTGGAGGCGGGCTGCACGATGTTGGGGCTTGAACGGAAGACGGCCTAACGGTGTGCGGGACCGTAGCCCAGCTTCATGGAGATGGTTGCAAATGGTCCTCGCCAATACCCCAGGAGCAACAGTGTCCCTAATTTGCTGGGAAGTGGAGGTGCGGTCCCCTACGGCACTGCGTAGGATCCTACGGTCTTGGCGTGCATCCGTGCGTCGCTGCGGTCCGGTCCCAGGTCGACGGGCACGTGCACCTTCCACCGACCACTGGCGACAACATCGATGTACTGTGGAGACCTCACGCCCCACGTGTTGAGCAATTCGGCGGTACGTCCACCCTGCCTCCCGCATGCCCACTATACGCCCTCGCTCAAAGTCCGTCAACTGCACATATGGTTCACGTCCATGCTGTCGCAGCATGCTACCAGTGTTAAAGACTGCGATGGAGCTCCGTATGCCACGGCAAACTGGCTGACACTGACGGCGGCGGTGCACAAATGCTGCGCAGCTAGCGCCATTCGACGGCCAACACCGCGGTTCCTGGTGTGTCCGCTGTGCCGTGCGTGTGATCATTGCTTGTACAGCCCTCTCGCAGTGTCCGGAGCAAGTATGGTGGGTCTGACACACCGGTGTCAATGTGTTCTTTTTTCCATTTCCAGGAGTGTATATCAACTCCACCTTTAATTTCACAATAAAACTTCGCAGTTTCTTGAAATTTCTTCTCAGTGTTCTTTTTGACATGACATCCAGTGTGCATATTACTCGGGATAAAAACTTTTCTTAGTTCTTCCTTTGGTAGACTGCAAGAAGCTTGTCACTCGACAGGTGTGTTGCATACAACATGTCATCAGCACTTTGCACCGCAGGAGAGGCCCCCGAGTGACCTCCAAACTAAATGAGTTCCTTTTTGTTTCAGCCCATCCGCTAGTTTTGTGGAGGTGGAAATGCCAGTCCTGGTGTTATGACCACAGCTGAGAACTTGCTGTGCCAACTTCATAACAGCATGGTAACCAAGACCCTTGCCCAGACCACAAGTTTCACGTTTGCCACTGTAAGAAAATCCATTCAGGAATATCGCCTGTCAGCCCCAAATAAAAACCAGTATTTTATCCCAAACTTATTAGGTTTTCTCGGCTTATACTGTATGAATGGGTACTTGCACTTGCAAGGATACAGCTGCTTGTTGACAGTCATATTCTTGCCTGGCTTGTAGCATGCAGTGCAACTTCAGTAAATAGATTCCCTACTTCCGAAGCAAGGCAAAATTTATCATTTTCCTTGCATTTCCTCCTCGATGACATAGAATCAAACCTAAGATGACTGCTGCACTGATATAAAACATTGCTCGATCTATGAGTTTCACATTACTTTTGTCTTAAACTGTTGTAATATATTCCAACAATACACGAATAGCATCGAAATGCATCCAGCAACTATTTAAGGGTCTGTAAGCTGGAGTTATCGACATCAAAGTGCGTTAAACTGCGTATGGGTCAAAAATGACAAATGTGGTACTTCTGGTATAACAGGTAAATTTTTCATACTTCTAGGTGGTGTAGGGGGATGAAATTTTGGTGAGTCATATAACCCCTAAATTATTAAAAGTCACGAGAGAGCTCAGTCTTGCAATGGTTATGGATGGGAGTAGGGTCCTTGACAAACTCTTGTGGGTCAAAAATGACACACACGGTACACCTAGTGTTCAAATGGAACAGGAATATTTCTTTTGCATCCTGGTGAAGGTACTGTATCATGCTGTATGGGATTCAATCCTTACCTGGGGCAGTCTCCTCGCACATGGAAAAAGGACAATAGCAGTCCTTGGCGTTGGCAGAATTAAAACTCCAGTCATTTCTCTCCATCAATGTGGCAGATAAGTGGATCTTTGCTTGCAATGGCAGTGATTGAACCAAAGTAACCTATCATGTCTCCAGGTGCATATTGTAGACACCCTTACTGTAGTATAGCAGTTGCAGGTCATCTGGCATATTTGCCACATGTCCCCCGTATGGCTTCCTGTACCTTCGAAGAGCTTGTGGAACAACTTATTGAGTCCAGAAACACTTGCCAAGACCCTTTCTTGTTCTTCCCAGTTGTCCATTGTACCTTTGCCCTCACAATTCGAAAAGCTGCAAAGTTCACGGCAGAAGGTTGACACATCACTCGGCCAAGCATCTCTTCCTGATAGCGGAGTGAGTCTGGTATACCACCTCTGAGGTCGGTCTCTCCTGTGCCAGCAGTGTCAGCTCCTAATCAACCTATCTAATATACTTTTCAGTTCCAACTGTGAGGCTCATAATTATCTTTTGTTTACAGAAAAGACAAAGAAGATATTTAATCATAATGTACAAAAGAAAGTAGCATATAGACATGTTTACAATGGATCTGTTCAGAATACATATTCTACACTTTCCAATTTCTTACTTCTTCTAAGATAAGTACTTATTGAATACAATTGCACCACAGCATGTACGTCCATTCCGAAATCTAGACATGGAAACTAAATTGACATTAAATGTATTTTTACACAATGTCAATGTGTAGGCTAGATCACAGTTCAGTTGAAACTGATTTTCACTGTCAGCATTACAATCAATTTAAGCTGTAAAGAGGTAAACGTTTTATACAAAAGAACTTGCACGTTCTTTCACCATAGCTCCACAAACTGCACTGAAAATGACATGTTTTGGAGAGACCTTTAATTCAGTCCATCATAGAAACTGCATATTTTTGTGGTATGAAGTACAAACAAAAAACCACCAAATATGGCATCTTAGCATTGTAGATGCTTAAATAAAAGTGGCGGCTGCTCTGTTTGTTTCTGTCAGCCAATCACAGCACATGACATGTGATCTCATCAGCCAATCACATCATACATTTATATTATTTCAACAAATATCTAACTATTTTATCTAAACAACCTGGCAATTGTGACAGACTAGTACGCAGCTTAGCCCAAGGCCTATGTTAGCTGGAAGGTAACAGTTTATATGTGAACTGGCGAAGCCAACAAATGTGAAAGCAAAAATCTGGTTGTGGTGACAGACTGACCCTAACTTTGCCCTAGTATGACTGGCTGATTAAAATGTCCTGTGCTGTGATTGGTTGACACAAGCAAACTGAGCAGCTACCTTGTCGGTTTCCGTGTTTCCAATGCTAACTTGCGCTATTTGGTGCTTTTCATGGTTGTGTATTACAAAAGCAGGGGTCAATGAAAGACAACATTAAAGATCCCTTCAAAAGGCACCTTTTCAGTTGTTTGTTGTGCTGTAGTGGCAAGAAGTATGACTTTTGCATATAACAACATTATCTGTAATGATACTCTGAAAATAGTTTAAGAATTCCAATATCCTTAAAAAAAAATATTCAGGTATCTGTTTTGCACAATATTCAAACTGGTTGCTTATACTGAATAAATATTGTACTTGACCCAGCAGATAATTTCATAAGAGGCATAAAATGCATCACAAAACTATCTCTAAAGCTCTCCTGACTAAGCTCCAATATGGAATATTATGAAAGCAGTAAAATATTCTGCTGTAATGCAGTGAACTGAATGAAGCTAATTATTTGTAAAAGAGGAACTCGAGAAGTCAAGGCACCAAAAAAAATGTGTGGACAGCATTTAAAGCATTAGGAATTCTACGTAATATTGCCATCCGCTTGTGATCATCCCTCTTGGGTTTACAGTATCAGTGATGTGGACTCATCAAAAGAAAATATAGCATTCAGTTAGAGGACTATAGAACAAACTATTTGCATTAATCACTGCAGACAATGATGTTGCAGTTTTTCAGGCTACAATATTAACCCAGCAGACTTCTAGAAGAAATGAAAAATTCAAGTGATAATTTCGACTCCACAACATATATTGGAAGCCACCATTTGCAGTATATTTATTTTATTATGTACAGCACTCTGTCTTCAGGCAACAAGTGGCCCATCGGGACCATCCGATTGCCATGTCATCCTCAGATGAGGATGCGGATAGGAGGGGCGTGTGGCCAGCACACCGCTCTCCCGGTCATTATGGTGGTTTTCTTTGACTATTTGGTCGAGTAGCTCCTCAATTGGCATCACGGGGCTCACTGCACACCTAAAAATGGCAACAGTGCATGGCAGCCAGGATGGTCACCCATCCAAGTGCCGGCCACGCCCGACAGTGCTTAACTTTGGTGATCTGATGGGAACCGGTGTATCCACTGTGGCAAGGCCGTTGCTGTTATGTACGCAGGATTTCTTGGAAATTGTTCACAGTATCTCACTGCATGCAGTAGTATTGGACATCGGTTTCCCATAAATCGAGGACACAGAATTGTTTAACATTAGTTTTTAGATGACAGCAGATGAGCACCAATATTGCTTGTGGTAATTACTTTCGAGTCAGTTGTTGGGCCCATTAACTGGCAAAAGAACTGTACACACATTTTCACAATGCTTTGATTTTTCAGCTCAAAGGCCCTACATGTAATCTGTGTGAAAGAAATGAAGTAATAATACTTAGTGCCAAAAACTTCTACAGCCATAAGCAGAAAATAATGGCCTTGATACAATTCTTACAGGCTGATGATCAGTATAAGAGGAAGCTGATATTTCTACTGATTTTCACTTAAAACTAAGATAGAAAACAAATCAATTGCTGAGGTATAGTAACAACAGAACAGTGTTTTCTTTTTTTTCCCTCTCTCTCTTCTTTCAAGAAGACGTGGTACATTATTCACAATGGATCTTCATTGAATACTTAGCAGACAAGTTACTTTGAGCTCGCACACAATATGGGTTATATCAAAAATAGGCCGACTCAGGTCGTTATTCTGCTATGAGCACAAACTATAATACAAAATACATAATACATATGAAATGATAA
The DNA here is from genome assembly GCF_023864275.1 of Schistocerca cancellata. Classification (NCBI taxonomy): domain Eukaryota; kingdom Metazoa; phylum Arthropoda; class Insecta; order Orthoptera; family Acrididae; genus Schistocerca; species Schistocerca cancellata. The sequence goes on from NC_064635.1 coordinate 211,737,361, forward strand.
TTAAGTCAAGACCCTGCGCTGCCGACAGGCGTTGATATACACCAACAGGGACAGTTGAAAATGTGTGCCCCGACCGGGACTCGAACCCAGGATCTCCTGCTTACATGGCAGACGCTCTATCCCGCTTTTTTTTCGTTGATCTCATTTTGTTCGATAATGTTTGTTATATTTCTTCGGGGCTGACGTCCCATGACGCTTGTTCAAGTTGATCGATGATCCATTAACTCAGTTATTTTATTACAGAGGGCAGCTAACCCACCGACTGATCACACTGAGCTACCGTGCCGGCATCCATCTGAGCCACCGATGGCAGAGAGGGTACTGCAACTCACATTCCCAACTTAATGTCGACACACTATATTCGTTGTGCCCCTGCACATTACACTCACTACTCGCGGCAGACAATCTTACCGAGTCCTGTATGCCCGGTAAGCCTCAACTATATATGAAGATGGTATCTGTTCTTTCGGACATCCCCGAATATATATCTCAATAATTCAGTTACAGTGCGTTCCTTTTATTGCCGAGAAAATTAAGACTAACAAGTAGAGATCATGAATATTTTGAATCATTATCTCGTATATTAGACAATGAAATTGATAATACGTCGCCGTCCGGGGTAGCCAAGCGGTTCTAGGCGCTACAGTCTGGAACCGCGCGACCGCTACGGTCGCAGGTTCGAATCCTGCCTCGGGCATGGATGTGTGTGATGTCCTTAGGTTAGTTAGGTTTAAGTAGTTCTAAGTTCTAGGCGACTGATGACCATAGATGTTAAGTCCCACAGTGCTCAGAGTCATTTTGATAATGCGTCGCAACAGGATGACAATGTCACAATCGAAAGCAATATACAAATGAACTCAACTGCAGTGAATAGACAGAAAGTCGGACGAAATGACGTTACATGGCTAACAGTCGATGAGGTTAATTCACAATCCTCAACAGGAAATGTCTCTTTTCAAAACAATGCAACAGACGTCGGAAAGCGTCCGAGCTCGATGTTGAGAGAACAGAACGGATACGTACATACTCAGGCTACGCGCACATTAGACAATCATGATTGCAGGTATCAATCATAGAACAATACTTACAGAAATTAATACAAATGAATTCTTAGTTGCCGACCATGGTGGCCGAGCGGTTCTAGGCGCTACGGTCTGGAACCGCGCGACTGCTACGGTCGCAGGTTCGAATCCTGCTTCGGGCATGGATGTGTGTGATGTCCTTAGGTTAGTTAGGTTTAAGTAGTTCTAAGTTCTAGGGGACTGATGACCTTAGAAGTTAAATCCCATAGTGCTCAAAGCCATTTGAATAATTTTTTGAATTCTGAGTTATGTACAGACTTGAGTACAAAATCACGAACGTGTCTATTTAGCTCGGCAATTCAGACGAAAGTCTCAGTGCCTTAGACCACAAAGTAACGGCACTTTCGAACGACTTCGAAAATTTGCGTCCTAACTTGAAAACACAGTTGATAGATGCAACCAATAAAATACACACAACATTTACTAGGACACGTGCAATCAGCTAGACAAAAAACTTTCTAATACGTAAGAGAGGGCAAGGTCAAAGTGCACGTCTAGTTGAGGCACCTGCAGCGGCGCACGGTAGATTACAAGGCGCACATGAAAACATAGCTCAAGTGGAAACAACAGTTCAAACACACGTATCTGAAATGCAGTCTGCCTGCAAAAATTCGTCGGATGATGTGCGAAAACTCATGCAAGACGTAAGGATTCTGACCTTAGGACAAACCTTTTAGAAAACCGAGAACGGCCGCAACAGCAAGGATACAAAAAGCTTAAATGAGGGAGCTGAGGGCGGCGCCTTTGACGGCGAAACCACCCTAGCTGGAAAGTGCGCCCGGGAAAAGAAGCAGCTGAAGAGATCATAAAAGAAAGTGAACATAAAACTCTCGCTAAAATGGACTGCGAGATGACAACAGCGGAGGTTACATTCGTTCTGAACTTACCAGTGAACGATTAAAAGAAAAAAGCAGTACTAGACAGCAGTCACACGAACTTCTTTTACCCAAGTCAGATCATGACAAAAGTGAAGAAGAACTGTTTGAAAACTATCAAACGTGTGTGAAGATGGTAGCTGTCCTTTCGGACATGTCCGAAACAGCAGATACCATCTTCAAATACGTTTGGTTAATGATACCGTTGGTGATCCTGCAGCTCACGAAGAATGAAATTACAATGAAATCCAAACCTTACGCTGCTTACATGCTTTGATCAATATCAACGGGGCAGTCGAAAATAGGTGTGCCCCAACCGGGACTCGAACCTGGGATCGCCTGCTTTCAAGGCAGTACCTACGTGGCATCCGTCTGAATCACTTTTTAATATATGTAATTAAAGTAAATTTCTCTCTTCATCAGCTCACGCTGATCCACTGGAACGCAGTTGCGATTTGTGGTTAAACCACAGGAATTTGTAAAGGTGTCCCCGAAGGACAAGATAGTTACAATTCTAGAGTATTAAATTCTTTACATGTAGAAATTGGTATGTGTCGGTAGTGCATACTGTCACGCAGAAGAGGGTGTAAGTAGATGAATGACGAAAACTAACTTCATTTAACGGTTAATTCAGAACTTGCACATACATGATGCGCGGAGCGAACCGTCTCCCGCCAGAGCACATACGGTATGTACACAGCTACAGAACATTCCAGTACAATTATTCTTGCCATTAGTGGATGTTTCTGGAATGTACACGAACCGAATATAGAAATTAAAATTGTTCAGTGCAGGTGAGTTATGAACTCACGACCCTTCATAGTGGTATAATAACCACTACATTACAGCAACTATGCCACTCAGCTTCTTCTGCGACAATATGAGATAGCCTTTGGCGACGGTTTCTTTGGACTCATAACTTTGGTTTGCTTTGTTCCCTGGTAATTTTTAGATAAAGTAGATAAATGGCAAAAACTTTTCTCTTGTTCACGGATTGGTGAGAATCGCTTGTTTTTCACGAATGATGTATTGTTGAAAGTGACGTATTGACTCTCCTCCCTCATTAAAGACGTAGTAGAGGAAAGAATATATAGGCCAGGTGAATGTTCTTGTCTTGCACGCTGGTAAAGCTTTAACGACCATGTACAGTAATTTCTTGTTGTTGATTTCATCAGCATTCGTTGATAACAGTTCGCCGATTTAAACTATATCCACTTCCATAGATCGGCAATTTTGGTGCAGCCTAAAGACTAGTCAACTTTATTTTGTGGCGTCGCCCAGCTGTTGGGATTAAACCATGTATAAACATGAAAGCGGCGGAGCGCAACTCACGGATTTGTCTGCAAAATTGACCAGACCAATTTCCAGTTTAAGTCTTTATGTTTCGTATGGTTGGACGGGGGGCGTGGAATGGTGTTTCCTATGGTTTTTGATATGTTCTACATCTACATGGTTACTCTGCAATTCACAATTAAGTGCCTGGCAGAGGGCTCATCGAACCATTTTCATACCACTTCTCTACCAATCCACTCTCGAATGGAGCGTGGGAAAAAGGAACACCTAATTTTTTCCGTTCGAGCTCTGATTTCTGTTATTTTATAATGATGATCATTTCCCCTACGTAGGTGGGTGTCAACAAAATATTTTCACATTCGGAAGAGAAAGTTGGTGATTGAAATTTCGTAAATAGATCTCGCCGCAAAGAAAACCGCCTTTGTTTCAGTGACTGCCACACTAACCCACGTATCATATCAGTGACACTCTCACCCCTATTGCGCGATAACAGGAAACGGGCTGTCCTTCGTTGCACTTTTGCGATGTCCTCCGTCAATCCTACCTGGTAAGGATCCCACACCGCGTAGCAGTATTCCAGCAGAGGACGGACAAGTGTAACGTAGGCTGTCTCTTCAGTGGGTTGTCGCATCTTCTAAGTGTTCTGCCAACAAAACGCAGTCTTTGTTTCGCCCTCCCCACGATATTATCTATGTGGTCTTTCCAATTTAAGTTGCTCGTAATTGTAGTTCCTAGGTATTTAGTCGAATTGACAGCCCTTAGATTTGTGCGATTTATCGTATACTCAAAATTTATCGGATTTCTTTTAGTACCCATGTGGATGACCTCGCACTTTTCTTTGTTTAGTGCCAATTGCCACTTTTTGCACCATACAGAAATTCTCTCTAGATCATTTTGTAATTGGAATGGATCGTCTGATGATTTTACTAGGCGGCAAACAATCTAAGGAGGCTGCTCAGATTATCACCTAGATCATTTATGTAAATCAGGAACGGCAGAGGGCCTATGAGACTACCTTGCCGAACGCCAGATATCACTTCTGTTCTACTCGATGATTTACCGTCTATCACTACGAACTGTGACCTGTATGAGAGTAAATCACGAATCCAGTCACACAACTGAGACGATACTCCACACGCACGCAATTTGATTACAAGTCACTTGTGAGGAACGGTATCAAAAGCCTTCTTGAATCTAGGCATATGGAATCGATCTGAGATCCCTTGTCAACAGCACTCATTACTTCATTGGAATAAAGAGCTATTTGTGTTGCACAAGAACGATATTTTCTGAATCCGTGTTGGTTATGTATCAATAAGTCACTTTCTGCAAGGTGATTCATAATGTTCGAGTACAGTATATGCTCCAAAATCCTACTGCAAATTGAGATCAGTCATGTGGGTCTGTAATTCAATGGGTTACTCCTACTTCCCTTCTTGAATACTGGTGTGACCTGTGCTACTTTCCAGTCTTTAGGAACAGACCTTTAGTCACGTGAGCGGTTGCATATGATTGCTAAGAAAGGCGCTATTGTGTCTGCATTCTCTGAAAGGAACCTGATTGGTATACCATCTGGACCGGAAGACTTGCCTTTCTTAAGTGATTTGCTTTGCAACACCTAAGATATCTTCTTTTGTGTCTCTCATGCTAACAGCTGCTCTGGTTTCAAATTCTGGAATATGTACTTCGTCTCCTTTCGTGAAGGAATTACGGGAAACTATATTTAGTAACTCCGCTTTAGTGGCACCATCATCGGTAACATTTCCATCGCTATCGCGCAGTGACGGTATTGACTGTTTTTTGCCACTGGTGTACTTTACATACGACCAGAATCTCTTTGGGTTTTCTACCATATTTTCAGACAATGTTTCATTGTGGAACCTATTAAAAGTATCTCGCATTGACGTCCGCACTAAATTTCGAGCTTCCGTGAAACTTGGCCAGTCTTGGGGATTTTGCGTTCTTCTGAATTTGGCACGGTTTTTTCGTTGCTTCTTCAACAGTGTGTCAACGTGTGTTGTGTTCAATGGTGGATCAGTCCCGTCTCTTATTAACTTATGCGGTATGAATCTATCTATTGCTGTTGATACTGTATCTTTGAATTTGAGCCATATCTGGCCTACATTTACATAATTAGCTTGGAAAGGATGGAGACTCCCTATTAGGAAGGCATCAAGAGAATTTTTGTCTGCTGTTTTAAATAGATATAGTTTGCTTTTATTTTTAGAGGTTTTGTTTGATATCGTTTTGAAACTCGCTACAATGACTTTGAGTTCAGTAATCCCTGTATCCGACATGACGCTCTCTATTAGATTAGAATTATTTGAGGCTAAGAGGTCAAGTGTGTTTTCGCAACCATTTACAATTCGTGTGAGCTCATGAACTAATTGTTCAAAGTAATTATCAGAGAAAGCATTTAGGACAATTTCAGAAGATGTTTTCTGTCTACCACCGGCTTTGAACATGTATTTTCGCCAACAAATCGAGGATAGATTGAAGTCTCCACCAATTATGACTGAATGAGTGGGGTACTTATTTGTAATGAGATTCTAGTTTTCTTTGAACCGCTCAGCTATTATATCATCTGAGTCGGGGGGTCGGTACAAGGAGCCAATTATTATTTTGGTACGGCTGTTGAGTATAACTACACACAGTAATTCGCAGGAACTATCTATTTCAAATTCACTACAAGATAAACTACTACCAACACACAAACACACCACCACCTCCTTCCTTTAATCTATCCTTTCTAAACACGTTTGCGCCTGAGTAAAAATTCCGGCAGAATTTATAACGATTTCAGCTTCAGTGCTTTCTATAAGCGCTTGAACCTCTGGTATTTTTCCAACACAGCTACGACAATTTACAACTACTATACCGACTGTTGCTTGGTCGATTCTCTTCGTTTCTTTGCCCTGTACCCTTTGAGACTGGAACACTTTTTGATCTTTCCCGAGACCGCCTAACCTAAAAAACCGCCCAATCGACGCCACCCAGCCCCTGCTACCCGTGTAGCCGCCTCCTGTGTGTAGTGGACACCTGACCTGTTTAGCGGAACCCGAAACCCCACCACCTTACGGCGCAAGTCGAGGAATCTGCAGCCTACACGGTCGCACAACCGTCTGAGCCTCTAATTCAGACCCTCCACTCGGCTCTGTACCGAAGGTCCGCAAACGGTCTTGTCGACGATGTTGCAGATGGTAAGCTCTGCCTTCATCTCGCTAGCAAGACTGGCAGTCTTCACGAACTCAGACAGCCGCCGGAAACCTGAGAGAATCTCTTCCGATCCATAGCGACGCACGTCATTAGTGCCGACATGAGCCAACACCTGCAGTTGGCTGCACCCTGTACCCTGTACCCTTTATGGCATCCGGAAGAACCCTTTCCCCATCCTGGATTGACACCTCCCCCCCCCCCCCGCAGTATTCACACAGAGTGCACATTGGCTTTCTTCCCGTCCTTAACTGCCATATCCCTAAGGGGCTCCATCACCCGCCTAACATTGGAGCTTCCAATGAGAAGCAATCCCATCCTCTGAGCTTGTCCGGACCTCTCAGGAGGGCCGGCCACTGCCGCAACAGGCGAGGCCGCCCTTGCCGGATCAGAAGTACTTTCAGCAGTGGGCAGTACCTCAAACCTGTTACGGAGGCGTAAGGGTACAGCCTTGCGGCCAGCACCAACTTTCGCCTTCCGCCCAGGGATTCGCGACCCCGCCACGGTTCGCCAATCACCGTCAGGCAAGTGTCGACCGGCAGGGACGTCCGAATCCGAGGGCGCAGTGGCGCCAGAGATCCCAGACGATGCTACAGGTTCCAGAGGCTCCAAAGCGCTCGTCTCTGGTGTCCCAATGTCACCGCGGCCCAGGGCAACAGCCTGGAGCCTGTCGATCACGGCCAACACAGCTTCCAGCTGTTTACGGACGGTGGCGCAGTCCCTATCCATCCGTAATTTTTTTTTTCCTCTCTTTTATCTCACAAGACGTTCAAAACAAACAGATGACTGACGACGGCGCGAATTTACACTATACGGGTATTAAAACGCGATGCTACAACTCTCAAATACTATAATACGCCCGAAATTTGTGAATTAAACTATGCAAGAACCCAAAAACACGCGAAGAAATTAAGAATTAAACTATGTAACAAATAAGTGAGCTAAGAGTGCACCTTGCTGCTGGCTGCTGCTTACCCAACGGCGGCAGGGAGCTCACTGTCTGTGACCAACCGACACTGGCCTTTCAAAACAAAAACAGATGACTGACAACTACGCGAAGCTGACTGAAAGGGATTTCTTGAGGTCTTACTTGTGGGAGAACTTGACACACAATGGGTCGATGCTGTGTATTCGGTATGGGCTTATAGACGGATTTAGTGCAGGTATGAAAAATACTTTCACTTACAAAAAGCAGATCCGGATTATAGCCACTTTCCCAGCGTCCACTGTAGAGAGAGTGAGATAGTTTGCTGTCATGAAGGAGGGAGAGATGGAAAGTTTCAGTCCACAAAACGACAGCCTCACCATTTTGATCCTCTTGAGTGTACCCCCAAACATGGCTGTGACTGTTGAAATCACCAATCACTATAGAAGCTTTCCCTGTAATAAAATTTTCAGGCGGGGCGAAGGAAAAAATCTGTTCCTGGAGATTTATATACTGAGATGACTGTACCGTTACTTAACTCAATAGCAATAATTTCAATATTGTTATCGTCTGACTGACAAACACTACAGACTTCAAGATCAGGTCTTATAAAGATGGCGCTTTCATACTGTGCATGTGGTCTTTCAGCAACCAGTTTCATTCCAGGAACAGAACGACGTCTCTGCTGGGTATCCCTGAGTATTTCTTGAACACACAAAACATCGCAGTGCTTAGTGCGGCACATGTCTTGCTAGAGTTGTTGCTTGCAGGGAGATATTCCTTCGATATTCACGGATACTATAGTCACCACTGGTCCTAAAAAGGACCGTTGATTCGATATCTCTGATACTTCTGGTGCGAAAAGATCAGCCGCCAGGTCATTCTGAGTAGGACTCCGGCGTTGCCTAGGGTACGCTCGATTGCAATTCATGTAAACCCGTTAAACTCCCGCGGTATTGGACTGGCCTCGGAATGGAATTTGAATATATAAATATGTTTTATGTCATGTGACTTGAGAAATTCTTTCCACTTCGCACTTTTGAAGTTAGTCGCATTATCAGTCACTTTTGGTTTATCCAGAATCACAAAAGAGTAGCCCAGTTGCAAAAGCGTCAATGTGACCAAAAATCGGAAATTGAGTTAGAGGCACTTTGATGTACAGGTTTTCACGATCTATCAGGCTTCAAAAACGGTTCTAAATGAGATGCAAAAATCGAGTGCGGGCGCAAAGGCGGCTATGTTTCCTACGCGTTAGGATGCAATAGCGGCCAAATCCTCTTCGGTCGCAGAAGAGGCAGTCTTAGCTGGATAATGGCCGCCGAAAAAGGGTACGGTTGCAGTACCGGACATATCGTCTTGTCACACGTAACACTTTTTTTAAAAAGTTCTGATTTTTAGCTGCATGTGACTAAAATGTTTGGGTTGGCAGTATAGGGTAGATGTTTCTGCTTCTATTGCTACATTGTAGGAAGGAAAGCGTGAGAAGGCGTTGTTATGCGACAAAAGGACCTGCCAGCAAACTCGTTCCACTGCGTATTTGAAAACGACTTTGTAGGCAGTTTTATTGTAGCAGAGTTCGAAATGACAAGGATAATGAAGAGGAAATTTCTACAGTTGAAGTGCATTTCGACGACAATACAGCTGAGATTAGCGTTAATGATGAGAGGGAAGATGCCACGAGAAACTCTACTTCTAGGAAGAGAAGATGGAATGTACAGCAATGGAAACGAAACTTCGAGAAAAGGAAGGGGTAGGGAAGAGCACAGCTTATAGTAATATTCAAATATTCATTACAGGTTTAATGTTGTTGGAATTAATGACCTAGCAAAATTACCTAACGTTTTCTGGAACAAATTTCATCTAAATTCAACGTACTTGGAAGTGGAAACACTAAACTTCTGATTGCATTGACATAAAACTACTATTAGTTGGTTTTCAATTTTATTTTTCGTTTATCTGTAGGTACCAGTCGAAAGGGTTTCCACAGATGCCAAACTGTAAACACTTTGCTGCAAAGCTGAAATGTAAAGAACTCACTATGCAGGACGTAAGACGGCTCCATCAAAAATTTTACGAATAGAATAACCGAGAATGGCAGAGCAATTACATTCGACAGCATGTCGCTGTCTCATCCCCTCGAACATCTAAGTTTACAGGAGACAAAGTATCAAGAAAGCAACTGATTACGGAGTTTGTGCTCCCCCGCCCCCCACAAAAAAAAATGGCAGAGTATAAAGAAGTATTCCTCACCTGCAACCGCTGAAAGAAGAGGTGGCGACAGAAGAACGAAGTAGTACGAAGATAGGAAAAATATAGTTGTCAGACACATTGAACAATTCTAGAGGAAAAATGCTACATCGCCAATATTTGCGCAGTGAATCGAATGTAAAAATGATGTGGGAAATGTTCTGTGAGAAACATCCTGATATGGACGTAAAGTATGGCTACTACCGGACAATATTCTGCAATAATTGTAATATTGGCTTCGGAGCACCTTATAATGACACATCCTCTACATGCTCGTCCCTAAAAGCCAATGAAAAAGAAAACTTTGGAACATCAGGCCACAAAGTTCGGAGCGATGTTTTTTATGAAAGACTGAAAGAAGACATCGAAGGTCAACTAATTTTAAGTTATGACTGCCGGAAAAATTTAGTGCTTCCAAAAGTCCCAGATCAGGCGGCTTATTATTCCACACAAATGTACTTATATAATTTCACGGTTTGCCGAGATTCCTCTAAGAGCAGTCAGACGAAAGACAATGTGACCTCGTATGTTTGGCTGGAGAACGAATTTGTAAAGGGGTCGAATAAGATTACTTGACCTCTTCATCATCAACCGCTTAACACCAATCTGCATGGTGTCACCAAACTACGCCTCTTTTCGGATGGATGCGGTGGGCAAAACAAGAATACAACAATGATTGGGATGTTGATGTACTGGTTCTTGTACGTTGCTCCACTACTCGTAGAAAGTTTTTATACCCTTCTTTTATACCTCCCGATAGAGCTTTTAGCAACATGGAGAGAAAATTTTCAAAATTGAGCGTAATCGAAAAACCTGCAGTATACGTCGGCATAATGGAAAAATTCACCACGGTGGTGCATTTGGGGTCGGACGACTGCAAAGTGAGAGACTGGAAGGAGGTCGCCACTGACCTCATCAAAGCTCCTTGATCCTGGCACTTCAAAAGTCGAAGAGAATTTTCATAACGAAGACAGCAAACAGAAAATCATGTCTTGTGCAAGGGGAAAGCATTCTTCAATTTTGAAAATGGAGAGCCGAAATCTATTCTTAAAAGAAGCAAACGTATCACGAAAGAAACTCTTCCTGAGGAGATTCCAAAAGGCGTCCCACTGAGAAAAGCTAAAATTATGGACGTCAAGCGGCTCTTAGAACTACACTGGGGAGAGACATGGCCCAGTTCAAATTCTACATTGATGTTTTTGAGCAGCAGAAGATCATGGAAACAGACGAATGTCAAAACGGCGCGGATGAAAGACTTGATTTTGAGCTCTTGGACGACGACGATTCCCCGAACACAGCTTAAACGCTGTATTCTACATTTTACCTTGCGATCGTTTCTTTGCAATCTTTCATTTTCCCATGATTTGTTTCCAAAGATTTCTCACTTTCATGAAAGGTGTTGAGAGTGAATTCAGTGATTAAATCCGAGTAATATTAATATTGTACCTTGTACTAGTTCATGTTTAGTTTTTTTTATATAATGGTCTCAATATGTTTAAATATTTAAAATAAAACAGTATTTTAGCACTTCGTTCGTTTAATTTTCTTCCTTTCGCATTATTTTATTATACTACTGCAGTCTACCATTCTTACCGACGTAGCCAGATAAACACCGGAAATAATTTTTCGGCCGGTTTTGCAACCGACTGCATTCCATTACGGCCGCCGATGCGGTTGCAGAAGCGGCTAAATGGCCCATTCGGTTGCAAAATGGGCTAAGTACAAATTTTTACATAAAAATACTAAGACGGTGTTAATGTAGGTCGCTATTTTTTTTTTTTGAGACTTTAACCACCGTTGTAATAACGCTGTGAGAGCAAGACAACGTTTTTCGGCTTTTTCCAAAAATCTTTTAAAACTTACTTAGCCGCTTTTCCAACTGGGCTACTCAAAATATTCTCTCATGATTCGCTTGATTAGAGGTTGTGCCACTAGAGTTTTGTGGCATACATTTGCAGAAATTTAGAAAAAACATCATACAAGGCTCTTACATATTTCACTCCTCTCTCGGCAATCGGAATACAGTGATGAATACAACTACTTCCCCCCCCCCAGGGGGGAGGACAAGTTATAGGCTTAAAATTTATGTGGCAGCGCTATTAATATTTAAAATTTTTCATGAATAGCTAATATATAATTAAATAATATGTAGGTTTAGTACTAAGCTGTTAGGCTAAGCCTAAGTTAATTATATTGAATAATAAAATAATTTTATTGCTTGCAAAAAAACTCACCATTTACATCAAACTAATACGTCGAGGCTTTTTTTACAGCGTATCTCTTGATGACGTCATCAATAAAACTTTCTGTTGGCTCGTCGTCCCCTTCAGTTGAAATCTTCACACAAGCTTGGAGCGTTTCCTGACCCATCCTATTCCTTAATTTTGTCATCACCCTGTTCATTGTACTAAATGACATTTCCACACTGCAAGTCGAAACGGGACTGCACATTACACATTCAGCGAGTGTCCGTAGTGCTTCGCAGCCGATTATTACTAACAACGTACCTAAAAGACTGCAGGTCTGCAATAACAGCGTCGATGTTTTAAGTCCCAAAATAAAGCACAGTTCTTTACAATCATTATCACTAAACTCTAGAAATTTTCTAAAACTTTCAAAATATGCACTTAGTTCTAACACTTTTATTGCCTTTTCATCAAACCGTTGCTCAGTTTCATCAATCATACTTTCAACAAATTTCCTTGCGCTTTTCATAGCTTGAATCTGCTCCTCTACGTTCGTGAATAGCACACCTCTAACTACTGTTGCATCCTCCTGCAGTTTTTTTGTTTTGATTAAGAGTTTCATTTTCTGCACTATTTCCATCGCAGTCACAAAGACAGTCAATGTGTCTTTAGTGTTCCAGAGTTCCAGAAACAAATAGAGGGATTTGCGAAATTTTCAGTGGTTGTCTCTGCAAAACTTTACATAAGTTTGAGACTGCATTTAACGTATCGTCTAAAATCACTAAACCTGCAATGAAATTGGAATTCATCATTTGTAACAAGATTCCTCCAGCTAAACTTGTTAAATCCGGGCCGTCCTTGTGTATATGTTCACATGCCATTATAATGGTCTTGTAGGTTAGGAAAATAGCATGAACTGGGCGATAGGTACTTAACCATCGGGTATTTTTAAAACAGGTTACTCTAAAGCACACTGAATTTCATGCAAAACATTTTCTCGTTTGGAAGAACCATGAAAAAGTTTGTAAATGTCTTTAACAACATGTAATGTGCGTTTTATAATGGGATGTTTATTCCTAGAGTTGGTGGCAGCAATTGACAAAACATGTGCTCTACAGTGAATGAATGGCAGCTTACGGCCCTTCCTCTCTGACAACCGATCGCGGACTCCTGAGACAGAACCACCAAAATTAGCAGCACCGTCGAAAGGACAAGATCATCTGTCGTAAGAAAGTTTTCTTTTCTTTAGTTCAGCATCAATTGCTGTAAATATGGATTCAGCTGAAGTGCTTTTCAACTCAACGAGACATAAAAACCTTTCCTCCACTTCAAACGATGGAGACGGTGCAACATATCGAACTACTAAAGACAGTTCACTTTGGTTGGAAACATTTGTAGATTCGTCTGCCACTAATGAAAAATATTTGTCATGGAGAAGTGTTTCATCTTGAAAGTCTGAAGACTCTCCCAAACAAGCCAACAATTCTGACGCAGTATACTTACTAAGATGTGGACCTTTCGCTCTGAAATTTTAACAACTTTTCAAGATTAATGTCGCTTTTCAGTACTACCTTACGAATTAGAGGTTCTTATTTTGTTGCGTGGGGTATTTCTTCCTTACTAAGGAAATACAGACTTCTAATTAACTATGACAATGATTGGCGGTTTAAAGCTATTTCATTTTCATTTTGTTTAAATATCTGTGTATGAAATGGAGCGTTTAATCCCTGTAATCTACAATTTTCAAGTGCAACGGCTCTTGCATGTTTTTTTGAGTTGGCTGCTTTTCTAGTTTTCTCGTGCTTCCAGTAGCTTTTCTAAATTTATTGAAAGGTACAGAAATGAACACTCCTCCTGTTTTCTGTAGAGCTTCGATATCGTTTTTTAAATGCATTTCACACAATTTGCAGAAAGCCCCACCCCGTACAACCAATTGTACTTACACTCCCATTTTTGCTGATACTTAATCTCGCGGTCAATACTTTGTTTAGAATTGCAATTTATGGATAGGCCAGAAATAGCACATTTATCTTTTGAAAACTGTGGAAGGGAAACTGGATATTTGGTAGACCTACGCAATTCATCGTCACAATAACTAGCACTTCTTTCAGTAGACTCACACTCGTCTTTGTCTTTCGCGATACACTTCTTTTTATGTCATAAACTGACGAAGACTGCACGTAGTACAGTACATAATCACATCACACCTCCATAGAGCCTGTCGACTGACTGTTACAACCTTGCAACAGTTTCAACAATGCATTGAGTTTTTATGCAACAATGAAAGCTTAGATTATACTCGTAGAGCAGCGTTGCCAAACGTCCCACTCATGGTGGAATGTACCGCTTCTTTAGGCAAAAATTGTGTATCCCCATTGACACTACGAAAATCATTGTCAAGTGTACACAAATATTTAGTTTGAGCTTTGGACTCATCGATTAGGAAAAATCTATATGGCTATCATATCTTGGAAATATTCCCAGTAATGCAATAAAAAAATTAAAACAATCTTTAATGTCAGATGCCACTTCCAATTCCGTAGCAATACCCGGGGACGTGTTTTGCGACATCAGATTTATTCTAAGGGCAAATAAAGTATAGATACGAATGGCGGATAAGAATAAAGTTCGCAGCGAGGGTGGGCTGCGTACCTAAGGGATTAACTTACACGTTAGGCAGATTGGAGGTGCGGTGAGGGAAGACATGAGGGGGAAAGGCTGACTTATTCCACAATCGGCGTTGCCAACACACCTTGCAACGCTTAGCTTTACCGCACACTTATTATACAGCAACTGCTAATTTGTTGGTGTTGGCAATAATAAAAATAATAACAGAACAATCGACGCTAAGTGTTCCAAACCGAACCGATAAGTAACGAAACCAAACTATAGGGACCCAGCCGCCACCTATTGTGTTACACATTCATTTTGCTTGTAAAAACTGCACGTCATCACGACTTCTCCATGGTTGACTCTAAACTTCGTTAGCAACAGCAGCTGGCATAGTTTAAATTTTGTCACAAAGGTACAAGTTAACAGACCAGGGGTTAATTTTTATGTTTGACCACACACCACAACTATAGATACAAATTACTCGTGGGGGGCGGGGGATTACCACCAGTTTCTGGTGGGGACTCCCCCTCCCCCCCCCCCCAAGGCCATCACCTGAATTCATCACTGATCGGAAAACGTCCTGTGACATCGACTAATATGAGGTTAAGGAACTTGTGTTTGGTCGTTTGACAGAGTACACATTTCCACTCTACTTCTAATGTTAGGGAAATAGCAGCACGGCATTATTTTCTGAGCACACTTGGCTACGCCATAGTGACCCCACGAGTTAGGTGTATAGCCGATAAAACTGTCTACAAGCTTCGGGTGAACAAACACACCAGTTGCAACTCTGTTATGTAACTTAAAATGTGTTCTTCAAGTCTGCATCGTCACGCGCTGCCTTTCTTCATTTACTTGCACCTAGAAATGGCTGTCGAATACTGCGAAACCAAAAGCCAAGGGATCTTACTGCCTTGCGATATACGTCGCTGTCAGTTCTTCCATATGATTTTGTCGACGTGACCTGTTTCAAGTTGTGTATGACAGAGAACGTTTTAGGAAATCAATTGCTTTCCTTTGCAATAAACACAAAGATTTTCATTCTAACGAGGAGACCTTCTGGGAGGTGCATCGAGTTATGAGCCCCATTCCGCCTGCTTACAGTGTGGGTAGACACCTATCACACCCTAAAATTGTAGGTGGCAATGCGGCCACGCTTCTGAAATATTGCCTGTTAAAGTTTGGGCAGCTCTTTATATACAGAAAAGTTTCACTATTGTGGCAAGTGAGCGAGTTTGCCAGCACGGTAGCTCAGCGTGTTCGGTCAGAGAGCTGGTTAGCCTCTGTAATAAAAAAAACTGAGTGGAAGGATCAACAAACGAACTTTAACGGATGTTAAAAAAAAAAAAAAACTGGCAAGCGAGGGCGAGACTCCCGTCCCTTTTGTTTATCCAGTGCTTGTTTTAATTTATAATTACTCACGAAAATTTTGCAACAAATTGATTAAAAAGAATTAAAAGCCTCTATAAATCAAAATTACAAATTGAATGTCACATTTTGTTTCAATCTTTTGCGTTTTTTTATTTTAACAGGAAATTAACCGTATCAAAACGTTGGCATACATAAATTTGCCTATTTACCTAAAAATTGAGAGAGTTTGTTAAAAATTTTCTTCGAAAATAGTCATAAACCCGTCATACAAATGTTGGGACAGGGTCTTAGAAAATTTTATACCTGGCAGATCGTTGACGCGTCGTCGCGCCTAATCCTGTTTATGGTATGTGACCGTGAGCGTTCCCCTATTTCTACCTGCCGTTCCACGAATGAAAGGGACTCTACTGTCTGTGTACGTGAGTAGCAACGGTTATAACTGCCGAATGAACGTTACTAGCCAGTTGAAATCTTGGCTTTGAAGTGTGCAGACGTTTATCCTTTAATATGGAGCAAAGTGCAAGTTGTTCACGAGTTGTCAGTGAGTGCAATTTTGACAATATTGAACATTTGGTGGAAGACCAAGGAGGTCTTTTGTGGGCTCCACCTAACAATGAAGAACGGCAGGAGTTAACAGACGCAATACATTGTTTACGGCAGTTACTTATCGAATACAACTTTATACTGTAATCAGTGAGCTCCAACATCAGCGAACGATCTTCATTAATTGACAGAGAAATGTTCAAAGGATTTCTAGACATGTACGGGACTATGACATTCGAGGACCAAGAAGTGTTATTTTCTGCCAATGAAGAGGTTGCGAGTCCTTCCGAAGCAAGCCACGACGAAAGTGATGCACGGAAAAAACGAAAAATAGAAATAACACCTATTTCTTCGTATTCTAATGAAGAAGATGATGGAAATGAGCGGACCAGAATCCCACATGCAGTGGAAGACAAGGCCGTGGAGACGGCAGAACTTCATCCAACGTGGTCGTTGAAAACGTTACAATAACATTCAACGAGATTACGGAAAAGCAAAATACAGTTGTCAAAGTGGAGATTCCAAATCGCAGTAGGAGGGACGCGAAATGATACACTGGAAGTAATCAATTCGTATGTTTACGACCGGTTTATCGAGGCGAGAGACCAGAGAGCAGGCCTCGTAACAACACGGACGCTCCAACAGTAGGCAATCGTTGCTGCTTTTCAATTTCTGGATGGAAATTTTGACTTCAAAGCGTCGGAATCTCGGGTTCGTCGCTTCAAATCGATGCATCGGATATCTCGACGGCATGTAACAAAATATGTCAGCGAGAAAGACAAGAGAACTTTGGACGAGCTTCTGGAAATCGCTACGAAATATCAGTAGCAAACAAGCAACATAATCACGAGATTCAACCCTGATTATATCATAAATACAGCTCAAACAGGATGTGAATATAAAAAAGCAGCAGGCGCACTTTGTCCCCACAAAGGTGAAAAAGTCACCGAAATTGCTGTGGGACAAATAACTAAATTGACGCACTCATATACTGCGCAATAAGCGACCACATTGTCTGGAAAACTGCTGCCTGAAGTATTTGTTTGCCTGCAAGAAGTGTTTAATGAAATGCATGAAATTTTTCATTAAAGAGTAATAATAATCACTTACCCTTTTTTAAACTTTTGCTTTTAGTTAATTAATTTACCTTTCTTTAACTTTCTTCTGTAAGTACGAACTTTGTTGTAGAACCTTTCTCTTATTTACGTGTGGTAATAAAAATTCATTTTCAAAAGAATTACGTACATTTAAAAATTACGTGAACTCATATTAACTGATTAAGAATATTTAGTTGAGAATTAAATCCTTTACATAATTCGGCCTTGGCACACATTTTCTAAATGCAGTGTTTTTTTTTATATTTACTGAATTCTTTCCAGGCGTTAGCTATGGAACACAAGACTGTCTCTATTAGCAGAAAATGGTTAAATATTGCCAAGCCGACATTTAATTATCACTGATAAAACATACTTCGCTATACATTTAAGTTATTTGAAAGAACCAAAATTGTTAAATTTCAACATTAACTATCCGCCTACGAATGCACAAATGTATAATTAGTTTAAAATTCATCAGTCTCAGGATCACTGTAAAAGAAGAACATTTTCTTAATTCACTGCTAATTTTTATCTGTTCCCGATTTACGGGTTTGGTTGATTTTTCTTTAGCGGAACATTTTTTTTAAATGTGCCGCCGCTGCAAATCGATCGGTCGCGGCACAGCCCAGCAACACCGCTAAAAATGCTGAAAATTCTTTAAAGAAATATTATAGATGACATGGGCAAGCTAATTTACATTAATAACACACACTTTTGATAAATTATGATATATTTAGACCTAACAATAATTCAACTCATATTAGTTCGTAATTTCTCCTCTAATGGCGGCTAAATCTAGATACAGACAAAAGAAGTCTACCCATTCATAAAACGCTTCGTCACAGCTTCCTCTCGCATTCAGCTCTACACGGAGATGACCAAAGAATACACAGTACGTGGTGCTTTTATACTACTGCTGACTATTAACATTTCTTTGTAATCTCATAACATTATTTTCCTCTGGCTAAATTTCACATCTCTGTTATCGCAGATATTGACACATTTCGCAATCACATAATGAATATAGAAATATTACCATCCTAAATACAGAGAGAATATTACTACAAAAAATATTACAATAATAACAAATGTCTTTTACACAAAATTCAATAATATTTTTTGTTAAATAATTACAGTATATACAAATTGCTCAGAGCGGCGTATATGGTACAAATAAATTTTAGTTTATTAATAGTGTGAGTTTGCCAGGGAACGTTACAAGTGACTGGAACGTTCGACCCCCGAGTCCGAAAAGACGTCGACGGATATATGGAGAAATACCAGAATGTTCACATCACATCGACAAAGTCCAGGAAACTGCATAAACCAGCGTACGAAGAGCTTTTGGATGAAGTAATTCAACCATACGTGGAAAATAATCAATTCCTCTACATCTTTGACTCGTGGGGTGGGAAAAACTCGACGGACTTGCATCGAATGAAGTTTAACAATGAAGATGGCCTACCAACTTGTACTCTATCAGTGGTACCACCGCGATGTACACCGTTTTGTCTATCAAGCGATGCATATTTTTATCGCCAAGTAAAGAATTACAATCGCCACTTCCAAAACGTCTTGATGCAATAATTTACCAACAGCCGTATGATTTGTAGAAGTTGATTTTATTTTATGAACTTGTATGTGCTACCAGTTTCGGCATTACATTGATGCCATCTTCAGGCCCCACTCGTCATAGTCGTAAAATCGCTATACACGTAACAGCTCTTGGTGGCCAGGCGACACAGACTGAGGCGGTTTGCAAGCTGGCATCAATGTAAGCACATAGAAGTTCATAACATAAAATAAACTTCTACAAATCGTGCGGCTGTTGGTAAATTATTGCATCAAGAAGTTCATGCCAGCCGTTGTCCCACGATCCATAATGGATCAACGAAGACTTCCAAAACGCTCCGTACCTATTGCAACACAACGTAGAAATTACATCCAGGGAGGATATGGTAAAAATCCAGTCGCTGGTACATGACCAACTCCAGGCTCCGATATATAAAAATATGATAAGGTACGTGAATAAAGCATAATTTTCAATTTTCGGATAGCTTGCTTGGATTTTCAGGTATACTACAAGCTCACCGTTAATATTGTTACAGATATGCCTGGCGTGCCGCGAACCTAGATCCATAGCAAAAAGATGAATTCCCTAACGTCAATGCAGTGGCGTTTCCTGCGGACTTGAGAAAATAAAGATGCGATTGCGACGAAAATAAATGTGCATTCGGACAATGTTCGTGGTGTGGAAAGTACAAATCTTTTGATTGTTTTTGTAACAAGTATCATCCGTCGGAATGTACTCGTCAAAATATAGGAAATATCGATTAACTTTTCATTAAATGAATCATATTTTTAATCCAAATGATTAATGGAAAATCTCATATAAAGATGTGAAACAAATACTAACAAAGAGATAGAGGGGCTGGCCAGTACTTACCTCAGCTCAGTACAGCCGATAGATACACAAAAAACAGAACCGAAAATTTACGTTCCTAGCTTTTGGAACAAATGTTCCTTCATCAGGGAGGAGAGAGGGGAAAGAAAGGGAAGAAGGGAAAGTAGATTTTAATCCCTCATTCGTTGGTATTTTTTTATTATACCCTACCTGAACGGAACAAAATTAAAAATACAAGTAAAAAATTGAACAATAATAAAATATTTCAAGAAAATACATTACGGTTAATTTCCTGTTAAAATAAAAAACACCGCGTAAGAGTGAAACAAAATGTGAAATTCAATTTGTAAATTTGATTTATAGAGGCTTGTAATTCTTTTTAATCAATTCCTTGCGGAATTTTCACGATTTATTATAAATTAAGGCATTTGAAAACAAGGAAACAACAGTAGTATAGACAGATGTCGAACCAGGGTCGCCTGGACGGGAGTCCCGCTCGGTTACCACTTTTTTTTCTTTTTTTTACTCGAACCGAATATAGAAATTAGAAATTAAAATTTTACAGTTCAGGTGAGTTTTTAAGTCACGACCCTCCGTGCAACAGTTTTTTTTATTTAATAGCACGACACAGACAAACATTTTAATAAAGTGAAAAAAGAGAAATAATATTGGCACCAGAGAGGTTTTTTTTATGAACGAGCCAACCATGAAATGCAATAATTTATCAATCTATCACGCTGCCGATTCCGCTTTTTTTTTTTTTTTTGGACACAGGAAACACACCGAAATATACACTCAAATGGCAGTGTATTCCTTCAAAAAACGAAAATATTCTCGTTTTTTTCTAAAACACTTATTGAAGGCAATCAATTAAAATAAAACAAAAGAAGTCATTTTGACAAAAACAAAAGGGTGAAATCAGAAAAACGTATAAGAAGGAATGGGGTGACAATTTTAACGTGCTCACACATTCTTTCTTCCGTCACTCCTACATCGCGGAACATCTAAATCCATAGAAGTGTCCACAAAAATAAAAAAATAAGAAAGGGGGCATGGCAACTCATCCAACGCCTTGTCGATGAAAAACAAGATACAACATATTAGAAAAAAAATCACGATAACGGGGCACCCTGAGCCACGTCCAATGTGCGGTGGCCATTTATTGGGAAAAGGCACACGGATCGGCGTCATATCCACTCACTATCACACTATCAAGTAGTGGACATAATGGCCAACAAGCCACATGACGGTATTGTTTTTCGATCGAGGAAAGAAGGTTGAATCGGGACGCACGAGAATCTCCCCCGATATAGCCCCCTCCGACGTCCTGAGGAGGAAAGCCAGATGTCGGCGAAGCCATCTCCAGTGGCCATGACCGCAGGAAATCAACCGATGAGATAATGTACAAGTTTCATGGCAACGATTGCACGGATCCGTTACACTGAGGCCAATACGAAAAAGTCGCGCGTTGGTAGGTACAATATCAGGAACAACTTGGTACCACGAGCACGCCTCTTCCAGCAGGAAAATCGGGAGGCTGATGTTAGACCAAACAATCTTCCAGTTCGTTTCTGGCGACAGGCCTTCCACAGGGGGAAGACTATAAGGAACTGGCCAGCGGCTTAACAGCATTTTTAGGGAGAGATTCGCTTGGGAAAGCATATTTACTCCTAAATAACGGACCTCAAGAAAAAATTCCTTGACCTTCCGTAATTTATAACTAATCCCACCAATATCTACTGGAGGTGTTAAAACGCGCCGGTCGGATACAGTCATATAAGCGAGCTGTAAGTGACGGGGGGGGGGGGGGGGGAGGGGAGGCGCTTTGACACGTTAACACGGTGCGACGGATGAATAAGGCAGAAGCCTTAGCCCGAATGTCAGGGAGGCCCAAACCTCCCTGCAGACGAGGGCGCGCCATGACCCCACAACGCACGCGTAATACAGAGTGGCTCCAGATAAACCTGCCAGTTAAACTTTGCAGCTTTCGGGACATCGTCGCAGGAAGTGGAAAGATTTGTGCAATAAAATAAGTCTTACTTAACACATACGTTTCCATGGCCCGAACCTTATGAAGAAGTCAGTGTTCAATGATTGCACCCTGAATCTTATCCGTCATAGACTTCCAGTTTATCGTAGCCATATTTAGCGGACAGCTGTAAATTTAACATCCAACGATCGATATCGGGTGAAGCCCATGGAATTTCAACAGCGTCAAATCCTTGCAAACTGAGTGAACGCATTTCTGGTCATTAACCCGCGCTCCCGTAAGACGACAAAAGGCATCCAAAACTTCCTTCAGCAGTGGTATGTCATCATGGGTACGGAGAAGAACCGTAACGTCATCAGCATATGCACGAACGGAAAACCTTTCTCCCAGCAGCGACCAGCCAGTCAAACGAGCAGTTATAGTTCGCAATAATGATTCCAGAAACAGCACGTAGAGCGACATTGATAATGAACTCCGATGAAGGACGCCATGACACACCGCGATGGGGGAAGTAAGACGGCCATTTACGTGAGTGGATACCCGAATATCAGTAATTAGAGAGCTAAACAGCCGTCGTGCAGCAGTTAAAACCAACAGTCGTCAATACTCGCATGAGGAATCCTTGATTGACGCGGTCAAACGCTTGGTGAAAATCAATGAAAAGCAAAACGCTTGGAACGGGAATGGCGGAAGCAATCGAAATTAAATTTCGACATTCAGCAACGGGAGTCAGGAGAGTACGACCCGGAAGGCAACTTTGATGACTCGCGATGTTGGTAGTCAACAATAC
Organism: Schistocerca cancellata; assembly: GCF_023864275.1. Taxonomy (NCBI): domain Eukaryota; kingdom Metazoa; phylum Arthropoda; class Insecta; order Orthoptera; family Acrididae; genus Schistocerca; species Schistocerca cancellata. Next base: position 211,759,990 of record NC_064635.1, read on the forward strand.
CGACAGTCGGCTATTGACCGCTCGTGCAGAAAATGGTTCAAATGGCTCTGAGCACTATGGGACTTAACTTCTAAGCTCATCAGTCCCCTAGAACTTAGAACTACTTAAACCTAACTAACCTAAGGACATCACACACATCCATGCCCGAGGCAGGATTCGAACCTGCGACCGTAGCGGTCACGCGGTTCCAGACTGTAGCGCCTAGAACAGCTCGGCCACACCGGCCGGCTGACCGCTCGTGCCACTATTTTATAATCACAGCTGAAGAGGGTTACCTGGCGGACCTGATCCACACGCAAACGTCCCGGCTTTTTGGGGATCAGGACTATTTTAGCAACCTTAAAGCTGGGCTCTGCAGAAGGCCTCCGTGGAACACTTCATTCACCATGGAAGTTATCGCATCTCCTATTAAGGGACAAAATCGAACATAAAATACTTTGGGAAGGCCATCGGGGCCAGGTGATTTGTGGGAGGGAGAACGAGCCACAGTATCAAGTATATCATCGCGATGGAATACAGAGAAAAACTCTTCCAGGAGAGCTGGTGTATCAACATGGTCAAGGAGGGAGGTGAAATCAACAGACGGTGGACCGTCTGAATCCACTTCGGCATAAAGCTCGGAATAGCACTGGTAAAGTGCACGCATCAATGAGATTGGGAGGACCACGGACGCCCATCTAGAGAACGTCCTTTGAGATTGCTTGTGAAGCCGGAGAGGATGATAGAGAGATTTCAACTCATCCTGTACGATTGAGCGAGGCTGGGAACGCAGTCGGACCCCATCCATTTGCCTGTGTTTGAGTTGGAGAAGTTTTGCCTTCGCACGGTGGACGTCGACGACCCTCAAGGGGGCACCACGAGCATTATCGTAAAGATCGCGAAGGACTGCACAGTAAAATCCCATCTCTTCTTCTTAAGTTGCCAATCCTAAGATTGATTTGCAGCAGCTCTCCATTCAGTGCGATTGTCGGCCAGCCTCTTCAATTCCGTGAAACTTCCGCATCCTAGGTCCTGCATTATCTGGCTTATGTACTTTCTTCTAGGTCTGCCTCTTGCCCTTTTGCTCTCCACAAGGCCTTCCGTTATAGTGTGGAGAAGACTTTCATGTCTCAGAATGTGTCCCATCCATATATCTCTCCTCTTCTTGACCGTCTTCCAAAGAACTGGAACTTCCTCCGCTCTCTGCAGGACTTCTTCATTTGTCATCCTGGCCGTCCATGGAATTTTTAACATCCTTCGCAGACACCACATTTCGAATCCTTCTTCTTTCGTCCTCTCCAAGTGTCCAGGTTTCGCTGCCGTAGAGAAGCACACTCCCAACAAAGGTCTTTATTAACCGCTTACTTAACGACAGACTTATTATATTTGATGTGAGGAGTCCTTTCCTTTTATAGAATGCAATCTTTGCCTGATTTATTCTACTTATTACATCTTTCGTACTACGACCATCTGATGTTATTCTGCTTCCCAAGTAGACAAAGTCTTGTATTTCTTTCAGCTTCTCTCCATTCAGCCTTATATTCGTAATTGCTTGATTATTTTGTTTGCTTGCAACTAAGATTTTTGTTTTTGACTTATTAATTTTCATGTTGTACCGTGTAGCAAGAGTGTTTTCCATTTCCTCCAACACTACTTGTAATTCTTCCTCATCCCATAGTGCGCCTTATTTCAGCCGCTTTTTCAGCGCTAAAGTGCTTGAGCGTATTTCGAATCCGGGGTTTAGGAAAGGTAACCCACCATTGTATAAGTGAGGAATAACGCGTCTGGGACTGGGTTGTCCGCCGCCATACTTGTGCGATGATGCCTTCCAGAGAGGAGTCCGTGGGATGTAGAGTGTTTAGCTTCCATAAAGGGCGCGAAAGATAGACTCGCTGCGAGACGTGGTTAAAAATCATCGAAACAGCAGAGTGATCAGTGAAACTGGCAGGAATTACATCAATCGATAGAAGCTGACTCTATATGGGGGCAGATAAATAAAATCGGTCTAATCGGATCGGTCTAATCGGCTACTTGAAGTAGCTGTAAAGAACGTAAACCGCACCAGTGTAGGATATCTGCAAACCCAAGCATCCTGGAGATGCAAGGACGTCACCATATCATTAAGTTCACGACAAAATGCACAATTGGGGATCTGATCAACACGGCGTAAGTCGCAGTTAAAATCGCCCCCTAACAAAACCTTGTGCGGGTTCCGTCGGAGTAAATAAACAACTTTTTCCTTATAAAACCGCGCGCGAACGGATGAACGACCGGATCCAGACGGAGCGTAAAGAAAAATTAAGGCGAGGTCATAAAAACTACAGCGTTTCGAAGTCCGTCAGCGGGATTCCATCTCGATAAAGCAAAGCCATACCGGTAGAATTTTCAGGCGCGACATTGAAAAACATAGAATACCCAGGAAGACAAAACACATCGGGTCGACAGAAGCGTCCGATCCCACGCGTCGGCTTTGACCCGTGACGTAAGGGTGTTGTCGTGTGTGACGTCATGACAGCGCGGAGTTTGGTTTGAGTGTGGCTGTCTCCAGTTCTGTTTTATCTTGTTTTGTTTACTTTTCTGATCTGTTCGTTCTATCTCGTGAGATTTTTTTTTTTAATTTAAAAACGCTTATTACTTATTTTAATTATCTGTTTCCTCCAATTTCTGTTTTAGTTTATTATATTTATCTTTCTGATCTGTTCGTTCTATCCCGTGAGATTTTTTTTAAAAAAAAGACAAAAAACACTAATCAGCTACTGAAGCATCTTTATCTTCTATGGGTTGCAGGGGTTACGACCCCTGGGGAGGTGGGTGGGTATTCATGCATGGCTGTCTTCACTTACACGTTGTAGCTACGCAAGACGTCTAAATTTGTTTATATTTAGTTTGCCCCTCCCACCCAAAACACCCCATTTCCCGCGCTTGTCCCGTTACTGTCATTAGGCTTCTTGTGGAAAGTGTGTGTGTTTGTTTTTGTTTCCGCCATATTTGTGACGTCATGGGTCAAAGCAGACGGGCGGAATCGGACGCTTCCGTATTTCCAACACATCAAATAATACCTCTTGTAAACACACGATATCAGCTTGGGAATCGTACATAAACAGACGTAACGCAGCAAGCCGTAATTGGGAACGTATCCTATTAACACTGAGGGGTAGAAATGTATGCGCCTGCATCCGTTAACACATGTAAGGTCAATGAAACAACATTAAGGAAAAATCGCTATCACGTCCGTCTCTGCCCAACGTCCGGAGGCGGGGAAATGAAGGTCCCCAACTGACGCCGAGGAATCCTCGCTTTTCTTTTTACGACGCGCCGCGGCACGGGCAGGTTGAAAATGATGTTCCACACCACTCCACTTGACGTGGAGGGGTTGGGGGCACGTCAGGCTCCGATTTGACAGACGAGCCGTCGTGACCACACTTATCGGAAACTGGGGAACGCAACTCAGAACGACCAACAGCAGCATCAGGTACAGAAGAGACAGGTAATGCAGTGCCGGTGTCGGGTGGCATCTCCTGAACGTCAGGAAGAGAGCCCGTAGAATCCTGTTGCTCGACCGTCTCAGCGTGGGGGAGGGGTGGCGCTGCACTGGAACACTGGAAAGGCTGGCCAGCAGGCGACGTCTCTGCGGGAACAAAGGAACCCACGGGAACCGTCACGTCGACGGGTGAAGTGGGGGACGCACATTTCAACATCAACGGAAGCAGCTACATCCTCTCTGGTAGTACTGGAACCACAATTAACGTCAGTAGACAACGCATTACCGCCAGAAGGTGCACCCTCTGTCAACGCCGAGTCAGAACAACGAGCCTGGAGTAGGGCGTCCTCGAAATCTGTACCGTCCTCAGTCCGCCGGCGTTTGACGTGCGCTGCAGGAGCCGTCGTCCCCTCGTGGACAGAGGCCGCACTGGGACGCGTCATTATAACGGTGGAAATCCGCGAGGAGTAGCGGCTGATGTTGCCCCTACATCGCTTAAAGCTGGAGGCTGACTGACAGCTGACTGCGAAGTTACTATGTCTGCTAACGTTAAAGGAAGACGTTTTTGATAAGACGACGTCAGAACAGTAGCACGGCGCGGGCAGTCAGATCTGAGATGTTCCTTCTTGCCCTGCATACGTAACATGGATTCGGTAACCACAAACAGTTAAGTGGGAAGGAATATTCTTTTTAACGCACATGTCCACAGTCCGGGTACCATTATAGCACTGGAAGCGATGTTGTGCTGACCAGCGTTCCCATCGAATATGCCGTATGAGTCCAAACCGAAGCAACCCTGTTTTAAGAAATGAATCGTCCACTTCAGGAGGAAGGTTATAATTTCTAACCGGAGTATACTCGAGTGCCGCTTTTTCAAGGAGGACTTGACTAACGGAACCATCGCGATGTGTAAACAACACTTTAGAACCAACACGGGAGAGAAGTCTTTCTACTTGAACGGGATCATAAAGCTTCACAAAGAATGCACATAAATCAGAATCAAAGTAAGCAGTATCTACCCGATCAGGTGTAACACGGATAACATCAGCCAACCAATCTTGAATTTCTAACAAGGGAACATCCCCATCGCATCCCCCTCAGATTTAGTTATAAGTTGGCACAGTGGATAGGCCTTGAAAAACTGAAGACAGATCGATCGAGAAAACAGGAAGAAGTTGTGTGGACCTATGAAAAAATAAGCTAAGAACATTGTAAGGCGAGGAGCTCCGTGGTCCAGTGGTTAGCGCGAACAGCTGCGGAACGAGAGGTCCTTGGTTCAAATCTTCCCTCGACCGAAAATTTTAACTTTTTATTTTCAGTTTATGTGAAAAACTCTTATGTTTTCATCACTTTTTTTGGAGTGATTATTACATCCACAAGAAAACCTAAATCGGGCAAGGTAGAAGAAACTTTTCACCCATTCACCAAGTGTACTAGTTTGGTGGGTCGACAACATATTCCTGTCATGCGACGCACATGCTGTCACCAGTGTCGTATACAAAATATCAGACGTGTTTTCCTGTGGAGGAATCGGTTGACCTATGACCTTGCGATCAAATGTTTTCGGTTCCCATTGGAGGGGCACGTCCTTTCGTCAACTAATCACACGGTTTTGCGGTGCGGTCGCAAAACACAGACACTAAACTTATTACAGTGAACAGAGACGTCAATGAACGAACGGACAGATCATAACTTTGCGAAAATAAAGAAAGCAAAATTTTCAATGGAGGGCAGATTTGAACCAAGGACCTCTCGTTCCGCAGCTGTTCACGCTAACCACGGGACCACGGCGCTCCTCGCCTCACATTGCCCTTAATATTGCTTATGTTACGCATGGACGACCCAGTTTGTATATTTTGCTTACTTTTTCATAGTTCCACACAACTTCTTCCTGTTTTCTCGATTGATCTGTGTTCAGTTTTTCAAGGCCTATCCACTGTGCCAACTTATAACTAAATCTGAGGGGGGTGCGATGGGGATGTTTCCTTGTAAGGAGCCAGGTTGAACACGACGCGTACTCTTGTGAAAACTGAAACGAACAGGAACAGATCTAGGAGACTCGACAGACACCATGGTGCGGGCAGAAAGCACCGCCGCCAAGAGGAAAACGACAACGAACTCCGCTGCGCAACTGCGATGTGATCCCGGCCGATACGCCAAGACCGGGTAGCTTCGACACAAGCGGCGCTGCGGCACAGGCGGAAGTTACCGACAACCTGCTTGCTCGACGCGCAAGGCGAGACTACCACTCGGCTACTCACTCACTTGCCACAATAGTGAAACTTTTCTGTACATAAAGAGCTGCCCAAACTTTAACAGGCAATATTTCAAAAACGTGGGCGAATTTCTGTGTGTATGCAACGCATACAGATTGTAGAATTTAGTGGTGCTCTCTCTTCCACTTCTGTATACAATAAGCCTGGCCTAAACGGGCCCTTTGTCCTTACAGGCCCTGGGCAGTACTACATCATACTGACAACAGTAATGTGCTTATAATGACAACCTCACTGTTCGTTTTACCTGATTTTGTAATCATTTTATAAAACATGACCTTCCAGTGGGAGATATTTCGTCACCCTTTTCCTTCCGTGAAATTTGTCAGTAAGCTTTTTGCCTTCCAACCAGCGAAATGCGGCAGAGTACAGTCGGTAAACGATTCACAAACCACGATTTAGTGCTGTTAAGACGATTTCTTTAAACATTGCAGTAGCTGAAGGAATTTAGTTTCTTCTTAAACCGTCTTATGCAGCAACGTTCACCGATATCTCAAATAGGAAAAGCTCTTTATCCAGGTACAAAGGTTGTAAAACAAACGTCCCACAGTTTGTGTCAGGCTGATATTTTCGTCTGATAGCACTGCGTAAGTATTTTGTCTATTAGGTATCACAAGTAGTGTTCCTGTAGCTGTGGGAATCATTGGTTGAAAACGAGTTTAAGACCAATGGGTACAGTACTGCTACATATTCAAAATGACTATCAACCTAAGTCTGAGTTCATCCACAAACTGAGGTGTATTTATAATATTGAAGCTAGACTGTGTATCCTTGACTTCCTTGAATGGGCATTGGAAGGCGTTTACACACACGTATACAATACTATGAATACATCGCACGCTATAGTTAACGTTGCTCTCATAAACTAATTTTCTTTTTTTAATTTTTTGGGTCTTCAATGTGCAATATGTGTTGTTTATACAGTCTTAGACAAAAAATTGTCCGCCGAGTCGTTCACGAATGGTGGACAATACAGTCGTGCTCCCCTCAGAATTCTATGTTCGGCAATATGCTCGATCTGGCATCATTGTAGACTGCGGCACTTTCCGGAGGAAGTCCTGACTGCAGTCTGAGTACATCACTCTTGACTACGACCGTAGTCTTGAGGTAAAACGCGAGACTAGCTAATACGATGCCTGGCAATCGGAAGCACATGTGGACAAAACTTTTATCGCTCCTTTTGCTCTCGGTGCTGAAGCTATGAGTGTAATGCAAGCGAATCTACACTATATTTCGCATTCTGTCACATTGGGAATAACAGTTTGGTTCAACAATATTTTAGTGAGAGATTTCTTGGTCGACCATCTGCCTCTGATCACCGCATGCGTCTGAGTTCTCTGGGACCTGTTCGCTGCGGCACTGTGCTGCCTCGCCTTCTGCCGACAACGTCTGCTGCATTCCTCACTCTCGACGGTGTAAAATGCTTTAATGTTGTTAAGTGGTGACCCATAAAATCTGTCTACGATTTGTGCTTCACACGCGATAGCAACGGACGTACAAAACCGTTTTTACTTTATGAGTATTTTGTTACACTAGTATGCAATACATGAATGTGGCACAGAATTAATTTCATTGTTTCTGATCCAGTGCATACATGCTGTTCTTTTTGCTTTCACGGGAGATTCTTCAAATAATTTATTTTTGTCATGGATTCGTATGTGTTAGTCAAGACACAGAGAGTAAATGCAATGTAATATGTTTGGTTTCTTTCTTTGGTTCTCTATGGTAAATGGATGTGTCAATACCTTTCAGAACCTGCTCTATAGCTACTCAGGCAAATTGATTGTTTTGAGGTTCATACATTAATTAATGGAGAAGAGAACGCTGTTCAAAAGTCATATTTAAAATATTCAATTGGATTTAAGGTGACAAAATTGCCCATATTTGAAGCTACCCAGAGAAAAAGTAAGTTGCTAGAGCCGCTGTTAGCAAATGTCTGCAGAGTGTTCCTAATTGCTACTGTGGAAATTTAGCATAGAGGCCCTATAGTAATCAATAGGTTCATTTCCTTCATACTTATCATCCTGGCTTGTGAGTCTTAAGTGAAGAACAATATTGAAATTTATATCGTTGATAGTCGATTCGAATTTCTTCAGAGACACTTATTTTGTGAAGCAGCTTGGCAGTCAGAAAGCCGAGATCTATGACCATTAACACAACTTACTGAGCCTAGCTACCAAGAGGACTTGATGTGTAAAGGTTTTCTTCCAATTTCGTTACAGAATTTTTTCTGGAAATTCGCAGCTCCATAAAATAAATCAGAAAGGAAAGCTCGCACACGCTGGCCCCTACCACCGTTAGAACTGACGACTCACTGAGCCATTGCAACACAAGACATGGGAGGTACCATGGGGCTACAGACACACTGCTGCCAGCACGCCACTCTCATCATGGTATTGGTCGCTCAGTTTCATAATGCATCGTGAAAGATAATAAAGACAATAAAAATTGTCACTTATATGAAGAATAGCATTTCTTTAGCCAAAAAATTGAATTTTATGTCTCAGTGTCTTAGTTTACATGAGGATTATATCGCATGAGTCATTCAAATGGAAAGGGAATATCAAGTGAATTTAGCGAGTCAATTCAGTACCATATGTGGAAGTGATTGCACTGTCATAGTGTTGCCAAATGTTTGCGACGATGTTGCCAATTCTCAGCTGTGCTAGGAACAGCTCTGTAGCGGTATGTGAAGAGAATCCGTGCTCATGTCGTAGGAGGATATGGAAGGAGGTGCGGAGTTCGTTTAATATGCAGCGTTTTCTCCTACCAGTTGTGTCAAACATTCAGGTGTATAATCTTCTATCACGATTACAGTTTCCCACAAAATATATATGTATAAAACACTTACCTTGTTACTTTGTGACAAAAGATTATTTCAGTACAATAAAAATTCTTTGGAAATCAACTTTGTCCACCTATTACGAAAAGTAAGATAACAAACACTTTCCGCCTCGAAATCGATTGCATCTATGTGCAGTCTTGTGATCATACAAGTAGAAATTCATGAATTTCACGAGAATATAGGAAAATGTTGGTGCGAATGGAAGCTATAAGAAACACAGTTAACTAATTATTCTGTGCCACGTAATAATCAATTCATTTGAAAATTCAGAAGAGAAGAAACTAAAAATTATGCCTATTAAGACAGAAACTAAAGTGCAGATGCAGGCACTGTGGAGATCTGAGCTTTTTCACACAAGACGCCGAGATAAATGTGTATATTCTCCGTGACGAAACATCCCACATTCCATTCATCCTGATCCATTCGTTACGTGCATCGGCAGCAATGAGTGATAGGAAAGCTGTTGTGAGGTGACGAATAACAATAACAATGGTAGTAATAGCAAATCAGTAATAAAAAAAAATGGCTCTGAGCACTATGCGACTTAACTTCTGAGGTCATCAGTCACCTAGAACTTAGAACTAATTAAACCTAACTAACCTAAGGACATCACACACATCCATGCCCGAGGCAGGATTCGAACCTGCGACCGTAGCGGTCGCGCGGTTCCGGACTGAGCGCCTAGAACCGCCTGAGGACAAAGTTGTGATTGAAATTTCTCGATAAGACACTGCCACAACGAAAAACGCGGTCGGCTTTTATCGTTCTGTCTTTTTTTTTTTTTTTTTTTTTTAGGAAAGCATCGAGAAGCGCGAGTAATAAGCAAGTAGGCGTATAGTCTATTTACAGTTATTTTCATCGCGATACATAATGCAAAAATGCACCTTTTCAATGTATTATTGCGTAATTCTAATTATTGACAGTCTATTCGTGAGCTTGTTCCCATTCAGTGGGGTGAAACCTATCACAGAAGCAAGAAAAACACAAATATTTCTTGCACCATGCGCAGCACACAAACGAAATCTCGCTGCTCTGACGTGTTGTCCTATAGATTGCTTGGAAAACGTATCTGATACATGTTGCTAAATACAGTTCTCTCATATATCAATCTGGACGCGCACCAAGTGTATACAAGTATATCTTGAAGTACACAGAAAGGCACGCAGAGGTATTCGACCGAAACATACTGTAGCCATGACCAAGATTGTAACTGGGGTCGACAGCATCGTCGTCTACCACTCTGACTGCTCGGCCGGTTACTTATGTTCACTGTTATCAAAGCTACAGCATGGAAACACAAAAATGTTAATAACCTAAAGATCATTAACTATGGAACCCATATTAAAGTAAAGCAGTCATTAGTCAAGATTGGTTTGAACACCACAGTGCTTTAATAGGCACGGTTTTGTTCGAGGTGGTATGCCATTGCTTTTCTTCGACCTTTGAGTTGACAAACCTAGCCAGTTAATAGGGGAACCTACAGTTTAACGTGGCTTTCGGAACACAGTGCAACTCGGCATTTTTCACACAGACAAACCCTGCCCGAGGGGAAATATGTGTAAAATATCACATAAAAATCTTGGGTCTAACCAGGGATCGAACCCGAGACCTTTGTATTCGTAGTCTTAATCTTTGCCACTTTTTTTTTCTCATTCTGTTCGATATAGTTCGTTGCATTGGATCTGGGCACACGTCACAAGACATCCGTTCAAGTTGATCGTTGGTTCCTTGACTCAGTCTTTTTTTTTTTTTATTTTTTATTACAGAGAGCACGCAGCCCTCTGACCGAACACGCTGAGCTACCGTGCCGGCACTTTGCCACCACGTAACGGCTGGAACCCATAACATGGTCCAATTTCTTTACAACAATTTTTTACTCTCTCTCATTCTTTTTTATTTTTATCTCTCTCTCTCTCTCTCTCTTTATTTCACACACACACACACACACACACATATTCTTTTTTTAATTTTTATTTCTTCGTTGTGCTCAACTATCGGCAAGGCACGGAAACGTCCGTGAATGAGTTTCTTAGTTTTGAGAACACTTACGAAAGAAATATAAAAACAACTATGAGAGTTACTGATTTATGATGCTTAGTTTGAAGTTAGTTCTGAGTATTATTAGTAACTACGCTCCAGTCCCTGAACCTAGTTACAGAAATGCGAATCACACGCATTACGTATTCCAGCCCGTAGCCAGCTACGGTCGCTTCCCAGCCCGATGTAGGATCACATTGGTTCGTCTTCTTCCTGTTGGTTCTGTAACTGAGATTTGGCAACAAGTCAAGGTATGTTTGGCAACTCTGTGATCGACAAGTTACTTCCTGGCGAGCACGGAATTAAGCCTCAAAGTTCACTTGATTTGTCCTGTCATTTCCACTGAATAATCTGAGGTATTATCACTTGAGGTGTAACAAAAGATTGCAGATTTACGGTTTTCAGCCCAGGAAAGTCGTTGCACGTGGAAATCGCAACTAATCTCGTCCTTTAAATAGCGGTTTACGAGTTCTAACCACTATTGACCTCGTAAGAGGAAGCCGCGACACATACCTCTTGGCCAGCTCCGTGGTAACGTGCTGACCTGTGAAAAAGCATCTGTAATGGTTATTGGTTCCAGTCCCGCTGACAGTTTTTATCCCTTCTGTGAAAGAGCTACAAGCAGTCAGATCAAACATCGATAAGGAAATCGCAAGAAATTACTTTCGGCTCATAGTGCAATGGTGAAAAACGTGCAATGCTGCACAACAGGTAACGCCTCTTCCCGCTGCTGACAAGCAAATTTTGGGTTTCTAGGAATACATAACTTCATTTATGAAATGACGAAATAGTCACACTCATCAAGCAATGCGACAGCAAACCCACCATTATTGCAGGCGATCTCAACTGCAGAATAACACAGAAAACTATAAAACAAAACTAGTCGTTGAAACCCTAGAAGAGGATGGTTTCACCCTACTTAACGATAGGCAGATACCTACATACATATGCCACAATGGGAAGAGCACCATTGATATCGCATTAACAAGAGGAGACATAGAAGGAAGTATTCAACCAATATGGCATGACTCCATTACTCCTGTACGAAAGCACATTCCAATGAAGATAAAAATAAATATCGTCACGTCACCGCCAGCAAGAAAGACCCACCAAATCACACAAAGAAAAATTGATATAGAAAAATTAACAAACGAGCAAGAACAATTAACAGAAATAGAAACTTTCATAGAGGAAGGAGACCTTGAAAAAGGAACAGACCAAATAGAAGACGTCCTAAAAAACTCAGTGATACAAACAATCCCCAAAACAAGGACGGCCAAAAGATGGTTCGATGCTGAATGCTACAGCAAAAGGAACACTGTTCTAAGAATCCTCCACAGACTAAGAAACCAGCATGACGAGGAAACATACAAACTGTACGCAGAAGAGAGGAGAATCTACAAAAAACTAATAGAAGAGAAGAAAAAAGAATACATAGAAAGTGAGGCAAAAAGAGAAGCGGATGAAGCAGAGAAAGACCCATACATAGCAGCAAGACCAAGAAAAATGGCTCATACACCAAATATAGACCTGAAGGAATGGGAAGACCACTTCAGTAAGATACTGAACAAACAAGGACTCAAAACACCCCCAAAGAAAGAGAAACAACATCAAACTAAGGAAAAAGACAATACATGGGAACCCCTAAATGAAGATGATGTGAAAGAAGTAATAAAAGCACTGAAGAACAAGAAAGCAGCAGGACCTGATAATATATACAATGAACACATAAAAGATGCAAAAGAGGCCCTCCAACACATATGGACCAAACTGTTTAACAAATGCCTGGAACTTGGAAGAATTCCGACACAATGGAGACACTCGACAATAAAAGTTCTCTACAAAGGTAGAGGAGACCCAATGGACCCAAACAATTACAGAGGCATAGCCCTGGAAAATACTCAATTCAAGATGTTTTCGAAGATAATAACACAAAAAATCCAAGCCTCTGTGGACAGTCATCTCCCAGAACGACAAATGGGTTTCACATCTGGAAGATCAACACTCACGGCAGTCAGGCTTCTTCTAAACAACATCGATGATGCGCTACAAAAGAAACAAATGTTCTACACAGTGTTCATAGACTTTACCAAAGCTTTTGACCTACTGGAAAGAGAGCTCATAGTCCGAAAACTGGAAAACACAATGGGAGAAGATAGCGTATGGGCAAGGATAATCAAATCAATCCTCGAATACAATTTAATTACAATATCACACAACCTCTCTTTTTCGAACCCCATTCTGCAATCGAACGGAGTCTTACAGGGTGACCCAATGAGCCCTTTGCTATACATTCTTGCCACTGAAGAAGTACTCCGAATTGGAGAAAATGAAGAAGATGTGTATGTATATGCATACGCTGACGACATAGCCGTAGGTTCAACAGATATACAGAAGCTGCAGAGAATCATTGAGAAAATAGACAGATGGTGCAGTGAACACAAACTACACATAAACATAGCAAAGACAGAAATGGTAATTTTCAGAAAAGGAGGCAAAACACCCAAGAATGCGGAAATCAGTATCAGAGGACAAAAAATAAAAATCTCATCAGACTTTAAATACCTAGGAGTGACATTGCAACCAACAGCCAAATGCTTCACAAAACATACAACAGAACGTGCAGCCCAAGCAATAATAGCAATACAGGACATCAAAAACATCCGCCTACTCAGTCTAGAAACGGCCATGAAATTATTCAACGCAAAAATCCTGCCAATCCTGGGCTATGGGATGGAGGTTATATGGGACCACCTGACAGAAAAAAATCTAGAAACACTAGAAAAGGTAAAATCGACCTATCTAAAAAGAGCACTAGGTCTCTCAAAGACAACAGGATCTAGACTAATATACCTGCTAGCGAGAGAGACATTTCTAATTGAAGACATCAGACTTCGATATATGATGCCACACACCAGGGCTTCCAGAAAGCAACAAACGAGAAAAAATATGGCCGGTTTTTTTTTACGGCACCGAAGCAATGACGAACCGCTCATGGACAGCACCAAACTTCGAACAGCGACATGTTGTAACTAGACTTTCTACTCACGGCTTTCATCATCTAATCTGCAAAAACAAAACTTATCACGACCCAACCGCAACATGTGTATGTGAACTGTGTAACGAAGCCTGTGAACGATACCACATAGAACTGTGGAGTAAAAGAGTGAAATCGATAAATGAATATGCAAAAATGTAAAATGTAAATGTAAAATGTTAAGCAAAGTAACTGTATATGGCTATTTGGCTGCAATTTTATTAAATAAAAAAATTTATGAAATGACACACTTGCATACCTCTTGAGTATGACACAGCATACCAATCAAACACAGACCCAATCGAAATCTAAGTGAGTAGTATTTTACTAATTCATGCCGATAGAGGCGCGCTTGTGTACAGATACTCAGTTTTATTAAAACAGACTTTCGTCGTAAGGTTATCGTGGGTAGTTTTATTTCATTTCTTATAATACAGTGCACAATATTCGTAAGGTTTCTTTTAGTGTTGTTAAAACAATAGTAAACGTGAGAGAGAAATTAATCATCAACGCTACGTGCGACTTCTCTGATGTTATCTATAAAAGTCTGACAATGCGCTTGCAGCTTATTGATTACATGCATGTAGAAAACTTGTTCTGAGTTAAAGCTGTCAAGCAAGGTTTGATGAAGAATAAAATGCCACTACCACACGACAGATAATGTAGAAAATACTTTTCTGACGTATTTTGGCACGATGCGCTCTCTCCATACACAATAAAGACGTTTCGAGATGCATCTGCTGCCTGGCCATCTATTAAACCTGAAAAGAACAAAATGTTGCAGAAGTTAGCCCTTTTTCCACATGTGACTATTTTGGGTTGAGAAGTGAAGGGAATTATGTTCAAAGTTCCATTAGATTGATAACTTCATCAGACAGCAGAATTGCGTTTCAAAAAAATGTACCAGTGAATGTAGTCGAACTCGCAACTTCTTATCTACAGAGTGCAACGTTTACCATTATGCTACTAGCTGACACATGGCTACAGCAGCTCCATAAGTCAACAACAATTCCTCCAGAACATCTGCATTCCACAGTGCTGTGAGAAATGCATATGGCCAGATCTAGACTTCTGAGAGGAAGACAGTTACAGCTTTTCTTTTGCACTGGACGACGTTTTCAACAAACAGATTGCCCAATTGAGTAGCTCAAGTGGAAAGGAACACTTCCTATTTAAATTGCTGCATCCTACACTGTTGGCAGTTCTGTGTAGGTGGCAGTTACGTGATTTTATGTTGATGATTACAAAATAGAGTCAAATGTATGCACTGGGTAGCCGAAGCAGCTAGTTCATGGCGATTTGGTCAACCAAGTAAATGAATGTACTGAACATGCTGCAAACCAATACAGGGAGCCCGTGTGTCAGAATTCTCATCCAGTGTCGCGCAATGTCGTTACGATAGAAAAATGAGTCACAGAGAAGAGGATTTGGTGGTCTGTTGGATTGCTGATGGGTTCATATACTTATGGTCTCGGTTCGATTCCAACTTCTGCCGATGATTTTTGATAGGGAGAGACAGAGTCTATTCTCTTCTGGCTACCCCGAGTGAAGAATGTATGAATGCATTGTGCTCTGAAATTCACATTAAACATGATTTCCTTCTCTCCCAAGTAGACATTAGGTTGAACCACAATAAAGTCATGTAGAAACTATCACCAGTAACCTTTCTTATACCAGTTATTTATTTATAGTGATGAAACAAAAGCTATGTAGGGTCACAGGACACTTATTCCAACTTTTATTTGAGGTTCTGTATCTCGATAAAATTGGTTCTGAACTGGGAATGCAACTCAGACCGTCCTTAACGCGGAATTTGATCCCTTCGTGACAATACAGCTCGACTACAATTTGTTTTTTGTTCAAAACTGCAGATTCCTCAACATCTCCACATATTGCACGTGAATGGGTTCGAATCCCGGCCCGGCACTAAAGTTTTCATTATGTATTATCAAGCTCTAGCATGAGAACACCTATCAGCTGGTGGATAATAATTTTGATTTTTAATGTATTTTCATTCGTTGTCAACACTAATGGTATCTGACGTTTTTGACTCCCAGTGAGACACAGAACTATTTGAGAGAACACTATAAGTTCAAGGATGTTATTCCGAGGTGCTGGTGTAGTGCTGTGTGTAGTGAACAACAATATGTGTGGGGTTCGATTCCGAGTCAGCAATGAACTCTTCGTCATATTATTTCTAGTTCAAACATGCTCATGTGTCCTTGCTGGTGTAATAAACCCATATTTAACGTTCGTTTTGTATAGAATATAACAGCGATAGCTGCCAGGTTGGAGTCAAGGGAAGGAAAAAATTAATGTTTCGTCTCGTCATTCCAGTCAAAACATCTAGCTACTGCCGAGAAAATCCGATATTTCACAGTTGATTGTGTTTCGATAATAATCCGATTACGTTCTGGGTTCGAATCCCTGTCCATCAAAAAGCTTTACCTCACGGCATTTCAAGTAAGTTACTTGTGAAGAAGCAATATTTAACATATCTCGCAATAGACGCTGGGAAGGAATTTGCGTCCGTTAAAAATGTTTACGTTATGTAATTTAAAGTTGATATTTGCTAACTGATACTGCCTAAAATCGAAGTATATCACTCTGTATCCCTAGTCAGGAATGACCGTTAGTTTCCGTCAGTCACGAATTCTTTGATAAATCTGAATGACCTGGGTTTGAATCCATATGCAGAACGAGAGGGTTCGTCGTGTCATTTGAAATTCATACATATTCTCAACTAGCTGCTCGTGAATAATTTAAATTTTTAATGTCATTTTGTGTTAAATAATAAGTACGGTATGTTACTTCGAAGAGGAAATCATGAATACGACGAACTTACTACGTGTATTACCTATCTGACGTAATAATGAGAGAGGTAACATTTCAGGTATGTCATTTATTGTAATGAATGTGAGCTTACAAGCCTTACGGACAGTGTTATCTGTGATAAGGTGTTCCCTGATAGTTGTAGTATCGTGGTATTACTTTACATCTTGAGTCATTGCGATACAGAGCAGTATTTTCTAGTGGTGACTTGTTGGAACCATTTTCAATAGTCAAAGGACTGTACCAAGGAGCGATTAGAGGACCTGATAGACCTCTGCGTTATGCGTTTTGCATACGAATAACGCGAAATGTAATTCAGGTCGTTCGGATACTTTTGAGCATGACTGTACCTATTGCTTCATTACTTCTTGTAACGTGTAACCCTACGAAGTTCAGAGTACGAGGTCCACGAGGAGAAAATGTTGCCAGTGGATAAATGTCTCTAGTATGTGTTTGCACACCTTTTGTTTGTCCAACCATATTTGATATACTATCAGAGCACTGACCATGACAGTGTTGTAAATCAATTTCCTGCTAGTTAAATAATCTATGATGGCATTACTAATTACATCACCTGTCTTTTCTGCAAATCAAAATATTCCAGAAACGTCTTATGAATTTCCCATTTAGTTTGCTCTTCGTTATGAAAAGGACGTTAAAATCAGGGAGTAGCATCACAAATAAATAGAAAAAAATAAAAGAATCTGAGCTCCCGGCCTTTCTTCTAAGATTTTCTGTAATATATTATCCCTACTCAATTATGAAAGCTTATGTTGTGCTCTCCAAGATAACAGTGCGTTATATTTTCATGTTCCTCTCAACAGATTTTAACATAAATTTATATGCTCTTAAAATGGGTAGTATTTTGTCATAACTCAATTAATTCCGAGAAGTCATCATTATTTGGTCTCCTTACTGATTGCTAGTTCTCTTAACGCAAATTTCCTGAGGTTAAAAAGATCGTAACATATAAAATTCTTTTTAACAGCCCACGTAAAAAGTCTCTTTCTTTCAGTAATAGTTTCTGGAACGTTGATTGCACATTGCTACCTACTGGGCTTTCTTCATAACGTCTCTGTTCTCAATAATTATTTTTATGAAAGTAACTATTCTAGTGATCAGGAAGAATAGAGTATAGCTCTTTCCAAGTTGTTTTCGTGTAGTCAGTTCCCTCATCTAGTTAGCTGTACTGGATGTTACCGATGTTTTGGGTTCATTCTGAAATAATAAAAATGGCGAACAGAAGAGTTTTTCTGGCTGACACTCCACAATAAGCAATTTCTTTTCACTTGAGATTCGTTGTTGGAGCGTTTGGAGTACAAGTGATGCATAGTTAATTTTCCACTTGGTTTGTCTACGAACTCTTGAACTGTTCGAAGGTCAACAGTTCTGCCTCTGTCTATGTTGTTAAACGGATACGGCAGTTGCCCAGGGTTACTTTTATTCCAGTCTCAGTCACTACATCCTTCAAATTCAGACTTTTTTCGCTTATATTAGATGAGGATAAAAACTCACGTGTGGCAAAAGTACGCATCAGGTCACTTGGTCCCTAAAGCATAATTTCACCACTTTCCCACCAGGCAGCGCATAGGTCACCATCTCCTCAGTTCTATCTGGAACCTCGCGGCGGTCGGTCGCTTTCAGAACATGTATTAAATCACTTTTATACGTTTTCGATGTAAACTTTATATAGCTTTGATTGAGTGTTAGACGAAAGTAAATCTACTTAGAAATTAGATAAATTCGGTACTGGCGGATATAAGGTTCCAATATTCTCCTTGATCTCCATGACTTTAGCTGTAGATTGCCGAAAAAGAAAATAGCGGAGTGGGGTAAAAGTACGCAGGTCCACTGGGGTTGAAGTTCGCATTGCATGTTTTTTCCCCATATAGAAACTATTTGCGAACTTTTCTAACACAAACTGTTCTGTGACATGTGTAGTCGCTTCTAGCACATTCAAGCATTTTTGTTGGTGTTTATTTACTACTACAGATGCCTCATTAATCACCTTAGCGAACATGAATTTTTTTTTCCTGTAGTCTTTCTACCGTTGGGTAGTGTTTTTGCAAACATACCTACGTGTCACACTTCGAATATAACCACGTCTTCCATAGTGAAATTCTTTTTTTTTTTTTTTTTTTTTTTTTTTTTTTTTTAGGAATCGCTGGAGAACATCAAATCGAAACTAACTGAGCAGCTCTTCCGTCAAGATCTTGGCCTTATCGAAAATGAGAACTCAGTCCAGAGTTATCTGCTTTTCAGAGGCTACCTCATGAAAATGTCTTAAAACCGGCAAAGTTAGTCAGCACCTAGGCAAGTTCACAGAAGCAAGTTCATCAGAGAAAGAACGAGCAACAGCACAGCACTGCATTTCCCTCGATAAACGTCTTTTCGGCGTTACTGTCAGATCAATACGACAATTACTTTTTGAAGTTGTCCAAATTTATGTTTCCACATATTTATTTGTAATCTTTTCTATTTTCTTGAGTACGCTCTGCAAAACTCTTACCGCTTATAACACTACCGTCTGCTACTGCTGTACCATAACCGTAAAGCTGGAAACAGGTTTTGAAATAAAACAGTTTTGTTAAAGCAATTATGGAATAAAGCAACAGAGCAGTGTTACCCTCTGAGAGGAATTTTGTTATGTTGACCGTGTTGCACCTAACGGAGGTGGCTTATCGGAAAAGAAAGTCAGAATTACGTAAATATTTGAACAGCAACAAACAAAATTTTGCCTATCTGCACTGCTTAACGGATAAAGAAAACGGTCGCCAGCCTAACTAGGCAAGAGAATGATTAACATTCTCCTTCAAGAAAATAGTTATTAGTAACTTTAATGGATAAACACAACCTATACTTTGTCACACGCGAGGATTGAAACTAACAGTTAGAGCAGCACCAACTATTTCCAAAATTGTAACAGATACCGAAACACACTATTACTTTCAGGGCTTACACAAACTGAGTGGTCTTTATAACATTACCATTAACATTCCCTCCAGGATCATATATTGGACATAGGTTAAGTCTCTCTCAGTTAAATACTTTACTATTTAAAATGAAAGTTAGTTGAAATTCACTGACAGGTTACTTATCACTGTCTTTCTAATAAATAGATTATGGTTTTCATAAATAGAGATCTTTCCGTTACTTGTTACCTAGCATTAGCACAATAGACAGACTGTGTATCTTGTTATACTATTAATATGCACTTCCAATACACAAGAGAGACAAACACTTAGCAATCATGAACATATAATTTTCTACTATTAGGGTTTCCTACTTTTATTACAGCGAAACACAATGTTGACAAAATTGCAAGAAACTGACTCACCTTTTAGAATTTACTACAGACAACAATGTGATCATTTACTTTATAAGCCTCAGTCTTAAGAACTTTTAATTTTGAAGTTGGCAACAGCACTTTAATAAGCAGTTTTAATAGGAATATTTTCAGCAAACAACATTTACTGTAACTCACTCTCTTGCCACATTAACTTTAACTTTCTTTTTACTATGTTGAAGAGGCATTAATGAGCAAAATACTGGGCTTTAATGTTCTTTTAGTAAGGACACTCGGATATCACTTTAGCTCAAACGGAGAGGAACCTGAGAGGTGTTATGATGAGGAGAACAATCAGGGTAGGTACATAAATTCAGATATAAATTACCTTATATTTGAGCACACTAACACATCCATTAAGCTGATCCTTCACTGTACATCATTGTAGTATTCCGATGTAATGATTGCGCAATGTGGTGGCAACTGCATGTTGCTAGGTGGAATTGCAGGTAGAATTGCTGGACTCTGTCATTTCTTGGTGGCGATGATTGATACCAATCCCAGAATTTTTCCAGCTGTTTATCCATTCTTCCGAGGCATTGGAAAGCGGCAGGAAAAGCCTCTCTCGGAACCAGTACAACATGCAACATTTACATGGCAGTGCACAGACTCGTAGCTTGTCCCCGACTCGTAGCTCGTCCCGTCCCCGACTCGTAGCTTGTCCCTGACTGACTCTTGTTCCACCTTTTCTACCTAGGCCAACCACAATTTGCGCGCGCAACACAGTTCCGTTCCCGAGGGGAACCACTACACCTTTTACATACAAACTAACTAAGAACCCTAAGTGAGGATCAGCAGTTTACATAACAATAACCAAATATTTTAAATAAAACAGAACATTTGCACGTATTGACATTTCTACAAAAAATTATTCACACAAAATTACGATTATATACAGTAAGTTTTGTTCCCTCCAAATGGGACAAAGCATTTAAACGACAGATATACTACATTGCGTAGAATCCGACCATGACTCAAAGTTTTTACAAAGAAAGGAGTATACAGTTTTGTGTTATCTATTCAAACAAAAAACATTTACAGGAGCTTAACGATGTAATATTAAATGAAACAAAAGCAAAATAAATCAGTAGAGCATTATAGCTATGGTGTTACACGCTGACCTGTCTACTCTTACCCCACAGTATGGGGATCAGAGAATGTAAAAATATTTTTTAGGGAAACGTTTATTACTCCTCTAATAATAATTGGATAGTGATTATATTTTAACACACTGTTACCAAGAAGTCAAACTTAGTGTTGATAAGTAACTAATATAACATTGTTACAAGTTTTTGAAAAAAATATAGTAAAACCAGTAACGTCTACTTTTACCCACACCTACCCTACTTCTCCTTCGTCAAGCGGCAAATGCCTACATCAGATGCAATTAATTTATGTTTTTGCTCCGAATAAGTCTCTGTTTCTGCTGACGTTCAAGGGTTACTTACATTCGACACTGGATTATATTTTGGTAAAAAGTAGCTAGCTATTGGTTGTTTTAATTTTCTCTAGCCCTTTACCGAAATTTTTTATCGCGTTTACGTTTTTCGGATCGCTTCTGTGCACCACATTTGTGTGTATAACCTGAAATTATCCTTGTAATAATCAAAATTCCTACTAAAATATGTTTACACAAGTAAGGAAACCTTTAAATAGCAGTGAAAGTAAAAGTACCAAATTAATTTTAAGATTTCGTAACCTTACGTCATATTAAAAAGAATATAAAAAAATGCCGGATAGATTCACAGACAGCAGCAGTACCTGCACAAGCAAGGAAACCTAATTCTCACGAAAACAAGTTGCACACGCCTGTCACTCCTAATGTTAACTTAGTAAATGAAAATCAACACAGAACGTAAATCTGAAAATGTAATAAACATCAGCACGCTCACAACAGAGTCAAACCCAAAAGCAACGGTCGTCAGTACTGTTGCCAAGGTCGTTTTTGAGGAAAAAGCAAAGCCAAGTCACAATAAAAATTCATATAGGCCTATTATCTATGGAAAAAAAAACGCCGTTCTTCTCACCAAATCGACATTAGGAAGTCGCTCAATCCATATTTAAATATATTTAATCTTTACAAAAACCAGGATTATTTGTATCGGACTGTTTCGCGATAGTGGTGCTCAGTCATCGTCGCACGATTGTCTGTACGTATTGTAAAATTGATTTCGACAGTAAGAAGGCTCTGTAATCTCGTACACCTTCTACTGAGCCGTGTCAGAGGCTTTTGCGTCGGTAACCGAGGGCTAGGCAGCGCGGCGGCGCCAGCGTGAGGAACGTTGAGCGGGGAACGTCTTTGGCAGTGCTGACTACATTTGCAGCTCACGCTACGTTCTGACCACTTGCTGCAGAGGAAATGAGAGTGCATTAAAGCGACGCTCATGTTCACATGTGATACCTCTCTGTGGCAATGAAAGTGACATGAAATTAAATTAAAGCTCCAGTTCGAGGCAAAACAATAAGCAGAGTACTGAGTAGTAATTACTGCAGCATGACTCAGTGACTGGCAGCAATGACGAGCACATTACCGAACACCACGAAAATTTGCAAATTCCGTCGAAGAGTGTCAAGCAGTACTAGGGATTAATGCCCCAAGAAAAGTTGGACCAGCTATAAAATCTTTTCGTTGCGTGTATTTATTTCATGTTATTTTAAATTTGTAAACTAACAAAAGCATCGCTAGCAACTTTGACCATAGGTGCTTGTATGATCACCCAACACAGACAGACTTGTGAAAGAGGAGGATGGAAAATCCAAAAAACCCGGCTTTCGCTGTCAAGGTGCCCACACAGCTGGAGGAACTCGACATTGCGAGTCAAAGGCGGAAGAAATGGCATATTTTTCTTTTCCTTTGTGAAGTGTTATAGATGTGGGTACACAGCACATACACTCCTGGAAATGGAAAGAAGAACACATTGACACCGGTGTGTCAGACCCACCATACTTGCTCCGGACACTGCGAGAGGGCTGTACAAGCAATGATCACACGCACGGCACAGCGGACACACCAGGAACCGCGGTGTTGGCCGTCGAATGGCGCTAGCTGCGCAGCATTTGTGCACCGCCGCCGTCAGTGTCAGCCAGTTTGCCGTGGCATACGGAGCTCCATCGCAGTCTTTAACACTGGTAGCATGCCGCGACAGCGTGGACGTGAACCGTATGTGCAGTTGACGGACTTTGAGCGAGGGCGTATAGTGGGCATGCGGGAGGCCGGGTGGACGTACCGCCGAATTGCTCAACACGTGGGGCGTGAGGTCTCCACAGTACATCGATGTTGTCGCCAGTGGTCGGCGGAAGGTGCACGTGCCCGTCGACCTGGGACCGGACCGCAGCGACGCACGGATGCACGCCAAGACCGTAGGATCCTACGCAGTGCCGTAGGGGACCGCACCGCCACTTCCCAGCAAATTAGGGACACTGTTGCTCCTGGGGTATCGGCGAGGACCATTCGCAACCGTCTCCATGAAGCTGGGCTACGGTCCCGCACACCGTTAGGCCGTCTTCCGCTCACGCCCCAACATCGTGCAGCCCGCCTCCAGTGGTGTCGCGACAGGCGTGAATGGAGGGACGAATGGAGACGTGTCGTCTTCAGCGATGAGAGTCGCTTCTGCCTTGGTGCCAATGATGGTCGTATGCGTGTTTGGCGCCGTGCAGGTGAGCGCCACAATCAGGACTGCATACGACCGAGGCACACAGGGCCAACACCCGGCATCATGGTGTGGGGAGCGATCTCCTACACTGGCCGTACACCACTGGTGATCGTCGAGGGGACACTGAATAGTGCACGGTACATCCAAACCGTCATCGAACCCATCGTTCTACCATTCCTAGACCGGCAAGGGAACTTGCTGTTCCAACAGGACAATGCACGTCCGCATGTATCCCGTGCCACCCAACGTGCTCTAGAAGGTGTAAGTCAACTACCCTGGCCAGCAAGATCTCCGGATCTGTCCCCCATTGAGCATGTTTGGGACTGGATGAAGCGTCGTCTCACGCGGTCTGCACGTCCAGCACGAACGCTGGTCCAACTGAGGCGCCGGGTGGAAATGGCATGGCAAGCCGTTCCACAGGACTACATCCAGCATCTCTACGATCGTCTCCATGGGAGAATAGCAGCCTGCATTGCTGCGAAAGGTGGATATACACTGTACTAGTGCCGACATTGTGCATGCTCTGTTGCCTGTGTCTATGTGCCTGTGGTTCTGTCAGTGTGATCATGTGATGTATCTGACCCCAGGAATGTGTCAATAAAGTTTCCCCTTCCTGGGACAATGAATTCACGGTGTTCTTATTTCAATTTCCAGGAGTGTATTAAGAAGCAATGATATGAATGTGTGGTTGTGAGCCGTGAGCTGCATGTTTGTCACTGTCAGAAACAGAGTGAATGCCATAAAGTAGGCTTTAGTTAAACACCAATGGGAATGTTTTAACTTTAGGGTGGCATTCCCAGTAAAACGGAATACTCCAAGAGTCTCTGCAGAGACGGAATGTTGTATTGGATCGGAAGACAGCTTTTTAGTGGTCACGTGTCGGTCAGTGGCACTCGAGGACGTCCTCGCTGGGGACCAAAGCTGTCGGCGCTGCTGCCAGTGGAGGAGACACGAGAAACCTGACAATGGTGCCTAGACGACAACACAAAAGAGGTCCCAACAAATTCAGTCACAAGACGATTTAGGGCGAACAGCATTTGTGCTTAGCCTCCACCAGACCTGGGAGGAGGGACGAATCCCGAAGAGGACTAAGAGAAGAGGGGGGAACTTTCAGAAATACATGGGAGTAGCGCCACATGTCGGGGAGGGATACTGTCAGATCCTGGGAGTTGACTTTCTGGATAAACTTCACAGAAAAACTGGCCTTTGGTAGTGTGTTACATCGCCATGAAGTTCACATGTCGTAAAGGTGGTAGCAGATAAGCTGCAAACGGATGCAATACAGATTAATTCGTGTAATAAAGTTCGAGAGGTGTCGACTTCCAAAGTGAAACGATGCGTACTGTGGAGCCATTAGAGTACAATGATTTATTGGATGGATTGCATTGCTTTGTGCGTAGATCTATAGTATGTGTGATGGAAGTAAATGGCGATAAAATGGTTCTTGTGTTCTAGTCTTGACATGGACAGTGAGAGTCTGCTAAAAGGGTTACCGAGTGACAGCTTGGATGCCTCGATAGGTCAAGTGGACATCTGGGCCACAAGCAAGCAACTGATACATCTGCACAGTGCAAGAACGTCAAACACATGATGTGGAAAGATATCTCTGCTATGGAAGCTGTGTTGTTAAAATTTCGGGAACTGTTTAATCCTGAGGAACCATTGCCTGCAAAGGCAGTGACACAGCTTGATATAGCAACATGTGGTAATGATCTGGTGTACAGAAAGCCATACAGGATAATGGAAGAGTTTACTGACCAGCAGTTGGCAGATGGTTATTATTGAGCATGGTGGCAGTCCATGGGGGCGAGCATCACCATTGTGCTGAAAAAAATCACTGAATGGTAGCAGGAAATATTGATTCTGCTATGATTGCCATTATTTAAATGCAAGGATATAACAGATGCATACACTGAACTCAATATAATGGAGGCTGACAACTTAGATCATTGTAAATATTTCTGAGCATGATTTACCTTAATGACCTCATAGTGTTTTCAAAGGACTTGGAAGAACATTTGAAGTGGCTGCAAGTTTCTGAGAGGTTATATATTCCATGTTTGATGCTCGGCGTGGATAAATGTCACTTTGCAGCTACAGAGATAAGTTATTTAGCTTATATGATAAGTCGTTATCAGGAGATACGGGACTGGCGTTCTACGGAACCGAATGTGGAATGTCAGATCCCTTAATCGGGCAGGTAGGTGAGAAAATTTAAAAAGGGAAATGGATAGGTTAAAGTTAGATATGGTGGGAATTAGTGAAGTTCTGTCACAGGAGGAACAAGACTTTTGGTCAAGTGAATACAGAGTTATAAATACAAAATCGAATAGGGGTAGGTTTAATAATGAATAATAAAAATAGGAACGCGAGTAAGATACTACGAACAGCATAGTAAACGCGTTATTGTAGCCAAAATAGACATGAAGCCCACGCCTACCACAGCAGTACAAGTTTATATGCCAACTAGCTCCGAAAACGATGAAGAGATTGAAGAAATGTGTGATGAGATAAAAGAAATTATTCAGATAATGAAGGGAGACGAAAATTTAATAGTCATAGGGGACTGCAATTCGACAGTAGGAAAAGGAAGAAAAGGAAAAGTACTAGGTGAATATGGAATGAATAAGGAATGAAAGAGGGAGCCGCGTGGTAGAATTTTACACAGAGCACAACTTAATCATAGCTAACACTTGGTTCAAGAATCATGAAAGACGGTTGTATAAGTGGGAGAGGCCAGGAGACACTGGAAGGTTTCAGATAGATTATATAATGGTAAGACAGAGATTTAGGAACCAGGTTTTAAACTGTAAGACATTTCCAGGGGCAGATGTGGACTGTAGATTAAAACTGAAGAAACTGCAAAAGGGTGGGAATCTAAGGAGATGGGTTCTGGATAAACTGAAAAAACTAGAGGTTGCAGAGACTTTCAGAGAGAGCATTAAGGAACGACTGACAAGAACGGGGGAAAGAAATACAGTAGAAGAAGAATGGGTAACTTTGAGACATCAAATACTGAAAGCAGCAGAGGATCAAATAGGTAAAAAGACGAGGGCTAGCAGAAATCCTTGGGTAACAGAAGAGATATTGAATTTAATAGATGAAAGGAGAAAATATAAAAATGCAGTAAATGAAGCAGGCAAATAGGAATACAAACGTCTCAAAAATGAGATCGACAGGAAGTGCAAAATGGCTAAGCAGGGATAACTAGAGGACAAATGTAAGGATGTAGAGGCATATCTCACTAGGGATAAGATAGATACTGCCTACAGGAAAATTAAAAGAGACTTTTAGGGAAAAAAGAACCACTTGCATGAATATCAAGAGCTCAGATGGAAACCCGGTTCTAAGCAGAGAAGGGAAAGTAGAATGGTTAAAGGAGTATATAGAGGGTGTATACAAGGGCGAAGTACTAGAGGGAAATATTATCGAAATGGAAGAGCATGGCCGCGCGGGATTAGCCGTGCGGTCTCAGGCGCTGCAGTTATGGACTGTGCGGCTGATCCCGGCGGAGGTTCGAGTCCTCCCTCGGGCTTGGGTGTGTGTGTGTTTGTCCTTACGATAATATAGGTTAAGTAGTGTGTAAGCTTAGGGACTGATGACCTTAGCATAACATTTCACACACATTTGAATTTTTTTTTAAGAGCATGTAGATGTAGATGAAGGTGAAATGGGAGATATGATACTGCGTGAAGAGTTTGACAGAGCACTGAAAGACCTAAGCCGAAACAAGGATACGGGAGTAGACGACATTCCATTAGAACTACTGATAGCCTTCAGAGTGCCAGCCCTGACAAAACTCTACCATCTGGTGAGGAAGATGTATGAGACAGGCAAAATACCCTCAGACTTCAAGAAGAATATAATAATTCTAATCCCAAAGAAAGTAGGTGTCGACAGATGTGAAAATTACCGAACTATCAGTTTAATAAGCCACAGCTGTAAAATACTAACATAAATTGTTTACGGACGAATGGAAAAACTGGTAGAAGCCGACCTTAGGGAAGATCAGTTTGGATTTCGTAGAAATGTTGGTACACGTGAGGCGATACTGACCCTACGGCTCGGTACCCAGTTCACAAAACTGGAACGAAATGCACTGAATAACACCAGAGTAGTACGAAAATTAAGTACGGTGTTGGCATAGTATACATCGATTACGATATGAACGATAGATAACGATCGGGATAAAGTGTTGGACAGATTGATCTGTCTGGAGAGAAGGATGATGGTAGCAAGATTATTACCCACGTTGCTGAACAGTTTGAATGATGCGAGAATGAAACTGTCAACATTATCAGAATCGGTTCATCTCATGGCAATCGCACAGTTAGGTTCTATGTTGTTACCACCGCAGCAGTTTTCAACTGGGCTATGCAAGGCACAGAGAGAATTCACAACGCACACTTAGGTTCTATGTTGTTACCACCGCAGCAGTCTTCAACTGGACTATGCAAGGCACAGGGAGAATTCACAACGCACAGTTAGGTTCTATGTTGTTACCACCGCAGCAGTTTTCAACTGGGCTATGCAAGGCACAGAGAGAATTCACAACGCACAGTTAGGTTCTATGTTGTTACCACCGCAGCAGTTTTCAACTGGACTATGCAAGGCACAGAGAGAATTCACAACGCACAGTTAGGTTCTATGTTGTTACCACCGCAGCAGTTTTCAACTGGACTATGCAAGGCACAGGGAGAATTCACAACGCACAGTTAGGTTCTATGTTGTTACCACCGCAGCAGTTTTCAACTGGACTATGCAAGGCACAGAGAGAATTCACAACGCACAGTTAGGTTCTATGTTGTTACCACCGCAGCAGTTTTCAACTGGACTATGCAAGGCACAGAGAGAATTCACAACGGAATTACAGCACGTAACGGAGCCTACAGAGAAGAATCTGTCATTGTGCTGTGGTATGTCGGAGGTTGAAATAAGCAGGAATGGTGCAAGACTAATGACACGGCCGCTAAACCCGCTGCGCAGAACAGGTAACAGGGTTGTGGAAATGGCCAAGGGTTGAAGTCAGTTTCTACTTCTAATAGTCATTTATTGTAATTTAGCAGCTCTTTCACGGCTGAAGGCCTCCAACAAGAAATCTTAACAAGATAAAAATCCAATTAAGATAGCAATAAAATAATTTAAAACCCAAAAGGCAACGTATACAAGGTGCAATACCAATGGCTGAGGGCCAGGATCAAATTTCCAAATATATTACCACAATTTTTAAAGGCAGAAGGCCGCAGCGTTTAAGCTTGAAAGATAAATTTAAAAATTAATTTGCAAAATTTTAAGAAACAAACAATAATCATAAGCCTAAAATTTAAAATAGCTGACAACAGATAATTAAACACCGTTGGCACTCAGAAGGCCTCCAGGGAGGTCGGTCTGCCCTCGTTCACTTGGATGAGACAGCTGGTGAGCCCAACTATATTTGATCCGTCGAACCCAACCAGGCGACAGCCACGGACCGACACAATTTTGGTTCAAATGGCTCTGAGTACTATGGGACTCAACTTCTGAGGCCATTAGTCCCCTAGAACTTAGAACTAGTTAAACCTAACTAACCTAAGGACATCACAAACATCCATGCCCGAGGCAGGATTCGAACCTGCGACCGTAGCGGTGTTGCGGTTCCAGACTGCAGCGCCTTTAACCGCACGGCCACTTCGGCCGGCCACAACAACTTTCTTCCCCTCAATCAGTACATGAGAACCCCAACCGGCAATGTTACAAACGTGATAATCCACAATGGAGTATGTATTAGCTGTCAAACTTACACACCATGTTGGACAGCGACAACAGGTGAGGAAAGGACGCTGCCTGAAATTACGTTAGTGACCAGAGCAGGTAACCGGAACACTAACGGCCACTAGGCAGAAAATTCCGCTGGTACACCCAAATCGTAGTCGACCAAAATACAGAGTTATTAAAAATGATTGAAGCGATTTCACAGCTCCACAATAACTTTATTATTTGAGATATTTTCACAGTGCTTTGCACACACATACAAAAACACAAAAAGTTTTTTTAGGCATTCACAAATGTTCGATATGTGCCCCTTTAGTGATTCGACAGACATCAAGCCGATAAACAAGTTCTTCCCACACTCGGCGCAGCATGTCCCCATCAATGAGTTCGAAAGCATCGTTGATGCGAGCTCGTAGTTCTGGCACGTTTCTTGGTAGAGGAGGTTTAAACACTGAGTCTTTCACATAACCCCACAGAAAGAAATCGCATGGGGTTAAGTCGGGAGAGCGTGGAGGTCATGACATGAATTGCTGGTCATGATCTCCACCACGACCGATCCATCGGTTTTTCAATCTCCTGTTTAAGAAATGCCGAACATCATGATGGAAGTGCGGTGGAGCGCCATCCTGTTGGAAGATGAAGTCGGCGCTGTCGGTCTCCAGTTGTGGCATGAGCCAATTTTCCGCGGGCTACGCGTGAAACTTGCCCGCACGCGTTCAACCGTTTCTTCGCTCACTGCAGGCCGACCCGTTGATTTCCCCTTACAGAGGCATCCAGAAGGTTTAAACTGCGCATACCATCGCCGAATGGAGTTAGCAGTTGGTGGATCTTTGTTGAACTTCGTCCTGAAGTGTCGTTGCACTGTTATGACTGACTGATGTGAGTGCATTTCGAGCACGACATACGCTTTCTCGGCTCCTGTCGCCATTTTGTCTCACTGCGCTCTCGAGCGCTCTGACGGCAGAAACCTGAAGTGCGACTTCAGCCGAACAAAACTTTATGAGTTTTTCTACGTATCTGTAGTGCGTCGTGACCATATGTCAATGAATGGAGCTACAGTGAATTTATGAAATCGCTTCAATCATTTGTAATAGCCCTGTAGTTAATTGCCCGCAGTAGAACCACTCGGTGTTGTTCACTGGAAAACCTCCCCAACAGCAAACCACCGAAGCGAACCACCACAACATGAATAGACGTGGCTTGGGTAGTCGAAACCACTACTCAACTCTGACGTCCTGGGTCGGCGAACCACGAAGCTCGTAGCGATCGGACAGCTCCGCACGCACTCCGACACTGCGTACGGACTGTCAGCGGCCCCAGCCGACTGCACTGCGCGAAGATAACTTCCCTCGTCCGCAACAACCGACCGACTCCTCTCAGAATGCCGACAACATATAAAATAGTCGTCAGTGGAAATAACGCCAACTACACACAAATCAAGAGAAACACTGCACGAAGAGATGAACGAGACACAACAGTAACTATGCACGCAGGAAGACAAATCGGGAGTCGATGCGCGCACACACACGGCCGACTCATGGACGATTGATTTTGAAGTCCCATGCTTCTTTACAGAGCGTAGGGATACGATGCGGGAGACCCGCACTGCCTTACTAGGCAAGGTCCTAATGGAGGTGGTTTGCCGTTGCCTTCCTCCGACCGTAATGGGGATGAATGATGATGATGAAGACGACACAACAACACCCAGTCATCTCGAGGCAGGAAAAATTCCTGACCCCGCCGGGAATCGAACCCGGGATCCCCTGCTCGGGAAGCGAGAACGCTACCGCGAGACCACGAGGGGCGGACCAAAAAGTGGCGTCCGGTAGGACCATGAAGGTAAGAATAGAGGGAGACGCCGTGACGTCACAGCTGCGAAGCTATGTGAAGCCGAGGGTAGCCATCCACCACCACCTAAAGAGAAGGCCGCGGCGCGCTCTTGTGACGTCACGCAAAGCGGGCCAGGGTTGGCTTGGCGCTGCGCTTAAAGAATCGAGACGCACGGCCTGCAAATCTTTGTCAAACGGTTTTACAGAACCTATTCGGTAAAAAATAATTAATTTCTGAAATACTTTTAGCTTTATATGGCAGCTTCATGATGAAGTGCCAATCATTTCGATAATGGTCATAACTATTGTGGTATTTCACAGATGAGTATCAAATTTGAGAACGTTGCCATCAAAAATAGGGGTCGCTATGAATTTGTGTTTGATGCATATTACACAATCTATTGCTGAGTATCATATACAGATGAGGTCTTGAAATTTTCGTAAAACTTTGGATCAATATCTGCTTCCAATCTCGAAAAAATTGAGCATCTGCAGCAACTTCACTTCCGATCGCAACGCGCGGGAATGAAATATTCATAACGCCTGTCATATCTCGTAAACCGCTGGAGATAACGAAACGAGATCTTGGCAAATGATACCACGCAAAGAGGAGAGTACTTTGCCGAATGGTTAAAATAAGTAACTTTATCAATCACGATATAGCAGAAACTATAGTTTATAATTCTTTTTTACCGGTAGTGTAATTCCATAAGACTTATCAATAGCCACTGAAAACGTACGAGTGCGGGATGTAAATAATATTGCGATATACATGGTAAAACCACGTACATTTGTGAAAAATGCACTGTGATAAAGTACATTCTTTCTGGACCAGACAACTATTATTTACACTCACTTGAAAAATTCTGCACTAATACAGTGTATAATATTAAATTCCTCTGCCTTCAGTATCCTAAATAAATATTGTGTAACTGTTTATAGAGCTCCCTCAGGAAAGCTGAGTACATTCCCCAAGCAAACAATCACTTTTAACTCACCTCACAAAAACAATTATGCGTTGTTACTGTAATGTAAATTTTCTTTCCTGTAAAAATATGGCAGATTTTGAACATAAGTCAACAGTGAAAATCTACAAACCTTCAGCAGACATTTGCAGCAGTTGGAATGAGACAAGCTAAAAACGTCAATAATAAATTTAACCTATTTCTAGATTAATTTGTTCCATTGTTTGACACATCGAAAAATAACGCAGATATGCTTCGTACAGAGAGATCGCTTTTTAAACATGAAAACAGCAGTTTCAACATTCGTTAGCACTCATGCTAACTAATGCGAGAGTGAAAAACACCCACTCACAAATAGAGAATAAAACGTATCGGTAATGCGTAACAAAATACGAACTGCAGAGAAATTAAAGACGAATAAAAAGTAACACGAGCCACAAATTTATATTTCGTTTTCAAAATCAAAATAAAGCCACTTGATAACGAATACTAGGCCTATTTACTGAGAACTTTTGCTCACAATTTTAGTCAAATGTATCCAAAATGCAAGATATTCCACCAGAAAAAATAATTGTACTAGGTATATAGTTTTTACATACCTTCGTGTGCTCAGTGGGTTGGAAATTGTCCCGATGAATCGCTGAAAGACATTTCCAACGCAGATTCGCATCTTTCGGAAAGGAAAACAACATTACTTTCGGTCGAGTTCCGTAATTCCCACGACACCTTGGCACACAACACTTGTAAACCATGTTCGCAGTAGCTTCAGTACACGTAAACACTGTAATCGCTAGTTTTAAGCACGAATATAGCACTCGATCCAGCAAACGTGTAGATAAACACACGCTTCGAAACACAACATGGTGGCCCGCTTGGAGTGACGTCACGACCTGCTATGAATTTCGCGCCGCAGCCTTGTCTCTAGGTGGTGGTGAACCATCTCGATCCGACCAAAACATTGTTACTGTAAGCTTGTGTGCATAGGCTTGTCGCTCGCTTTTGGAAGGATTTTGCGCTATTATGGTGACTTGTGTGGTGTACGGATGTACGAATCGTTCTGATTGTGATGCGAAATCGAAGGGAATAACATTTCATGTGTAAGTTGTCTCGTTAAGTGTGATTTTACAACTTCTTTGTGAACGAACGTGTGCTACATCTGTACTTGTACTACAGCGTATTTTTCTCCTGTATGATTTTAGATTTCCTAAAAATGAAAGTCGGAAAGCTCTGTGGGAGAATGCCGCGAGGAGGAAGAATTGTCGTGCGTCTAAATGGAGCACTATATGTTCGCAGCATTTTCGAGAAGAGGACATAGACCGAACTTCCCTTTCAACAGTAAGGCTGCGTGAAAATGCTCTACCATCAGTTTTCCCTACACACCCAAAACATTTGCAAAAGGTATGTTAATTCAAAGAATTAAATTCTTAGTTTTCAAGTTCACGTTTCAGTATAATACGTACGTATCGTCGATAATCGAAGTGTTGAGTAACTCACTTTGTCTTCATCATGTACCAAATTAAAAGCTAACATGAAACTTCCTGGCAGATTAAAACTGTGTGCCCGACCGAGACTCGAACTCGGGACCTTTGCCTGGTTCGCAGGAGAGCTTCTGTAAAGTTTGGAAGGTAGGAGACGAGATACTGGCAGAAGTAAAGCTGTGAGTACCGGGCGTGAGTCGTGCTTCGGTAGCTCAGATGGTAGAGCGCTTGCCCGCATAAGGCAAAGGTCCCGAGTTCGAGTCTCGGTCGGGCACACAGTTTTAATCTGCCAGGAAGTTTCATATCAGCGCACACTCCGCTGCAGAGTGAAAATCTCATTCTAAAAGCTAACACTACATTAACTGGCGTAAAGTATAGGCCTAAACAGGACACTGTGTAGATTTGCCATTCTATGTACCGTATTTCAGTAAATATTGGTGGTAATGAACAGTGTTTCCCAGTAGTGTAACGTAACTGAAATGTTCCAGTACGTATTACAAACAAAATGTATTTATGGGGCTTTGGAGGAAGGGTATAGCTGACTTAGTTTTCAGTTTCTATTATTTAGTTTTTGATACACGTTTATTACTGAATTAACAAAACTGTATCTTTATATTGAAGGCTAGCTATACGGAATATTACATTAAAAACTATTTTTAATCAGAAGAAACGCGGAATTTCGCCTTTATGAGATTTTATTTTAAACAAAAACTTTGAAACAACCAGTCTGATGACGTTACATGCGTATATGGTGCAATTAGCGACTGTAATACACGCAGCGCTATAGCACACTGGCAATGTTTTGGTCAGAGCGAGCCACGCCCCCATGGCTTCAAAACGCAGTACGGCTGGGATACGTAGCGGCATCTGCCCTTATTCTTACCTCCGTGGGTGGGACGGCCGACCGGCGATCCAGCGAGACCGCGGCCCGGCTTAAGGGGCTTTGGAGCGCCCTGTACTTGCAATGTTAAAATAACGCTTATAAATTACATCTTTCCTCACAAAGTATTTGAGGTAGGAAGTTGAACTTTTTACAGATTATTTATTGGAATATGGGCTACAACTTAACACAGGGATTTTACAAAATTTCAGTTCAGTTATTAAAGATGATTTTTTTCAATTGTAATGAAAATTCACAACATTTTTTTGCAATTTTTTATTTATATATCCAAAAATATACAGTTTTTTGGAAAAAGGCTGTGTTAAATTATGCAGAAGGTACTGTGTAACATTTACTGAAAGTTTGAAACAAATATGTTTGGAAGATCCTTAGAAAACATGTAATTAGTATGAGAAAATAAAAGTTTTGGGAATCGAGCGACAAAGATTGGATTTACTTTTTAGTGCATTCCAGGTCCATAGGATGGATTATCTTCATCCTCTGCAAACTCCTCCTCCAGCTTCCTCTTGTTCCTCCTCCTGTTTACTCTTGCTTGTATTTCTAAACTCTTTACAGCCCTGTCTGCAGCCCGAAGGCGTTCCTTGTCTAAAGCAAGCATCGCTCGTACCATGTTAGAACGTTATTATTTACAGTAATAACACATACCTTTGGCTTTCCAACATTTCTCCTTTTCTTAAAAGCCTTCAGAGGATTTCTAATAACTTTACTTTTACTCATTATTATACTTCAACAAAACAGAGACTCAAGAAACAGAATTAATTACGAATATTTTCGAGATAACGACAGAGTAAATAAACATGAAACAATCGACAATCACACCAGCGATATACACTCCTGGAAATTGAAATAAGAACACCGTGAATTCATTGTCCCAGGAAGGGGAAACTTTATTGACACATTCTTGGGGTCAGATACATCACATGATCACACTGACAGAACCACAGGCACATAGACACAGGCAACAGAGCATGCACAATGTCGGCACTAGTACAGTGTATATCCACCTTTCGCAGCAATGCAGGCTGCTATTCTCCCATGGAGACGATCGTAGAGATGCTGGATGTAGTCCTGTGGAACGGCTTGCCATGCCATTTTCACCTGGCGCCTCAGTTGGACCAGCGTTCGTGCTGGACGTGCAGACCGCGTGAGACGACGCTTCATCCAGTCCCAAACATGCTCAATGGGGGACAGATCCGGAGATCTTGCTGGCCAGGGTAGTTGACTTACACCTTCTAGAGCACGTTGGGTGGCACGGGATACATGCGGACGTGCATTGTCCTGTTGGAACAGCAAGTTCCCTTGCCGGTCTAGGAATGGTAGAACGATGGGTTCGATGACGGTTTGGATGTACCGTGCACTATTCAGTGTCCCCTCGACGATCACCAGTGGTGTACGGCCAGTGTAGGAGATCGCTCCCCACACCATGATGCCGGGTGTTGGCCCTGTGTGCCTCGGTCGTATGCAGTCCTGATTGTGGCGCTCACCTGCACGGCGCCAAACACGCATACGACCATCATTGGCACCAAGGCAGAAGCGACTCTCATCGCTGAAGACGACACGTCTCCATTCGTCCCTCCATTCACGCCTGTCGCGACACCACTGGAGGCGGGCTGCACGATGTTGGGGCGTGAGCGGAAGACGGCCTAACGGTGTGCGGGACCGTAGCCCAGCTTCATGGAGACGGTTGCGAATGGTCCTCGCCGATACCCCAGGAGCAACAGTGTCCCTAATTTGCTGGGAAGTGGCGGTGCGGTCCCCTACGGCACTGCGTAGGATCCTACGGTCTTGGCGTGCATCCGTGCGTCGCTGCGGTCCGGTCCCAGGTCGATGGGCAACAGCACCTTCCGCCGACCACTGGCGACAACATCGATGTACTGTGGAGACCTCACGCCGCACGTGTTGAGCAATTCGGCGGTACGTCCACCCGGCCTCCCGCATGCACACTATACGCCCTCGCTCAAAGTCCGTCAACTGCACATACGGTTCACGTCCACGCTGTCGCGGCATGCTACCAGTGTTAAAGACTGCGATGGAGCTCCGTATGCCACGGCAAACTGGCTGACACTGACGGCGGCGGTGCACAAATGCTGCGCAGCTAGCGCCATTCGACGGCCAACACCGCGGTTCCTGGTGTGTCCGCTGTGCCGTGCGTGTGATCATTGCTTGTACAGCCCTCTCGCAGTGTCCGGAGCAAGTATGGTGGGTCTGACACACCGGTGTCAATGTGTTCTTTTTTCCATTTCCAGGAGTGTATATTGAACCATCACAGGTTAGCCACAACACATACTTTATCTCACATCACTAAAATGTACCTGATGAACAAGGACGTTAATAATAACACCATTTGACAGCAGTTTAACAGCGCCACAGTGGGTCACGCCCATGTAGAACACATTTCAAAAAAAAATTTAAAAATAGTTGTAGTCTTCGGAATTGAATAAATTATATATCTATTAAAAGGTAATAGCCTGCAGATTCAGAAAACGCAAAAAAGTAAAAATTGAACTTTTCATGATTTTGTGCCTTTCCGGAGCCCCTTAACACAGCACACTTCTCTTCGTGGAGACAGAATGAGCAATACAACTATTTTATTTGCATATGAATTAATTTGCATCTTTATCGTCTGAAGCTTCGACTACAGCACGAACTAATTTTAGACATCACTCCTCTCATAGAACACATTTGCAATTAGCTGCACTGCATCAATTAACTTTCGTCTTCAGCCCCCCCCGCCCCCCTTAGTCTGATGAAACACAGTTTCGTAAAATGCCACCTGATCCCGACAGTCAGTCATTTCGCTCCTCTCCCCTTGTCAGTGCTTCTGCACTGCAGCAAGGTGGTGCACCCGCCTTCCGTACTAAGAGTGAGTCGCCACTAGCTTTATGCTCCGGCATGCTTCAGTGAGAGAGTAGTACGAAGCGACTGGCACTCACTCCGTTTCTGAACCCCACAGTCAGTCTCCCAGTGAGCCAATACTCGCCCTTGCCCAAGGGCTGCCGCTCTGGCCATATCCTGACTTAACGCTATCACCTAATGTACAGGATGTTTCAAAAATGACCGGTATATTTGAAACGGCAATAAAAACTAAACGAGCAGCGATGGAAATACACCGTTTGTTGCAATATGCTTGGGACAACAGTACATTTTCAGGCAGACAAACTTTCGAAATTACAGTAGTTACAATTTTCAACAACAGATGGCGCTGCGGTCTGGGAGACTCTATAGTACGATATTTTCCACATATCCACCATGCGTAGCAATAATATGGCGTAGTCTCTGAATGAAATTACCCGGAACCTTTGACAACGTGTCTGGCGGAATGGCTTCACATGCAGATGAGATGTACTGCTTCAGCTGTTCAATTGTTTCTGGATTCTGGCGGTACACCTGGTCTTTCAAGTGTCCCCACAGAAAGAAGTCACAGGGGTTCATGTCTGGCGAATAGGGAGGCCAATCCACGCCGCCTCCTGTATGTTTCGGATAGCCCAAAGCAATCACACGATCATCGAAATATTCATTCAGGAAATTAAAGACGTCGGCCGTGCGATGTGGCCGGGCACCATCTTGCATAAGCCACGAGGTGTTCGCAGTGTCGTCTAAGGCAGTTTGTACCGCCACAAATTCACGAAGAATGTCCAGATAGCGTGATGCGGTAATCGTTTCGGATCTGAAAAATGGGCCAATGATTCCTTTGGAAGAAATGGCGGCCCAGACCAGTACTTTTTGAGGATGCAGGGACGATGGGACTGCAACATGGGGCTTTTCGGTTCCCCATATGCGCCAGTTCTGTTTATTGACGAAGCCGTCCAGGTAAAAATAAGCTTCGTCAGTAAACCAAATGATGCCCACATCCATATCGCCGTCATCAATCCTGTGCACTATATCGTTAGCGAATGTCTCTCGTGCAGCAATGGTAGCAGCGCTGAGGGGTTGCCGCGTTTGAATTTTGTACGGATAGAGGTGTAGACTCTGCCGCATGAGACGATACGTGGACGTTGGCGTCATTTGGACTGCAGCTGCAACACGGCGAACGGAAACCCGAGGCCGCTGTTGGATCACCTGCTGCACTAGCTACGCGTTGCCCTCTGTGGTTGCCGTACGCGGTCGCCCTACCTTTCCGGCACGTTCATCCGTCACGTTCCCAGTCCGTTGAAATTTTTCAAACAGATCCTTTATTGTATCGCTTTTCGGTCCTTTGGTTACATTAAACCTCCGTTGAAAACTTCGTCTTGTTGCAACAACACTGTGTTCTAGGCGGTGGAATTCCAACACCAGAAAAATCCTCTGTTCTAAGGAATAAACCATGTTGTCTACAGTACACTTGCACGTTGTGAACAGCACACGCTTACAGCAGAAAGACGACGTACAGAATGGCGCACCCACAGACTGCGTTGTCTTCTATATCTTTCACATCACTTGCAGCGCCATCTGTTGTTGAAAATTGTAACTACTGTAATTTCGAAAGTTTGTCCGCCTGAAAATGTACTGTTGTCCCAAGCATATTGCAACAAACGGTGTATTTCTATCGCTGCTCGTTTAGTTTTTATTGCCGTTTCAAATATACCGGTCATTTTTGAAACACCCTGTAGCTTCTGACGCCCCAGGCCGTTGCAATATTCGTCCATTTAAAACAAACTGAATGCCCTCATTAACTTTAAAAACGAAAAATAGTAATAAGCGAAGTGTACGTCAATAAACCAAGTTCCCCAGCAAAAGCTGAGAAATTGTCAATTCGAACAGATGTGGTGTAAGTAGGTTGTTTAGGTTTTTATGTTGTTAATGCCACATAGCGCTCTGTATGAAAATCACTGACTGTGCTGCGTGCAGCCTTTGGCTGCTTTGTATTGTTGGAAATTCGCTGTTGTGGTGTTGGGCAGTTGGATGTTAACAGCGTGTAGCGTTGCGCAGTTGCAGGTGAGGCGCCAGCAGCGGTAGATGTGAGGAGAGAGATGGCAGAATTTTGAGAGCGGATGATCTGGACGTGTGTCCATCAGAGACAGTAAATTTGTAAGACTGGATGCCATGAACTGCTATATATATTATGACTTTTGAACACTATTAAGGTAAATACATTGTTTGTTCTCTATCAAAATCTTTCATTTGCTAACTATGCCTATCAGTAGTTAGTGCCTTCAGCAGTTTGAATCTTTTATTTACTGACAGTGGTGGCGCTCGCTGTATTGCAGTAGTTGCAGTATCGAAGATTTTTGTGAGGTAAGTGATTTGCGAAAGGTATAGTTTAATGTTAGTCGGGGCCATTCTTTTGTAGGGATTATTGGAAGTCAGATTGCGTTGCACTAAAGATATTGTGTGTCAATTTAGTGTTGATCAGAACAGGTAAAGAGCGAAATGTCTGAGTACGTTCAGTTCTGCTCAGATGTTTGAAAATCCAATAATATAAGAGGTTTATCAGCACAGTAATTCATTAATTTTTGTAAGGGGACGTTTCATATGTCGACCCTTAGCCGAGGATACCGCACTGGAATCTTCTGATTTTTTCTTGTAGTTTCTGTAATTATTGTAGCTATTGTTTATTGCTAGTGCGTAATTATAGAGAGGATTTCCTTTGTAGTTGTAGTTTATCATTGTTGTACAGTAAAAGAGTTGTGGCATGCATGTAGATTTGCACCAAGTATTTCGCAGCTGCGCTTGCAATTAACGAGATACTATTTTCAATGCTATGTTAATGTGTTTTCTTATTTTGCTCTTCAAATTGTGCTTTTCTGTGCAATCGTGTGAAATACTGTGACAATAATGGCGTGTGAAAAACGTAATACTAGGCTCCAAAGTAAACTGAGAAATGACAGTGAAGACGAAAGCAGTGTGTTAGCGCCACCGTGTAATGAATTAACGATTGTTCAAGGCAGGAATTTGGTAATTGTGCACAGGGAAATGGAGCGGGCTGCAAATAATGGTGTAGGCAGTGAAACAAATAGTGAACAGGGAAGCATTATCGATCGATCAGTCGGCAACAGCTCGCCTCAGGAATCCGTAATGACAGGACACAATCTCGCAAATACTGTAGATTCAGGATTTGGGTCCTCACCGTTTTCTCAAATAAGTCAAGACACATTTTCTGCTTATCATAATGCGAATGTTGCCGGTGTAAATTCACTGCCGAAAAGCATTGAGGAACATGTTTCAGGTACCAGTGCATTGTTATTACAATTAATGCAACAAATAGGACAAAAGCTTCAAAAGTTAGACACAATGGAACAAAATCTTCAAAAGTTAGACGCAATGGAACAAAATCTTCAAAAGTTAGACACCACACTTGAACAACCACGTGCAGGTTTAACTGCAGAGTTAGTTAAAATCGAATCGAAATGTCAAATAGTCTGCAAAGACGTAAAAACACAAATTTGGGAGCATTTTCAACCTATTTTTCCACGTCATGAAAATGCATTACAGAATCACGAAGCAGCCATAAAAGAACTGCAAACTATTGTTCACGAAAATCACGAGACCTTGCGGGGTAAAATTGACTCAGTTGCATCTACCGATTTGGTTACGCAACTTACAAAAACTCAGGAAAACTTAAAGGACACAGCAGATACGATTTCAACACAAACGGACACTCTGAAACTTGGTTCATAAAAACACACTAAGGAAAGCAGTTGACTATCGGAGAAAGTAGCCAAACTTTCAGATCAGTTCACTAACTTATCTACAAAGGTAGATGATGATCTGAATGACACAAGGCCCGTAGCCTTCACTGACACAGAATGGTGTGAACAAATTAGAAAATTCAAACAAAATCAAAATCAAATCAATACACAGTACAAAAGAGAAATTCTGGAAGTACAAGTTCAGTTGACACAGGTAATACAAGAATTACATATTTCAGAGGAGACTCGCGCTCCAACACGGGAAGAGCGACTGAGAAATACGGAAAAGTCACAAAATAATAACACAGGGCATTTCGGAAATTATGAAAGAAATTGGCAGGGTACACTGAATTTTTAGATGGAACCGTCGAAACGAAGTAACAATGACCGTTATGCGACTCGCTGGCATGATGATTTTGACTATAAGCCGTTCATTACTACACGTGAATTCAAAACATTGAAGAATTCTGGCAAAGACATTCATCCACATGGCTTCATCAATTCTCTCATTGCTTACCTCCCAACTGGTCATTGGAGCATAAGTTAGAATTTATGTGTGGCTACTTAGAGAATGAACCAGCTGTAAGAATGCGATCGGTCATTCACGATTGTCACAGTGAAGGAGAATTTTATCATGCCTTCCTCTCAGCATATTGGTCTCGAGCTACTCAAGACCAAGTAAAACATAGCATCATAATGATGAAACATCTCGAACAATCTGAATTTTCCAGTATTGTCAAATATTTTGAAGACATGTTACATAAGAATTAGTATGTTTCAAATCCATACAGCCCCTCAGAACTCATCCGCATTTGCTTAATCAAATTGCCTGAACATTTACGACATATTATTTTGGCAGGACGTTGCAAGGACGACATTGAAGCTTTTCAGGGACTGTTACAACAATTGGAAATCGACACCGATAGTTGCGGAACGCGAAAACAGGAACACAGCAATTACAGGTCACATCCGTCACAATTCTGCGATGACCGAAATAATAACTGGACACAAGGCTGTTCTTATAATGCAAATCGTGACCAAAACAGACACCACCCTTATGACAACCGTTGGCAGAGTAATAATAATTACAGGGAAATATCACCTCTCCCCGGTAATCACTAT
The DNA here is from genome assembly GCF_023864275.1 of Schistocerca cancellata. Taxonomy (NCBI): domain Eukaryota; kingdom Metazoa; phylum Arthropoda; class Insecta; order Orthoptera; family Acrididae; genus Schistocerca; species Schistocerca cancellata. Next base: position 211,802,127 of record NC_064635.1, read on the forward strand.
GACAGAGACAATCAGAGAAACAGACAATATGGGAACCAAAATAATTATTATCAGGGGAGACAGAATAACTTCAGACACAACAGTCCATCGTGCACTTACGATACCGGGAGAAATTCTCCACCACATGACCGCCAAAAAAGAAACTATGTAAACTACTGACGATACGATACACCTCAATTTGATCAGAACTGGCGGTATTCAAACAGGGCAGGGCCCTCTTGACAAGGTGAATTTGTAGAAGTTAAGTATCCTAATCCTAATAACGACACGCGCCAGCAAAGAGACAGACAATGACTCGCACTGCAGGCAGCCACGTGCGCCGGCTGGCTCAGAGAAAAATAACATCGACGCTAATCTTGAGAAAAATTTTAGCATTATTTACCGACATATACCGCTTGATAATTGCGTTCTAGTTGATTTGCTGTGTACTGAGGAAAGGTAAAGGATTACACCAATATCACATGTAAAACCGTTTATTGAGAGATAATCTGTTTTTTAACTTAGTCTTTGCTATAAAATTTTTCACTTCTCGTTATTAGTACTCTTTGTCACACTTAGAAACTATTAACATGCAACTGTGTTTTAAAGTTAACTATTCAGTCAAGAACCTAGGGCACTTATTTAGGCAAGTAATTTCAAATGCATTGTTATAGTGAACAGAGGACACAGTGTTATTGTGTGTGTACATTCTTGCTTGTTAGTTGCACGATTACATAATGACTATAAGGCTTACATACTTAGAAAATATACTACTAATGAGATTTTAATGCAACATTTTGGTTTACTTGAAAAGACATTCTTTATTTGAAGTACTTTCTCTGATATTAAATATGACTTTGTATTTGGTTTCTTTGACAGCTACACGAATATATCACGACGTTACTACTGTGTGACACAATTTACCTTGTTGCTTTTGTGCTGTATCGGTTTTATATCTGCACAGTTTTTCTGAATTCTTCTGGAAAGTAAAACATGTTTTAGTAGTAACTTTTGTGGTATAGCTACAATGAGACAGCCTTTTTCATAGCACAACAATACGTTACAGTATAATACTTTCTTGATCATAGTATTGTGCATAATAGCTACGATATCTATACGCATAGCATTTCACTTTTGTTTATGATGAGGTAAGTACATTGACCCCTGCAGAACTTAGCTTACGGAGGACGATAACTACGACACTTCCACACAATTATCTTGCAGCAAGACGCACATTTAGCGCTAAAGGAAACGTATTTGAGTGATTAATTTTGTACGTAAAACATTTATGTTTAAATATTTTTGAAATACAAGGATACAAAGGTTTTCTGTGATACATTTCATTCCATTGCTGTAATCGGTAACACCTGAGGGTATAAATACATTAATCCTAAGGGGGTGCATGCTTACTTTGTGTAACATGTGTTTGGCAAGCACAAGAAGCCCTAGCTAATATGGTATTTACTTATACAACTGAACACATCGGTGTCATATTTCTCTAACACATAAATTACACAGCTATCTGATCATTTAACTGAGAGTGACAAACATTTTTTTTACTACATCAGTGACAGATGTTTACATAATTACACAGTTGGATAACTTCACACTTATGAAATGGTATTTTGTCTGTACTTTGTGAACTGTTCATATTTTTTTCGGAACCATTGTGATACTATGAGAGCTTTGAATGATGTGTTTGGTATGGGATCATGATTTTTAAAGTACGTTTAAGGTAGATGACACTATTGAAATGAGCGGAGAATTTTTTTTAGTTTTTGAAATTATTGGAGGAAGCTACGACCATTTTAAGATTTGGCTGAGGTTTATGATATTATTATGATGACGATGTGTATTATGCTGTTGAGGTATGTTTATGATCAATAAGATGATGCTACCATATATGAGGAATGTGATTATATGTATATGAATAATGAACAGAAGTTAGGGACTCTGATTTGTGAAAAAGGATGTTGGAAACAAGAATCGTATTTTAAGAGTTATGAAATGTGTGTACATGCATGAATGTATCACAATGCCAGCGACAATTTTTTGGACTCTGTTATAATTATAGGATTTAGTTTCTACACATTTGTAACGCAAATTCTCGACCTGTGAAATTTTTTTATATGAGACTGTAACTGTAGTGCAAACTGCTGTCGTAAATATTTTGGTAAGAAACCTAAGTGACCTTGACGTAATGCATTGTGGGTGCCCAGCTGAGAGATAGTCGCCTGAAAAAAAAAGAGCCATTAGGTGGGAAAAAAAGAGGCCATTATCCTTGCTATTGACATTTCTTTGTAGAAAGTGTTGCAAGTACGACATGCTCAAGGTTAAAAACATATGATTACACTGTGGAGCTCTTAATTTATGATATTTACTAAAATGCCAAATGAAATGATGAGAAACATTTTACATATATTGTCTTTCTAGTTGAGAGATTTTTTTTACTGCCTTTGGAGACGCCATTTGCCTAGTGAATGACGTTTCATGCCTTGCTTTATATATATATATATATATATATATATATATATATATATATATATATATATATTTGCCTATTTTGTTTGATATCTGGTTTCCAGCTGTGTTGAAGAATTGGTTTTATAAAATAAAATTAAATGCATTTGCTAATGTGAACACTTTCTGTCAACAGATCTAATAAATAATAATTTTATGATCCACATTCTTCGAAAAAGGAGCACTTGGAAAGGAAAGAACAATAAGAAGGAACTAAGGGACTCATAACAGTAACTGAATACATAATTTTCTATTCAAGTACTTGGTAATTTTTTGTAGAATAAGTTGTTGTGGTGCACCACTTTAATTAGATAGACATTAAGATGTGAATAGACATTTCCCTTATCTGCATTGTTGTCTTTAGTATACTGTTTTCTGCTTGAGCTTTGTCATGTTTAGATGTAAGTTACAGTATTTGCTGCTGCTGTTTGCCAGGCATAGTGCTACTGAATTTCACTTTGTATTATCTGTTAAGCCAGTTTTACCACTGATTTATTTTGTTGCATAGTGCCTTATATTAGTTGTAATATTTCAATTGCTTTGCTAATTTGGATTTACTGCTGATTTCTTTGCCAATTTGTATTTTTGTCGTTGCTGTTTGTGTTAATTTGTTGTGTGCAGCTGCTTTGCCTCGTCCCTTAGTATATATATCTGAGCTCAGTAGATTTAAGTTAGCTTCAGAGGGGGTAGACTATATAAGAAACTAACTATGAAGAATAGCGAAAGAATGCATTGAGAAGTTATATGAAGAAGATTTGGACAGAAATGAGTGTTGTACAATGAGAAATATTTATTTTGAAAGAGGATACGAACAAAACAGTAGGGTTTAGGGACAACAGGCTTAGATAGGATTTTTTTTCACGAGCAAATGTTGGAATAAGAGGAAAGATCTATGGAATGAAGTTTTGGGTTGGACTGTAGTACCAAATGTTACACTGAAAACTAACCCTGTCCTTTCCTTTTGTGTTATTCCGCTATGTGTATTTGTGTTTTTCCTGTATTTATGTGTCTAACTAATAAGATTTATGTTGTAGAATTTTTCTAACACTAAGCTACATTCACTACAATGAGGAATATTGTTATCCTCAAATATAATTTGAATTAATAATATGTTATTTACTTTGTAAAGATGTTTAGACATTATTTATTCTGTTCTGTTTTAATGCTCATGTGTGAAATTAATCTTTCGAAAACTATTCTCATTATTTTATTTATTTACTTGTGTCATAATTCCTGTAACACTGAGGTATATGTTTATTTCTATTCTTTTGTAAAGCCTGCATTACTACAAACGTTATCTGTATTGTTATGTTGTTTAATGATGTACTTTGTACCTTTGTTATTGTATTCTCATGTTATAAAATCGTAATTGACACCAGTTCATCAAATTAAGTAACTTGTAAGCATTCATTTCACTGCACACATTTCTGTTGGTCATAGTATATGCACAATATGTGAAAAAAGAGGACTGTTAGTGTTTGGACGTGTGTTAATAATTCAGCAAGGGGCTGATTAACAGCATTGCTGGTTCTACAGACAATTCCAAAAGCTTTGTGAGTGCACAAGTGGTGGTTTATGGACTTGCTATATTCTCCGCAAGACTCTTTGATGGTGATTGTGCACCTGCACAGTCGCAAGAGATGGCTGCTGGCCGTCCCTACAAGGACTGCAGTGGGTCTGCACCTTTGATGTCCCACCAATACCATACTCTCTACCAGGACTACAGTGGGTCTGCTCTGTGATGGCCTACCTACCAATAGTTTTCAAAACTTCGAATGACTCTGTTGTGGGTTTGCTCTGTGGTGGCCCATTACCTGTCTGGATGTCAAGACTCAGCACTGTCTTTCCTTTGGAAGGACAACACTACTTCTTCAAGACTGCATGGAAATCCAGTACTTCCGTGTGCGTTTTCTTTCACTAATGAGACTTAGAGAAAAAAACGGTAATTACTATTGTGATAAATGATCAGGAGTGTCTTTATGAGAACAATTTCAGCTTTTGACCAACATTGTATCAATAAGTGTGTGCATTTGATTTCTTTGTTATTGTAATTATGAAAAATTTTATCAAATCATTATTGGCCACTGCCCAAAACAATTAGTAAATTTTTTTGTTGGGAGCATGGGGCTATGTAAGTAGGCTGTTTAGGTTTTTATGTTGGTAACACCACGTAGCGCTCTGTATGAAAATCACTGACTGTGCTGTGTGCAGTCTTTGGCTGCTTTGCATTGTTGGAAATTCGCTATTGTGTTGGGCAGTTGAATGTGAACAGCGCGTAGCGTTGCTCAGTTGGAGGTGAGCCACCAGCAGTATTGGGTGTGGGGAGTGAGATGGCGTAGTTTTGAGAGCGGATGATGTGGGCGTGTGTGCATCAGAGAGAGTAAATTTGTAGGACTGGATGTCATGAACTGATATATATATATTATGACTTTTGAACAAAATTAACCTGTCAGTAGTGGCGCTCGCTATATTGCAGTAGTTCGAGTAACGAAGATTTTTGTGAGGTAAGTGATTCATAAAATGTATAGGTTATTGTTAGTCAGGGCCATTCTTTTGTAGGGATTATTGAAAGTCAGATTGCGTTGCGCTAAAAGTATTGTGTGTCAGTTTAGTGTTGATCAGAATAAGTAAAGAGCGAAATGTCTGAGTACGTTCAGTTTTGCTCAGCTGTTTGAAAATCGAATAAAAATGGTTTAAATGGCTCTGAGCACTACGGGACTTAACATCTGTGGTCATCAGTCCCCTAGACTTAGAACTACTTAAACCTAACTAACCGAAGGACATCACACACATCCATGCCAGAGGCAGGATTCGAACCTGCGACCGTAGCGGTCACGTGGTTCCAGTCTGAAGCACCTGGAACTGCACGGCCACACTTGCTGGCGAAAGGTTTATCAGCATAGTAATTCATAAATTTTTCAAAGGGGCTGTTTCAGTGGTACCGGACAAATGAATTCAAAGATACTTGTATCATTCGATTCCATTTACGAAGAGAGAAATCCCAGTTTGTTACAAATGGTTCAAATGGCTCTAAGCACTATGGGAGTTAACATCTGAGGTCATCCGTCCCCTAGACTTAGAACTACCTAAACCTAACAAACCTAAGGAGATCACACACATCCATGCTCGAGGCAGGATTCGAACCTGCGACCGTAGCAGCAGCGCGGTTCCGGACTGAAGTGCCGGATTGTTACAAGCTCACCTGAAAGATTTCATCTTCGTGTAAGATATTTATGTAATGTTAAACTACATCATTTTTACTGTCAGATGACAGCACTAAATTTATCTAAAAAATTCTTCATAACAATAAAAAACTTTTTCCATTTCCCTTTCCTCTGTGTCAGCCTTTGGGTGTATGTGGTCATAGACGATCGATTGATACCGTGTTTTCGTACAGCCTTTGACGCTTCGTAGATGTCCTAGCTAGTATCTGTGGTAGTGTAGCTGCGTCTGACGCGTCAGCACTGTGACTAATGGGCAAAAAATGTGAGCCGTGTTGGGTCGTCGGAAGGTCGCCCACCTACTACACGCGCTCTCTCTTATCTCCGGATTCAGATCAACTGGAGGATTTCCGCTGACCTTGTCCCACTATCTGCAACATTATCTGCTGCGAAGCTGCACGATTGTCTGGTGACACCGGCCACCTGCAGACGCCGACGTGAGTTCTGTCACGACGGGCGGTTGCAATCGAAATGCAGCTACCCGCGCAGGGCCAGTGTTAATGCACAGCCGACTTACCCTGAAAAAAAGTTTGTTTCCGCCACCAAGTGCAAATCTGGCACTGTGAATGCAAGGAAGACGTACAGAAATATTTCTGCATGTAATGGATTAGGAGTCCGCAGCTCGTGGTCTCGCGGTAGCGTTCTTGCTTCCTGAGCACGGGGACCCGGGTTCGATTCCCGGCGGGGTCATGGATTTTCACCTACCTCGAGATGACTGGGTGTTGTTGGGTCGTCATCATCATTCATCCCCACTACGGTCGGAGGAAGGCAATGGCAAACCACCTCCGCTAGGACCTTGCCTAGTACGACGGTGCAGGTCTCCCGCATCGTCCCCTACGCTCTGTCAAGGAGTATGGGACCTCATCATCATCATCATCTCATGGATTAGGAACAATACGTGGGCAGAAAAAGTCAAAGGAGTGAGAAAGGCATAATGTTGATTTTATTATGAACTGCCGCCGACACAAGTTATTCAATATGAGGCACTGAAGAGTGCCAAATTTGCATCTGGTGGCCGAAACTAGAACAAATTTTTTTCCCAAAGTAAATCAGTTCCACAATAACGAAAGTTGCGCTGCCATACGACAGTTACAACCCACAATGGACCTCCGTGAGTGGCTGCACTTTAATTGTAATCACGCGGCGAGTTAATATAGATATTTTTTATGTCACTGTACAATCACGTTTTTCTCTTTTCACGTAACCCCTGACCACAAGGAGAATGTGGGATGCTTCTGCAGATGGGCAGCGCTGTCGAGTATTGGCCAGCGAGCTGCGATAGGGCGGAGCAACGATCGCATCTTACCCCTATCTTTCTCGAGAGACTTTTTTTATCATTTTTCGGTAACTTAATGTCAGTGGAATTGGTTTTAGTCGTTTTCAGTTTATCGGATGAGCTTGTTCGCTTGTAATGTACAATGCTTATAACATCAACAAATGTTTACTGAAGATCGAAAGCCAAAGATTAGAATACAGCAGAACCCCTCTCATACGCCCTCGGCTGGTCCTCGCTCGAGCCGAACTCGCATCGACTCGTGCCGTTGTTGCGTACTGTATTGTTATTTACAAGCAGTTGTTGTTTACAGGTAATTGTTGTTATCGCTTCTCCGTTTTAGTGCTCCCTCATCTCATATCTCGCACTGTTTCTGTAGTTATCCATGTTTTTTTTTTTTTTGTACAGTACTGTACTGTGAAGTTCTTACTGCTTACTATCATTCGGTGGTTTTACGACATCATTCTTCTTTGTTCGTTACAGACTGTATGTATTTGTTTTACTTTGTCTCTAATGTGCAGTTGTGTGTGTTTTTCCAACATATCAGAAGTGGAACGTAAAATCGTTACTCTTTCATTAAATTAAAAGTTAGCAGCGCTACGAAGACTGGACAAAAGGGAATCACTTCAGAAAATCACCAAGGAACTCACTGTAGGCGTTTAAACAGTAAAAGATTGGAGAAGAAATCGGGCAGACACTGAAACACATGCAGTGAAGTTAGATGGTGAAAACGCTGTTAAGAATCGCTAAACTTCGAAAAAGTCCAAACATGTACCGCTTCGCGACGCATTGTAGATGTAGTTACACTAAGGAAGAAGGAGAGTAACATCGATATCTGGGCCCATTATAAAAGAGAAGGCAATAGCTTTGGACAAAAAGCTAGAAGCCGGAAGTAGGTTCGCAGTTAGTGAAGGCTGGATTCATCGTTGGAACACCCGTTGCGGGTTTAGGTTTGTTTCAATTTCTGATGAAAAACTGTGTGCTGGTGCAGAAGCGGCTAAGGAGTTTTCTGTGAAGTTTAAAGAAACTGTGCGAGAAAATGGGCTTTTGCCTTGCCAAGTCTGTACTATAGATGAGACGGGCGTAGCGTGTAAAAGGCTGTCAAACAAAAAGCGCCAATCGTTCCTTCTTGCAGCATCGCTCATAGTACACACAGCCTTCCCCTGTTCATTATTGGCCAATATGAGAAACCTCGGGGATTCGAAAACATTACTGAGTTACCTTTCTGCCGATTTATTACCGCAATCAAAAATCAGTTTGGATGAACTGCAATTATTTCCAAAACTTGAGTTTTCGATGAGTTCGTTCCAACTGTTCAAAGGGATTTGAAACAAACAACAACAACAAAAAATTCCTTTTCGTGCTGTGTTCCTTTCGAATAATGCACCATCACATCATCTGAGGAGGAGTTAGTGAAATAGGACATGAGCTATTTTCCTTCACTTATTTAACCAACGGATCAGTGAGTGATAGAATGCTTAAATAGGTGGTATCGCGTCTAGTTTTGAATTTTAGAAAACTCCAAAGAAATCGGTAACGTACTTGCACCTGTGCAATCCCTCAATGTCGAAGATGCTATCTATGCGACTGCTGAGTCGTGGGAAGAACTAAAACCTGTCATATTGCGAAAATCTGGGCGTAAGTTTTGGCCAGTAGTTATGTCTGAAAGTGACCAGATCGAAAGCGAGCAAAACAACGAGGCGGAGGAAATCGTCAAACAACTGCAAACTCTACAACTGTTGTCCCTGCCAGTGGTGTGACACAGACATTGAAACCAGTGATGACAACCATATTTTTGCCACTGTTTTGGAAAAAAATGGTGACGAAACTCTGAACCAGGACGTATGGTGATGATGATGAATCCCCTACCCGGATTTCACACACCGTAGACTTCAGTAGATCGAGAACTCAGCCGTAACATTTATGTACATTTTGTGGCTCAAGAAATGGAGGAACACTGCAGCTGAGTCTGGAGTTTAATGTGATACACGAAGATCTATAATTGACTTTCTTCCTAAGTAATTTTTTACTGGTGTATAGGCCACCTTCAATTCTTACGGTACTGTACATATGTACTGCATGTATAGTGCAGAACACTATGTACATATTGTAGAGTAATTCTGTTTTTTCCATATGTAATAAAGCTTTGGTGCGGTTTATTGCAATGTTTTCACTACAGAGAACAAATAGTGCACTTACGTATAGCAGTCAATTTTGAGTTCAGAGATTATTTATTTTAATGTAAATCCGTATTTTTCTGTACTTGCTGATAATTCGACCTTTTTGCGTTCTGCCCCATATCCTGCCCCAAAGGTGATGGATTGCAGAGGTTGTACTGTTCAGTGAAATTTATAGAGGAGACATAAATTAATTTTATCGGAAGAATATCATTTAATTTTTCTTATACGTTGGAGCCTGGAGGGGTGTGTGTGGGACAACGAGGTAGTTAAATTATTAATGCATATGAAGACAACTTTAAGAGAGAAGTATCTGATTTGATATTTCTGAACAGTGTATGGAAGCACTGTGCCGCTCAGCGGCTATTAACTGGATGCTATTGGCGATGGACATCATCACAGTCGCCATTGTTACTCAATGTTTCCTATTATCTTTTCCTTCACAACAGCACTGATGCGTCACGTGAGATGTTACAGTATCGTTGCCAGTGAGGATACGTAAACACGGTGCTTAATCTACCCCCTGAAACGTCCCCTTAGAAAAATTAATGAATTACTGTTCTTATAAAGCTCTTATATTATTTGATTTTCAAACAGCTGAGCAGAACTGAACGTACTCAGACATTTCGCTCTTCATCTGTTCTGATCAACACTAAACTGACACACAATATTTTTAGCGCAACACAGTCTGACTTTCAATAATTCCCTACAAAAGAATGGCCCTGACTACTTACCTCACAGAAATCTTCGTTACTAGAACTACTGCAATACAGCGAACGCTACTACTGCCAGCTGAAGCCGGCCGGAGTGGCCGAGTGGTTCTAGGCGCTACAGTCTGGAACCGAGCGACCGCTACGGCCGAATCCTGCCTCGGGCATGGATGTGTGTGATGTCCTTAAGTTAGTCAGGTTTAATTAGTTCTAAGTTCTAGGCGACTGATGACCTCAGAAGTTAAGTCGCATAGTGCTGAGAGCCATTTTTTGCCAATATATATAGCAGTTCATGGCATCCAGTCTTACAAATTTACTGTCTCTGATGGACACACGTCCTTATCATCCGCTCTCAAAACTCCGCCAGTTCTCTCCCCACATTTACCACTACTGGCGGCTCATCTCCAACTGCGCAGTGCTACGCGCTGTTAACAGCCAACTGCCCAACACCACAATAGCATATACTCCAACAATGCAAACCAACCACAGCCTTCACACAGCACAGTCTGTGATTTTCATATAGAGCGCTACATGGCGTTACCAACATAAAAACCTAAAGAGCCTACTTACATAACCCTTCATGCTACCCACAAAAAATTTAAAAAATTGTTTTGGGCAGTGGCCAATACAGATTTGAAAAAGTTGTTCATAATTACAATAACAAAGATATCAAATGCACACACTTATTGATACAATGTTGGTCAAAAGCTAAAATTTTCTCACAGTCCATAAAGACTGTCCTGATCATTCATCACAGTAAACTTGCAGTGTTTTTTTTAAATTTTTTTTAAGTCTGAGCAGTAAAAGAAAATGCACATGGAAGTACTGGATTTCCATGCAGTCTTGAAGAAGTAGTGTTGTCCGTCCAACGGACATGCAGACAGGCAATGAGCCACAACAGAGCAAACCCACAGCAGAGTCGGTCGAAGTTGAAGAATATTGGTAGGTAGGTCATCACAGAGCAGACCACTGTAGTCCTGTTAGAGATTACAGTATTGGTGGGCCACCAGAGGTGCAGACCCACTGCAGTCCTTGTAGAAATAATGGTATTGGTGAGCCATCAAAGATGCAGACCCACTGTAGTCCTTATAGAGACGGCCAGCAGCCATCTGTTGCGACTGTGCAGGTGCACAATCATCATCAAAGAGTCTTGCGGAGAATATAGCAAGTCCATAAACCACCACTTGTGCACTCACAAAGCTTTTGGAATTGTCCGTACAACCAGCAATGCTGTTAATCAGCCCCTTGCTGAATTATTAACACACGTCCAAACACTAACAGTCCTCTTTTTTTTCACATATTGTGCATATACTATGACCAACAGAAATGTATGCAGTGAAATGAATGCTTACAAGTTACTTAATTTGATGAACTGCTGTCAATTACGATTTTATAACATGAGAATACAATAACAAAGGTACAAAGTACATCATTAAAAAACATAACAATACAGATAACGTTTGTAGTAATGCAGGCTTTACAAAAGAATAGAAATAAACATATACGTCAGTGTTACAGGAATTATGACAAAAGTAAATAAATAAAATAATGAGAATAGTTTTCGAAAGATTAATTTCACACATGTGCATTAAAACAGAACAGAATAAATAATGTCTAAACATCTTTACAAAGTAAATAACATATTATTAATTCAAATTATATTTGAGGATAACAATATTCCTCATTGTAGTGAATGTAGCTTAGTGTTAGAAAAATTCTACAACATAAATCTTATTAGCTAGACATATAAAGACAGGAAAAACACAAATAAACATAGCGGAATAACACAAAAGGAAAGGACAGGGTTCGTTTTCAGTGTAACATTTGGTACTGCAGTCCAACCCAAAACTTCATTCCATAGATCTTTCCTCTTATTTCAACATTTGCTCGTGAAAAAAAAAAAATCGTATCTAAGCCTGTTGTCCTAAACCCTACTGTTTTGTTCGTATCCTCTTTCAAAATAAATATTTCTCATTGTACAACACTCATTTCTGTCCAAATCTTCTTCATATAACTTCTCAATGCATTCTTTCGCTATTCTTCATAGTTAGTTTCTTATATAGTCTACCCCCTCTGAAGCTAACTTAAATCTACTGAGCTCAGATATATATGTACTAAGGGACGAGGCAAAGCAGCAGCACACAACAAATTAACACAAACAGCAACGACAAAAAATACAAATTGGCAAAGCAATCAGCAGTAAATCCAAATTAGCAAAGCAATTGCAATATTACAACTAATATAAGGCACTATGCAACAAAATAAATCAGTGGTAATACTGGTTTAACAGATAATACAAAGTGAAATTCAGTAGCACTATGCCTGGCAAACAGCAGCAGCAAATACTGTAACTTATATCTAAACATGACAAAGCTCAAGCAGAAAACATAGTATACTAAAGACAACAATGCAGATAAGGGAAATGTCTATTCACATCTTAATGTCTATGCAATGTAAGTGGTGCACTGCAATTTATTCTCCAAAAAAAAATTACCAAGTACTTGAAAAGAAAATTATGTATGCAGTTACTGTTATTAGTCCCTTCTTATTGTTCTTTCCTTTCCAAGAAGAATGTGGATCATAAAATTATTATTAATTAGATCTGTTGACAAAAAGTGTTCATATTAGCAAATGCATTTAATTTTATTTTATAAAACTAATGCTACAACACAGCTGGAAACCAGATATCAAATGAAATAAGCAACTATGTAAAGCAAAGCATAAAAATATCATTCAATATTCATGTGGCATTTCATAAGTCAGTAGAAGTTCTCTCAACTCTCGTAGAAAGACATTTCTCATGATCAGGTGTGCAGATCTAAGAATATTTCCCATCAATTCATATGCATTTCAGTAGCACAATATAATCATATGTTTCCAAGTAATGGGTGTGTCGTATTTGGGATGCTTTCTAGAAAGGAATGCCAATAGCGAGGTTAATGGCCTCTTTTTTCTCCACCTAATTGCTTTTTCTCCAGGCAGCTGGCGCAGCTGGGCCCCCATAACGCATTATGTCAAGGTCACTTAGCTCTCTTACCGAAATATTTACGACAGCCGTTTGCACTAGAGTGACAGTCTCATATAAAAAATTTCACAGGTCGAGAATTTGCGTTACAAATGTGTAGAAACAAAAACCAATAAATATAACAGTGTCCAAAGAAATTTCGTCGGCATTGTGATACATTCACGCATTTACACACATTTCATAGCTCTTAAAGTACGATTCTTGGTTTCCAACATCCTTTTTCACAAATCAGAGTCCCTAACCACTACTCATTATTCCTTACCTTATTACTCATATACATATTCATAGACACTTCTTCATTATTTCATCATAATAATTGCATAGCATAATCAAATTCCTCATATAGCATCAGCTCATTGATCATAAACGTACCTCAACAGCATAATACACATTGTCATCCTAATGATAACATCATAAAAACTCCGCCAAATCTCAAAAAAATCGTAGCTTTCTGCAATAATTTCAAAATCGAAAAAAAAATTCTCTGCTCATTTCCATAGTGTCATCTACCTCAAACCTCAAACGTACTTTAAAATCATAATCCCATACCAAACACATCATTCAAAGCTCTCAGAGTATCACAATGCTTCCGAAAAAATATGAACAGTTCACACAGTACAGACAAAATACAATTTCATAAGTGTGAAGTTATCCAACTGTTTAATTATGTAGAAATCTGTCACTGATGTAGTAAAAAAAAATGTTTGTTTCACTGTTAAATAATCACATAGCTGTGTAATTCTGTGTTAGAGAAATATGGTACCGATGTGTAAAGTTGTATAAGCAAATACCATATTAGCTAGGGCTCCTTGTGTTTGCCAAACACATGGTACACAAAGTAAGCGTGTATCCCCTGAGAATTAATGTAATTACACCCTGAGGTGTTACAGATTACAGCAATGGAATGAAATGTATCACGGAAAACTTTCTTTGTATCTTTGTAATTCAAAAATCTTTAAAAATAAATGTTTTAAGTACAAAATTAATCACTCAAATTCGTGTCCTGTAGCGCTAAATGTGCGTCTTGCTGTAAGACAATTCTGTTGAAGTGTCGTAGTTGTCATCCTCTGTAAGCAAAGTTCTGCTGAAGTCAATCTATTCACCTCATCATAAACAAAAGTGAAATGCTTTGCGTATAGATATCGTAGTTATTACGCTTATTGCCATGATGAAGAAAGTACTGTACTGTAACGTATTGTTGTGCTACGGAAAAGGTTGTCTCATTGTAGCTATACCACAAAAGTTACTACTAAAACATGTTTGACTTCCCAGAATAATACAGAAAAACTGTGCAGATATAAAACAGATACACCGCTAAGGCAACAATGTAAATTGTCACTCATTAGTAGCGTCGTGATATAATCGTGTAGCTGTCACATAAACTAACCACTGTATCATCTGGTATCTCTCAGAAAGTACTTTAAATCCAGAATGTATTTTCAAGTAAACCAAAATGTTGCATTAAAATCTCTTTAGTAGTATATTTTCTAAGTATGAAAGCCTTATAGTCATTACGTAATCGTGCAACTAACAAGCAAGAATGTACACACACAATAACACTGTGTCCTCTGTTCACTATAACAATGCATTTGCAATTACTTGCCTAAATAAGTTCCCTAGGTTCTTGACTGGACAGTTAACTTTAAAACACAGTTGCATGTTAATACACTCCTGGAAATTGAAATAAGAACACCGTGAATTCATTGTCCCAGGAAGGGGAAACTTTATTGACTCATTCCTGGGGTCAGATACATCACATGATCACACTGACAGAACCACAGGCACATAGACACAGGCAACACAGCATGCACAATGTCGGCACTAGTACAGTGTATATTCACCTTTCGCAGCAATGCAGGCTGCTATTCTCCCATGGAGACGATCGTAGAGATGCTGGATGTAGTCCTGTGGAACGGCTTACCATGCCATTTCCACCTGGCGCCTCAGTTGGACCAGCGTTCGTGCTGGACGTGCAGACCGCGTGAGACGACGCTTCATCCAGTCCCAAACATGCTCAATGGGGGACAGATCCGGAGATCTTGCTGGCCAGGGTAGTTGACTTACACCTTCTACAGCACGTTGGGTGGCACGGGATACATGCGGACGTGCATTGTCCTGTTGGAACAGCAAGTTCCCTTGCCGGTCTAGGGATGGTGGGATGGTAGAACGATGGGTTCGATGACGGTTTGGATGTACCGTGCACTATTCAGTGTCCCCTCGACGATCACCAGTGGTGTACGGCCAGTGTAGGAGATCGCTCCCCACACCATAATGCCGGGTGTTGGCCCTGTGTGCCTCGGTCGTATGCAGTCCTGATTGTGGCGCTCACCTGCACGGCGCCAAACACGCATACGACCATCATTGGCACCAAGGCAGAAGCGACTCTCATCGCTGAAGACGACACGTCTCCATTCGTCCCTCCATTCACGCCTGTCGCGACACCACTGGAGGCGGGCTGCACGATGTTGGGGCGTGAGCGGAAGACGGCCTAACGGTGTGCGGGACCGTAGCCCAGCTTCATGGACACGGTTGCGAATGGTCCTCGCCGATACCCCAGGAGCAACAGTGTCCCTAATTTGCTGGGAAGTGGCGGTGCGGTCCCTCCCCTACGGCACTGCGTAGGATCCTACGGTCTTGGCGTGCATCCGTGCGTCGCTGCGGTCCGGTCCCAGGTCGACGGGCACGTGCACCTTCCGCCGACCACTGGCGACAACATCGATGTACTGTGGAGACCTCACGCCCCACGTGTTGAGCAATTCGGCGGTACGTCCACCCGGCCTCCTGCATGCCCTCGCTCAAAGTCCGTCAACTGCACATACGGTTCACGTCCACGCTGTCGCGGCATGCTACCAGTGTTAAAGATTGCGATGGAGCTCCGTATGCCATGGCAAACTGGCTGACACTGACGGCGGCGGTTCACAAATGTTGCGCAGGTAGCGCCATTCGACGGCCAACACCGCGGTTCCTGGTGTGTCCGCTGTGCCGTGCGTGTGATCACTGCTTGTACAGCCCTCTCGCAGTGTCCGGAGCAAGTATGGTGGGTCTGACACACTGGTGTCAATGTGTTCTTTTTTCCATTTCCAGGAGTGTAGTTTCTAAGTGTGACAAAGAGTACTAATAACGAGAAGTGAAAAATTTTATAGCAAAGACTAAGTTAAAAAACAGATTATCTCTCAATAAACGGTTTTACATGTGATATTGGTGTAATCCTTTACCTTTCCTCAGTACGCAGCAAATCAACTAGAACGCAATTATCAAGCGGTATATGTCGGTAAATAATGCTAAAATTTTTCTCAAGATTAGCGTCAATGTTATTTTTCTCTGAGCCAGCCGGCGCACGTGGCTGCCTGCAGTGCGAGTCATTGTCTGTCTCTTTGCTGGTGCGCGTCGTTATTAGGATTAGGAGACCTAACTACTACAAATTCACCTTGACAAGAAGGCCGTACCCTGTTTGAATCTCGCCAGTTCTGATGAAATTCAGGTCTGTCGTTATGATTATAACGTTTGTCGTCATGTCGGTAATTTCTGTAAATAATTTCTTGTCGGTCAGGTGGTGGAGAACTTCTCCCTGAGTCGTAACTGCGCGGAGGACCATTGTGTCTGCAGTTATTCTGTCTCCCTTGATAATAATTGTTTTGATTCCCATATTATCTGTTTCTATTGTTGTCTCTGTCACATTCATTACTATGGAAATGCAATTTTTCTCTGTAATTATTACTACTTTGCCAACGGTTGTCATACAGGTGGTATCTGTTTTGGTCACGCTTTACGTTGTAAGAATAGCCTTGTCGTGTCCAGGTATTATTTCGGTCATCGCGGAATTGTGATGGATGTGACCTGTAATTGTTGTGTTCCCGTTTTCGCGTCCCGCAATTGTCAGTGTCAATTTCCAATTTTTGTAACAGTCCCTGAAGACATTCAATGTCGTGCTTGCATCGTCCTGCCAAAATAATATGTCGTAATGTTCAGGCAATTTGATTAAGCAAATGCGGATGAGCTCTGAGGGGCTGAAAGTGTTTGACAGGTACTGATTCTTGTGCAACATGTCTTCCAAATATTTGACAAGACTGGAAAATTCAGATTGTTCAAAATGTTTCATCATTATGATGCTATGTTTTACTCGGTCTTGTGTAGCTTGAGACCAATATGCTGAGAGGAAGGCATGATAAAATTCTCCTTCACTGTGACAATCGTGAATGACCGATCGCATTCTTACAGCTGGTTCATTCTCTAAGTAGCCACACATAAATGCTAATCTGTGCTCTAATGACAAATTGGGAGGAAAACAATGAGAGAATTGATGAAGCCACACTTGTGGATAAATGTCGTTGCCGGAAAGCTTGAATTTACGTGTAGTAATAAACAGCTTGTAGTCAAAATCAGCATGTCGGCGAGTCGCATGTCGGTCATTGTTACGTCGTTTCGGCGGTTCCATCTCAAAATTCGGTGTACCTTGCCAATTTCTTACATAATTTCCGAAGTGAACTGTCTTATTATATTGTGGCTGTTCCGCATTTCTATGCCCCTCTTCCGGTATTGGAGCGCGAGTGTCCTCTAAAATATGTAATTCTTGTATTACCTGCGTCAACTGATTTGTACTTCCCGGATTTATCTTTGGTATTGATAATGAACTAATTTCCTCCATGTGTCTTTCTGAACCAATTTTCAGAGTATCTACTGTGTCCTTTAAGTTTTCCTGAGTTTTTGCAAGTTGCGTAACCGAATCGGTAGATGCAACTGAGTCAATTTTACCCCGCAAGGTCTCGTGATTTTCATGAACAATAGTTTGCAGTTCTTTTATGGCTGCTTCATGATTCTGTAATGCATTTTCATGCCGCGAAAAAATAGGTTGAAAATGCTCCCAAATTTGTGTTTTTACATCATTACAGACTTTTTGACATTTCGATTCGATGTTATGTAACTCAGTAGCTAAATCTTCACGTGGTTGTTCAAGCGTGGTGTCTAACTTTTGAAGATTTTGTTCCATTGTGTCTAACTTTTGAAGCTTTTGTCTCATTTGTTGCATTAATTGTAATAACAATGCACTGGTGCCTGAAACATGTTCCTCGGTCCTTTTCGGCAGTGAATTTACACCGGCAACATTCGCATTATGATAAGCAGAAAATGTGTGTTGACTTATTTGAGAAAACGGCGAGGACCCAAATCCTGAATCTACAGTATTCGCGAGATTGTGTCCTGTCATTTCGGATTCCTGAGGCGAGCTGTTGCCGACTGATCGATCGATAATGCTTCCCTGTTCACTATTTGTTTCACTGCCTACACCATTATTTGCAGCCCACTCCATTTCCCTGTGCACAATTACCAAATTACTGCTTTGAACAATCGTTAATTCATTACACGGTGGCGCTAACACACTGCTTTCGTCTTCACTGTCATTTCTCAGTTTACTTTGGAGCCTAGTATTACGTTTTTCACACGCCATTATTGTCACAGTATTTCACACGATTGCACAGAAAAGCACAATTTGAAGAGCAAAATAAGAAAACCCATTAACATAGCATTGAAAATAGTATCTCGTTAATTGCAAGCGCAGCTGCGAAAGACTTGGTGCAAATCTACATGCATGCCACAACTGTTTTACTGTTCAACAACGAAAAACTACAACTACAAAGGAAATTCTCTCTATAATTACGCGCTAGCAATAAACAATAGCTACAATAATTACAGAAACTACAAGAAAAAATCAGAAGATTCCAGTGCGGTATCCTCGGCTAAGGGTCGACATATGAAACGTCCCCTGAGAAAAATTAATGAATTACTGTGCTGATAAACCTCTTATATTATTTGATTTTCAAACAGCGGAGCAGAACTCAACGTACTCAGACATTTCGCTCTTTACCTATTCTGATCAACACTAAACTGACACACAATATTTTTAGCGCAACGCAATCTGACTTCCAATAATCCCTACAAAAGAATGGCCCCGACTAACATTAACCTATACCTTTAGAAAATCACTTACCTCACAAAAATCTTCGTAACTGGAACTACTGCAATACAGCGAGCGCCACTACTGTCAGTAAATAAAAGATTCAAACTACTGAAGGCACTAACTACTGATAGGCATAGTTAGCAAATGAAAGATTTTGATAGAGAACAAACAATATATTTACCTTAATAGTGTTCAAAAGTCATAATATATATAGCAGTTCATGGCATCCAGTCTTACAAATTTACTGTCTCTGATGGACACACTTCCAGATCGTCCGCTCTCAAAACTCCGCCATTTCTCTCCCCACATCTACCACTACTGGCGGCTCACCTCAAACTGCGCAACGCTACACGCTGTTAACAGCCAACTGCCCAACACTACAATAGCATATACTCCAACAATGCAAACCAACCACACCCTTCACACAACACAGTCAGTGATTTTCGTATAGAGCGCTACGTAGCGTTACCAATATAAAAACCTAAACAGCCTACTTTACAACCCCAGAAGAAAGAGTCAAGAGGCATTCATTAGCTCAGGCGACCTAGGATGGCAAGAGCACAGAACCTCACTGCGCCCAGTCCAGCGATGCCGAAGTTCGGCGTTGAGGTAGCGACGAACATCGATACTCCTGTATTGTTGGAAGACGAAATTCCCAGAATCACCTGAAACGACCACAACTTATCAAGATGAGATGTACCCGTTACAGTTTTCGAACAGAAGAAAAACCACCTGCAGAACTTGGCCTGCGACACTGTACAGGATACATTAATCTTCAGAGGATCTGATTCATGAGCCACAGTCTGATGAAGATTTTCAGTGCTCTACACCCATTACGGCGATTAACCTTTCCAGATAAATGACGGGTTACTTCGTCACTCAATATCAGCTTCGAGATGAAATGTTCATCCTAAAGTGCTCCTTGCATCGATATGCAAGATTGAAGGGAGGGAGAGAAGAGAAAGGGGGTGCCCTGGAGGAAAAACACAGGAGGAGGAAGGGGAGGATCAAAGCTGGTAGGAGGGGTAGATGGAGGGGAAAAGGGCATTATCAGGGAGGAGGAATTGGCGGAAGCCACCTCGGGCAAGGATATGAAGTGTGGTAAGATGGAGAGTGGGTGGAATGTAGGTGTACAGGTGTGGCAACAGACAGGGGTGGGAAAGGATGGGAGGGACAAGTGGGTGAGGGGGATCAAGTTTACAGTAGGTGTAAAGGACCCATATCTGTTCAAGGAAGAGGAGGAGGTGTGGGAAGGAATTAAGTCGTAGAGGATCCGCCTAAGGGAGGCAGATACGATAGGCGAGGCGAAGTGTGTGGTGTTCCAGGATTTGAAGCGACTTGTAGAACGTAGGATGGGCGGAGACCCAGGTGGGATGGGCATAACAGAGAATGGGACAGATGAGGGATTTATAGGTGCCCGAGGTGCCTGAGGACACGCCGTTGGCAGCCCCTCGGTTCATCTGGACGTCACAACAGTTCGGCCCTGTCTTGTATGACCTGTGGGGACAGTTTCCTCGGCACTTGTTTCCGCTAGCGCCATTTTGACATCCACGGTACGCTTTAAGCACGGAGGCATACAAACAATTTTATACACACTTAGCCCCATCGGAAACGCTTCCACCATTGGTCAGAAAGCTAATCACTGTGCTCTTCTCGACGTCAGATAAATCGCTCCGTTTTCGCATTACGACAACGACTGCTGTGTCTTCCACGTCCCATGACACTTTGTATGCCCTCCACCGTAAGCACGGCGTCTGAGGCGCTGCAGTCATGGACTGTGCGGCTGGTCCCGGCGGAGGTTCGAGTCCTCCCTCGGGCATGGGTATGTGTGTTTGTCCTTAGGTTAATTTAGGTTAAGTAGTGTGTAAGTTTAAGGACTGATGACCTTAGCAGTTAAGTCCCATAGGATTTGACACACATTTGAACATTTCTTTGGTAGCACAGCCACGTGGCTTCTGTGAGTGGTTAGTGCACAGGGACGTCGAAGATTTCAGTCAGTACGTGAACAGTGCAAAAGAGACTGACGGCATTCTTGGATTCTACCTTCAAACTAATTCTCAGAATTTTCTGAGCTGGTATTCGTGAGCTGTTAGGTATTTCCTTAACGAGTCTGCCAGTTCTGGTCGTTTCTTTCTATCAACTGTAAAATTAGCTTGTGATCATTCATGCTGCACTCTTTTGCAGACGAGCTGCAGATTTCAAGTAATCTAACAATGAGTCAAGCCTGACATGTGCCTTACATTCACCAAGTTGATGTGATGTTTCCTAGACGTACCGCTGCAGCACGGTCAGAAACAGAGAAGCTTGTAATTTTTAGCCTTTGGCTAGGATTCGATCCTTACTATCGTCCCGCATCCAGTTTTTGTATTGCTCTCTTTTTCAGTTTTAGGAAACCAAACGAAGAACATGTTTGGCGACTTGTATCTCACACAGTTATTTCTCAGCACAATGTACCGCGTAACGCCCTCTTCAGACTGTTTGTGACCATCGTGTACGGTAAGAGTGAGTTCAGTTGTGAGTCTTCGTTCGTGCAAACAACAGTAACTGCTGGAAGCTTCGAGTGACACCTAGCTTTCAGTTTCCATTGCTTAAGGGCTAATTTCTATTACTGAGACGAGAGTAACAAGTTATCAGGATGTGAGTGGACGCTGTTTCGTGTACTCGTTGCTGTGATCTGCATTTCCTCTCATCTGGTCTGCAGGTCGCACTACCACTTTCTTGTCCACAGCTCGTGATCGTGCGGTAGCGTTCTCGCTTCCCGTGTCCGGGTTCCCGGGTTCGATTCCCGGCGGGGTCAGGGATTTTCTCTGCCTCGTGATGACTGGGTGTTGTGTGATATCCTTAGGTTAGTTAGATTTAAGTATTTCTAAGTTATAGGGAACTGATGACCATAGATGTTAAGTCCCATAGTGCTCAGAGCCATTTGAATCATTTGAACCACTTTATTTCCGACACGTAAGCGTGATTTTTGAAACGTCCCCTTAGAACAATTTATACAGGACTGAGCTTAAACTGACACACAATATTTTTAGTGCAACGCAATCTATCAAAGATCCCTGCAAAAGAATGGCCCTGAGTAACATTAAACTATACCTTTCAGAAATCGCTTACCTCACAAAAATCTTCATTACTCGAACTACTGCAATACAGCGAGCGCCACTACTGCCAGCTAAATAAAAGATTCAAACTACGGAAGGCACTAACTACTGATAGGCATAGTTAGCAAATGAAAGATTTTTGTAGAGAACAAACAATGTATTTACCTTAATAGTGTTGAAAAAGCATAGTATACATTGCAGTTCATAATATCTATTCTGTACTCAAAAATCCGCCATCTCATTTCCCACATCCACCACTGCTGGCGGCTCACCTCCAACTGCGCAACGCTACGTGCTGTTCGCATCCAGCTGCCGCTGCCCAACACTACAATGGCAGACAACAATGCAAACTAGCCACAGGCTGCACACAGCACAGCCAGTGATTTTCATACAGAGCGCTACGTAACGTTGCCAATAAGAAAACATAAACAGCCTACTTACATTTTGTATTCCGAACTTTTTGACACTGTTCACCATGTTTCTCCTTCTTTTTTGTAGTGCACTTTTATTCTTTTTGCCCCTCTACATAGCTACTTGTTGGAACACTGCGCTTTAAACAACGTAAATATTGAAACTTCCTGGCAGATTAAAACTGTGTGCCCGACCGAGACTCGAACTCGGGACCTTTGCCTTTCGCGGGCAAGCGCTCTACCACCTTTTTTTTCTTTTTTTTTTAGGGGCTGCTAACCTTTTTTTTTTTTAGACGCTACCCCTTTTTTTTATCCAATGTCAGGCTTACCACCTTTGCTGACATACATGTTGTTGTACTATCGCATAAATAGTGTCTACAAAGTCCATATATTGACAAATAGTGGCTAATTAGAAAATTAATTAATTAAGGAAATAAATAAAACTGAAAAAGCTCAAATGAAAGACATGAAGACATTGCGGATAGTACAAATACAAAAGAAACATGCTCCTGTAGCAATGAAATGAAACTCGTGTCGGGGGCGACACCTGCTCACGACCCGACGTTCGATAGAGCAAGAGAGCCATCTATCGACTCGTTCTCCAGACGTTGGTGTCAGACTGGGTCGTCTTCTCGAAATTAACTAAGGGTCCGTAAGTGTGATCGATGTCAATCTCGGCTTCGTCGTCTATCTCATCTCTCACCCGTCACACCCCATCTGGCCGGCGGGTCGGTAAATGTAAGTCGCAAGTAATTAGCGAAGTCTTGCCTATATTTCTTATGCTGTTGCAGCTTCGTGTGCCCATCCAGGAGAAAATGCCAAAAATCAATTTTGTCCTTTTCCGATTCGTTATACACGTAGCCCACCACCATTCCCCGCACCCATGTCACTGCATTGGTTTTTTGGACCGGGAAATAAGATTCTTGGGGGAAAAATAGTGTGTCTGATGAAATTGTGTGAGGGGCGGAGCGTAACAGGAACGCCAATATCTGTTGTGCCAAGTGCCACACTGGAGCCGTCCCACTACATGCTAAACGATGTTCATCAGTGTCCACTGTTGCGCAGCCTAAACATAGTGGAGTGTCTGCCAAATGAATCGCGTGCCGCCGTTGATTCGTTGTGAACTTCCTATTTATCACCACATACCATGTTGAGCGTACCGACGTTGGGAGGTAAACGTTCCGCATAACGCGCCATATCTGTCGCCAGTTCTTGTCTGGGTACTTCTTTTCCAGGGTATTCCTGGGACACCGGCGCAGTAAGAGATGGTATACGTCTCGCGTCGTCGGTAGTCGTGTTGTTGGGAAGGAATCTCTGACATAGCTAAGCTCCAAAAAAAAAAAGACTTGAAATGTGACAGCTTCGGTGAAATATGGCCCACATCGACTGGGGGCAGCATTGAAGTGGGCGCTAGTACATCGGCCAACGCACCCGAGATATTACGAAATTGACCGCGCCACTGTCGGAAAATCGTACTGACGAATAACGCCCGTGCCTTTTCATATACGTTCACTAGACCAAGTCCACCCTCTCCAGGTGGTAGCGTAAGCGTTGTGTATCGGATCTTAAACAGGTGTCCCACACTCACGTAGGTTCCGAAAGTTGCTTGTATCCGTGATGCCATTGTGCGCGTTAAAGGCAGGACATGCGCTACGTGAGTGAGTCTCGGTGCTAGGTATACGTTAACATAGGTCACCCTCTGAATCATATCCAACGCTCTTAATTTCTGTAACAGCACCATTGTCCGCATCAGCTTCAATATGCGTCGGTAGTTATCCGCTGCTGTCCGCTGCACATCCGTGTGGAACGTAATACCTAGGCATTTTATGGTCTTAACTAAGATGAGCGGGCCTTCCTCCCCCGGTTGTAATCCTCGACCGACATTCATGCAGCGTGATTTTTGTAGATTAAGCACGCTTCCTGCCGCCATCCCGTATCGCTGTATCCATGCCAACGCCGTACGTACTTCTTCGCCTGTCCGTGCCACCAACGTTACATCGTCAGCATAAGCGCGGCAATGAAAGGTCAGTTGTGGCAACGGCACTCCCTCCAACCGTCTTCGGAGACCATATAGACAGGGTTCCAAAGCCATTGCATACAAAAATATCGAAAGGGAGCAACCTTGACGAACTGACCTTGAAATAACAATGTAGTCAGTGCCCCGCCCATTCACCGAGACCTTTGATCGTACGCCGTGTAACAGTCGCATGATCACTAGGATGAAGGCCTGTGGGATTCCCAATCTGTCCATCACCGCATGCAAAAAGGTATGATCCACTCTGTCGAATGCATGATCGAAGTCAATAGCGACGAGTGCCCCACGCACTCGGCATGCCGCTGCTAATGCTATGATATCTCGGTAGTCACCGAGCGCCGTATGTACGTTGCTCTTACCGCCGAGGCAAGTTTGATCTATGAGGAGTCTATCAGAAAGTGAAGACCGCAGGCGAGCCCCAAGGATGCGCGCGAAAATCTTATAGTCGCAGTTCAAGAGCGTGAGTGGTCTATAATCTCCTGGATTTCTGCCACCGCGTCGTTTGGGTATTGGGATGATGATACCCTCCGTGAACTCGGCAGGTATCTCAGTCTGCGGTAACAGGAGTTCGTTGTACATCTGAATCCAGGTCCGTCCCATGAGGTATGCAAAGGCGCGGTAAAATTCAATTGGGAAGCCGTCCTGTCCTGGGGACTTGTTCGGAGCCCCCCTGGCAATTGCGTCTGTCAGCTCGTCCTCTGTTATCGCTGTGATGAAAGTCTCTGCATCCAGCGGTGGTCTTCTATCTGGCATCTCCGAGATGACATCATGTAGTGTCTCGTGGTTCACATGTACAGGTCCATATAACTGGCGGAAATAGTCTGTAAACACATGCGCAATATCACGCTGGTGTACAACTTGCTGGCCAGTTTCAGAGATTAGTTCCCTGATCAATGTCCTGCGTCGTCGTTGGCGTTCACGTACCACGTGGTGCATGGAGGGGGATTTGGCAGCAACTGTGTCCGCCAATCTCGCCCGGACCATTATACCTTCCATTCTTAGTCTCGTCAGCTGTAACAACTTGGCTTTTATCCTGCGCATGGCCGTGTGCCTTTCCGGCGATGGCTGTTGGGTCATCAGCTCCCTCAGGGCTGTAAAATAAAAATCAGTCGTTGTGCGGTTCCACTGCGATTTGTCCTGCCCGTATCGTATCAACGTTCTCCGTAACGTTGGTTTTGCGCATTTAATCCACCACTGGAGAACCGAGGTGTATGCTCGTTGGCGGCGAACGCAGGTCTCCCAGGCCGCCTCTATCGACCGGTGACATTCAGTGTCACGTAAAAGTGCACAATTCATTTTCCAGTGACCTTTACTCCGCCATATCTTCTGACGCGTTAGTGAAATCGTACAGACGTACGCCATATGATCCGTAAAAGCCGCTGGCCAGATTTCGGCATCCAGTATCGTCGTCCGTAGAGCTCGTGTCACGTACACTCTATCAAGTCTACTCGCCAAGTGTCCCGTGACAAACGTATAACCCGGTCTGTCACCATGCTGCAGTTCCCAGGTATCCAGAAGCGCCATTTCGGTAATCAACGCACGCAGTTCCATGCATGGCACATAATGAGGTACTTGGTCCTTTTTGTCGACGACACAATTAAAGTCGCCGCCCACTACATAGTTATCAAAGCGTCCAGCGAACAACGGTGCTATCTCTTCGGTGTAAAAAGTCGCCCTTTCTCTTCGTTTTGTGGAGCCAGATGGTGCGTATAAATTGATGAAACGAACGCCGTCGACAGTGATCGCTATGCCGCGTGCCGAAGGGAGAGACCTGACGTCCTCCACTCCAATTCCTTCCCTGGTGAGAATCGCCACACCGCATCCACTTTCATCGTGCACTGAATACTGTGCCTCGTAACCGTAGAACTCTGGCGGCGATGTGAAACGCACTTCTTGTAGGAGTACAATATCCACGTCCGCAGCGCGTAACATATCTTTCAGCATTTGAATTTTAAGCGGTGTCCGTATTCCATTAATGTTTATCGTGGCAATGCGGTACGCCTGGCTTGTGTTCATCAGTTGTAGGGCGGTGTCATTAAGCGTCCATCTGCACCCCCGGCGCTCCTCAACACACTAAGTTGGTCAACATTTCCCGACCCCTCCCGGCCTCTGGCCAGGACTGTCCTCAATCGTCGCGTTCGTATTTTCATCCTGTTCCTGTTGGTCCATTTCTTGCGCCCAGTCCCCCAGCATATTTCCGGAACTGATCGAAGGATGGGAGGTAACGTTGTCATCGCTCTGATGTTGGACAGTTGTCATCTCCACTTCCGCCTTCCGGTCACCAGAAGGAGAGTTCAAGTTATCGTCGCTGTGTAGTTCCTGCATCGTCATCTCGGTATCTGTTGAATCCACTGGTCTCAGGTCGATACTGTCGTTGTCGTCCACTGTCCCCTCGGGACTATGGCTATCGTCAGCAGAAGTCAGTCGACGCTTCTTGCTTCTCTTCGGCGAACGCTGTTTCCGTTGCCTTGCTTCCGCATCGGCTGTTGGGGTTGCGTATCCTCCGTCTTGGGCCTGGCCTATCACGCTCTCGGAGGAAGCACCGGCAGCCACCACGGATGAGCCTGGAGCGGCCGTCAGCTGCATCTCTTCTGTGGTGCCCTGTGTCTGCTGTGGTGGAACCGGTGTTCGGAGTTCCAGTCCGTTGGTGTCCATGTTCTCTATAGGGGGCAGCTGCTGGTGCCCATCGGAAGTCTCCCTCACGTCGCCTCTCAGGGCTTCCACAAAGGTCAACGGTAAGACAGTCGTCGGTCGTGGCACCTGAACGTCATCCCGTGGAGTTTGCACTAAACGTCGCTGGAGGCATTCCGAGCGGACGTGACCTTCTTTCCCGCACCCCGAGCAAGTGCGAGGTTGCCCATCATAGATTATAATCGCTCGACAACCTCCTATGTACAAATAAGAGGGGACGTGCTTGCGCAGTTCTATCCGTATTTGTCTCACCCCATTTAAAACGGGGTACGTGGTAAAACTCGTCCATTTTTCTGCCACATGGGATAGAGCTGTACCGTATGGTCGAAAGGCGTCGGTAACAAGTTCAGACGGGACCTCAAACGGAAGTTCGAAGACTCGTATAGTGCGGATCCCCATTCCCGCGTGATCGACTGTAACCGCACCAACATTCCCGTCGGCATGACAGAAACGATACCCGTTCGGTGATCGTTGTAGAAGTCTTTCGCAAGCAGCCTCGTCAACAAGCTTGACATAGACGACGCTTGATACGAGCGATAAATTGATTCCCACGATTTCCTGTGGATCGATTTTTACCTCTTCTCTGAAGAAACGTTCAATCTCGTGTGCCTTTGGTCGTGTATAGTCGTTCGCAAAACTGAACTTCAAGGTCGTTTTTCTGTACGAGTGTGCCGTCTCGTTCTAGACTCACAACACCGCACACGCGAAGCTGCTCCGGCGTAAACAAACAGGCGCGCGCTCCACAGCGCGGCCGGCAGGCAACACGGTCCGCACTGTGTCACTGCCGAAGGCAGACTGCGAACCACTGAGCTACCCAAGCACGACTCACACCCGGTACTCACAGCTTTACTTCTGCAAGTATCGTGAGTCGTGCTTCGGTAGCTCAGATGGTAGAGCGCTTGCCCGCGAAAGGCAAAGGTCCCGAGTTCGAGTCTCGGTCGGGCACACAGTTTTAATCTGCCAGGAAGTTTCATATCAGCGCACACTCCGCTGCAGAGTGAAAATCTCATTCTGGAAACATAAATATTGTGATTTCAAGACGTGTTTCCTCCTCTTTATGGGTGACACTTGTTTACGCATAATACTTTCCTCGGGGCCGCAACGGACAGTATTGCATACGTTATTGGTGATGTAATGTGAATTAGCGATTGGCGACACAGTCGTATTACCGGTTGTCTCGGCCGTCGGCGCCAGCGCTGGACTTGCCTGCTGCTGTGGGGGAGAGTGGCTGCAACAGCCGCTGGCGGCGCCGCGGCGGGGACAGGGGCGGCGGTTTGCAGAGTGGCGAGTGGCGCCGGGCTAGCCGTGCCGCCCTGGCTCAACTTACTCCACACTATTTCATTACTCTCGCACTGACGCGTTCGTTACGTATAATTGTGGACATTCGTCGTATTTTTCTCCACAGTCGCTCATTGGACTCCTTTGGTTTACAAGTCTCTCTTACGAGTGAAGTAAAAAGAAATATGAACATAAACTGGTGGTGTGCAAAGTGTTGGACCTCTTCAGTTATTAACTGAACTACAGTCGTGTAATCTTTGTTATGCCTGTTGATGGTTTTACGAATACGTCAGTGGGCATAATTTCTCTTATTGCAGAATTTTTATTTCCTTTATGTTATTGAGTTCCTTAGAAAGAATGTATTTTTAATTTTTATTTGCTTTTACTGGTCTTTTCTCTAAAATCTTGGTCCCTTTTCTTCAATAAAATATATTTGGATGAAGAGGGCAGTGTGGTGCCTGTGTCGTGTACTAAGTCTTGCTGCTTCATATTGTAAACTGCAAGCACAGTTCAGAATCTGTTCGTTAGCTGCTACGTTCTTCTGTGTTGATGGCATGTTGAGTTGTAATGTGTGCTTTTATTGCACGATTCTACAAGACTTTAATATCTGATGTACACTATACGTCGTAATTTTAATGTACGCTGTTCGATGTGACTAGACTTGGCCACTGTTTCTATGTTTCGATACAGTGTATCGATACCTGGAACTGTTTCAGTGTTTCGGAACGGCTATGGTTCACTGTTTCGAAACAGTGGTGTTTCATTTCGCCCTTGTCTCGGATGTCGAGTCAGACACAGAAACTGTATCGTTGTTTCAAAATAAGACTGTTTCAGTCCACCTGCGCCTGGAACGGACTAATTGTATCGAAACAGTGATGTTTCATTCCGCTCTGTGTCGGACGAGATTCGGGCTCGGCACAGGTACCGAAACACAACATACCACTTCATGAAACACTTTCAAGAGTGTCGAAATCTTTTGACATGCAATAGCATGAAGCTCAAGATATCCGAAAATAAAGCTTCGTTTCTAGCTGACTGTCCTATTCCGAAATGGCGTAACATCTGCTTTATAAACACTAACCAAACAATAAAACAACGCGTACTATTCGCATTCAAAATAATAAATATGTGAAAATCATTCAGTTAAATTACACTTTTTTTATAACATACGCTTCTGTGTTCATGTACAGTAATCATATTAAGAAACGCAAGTAAGACTACAACATTTTAAATGAAAAAGACGTAGAGTGACAGTTATCAGACATGTATATAAATTTGATGTAGGTGTAATTGCAAGCAATCTGTTTGACATATCACTGATAGTGTAATGGTGAACGGGAAGCATCGTAAATTCATAGTAACGGTTCCAAACACCTTGAAACACAATTTCTTTTCTGTTATATTTTGTTATTTATTCGAATTATTTGGCGTTATTTGTGAGTCTATAGTCACTGTACCTATTATCCACAATGATTCCCTTTGTGTGCATAGAAATTAGCAGGATGGGTATAGTAGCGATACTAATGGAATGTGGGAATCCCAGTAGCATATCTGTTGTTTCTGCAGTTTGCTCCCACCTCCAGTTCCGTTCGTGGTGGTTCTTCTGTCTTCAGCTAAGGCTTTCCTCAGCCAATTGAAAAGTATGAAAGTCACACGACACAAAAGCAGCGCATTTGCTGCAGGAAATACGAAACTGCCAAGACGCCTAAGTGATAGTTTCATACTTTCTGCGATATGATTAGCGCTCTCGCACCTCATTTGTGTTTATATGGACATACTTATACAGTAGACATTCAAGATGATAAAATGTGTAGGTTTATTAGATTACAAAACACAAACTGTTTCACTGTTTCGAAACACCGTATCGAAACATTACATTGTACTGTTTCATTTGTTTCGAAACACTTACGTGTTTCAGTTTGCCCACCTCTAGATGTGACTAACGCCTACATTGTGTAATACGGTTTTCATTTTGATTTTATGTCTTGTGTTATTTTAGTACTCAAGATAGTCACAAGTGACTGACATCGATTTGTGATAATAGATGACTTCAGATTGTTACTACCGCGGCTGCCGTTCAGTAGACGGCTTCCAGTGGAATCCAGTGTTTCAGGGGGAGCCTCGGTGGGTCGGCGGCAGGAGCCGGCTGGCGGCGAGCGAGCGACGGGCACGGCAGTCGCTCCAGTCGCAAGCAGCGGGCGGCCCTCTCGGCTGTGGCGTGCTTCCGGCTACGGCGGATGCAGAACGTCGTGGTGAGTGTGATCCTGCTGTGCAGGCGCGTGTGCCCGGCTCGCCCAAATTAAGTTAGCAAAAGGTCACAGTCTTCAACTACAGTGAGGCCACCGTAGGTCATAGCGTGTTAAAGTCGGAAAATTTTATTTCACTGTATAATGTTAATGTCTCCTTGTTGCTGGTAGTCGATGTTTCCTTGTTCCCATTTATTGGGGCAAGCGGAACGTACTCTGTTGCCGATTTCGCTTTCTAGTTAATTAATTACATCCTTATCGTCAGTTAAGGCTTTTGGTTGGGTATATTTTAGGTTTTGGTATTCTGAGTTACGACTGGTCATTGGGTATTTCCTTGTACTTGGCCGGCCGCTGTGGCCGTGCGGTTCTAGGCGCTTCAGTCTGGAACCGCGTGACCGCTACGGTCGCAGGTTCGAATTCTGCCTCGGGCATGGCTGTGTCTCATGTCCTTAGGTTGGTTACGTTTAATTAGTTCTAAGTTCTAGGTGACTGATGACCTCAGAAGTTAAGTCGCATAGTGCTCAGAGCCATTTGAACCAACCTTCTTCTTGTTTTACAGTTGTGTTATTATTTTGAGTGTAGCACGAGGGGGTGCTGAAAAGTAACGCCCTCTAACTTCGTATGTGAAAATTCTTGAAGTTTTTTAAACAAAACAAAATTTATTAACGTCCTACACTCATACACACATTTATCTCTCAAGCTAGAGATCACGGCCACGAACACATTGCCCACAACGAGAGACCAGTTCGTTTAACTTGACGGAGTCACAACGCCACCTCTGTTTGTCGCGCTGCATCGCCACCAAAGCAGACTGGACGAGGATGACCGCTGACAGCAGACCCAGGGCCTCGCACTGGCGCAGGTTTCGCAGCGCTCCTGCCATTGTCTGCTGAAAGAGGGGTCCACGTAGGGTCCCGGTGTATCTCGTCGGCTGCCGTACGCTGTCCTCCCCTCTGACCATCGTTACACACGCTGAGGTTTAGCACTAGCGGATCTTTCATTACGAGCACGAACAACCCACCGTCGCACACTACCGTACACAGCTTTCACAATTCTATGGATTTCAATTGGAGGCCTGTTTCATGCGGTCAGAAACTCGATTAGAGCACGCTATTTCACCGACACAGTTACGTTATACACCTCGATGATACACTGCAAAATTTGGAGCCTTCCACAGGCAGAGGGCTACAACTTGCGTCAGGTAAGCAAGAAAGTGGGCAGAATAACGTAAATGGCAAGAACTACCTCAACCGATATTGAGAACAGAAAAAAAAAAATTCGGCGGCATTACTTTTCATCACGGCTTCGTATTTCTGCCCTCCGTAATTGTAGAAGCTAGCGAGGTACAAAGGGGCAACCTATTTTATCGTGCGTTTTATTGTGTTACATCTCAAATTTTTGCTAAGCTGAGCGCTGATTTCCTCTTTTGCGTCCTTTTTTTCTACCGGCTTGGAGTTGTTGAATTTAGTAAATAAATATATTTAAATGTTGTTTAGGATTTACGCCCGCAAAAGCCACTTTTCTACTCTCAACGTTTCCTGCATAACGATACATAACGAAGGGACAGTGAAATGTAACAGAGACAGATGGAAAAAAACGTAAGTAAACTCTTTATTATTTAAAAAGTAGCCGCTACAGCTGTTAATACAGGGTGTTTCAAAAATGACCGGTATATTTGAAACGGCAATAAAAGCTAAACGAGCAGCGATAGAAATACACCGTTTGTTGCAATATGCTTGGGACAACAGTACATTTTCAGGCAGACAAACTTTCGAAATTACAGTAGTTACAATTGTCAACAACAGATGGCGCTGCGGTCTGGGAAACTCTATAGTACGATATTTTCCACATATCCACCATGCGTAGCAATAATATGGCGTACTCTCTGAATGAAATTACCCGAAACCTTTGACAACGTGTCTGGCGGAATGGCTTCACATGCAGATGAGATCTACTGCTTCAGCTGTTCAATTGTTTCTGGATTCTGGCGGTACACCTGGTCTTTCAAGTGTCCCCACAGAAAGAAGTCACACGGGTTCATGTCTGGCGAATAGGGAGGCCAATCCACGCCGCCTCCTGTATGTTTCGGATAGCCCAAAGCAATCACACGATCATCGAAATATTCATTCAGGAAATTAAAGACGTCGGCCGTGCGATGTGGCCGGGCACCATCTTGCATAAACCACGAGGTGTTCGCAGTGTCGTCTAAGGCAGTTTGTACCGCCACAAATTCACGAAGAATGTCCAGATAGCGTGATGCAGTAATCGTTTCGGATCTGAAAAATGGGCCAATGATTCCTTTCGAAGAAATGGCGGCCCAGACCAGTACTTTTTGAGGATGCAGGGACGATGGGACTGCAACATAGGGCTTTTCGGTTCCCCTTATGCGCCAGTTCTGTTTATTGACGAAGCCGTCCAGGTAAAAATAAGCTTCGTCAGTAAACCAAATGCTGCCCACATGCATATCGCCGTCATCAATCCTGTGCACTATATCGTTAGCGAATGTCTCTCGTGCAGCAATGGTAGCGGCGCTGAGGGGTTGCCGCGTTTGAATTTTGTACGGATAGAGGTGTAACCTCTGGCGCACGAGACGATACGTGTACGTCGGCGTCATTTGGACCGCAGCTGCAACACGGCGAACGGAAACCCGAGACCGCTGTCGGATCACCTGCTGCACTAGCTGCGCGTTGCCCTCTGTGGTTGCCGTACGCGGTCGCCCTACCTTTCCAGCACGTTCATCCGTCACGTTCCCAGTCCGTTGAAATTTTTCAAACAGATCCTTTATTGTATCGCTTTTCGGTCCTTTGGTTACATTAAACCTCCGTTGAAAACTTCGTCTTGTTGCAACAACACTGTGTTCTAGGCGGTGGAATTCCAACACCAGAAAAATCCTCTGTTCTAAGGAATAAACCATGTTGTCTACAGCACACTTGCACGTTGTGAACAGCACACGCTTACAGCAGAAAGACGACGTACAGAATGGCGCACCCACAGACTGCGTTGTCTTCTATATCTTTCACGTCACTTGCAGCGCCATCTGTTCTTGAAAATTGTAACTACTGCAATTTCAAAAGTTTGTCCGCCTGAAAATGTACTGTTGTCCCAAGCATATTGCAACAAACGGTGTATTTCTATCGCTGCTCGTTTAGTTTTTATTGCCGTTTCAAATATACCGGTCATTTTTGAAACACCCTGTACATTAATCCGACTGCGATACAGGACGGTGATGGAAACATGTTTGCGCTTTCCTACGGAACCATTCAGGCGTGCACCTCTTCGTCCGAAGCAAATCGACGACCACGAGTGTTCTTCCATA
The DNA here is from genome assembly GCF_023864275.1 of Schistocerca cancellata. NCBI lineage: Eukaryota > Metazoa > Arthropoda > Insecta > Orthoptera > Acrididae > Schistocerca > Schistocerca cancellata. Next base: position 211,836,059 of record NC_064635.1, read on the forward strand.
GGGGCTCCAAAAACATGGAAATGCATTGCGAGGTATTGCAATTTTGTGCAGAATGTGTAAGGGCTTCCCGGCGAAACTTCTGCAGCGTAGTGTAGACAGCCTCGTTGGGCTGGCTTTATCCTCCAAGTGCCACGTCTAGGCCCCCGGCCGTTTGGACTCGATGCAGCGTTCCAGTGTTTGCAGAGTGCCCCGCGTACCGACGCCCGTCAACTGTAGCGCCGTGTTCCACAGCGGGCCACACCAGTCAAAGGAGGCGGCGCGCCTCTTGTTTGGACTACGCTGAGGAAGTCGCGATCTTTCCCCCTACGATTTCCAATTTTAGATGTGTGTTAAATGAAAGAAGGTATCTGTTTCATTGAAACACTCAGTGGACACTTTTGTGGTTATAAATCAGAGTACAAAATAATTGTTTCCTTTATTCTGCTTTCGTTAGATTATAAACATCTATATACCACTTGTAATTGCACATTCTATATGTACTTGTTTACATGTTTCATTATCCCGTTACTTTACAATAAACATTGTCTGGAAACAGACACAGCCTTGTCAGAATGTTTCACATTCGCACCATAAATTCTTTTCCCCTTGGCACTAGAGTTTTAAAGTCAGATACGAAGAACAGTATAATCAGGTACTCTTGACCACATACCCTGCATATTCCACAACGCGCCATTTGTTCTCACCGGTAATCACTCTCGGAATTCCCAGACAAATTCGGGATGACAGATGATTTGTCCTGGACAGAACACCGCTTAAATTCCTCGACTGGTTACACATTTCGCAAACCCAAAATTCTTTCAACGGCTAGATGAGACAATTTAATGGTCCAGTATTCTCATATTTCCAGAAATGATCTTGTTTTCCAGTACGGAGCCGGATGGGATGTCGATCCTGTCTCCGTGGTTGGCGATGATTATCACTGTGCCCTGCAACACACAAAGAGACGTCCGTCAGGCGGGTAAATGCTTCACAGCACGTGGGAGAGAGAGAGAGAGAGAGAGGCCACGTGTCCACACATCTAGAAAAGAATTACAGGTAGCTTGAGATTAATGGAACAGAGACTCATGTATATGATGGGTGTGTTGTCAGTTTTTTACCAACCAGGTGTTTTACTATAATAAACTAACTGAAACTTTCACCACGATACCGAGATATTGCCGTTACCACACACGGAACACGCGCGTTACGTCCTAGCTAATTGCTAATTTGCGCGCTACCCATTCCCGCATAATACAGTGTGGCATAAATGAATCGCACGGAGAATATGCGCAGTAAGACTGAAGCAGGTTTTCATTCTTGTCAGTGTACGTAACAGAATAACTGCGTCACGCGCCACATTGTCACTAACAAGAAGACCACACGGTAATCTGATTTTTATAATTTTTCCCATTTTTGGTACGTGAAGTTCGGTACTCAAATATCAGCGCCCCACAGCACTTTTATCGACAGACAGTGTGGCTGCCAGTTAGGTGGGGCCTACGTTCATTTTCCATCCGATGAAAATTTTTCTTACAAAGCTGAAGGTCAGCGAGCATTTACATGAATCGTGAAATACCTAAAGATGGAAGAAAAACCGGTAGCGCTCGAACTGGCAGCGGGCTCTTCGAGTCTCGCTTCGGTCATCGTTTTTTTTCCTTTTTCTCTCATTCAGTTCGAACAACTTACTCATTTAAATATAAAATTCATCAAATATGTGGTTATTAACAAGCCTCTAATTTTTACTTTTATGGCAGATTTGCATCTTATTTCAAACTACATACCGCAAACTGAACAGCCAGTTATTGCAATCATAAGTTGTTTAGTACTGATTTTTTTTTTTTTTTTATAAAAGACTAGTTTCGCGCCCGCTGCTTTGCTCGTGCAGACTGCATGGTCTGCACAGATTTTTTGTTTTTGTTTAATCGAAGTTTTTTGTTGTCCACAAACTTCAACGCCTTTTAAACCTTTCACGCTAATTAACGCCATAGAAACATTGTGTTTCTGGTTGTACTTCTGATAAAACGCGATTCTGGTAGCCGGAGTCCATGATTTTTGTTAATCACGCCTTTTACGTTCTTATGGTGATATTACCATAGAAACTTTCCTCCCCTAACGCATGTTTCTATGTATCTAACCGAGAAGCGAAATACAAATTTTCGCAGAACTAACTTCAATTATTTTAATATATAAAAATATTTTCTTTTTTCTTTACTTATTTTACTCCCTTAGAGGTTGAACTTCCAAAAACAGTGAAACATGTATTTGTCTGATCCTAACAGAGGAGCCAAATACAAATTTTCATAGATTTAGGTTTGAAAATGCTTCAGTAGTTCTTTAATAATCACTTAATAAAAAAAGCTTTCACCCACTATTTTACTCCTTTAGTGGTTGAATTTCCAAAAATGCTTAAACGGATACATTTTTTAAATTTCTGAATAAGAAACCAAATACCAGTATTCGTAGTTCTAGCTTCAAAGTTGTCTTAACAGAGACTGATACGTCCCCTTAGAAAAATTATACATGACTGTGCTGATAAATCTCTTACATTATTTGATTTTCAAACAGCTGAGCAAAACTGAACGTACCCAGACATTTCGCTCTTTACCTATTCTGGTCAACACTAAACTGACACACAATATTTTTTAGCGCAACGCAATCTGACTCTTAATAATCCCTACAAAAGAATGGCCCTTACTAACATTAACCTACACCTTTCCTGAATCACTTACCTCACAAAAATCTTCATTACTCGAACTAATGCAATACAGCGAGTGCCAATACTGCCAGCTAAATAAAAACAACTGAAGGCACTAACTACTGATAGGCATAGTTAGCAAATGAAAGATTTTGATAGAGAACAAGCAATGTATTTACCTTAATAGCCATAATATATATACCAGCCCATGATATCCAATATTACAAATTTACTCTTTCTGACGGACACACGTCCAGATCGTCCGCTCTCAAAATTCCGCCATCTCTCTCCCCACATCCGCAACTGCTGGCGGCTCACCTCCAACTGCGCAACGCCACGCGCTGCTAACAGCCTAGCCGGCCTGTGTGGCCGTGCGGTTAAAGGCGCTTCAGTCTGGAACCGCGTGCCCGCTACGGTCGCAGGTTCGAATCCTGCCTCGGGCATCGATGTGTGTGGTGTCCTTAGGTTAGTTAGGTTTAATTAGTTCTAAGTTCTAGGCGACTGATGACCTCAGAAGTTAAGTCGCATAGTGCTCAGAGCCATTTGAACCATTTGTTAACAGCCAACTGCCCAACACTACAATAGCCAACAACAATGCAAACCAGCCACAGACTGCACGCGGCAGAGCCAGTGATTTTCATACGGAGCACTACATGGCGGTGGCGTTACCAATGTAAGAACCTAAACAGCCTACTTACAAGACATATTTTCCCAACGTCTTTCATCCGATGTTTCACTCCCTTAGGAACGGAATACTGAAAAATCCCTTCTTAAATAACGCCTACTGTATAAGGTGGACACCCCACCGAAATTTCAAGTTTCTATCGTTATTGGTTTGGTCTCGTCTGTGATGAGTCAGTGAGTCAGACAGCTCACGGCACTGCTCGTAGAACACGTAGCTCGGTTTAAAAATTTATCACAGCTGGAAATCTAGCCGTATACACCCACAAGGCAGTCGAGCATTTTGCCACAGAGGAACATGACCTCTCAAAGTCGATTTTCTCGCGAACTATTGAATCGAACTATTATGGGGGACTGAGTGCAGAACTTGACGTGTCATAAATATATATAAAAATACCGAAATATAACAGCCGCATAGTCTCCTTGTAAGCTCTGCATTTCCGCCAAAACAACCGAAGCTTTGAACAGTTCCGCACGCGTTTTCCACGACCTGTGCTTCGCATAACACGCGATGCTGCATCCTTGCTGTTTTATCGCGATCGCCATTTTGCGTCGCATTCAGCTGGTGACTTAATACGTCTGCTCCTTTCAGACGCAATGCCACAGCGATATACTCGGGACATAAAAAGTGAGAGGTGCGCATGCGCAGACATGCGACAGCAGCCGACTGGTGGGCCGAAATCAGGGTTTCCAGTATTTTCTACGACGGTCATTGTCGCTGTTCATTAATAAGGGTCAGTTACGCGTCAGTCTTTTTAAAAAATTCTAAGACAAAAAGAACGACGCACCACGAAGGATTTATCCCAGTGGGACGAAAATCGGTGGATCCACATGTACAGACAAACAAATGATTACAGTTTCAGATAAAGAGCTTCACAAGTTTACAAGTTGGAGCACCTCTGGCCTTTACGCAAGCAGCTATTCGGCTCGGCACCGATCGATAAAGTTGTCGGATGTCCACCTAAGGGATGCCGTGGCACATTCTGTCCAATCGGCGCGTTAGATCTTCCAAATCCGGAGCCGGTTGTGGAGGGCCCTACCCATAACGGTGCAAAGATTCTCAGTCGGGGAGATACCCGGCGCCCTTACCGGCCGAGGTGTCTGCCGCCTCACAAGTACGAAGACGAGCAGTGGAAGCTCTCGCCGAGTGTGGGCGCGAATTATCTCGCTAAAATAAAGCCGAGGATGGCTGGGCAAGAAAAGCAGCAAAACAGGACGTAGAGGGGCGTCGACGTACTGCTGCGCTATAAGGGCAATCGAAGGGGTTGTGCGATTAAAATAAGCAGCGACCCAGACCAGCGCTGCCCGCTGTCGGGCTGTATGGCGGCTTCTGCAGACTTGAATCTCATTGAACTCTCTTCAGTGGTGAGTTTCTCCGAGTGCAGCCGCTACGAGCAGGGCAGCGGTGGGCGTCGCAGCAACCGGCAGCCGTGTTCCGGGGCGCCACTCACCTGCACAGTGCGAGCCTTCGGGTGTCGCCCGCGGCACACCGTTACGTCGACGACACTCTACATCACGTTTTGTTACCCTTCACGGCGAGCCACCGTAACCTTACATTTCAGCAAGATAATGACATTGTAATTCTGTCAGAGACAGCAAAGGACTTGGAAGAGCAGTTGAACCGAATGGATGGTGTCTTGAAGGGAGGATATAAGATGAACATCAACAAAAACAAAACGAGGATAATGGAATGTAGTCGAATTAAGTCGGGTGATGTTGAGGGTATTAGATTAGGAAATGAGACACTTAAAGTAGTAAAGGAGTTTTGCTATTTGGGGAGCAAAATAACTGATGATGGTCGAAGTAGAGAGGATATAAAATGTAGACTGACAATGGCAAGGAAAGCGTTTCTGAATAAGAGAAATTTGTTAACATCGAGTATAGATTTAAGTGTCAGGAAGTCGTTTCTGAAAGTATTTGTATGGAGTGTAGCCATGTATGGAAGTGAAACATGGACGGTAAATAGTTTGGATAAGAAGAGAATAGAAGCTTTCGAAATGTGGTGCTACAGAAGAATGCTGAAGATTAGATGGGTAGATCACGTAACTAATCAGGAAGTATTGAATAGGATTCGGGAGAAGAGAAGTTTGTGGCACCACTTGACCAGAAGAAGGGATCGGTTGGTAGGACATGTTCTGAGGCATCAAGGGATCACCAATTTAGTATTGGAGGGCAGCGTGGAGGGTAAAAATCGTAGGGGGAGACCAAGATATGAATACACTAAGCAGATTCAGAAGGATGTAGGTTGCAGTAGGTACTGGGAGATGAAGAAGCTTGCACAGGATAGAGTAGCATGGAGAGCTGCATCAAACCAGTCTCAGGACTGAAGACCATAACAACAACAACAATGCCCCCCTGCACACGGCGAGAGTTTGTACCGTTTGTCTTCGTGCCTGCGAAACCCTGCCTTGGCCGCCGGGTCTCTCCCTAGCTGAGAACTTTTGGAGCTCTGTGAGTAGGGCCGTCCAAAGAGCTAGTAGTGACTTTGACGATCCAGCCCGCCAACTGGACGGAATCTGGCACTATATCCCTCACGAGGACATTCGACAACTCCATCAATCAGTGCCAGTGCATAAGGGCCAGAGGTGTTCCAGCGCGTCACTGACTTGCTCATTTTGTCAAGTTCCAGTAGTTCTGAAACTGTAGTCATATGTTTCAATGTACATATACGCCACGTCTACCAATGTCTGTCCCATTCGGGTAATTCCTTCGTGGTGTGTCGTTTTCTTGTCTCAGAGCCTATTTTCCGAGCCGGTTTTATTCTTCCCAAGCTGTACTTCAGTACCGCAAGTACGGCTCCACGTGGTTCTTAACCAGACAGTTGTAAAGTACTGCAGCCTATGGTACTAATTACAACTATGTTAATTTTAACATCAAAATTACCATGTCTAAGCGGTGACTTAAGGTTAAAATAATAAAGAGAAAATATACAGGGTGTAACGAAAGGGCACGGTCAAACCTTCACGAAATATAATAAAATGTGTTATACTAAAATCGGTCGGGAAACGCTTTATCTCCGTCTTAGAGATTATTTTGTACTTGTCTTCATAATCACATCAATCACGGGAAAAACACAGAAAGAAATCGTACCAGCATTGCATCAAATGTTTTCTTACACGAAATGTTCAACATACCCTCTTGGCTACGTTTGGTTAGAACATACAGTAAGGTAATTCTTAGGTTCATCTCCAATGTCTGTTGTTTCAACTGAAGGAAGGTAATGCTGACATGCTTCTGTTTTCATTCCTCGTGCGGACATGCAATGAACTTCTTTGCTCTAGCAGCACCTAGCACATAGCACCAACAGCTTAGCGTCAATAGCGGATTCAGTTCGTTGTTCGGTGCGACGGAAGTGTACTCAAATGCAGAACTGACAGACGCCCGTTTGCTGTACGAAACGGCAGATGGCGATGACCGTGGCTGCCAGTGTTTGTATCGCGAGCGATTAACAGAGGGGCAGTGCGCGACAGGAGGGCGCCTCATGAAACTGATGGTCGGCTCAGGCAGTTTGGGGTGCTGAAGCCTTCTAGTCGAAACTGGTGGACTTGTAGATGGACGAGGACACCTCAGCTGGATGGTGAAACTCCTTGGAGCACTCGAGGACAGCCCTAGTGATGGCGTGGCACAATCAGGTGAAACGAGCAACGTTCAGCACGTCAGTAGAGAGTGATACATAAAAACCACGTACTACGTGTGCAGGCGCTATCAGGAGCTGATTTTTCTGCACTGGTACACGTCTGATAATGATTCATTCGACAATGTGCAGTTGTTCTTTTCAAAGTAAAAAAAAAAAAAACGAAGCGTTTGCGGACATATGTCCGTACAGTATATTTTCTTGATCTACGTGTGGGAAATATTTGCCGAAAATTGGCCGTATCTGCTCCGCACGCCAGTCGGAAAGCAGAGGCAGAGGGGGCTGTGAAGAAGACGCTGACCGACCACTCTGCACGGCCTCTCCTATGAAGACGACAATCTGCTGAGCATGTATTAGCATAATCAATAATAAAGCGCAGGAATTTGTTCAGCTTCTGTCCAGGAACTCCGCGACAGAATAGGAATGATCTACGAAGTAGTTCTTCGATAAAGACTTGAAAGCGCGAGGATTATTGCTAAGATTTTATACTTCTCGTGGCAGCCTGTTCAAACTGGTTGCAGCAGGATACTGTACGTCATTCTGCACAAGACTCAAGGAGGTGTGATCCAAATACAGCTTCGATTTCTGCCCGGTATTAACCGCTTCCAAGTTGCTAGATCTTCGGAATAAGGCCATACTGTTAATAAAAAAAAGATAATTGTATAAAGAGAAGTCAGTGTTCGACTTATCACAGTCAAGAACGCGGTTCGAAAGGAGATTTGCAAACGTACAGCAAATATTACCCGCACTGCCCCTTTCGTGGCCGAAAATACATTTTCTTAAGGTGAAGAATTAATCCATAATATAATGCCATGCGTCATAAGCGAATGAAAATAGCAAAGTAGACTAATTTTGTTGTTCGACTAGTAGCTGTTACAGTGGTAAATATAGCAGCATACAGTTTTTGAGCAAGATCCTGAACGTGGGCTTTCCATGGCAGCCACCACCTATACGAACACCTGGGAGAGCTGGTATGTTCAGACTTGCTAATCATACGCCAATTCTGTGTGATCGAAATCTGTTTTAGATGAATTATGTGTCAGAAACTGTAAAAACTGTAAAAAGAATGGTTCAAATTGCTCTGAGCACTATGGGATTTAACATCTTAGGTCATCAGTGCCCTAGAACTCAAAACTACTTAAACCTAACTAACCTAAGGGCACCATACACATCCATGCCCGAGGCAGGATTCGAACCTGCGACCGCAGCGGTCGCACGACTCCAGACTGACGCGCCTAGAACCGCTCGGCCACTCCGGCCGGCGTAAAAACTGAGTCTTATTGTGATTTAGCATGAATTTATTTTCTACAAGCCACGAAGATACGTCTTGGACCGCACTATTTGATACATCAGCCATGTCCACCGTAGTATCCTTCACTACCAAGCTGATGCCATGAGCTGACTGCTGAGGCATCCTCCGCCCCCCTTCTCCCCCTCTTAACTCCGCTCCGAACGGTCGCCACCTCATACTCTTTCTCATTACTTTGCAGAATGATGTTTTACTCTCTGTTCTTAAAGTATGAGAGGAACCAGTTGTGAGCTGTATCTCTTATTCGACAATGGTCCAACTTTTGCTGTAATATTTTCTGATTAGCGTTTTCAGTTGCTGAAGCACGTCTAGAACAAGCTTTACATTTGACAGCAAACTGAGCGAACTCAAGTGATCACTTACCCTTATGGCTATAGATACAAAATTTTAGAAAGCATTCTATTAATGAAGCGTCAGCAGCAATCGGTATAAAACGTTAAAATCCAATGAAACATTCTCGATGGCAACAGAGGTTTATCTTGGTGGCGGCCGGCTTCGATGTATAATTTAGACCATCTTGTGGCCGTAATTCCCACAGGTGGCCGTAATTCCCACAGGTGGCCGTGGGCGGAGCGACGTGCGTAAGAGCGCGGGGACGGGGCTCAGGGCCGGAGGCTGGTCTAAAGTGTACAGCGAACCTAAATAATCTTCTGTTGCAATCGAGAATGTTTCACAGAATTTCAGTCTTATGTATACAGCCTTTTCAATAATTTTGTGAAGAACCAATAGCATAGAATTACGTCTAGAATTGTCTACACTCCCCTTTTCTTCTTTTTTATACGAGGTGTGGCGACCGCTGCGGTCGCAGGTTCGAATCCTGCCTCGGGCATGGATGTGTGTGGTGCCCTTAGGTTAGTTAGGTTTAAGTAGTTTTGAGTTCTAGGGCACTGATGACTTAAGATGTACTGGTGAAACAATAAAACGAATGAAATAAGGCTGAAAGTCGCGTGGCCTGTCAAGTGACTCTCGCTCCGCCTACTGCTCGAGTTTCATCTTCCTCCTGCACTCAGTCTGCCCGTGGCGTCTGTTTTAAGTAGTTGAAGTTTTGTCTGTGGGTCGGAAAATGTTGAGTGTACAGAAAGAACAGCGTGTTAACATCAAATTTTGTTTCAAACTAGGAAAATCTGCAAGTGAAACGTTTGTAATGTTACAACAAGTGTACGGCGATGATTGTTTATCGCGAACACAAGTGGTTTAAACGATTTAAAGATGGCCGCGAAGACACCAGTGATGACACTCGCACTGGCAGACCATTGTCAGCAAAAACTGATGCAAACATTGAAAAAATCGGTAAACTTGTTCGACAAGATCGCCGTTTAACAATCAGAGCAGTGTCTGAGTTAACAGGAGTTGACAAGGAAAGTGTTAGCAGATTCTTCATGAAAGTTTCAACATGAACAAAGTGTGCGAGTGTCATCACTGGTGTCTTCGCGGCCATCTTTAAATCGTTTAAACCACTCAAACACTTGTGTTCGCGATAAACAATCATCGCCGTACACTTGTGGTAACATTACAAACGTTTCACTTGCAGATTTTCCTAGTTTGAAACAAAATTTGATGTTAACACGCTGTTCTTTCTGTACACTCAACATTTTCCGACGCACAGACAAAACGTCAACTACTTAAAACAGACGCCACGGGCAGACTGAGTGCAGGAGGCAGATGAAACTCGAGCAGTAGGCGGAGCGAGAGTCACTTGACAGGTCACGCGACTTTCAGCCTTATTGCATTCGTTTTATTGTTTCACCAGTACTAGTCCGGTTTTTTTCTAGCCACACCTCCTGTAGCGGTTTGACTAATGAGTAACTTAATAGGCTAGGTAAATGAGCATTCCTAAAGGAAAAATTACAAATGTGGCTAAGTACAGAGCTACCGTATGCAGCACGTTGCTTTAGTACCCTTCTAGACACCCCATCATGTCCACGAGTATCCTCGGTCCTGCGAGACTCAATCTGCCCCTTGCTCGTGTAACGCAGGCACCACTGTGCACTACAGTCGGTGTACTTTTGTAGTCGCCAGCAGGCCCTGGCGGTGCGACATCATTCAAGACACGAGGCAGGTGCGTTTCAGAATACGTGCGTCAGTCACGGAATGTTGGTGCACGGATACTAGTGCAGTTGCTCCGCGACGACAGAGTCTACCCACGATCTCTCTCATTTCCTTTCAGGAAGCTCGGCATTGTCGTACGTGAGCTTGTAACGTTCCCTGGCAAACTCACGCTATTAATGAACAAGAGTTTATTTGTACCATATACGCCGCTCTGAGCAAGTTGTATATACCGTAATTATTGAACAAAAAATATTATTGAATTTTGTATAAAAGACATTTGTTATTATCGTAATATTTTTTGTAGTAATATTCTCTCTGTATTTAGGATAGTAATTTTTCTATATTTATTATGTGATTGTGAAATGTGTCAGTATCTGCGATAACAGAGATGTGAAATTTAGCCAGAGGAGAATAATATTGTCAAATTACAAAGAAATGTTAACAGTCAGCAGTAGTATAAAAGCACAACGTATTGTGTATTCTTTGGTCTTCTCTGTGTAGAGCTGAATGCGAGAGGAAGCTGTGTCGAAGCGATTTATGAATGGGTAGACTTCTTTTGTCTCTGTCTAGATTTAGCCGCCATTAGAGGAGGCGCTACAAATTAATGTGAGTTGGATTATTGTTTGATCTAAATATATCAGAATTTATCAAAAGTGTGTTATATTAATGTAAATTAGCTTGCCCATATCATCTATAAAAATTTCTTTACAGAATTTTCAGCATTTTTAGCGGTGTTGCTGGGCTGTGCCGCGACCGATCGATTTGCAGCGGCGGCACATTTGAAAAATTGTTCCGCTAAAGGAAAAATCAACCAAACCTGTAAATCGGGAACAGATAGATAAAAATTAACAGTGAATTAAGAAATTGTTCTTCTTTTACAGTGATCCTGAGACTGATGAATTTTAAACTAATTATACGTTTGTGCATTCGTAGGCGGATAGTTAATGTTAGTTAACATTGAAATTAAACAATTTTGGTTCTTTCAAATAACTTAAATGTATAGCGAAGTAGGTTTGATCAGTGATAATTAAATGTCGGCTTGGCAATAATTAACCATTATCTGATAATAGAGATAATCTTGTGCTCCATAGTTAACGCCGGGATAGAATTCAGTAAATATTTAACAGAAAAAACCCACTGCATTTAGAAAATGTGTGCCAAGGCCGAATGATGTAAAGGATTTAAATTTCAACTAAATATTCTTAATCAGTTAATATGAGTTCACGTAATTTTTACATGTACGTAATTCTTTTGAAAGTGAATTTTTTATTACCACACGTAAATAAGAGAGAGGTTCTACAACAAAGTTCGTACTTACAGAAGAAAGTTAAAGAAAGGCAAATTAATTAACTAAAAGGCAATAATAATTAATAATTATTCAGTCTTTAACGAAAAAATAATAACAATAAATTTCGTTAAAAGCTCTAAATATGGTTACCCTTCCCTTTGAATTTTTTGTTATGTTCTGAAGCTGGTGTATGTAACAGGTACATAGGTCACAACGGAACCCTGAGAACGCTGCCGTACAGTACCTTGAGCGATACGCCTCTTCCGAACGTTACGTCGCCAGACACTGTCAAGTGGTCCAGTTCGATGAGGTCCGGTATGTTGGCGAACCTCGAGAGGAACTCTTTCACCTGAAACAGCGAAGAGAGTGTCAGATGAGATATACCACTGAAATGTGGCTTGTGAAACAGTTAGTCTATGAAATCCAACCGACTTAAACTATGGCCAAAATTTCAAATTATTTCATTATTCTAAATATTCCGTTATTCTACTTATTATTTTCGCACTGCAGCGGAGTGTGCACCGCTTTCAGACTTCCTGGCATATTAACACTGTATGTAAGACTGGGATCTCTGCCTATCACAGGCAAGTACTCCAATGACTGAGCTGTCCAAGGACGACTCGAGACTCATCTTCACATCTTCAGTTTTGCCAGTACCCCTTCCCCTACCTTCCAAACTTGACAGAACTTCTCCTGAATACTTTCTTGGACAAATACTCCTAGAAGAAAGGACTCATAAGCGATCTTTAAATGTGCCAGAAAGTTACAAATAATCGAACACTCAGCTGCGGAGTGCAAATTCATTTTGTAAACAATCTTCTAGACTGCAGCTAAGTCATGCCTCCCAAATGCCCTTCTTTCCGGAAGTACTACTCCGAAAAGGTATGTAGCAGAACTTCTGTGAAGTTTGGATGTACTTTCGAAAGAGAGACTCTGAAGGTGAGTCATGAGTTGTGCTAGAATATCTCAGTTAGAGCGTTGTCGCATAAAAGGCAAAGGTCCCAAATTTAAGTTCGCATATGCACACATATCTGATCTGCCAGGAAGTTACAAATCCGTGCACACGCCACTAGCGAGTGAAAATACACCGTAGAAAAAATTCGCCAGGCTGTGGCTAGGTCATGTCTCCACAATATACGAGGGCAGATCAATAAGTAATGCAACACATTTTTTTCTGAAACAGGGGTTATTTTATTCAGCATTGAAATACACCAGGTTATTCCCCAATCTTTTAGCTACACAACACTATTTTTCAACGTAATCTCCATTCAATGCTACGGCCTTACGCCACCTTGAAATGAGGGCCTGTATGCCTGCACGGTAGCATTCCACTGGTCGATGTCGGAGCCAACGTCGTACTGCATCAATAACTTCTTCATCATCCGCGTAGTGCGTCCCACGGATTGCGTCCTTCATTGGGCCAAACGTATGGAAATCCGACGGTGCGAGATCGGGGCTGTAGGGTGCATGAGGAAGAACAGTCCACTGAAGTTTTGTGAGCTCCTCTCGGGTGCGAAGACTTGTGTGAGGTCTTGCGTTGTCACGAAGAAGGAGAAGTTCGTTCAGATTTTTGTGCCTACGAACACGCTGAAGTCGTTTCTTCAATTTCTGAAGAGTAGCACAATACACTTCAGAGTTGATCGTTTGACCACGGGGAAGGACATCGAACAGAATAACCCCTTCAGCGTCCCAGAAGACTGTAACCGTGACTTTACCGGCTGAGGGTATGGCTTTAAACTTTTTCTTGGTAGGGGAGTGGGTGTGGCGCCATTCCATTGATTGCCGTTTTGTTTCAGGTTCGAAGTGATGAACCCATGTTTCATCGCCTGTAACAATCTTTGACAAGAAATTGTCACCCTCAGCCACATGACGAGCAAGCAATTCCGCACAGATGGTTCTCCTTTGCTCTTTATGGTGTTCGGTTAGACAACGAGGGACCCAGCGGGAACAAACCTTTGAATATCCCAACTGGTGAACAATTGTGACAGCACTAGCAACAGAGATGTCAAGTTGAGCACTGAGTTGTTTGATGGTGATCCGTCGATCATCTCGAACGAGTGTGTTCGCACGCTCCGCCATTGCAGGAGTCACAGCTGTGCACGGCCGGCCCGCACGCGGGAGATCAGACAGTCTCGCTTGACCTTGCGGCGATGATGACACACGCTGTGGCCAACGACTCACCGTGCTTTTGTCCACTGCCAGATCACCGTAGACATTCTGCAAGCGCCTATGAATATCTGAGATGCCCTGGTTTTCCGCCAAAAGAAACTCGATCACTGCCCGTTGTTTGCAACGCACATCCGTTACAGACGCCATTTTAACAGCTCCGTACAGCGCTGCCACCTGTTGGAAGTCATTGAAACTACACGAGACGAAGCGGGAATGTTTGAAAATATTCCACAAGAAATTTCCGGTTTTTTTCAACCAAAATTGGCCGAGAAAAAAAATGTGTTGCATTACTTATTGAACTGCCCTCGTACTTTCTTCAAAAAATGCTCATTCCGCAGAGTATGCAGGAGAACTACTATGAAGTTTAGAAGACAGAAGATGAGCCTATATTAACACTCTGCACTTGACCACAAGTAATTATTTAATTTATTTCATCTTCACGCTTTTTAACAGTACGCCATTTTCAAAGGAGCGAAATCCTGTTGACACAAACTAATCGAATTACGGATAACAGTTTGCAATAGCGCCTGATGGCTGGCTGTGACTCGGAGGGTTGTCGAAAGGTTGTCTATTCCTCCGGCGCGTAGAGATCGGTGGACGACTGTGTCTGCACAGACGTATTTCAGAAGCGCCCAAATAGCTGTGTCGATGGCACTGAGGGTGGGAGGGGGATTTAGAGGGGCCGGTTTATTCACGCGGTTAAGTGTTTTACCAGCTGAACGTGTCAATGGCGTAGCCCACACCCTTTGTCCCTCCTCTCCTTGTATACGCCACTGGAGGGCGCGAAAAAGCAACGATAAGAAGCATGAATATCCTTTTCTGCTTCGGATTGCGTTCACATTTGGTCGAACGGTTCAGACTGGTCTCTAGTGGTTTCACCCTGTACACTAGAGCAAAACATGGAGTCACTCGAAATGGGTATCTAACCCCAATCACGATCATTGCGCTTGCAGCTCCATGATGTCCTTCGAGAGGGTCGAATGGTCTGGGAGGTGTCAGCAATGTCAAAAGTTGTCAAGAACATCGCACTGCTAACTGTCGTATTCGATCGCAAAATGTGTGAATGCCCGAAGGAAAGGGATGACTGCATTCATGCGCTTTTAGACACCTCTTGAGATCTTTTTGTGCCAGTTCTAAAGAGCAGTGTGTCCGATATGTTTTCCTCCGCCACCCATAAGAAAGTCACTCGATTTCGACGTAGGGGGTCCCGGCTCTGAACTCCGTCGCATATGCTCCAAGGAATAGATGACATGTGGGTAATGCAAGGTATGACGCCCTTCTCATGCTGTGACACTTGCACGGTGCCACTGGACAGAATTTTGGGGAAATTTGGTGCTAATGTGACACCATTAGACCACTTTACACCTCGCGTGAACTTCTAACCTCTGGCGTTTTTGTGTACGTGTCAATATATAAGAAACTATCAGCCTCGATTGCGCTAATGAAACCAACCTTCACCTAGGTTTCAGCTCAAATAATTGAGCCCTCTTTAGAAGATATGCCTGAATCTATAATTTGTCTAAGAGGGCACGGTCTAGAAATGAAACTAAAACAGCCTGAATAGGCGTAGTCGCATTTTAAAAATGCGTTACATGAGTACTACGTCAACACCGAGACTTGACTTAAGCTGTAGCGTGCGCCTCGTCTCCATGGACGCCGTGTGGTGGGCCTCGGGAGCTCACGTGAAACTATTTTTAGACCATGCCCTCTTAGACAAAATATAGATTCAGGTATATCTTCTAAACAAGGCTCAATTATATGGGCTGAAACCTAGGTGAAGGTTGGTTTCATTACCGAAATCAAGGCTGATAGTTTCATATATATTAGATTATCACGATTGCTGACTGTGCTGCAATGTTGAAAGTACAGAAATACGTGTCAGTACCTTGCTTTACGAAGCGTCGCTGACCCCGACTATTACGTCGCAGGGCTCCACGCTTCTGCACCTTTACAGAGGAAGTTTGTCGGCATTTTCGAGCTAAATTTCTAACATATGCGTCGCAGTGGAAGGAAATGAAGGGGTTTCAAAGAAGCGGCCCTTTAATTTCTTTGGGCAGTATACAATGTGATTCCGCTACCACTATTGCTGGGTTGTGGGCAGCCCACAAAGCCTTCAAATATTGTCTCGTTCGTTACGTGCAAACTATTAATTCTACATTAATTTAATGTAATTAAATTTTATACTGGGAGACGTTTCTACCAGAGGACACAGTTTTCGAATTATTCAAGAAAGACGCGTTTTACTGTCTTTTTTCTACATTTCTCTTGACTTATTCGAAAACTATAGCCTCCAGCGAAAACGCATCCCAATACAAAATTTAACTTTATTAAATTTCGTACAAAAGTCCTGTTCACTTTTTTCTGTAGGACTAATAATTTGCGTGTAGTGAGCGAGAGCATATGAAAATCTCGCTGATGGTATTTGAAGGCGTTGTAGATTGCATAAAACCCAGCGATAGGAGCAGCCGAATCACGCTGTCCGTTCTTATACACTACATTACGTGGTTCAAATGGCTCTGAGCACTATGGGACTTAACTTCTAAGGTCATCAGTCCCCTAGAACTTAGAACTACTTAAACCTAACTAACCTAAGGACATCACACACATCCATGCCTGAGGCAGGATTCGAACCTGCGACCGTAGCGGCCGCGCGGTTCCAGACTGTAGCGCCTTTAACCGCGTGGCCACCACAGCCGGCATGACGTGGTCTCCAGGCCATAGAAGTAGAGAAGACAGCACATGAAAGCTGTCTGCACTGCTTGCGCCGAAGCAGAGAGAACACAAAGATCCTTTGATGCTTCGCTAAGAGGCTGACAACCAGAGGAACACAAGCGAGCAATTGTGAATGGAAAGCTAACACGACCGAAAGGAGTTTGTTCGCACTCGCCTACCTTTTGTATCAGAGGGAATTTTTGTTCGTTTTGCTTGTTTCCTTGTGTCGGCTCTGGCATAAACCAGGTTTTATAAGGTCACCCCCACGAAGGAAATCGCCATAAGGTTACGGAGAGGCTGCATCGCCGGCTAAACACCGCACGCACCTTTCCGAAGTGCTTGTCGCCCAGCTTGATGAGCGGCGTGGTGGGGAACATGCGCTGCAGGCTCATCACCAGCGAGCCGTTGCTCAGCGAGTACAGGTTGCTCATCACCAGCAGCAGGTCGGACGTCTTCTTCACCGGCAGGAACCGGCTCCGAGGGACGTTGATGCCTGCAACGTGCACCACAACAACAGTCACCAGCTGCATGCAAGAAAGCTGCACACCGGGACGTCACAAACAGTTATCAAAATAACAGTATCGAGGTAAAAAAAAAAGGCTCTGAGCACTATGGGACTTAACATCTTAGGTCATCAGTCCCCTAGAACTTAGAACGACTTTAAATAACCTAAGGATATCACACCCATCAATACCCGAGGCAGGATTCGAACCTGCGACCGTAGCAGTCGCGCGGTTCCGGACTGCAGCGCCTAGAACCGCACGGCCACCGCGGCCGGCCAGTACCGAGACAGTACCCTAAATACACTGGTGTAAAAAATTGAAGCTATTTCCCCGTCCTGTGTCTAATTCACGATATAGTCATACAAACTGTCAATAGATATTGCATGGGGGCTAATTAAATAACTATTATGCAAATAATTTTACTGTCTGTCCGGTTACGCAGTCTCGTAAACGGTTGGCCCTGACTAGTTTTAGTACGCAATCTGACTGCATAGAATAACAACAAAGAATGAAAGAAAATTTCTGTTAACACAATTAATTAATTAAGTCCCCAGCAACTATAAAACCTACGAAACAACAAACACAAGTGTAGCTGTTCTGTGTGTGAAGTGTGACTCAACGTACACATCTGGCACGGTTCTTCTTCAATAAGATAAGAAATTTTAAGTACAGTTTATATTGAAGTAATTTAAAAAATAGAAATACTATAATTACGCACGAAAACCAGAATTACACTCTAATACAAGAACATAAGCCAGATGCTTTGTTGACTGAACCTGTAATGACGCATTATTTAAGACATTGAAATAATAAAAAGAAAAGGGAATGTTTTTTTTACCTCATATATATTGACGAAAACCACTCTGATCGTTACAATATCTCCATTCGAACAACATCTGCTGTCTAGCCCATCAAAACTGCATAAAACATGGAACAAGCACTCTCCACCACAACTTCACTACAACTCTCCACTCCGACTTCACGACAAGCACACTCCACTACATCTGAACAACTACAGTCCACCACGACTTCTCGGCCAGCACTCTCTACCACCGCATCTGAACGACTACTGCCTGTGGAGGCGGCTTGATAATACTCTTTGGCGCAATCTCTGGCGCTGTGGCTCAGTTTAGCCACCTTTCAATATCCGTAGGATCATATTCTGCGCGGAAGATGGACTCCGGTCAATAGGCAACCGTGTTAACGATGACGTCAGGGCACCTGTCAAACAGGGTAGTGTTTGCCAGGCAGCCCCACATCGATAATAGTTGTGTACACTGTCGCAAGCGGTGCAGTATGGTCTAGAGAAGATTCCTAACAGACTGTGCTGCAAAGCCATAGAAAGTAAGGAAGCAGGGCAGGCGCAAACCGATGAGGCCCGATGGCTTAATATGAATCGTTCTGTTGTTTCTCGGATGTGGCGACAGTTTATAGAGATCGAAACAGTATTCGAAAGACCGGGGCAAGGCCGACCACGTGTGACTTCAAAAGAGAGGATCGTTGTTTGGTTGTAACGACACGACAGTACCGCCACGGCATGCGGCATGTGAGCTCGCGGCATGTACTGCACGTGTTATATCGAGGCAGACGGTGTGCAGAAGGGTTCGGAAGGGTTCCTACAATAAATGTTGGAAATGTGCCGTATGTCTACCTCTGTGGCGTCGTCACGGAACATCTAAAGTGGAGTCATCAAAAACCCACCTCCTCGGTCGCACAGTGGGCCAATGTCGCTTTCACAGATGAGTCCCTATTTAATCTGTGGAGTGATTCTCGGTGGATTCGCATCTGCAGGGTACGTAGAACACGATTTCTGGGCCCAAAATCTGTGGAAAGAGACCGAGGAGGATCCCTGATGGTACGGGCAGGGATTATACTGACGAATCGAACCCCTCTTCGTGAAACTGTACAGGTGAATCGGCAAGGTTTAACTGCTGTTAGGTATCGTCGCGAGAGGTTGGGACCTCAACTGCGGTCCTTGCCAAGTGCTGCGTGCCTAGACGCCGTCATGATTGACGATAATGCTCGATCTCATAGAGCACAGGTGGTCGATGTTGTCTTGGGAGCGGAAGATTGCACGCACGACGTGGCCTGCTCGCTCTCCCGATTTGAATGCTATAGGGACACAGGTTGCAGCACGTCAGCATGCACCCGACCACTCTCCAAGACTTGGGAGCAGCGCTGCTGGAAGAATGGGCGTCAGTGGCGAGGTCATCCACAGCAGGCCCCGTGCCGTGAGGCCTGTGTTGCTGCCAGAGGCGCTCACACCCACACTGAGCACATTAACCACTTGTCGAAATATGTGTGCAGATCCGTCAAGTTGGAAAAAAAACGAAGGACGTTTTTGTCTACCGTCATGCATCTTGCAGCTGCTTGCGTTCTGTATTCTGTACAGTGTTTCTACTTTACTATCACCTGTCACTGTTTTGTCGCAAAATAAAGGCAACCGTGCAAATTTTCCTTTTGTTTCTTTAATTTTGGACACAAGTGTATAAGTGGGATAGTCATAAAGTTTTAATCATCACTCAGAGAAAACGAAGTTGCGTACTTCTTTCGTTTGTTTGTTTGCGGGTATGTGTCTGCAGTTGTGCTACACACTGAAATAGCACAATACCTCCGTCGGTGGGCAATATTGATAGCAGCTCGGAGGCGCTGCAGCATGTGACAGACAAGCGCCATCAGACGTGTGAGAGGCGTGTCATATGGGTCCGGCCGCTCACAGCACCACGGTTAGACAAGCTGCTGTGAGTCACTCTTGTGTTGTACGCCGTATGAGTTACTGTGAGCGACGTTCAATAGGTAATGCAGCATTTTTTTTCTGAAAGCAGGTTGCTTTTACTCAGGATTCTAATACACCAATTACTCCCCACCTTTTTGGCTACAAAACCCTAGTCTTCAACACAATCTTCTTTCACTGCGATGGCCTTACGCCACCACTCTACTGGTGAATATCGGAGCCAATGTCTCGCTGCACCGATAACCTCCTGTCACCCACGTACGGCTTCCTGTGCAGTGCATCGTTTACCGGGTCAGACAGATGAAACTCGGAAGGTGCGAGATCCGGCCTTTTGGCCTGGATAAGGAAGAACAGTCTTGTGAGCACTTGTCAGCTGTACTGACTTTTGTGTGGCCTTGCATAATTGTGGAGAAGGAAAAGTTCGTTTGTTTAAATGCAAACATTTTTAGGTTAGGCTTTACCGTGACCGTTACTGACATTAAATGAAACAACAAGTTTACTGTTACCAGTCACCGTTTTATATTATATATACATTTTATAACATTAACCAGTGTATTACCCCAACCTTTAGGCAGCTAATATATGCAACATGTAATCTTAAGACTCCTTGCCATGTAAATGTTTGCTCTCATATAATCACTCCTTCCTCTCTCTCTCTCTCTCTCTCTCTCTCTCTCTCTCTCTCTCTTCAAAGAGTGTCATCTATTTATGATTTTACTACTGTAGCCAATATGATCATTGTTATTCAAGCCTGTAACATTTCACCCTATTGTTATTAGCAAGTATGAAGTTTAAGCCATTTTAACATTTCACCTGATTGCATAAACGAGTACGAATGTTTAGCTGTTTTAACCTTTCAAAATTGGATTTATATACCACCTGAAGTACACACACATATATTCGACGCCTCAAAACAAACACCCCCAAATGGTTTAAACGATTATTCTGTAATAATGTTGTTACTATCTATATTCTTTGCACTTTGCGATTATGTCTTCTCTTCTGCTGTACGAACCTTGCACCCAGCTGATTCCAGACGCCATATTTGTTTACAAATGTGAAAGTATGCATGTGAAGTGTTACGACAGAAAAAGGAACCTGTGACCACTGGAGGTACTCTAGTTTACTTATTAAAGTTTACCATTAGAAATCAGTTTATTTTTTGTCAAAAGTTTTCCAAAACCATATTCTGAAATAGTGTCTTGTTTCCCCACTAGGCAGTGCCACAAGTTCCTCCAAAATCGTAACACAACATACACACATATGTAATACTAACTAATGTAAATCCACCCGATGATGGAGGTTTAAACCTTCGAAACGCGTCGTGGAAAAAATAAAATAAAACGGTGACTGGTAACAGTAAACTTGTTGTTTCATTTAATTAAAGTTCGTTTGTATTTTTCTGTCTAAAAACGCGCAGAAGTCATTTGTTCAATTTTCTGAGGGCAGCACAAGACACTTCAGAAGTAATTGTTGCACCATACGGGAGGACGTCAAGGACAATGACTCCTCCATAGTTCCGGGAGACCACCGCCGCGACTTTACCGGCTCTGGCTGTGGCCTCGAAGGAGAGATGGTGTGGCGCCACTCCACGGACTGCGGTTTTGTTTCCGGTTCGAAGTGATGAACCCGTGTTTCATTTCCTCTGACGACGTTCGACAAAACATTGTCCCGATCAGACACATAACGCACACGCAATTCTGCACAGATGATCCATAACTGCTGTTTAGGCGGCGAGGAAACCAGCGGGCGCCACCTATGGGTCCCGCAGCTGCCGCCTGCCTCTTTAGCCGAGTGCTCAGCACGTCTGGCTGCCGTGCAGCTGGCCCGGGTTCGATTCCCGAGTGTGTCGGAGATTTTGTCTGCTCGGGAACTAGGTGTTGCGTAGTCCGTTCACCATTTCGTTATCGTGGACTCGCAAGTCGCCCACTGTGATGTCGAAAGCAGACTTGCAGCTCAGCGGCCGCACTTTTCCAGGTGGGGACTCCTGGAGTCAGCTCATTTCACCCCAATTGGGGGACGATTGTGTCAGCACTACCAGCAGAGACGTCCTGTTAAGCAGCGAGGTATCTGATCGTCGATCGTGTCGAATGAGACTGTCCACACGTTCCAACACTGTGGGAGCCACAGCTGTGCGCTACCAGCCGTGGGAGATTGGAATGGTTTGCGTGACCTGTTGTGATGATGACAGATGCCTCGTCAACGACTCGCTGTGCTTTTGTTCACTGGCACGATTCCGTAGACATCCTGAAAGTGCCTGTGAACATCTGCGATGCTCTGGTTTTCCGCCAAAAGGTGACAGCTGTCTGCTTGAAACGCACCTCCAAGGGGGCAGGAGCAGGAACATTCGACGATCTGCCACACGAAATCCCGCGTTTCTCGACAGAAACTGTCAGAGAAAAGAACGTGTTGCCTTACTTATTGAACTCCTCTCGTACAAATTACGTCTAGCTTCTATTCGAATACTAACCCTGCTTTGGACATTGACTTCCTGGTTACATTTACCGGTGATTGTTCAGTGTTCAGCCCATCAAAAACTCGGCTTTCTTTACGGATTGCGTGTCTGAATCGAGAATGGATATGAAATGTAGGATGCCACCATAGGAACCAAAACAAAATGGCGCGGTTTTTTCAAAATGATGAATAACCTCCATGACTTGCTTATAAAAAGGCTACATATCAACGAAATTGTCGGAGTTATGTGCACCAGAGGTCTACACTTGGATAAATTACGAGTCAATTGTTTCTGTGTGAGCAGACGGCGCACAGTATGTGTGCCACGGAGTCCGTATCGGGCGAATTTGGTGGCCGAGACACCAACGTGAGCTCTCTACCGTGCTCCTGCCCGACAGTTGCTGTTACACAGCTCGACTGCACACACACATTGTGTAAATAGTGAATACAGGTGGTACCTGTCCTAATCCACCGAGGGCTGGATATCACCAAGTTTGCATAGGAGTCTGAAGACGATAGTAATGAAGTGTCGAAACTGGTCGCATGATTAATATACTTTATAAAAAATGAGACTCTTTGCGTTCCTTGTTTCTACTGGTCACTCCTGGTTGTCAGGTCGTACCGTACGGCCGACGACAGTCACGCTGGTATTGCACCGCTATCTCGAGCGTCTCCAGACACGTCTTCGACCTGGAATCTCATTGACCGGATTACGATTGGCTTTAGTGAGGAGTCCTGCTTTGAAGTGAACCCGAATGATCAGCGAAGACTGCGTCTGGAGAGTCTCCAGACGGCGGTGAGGTACCAGCTCGAGTGTCGACCGCCATACGGCCCAACAACGAAGTGTGACCGTCTGGGGCGGCATTTCTCGCACACGGCGAGATTTTCCAAGTCTTGTCTTCGTGCTGGCCAAACCATCCACTATCCAGCAGGGTCGCCGGATCTGTCCCCAGTTGAGAACGTTGCGAGCATCGTGGGCAGGGCCCTCCAACCAGCTTGGGATCTGGACGACACAACTCACCAGCTACACAGAGTCTGGCACGGTGTTGCTTAGGAGGTCATACAACTACTCTGTCAATTAATGACAAACCGAATAACTGCTTACATAAGGGCTACACGTGGACCAACGCATCATTAACTTGGTGAATTTGTCAAGCTTCTTTTCTTGAATAATAAAACAATTTTTTCTGGAATTGTAATCTTTTTTTGTCTGTACTTGTACGTCACATCCACCAATTTCCCTCCCATTCAGATAATTCCTTCGTGGTGTGTCGCTTTTCATTGCCTTAGAGTATATCACATTTTAATGTACACTCCTGGAAATTGAAATAAGAACACTGTGAATTCATTGTCCCAGGAAGGGGAAACTTTATTGACACATTCCTGGGGTCAGATACATCACATGATCACACTGACAGAACCACAGGCACATAGACACAGGCAACAGAGCATGCACAATGTCGGCACTAGTACAGTGTATATCCACCTTTCGCAGCAATGCAGGCTGCTATTCTCCCATGGAGACGATCGTAGAGATGCTGGATGTAGTCCTGTGGAACGGCTTGCCATGCCATTTCCACCTGGCGCCTCAGTTGGACCAGCGTTCGTGCTGGACGTGCAGACCGCGTGAGACGACGCTTCATCCAGTCCCAAACATGCTCAATGGGGGACAGATCCGGAGATCTTGCTGGCCAGGGTAGTTGACTTACACCTTCTAGAGCACGTTGGGTGGCACGGGATACATGCGGACGTGCATTGTCCTGTTGGAACAGCAAGTTCCCTTGCCGGTCTAGGAATGGTAGAACGATGGGTTCGATGACGGTTTGGATGTACCGTGCACTATTCAGCGTCCCCTCGACGATAACCAGTGGTGTACGGCCAGTGTAGGAGATCGCTCCCCACACCATGATGCCGGGTGTTGGCCCTGTGTGCCTCGGTCGTATGCAGTCCTGATTGTGGCGCTCACCTGCACGGCGCCAAACACGCATACGACCATCATTGGCACCAAGGCAGAAGCGACTCTCATCGCTGAAGACGACACGTCTCCATTCGTCCCTCCAGTCACGCCTGTCGCGACACCACTGGAGGCGGGCTGCACGATGTTGGGGCGTGAGCGGAAGACGGCCTAACGCTGTGCGGGACCGTAGCCCAGCTTCATGGAGACGGTTGCGAATGGTCCTCGCCGATACCCCAGGAGCAACAGTGTCCCTAATTTGCTGGGAAGTGGCGGTGCGGTCCCCTACGGCACTGCGTAGGATCCTACGATCTTGGCGTGCATCCGTGCGTCGCTGCGGTCCGGTCCCAGGTCGACGGGCACGTGCACCTTCCGCCGACCACCGGCGACAACATCGATGTACTATGGAAACCTTACGCCCCACGTGTTGAGCAATTCGGCGGTACGTCCACCCTGCCTCCCGCATGCCCACTATACGCCCTCGCTCAAAGTCCGTCAACTGCACATACGGTTCACGTCCACGCTGTCGCGGCATGCTACCAGTGTTAAAGACTGCGATGGAGCTCCGTATGCCACAGCAAACTGGCTGCCACTGACGGCGGCGGTGCACAAATGCTGCGCAGCTAGCGCCATTCGACGGCCAACACCGCGGTTCCTGGTGTGTCCGCTGTGCCGTGCGTGTGATCATTGCTTGTACAGCCCTCTCGCAGTGTCCGGAGCAAGTATGGTGGGTCTGACACACCGGTGTCAATGTGTTCTTTTTTCCATTTTCAGGAGTGTAGTTGGGATCTTAGGAATTAAGAATCTTCCTCCCTGGTCTTTGTATAATGAATCTTTCGACGCAAGGACAAAGTTCTCGAAAGATACCCCATTCATTTTATTTGTTTTGAAAGCTGGGGAGAAGTGCCTGCCTTAAATAGTGGTTACAAATATATTAGGTAAGAATTTCCTCGATACAGGTCGCTGTGGAACTTCGAGACCCGTATCAATGGTGATGGAGTAATCGAAATAATTTCTGCTACCACTCAAGCTCGCGGTTTTTCAGATTATTATATAGCGTAGGGCACAGAAGGGAAAACCATTTGCATTCCACAGATTGTATCTATGACAGACCACTTATCTTCATATACAGTCAGTAGACATGTGTGGTCTACAGTGAGAATTCTAGTTTCACGTTTGTCTTGGTTAACTCTGCTTAAGCCTAGCTTTTATTCCCTTATGTTTTACTTAAGGTCTTGCCATTCTGAAACTTCAATGATCTCAGTCAGACATCGTTTACGTAAATGTGGGCCAGATTTAATATAAAGGGGTAACATTTCAGAGCATAAAACCAGGTCATGGTCTCTCATGAATTATTACGTTAAAGTTGAAAAGAGACCAGGCTTTCAAGCTTTACTTGGAAGTGACTGGCTTCAGCTGTAAGCCAACTAATTAATTCTAGATCATCAGGAAACTGAATTAATTTTATTCATTTAAGTGTACCGTATATTCCTGAGGATCATTGTAAAATTATCGTGATATGGAAAGACACATTGAACAAGCTGGCAAATGAGACCATAGAGAAATTTAGAAAGGGAACTGAACTTTATTTGTATAAATGTGCTTCATTTTCCTAGGACTATTCTAAAATGATCACGATTATGGAAAGGTAAATTGAACAAGTAGGAAATGAGACCAAAGAGAAATTTGGAAAGAGAATTGAAGTTCACGGACAACAAATAAAGTGTGGTGTCACCGCCAGACACCACACTTGCTAGGTGGTAGCCTTTAAATCGGCCGCTGTCCGCTAGTATACTTCGGACCCGCGTGTCGCCACTGTCAGTGATTGCAGACCGAGCGCCGTCACACGGCAGGTCTAGAGAGACTTCCTAGCACTCGCCCCAGTTGTACAGCCGACTTTGCTAGCGATGCTACACTGACAAATACGCTCTCATTTGCCGAGACGATAGTTAGCATAGCCTTCAGCTACGTCATTTGCTACGACCTAGCAAGGCGCCATTACCCGTTTATATTGAGATTGTAAAACCTGTACCGTCAAGAGCGATGTTCACCATTTATGGATTAAAGTTAAGTATTCCAGCAGCAACGTATCTTATTGGCTATATTAATTACATTGTCCTGTTCCAGACCTCACGCCAGTCTGCGTGAGCTTAAACGCGTGCATTTCGGCCTCCTCTAGATACACGGTGTTGGCTCTTCTGCCAACACATCATAAAGACTTTGATATTTTCTGATGATATTATAATACAGTCAGAGACTACCAACTCTCTGGGAGAACAGTTGAAAACGGGGTGGATACTGTCTTCAGATGAGGTTAAAAGATTAAGATCAACAAAAGTAAAACATGTGTAATCAAACGTAGTCGAATTAAATCAGGGAAAGATAAGGAAATTAGGTAAGAAAATGACACACAGTAACCAGAAGTTGAGGTTTACTATTTCAGGACCAAATTCGAATATTTCATTAGAGAAGAATTAAGGACGATAAAATTCAGACTTACAACAGGAAGAACACATGTTCTAAGAAATAGGAATATTTTAACATCTAAAATAAATTAAAGTGTTAGGAAGACTTCTCTAAAAGTATTTGTCTCGACTGCAGCCTCGCACGGATTTGAGACAAGGACGATAAACAGTACAGGCAAGAAGAGCTTTTGAAATGCGGTGCAGCAGAAGGATGTTGAAAAAAATTAGATGGGTTTGTCGAATAACTAATAAGTAGGTACTAAATCGAATCTAGAGGAAATGAAATTTGTGGTGCAAGTTGACAAAAAGAAGGGTTCAGTTCATAGGACACATCTTAAGACATCACGGACTAATTAATTTGACGATGGAGAGAAGTGTGGAGGTTAAATATTGTAGAGAGAGGCTAAGATCTGACTGTGATAAACAGCTTCAGTGGATGCAGTTTCTGTAGTTACATCTGGCGTGAGGGCTGCGGCCGGTCGACGGCTTGCACGAAACAGATATCCAACGGCGGCCGTAAATTAGTGGAATACTTTTATTGCGCATAAGCAGTTTATTGCTCAAATTTACCGTTGTTGGTTTCTGTTTTCTGCAAGTCAGTGGATGTAGGTTGCAGGAGTAGTGCAACGATGAAGAGGCCTGCAGAGTACAACATCGAACCGGGCTTCGGACGGGAAATCGCAATAATATTTTCTTTATTATGTTCAGAATTTGTATCGATTACTCTGGTAAAATAAGTCAACAAACATCTTGAATGTATATGGCATTGTTGTTGTTGTTGTGGTCTTCAGTCCTGAGACTGGTTTGATGCAGCTCTCCATGCTACTCTATCCTGTGCAAGCTTCTTCATCTCCCATTACCTACTGCAACCTACATCCCTCTGAATCTGCTTAGTGTATTCATCTCTTGGTCTCCCCCTACGATTTTTACCCTCCACGCTGCCCTCCAATACCAAATTGGCGATCCCTTGACGCCTCAGAACATGTCCTACCAACGGATCCCTTCTTCTAGTCAAGTTGTGCCACAAACTTCTCTTCTCCCCAATCCTATTCAATACTTCCTCATTAGTTACGTGATCTACCCATCTAATCTTCAGCATTCTTCTGTAGCACCACATTTCAAAAGCTTCTATTCTCTTCTTGTCCAAACTATTTACCGTCCATGTTTCACTTCCATAAATGGCTACACTCCATACAAATACTTTCAGAAATGACTTCCTGACACTTAATTCTATACTCGTTGTTAACAAATTTCTCTTCTTCAGAAACGCTTTCCTTGCCATTGCCAGTCTACATTTAATATCCTCTCTACTCCGACCATCATCAGTTATTTTGCTCCCCAAATAGCAAAACTCCTTTACTACTTTAAGTGTCTCATTTTCTAATCTAATTCCCTCAGCATCACTCGACTTAATTCGACTTCATTCCATTATCCTCGTTTTGCTTTTGTTGATGTTCATCTTATATCCTCCCTTCAAGACACTATCCATTCCGTTCAACTGCTCTTCCAAGTCCTTTGCTGTCTCTGACAGAATTACAATGTCATCGGCGAACCTCAACGTTTTTATTTCTTCTCCATGGATTTTAATGCCTACTCCGAATTTTTCTTTTGTTTCCTTTACTGCTTGCTCAATATACAGATTGAATAGCATCGGGGAGAGGCTACAACCCTGTCTTACTCCCTTCCCAACCACTGCTTCCCTTTCATGTCCCTCGACTCTTATAACTGCCATCTGGTTTCTGTACAAATTGTATATAGCCTTTCGCTGCCTGTATTTTACCCCTGCCACCTTTACAATTTGAAATAGAGTATTCCAGTCAACATTGTCAAAAGCTTTCTCTAAGTCTACATATGCTAGAAACGTAGGTTTGCCTTTCCTTAATCTTTCTTCTAAGATTAGTCGCAAGGTCAGTATTCCCTCACGTGTTCCAGTATTTCTACGGAATCCAAACTGATCTTCCCCGAGGTCGGCTTCTACTAGTTTTTCCATTCGTCTGTAAAGAATTCGCGTTAGTACTTTGCAGTTGTGGCTTATTAAGCTGATTGTCCGGTAATTATCACATCTGTGAACACCTGCTTTCTTTGGGATTGGAATTATTATATTCTTCTTGAAGTCTGAGGGTATTTCGCCTGTTTCATACATCTTGCTCACCAGATGGTAGAGTTTTGTCAGGACTGGCTCTCCCAAGGCCGTCAGTAGTTCCAATGGAATGTTGTCTACTCCGGGGGCCTTGTTTCGACTCAGGTCTTTCAGTGCTCTGTCAAACTCTTCACGCAGTATCGTATCTCCCATTTCATCTTCTTCTACATCCTCTTCCATTTCCATAATATTGTCCTCAAGTGCATCGCCCTTGTATAGACCCTCTATATACTCCTTCCACCTTTCTGCTTTCCCTTCTTTGCTTAGAACTGGGTTTCCATCTGAGCTCTTGATGTTCATACAAGTGGTTCTCTTATCTCCATAGGTCTCTTTAATTTTCCTGTAGACAGTATCTATCTTACCCCTAGTGAGATAAGCCTCTACATCCTTACATTTGTCCTCTAGCCATCCCTGCTTAGCCATTTTGCACTTCCTGTCGATCTCATTTTTGAGATGTTTGTATTCTTTTTTGCCTGCTTCATTTACTGCATTTTTATATTTTCTCCTTTCATCAATTAAATTCAGTATTTCTTCTGTTACCCAAGGATTTCTACTAGCCCTCGTCTTTTTGCCTACTTGATCCTCTGCTGCCTTCACTACTTCATCCCTCAAAGCTACCCATTCTTCTTCTACTGTATTTCTTTCCCCCATTCCTGTCAATTGTTCCCTTATGCTCTCCCTGAAACTCTCTACAACCTCTGGTTCTTTCAGTTTATCCAGGTCCCATCTCCTTAAATTCCCACCTTTTTCAAGTTTCTTCAGTTTTAATCTAGAGGTCATAACCAATAGATTGTGGTCAGAGTCCACATCTGCCCCTGGAAATGTCTTACAATTTAAAACCTGGTTCCTAAATCTCTGTCTTACCATTATATAATCTATCTGATACCTTTTAGTATATGGCATATTTAGTCGTAATTCACCGGTATGCAGGTATGGGTGTATTAAGGGAAGAGGAAGTGAAAGTACAGAACCCTGAGGGACACTGCACACTATGTGCTTCAGCAAAACGCCAGTTTATTTCAGTGAAAGTGTAAATCGGCTTCTAGCTTCTGGCTTAATAAGGGAGTAAACGGCCTGTCTGTCTTTCATCTGTGCGCGAAAGGTGTAACTGGAGTTCCGTACTCTGCTGCAAGCGTCGCCCACCTGACAGGAGGGACTTTACGATGTCGTAACAGGACACAGTGCAGTAGTTCCTGAGAAAAGATTCTGCTACGAGATGCGCCTTGTACTTACCCAGACCACCGTCAAAGCACTTCATGGCGGCCCCCACGGCCGTCTCCAGCTGCACAACGTTCAGCCCTCCGTCCAGCGTCTTGTTGTTCACGATTATTTCCATCTTGAGCGTCTGCTCGTCCAGGACACGTTCGATGGCTGCGTGCATAAGTAAAAGACAGCGTCAGTGCGGAAATAAATGTTACTAGCAGAAAATTAATACGCAGGCAGGAACTGTAAGAGGGATGAAACAGATATTATGTGCATTTGAGTCTGTATTGATTTAACCTTTTCATCGAAAAAGCTTTGAGAACTTTCAAAGACAACCATCTGAAATGAACTGCAACCTATGTTCACAGCTATTTGTGCATGTATTCCAGTCTCTGTCTTCTTCTACAGTTTTTACCGTCTACAACTTCCTCGTAACGTCAGAGTCATTCCTTGATGTCTTAAAAGGTATCCAATCATTCTGTCCCATCTTTTTGTCAGTGTATTCCAGATATTCCTCCTTCTCATTCCTGACCTTATCAGGCCACCTAATTTTCAATATTATTCAGTTATAGTACATCCAAAATACTTCTATTCTCTTCTGTTTGATTTTTCCCACAGTCCATGTGTGACTGCAATACAATGTTGTGCTCCAAACGTACATTCTCTGGAATTTCTTTCTGAAATTAAGGTCTACGTTTGATAATGTTATTCTTCTCTTGCCCAAGAATGCCCTTTTTGCCAGTGCTAGACTGCTTTTTGTATCCTCTTGGTTCCATCGATCATGGGTTGTTTTGCTGCCTACGTCTACATCGTGATCACTAAGCCTGATGTTAAGTTTGTTGTTGTTCCCATTTCCGCTACTTGCCTTTACTTTCGTCTTTCTTCGATTTACTCTCAATCCATATCCTGTATTCATTAGACTGTTCGTTCAGTTCAGCAGATCATGTAATCCTTCTTTACTTTAACTTAGGATAGCAATGTCATCAGCGAATCTTATCATTGATATCCTTTCACCCTAAATTTCAATTCCAGTCTTGAGCCTCTCTGAACAGTAGGGGCGAAAGACTACGTCCCTGTCTTACACCCTGTTTAATCCGAGCATTTCCTTCTTGGTCTTGTAGTCTTATGGTTCCCTCTTGGTTATTGTACGTATTGGATATTGCCTATCTTTACCTATAGCTTACCCCTATTTTTATTAGAATTTCGAACACTTGCACCATTTTACACTGCCTAATGTTTTTTCCAGCTCGAAAAATGCTTTGTATATGTGTTGATTTTTTTTAGTCTCGCTTCTATTATCAAGCGCAAACTCAGAACGTCCCTCTGGTGCCTTTACCTTTCCTGAAGAAAAACTGATCGTCATCTAACACATCCTTAATTTTCTTTTCCATTCTCCCGTATGTTATTCTTGTCAGCAACTTGGATGCATGAGCTGTTAAGCTGATTGTGCGGTAATTCTCTCACTTGTCAGCTCTTACCGTCTTCGGAATTGTGTGGATGATGTTTTTCCGGACGTCAGATGGTATGTCACCAGACTCATACATTCAACACACCAACGTGAATAGTCGTTTTGTTGCCACTTCCCCCAATGATTTTACAAGTTTCGATGGTATGTTATCTATCCCTTCTGCCTTATTCGATCTTAAGTCGTGCAAAGCTGTGTTAAGTTCCGATTCTAATACTGCATCCTCTGTCTCTTCTATCACGTCATCGGACAAGTTCTCCCCCCTCATACAGGCCATCAGTGTAGTCTGTCCACCTTTCCACTCCTTCCGCTGCATTTAACTGTGGAATTGCCATTACACTCTTATTGATACCACCCTTGCTCTCGACCCCATCGAAGTTTGTTGAGCCGTGCTCGGGCTCGTGTTTGTGCCGTTGACAGGTTGGCGTCGTGTGTTCGGATTGTGACCTCCCGTTGTCTTGGTCCGTTCACTGCCGCCACTACGTTTGCTCGCTTTGTCTGTCCGTGAGTGGCAGCAGCGGCGTTTATCGATAGCGAGTACTGTGGTACCATCTCTGGAGCGACCTAGAGTGTTTCCGGGTCGTCGTGTGTGGCAGTTCAGTTCAGTCGGGACGGAGCAGCAGTGAGGTCCAACAGCGGCAGTACTCGCCGAGGGAGCTGGCGATGTATGCACTGCCCGATCGAAGGATGTGGTCGCGAGAATGCACGACCACGTTGAGGTCCGGATTCAGCGAGTTTAACTTGAATGGATCGTTATATTCGAGTAGTGCAACTGTCGCGCGCGCGCTCGTGTGTGTGTGTGTGTGTGTGTGTGTGTGTGTGTGTGTGTATGTGTGACCTCATTCCATCAAGCTGTCAGTTGGCGGTTTTATTCTCGTTGCCTGGCAACCACCGATGGTTGGTCGTTCGGTCGGTCGTCTCAGTGGACGACGTGTATCTGGTCTTTCGACCGTTTCTGTGTTCTTAGCGTTCATGTCTACTTCCATTTCGTCTTATTGCTGTATAGTGACTGTTTTTGAATAGGCAGTTTGGTCTTAACCCTTGTAAGTATGCTGTTTATGTTTCTTTATGTAAGTAGGCTGTTTATGTTTTCTTATCGGCAACGTTACGTAGCGCTCTATATGAAAATCACTGGCTGTGCTGTGTGCAGTCTGTGTCTAGTTTGCATTGTTGTCTGCCATTCTAGTGTTGGGCAGCTGGATGTGAACAGCGCGTAGCGTTGCGCACTTGGGAGGTGAGCCGCCAGCAGTGGTGGATGTGGGGAGAGAGATGGCGGAGTTTTGAAATTTGTTATACTGGATATTATGAACTGCTATGTATATTATGGTTTTTCAACACTATTAAGGTAAATACATTGTTTGTTCTCTATTAAAATCTTTCATTTGCTAACTATGCCTATCAGTAGTTAGTGCCTTCCGTAGTTTGAATCTTTTATTTAGCTGGCAGTAGTGGCGCTCGCTGTATTGCAGTAGTTCGAGTAACGAAGATTTTTGTGAGGTAAGTGATTTGTAAAAGGTATAGGTTAATGTTAGTCAGGGCCATTCTTTTGAAGGGATTTTTGAAAGTCAGATTGCGTTGCGCTAAAAAAATATTGTGTGTCAGTTTAAGCACAGTCATGTATAATTGTTCTAAGGGGACGTTTCACCCTGTTTGCATACTCGGATTTGGTGGAGCCAACTTGTGTAATTAAATGCTTGTCATTTGACGATGATAACTGTTATTCTATCGTGGTTTTGGCTATCTCATCTTAGGTGGATTTTGCGAGTGTGTTGGTCGGCGTTTAGGCTGTCCCTAGTTTGAGTTGCCATCCCGTTAAAAGAGCTTAACTCTTGGCTGCCTGTCTCACCACTTACGCAGCTGTAGCGACTTTTCTCAGGTCGATCCTTGGAGCACTGTCAGTGGACCACTCCCTTCTTATTTGGTCTGATTGTGTCGATTGTTTAAAAATAATGTTTTTTTTTAAATTATTCCTATTGCTTGTGGCCTTCAGCCGACAAATAATTTGAGCTCTTTCTTAAAAAGGCCTTCAGCTGTCAGTGCAGCTTGCGTTAGTCAATTTTTTTAAATGATTGTTTTAAAAAAATTATTTCCTTAAATAGTGTATGCGTTTACTGTGCAACCAACGGCAACTGATCAGGCCCCGTCGACACCTTTGCCTGCTTCCCCCAAGTCCCACGTTCCAGTTGTGCTAGGCCAGTCCGCACTACCATTTCGATTTCCTCACATTTTTCCTGAAGCCTTTTCTTCTTAGCTTCCCTGCTCTTTCCGTTCACTTCCTAACTGACGTGTATTTTTGTGTTCCTGAACTTCCCTGAACACTTTTGTATTTCCTTCTTCCGTCGATTAACTGAAATATTTCTTCTGTTACCCATGGTTTCATCGCAGCTACGTTCCTTGTAACTATGTTTTGCTTTCCAACTTCGACGATTGTCCTTTCATTATATGTCCATTCCTCTTTAACTTAGGTGCCTCTTGAGATATTCATTATTGCGGTATCTATAACCTCAGAGAAGTTTAAGTGTATCTCTTCATTACATTGTAATTTCGTATCCCACGTCTTTGCGAACTTTTTTTTCCTGACTAGTCTCTTAAACTTCATCCTACTCTTCATCATTGCTAAATTGTGATCTGAGTCTATATCTGAAGCTGGGCACGCCACATCTGATTTCGGACTCACTGCCTGATCATGTTGTAATATAACTGGAATCTTCCCGTATCTCGCGACCCTTTCCAAGTATACCTTTTCCTCTTGTGATTCATGAGCAAAGTATTCAGTGTTAGCATCTGAAATCTATTGCAAAACTCAGTTAGTCGACTCCACTCTCATTTCTAGTTCGAAGCCCATATTATTCCATAACTCTTACTTCTATTTCTTCCCTCACAACCGCCTTCCTATCCCCAATGACTGTTAGATTTTCATCGCCCTTTTCGATTCCTCATATACTTTCTCCAACTCTTAATCTCCTGTCTGCAACATCGGCATGTATTCCTGAACTGTCGCTGTCTGTGTTGGTTTGCTGTCGATTCTAATAAGAATAACCTTATCACTGAACTGCTCACAGTAACTCACTTTCTGCTCTAACTTCCTATTCATAACAATCCTACTCCCGTCATAACATTTTCTGCTGCTGTTGGTATTGCGCTAAACTCATTGAACAGAAATCGTTATCTTCTTTCCGTTTCACTTCACTCACACCCGCTATATCTAGACTGAGTCTTAGCATTGCCAGTCTCAGATTTTCTTGCTTTCCTATCACTTTCATACTTCTGACATTCCACGCCCCGAACGTTATTCTTCCATTGGTTATTCAGTCTTTCTCTCATGGTCACCCCGCACTTGGCAGACCCCTCCCGAAAATCGGAATGAGGGACTAATCGGGAATATTTTGTCAGTGGAGAGACATGATGACACCTTTTCAAATTCAAGCCGCCTGTCTATGGACACACATTATGTGTCTCTAACGCAGGGGTTCACATTGCGTTCTGCGTCCTCATTTCGTTGATCATTGCTGGTTCTTGCGCCTTTTAGGGGCCGCTTCCCACCTCAAGGGCAAAAGAGTGCCCTGTTACTCCGTCCGCCACTCCTCTCTCTTTGACAAGGCCGCTGGCAGAACGAGGCTGACCTCTTACGCCGGAAGTCTTCGGCCGCCGTTGCCGATAATTTTTATTCAAAATTTAAGCAGTGGTGAGATGTCAAACCGGGACCTATAACGTTCTGATTACCCCTTGACCTCGGGAACACTATGAAGCACCCTTATCACAAGTTAATGAATTGGTAACAGAAACAAAGTAATCGCGACTTTTTCTAAGGCGGATTTATATTCCTTATAAGAACTGCAAGTCTCGTGCAGCGACTTACCGTCGAGCTTGACCCACAGGTTGTTGGTGTTGAAGTACTTGAACGTCTTGACCGACTTGAAGTCCTCCACGTGCTCCTTGGGCACCTGGGCGATCTCGAGCAGGCGCAGCTTGTCTTCGTAGTGAATGAGCGTCCCACCCTACCGCAAAAGTTGCACAGCAAATGAGAAGGAAAATTGAAGAAAATATGTGGGCAGTTTGAATGCAGAAAGGGAAAGGAACATGAGATGCTATTGCCTGTTTAGGATGATTTGGTCGTTTGAGAATGACACGAGAAAGAATATCGGAAGTCGACAGGCATATGCACATCTAATTCATCGGTAGGGAAAATGCGCTCGGACCATCCCCTCGAAGACCTGAAGATACTTTGCAGTAGAACGTAAGGGCACTAACCGAGCGAGGTGGCGCAGTGGTTAGAATACTGGACTCGCGTTCGGAACGACGACGGTTCAAACCCGCACCCGGCCATCCTGATATATGTTTTCCGTGATTTTTCTAAATCGTTTAAGGCAAATGCCGTGAAGATTACTTCGAAAGGACACGGCCACTTTCCTTCTCCATTCTCCCCTAAGCCGGGTTCTTGCTCTCGCTCGCTCGTTGTCGACGGGACGTTCGACACCAGTCTGCTCCTCGTCCTGCAGTGACTCGAGACTTGCCGGGGAAATTTGTAGGGTGATTATAACTGAAGTGCGGGTATTCACGGAAATCCAATTTGGGTTGTGATCGCAGCATGGCAGATAAAGTTGGTAAATATGCTAAAGTATTAATGCGGAAGAGATTTAAACTGCAAGGAAAATTAGTCCCAATTTTGGCCTCGAGGATGCAAATTTGGCGCTGTGCACTGTTTATATGACGGTATGACATCCGTGCTGTCATTTGACAGGGCATGACGCGAGCGAACAACACAGCTACTGAGGGCAGGGATCGGCGCCGCTACTGAAACTGTTCAACGTGAACGGCAGCCATCGCGGCGCCCCACTGGGAGTGCGTCGCCGACTGCAAGGTCTGACGAGGGGCTGACCTAAACACACGTGCTGCTGCGCATTTTATTATGACGTAACCTCTAGAGAGGCCATGTGCACAAGGCGCTTTTTGTTTTTAAACGTTTTATTAATGACAAACCTTTATACAACGTGCTAAATGACAACTTCGCTTGAGGTCCAACTCAAAACGAAGACATTTAGTAAAAAAAAATTTTTAATACATGAAGGTGAAAGCAAAGTCAGTCAAAACTGGTAGTTTGTAAATAATAATAATAATAATAATAATAATAATAATAATAATAATAATAAGAAGAAGAAGAAGAAGAAGATATAGAAGATAAGATATAGAAGAGAAATTTCAGCTGACATATATAGAATACAAAGACACAAATACAGACATTAGACCATTCTTGCATAGACCGCCAAATAACCCACAAGTCGAAACAACAATAAAAACTATCAACACAATCATACACAACAAAATAAATGAAAACACAACTATGGAAGAGTTACAACTACTGGTTTATATAGGAGCACTCACTACACTAAATACACACACTAGGCAGAGATCAGAACAAACCAACACACAGAAGAAACCCACAAAACCAGCATGGCAACACAAGCTACAGATCAGAATAGAAAAACTGAGAAAAGACATCGGACAGCTAACACAATTTATAAGAAATGAAATATCAGACAAAAAACGAAAAAGGTTAGGTAAAATCTCACAACAGAAGCAATAGAGCAATTAGATGAAAAAAGCAGAAATTACAAGCATTGGCCAAACGACTTAGAAGATACAAAAAAAGTGAAAATAGAAGGAAACAAAACCAAACATTCAACACAAACCAAGAGAGATTTTACCAAACAATGGATAACACACACATTAAAATAGACAATCCACCAAACATAACAGACATGGAACACTTCTGCAGCAACATATGGTCAAACCCGGTACAACATAACAGGCATGCACGGTGGATACAAGCAGAAACAGACACATACAAGATGATAACACAAATGCCTGAAGTGATAATTTTGCAACATGAAGTCACCCGAGCAATTAATTCTACACACAATTGGAAAGCCCCTGGAAATGATAAAATAGCAAATTACTGGCTAAAGAAGTTCACCTCAACACATTCACATCTAACTAAATTATTTAACAGTTACATTGCAGACCCATACACATTCCCTGATACACTTGCACATGGAATAACCTATCTGAAACCTAAAGATCAAGCAGACACAGCAAACCCAGCTAAATATCGCCCCATAACATGCCTACCAACAATATACAAAATATTAACTTCAGTCATCACACAGAAATTAATGACACATACAACACAGAACAAAATTATAAATGAAGAACAAAAAGGCTGCTGCAAAGGAGCACGAGGATGTAAAGAGCAACTGATAATACATACAGAGGTGACATATCAAGCTAAAACTAAACAAAGGTCCCTACACTACGCATACATTGATTACCAAAAAGCCTTTGATAGTGTACCCCACTCATGGTTACTACAGATATTGGAAATATACAAAGTAGATCCTAAATTGATTCAGTTTCTAAACATAGTAATGAAAAACTGGAAAACCACACTTAATATCCAAACAAATACAGATAACATCACATCACAGCCAATACAGATTAAGCATGGAATATACCAAGGAGACTCATTAAGTCCTTTCTGGTTCTGTCTTGCTCTGAACCCACTATCCAACATGCTAAATAATACAAATTATGGATACAATATTACTGGAACATACCCACACAAAATCACACATTTGCTATACATGGATGATCTAAAACTACTGGCAGCAACAAATCAACAACTCAACCAATTACTAAAGATAACAGAAGTATTCAGCAATGATATAAATATGGCTTGTGGAACAGACAAATGTAAGAAAAATAGCATAGTCAAGGGAAAACACACTAAACAAGAAGATTACATATTGGATAACCACAGCGACTGCATAGAAGCAATGGAAAAAACAGATGACTATAAATATCTAGGATACAGACAAAAAATAGGAATAGATAATACAAATATTAAAGAAGAACTAAAAGAAAAATATAGACAAAGACTAACAAAAATACTGAAAACAGAATTGACAGCAAGAAACAAGACAAAAGCTATAAATACTTATGCTATACCAGTATTGACCTACTCATTTGGAGTAGTGAAATGGAGTGACACAGACCTAGAAGCACTCAATACACTTACATGATCACAATGCCACAAATATAGAATACATCACATACATTCAGCAACAGAAAGATTCACATTAAGCAGAAAGGAAGGTGGAAGGGGATTTATACATATAAAAAACCTACATTATGGACAGGTAGAAAATTTAAGAAAATTCTTTCTAGAACGAGCAGAAACTAGCAAAATACACAAAGCAGTCACTCATATAAATACACCAGCTACACCATTGCAATTTCATAACCACTTCTACAACCCTTTAGATCACATAACATCAACAGATACAAAGAAAGTAAATTGGAAAAAGAGAACACTACATGGCAAGCACCTGTATCATCTAACACAGCCACACATAGATCAAGACGCATCCAACACATGGCTAAGAAAAGGCAATATATACAGTGAGACGGAAGGATTCATGATTGCAATACAGGATCAAACAATAAACTCCAGATATTACAGCAAGCATATTATTAAAGATCCCAATACCACAACAGATAAATGCAGACTTTGCAAACAACAAATAGAAACAGTAGATCACATCACAAGCGGATGTACAATACTAGCAAATTCAGAATACCCCAGAAGACATGACAATGTAGCAAAAATAATACATCAACAACTTGCCATAAAACATAAACTAATAAAACAACACGTTCCCACATACAAGTACACACCACAAAATGTACTGGAGAATGATGAATACAAATTATACTGGAACAGAACGATTATAACAGATAAAACAACACCACATAACAAACCTGACATCATACTCACCAATAAAAACAAGAAATTAACACAACTAATTGAAATATCCATACCCAACACAACAAATATACAGAAGAAAACAGGAGAAAAAATTGAAAAATACATCCAACTGGCTGAGGAAGTCAAGGACATGTGGCATCAGGATAAAGTCGACATTATACCAATTATACTATCAACTACAGTAGTCATACCTCACAATATCCACCAGTACATCAATGCAATACAGCTACATCCAAACATATATATACAACTACAAAAATCTGTAATTATTGATACATGTTCAATGACCCGAAAGTTCCTAAATGCAATATAACATATACCGTACAGTTAAAAGGAAGTCACGCTTCATCAAGGTCCGCGTCACTGTCCATTTTTGACCAGACATAACGTCTGAGAATAGAAAGAAATAATAATAATAATAATAAGGAATCTTGCCTTTAGAAAGTTTCTGATTTCTCAAAATGAGAAAATTCAATCACTGCGATTTAGTTCTTGTGGGGTCACACAACAAAGCAATTTGTCTACATGCTACAGCAGAGGAATTGAAAGCTAAGATCCGAGAAGAAATCGCCGCAAGTACTGTAGAAATGCTGCTTGGGACCATGATAAATTCATCTAACAAGGGAACATCGCGAACATGACGTCACATTTTAAGTAGAAAAAAGGCACACTTCCGAGATACCAGCCCCAGCAATCAATCCCGCGTGCAAATTTGGAGTGTAATTCTGACAGTACACAGTTCTGACGTTCTGAAAGTGCAGCTTTTAAACTTTGCGCGCATCGGTTGCTTGTCACTTGCTCCGTCCCACTGCGTTCCCTTAATGCCCACAGCGCCAAGTAGTGTACAGTGGAATGATAACCAGGGCCCTCCTATTCGAAATATATTGGAGACGAGGCAGTAGAAGGCGTGAGGTGGACACGTCCGCCCAAAATTAATTTTGGAACCTTGTTCGAAAACGCATTATTCTACGGGAAAAATAGTAGCCAATATGAGTACGTAACACGTCAGCCCAAGAGATATACATACGTTAAATGTTATTTCAACAATATTTTCGACAGCTATACATATGCCTCAAAATAAAAAATGAATAAACCTAAGCGACTCAAGAATTATTATGAAATGAAGTTAATGATTTTCGATGGGTGCACTCCTGCAAATGTACTTCACTTCAACAATACCAGCTTTAAAATCCAAAGTAAATGACGAGCAAGAGCGATGTTAATAAATGACTCTGCGCAATTCTTTTGGGACATGGTAATTGGTTTCATTCTTTTACACTGCATTTGCGAATCGCAACGTAAAAGTGTGCAAAGGAAAGGGGATCTATGGCACCAGCTACAGCTTAGAAACCGCGCTCTTTGACACAATGCGAGAAACAGTAGTTCACAAACATGTTATTGTTAGTCAAATGGTTCAAATGGCTCTGAGCACTATGGGACTTAACAGCTATGGTCATCAGTCCCCTAGAACTTAGAACTACTTAAACCTAACTAACATCACACAACACCCAGTCATCACGAGGCAGAGAAAATCTCTGACCCCGCCGGGAATCGAACCCGGGAACCCGGGCGCGGGAAGCGAGAACGTATTGTTAGTCACTCAGCTGTGTATTACTTCGCGTTAGGGCACTAGGCGGATGCAGAGGGTCGGAGCGGGTGACCGAACATCGGTGGCGCGCCAAAGTCCAAAAGCTATACTTCAGAATTATGACCCAAATTTTAATGTGGGATTGACTACTGAGGCTGCTATCTTACAAGCGTGCTTTTCTCTGCTTAAAATATGAGATCAAGTTCATGATGTGTCCTTGTAAGATACTGGAGAAATTTTTGTCAAAAATGGGCTTCAACTGAAAGAAGTCATTTCGAAAAAATAACTTTACTCTCAAGTGACACAACTAAATTTATTTAAAACATTTTTTTCATAACTACATTTAATTTTTTGCCCGAAACGTCAGCAAAGGAAAGATTGCTGGATAGAGAGAGGGACAGAGAGAGGTGAGGAAAAGGGCTTGAAATGATATGTGACGTTAAAGGTGGACGAAGTTAGCAGCCTATTAAGCGGAATAAAGAAACTCAGGGCAGGAGAAAGTGGGCGGGGGGGAGGGGGGGCGGGGGTTGCCTAGCCTACACCTCTCGTAAGACGGATGTACAAGAAACAGAAGAATGCAAGGAAAAAAACGCAAAATTATATATTTTGCTAGTTCTGTTTTGAAGCTTTACTGTGCAGTGATCAGGCACTCTCACCTTGACGTCCGCCTTCGTCTTGTCGGTGACCTCCATCACGAACTCCGGCGTCTTGTCCGTAGGGTGCAGGAGCAGGTTGAGGATGTTCAGATCCACCGTCGCTCCCAGGTTGTCGATGTTCGAAATGAAGCAATACTCTCGTCCCTGAAGCACAATTAATGCTGCCATTACTGAAGTACGGAATGAATAAGTCCTACTTACTCAAATAACGTGACGACACCACCTTCCTTGCGGTCCATCGCAACGACCCCCCCATCATCGTCTCCATTTCGCCGAACTGCAACAGTTTCGAAGCATCACTTTTTCATGACAGTTTACACGAATACAATAAAAGATTTAGACATTCCCAAGGATAGACCATACAGTGAACCTAAGATGAACATGTGTCCACTATAAAATTGACGTGACGTATTTACTCAACATTTTTGTTAACAACATACAAGATGAAACATACATAAATATTTGTATTTCCATAACTTTGAAATTTCGCCTTGTAATGGACTGGAGCAAATAAATACGGAGACAGCCAGTTTAGTGTCAGGTGCTGTGGTTGCGATGAGGGAGCAGCCAGGCCTGGTGAAGCGCAGCAGCCCTTTGTGAAAGAATGGGTGGAATGAGACACGTCGAATGGAGGCCAGCGGTTAGTTTGGCGTTCGTGTCTTACCTACGTTGTTGTTGTTGTTGTGGTCTTCAGTCCTGAGACTGGTTTTATGCAGCTCTCCATGCTACTCTATTCTGTGCAAGCTTCTTCACCTCCCAGTACCTACTGCAACCTACATCCTTCTGAATCTGCTTAGTGTATTCATCTCTTGGTCTCCCTCTACGATTTTTACCCTCCACGCTGCCCTCCAATGCTAAATTTGTGATCCCTTGATGCCTCAAAACATGTAAATACGAAGACGTGAAATACGGCTATGTTATTGCCAAATGCGGCGAAACAGGACTAACGGGTGTTATTCTCTTCTTGATTTCCGAAGGACAAAGACCGGTAGCCATACATCGGAGAATGAAACACGTATATGGCGCACCACGACTATCGGCAACCACCGTTCAGGAATGTTGCTACAAGCTTATGGGGTAGCGCACGTCCCGTGTGGCAAGTGGTGTCACGCAGAAATTCTACCAACGCAAGTGGGAGACTATCGAGCAACCCCCCCCCCCTCCCCTCCCCCCCGTATAGTCCTGATCTCTCCCCAGGCCACTATATGGCTTTTGTCCTTTAAGAAAGGCCTTGAACGGTCAACTATTCCTGTCGGACGACGATGTGCAGCGGCAGTTACAAACATCTTCAGGCAACACGACACAGCGTTTTACCAAATGGCTATCTTCAACCTGGTACATTGGTGCGATGGTTGCCTCATTGTTCTTGGACATTCCACATGACTGCCATACCTATTCTTGACAGTACTCCCTCGAATAGAAACTTTTCGCTCGCCCCTTACACACTGAAGAGCCAAAGAAACTAGTACACCTGCCTGATATCGTGTAGAATCTCCACGAACACGCAGAAGTGCCGCAACACGACGTGGCATGGACTTGACCAACATCTGAATTGGTGCTGGAGGGAAATGACACCATGAATCCTTCAGGACTGTCCATAAATCTGTAAGAGTACGAGGGGGTGGAGATCTCTTCTCAACAACACGTCGCAAAGCATCCCAGATATGCTCAATAATGTTGATATCTGGGGAGTTTGGTGGCCAGCGGGAGTGTTTAAACTCAGAGTGTTCCTGAAGCCACAATATAGCAATTCTGGACGTGTGGAGTGTTCCACTGTCCTGCTGGAATTGCCCGTCAGAATACACAACGGACATAAATGGATGCAGCTGATCAGACAGGATGCTTGCATATGTGTCACCGTGCCAGAGTCGTATCTAGATTATCAGGGGTCCCTTATCACTCCAACTGCACACGCCCCACACCATTACAGAGCCTCCACCAGCTCGAACAATCTCCTGCTGCCACACAGGGCCCATGGATTCATGAGGTTGTCTCCATACCCATGCACGTCCATCCTCTCGACACAGTTTGAAACGAGACCGTACTGACCAGGAAACATGTTTCCAGTCATCAACAGTCAGATGGCGGTGTTGACAGGCCCAGGCGAGGCGTAAAGCTTTGTGTCATGCAGTCATGAAGGGTACACAAGTGGGCTTTCGGCTCCAAAAGCCCATACCGATGATGTTTCGTTGAATGGTTCGCACGCTGACACTTGTTGATAGCCCAGCACTGAAATGTACAGCAATATGCGGAAGGGTTGCAATTCCGTCATGTTGAACGATTGTCTTCAATCGTCGTTGGTCCCATCCTTCCAGGATCTTTTTCCGACCGCAGCGATCTCAGAGATTTGATATTTTACCTGATTCCTGATATTCACGGTACACTCGTGAAGTGGTCATACGGGAAAATCGCTATCTCGAAGAAACTGTGTCCCATTGCTCGTGCACCGACTATAATACCACTTTCAAATATGATAACCTACCAGTAACTGATCTAACAGCTGCGCCAGGCACTTGTCTTACTTGTGTTACCGACCTCAGCGTCGTTTCTGCCGGTTTACATGTGCTATACCAGTTTCTTTGGCGCTTAAGTGTAATTACTCTGAGATATGATAAATATTGCTCTTGAAAAGGAAGTGAATAGTATACAGAGTCTTCCATAAATTTTGTGACAAACGTTGAGAGATTGTAGGGAGTGTCTTGAGGAACAAATCGAGAATAGGAGCCCTTGTCCGGAAACGTCATCCGATGACGCTACAGAGCGTTGAAGTTACAGGCGCTGGCTCCTGCCAGTAGGCAACCCCTTGTCAGCAAGCGTGACTGTACGCTGACGGGGCGAAGGAAGAACGCCTCGCAGTGTTGCTTATTGTTTTGTGATCGCCACTGATTACCACGGTCGCCAGTGGAGAAGACGGAGCTGCCTGCTGCACAGACAGGCCTCGTCTCCTATGAACGCGTTGCACTGTTGTCTCGGTGGATGAGCGTTTCGGACATTGGTTTCCATCCACTGTATATTTCTCTCCTGGGACCGTCTAAAATCTGTAATGGTTTTCGGCGTACAGGTGGAAAAGAAACTGCAGATGCAAACCAGTGT
Organism: Schistocerca cancellata; assembly: GCF_023864275.1. Classification (NCBI taxonomy): domain Eukaryota; kingdom Metazoa; phylum Arthropoda; class Insecta; order Orthoptera; family Acrididae; genus Schistocerca; species Schistocerca cancellata. The sequence goes on from NC_064635.1 coordinate 211,880,655, forward strand.
CGATAACCCTCACCCACCAAGACAGTAGAGCATCATATTCATAGGAAGCAAGGTCTGTCCTCACAGCAGCTACCTGCATCTTTTCCACTGGCGTTCGTGGTAGTCAGTTGCCATCACATTCATAGGAGCCAAGGCCTGCCTACGCAGCACGTAGCCTGCACTACAAAGTGCCTGCACAAGTCGCACACCGATGCTGATGGAGTAGGAACCGCTGTGTTTACCGTCCTTTATATTCGTGGTCAATCACTATATCTCATGCTCTTTACCTCCGATGGCTTCTCACATTCTGCTAGTTAGGACTCTCTAAGCTCTAGACGATCTTTATTTCTTGTGCGACTGTTTTATCCTTTGTTGCTGGTATTCCCCACAGCGGAACTGCTATCTGACGAATAGTGCAGAAGTGTGGATTGATGTCGTCCCCTGTTGTAAAAAGTATACCTCGCATTTAAATGTGTTTCTAAAAATTGATTACATAGTTATTCCATTACTGCTGGTCTTTCACTTGCTTGTGGTCTTCCCACCGTTCCTTATCGTATCACTATTTCTGGCACGAACACGTGCTTTAGCGTCGTCATCTGATGATGCCAGAAATAGCACGAGATCTGCAGGCAAGATTTATGTTATCTGCTGATAGGGAACAGGTATCAGATAGCATGTAATTAAACTCCCTTTCATGACAGACTTACTCCTATTTGGCATAATCGCCGCAATTTAATTAACACAATTATAATCTAATTGGACTAGTCTATGCTTGGAATGTGAGTCGTGGGTGTATGTATGTTTGATTAAATATGTCTTTTGTTTACTAAAGTAAGAGTTAATCAAATTGTTCAAATGGCTCTGAGCACTATGGGACTAAACATCTGTGGTCATCAGTCCCCCAGAACTTGTTGTTGTTGTTGTTGTGGTCTTCAGTCCTGAGACTGGTTTGATGCAGCTTTCCATGCCCCAGAACTTAGAACTACTTAAACCTAACTAACATAAGGACATCACACACATACATACATGCCCGAGGCAGGATTCGAACCTGCGACCGTAGCAGTCGCGCGGTTCCGGACTGAGCGCCTCGAACAGCTAGACCACCGCGGCCGGCCAAGAGTTAATCGCTATAATTTGTAACATGTCGTGTATCATAGGCAGTCTGATCCTGTCCGAACGCAAAAAAGGAAACCAAAAACAAATAATGACCTTCATCTCAAAAACTTCACCTTATGCCGTAACCTTCGATGCCTTTCCAACAACCTTGCAAAAACACAAACATCATCGTATTATTCCGCTCACAATTCATAAACCTCAAACCTACCTTAACGCAGCGCTCTACTACCTCGGTATAACTCTCGAACAAAAACTAACCTGGTAACCTTGACTACTGACCACCGAAAAAACCGTCCACAATACACTGAAACTACGAACTGGCAGAACTTCAAATTCTGCGACTATCATCGACACACACAACATTTCTTTCCACAACATTACTAGCTGTGCCAACGGACAATGCCGGTCGCGGTGGTCTAGCGGTTCTCGGCGCTCAGTCTGTAACCGCGCGACTTCTACGGTCGCAGGTTCGAATCCTGCCTCGGGCATGGATGTGTGTGATGCCCTTAGGTTAGTTAGGTTTAAGTAGTTCTAAGTTCTAGGGGACTGATGACCACAGATGTTAAGTCCCATAGTGCTCAGAGCCATTTGAACCATTTGAACGGACAATGCACTTCCGCTCCTACCGACCATAAGATAGAGGGAAAAAAACCTTCCAGTAGCGTCAAAGAGCAGAATACACGAAACAGTCTACAGAAGACTGGAACGAAATCATTTTGCGTATTAGATCTAATCCGAAACACAAAGAACATTCCGACGTTTCGACCGTCTTTAAGGCGGTCATCTGCAGGGCGACTAACTGCTGGTTTCTTGTGAAGGTCTTTTGGTGGCATCACAGATTGATGCCACCCTCACCGACGTCTCACAGTTAGGAACGCAAGCGTACGTTTCCAGTGGACGCTGGCAGCAGCCTCGTGGGGACCCTGCGGACCCAGTGATGCACGCCCGACCTAAGGGCAACGTTTGCTGCTGCAGCTCGGCCACGGTCTTCGACAGTCTTCACTCTTACTCAGCTTTCGACCGTTTGCTCACCCAGGAGCCTCACACTGGCGGGACGCTCTCTGTGATAGGTAGACTACGTTGCTGTTCTTGCTTTCTTCGCAACGCTTGAAGAAAAGTACACATTAAGCAAAACTTTTGTTTACTGTATTTACGTGTTTGCTAATCATTTCCTCTCCTGTGTAACTTCCCATCAACCACGGTTGTTGCAATACTCTGTAGCACACTTCTCTTTAGCGTCATCTACAAGGTAGTACCAAACACTTCTCCTACAGGGTGTTTCAAAAATGACCGGTATATTTGAAACGGCAATAAAAACTAAACGAGCAGCGATAGAAATACACCGTTTGTTGCAATATGCTTGGGACAACAGTACATTTTCAGGCGGACAAACTTTCGAAATTACAGTAGTTACAATTTTCAACAACAGATGGCGCTGCAAGTGATGTGAAAGATATAGAAGACAACGCAGTCTGTGGGTGCGCCATTCTGTACGTCGTCTTTCTGCTGTAAGCGTGTGCTGTTCACAACGTGCAAGTGTGCTGTAGACAACATGGTTTATTCTTTAGAACAGAGGATTTTTCTGGTGTTGGAATTCCACCGCCTAGAACACAGTATTGTTGCAACAAGACGAAGTTTTCAACGGAGGTTTAATGTAACCAAAGGACCGAAAAGCGATACAATAAACTATCTGTTTGAAAAATTTCAACGGACTGGGAACGTGACGGATGAACGTGCCGGGAAGATAGGGCGACCGTGTACGGCAACCACAGAGGGCAACGCGCAGCTAGTGCAGCAGGTGATCCGACAGCGGCCTCGGGTTTCCGTTCGCCGTGTTGCAGCTGCGGTCCAAATGACGCCAACGTCCACGTATCGTCTCGTGCGCCAGAGTTTACACCTCTATCCGTACAAAATTCAAACGCGGCAACCCCTCAGCGCCGCTACCATTGCTGCACGAGAGACATTCGCTAACGATATAGTGCACAGGATTGATGACGGCGATATGCATGTGGGCAGCATTTGGTTTACTGACAAAGCGTATTTTTACCTGGACGGCTTCGTCAATAAACAGAACTGGCGCATATGGGGAACCGAAAAGCCCCATGTTGCAGTCCCATCGTCCCTGCATCCTCAAAAAGTACTGGTCTGGGCCGCCATTTCTTCCAAAGGAATCATTGGCCCATTTTTCAGATCCGAAACGATTACTGCATCACGCTATCTGGACATTCTTCGTGAATTTGTGGCGGTACAAACTGCCTTAGACGACACTGCGAACACCTCGTGGTTTATGCAAGATGGTGCCCGGCCACATCGCACGGCCAACATCTTTAATTTCCTGAATGAATATTTCGATGATCGTGTGATTGCTTTGGGCTATCCGAAACATACAGGAGGCGGCGTGGATTGGCCTCCCTATTCGCCAGACATGAACCCGTGTGACTTCTTTCTGTGGGGACACTTGAAATACCAGGTGTACCGCCAGAATCCAGAAACAATTGAACAGCTGAAGCAGTACATCTCATCTGCATGTGAAGCCATTCCGCCAGACACGTTGTCAAAGGTTTCGGGTAATTTCATTCAGAGACTACGCCATATTATTGCTACGCATGGTGGATATGTGGGAAATATCGTACAGTAGAGTTTCCCAGACCGCAGCGCCATCTGTTGTTGAAAATTGTAACTACTGTAATTTCGAAAGTTTGTCTGTCTGAAAATGTACTGTTGTCCCAAGCATATTGCAACAAACGGTGTATTTCTATCGCTGCTCGTTTAGTATTTATTGCCGTTTCAAATATACCGGTCATTTTTGAAACACCCTGTATATACTGCCTTATTTCTGTTGTCAAGTAGCCACCGACTTCACATTCTGGTATGCCTTGGCCTGTTCATAGTAAAGATTGCTGTTGATGGCTGGCGGTACGGTAGTCTGTGACAGGTAACTGGTAGGCAACAGCTTGTACTCGGGGCTAATGTTTCCCTGCAGTGAGACGTCGGTGCCGCACGGTGGTTCTCTTGTGGCTGCTTGTTTATACTCTTGGCCCTGGGTCACGTGGACCTGCTGGTTGGCGAACACGTGCTACCAACCGGACTGGGATCGCCGGCAGCCATGCCATACGTAGCTTGTAGCCATTTTCCCTGTTGGTGCTGTTGGAATGTTTAATTATTTCGTAGCCCACTTTTTTTCCACAGTTGTATACACGGCTACCGAGCTAGCACAGTGATTTCTCTCAAATTCAGCCGCGTATCAGCCGATGTTCGGGTGCAGGTGATTTGCTGTGTTGGCCCAGACGGGTCTGACTCACGCATACTGAACAGTTTTGCGGTTTAGCCACCACGGACTTGGCCGCACTCGGGTCGAAATTGGTAAACGCCTCGAGAGCAGAGAGCATCTGCAGAAAGCTTCGTGGGCCTCGACACATTTGCATCCCTGTATCACAGCACTAAGTATGACTGTAGCAGCACAGGAAATCGGCAGTAGCCAAACGACGTCAGGAATGCTGCCGATCCAGCAGTTTTCCAGAAGTGTGTGAGCCTGCTGAACGTCTTTGGATGCAGCGGTAGTGTGACTCCATCTCTTGCGAGTGGAATGGGACTGCGACTGGTCGAAGACAGGAAGAAAATAGACGCCAACAGCCGTAATTTTATTTAAGAATTTTTCGTTTAGAGGTATGAAAGGTCGAAGAAATCTATGGAATCCAGTTGGATGCGATAGTCTCTGTAATAGCTGTGTGTTTAGGGGCCTAAAGATAATGCCAATGAGCCTCCGAAACTGGTAGCTAAATAAATAAAATTATGGCTGTCGGTATCTATTTTCTACAATTAAAATAAGAGACGCCACCGGAATGACTGAAAACCCTAACAGTATGAACGGGGAGGGTGGCTACAAGTTGCCGAAGGCTTATTCAAAAAGATTTCGGGCTTGCAGCCGGCCGTTGTTATCTTACATCCACGATATTTCGACTGGACAACTGCCAGTTCGCCGGGAAAATTTTAAAAATGCCGAAGGCTTGTCTGCCGGTGACCCCAGTCCGTGGCGCCGCTCGTGTCGGCCAGCCAGCAGCTCCACGAGACACGGGTTGGGCAACGTGAGAGCAAACGAGCACAGGACGGTGTCGACGTCCCGCGACAGGAAAGTACTGCCCTGGCTACGAGCTGGCGGCGGGCTACTGCTTACAAGGGAACATCCCCATCGCACCCCCCTCAGATTTAGTTATAAGTTGGCACAATGTATAGGCCTTGAAAAACTGAACACAGATCAATAGAGAAAACAGGAAGAAGTTGTGTGGAACTATGAAAAAATAAGCAAAATATACAAACTGGGTCGTCCATGCGTAAGATAGGCAATATTAAGGGCAATGTGAGGCGAGGAGCGCCGTGGTCACGTGGTTAGCGTGAACAACTGCGGAACGAGAGGTCCTTGGTTCAAATCTGCCCTCCACTGAAATTTTTACTTTCCTTATTTTCGCAAAGTTATGATGTGTCCGTTCGTTCATTGACGTCTCTGTTCACTGCAATAAGTTTAGTGTCTGTGTTTTGCGACCGCACCGCAAAACCGTGCGTTTAGTAGACGAAATGACGTGCCTCTCCAATGGGAACCGAAAACATTTGATCGCAAGGTCATAGGTCAACCGATTCCACCACAGGAAAACACGTCTGATATATTCTAAACGACACTGGTGACGGCATGTGCGTCGCATGACAGGAATATGTTGTCGACCCACCTAACTTGTGCACTTGACGAATGGGTGAAAAGATTCTTGTACCTTGCCCGATTTAGGTTTTCTTGTGGATGTGTTAATCACTCCCAAAAAAGTGATGAAAACATAAGAGTTTGTCACATAAACTGAAAATAAAAACTTAAACTTTTCACTCGAGGGAGACTTGAACCTAGGACCTCTCGTTCCGCAGCTGCTCTTGCTAACCACCGGACCACGGCGCTCCTTGCCTGCCAGTGTCCTTGATGTTGCCTCTCTTCGCATGGACTTCTCAGTTTGTATATTTTACTAATTTTTTTCATAGTTCCACACAACTGCTTCCTGTTTTCTCGATTGATCTGTGTTCAATTTTTCAAGCCCTATCCACTGTGCCAAATTATAATTAAATCTGAGGGGGGTGCGATGGGGAGGTTCCCTTGTTAGCGACACAGGCGACGGCGTACCATGCAGCCACCCAAAACTTTACTACGAATTGGCCGATAACGTTCAGAAAACGGATTCGGTCGTCACCCGGCAACCTAACTCAGGTGGTACGTATAAGTCAGAGGATCAGTCTAGTCGCCCTGAAGAGGACCGCCGCAAACATGTTTTAAGAACGAAAACATGTCCCAAAACATAGTCCAAACAGGCTGCAACATATTTGTTAGCCACGCTATTACCATTTATCACGAACCTCGAGTTTCACGTCACAAACCAGCCAGTACAGACATATAACGTTTTCGTGTGGGTGTGTCGCATTAATACAGTCGAGTAGTGCACAAGATTATGTCCATTAGTAGTCGTCTCTATGAGATTTTTAGCATTTCACAATGACGCGGTGCAATAACCGACAGAAGTATATAAAATGTGTGGTGTCACCGCCAGACACCACACTTGCTAGGTGGTAGCTTTAAATCGGCCGCGGTCCATTAGTACATGTCGGACCCGCGTGTCGCCACTGTCAGTAATTGCAGACCTAGCGCCACCACATGGCAGGTCTAGAAAGACGGACTAGCACTCGCCCCAGTTGTACGACGACTTTGCTAGCGACTACACTGACGAAGCCTTTCTCTCATTTGCCTAGAGACCGTTAGAATAGCCTTCAGCTACGTCCATGGCTACGACCTAGCAAGGCGCCATTAACCATATCAGGAGAGAGTCTCATTTGTATAGTCAAGAACGATGTACCACAAGGATGAAATAAAGTTGAGTATTAACTTAGCTACGTACTTTTCTTTAGTGCATTCATAACGTATCCTGTTCCAGAATTCACGCCCGTCTGCGTTAGTTAGCGTGCATTTCAGCCTCCTCTATCTACAAGGTGTTGGCACATTTGCCAACACATCAAAATGTATTTGCAGTTGCGAATGCGAACAACCGTCAGCTGTATGAGGGAAGGAAGACAGCGAAAAATAGCGTGCGTGTCCGAAGGCACATAGCACCGTCTTTCTTATCATACGCACTGCAGTGGTGTATTTACCTGGCGATACCAGGCGGCGACTTACTAAAACGGCCTGCCGTATGTACGAGTGAGAGAGTGCGTGTGTGAGTGCAGGCAGTGAAGCAGGAACGGCGGCACGCCGAGGGCCGCGCGCGGCTAAGGCGGCCGGGGCGTCGAGTCCCGGTCGGGCACAAATTTTCATTATACAGCTGTGCTTGCTTTTATTCGCAACTGAGGAAGCATTTTACGTATTTCACAACGGCTGTAGTCGCTGCAGTGCCTGTTCCTTTGGATACGCATGCCTCGGAAGCGTAAATACTTGGTTAACAGAAAATATTGGATGTATTAGTTACGTGGAGATCGAGAAGGGTAGCAGAAGGCAAGGAAGGACTGAAGACAGCATCAAACCAGTCAAAGGACTGATTTAATAAGAATGAATTATTACGTCTCGACTTCGGACGAAGTGCGACCGTCCGCGCGTTTCTGATCGTCTCTCCCAGTAGAAGGTTTTGCAGCTTGTTACTGTGACCTTAGAGACTACTCGTAAATAGGTGGAGTCATAAAGAAGGTGCTGCTGGAGTTAAACACTAGCCCACTTCGGACGTGCACTAAGCGTTGTACAAGCCGAACTGGCATACAATAGAAAATTTAACGTTTATACTGCACCATAAAAACACGTCACAGAAAGCTGCGTGTATGAGCTCCACGGTATCGGTAATGTTGCCAACAGACTCAGCTGGGAACGTTCACAATCCTTGCGGGGGCGGTGCGAATATCGGCAACGCCAACATACACGGTGTTTCAAAAATGACCGGTATATTTGAAACGGCAATAAAAACTAAACGAGCAGCGATAGAAATACACCGTTTGTTGCAATATGCTTGGGACAACAGTGCATTTTCAGGCAGACAAACTTTCGAAATTACAGTAGTTACAATTTTCAACAACAGATGGCGCTGCGGTCTGGGAAACTCTATAGTACGATATTTTCCACATATCCGCCATGCGTAGCAATAATATGGCGTAGTCTCTGAATGAAATTACCCGAAACTTTTGACAACGTGTCTGGCGGAATGGCTTCACATGCAGATGAGATGTACTGCTTCAGCTGTTCAATTGTTTCTGGATTCTGGCGGTACACCTGGTCTTTCAAGTGTCCCCACAGAAAGAAGTCACAGGGGTTCATGTCTGGCGAATAGGGAGGCCAATCCACGCCGCCTCCTGTATGTTTCGGATAGCCCAAAGCAATCACACGATCATCGAAATCTTCATTGAGGAAATTAAAGACGTCGGCCGTGCGATGTGGCCGGGCACCATCTTGCATAAACCACGAGGTGTTCGCAGTGTCGTCTAAGGCAGTTTGTACCGCCACAAATTCACGAAGAATGTCCAGATAGCGTGATGCAGTAATCGTTTCGGATCTGAAAAATGGGCCAATGATTCCTTTGGAAGAAATGGCGGCCCAGACCAGTACTTTTTGAGGATGCAGGGACGATGGGACTGCAACATGGGGCTTTTCGGTTCCCCATATGCGCCAGTTCTGTTTATTGACGAAGCCGTCCAGGTAAAAATAAGCTTCGTCAGTAAACCAAATGCTGCCCACATGCATATCGCCGTCATCAATCCTGGGCACTATACCGTTAGCGAATGTCTCTCGTGCAGCAATGGTAGCGGCGCTGAGGGGTTGCCGCGTTCGAATTTTGTACGGATAGAGGTGTAAACTCTGGCGCACGAGACGATATGTGGACGTTGGCGTCATTTGGACCGCAGCTGCAACACGGCGAACGGAAACCCGAGGCCGCTGTCGGATCACCTGCTGCACTAGCTGCGCGTTGCCCTCCGTGGTTGCCGCACGCATTCGCCCTACCTTTCCGGCACGTTCATCCGTCACGTTCCCAGTCCGTTGAAATTTTTCAAACAGATCCTTCATTGTATCGCTTTTCGGTCCTTTGGCTACATTAAACCTCAGTTGAAAACTTCGTCTTGTTGCAACAACATTGTATTCTAGGCGGTGGAATTCCAACACCAGAAAAATCCTCTGTTCTAAGGAATAAACCATGTTGTCTACAGCACACTTGCACGTTGTGAACAGCACACGCTTACAGCAGAAAGACGACGTACAGAATGGCGCACCCACAGACTGCGTTGTCTTCTATATCGTTCACATCACTTGCAGCGCCAGCTGTTGTTGAAAATTGTAACTACTGTAATTTCGAAAGTTTGTCCGCCTGAAAATGTACTGTTGTCCCAAGCATATTGCAACAAACGGTGTATTTTTATCGCTGCTCGTTTAGCTTTTATTGCCGTTTCAAATATACCGGTCATTTTTGAAACACCCTGTATCAGTGACTTCGTGGTCTGTCCTAAGAACTCGGCACACCCAAATCCTCGTTACACAGAATTTTAACAGCTGACTTGCGCACATATATCCCTAAAAATTGAGATTTCCCAACAAATATTGTTTACTGACTTGTCAAAAAGAATGCAGTTTGTAAATGAATTTCTCTTGTCCCCAGAACAATCCAATTTCCGCAAGAAATTCATTTTGGTGTCAGTGGCTTTACCAATAAACAGAACTGCCGTATCGTGTGTTTGGCCCGTTTCTTTTTGAAAATACAGAAGACACGACTGCTACTTTCCGTGTTCCATGTTAGAAAGTTGCCTGAGACAATGATTGGCTATGCGAACCAATTAACTGTGGTTTCAGGAAGACTGCACATCCTGCTTGCTCGACCATGGCACTTGTTCGACAGATGTATCCTGGTCGGGTCATTCTCATAACAGAAACACTAGTTGCCTACCGAGACAGCCAAATCTCTCGACCCCTAATTTTTTTTTCTTTTGGGTTTCCCTAAAGACTAGAGTCTACAGTGATAAATCGCGGGCATCCGCTACCCTCGAAGACAGCACTAGCACGGTAACCAGCGAACTTTCATAAGAACAGCCCTCTGCCAGCCACTTAAATGTGATTTTCAGAGTATCCGTGTACATGTAGAACTGTTGCAGATGGTCATGCGACATGCATGACACTTTCAAAACATACTTTCAAAACCTGAGCAGTGGACATACGCATAATTAAACTCGTGACTGTGTGTAGTAAATAACTGTGGAGAATGCGGTTGTAACAGGATTGTTAAACGAATTATGTGTTGAAACTTTGCTGAGAGATTAAAACTGTGTGCGGACGGGGATGCGAAGCTGGGATCTTTGCCTTTCGCAGGCAACTGCTGTACCAGAAGCTACCCAAGCACGAGTCACGGTTCGACCTGACAGTTTTACGTGAAGAGTACGACGGTCGTTCAGTAGGCTGGCGATGCGACGCATTTCTCGTCGGCCAGTTTCGCTCGGAAGAATGAGGAATTTGTTGCGGGGCGCCGTGGGCCGCTCCTGTCTCAGCCTCCATATTTTCACGAAGCTCCGACAGATGACGGCGGTGTACGTAGCCATCAAAACGGCGTCTGTAACGGGGGTGCGTTCCTAGCAGAGAGCAGTCACTGCGTTTCTTTTTGCGGAAAACCAGAGCATCGCAGATATTCGTACGGCTTGCCGTATGTCTACGGAGACCTGGCAGTGAACAAAAGCGCGGCGAGTCGTCTGTCACCACCACGACGAGGTCGCACACAGCTGCGACTCCTGCAGTGTCGGAACGCGCGGACGCCGTCATCCGAGGTCATCGACGGACCACAGGCACCTCGCCGTTCAATTGCCCGTCTCTGTTCGCAGTGCTGCGCTTCCGAGAGAAGCGCCAAAAACTTCATCGGACAGTTCTTCCTCATCCACCCTGCAGCCCGGATCTCGCACGTTCCGACTCCCATCTCTTTGGCTATATTAACGGTGCACTCCGCTGGAAGCAGCACGTGGGTGACGGGGAGGTTACTGGCGCAGCAGCAACAAGCTGGCTCCAACGTCGACCAGTGACGGGCTCGTCCAGTAAGGTTGAGTAAGGCCGTCGCTTTGAACGGAGATTATGTTGGAAAATACGGTTTTGTGGCCAAAAAGAGCGGGGCTGTATTGGAATCCCGAATGAAACCGACCTTCTTTCGGAAAAAAAAAGTGTTGTACTACTTATCGAACTCCGTTCGTATATGTCGTGAGTCGCGTAGCTCAAACAGTAGAGAACTTGTCGACTTGTCCTATTTTCGCGTCCCACACACAGTTTTATTCTGCCATAAAAGTCGGAGATCAGCACACAGTCAGCTGTAGTGTGCAAATTCACTATGCGATTTATGTGTTGTTGAAATGCTTAAATTATATTTGGGACAGACAGAATAGTAAAGGGAGCACGGTACCTGGTCGATGAATTTCCGCAGGAGACCGGAACTCTGGAAGCTTTCGTAGAAGTCTCCGTGACCGGGCGGGTACCACCTGCAACGGAGGAAACGGAGTGAGTACAGCGGGCGACGACTGGTCGCACACGGCAGAGGCGGCTGGCGGAGCTTACGCGTCGATGTCGGCGTCCACGGCGCACGTCTTGGCGATGGGCAGCAGCGAGTCGCGGTTGACGCGCGGGTAGCAGCTCTGGTTGAACGTGTGGATCTCGACCTGCAGCCCCCGGTACTTGCGGATCACCTTCTGCGTGTCCTCGTCCGTGTTGAACGAGTCCATCAGCACCAGCGGCACGTTCGCCTTGTACCTCTTGTTGAGGTGCTGCGAACACAAGAGGCCGCTCAGAGCTCGTGCCCAGCAAATTAAAAAAAAAAACAAAAAGCTAGTATGCAAACAATGTAAAAAATTGGCCAGGTGGGAATGGAACTCGCCCACTCTGGGTTTCGTAAAAAGTTAATTACTTATGCAGGGAAATTTTTGTCACCTTGTACAAACTCTAGGGGTTGATCGATGACAGGATACGCAACAATAAAAGTCTAATGTACTTGAGAGGTGGCATGAGCCCCCTCTCATATATCTATCTTACGATTTTCCTCTCTAATTGCATGCAGTGAAAAGTCGCTATTCCTTCACACGCGGACTTCCCACGCAGCGTCTCTCGTCACCCGGGTGGTCCGGTGACAGGCGGGCTCTGCTGATCTGGAAAGCGTTAAGCCGACGGGTGTGAGGAAGTCGAGTGAATGCTTTGCAGACGCCGACATTGTCAAAAGACACGCCCGGAGGGGTCTGAAGTAGCGGCTGGGCTAGAGGTTCCGTTACTTCGCAGAAACTTAGCGAAAACACTTTCTGGCGGGCTACCAGCGAGGCGTGGGAAAGACTTGTGTACCCAGGCAGTTGTGGCGGGAAAATTCCCGCGCTTTCTGCAAAATAGTAACTGTGATTGGCTTGCTCAGGCCATAGCTCCGTGACGTAGCAAAATCAGCGCAGAAATTGACGCCAAGAATCTCCATTGGTGGAATGGTAGTGCTCCGGCAATAGAGTGGAATTTTCCGCCGGTTTTCGAGTTGCTGATTGGAACGTTTAACCACGGCCACTGTCGTGGGGGCGGGAATGTTGTGTGTTCGGCCTGTACGGGTGCTCTAGGTAGTCGGCTCTCGCCTTTCGGTCGAGGACGTCGAAGCAACCAGCCAGCGCCTCCGGTACGCCAGATCGTGTTCTGGCAGTTAAGAAGACAGTTTGGTAATGTATGTCTGCAGCACCGGCAGATAGGGATTTTCCTAGGTGATAATCAGAGCTCAGCAGAGCGCGCCTGTTCGTCTTTTTCTAACTTTGTTCTGTCTTGAGTAGCAGCAATTAATGTTGGGTTAGCTGTGTGTGTCTCTCTTACGATTTGAGTGGCAAGGAATTGGCTCCACATACCACTTCGTCTTAAACCTAACAATCTAGTTTAGGGACAACAACACCTTCATAGCGTTTGTTTGAGTATCCAATTTGAGCCAATTTGATGTATTATAAATGTTTCATGTTTTTATTATTTTGTTTATTATTTTGTGTTTAGTCTTAGTAAATCATATTGTTATTTTGGACAGAACTTTCATTCTGTTAATCAGTAGAGCAACCCATCATTTCTCACTACGTTAATGAAACCTTCCTTTATTTAACTTAGTTATCAAATTAAATTATTGCAGGTGCCAAACTCTTTTCTACTCCACTTGCAGGGTTGATTACAGTCAGTTCACATATATTTTTTAATCCATGTGCAACAGCAAAAGTCGGAGTTACAATAGGGGGGGCTTAGAGGATCATTTACATATGGAGATTCTGGAGGAATTTAGTGTTAAATACACTGCTTGCCCCGGCACCTCGCAAACTTATGTCCGGAAATGCATTGTTTCCATGTTACAGACCATTTATTCAATCATACATTGTTACAGAGGCCGTTGTCTAACACGCGCTGAGCTGTGCAGCCGCATGCGTGTACGCACGGGTTGAGATCCAGTGAACGAGCAGGCCGTGCAACTGGAGCTCCTCACACGATCCATCGACCAGGAAAGACACGACTGAGATGCGTCCGGACGTTAAAGGTCAAGTGGGCTAATGCACCATTGTGTAGCAGCCACATCACCTTTCGAATCATCGATGGCGCTTCTTCCAGCTGGAGAGGAAATGTCACCCGCAAGAAACGCCGATAGTTCGGGTCTGTTAGGCGACTGGTCCCAAAATACGGCCGCTAATTACCCGGCCCACACATTCCGGCTGCACCGATGCTGATGATTCTCTGTCACCACACCGCGCGGGGTCCGCACGGTATCCCACAGACGACTGTTACGGATGTTGAAGGTACCACTCCGTGTAAAGCTGGTCTCGTCTGTGAGCAAGATGCAGCTCACAAACCAGTGAGAAAACTGGTCCCAAAATGCGGCCGCTAATTACCCGGCCCACACATTCCGGCTCCACCGATGCTGATGATTCGCTGTCACCACACCGCGGAGGCTCGCCACGGTATCCCACAGACGACTGTTACGGATGTTGAAGGTACCACTCCGTGTAAAGCTGGTCTCGTCTGTGAGCGAGATGCAGCTCACAAACCAGTGAGAAAACTGCACCCATCGTGGAAAGTCTGTCGCTAGTAAGGCCTGCACCCACTGTACGAGATACGGGTAGTAACCACTGCCTCCGAGAATGCTTCGAACGGTTCGTCTGGCTTACCCTGTACTGGCAGGCGAACTGGCTGGTACTGACACTGCGGTCACCTTCCACAGTGTTAATCACATTTTCCTGCAAGTCTGCTATCCGAAGACTTCGGGTGCGTCCTTCCTGAAACGACCTCGTCTCAGACAAACGGCGAAACGCTGTTGCAAACACTGAATGCTGCGGTCGCTGTCGGCGGGGATAGGTCTCCTGATACAACCTTGCTGCCCACTGTCAGTTGCCGTCTGTAAGGGAAACACCATATCGGCAACCTCTCGATTCGAATAGGGAACCATTGCGTACAACGCTGTATCACATGCGCTACAAGGTGAGTCAGCAAGAGAATTGGATCCGACACAACATTGCGAATTACTGTGGCAGCAGAGGGCGCTAGGGCACGACGTACGAGGAACAGTACCACCATCTAGGAGGAAACCACGCATAACTGTGGCCGCATGGTACAGCGCATATTAGACCGCAGTTTCTGTAACAAAGTACGATTCAATAAATGGTCTCCAGCATGGAAACCGTGCATCTCCGGACACAAGTTCATTACACGTCTCATCGATCAATCCCTAGAGTTTGTACAAATGGTTCAAATGGCTCTGAGCACTATGGGACTCAACATCTGAGGTCATCACTCCCCTAGAACTTATAACTACACTCCTGGAAATGGAAAAAAGTACACATTGACACCGGTGTGTCAGACCCACCATACTTGCTCCGGACACTGCGAGAGGGCTGTACAAGCAATGACCACACGCACGGCACAGCGGACACACCAGGAACCGCGGTGTTGGCCGTCGAATGGCGCTAGCTGCGCAGCATTTGTGCACCGCCGCCGTCAGTGTCAGCCAGTTTGCCGTGGCATACGGAGCTCCATCGCAGTCTTTAACACTGGTAGCATGCCGCGACAGCGTGGACGTGAACCGTATGTGCAGTTGACGGACTTTGAGCGAGGGCGTATAGTGGGCATGCGGGAGGCCGGGTGGACGTACCGCCGAATTGCTCAACACGTGGGGCGTGAGGTCTCCACAGTACATCGATGTTGTCGCCAGTGGTCGGCGGAAGGTGCACGTGCCCGTCGACCTGGGACCGGACCGCAGCGACGCACGGATGCACGCCAAGACCGTAGGATCCTACGCAGTGCCGTAGGGGACCGCACCGCCACTTCCCAGCAAATTAGGGACACTGTTGCTCCTGGGGTATCGGCGAGGACCATTCGCAACCGTCTCCATGAAGCTGGGCAACGGTCCCGCACGCCGTTAGGCCGTCTTCCGCTCACGCCCCAAAATCGTGCAGCCCGCCTCCAGTGGTGTCGCGACAGGCGTGAATGGAGGGACGAATGGAGACGTGTCGTCTTCAGCGATGAGAGTCGCTTCTGCCTTGGTGCCAATGATGGTCGTATGCGTGTTTGGCGCCGTGCAGGTGAGCGCCACAATCAGGACTGCATACGACCGAGGCACACAGGGCCAACACCCGGCATCATGGTGTGGGGAGCGATCTCCTACACTGGCCGTACACCACTGGTGATCGTCGAGGGGACACTGAATAGTGCACGGTACATCCAAACCGTCATCGAACCCATCGTTCTACCATTCCTAGACCGGCAAGGGAACTTGCTGTTCCAACAGGACAATGCACGTCCGCATGTATCCCGTGCCACCCAACGTGCTCTAGAAGGTGTAAGTCAACTACCCTGGCCAGCAAGATCTCCGGATCTGTCCCCCATCGAGCATGTTTGGGACTGGATGAAGCGTCGTTTCACGCGGTCTGCACGTCCAGCACGAACGCTGGTCCAACTGAGGCGCCAGGTGGAAATGGCATGGCAAGCCGTTCCACAGGACTACATCCAGCATCTCTACGATCGTCTCCATGGGAGAATAGCAGCCTGCATTGCTGCGAAAGGTGGATATACACTGTAGTAGTGCCGACATTGTGCATGCTCTGTTGCCTGTGTCTATGTGCCTGTGGTTCTGTCAGTGTGATCATGTGATGTATCTGACCCCAGGAATGTGTCAATAAAGTTTCCCCTTCCTGGGACAATGAATTCACGGTGTTCTTATTTCAATTTCCAGGAGTGTACTTAAACCTAAGTAACCTAAGGATATCACACACATCCATGCCCGAGGCAGGATTCGAACCCGCGCCGGAACGGTCGCGCGGTTCCAGACTGAAGCGCCTAGAACCGCTAGGCCACCGCGGCCGGCAACACCAACTGTTCCAGCGATCAGTACGACTGTTGCAAGCACACAGATTATTACGTAGAGTTAATGGCAGACTTGGCTCGTGCAATGTTAGTGCATAAAAATGCAGAGGTGGCAGGCAGATGCCCGTTTCACGCGTGGATTGGCTGAGGGCAGTGGCGCTCGCGCTCCACGTTCGTACCGGGAGAGACATCCAGGACGAAGGCAGGGGAACGTCTGAAGACACTGGTCCTCTCAGCGACCGGTGGAGGCCTAGAAGGACGGCGACGCCGCAACGGGAGGGGGGGGGGGGGGGGGGGGGCTGCCAGTTGATGGCCACCGTATTGTCAGTACAAGGCGTGCAGCTGCGACACTCAGTCTTGACCGCACGACTGTCTGGCGAGCGTTACACGAGGACCAGCTGTATCCACGCCATTCGCAGCGCGTGCCGGCGCTGTCAGCAGCTCATTTCCCTGCACAGATGCTCTTCTGCGGATGGTTTATCTAACAAAGTGTGCCAGTCCTAATTTTAGTGAAACGGTGCTGTTCACAGATGAGGCGTCGTTTCAACGAGATCAGATTGAAAATGTTCACAACCAGCATGTACGGGCAGACGTCAGTCCTCAAGCAGCTTTTGGAGCAAGATTTTCAGTCAAAGTTTACGGCGACACCGTTGGTGACTGTCTGATACGCTCCCACACTTTCTTCCACCCATGCTCAACGGGCAAAGTTATCATAATTTTGTACAGAATGTTCTACCTAATCATTTGACATATGTCGCTTTAGTTGTGCGTCAAAACGTGTACTTCATGCACGATGGTGCAACTCATTTCCGTGTTGATGTCCGTCGGCTTCTAAATAACAGATTCGGTGACAGACGGATAGGTGCAGATGGATCGATTGCCTGGCCTCCACCGGACCTAGACCCACTGGACTCTTATTTGTGGGGACATCTGAAAGCTATTGTGCAAGGAACCCCGTGCAAGATGTTCAGAGGCTCCGTTCCCGTATTGAGGAAGGTTGCGAAACCGTACGCTACACTCCAGGGATGCCTCAGCGCAGCCGAGATTCGCGACGACGGCGGGTTGGTGCACGGGGGCGTACTGAGCATCTCCTGTGGCAAAGAGTTGCGTGTGGCGTGCTGGTGAGTTCTGTTTCTGTGTTTGTTTCCTGTGATTAATGACTTGGAGACCAATCAGTTGTAACGTGGAATCAAAGCGTTTCAGACCCGTATTGATGTAACATAATTTCTTCGTCTACGTGTGACCAGCCACAGCTGCAAAATACTAACACGAATTCTTTACAGACGAATAGAAAAACTAGTAGAAGCCGACCTGGGGGAAGATCAGTTTGGATTCCGTAGAAATACTGGAACACGTGAGGCAATACTGACCTTACGACTTATCTTAGAAGAAAGATTAAGGAAAGGCAAACCTACGTTTCTAGCATTTGTAGACTTAGAGAAAGCTTTTGACAATGTTGACTGGAGTACTCTCTTTCAAATTCTAAAGGTGGCAGGGGTAAAATACAGGGAGCGAAAGGCTATTTACAATTTGTACAGAAAGCAGATGGCAGTTATAAGAGTCGAGGGACACGAAAGGGAAGCAGTGGTTGGGAAGGGAGTGAGACAAGGTTGTAGCCTATCCCCGATGTTATTCAATCTGTATATTGAGCAAGCAGTAAAGGAAACAAAAGAAAAATTCGGAGTAGGTATTAAAATCCATGGAGAAGAATAACAAACTTGGGGTTCGCCGATGACATTGTAATGCTAGACAGCAAAGGACTTGGAAGATCAGTTGAACGGAATGGACAGTGTCTTGAAAGGAAGATATAAGATGAACATCAAAAAAAGCAAAACGAGGATAATGGAATGTAGTCGAATTAAGTCGAGTGATGCTGAGGGAATTAGACTAGGAAATGAAACACTTAAAGTAGTAAAGGAGTTTTGCTATTTGGGGAGCAAAATAACTGATGATGGTCGAAGTAGAGAGGATATAAAATGTAGACTGGCAATGGCAAGGAAAGCGTTCCTGAAGAAGAGAAATTTGTTAACATCGAGTATAGATTTAAGTGTCAGGAAGTCATTTCTGAAAGTATTTGTATGGAGTGTAGCCTTGTATGGAAGTGAAATATGGACGGTAAATAGTTTGGACAAGAAGAGAATAGAAGCTTTCGAAATGTGGTGCTACAGAAGAATGCTGAAGATTAGATGGGTAGATCACATAACTAATGAGGAGGTATTGAATAGGATTGGGGAGAAGAGAAGTTTGTGGCACAACTTGACCAGAAGAAGGGATCGGTTGGTAGGACATGTTCTGAGGCATGAAGGGATCACCAATTTAGTATTGGAGGGCAGCGTGGAGGGTAAAAATCGTAGGGGGAGACCAAGAGATGAATACACTAAGCAGATTCAGAAGGATGTAGGTTGCAGTAGGTACTGGGAGATGAAGAAGCTTGCACAGGATAGAGTAGCATGGAGAGCTGCATCAAACCAGTCTCAGGACTGAAGACCACAACAACAACAACAACAACGTGTGAGGAATGTGTCCTTTAATTTGTGCAGTTTGTATGTTTTTGTTACACCTTGTATGACTCTTTGGTAATGGTATGTTGTAGCTATCTTCCCACTTTTACGGAATCCTGTAACTCTTGATTCCACCTGTTTTGTGTTGTAACGTGATGACTCTGTCATAGTCCAAGTCGCCATCTGCAGTAAATCACAGATTTTGTGACTGACTCCTGTTCTTCCTACAGTTTGAACATTCAACGGTCGCTGAGCACACAGGCATTCAAACTTAGCTAAGTACAGTAATATATAGAGTGGATTCAGAATGTTTTAGAGTGGGTACAGTTTGCAAACAGCGATACTTCATTACTCGGTATTGGTTAGGGGACCCTAAAAAGACCGTCATCGATTCGAAAAGGTGTAAATGCAACTGTTAGCGTTTACCGATGACATTGTCGTTGATTTGGAGGAGGAAGACAAAATGATAAGAACAAATGAACTTCTAGTAGAGGGAACACAAGGAGTGGGTCAGAGAAGCGACGAAGGTAAGACAGAATGTGTGTTTGTGACAAGAAACATGGCGAGGAAGTGGAGGGATCACTGGCGACACAAGGTACGAAATTTAGGAACACCAGCACTTCAAATCACAAAGAAGAACTACCGATGAGGATAACAATACCCAGGAGGAGACGATGAACTGTATAAACTTCATAAAATCTGCAGAAATATGTCTGTTCTCGAAGACAAAACTATCCAGTAGCAAACTACTAACAAGAGCAACAAAACTGCGCATGTGCAAATTAATCGATACAGTCACTTTTGAAAGGGCCTTATTCCACTATTTGACAAAATGAGTTAAAAACGTTATCGGGTTCTACAGACACACACATCTTTCTATATGAAAAGGGCCGTATTCCACGAATTATAAATGCATTTATGCGTTACAGCAACGCCATTTTTGAAAGATTTTGCTCCTGGAATAATGTCCTTGCAATGGTGATAATCTGCGCGTGCCATCTATCGAATCGCTGACGCACTGACACTAAAAATAGAGAGTCTTATGTCGAACGGTACTGCTAACAGGGTATCTGCAGCGCAGCTTCTTCTGCTCAGACACTGATGCGGTAAGTTCTCCAGGAGCACGAAAGTCAGTGAGGAACGATACGAACATTGTGAGTCACTCCACACTATTTGTTTTGACTTCATGCAAAACTTGCCATTGCCAGAACTGCCTGTACAGGATGTATTTTATCTTTGGCAAGTACGCGTAGATGTATTTTTTTCCGAAACACGAAGAACAATGAGTGTGTAAGACATGTATATCATGAAGGCACTGGGAGGAAAGGAGAAGTGTGCTAATTCCTACTATAATGTAACAGAATATGTACCAGAAAATGTCAGAGAGCTATGTTTGTTTTCCATGTGATTCGTTGGGCAAAATAAGAATTACTATGTAGCTCGAATGTGTGCATCTTCTGTGGACGATAAACATTTTGGCAGAATGGAAAGTTTTTTCTTAGTCCTAGACATTGGTGTAATGTAACGTTTGCAAAGGAACATTTTTTCTTAGTCCTAGACATTCATGTAATGTACCGAGTGATCAAAATGTCAGTATAAATTTGAAAACTTAATAAACCACGGAATAATGTAGATAGAGAGATAAAAATTGACACACATGCTTTGAATGATACGGGGTTTTATTAGAACCACCCCACATTGCTACACGCATGAAAGATCTCTTGCGCGCGTCGTTTGGTGATGATCGTGTGCTCAGCCGCCACTTTCGTCATGCTTGGCCTCCCAGGTCCCCAGACCTCAGTCCGTGCGATTATTGGCTTTGGGGTTACCTAAAGTCGCAAGTGTATCGTGATCGACCGACATCTCTAGGGATGCTGAAAGACAACATCCGACGCCAATGCCTCACCATAACTCCGGACATGCTTTACAGTGCTGTTCACAACATTATTCCTCGACTACAGCTATTGTTGAGGAATGATGGTGGACATATTGAGCATTTCCTGTAAAGAACATCATCTTTGCTGTGTCTTACTTTGTTATGCTAATTATTGCTATTCTGATCAGATGAAGCGCCATCTGTCGGACATTTTTTGAAATTTGTATTTCTTTGGTTCGAATAAAACCCAATGTTGCCGGCCGCGGTGGTCTAGCGTTTCTAGGCGCGCAGTCGGGAACCGCGCGACTGCTACGGTCGCAGGTTCGAATCCTGCCTCGGGCATGGATGTGTGTGATGTCCTTAGGTTAGTTAGGTTTAAGTAGTTCTAAGTTCTAGGGGACTGATGACCACAGTCCCATAGTACTCAGAGCCATTTGAACCATTTTGAACCCAATGTCATGCCAAGCATGTGTGTCAATTTGTACCTCTCTATCTACATTGTTTGTTGTTGTGGTCTTCAGTCCTGAGAGTGGTTTGATGCAGCCCTCCATGCTACTCTATCCTGTGCAAGCTTCTTCATCTCCCAGTACCTACTGCAACCTACATCCTTCTGAATCTGCTTAGTCTATTCATCTCTTGGTCTCCCAATACTAAATTGGTGATCCCTTCATGCCTCAGAACATGTCTTACCAACGGATCCCTTCTTCTAGTCAAATTGTGCCACAAATTTCTCTTCTCCCCAATCCTATTCAATACCTCCTCATTAGTTATGTGATCTAACCATCTAATCTTCAGCATTCTTCTGTAGCACCGCATTTCAAAAGCTTCTATTCTCTTCTTGTCCAAACTATTTATCGTCCATGTTTCACTTTCATACATGTCTACACTCCATACAAATACTTTCAGAAACGACTTCCTGACATTTAAATCTATACTCGATGTTAACAAATCTCTCTTCTTCAGAAACGCTTTCCTTGCCATTGCCAGTCTACATTTTATATCCTCTCTACTTCGACTATCATCAGTTATTTTGCTCCCCAAATAGCAGAACTCCTTTACTACTTTAACTGTCTCATTTCCTAATCTAATTCCCTCAGCATCACCTGACTTAATTCGACTACATTCCATTATCCTCGTTTTGCTTTTGTTGATGTTCATCTTATATCCTCCTTTCAAGACACTATGCATTCCGTTCAACTGCTCTTCCAAGTCCTTTGCTGTCTCTCACAGAATTACAATGTCATCGGTAAACCTCAAAGTTTTTATTTCTTCTCCATGGATTTTAATTCCTACTCCGAATTTTTCTTTTGTTTCATTCACTGCTTGCTCAATATACAGATTGAATAACATCGGGGATAGGCTACAACCTTGTCGCACTCCCTTCCCAACCACTGCTTCCCTTTCGTGTCCCTCGACTCTTATAACTGCCATCTGGTTTCAGAACAAATTGTAAATAGCCTTTCTCCCCCTGTATTTTACCCCTGCTACCTTCAGAATTTGAAAGAGAGTATTCCAGTTAACATTGTCAAAAGCTTTCTCTAAGTCTAAAAATGCTAGAAACGTAGGTTTGCCTTTCCTTAATCTAGCTTCTAAGATACGTCGTAGGGTCAGTATTGCCTCACGTGTTCCAATATTTCTACGGAATCTAAACTGATCTTCGCCGAGGTCGGCTTCTACTAGTTTTTCCATTCGTCTGTAATGAATTCGCGTTAGTATTTTGCAGCTGTGACTTATTAAACTGATAGTTCGGTAATTTTCACATCTGTCAAATCTGCTTTCTTTGGGATTGGAATTATTATATTCTTCTTGAAGTCTGAGGGTATTTCGCCTGTCTCATATATCTTGCTCACCAGATGGTAGAGTTTTGTCAGTAGTTGTAATGGAATGTTGTCTACTTCCGGGGCCTTGTTTCGACTCAGGTCTTTCAGTGCTCTGTCAAACTCTTCACGCAGTATCGTATCTCCCATTTCATCTTCATGTACATCTTCTTCCATTTCCATAATATTGTCCTCAAGTACATGGCCCTTGTATAGACCACCTTTCTGTTTTCCCTTCTTTGTTTAGAACTGGGTTTCCATCTGAGCTCTTAACATTCATACAAATGGTTCTATCTACATTATTCCGTGATTTATTCGGTTTTCAAATTTATACTGACTTTTTGATATCCGGTATATGACAGGAAATTTTTCTGTGGTGAAACGGGTAACCAGAAGAGCTGATAGCGTGTGCATGGTGAAATAATACGCTACGTGATCAAAAATGTTCCCGACACCTGGCTGAAAATGACTTGCGAGTTCGTGGCGCCCTCCATCGGTAATGCTGGAAGTCAATATGGTGATGGCCCACCCTTAGCCTGGATGACAGCTTCCACTCTCGGAGGCATACGTTCAGTCAGGTGCTGGAAGGTTTCTTGGGGAATGGCAGCCCAGTCTTCACGGAGTGCTGCACTGAGGAGAGGTATTGATGTCGGTCGGTGAGGCCTGGCACGAAGTCGGCGTTCCAAAACATCCCAAAGGTGTTCTGTAGGATTCAGGTCAGGATTCTGTGTACGCCAGTCCATTACAGGGATGTTACTGTCGTGTAACCACTCCGTTACAGTCCGTGCATTATGAATAGGTGCTCGATCGTGCTGAAAGATGCAATCACCATCCCCGAATTGCTCTTCAACAGTGGGAAGCAAGAAGGTGCTTAAAACATCAGTGTAGGCCTGTGCTGCGACAGTGTTACGTAAAACAACAAGGGCTGAAAGCCCCTTCCCTGAAAAACACGACCACACCATAACATCACCGCCTCCGAATTTTACTATTGGCACTACACACGCTAGGAGATGACGTTCACCGGCCATTCGCCGTACCCACACCCTGCCATCGGATTGCCACATTGTGTGTCGTGATTCGTCTCTCCACACAACGTTTTCCCACTGTTCAATCGTCTAATGTTTACGCTCCTTACACCGGCGTGATGTGTGGCTTATGAGCAACTGCTCGACCATGAAATCCACGTTTTCTCACCTCCCGCCTAACTGTCATAGTACTTGCAGTGGATCCTGATTCAGTTTGGAATTCCTGTGTGATCGTCTGGATAGATGTCTGCCTATTACACATTACGACCCTTTTCAACTGTCGGCGGTCTCTGTGAGTCAACAGACGACGTCAGCCTGTACGTTTGTGTGCTGTTCGTGTACCTTCACGTTTCCGCTTCACCGTCACATCGGAAACAGTGGACCTAGGGATGTTTGGAAGTGTGGAAGTCTCGCGTACAGACGTATAATACAAGTGACACCCAATCACCTGACCACGTTCGAAGTCTGTGAGTTCCGCGAAACGTCCCATTCTGCTCTCTCGTGATGTATAATGACTACTGAGGTCGCTCATATGGATTACTTGGCAGTAGGTGGCAGCACAATGCACCTAATATGAAAAATGTATTTTTTGGCGGTGTCTGGATAGTTTTGATCACATAGTGTATTATGAAATCACTGCAAATGCTTTCAAATCTTGCAAGTTGACCATAAAGCTAATAGAAACTGAAGATATGTAAAAGTTCTCTAGGTGATAGCCAACATGCTATAGGAACTGGGGTTGTCGAACGAATCACAAGGCAGACATGTTCCAAAACGCCAGAAGGCCTGGTCTCATACATGTTGCTTTATGCATTCTGAACATAGTAAATTACATTTAGGTGTTGTGGCTTCTGGAGACATAGGAAGATTACAGAGTACATTCGATCTTGTATTTCAGGAAGTGTCTGTTGTTCCTGATTTTTAAAAGGCTTACACAGAACCGGTGGCTACTTGCAGGAACAAAATGCACGACATTCAACGTTTAATGATTATATTCCGCACGAATTTAGGTATTACTCTGACGATTTGACAAAATGCCCTATACGTAACGCTGCTGCTGCTGAGGAAGTGCAATGAAACTATATTTTGTGTACTTTGATTAGCGTTACAACACTGTGAAAATGTATGAGTATATGAAAACAGTTTAAAACAGTACTAAAAACATAACTATGTGTATGAATTACTTCCTTAGCAAAAGAACCTTATTCCAAGATTTTGGATTTTTTCTTCAAAGGGACTGCAAAACTTAACAACTGAGTAATCGCAAAATATCCACTTCATTCCATTCTTTAACCACCGTTACATTCCATATACTCACACAATCAATCACAGAAGCTTTTCCTTAGTTATTGAAAACTTAAGATTTTGGTGTGAAGTCCTTCTAAAAATGACTGTATCAGTGGTGTGACCGATATTAATGTATGGCGCTGAAACACGAAGCTCAGCAAGAAAGTAGAAGAAGTACAGAATTTTGATCTTCGAAAACAAGCTGTTAAGAAAAATCTTTGGATCAGTGACAGAAAATGGAATTTCGAGAAGGAAAAACACAGAAATCCAGACGCCGTGATAAAGGGCAGAGTAGCTGAATGGATGGGACTGTACTGAGAAGGGAAGAAAGGATGGAGAAGCCTACCACCTCTCAGGTGACAGAATACGACGATGGATGGTGAAAGACGTGGAGACCCTGGGAGCCCACGAGAAGACACAGTGTGCCTCACCTCTATCTGCTGGACGGTGAGGTCCAGGAAGGTGAGGTCGTTGCGGACGGCGATGACGGACTTGGGCCCCCTGCAGCCCATGGAGGTGCCCAGGCCTCCGTTCAGCTTCACCACCACCAGCTTGCCCAGCATCTCGTGGATGACGTCAGCAGACGGCTGCGACAGCGTACTGTAGTCCCGTACCTGCAAAGTGCCACATATTATTGGCATCGGGGAACTCCGAGAGCTAGTATCCCCCCAACTGAGAGGTAAATAGACGTGGAGCAGACGTTGGGACAGGCAAGGAATGTCGGCTGCGCCCTTTTGAGGGGAACTGTTTTAGCGCGATATTGCCAGTTGCTGCTCGTTTCGGGATCTTCAGCTTAGAGCCAGGTTCCACAGAGGTCCTTCTTCCACTATCAATAAATTTAGATGTAAAGATCCAGGCAAATGGCAAATTCTTCAATAAAATTCTTCAGGGTATCAGACCGCATCGTCATAATTTAAAATGCGGCAACGTTTCGGCCAGCGTTGCAGCTAGCCTTCATCAGGGCCTTACGTTAAACTGCTAAATGAAACACACTTGGTTCCTTAAATAGCTGCACGAGAAAACCGTGTCGTTACTTGATTGGCTGTAAAAGGAGGAGGAGGAGGGGTGAAAGGTATGCTTTATTGGTGTTTCCTTTATTATCTGTCATTGGCTGAAATAGCTGTTTTCTATTGGTCTTTATATTAATCCACCCCACTGGAGGAGACGGACGAATAGCGAACAGGTGATGGCTGTGACGTCACACTGTTTCCATGCTGTCCAGAAGCCGGCTGCGGCGTGCCATTGCTTTGTGTGCTCGCGACCACTACTGCGGCTCTCCGCGTGTCTGCATGGGCCGCCACGGCTCTGCCGCCGCTCCGTAGCCCTGCTATTGCAGGCAGCCAGGATCTCGGAAGCTTGTACCCGTCCTCTCTATTCATGTTGGCGGGTCTTTTGGCTATTTCTATCGCCTCTCTAAACTTTCTTTTGAAAGTGAGAGGCTGTTTCGCCAGGACGCGGGCTTCTTGAAAAAATATTGGTTTCCCGCACTCGTCTCGGTGTTCCGCCACTGCTGACTTAGTGTGTTGTTTCAGGCGGATATATCTTTCATGTTCCGAGAGCCTTGTGCTAATCGGACGTCCCGTCTCACCTATGTAGACTAATCCACACGCACAACCAATTTCACACACGCCAGCTGTGTGTAGTTTGTCAACTGCATCCTTGGTAGAACCGAGCATGTCTGATATTTTGTTTCTGCTTCGGAAAATTGGTTTGATGTCGGCTTTTCGTAGAATTTTGCCAATACGTTCGGTGACCCCTTGTACATATGGTAACACAGCAATGCTCTGTGCCTCCTTCTCCTCTTCCCTTTTAGTCTTCTCCCTTGTCGACATGGTGCTGTCTATCGTCTGCTTCCCATAGCCATTAGCTCCGAAGATGGACCTGAGGCGTTCAAGTTCTGTCTTCAGATGTTCTTCGTCGCTTATCCTGTACGCTCTCTTCGTTAGCGTGTGCAGGGCGGACTTCTTCTGCGTGGGGTGATGGTGGGAGGAGGCGTGAAGGTACCTGTCCGTACTGGTTGGTTTCCTGTACACTTTGTGGCCAAGTTTACCGTCAGGTTTTCGATAAAGTTCCACGTCGAGAAAAGGCAGCACCCCATTTTATTGAAGATGACAACGGCCGCGGAAGCCTACGCTTACAAATGGCAAATTGTCTGATGGAGATGGGGTGAGGGGGCGTGGTTTACAGTACGTTACCCGTGGGGAGACGGCGAGGAGTACTCACAGCGTCCTGCGGCAGCTTCTGGATCTTCTCCCAGTCTATGGAGGGTCCGTCCTCGCTGAGGAAACGCTCGAACAGTTTCTCGAAGCCGTCGAACTGCTTGCGGAAGCTAGAGCGCCGCGCCTCTGGAGCCGTTTCCAGCAGCCTCTCCAGCTCGCTCTGGAAGTGGACTAGCGCGTCCTTCTTGGTCATCTCCTTGAACTCCTGGGAGCCCGACGGCACCCTCTGGTGGCCGCGAACCTGCCCGAATAAAAAGAAAAGTAAACGTCACAACATTTGCACTGGTATCGGTACGAATATTAGGTCTCAGTAACCAGCTCAGATCTCTCTCGAGTGTAATTATACTTTGAAATGGCCTGTTACTTACGTGCACAGGTACGCGGTGGTTCAAAAAGAAAGAACAGATTTCAGTTATTTATTACAGACAAACAATAAAAGACAGAAACACAGTGCGCATGTTACTGAATAGAGGAAAGTTCAAAGTTTCATGTTCGACAGACACTATACCATAGATTCAACTTGAGCACCGCGCATTACTCGAGAAATGTAAACGGGACTCACATAAGAATCAACAGGTACCTGTTTGTAATATCTGAAGAAATACGAGTACTTCGAGCCGGGACATTATTTAAATCTTTATTTTGAATTGATCGGTTTCAGAAATACATTGCTGTCATCTTCGTATCTGCAAGTTATGCATAATAATGGTGATGTCAGACTAAAATAAATGACACATACACACTGAGGCGAGAAAAGTGATGGCTTAAGTCCTAATATCGTGTCGACATCCACTGCAGCAACTCGACAGAGCACGCACTCAACAGGTCGATGGAAGTCCTCTGTAGAGATACTGAACCATACTGCTTCTGTGACCGTCCACAGTTGCAAAAGTGTTGACATGGCGCACCGGTCTTTTGGAACGCGAAGTCCACGAATGGCTGCAAATGGCCTCCAATTAGCCGAACATAACCATTGTCAGCCAGTGAGCGTATCAGTTGGACCAGAAGACCCAGTCCATTCCGTGCGAACGCAGCCCACAGCATTATGGAGCCGCCTGCTGCTTGCACAGTGCCTAGTCGACAGTTTGGGTCCGTGGCCTCGCGGGGGCTGCGCTACACTCGACCAGGCCACGGTTCTTCTGTAGTCTGGGTCCAGTCGATAGGGTCACGAGCCCAGGAAAGGCGCTGCAGGGAAAGTCGTCTGTCAGGGCAAAGGCACTCGAACCAGTCGTCTGCTGCCATAGCCGACTAACGCCAGATTTCGCCACACTGTCCTAAAGGATTCGTTCGTCGTATGGCCCACATTGATTTCTGCAGTTATTTCACCCAGTGTTGCTTGTCTGTTAGCACTGACAACTCTATGGAGACGGCGCTGCTCTCGGTCGCCAAGTCTACATCTACATCTACGTTTATACTCCGCAGGCCACCCAACGGTGTGTGGCGGAGGGCACTTTACGTGCCACTGTCATTACCTCCCTTTCCTGTTCCAGTCGCGTATGGTTCGCTGGAAGAACGACTGTCTGAAAGCCTCCGTGCGCGCTCTAATCTCTCTAATTTTACATTCGTGATCTCCTCGGGAGGTATAAGTAGGGGGAAGCAATATATTCGATACCTCCTCCAGAAACGCACCCTCTCGAAACCTGGCGAGCAAGCTACACCGCGATGCAGAGCGCCTCTGTTGCAGAGTCTGCCACTTGAGTTTGCTAAACATCTCCGTAACGCTATCACGCTTACCAAATAACCCTGTGACGAAACGCGCCGCTGTTCTTTGGATCTTCTCTATCTCCTCCGTCAACCCGATCTGGTACGGATCCCACACTGATGCGCAATACTCAAGTATAGGTCGAACGAGTGTTTTGTAAGCCACCTCCTTTGTTGATGGACTACATTTTCTAAGGACTCTCCCAATGAATCTCAACCTGGTACCCGCCTTACCAACAATTATATATGATCATTCCACTTCAAATCCTTCCGCACGCATAATCCCAGATATTTTCCAGAAGTAACTGCTACTAGTGTTTGTTCTGCTATCATATAATCATACAATAAAGGATCCTTCTTTCTATGTATTCGCAATACATTACATTTGTCTATGTTAGGGGTCAGTTGCCACTCCCTGCACCAAGTGCCTATCCGCTGCAGATCTTCCTGCATTTCGCTACAATTTTCTAATGCTGCAACTTCTCTGTATACTACAGCATCATCCGCGAAAAGCCGCATCTGACACTATCTACTAGGTCATTTATATATATTGTGAAAAGCAATGGTCCCATAACACTCCCCTGTGTCACGCCAGAGGTTACTTTAATAAGATGAAAAACAGCCGACCAGTTGCAAAGGATAAAGTAATCTTTACCTAGGTTTCAATAGGTTTAAACCTATCTTCTTCAGAAGACGGCAGTATTACATTAACATGGCATGATACGTCGTTGCAATTTTTACAAACATCTCCATAGCTCCATTAGTTCAAATACAATATAGCCCTGCCATGTTAATGTAATACTGCCGTCTTCTGAAGAAGATAGGTTTAAACCTATTGAAACCTAGGTAAAGATTACTTTATCCTTTGCAACTGGTCGGCTGTTTTTCATCTTATTACGTGGAACCGTTGCTGTTACGCAGCTATGTTTAAAATAATGGTTACTTTAATGTCTGTAGACGTCTCTCCGTTGATAACAACATGCTGTGTTCTGTTTGCTAAAAACTCTTCAATCCAGCCACACAGCTGGTCTGATATTCCGTAGGCTCTTACTTTGTTTATCGGGCGACAGTGCGGAACTGTATCGAACGCCTTCCGGAAGTCAAGGAAAACAGCATCTACCTGGGAGCCTGTATCTAATATTTTCTGGGTCTCATGAACAAATAAAGCGAGTTGGGTCTCACACGATCGCTGTTTCCGGAATCCATGTTGATTCGTACGTAGTAGATTCTGGGTTCCCAGTACAAGTTATCGGTTACTGCGTTGCCCGTGGTGAGAGGTAATGCCCGAAGAGTGGTATTCCTGGCACACTCTTGACACTGTGAAGCTCTGAATATGGGATTCCCTAAAGCCTTTTCTGTTAATTCCCATCGTGCGGCCATAAGCGCGTCGGAAACCTTTTCACGTGAATGACTTGAGTGCAAATGACAGGTTCGCCAATGCCTTCTACAGCTTGTGTACTTACTGCAGCCGGGAGATGATTTAATCACAGATCCGAAGATGGCATTAGAGACTTGCTGAAAACGGTAATACACTGGACTCGCATTCGGGAGGACGACGGTTCAGTCCCGCGTCCGGCCATCCTCATTTAGGATTTCCGTGATTTCCCTAAATCGCTCCTGGCAAATGCGGGATGGTTCCTTTGAAAGGGTACGGCCGACTTCCTTCCCCGTCCTTCCCTAATGCGATGAGACCGATGACCTCGCTGTTTGGTCTCTTCCCCCAAACAACCCAAAACGGTAATATCTACGAATCTTGGCAGTTGAAAATCTATTCAGCGTTCATAATACTACAGATCGACCTCACGCTAACGATGATGCTGTGGTATCTTTCCATTTCGTGTCCTCACAAATTCTTACACGCCAATGTACGTACGAATAGACCAAGTGAGACTGTGACTCACTGATAGTGTAGTCATAAAATACTACGTATTCTTTTACAAGCAAGACATTGTACAGTTTCCATCTCGGCTATTGCTTATACGTACACTCCTGGAAATGGAAAAAAGAACACATTGACACCGGTGTGTCAGGCCCACCATACTTGCTCCGGACACTGCGAGAGGGCTGTACAAGCAATGATCACACGCACGCCACAGCGGACACACCAGGAACCGCGGTGTTGGCTGTCGAATGGCGCTAGCTGCGCAGCATTTGTGCACCGTCGCCGTCAGTGTCAGCCAGTTTGCCGTGGCATACGGAGCTCCATCGCAGTCTTTAACACTGGTAGCATGCCGCGACAGCGTGGACGTGAACCGTATGTGCAGTTGACGGACTTTGAGCGAGGGCGTATAGTGGGCATGCGGGAGGCCGGGTGGACGTACCGCCGAATTGCTCAACGCGTGGGGCGTGAGGTCTCCACAGTACATCGATGTTGTCGCCAGTGGTCGGCGGAAGGTGCACGTGCCCGTCGACCTGGGACCGGACCGCAGCGACGCACGGATGCACGCCAAGACCGTAGGATCCTACGCAGTGCCGTAGGGGACCGCACCGCCACTTCCCAGCAAATTAGGGACACTGTTGCTCCTGGGGTATCGGCGAGGACCATTCGCAACCGTCTCCATGAAGCTGGGCTACGGTCCCGCACACCGTTAGGCCGTCTTCCGCTGACGCCCCAACATCGTGCAGCCCGCCTCCAGTGGTGTCGCGACAGGCGTGAATGGAGGGACGAATGGAGACGTGTCGTCTTCAGCGATGAGAGTCGCTTCTGCCTTGGTGCCAATGATGGTCGTATGCGTGTTTGGCGCCGTGCAGGTGAGCGCCACAATCAGGACTGCATACGACCGAGGCACACAGGGCCAACACCCGGCATCATGGTGTGGGGAGCGATCTCCTACACTGGCCGTACACCACTGGTGATCGTCGAGGCGACACTGAATAGTGCACGGCACATCCAAACCGTCATCGAACCCATCGTTCTACCATTCCTAGACCGGCAAGGGAACTTGCTGTTCCAACAGGACAATGCACGTCCGCATGTATCCTGTGCCACCCAACGTGCTCTAGAAGGTGTAAGTCAACTACCCTGGCCAGCAAGATCTCCGGATCTGTCCCCATCGAGCATGTTTGGGACTGGATGAAGCGTCGTCTCACGCGGTCTGCACGTCAAGCACGAACGCTGGTCCAACTGAGGCGCCAGGTGGAAATGGCATGGCAAGCCGTTCCACAGGACTACATCCAGCATCTCTACGATCGTCTCCATGGGAGAATAGCAGCCTGCGTTGCTGCGAAAGGTGGATATACACTGTACTAGTGCCGACATTGTGCATGCTCTGTTGCTTGTGTCTATGTGCCTGTGGTTCTGTCAGTGTGATCATGTGATGTATCTGACCCCAGGAATGTGTCAATAAAGTTTCCCCTTCCTGGGACAATGAATTCACGGTGTTCTTATTTCAATTTCCAGGAGTGTATTTACTTTAATGAAACTCGGACAATTGGCCATTTCCAGACTTACAGGCCATTTACACCTGCTCTCGATGCCAAAATGCGATAATACTAGCTGATTACTTAAGAGTGTTCTCAGAACTCTTTTACTCGCTGTTAAATAATCGTATAACATTACATGTCGGCACCAAAGGTATACGAAAATGGCCTGGAAGCCGGAAACTGGCAGTCGTGCGAGTTTCAATAAAGCAAATGCATGTAAGCAACAGCCGAGGTGGAAACATTGCAGCTTCTTTCAACTAATACAGGTTGGGCACTAATAGAACCGACAAGCTGCAGGGAGGCATACCTGACTGGAAAACAGGTCCTGCGACCAAGAGTCCGGAAATGCATCGCCGCCACGGTAGATGGCGCTGACGAACGGAAGTCCCTCTGACCACGTGGGGTGTGCTCCTCGTGTGCCTTAGGAAAACAAGTACCCCCTCAGACACTGACCACATTACACGACATTTCGAGCCCTTCCTGGGAGTTTTTATGGTCATAGGTCCTTTCAGAAAGACTACCGTGCAGGGAGGCGGCGGACTGTGCGTGCACGAGGTTTGGAGGACCGGCTTCTGCAGGACACTGAGGCGAACCCTGGTGCAAGCTCGGGGCGCGTGCGGCGCCGACACGGCGTGAGCCGAAGCACGGTCGTGTGTGTCCCGCACGACGAACGCTGCTGCCTCTATCACGTGCAGGATTATCAGCAGCGGATTTACAGGGTGTTTCAAAAATGACCGGTATATTTGATACGGCAATAAAAACTAAACGAGCAGCGATAGAAATACACCGTTTGTTGCAATATGCTTGGGACAACAATACATTTTCAGGCGGACAAACTTTCGAATTTACAGTAGTTACAATTTTCAACAACAGATGGCGCTGCAAGTGATGTGAACGATATAGAAGACAACGCAGTCTGTGGGTGCGCCATTCTGTACGTCGTCTTTCTGCTGTAAGCGTGTGCTGTTCACAACGTGCAAGTGTGCTGTAGACAACATGGTTTATTCCTTAGAACAGAGGATTTTTCTGGTGTTGGAATTCCACCGCCTAGAACACAGTGTTGTTGCAACAAGACGAAGTTTTCAACGGAGGTTTAATGTAACCAAAGGACCGAAAAGCGATACAATAAAGGATCTGTTTGAAATCTTTCAGCGGACTGGGAACGTGACGGATGAACGTGCTGGAAAGGTAGGGCGACCGCGTACGGCAACCACAGAGGGCAACGGGCAGCTAGTGCAGCAGGTGATCCGACAGCGGCCTCGGGTTTCCGTTCGCCGTGTTGCAGCTGCGGTCCAAATGACGCCAACGTCCACGTATCGTCTCGTGCGCCAGAGTTTACACCTCTATCCGTACAAAATTCAAACGCGGCAACCCCTCAGCGCCGCTACCATTGCTGCACGAGAGACATTCGCTAACGATATAGTGCACAGGATTGATGACGGCGATATGCATGTGGGCAGCATTTGGTTTACTGACGAAGCTTATTTTTACCTGGACGGCTACGTCAATAAACAGAACTGGCGCATATGGGGAACCGAAAAGCCCCATGTTGCAGTCCCATCGCCCCTGCATCCTCAAAAAGTACTGGTCTGGGCCGCCATTTCTTCCAAAGGAATCATTGGCCCATTTTTCAGATCCGAAACGATTACTGCATCACGCTATCTGGACATTCTTCGTGAATTTGTGGCGGTACAAACTGCCTTAGACGACACTGCGAACACCTCGTGGATTATGCAAGATGGTGCCCGGCCACATCGCACGGCCGACGTCTTTAATTTCCTGAATGAATATTTCGATGATCGTGTGATTGCTTTGGGCTATCCGAAACATACAGGAGGCGGCGTGGATTGGCCTCCGTATTCGCCAGACATGAACCCCTGTGACTTCTTTCTGTGGGGACACTTGAACGACCAGGTGTACCGCCAGAATCCAGAAACAATTGAACAGCTGAAGCAGTACATCTCATCTGCATGTGAAGCCATTCCGCCAGACACGTTGTCAAAGGTTTCGGGTAATTTCATTCAGAGACTACGCCATATTATTGCTACGCATGGTGGATATGTGGAAAATATCGTACTATAGAGTTTCCCAGACCGCAATATACCGGTCATTTTTGAAACACCCTGTACCTCTACGAGAACGACGTTGTAGATGGTTTCTGCTCCAGAGCATCGTAATTATGAGAGTTCCGCCATCATTCCTCTTTACCGAACTGGCATCATCAATCTGCATGATCGTCAGCTGTGGGCTACAGACAATCCTCCGAGATGGTTGAGGCGTCTCATCAACGTCGGTTCAGCATCGCCGTGTCGGCAACGGCTCGCGGCCACCACGTACTTGCACCGGTTGTCTTCCACAACGCCTTTGCGGAGGAAATTCCTGGAATCCCGTGGTGGTCACTCTGAACACCTGTTGAGATGCAGCTCTTACTGCGTTCCTGGACGTGCTGTGTTTTATATACCTGTTACAAGCAATAATGTAACTGGGTAGATTTAAAAACTGTTCACCAATTGGCAGCAGGAGAATGCACACATGTGAATTTTAAGAAAATTTGCAAGCTTTTAGATTCAGTGGCTGCTTCTACTGGGAGTAGATTTGAAGGAGAAGGAAGAGGGGTGAAGGAAAAGAGCTGTGATGTTTACAAAATGGGGAGAGCATGGGAAAAGTCACCCAGAAGTACGAGTTAGGGGAGACTAACCAGATGGATTGAGAGGGGAATACTGTTTGATGGGGGCTGCATCAGAGGAAATTTGAAAAGCTGGGAGCTTAGAAGTGAAAGTTAGGGTAACACATGACACAGAGATCAATGACAAAATATCATGCAAAAACTAATAAGAGTGAAAAACTAAATGCAATTTATGTGGTAGAGGTGGGAGATGGGGAAAAATAGATGGGCCAGAAAATGAAAGAAACAGAAAAGTAAAAGAGAGTGAAGAGAGGGATAGTTACTTTGAAGAAGTACTGAGACTAAAGAAATTAATGTAGATTAAGGTCAGATGAGATGTAATCTGTTGTAATGTTAGTTTCCTCCCGCGCAGCTCTGAGAAGCTAGTGTCTGAGGGAAGAAACCATAAGTAACAAATAACAGCTGAAAAACAACATTTTTTTCCTCATGAATACCAGCATCTATGTATTTACTTTGAAAATCACTATGAAGAGAATGGCAAATGGTTCTTCACATTGTAGCAGTTAATAGGGCTTCTACCCATTTCTTTCATGCATATAAAGTGGGAAGGTAGATTATTTCAATGCCTCTGTGTAAGCTGTAATTAGTCGAATCTTGTACTCATTATCCCTGTAGCAGTGATACTTAGTGACTGTAGTATATTTCTAGATTCATCACGCACCGTCCTGGACTTCCTGCGGAATAGCCTGCCTCGGCTGCTCGATAGTGTGGTTTCTGCGTCACGAAACACCACCCCACTTCCATACTACAGCTCGCAGACACCTCAACGTCATCTTCCCCGGACGATGGATAGGGCGCGGGTGCCCTGCTATATCACCCAGCTTCAACTGTGTGGATTTTTACCGCCGAGGCATTTAAAAAGTGTTGTGCGGACCCTTCAACAGCGTATTCATTACACCTGAGACTCCGGAACGTCCGAAAGAGTGCGGCAATCCACGAAGCGACGTGAGCACTCGTGCACTGCACCCCACGGAGGCAGCTTTGAACTCGTGCTGTGACGTTGATGCTGTGCAGCCCCGTGCTGAGTTCCGGGACGGTTTGTTGTCGCTGCACGCGCACCGTCCATTTCCGGACGCGTGCTCGTAGCACCTTTTCTGCTCAATTCCCAGTCAGGAATCCGTCCCTACAGTTTGGCGGTTTTATTCCTGTTCACCCTGCACGAGGCTGTGTTTTCCTACACACCCACAATGTTCAGTGAGCATGCACAGTATCGTTCGACCTCCGGCGAGAATTTAAAATGAGCGAGCATAGAGGACGCGGACGGGGACTGCGCGCAGGCGGCGCTGGGGGTGGGTGTGGGTGGGCCAGGGGGCGCGCCGAGGCGTGACGCAGAGCCGAGCGAGCGGCAGATCCGGGGTTCGACTCCTAGCCCGCCACGCGTCTTCACTCGTCGCAGCCGCATCCGCATGAAAGTCCCGATGCAGCTAATATCATCAGTTGTTTCCCTTCCCCTTTCTCTCCCTTCCACCTTCAATTTATATAATAACTAATGCATTTCAACTGACGATGTTTCTGTCACTTTCACTGGCTACAAATAATTTACAGCAACTACACTCCTGGAAATTGAAATAAGAACACCGTGAATTCATTGTCCCAGGAAGGGGAAACTTTATTGAGACATTCCTGGGGTCAGATACATCACATGATCACACTGACAGAACCACAGGCACATAGACACAGGCAACAGAGCATGCACAATGTCGGCACTAGTACAGTGTATATCCACCTTTCGCAGCAATGCAGGCTGCTATTCTCCCATGGAGACGATCGTAGAGATGCTGGATGTAGTCCTGTGGAACGGCTTGCCATGCCATTTCCACCTGGCGCCTCAGTTGGACCAGCGTTCGTGCTTGACGTGCAGACCGCGTGAGACGACGCTTCATCCAGTCCCAAACATGCTCAATGGGGGACAGATCCGGAGATCTTGCTGGCCAGGGTAGTTGACTTACACCTTCTAGAGCACGTTGGGTGGCACGGGATACATGCGGACGTGCATTGTCCTGTTGGAACAGCAAGTTCCCTTGCCGGTCTAGGAATGGTAGAACGATGGGTTCGATGACGGTTTGGATGTGCCGTGCACTATTCAGTGTCCCCTCGACGATCACCAGTGGTGTACGGCCAGTGTAGGAGATCGCTCCCCACACCATGATGCCGGGTGTTGGCCCTGTGTGCCTCGGTCGTATGCAGTCCTGATTGTGGCGCTCACCTGCACGGCGCCAAACACGCATACGACCATCATTGGCACCAAGGCAGAAGCGACTCTCATCGCTGAAGACGACACGTCTCCATTCGTCCCTCCATTCACGCCTGTCGCGACACCACTGGAGGCGGGCTGAACGATGTTGGGGCGTCAGCGGAAGACGGCCTAACGGTGTGCGGGACCGTAGCCCAGCTTCACGGAGACGGTTGCGAATGGTCCTCGCCGATACCCCAGGAGCAACAGTGTCCCTAATTTGCTGGGAAGTGGCGGTGCGGTCCCCTACGGCACTGCGTAGGATCCTACGGTCTTGGCGTGCATCCGTGCGTCGCTGCGGTCCGGTCCCAGGTCGACGGGCACGTGCACCTTCCGCCGATCACTGGCGACAACATCGATGTACTGTGGAGACCTCACGCCCCACGTGTTGAGCAATTCGGCGGTACGTCCACCCGGCCTCCCGCATGCCCACTATACGCCCTCGCTCAAAGTCCGTCAACTGCACATACGGTTCACGTCCACGCTGTCGCGGCATGCTACCAGTGTTAAAGACTGCGATGGAGCTCCGTATGCCACGGCAAACTGGCTGACACTGACGGCGGCGGTGCACAAATGCTGCGCAGCTAGCGCCATTCGACGGCCAACACCGCGGTTCCTGGTGTGTCCGCTGTGCCGTGCGTGTGATCATTGCTTGTACAGCCCTCTCGCAGTGTCCGGAGCAAGTATGGTGGGTCTGACACACCAGTGTCAATGTGTTCTTTTTTCCATTTCCAGGAGTGTTATTCGTAGCGTGATATTTCGTCAGCGGCTGTACCGAATACTTTAGGTTTCGCGATAAATGTGAAGAGCCGGTGGCAATGTACTCGCTTTCTGCTTTCCAGTGAGTGCAATCTTTGTCAGCTCACGCTTATAAAACATACACAGATACGTTTCCACTGACGAACGTACAGGGAAAAATAGGGTCATTTTCTAAGCGCTAGGACTTAATTGCTTGTGAAAAACAGTTTATATTTTATTAAAAAAATATATTTATATAACACCTCATTACTTTCGAATTCCATATTATGTGGAGAAAAAAACCTCCGAAAATAGTTTTTCTCTAAATTTTAAAGCAGGGGCAAATAACCAATGAAAACGCGAGAAACGGCTGGAAGTACAAATAGATTGGATGAGGATCTAAAAAGGAGTGACTTGCAGTCGTCTGCCACCTGAAATAGCTTTACCTACGTACTCGTATTTTAATAATTGGAAAACAAACAGACGATGCAAAACAACAATTACACGCAAGGGCTTAAATCATGGAAAATTTCCAACCAAACTGTTCTCAATCCCGTTGAAGGAAATTCCAGTATGCTATTTGTACTACGAAGGAGGAGAGATGACCCATTTACTACTCTAGCGGACCACTTACTGTAAGCAAATAAAAATTTTTATCCGAACCTTGCGTAAGGTGGAGGTTCGCCTTTCCACATCGGCTGCAATCTTGGTGTCCACCTGAGAGTGGAGTGCTAATGAATTTCTTGTTACACCACGTAAATATAAGATCTAGAGATACTCCTCACATAAAGTGTAGATATTTAGTGTGATGCAATGCTTTCTTTACCCTTTCTTAAACTAATGACACAGTTACTTTACATGTTGTTTCTAATGGCGTCAAGTTTTAATCAGTTAGTCTTATTTTCATTTTTTGCAAATCATCATTAGCGAAATGTATAGTAAAATACTCAGTGAGCATCAGGCTTCATGGATACGATGATTGGCTGTATGGGCAATGTGCCAATGAAGAAGAGCAGTTAAAAACTACGTACAGATCCGTAACAAATATTATCTATTTAAGAA
Organism: Schistocerca cancellata; assembly: GCF_023864275.1. Classification (NCBI taxonomy): domain Eukaryota; kingdom Metazoa; phylum Arthropoda; class Insecta; order Orthoptera; family Acrididae; genus Schistocerca; species Schistocerca cancellata. The sequence continues at coordinate 211,919,679 of NC_064635.1, forward strand.
TGGAACGCCTGACAGACGCCTATCTGCGGGAAGGCAAAACTAGGTTTCTAGCATTTATACGTTTAGAAAATGCGTTTGACGACGTCAACTGAAACATACTCTTATGAAATCTGAAGTTATCAGCGATAAGATGAAGGGAGCGAAAGGTTATCTGCAAGTTGCACAGAAACAGGACTAGAGCCGTTAACAGTCGAACTGCACGAAAAGGAAGCAGTAGTTGAGAAGGGGGCGAGACAGGGTTGTAGTTTGCACCCCTTGTTATCAATCTGTACACGAAGCAGGTAGTATAGGAAACAAAGAACAGAATTGGGAATGGAAAGTTCAGGAAGAAGAAATAAAAATTTTGAGATTTGCCGAAGACGTTGAAATTCTGTCAAAGACACGAAAGGACTTGGAACATCAGTTGACTTTTATGGACAATGTCTAGAAAAGATTTTGTATGATGAACACAACGAAAAGTAAATCAAGGATAATAGAATGTAGGCAACACTAAGGGAACTGGCCACGAAACGAGGTGTTGAAATTAGTACATAGACTATACTATTTTTGCAGCAAAATAATAGACGATCGTCGAAGTGTGGAGAAAATAAAAATACCAACTGATACGCAAAAAAAAAACTCTTTCTGGAAAGAATAATGTTTTAAGACAAGTATAAATTTTAGCGTTGAGAAGTATTTTCTGAAAGTACTTGACTGCAGTATTTACAAGTGAAGAGTCGACAATAAACAGTACAGAGAGAAAAAAAAGGAAAAAACAAAAGCTTAATCAGTGGAATGCTACACGTACGAGGAGAGGTCAATAAGTACGGGAACACGTTTTCTTCTGGGTCAGTGTCGGTTGACAAAGTGCGGAATTTGTTGTGAGAGATGGTGGAATATTCGCGCTTCGCCTCTAATAGTTTCATAAAGTTCCGATAGGTTGTAGCGCTACACGTAGCCTTCTGTGAGGCAGGCGCGTTCCAACCAGAGAGATGTCATTGAGATTATTTTGGTGGAAAACTAGCGTATCGCAGCAGTCCATGAGCGGTTACAGAATGTCTACGGAGATCTGGTAGTGAACAAAAGCACGATTAGTCGTCGGGCGAGGCGTGTGTCACTGTCGCTAGCTGGCACAAACCTGTTCCATTTCCCGCGTGCCGGTCGGTCGCACGTCTCACACAGCTGTGACTCCTGGAACGTGCGGACACTCTCATTCGAGCTGAGCGGCGGATCGCAGTCAGACAGGGAGACAGGGGTACTCGGAGGCGTGTGCCCGCCGGGTTCTTCGCCGCCCAGCAGAAGATAATCGAGAGCAACGGAGAAGCGTCTGTGCGGAAGTGCTTGCGCGTTTCGAGGCTAATAGCGTGAAACGTTTTTGTCGAATATCGTCACGGGCGACGAAGCGTGGATCCATCACTTCGAACTGGAAACGACAGGAGTGACGCCACACCACCTCTCGTGCGAAGAAAAAGTTCAAAGCCGCATCTTCAGCCGGTAAAGTCCTGGCGACGTTCTTCTGCGACTCTTTAAGGGGGTACTCTGCTTGGTGTCCTCCCCGGCGGTGCAATGATCAACACTTAAGGGGCTCCGGAACGCCCTATACTTGCAATGTTAAAATAACGCTTATAAATTACATCTTTCCTCACAAAGTATTTGAGGTAGGAAGTTGAACTTTTTACAGATTATGTATTGGAATATGGGCTACAACTTAACACAGGGATTTCACAAAATTTTAGTTCAGTTATTAAAGATGATTTTTTTTCAATTGTAATGAAAATTCACAACTTTTTTTGCAATTTTTTATTTATATATTCAAAAATATACAGTTTTTTGGAAAATGGCTGTGTTAAATTATGCAGAAGGTACTGTGTAACATTTACTGAAAGTTTGAAACAAATATGTTTGGAAGATCCTTAGAAATCATGTAATTAGTGTGAGAAAATAAAAGTTTTGGGAATCGAGCGACAAAGATTGGATTAACTTTTTAGTGCATTCCAGGTCCATAGGATGGATTATCGTCATCCTCTGCAAACTCCTCCTCCAGCTTCCTCTTGTTCCTCCTCCTGTTTACTCTTGCTTGTATTTCTAGACTCTTTACAGCCCTGTCTGCAGCCCGAAGGCGTTCCTTGTCTAAAGCAAGCATCGCTCGTACCATGTTAGAACCTATCTTCATTCCCATATTTCTAAATACCTTGCACCTTACAATGTTGCCATCATTGAAAGTCGCAACAGCATCATACACACCAAAGTGAAGTGTTTCTATTCCAACAAATACAGTCTTGGGGATTCTCGACCATATAACACTATTTACACTTTCATTGGGGTTTTGAGTTTTTCCGTGAATACACTTTTTCAACAGTTCAGGTGCTGCTAAGTCTCTGAAAATAGGTTTTATCACCTGCATTATTGCATGAGGCAGACTATGCTTATGAGTGTACACTTCACCAGTTAGCAATCCTTTGTTATTTTTACACCAACTGTCTTCTTCTTTGGGACACAAGCTATGTTGGGGATTTTCATCGGTTGAAGAAGTATGAAAAAAAAGAGTCCAAACAGCCTTCTTCATTTCGTCGACACTTTGTGTATTTTGCCTAATAGCCATTCCATAATAGTTCTGTATTTTGTTAATTACACTGTCAGTTAACCTTCCCTTCCCATCCAACCCTTTACCATCACTGAGTTTTTGTTTTTTGTACGAAGCTTTCAGTCGCCGAAGTCTTGTTCCCATTCGCTTCTGTACGCGTCCAATACACTCAAATTTCTGCACTACAACATCATCACCAAAGGGCTTCAGTCCTTGAACATGTTTGAAACATTTAGAAACACCGTCACCAAGGTAATTAACATATCGCACAGCGCCACAGTGGGTCACGCCCATGTAGAACACATTTCAAAAAAAAATTTAAAAATAGTTGTAGTCTTCGGAATTGAATAAATTATATATCTATTAAAAGATAATAGTCTGCAGATTCAGAAAACGCAAAAAAGTAAAAATTGAACTTTTCATGATTTTGAGCCTTTCCGGAGCCCCTTAAGTGTGTTGTGCTGCCCTCAGGGAACTGAAGAAACGACTTCAGCGTGTTCGGAGCCAACGAACTTCTGCTTGTCCCCTTGGCCGTGACAAAAAAAAAAAGTGCGAATGGCTCTGAACACTACGGGACTTAACATCTGAGGTCATCAGTCCCCTAGAACTTAGAACTACTTAAACCTAACTAACCTAAGGACATCACACACATCCATGCCCGAGGCAGGATTCGAACCTGCGACGGTAGCGGTCGCGCGGTTCCAGACTGTAGCGCCTAGGACCACTCGGCCACTCCGGCCGGCTGTCCGTGACAAATGGAGGCCTCACACAACTCTGCGCACCGGAGAGGAGTTAACAGGGGTTCAGCGCAGTGTCCCTGCTGAGCCGCCCTGCAGCCCGGGTCTGGCAACCTGCGGCTTCCACCTGTTTGAACCCAATGAAGGAGCAGTACGTGGATGAGGGAGGGTCGTTACTGACGCAGCTAGACTCTGGCTCCGACGTCGACCAGTAGACTGTGGTACCACGCGGGCATACAGGCCCTGGCGTAAGGCCGCCGCGCTGAGCCGAGAGTGTGTTCAAGAATAGGGTTCTGTAGCCAACAGAGTGGGGAACAATGTGCTATACTGGTATCCTGGATACAATAAAACCAACCTGATTTCAGAAATAAATTTATTGCGTTACTTTTTGGCTGCAGTGGAAGTGGAAGTCAAACATGAATAATCAACAGTACGGACAGAGTATAAAAAGTTTTGAAAAGCTGTATTACAAATGTATATTGATCATAAGATTGATGGGTAGGATAACCGTAGAAGAGGTCGTGAACCGTGCCGCAGACATCTTTGGCATCAACTGACTAAAAGAAGCGGGAGGCCGGTATGACAGATCCCGAGATTCGTGGAACAGTTTTTTGGTAGTGGAGGGAAGAGTTAAGGGTAAACATTGTACAGGAATGGCGAGATTCGAGGTTCGACTACAGTAAGCAGTTCCAAATGGACATAGGTTGAAGTATTTATGCAGAAGTGAAGAGGCTTGAGTGGGGAGAGCTGCTTGAAACCAATCTTGTGAATTAGAACACAGATGATGATAACCACATACACCTAACAGTTGCATTCTTTGCAGTTAAAGCGACTCTAGAACACAACAGAGCGCAGAAGTCACTATGCTGCTCAGAGAATCTGAGGAAAAAAAAGGTATATGTGGAGGTTCAATATTTAAGAAGGGGGAAACACCTCCGGGAAAAGACTTAAAATCACCTTGAGCCGTGGTAAAAAAAAATTTGCTGTTTTGAAGAGCGCGCCGCAGCGCGTAGTGTCAAGCAGTAGCCCTCCGTTTCTGGCGGTGGCGCAGCTGTGGCAATCGCAGCTTTGGTGTCTCCCTCTGGTGGGAAAGCACAAAGGTTGCCTGTTCACCTGCATAAAAGGGGCGCTATGAGCTCGCCAGTCGGTCAACCCGCAGCATGAACGCGGCCGAGATGCGCCGTCGCCTCCAGCTCGGATGTGACGTCCTGGGCGCATGGTCCACGAAATGGCGATTAAAGTTCCACGCTGCTAAGAGTCAGGCTGTAATCTTCAGCAGGAAGAGGCTGCCACCGGACCTACCGCCGGTCACGATCATGGGGGGCCCCATCCCGTCGTCGCGGACCGGCAAATACCTCGGGGTGACGTTAGACAGGCACCTGACGTGGCTGCCACACGTCCGAGACGTCAGAGGGCGGGCAGTGGGGCGCCTTCGTGCGCTTTACCCACTGCTCAACCCTTCATCGCCACTTCCTCCACGCCACGGCCTCACCATGTATCTGTCCCTAGTCCGGCCGGTACTGGAATACGCGGCCGTGATGTGGGGCAACGCGGCAGCGACGCACATTGCGACGCTCCAACGCGTACAAAATAGGGCGCTGCGACTTGCGCTCCACAAGCCGCCTCGCTAACCGGCGAGGCTGCTCCACGAGGAAGCTGGCATCCTTTTCCTGCGGGATCGCTTCCGGCACATCGCCAGAGTGTTGTACAGCAATGCAGAACAGTCTGGCAACCGCCTGATCCGTGGTCTGGGCCGCCAGGTCCCCCACAGGCCGACGACTCGTTGGCCAGATCTACTGCGAGAGTAATATCTCGCAGCCTACTGTCGCAACGAAGGGCGTCACAATAAACGACGCCCAGTGAGGACAGCTCACCCCCTTAGGTCACACTGCAACATAATTGATGTCACCGCAGGAACAGCAGCTCCGCTGCTTAAACTGCCCCCACACCTGGTATAGGTAGCCAGAGTTTTTGTGCGTGCGTGCGTGCGCCAGTCGGTCAGTCTGGGTCAGTCTGTCGTCCCCAGTTGCTGGTCTGCCTCTCGTTCGCATTTGTGCGGCACTGAGTGTCTGTCTGTCGTTTGTATCAAACTTTAAGCCAGAAAATGAGAGTCTTGCCACTCCGCCAGTAACAGAACTCAGCTAGTGGTCGCCCGGTCGGGGCTGAGTTCCTGCATCTGAGTCTGCGCGTTAGCCCGCCAATCTGCTCGAGTTGCTCGGGCAATGGTCATTGGCGGTCGGATCGGTCGGTTGGTCGGTCGCGCGCTGAGACACGGGATGAGTTGTCCGCCTTGAGCGTCGGCGCATGTGAGGTCCCCACGTGAGTCCAGTGGGCAGCGCCGTATAGCGAGGCGTAGTGGCTTCGCGGTCCACACGAGAGCAACAGGAGTCAAACCACGACATCGGGCTGGCCGGGGCGAGCTGCGACGCAGTGAGACGGGAGATCGGCGCGCCTTCCTGCGTCCGTTGAAGCGGCTGGCAGCGGACGGCTCGGGAGAGCGTTTTGGGGTGCTGCGCCAGGGCTTCGCCAGAAATCGCAGTTTCTTTGAAGTTAAGTGATTGGAGATATGTCGTTTAATTTGCTTGTTACATTCTACTTGTTTTCTTGGTGAGGTCACCAGCCGCTTTGTTTCTGGGGGTTGTCCCACCGTTCTTCTCCGTTTGCGCGAAGGTGGTTATTTGTGAATTGGGTGGTCTGTTTTTCCCTTGTGGAGTTGGGGACGGTTAGAGCAGTATGCGGTTCGGGTTGTTCAGTAACCCCCCTGTCAATCTGCAATTCGTTAATAGCTGCCTCTGTCATGCTTGTCATATTCGGTGGTAACGAATTTATAGAATTAAGGTGGAAAGGCTGAATTCCTGAAATATGTTTTTATCTGGCCTATAAGCTTGCGAGGCGATATATATGTAATGTAGAGCATGTTGTACATTTTATGTAAGTCTGAATTTCATGGGTTTTATTTAAATAGTTATTTTTATAAAGTTGCCACCCTCCCACCGTAAGAGTCCTTATAAAAACAAATTGCACTTTCGGTGGCAAATAATTTCTTAGTGTGTGTTTGTACCATTTCCATCCCTCTTAACGGGGTGCATAGTTAATGTGTCTGTGTGAGTTGTTAAAATTTTTACTTTAAAGTAATCTGGTGTGTTGTAGATTTGCACCAGTGTAGTCTCTCTGAGGCTGTTGTTGAGCGGTCGTGACTACGGCCGTGTCAAAAGGGAGCGGCAAGGTTCTCAGCCCGAAGGCTCATACTGTCAATATTGTTCTTTCTGCCTCTAAATAAAATTATAACTTGATATTTCGAGGGTGCTTTTCTGCTTATACATTTTAAATCTTTTTTTGAAAAGGCTTTTATGAATAAAATTCCCATTTGTTAAAGGTAATTTCATTTTCATCATTACTCCCTGGCAACTACTTCCACGCTCACCTAGTGTGATTAAATGTGTTAATGTTCTTGAAGAATCGCTAGTAAATAAAGTAAATTCTTTAAGAAAAGATTTTGAAAGTAAATTCACGGTTCACGTAGGTAAGACGCTGCGAAGAACAATTTACCTTTCGTTCCATATATTTTGATCGTCAGCAAACACAACGTCCTTGCCGTGTCCCTCGGCTTTCAAAAGGCAGTCCAGCGAACGGAATAGTCGACCAACTTTGAGACTGGGTTGAAAATTTCTTCGAACACAGCATGTCATTCTTACCGGAGATAGAAATAGAAGTAGCTTGAGGCGTAGCCCAAACGACTGTTACAGAATCACCACTTTTAAAAATGTTCATGTGATGACCATGTGATAACGTCCAAGTTTCGCGAAGCTTTTCGATGGATGATGCTGCTGCATACAAAGTAACGGCAAAGCTGGGAAACAGCAGACGGTAAGACCCGTTACTGTATGACTGACTACACGATTACAGAACAGTCACTGGAAGCACTCACAGAAATTAAATACCTTGTAGTTTGCGTGCGGAGCGATTTCAAGTCGAACGACAACGTAAAACTAACTGCAGACGCCAGACAGATTCATTGGAACCATTTTCAGGGAGTATACTCCGCCCACAAAGGAGGTGGCTTACAACACTCGAGTATTGCTCGTCCATCTGGGATCCGTTCAGGTAGGACTGAAAGAGGAAACGGAAAAGAACCCAAGAAGAGCAAATTCATGTAGTTAACGAGATGCTGCAGATGCTGCGAGAGAGACGTTCCGCATCACGACGTGGCTTCCTGTTAAGATTCCGAGAGCATACGTACGTAGTAGGGTGGTCGCGAAAACACCGTGAAGATAAAATTAGAGAGATTCCGGCGCTGGCAGACACTTACTAAGAATCGTTCTCCCCGCGTACCATTCGCGACTGGAACGAGAAAGAGTGGAAGCGAAGTGATACACAAAATACCCTCCGCCACACACCGTAAAGTGATTTGCAGCGTATAGGTATATGTGTATATATCTGACAATTGTACGGTTTCCTCCATGTACGTTTGTTTTTAACTGGCCGTGGAGGTACGAGGCCGTGAACGCGTCCTTATCTGTACGATGACTGTTATCACATACTTCTCCGAGGGCGATAAGTTAGCCTCGTTTGTGTGTGTGTGTGTGTTGCTTTCTCTGCTGTTGAAGCACACTCGGCAAGATTTTCGCATCGACTACCGATTGACTTATAAGTCGTGTGCGAGGTAATTTTTTGTATTTTCACGATTTGAAATTTCTTGTTAAGAGTGTAAAATGCATTTTTAGCCAGAATGCTTTATCAATGTAGTCTTAAAACATAGTAGTAGGTGGAGATTGTACGCTGTATCAGTGGCCACGTGCGATGGCCCCTCGTCGAGAATCAAGTTATTTCGCCTCTTCTCTTGAAGGAGCCTCGCCGCAGTGGTAAGACCGACGTTCAGCGCTGTCGGAGTCGCCTAGCACGCAGACCGGTTGAAACGTCCCCTTTGAACAATTTATACACGACTGTGCTGATAAACCTCTTACACTATTTGCTTTTCAAACAGCTGAGCAAAACTGAACGTACTCAAACATTCACTAAAGTGACACACAATATTTTTAGCGCAACGCAATCTGACTATCAAAGATCCCTGCAAAAGAATGGCCCTGAGTAACATTAAACTACACCTTTCAGAAATCACTTACCTCACAAAAATCTTCATTACTCGAACTACTGCAATACAGCGAGCACCACTACTGCCAGCTAAATAAAAGATTCAAACTACGGAAGGCACTAACTACTGATAGGGATAGTTAGCAAATGAAAGATATTAACAGAGAACAAACAATGTATTTACCTTAATAGTCATAATATATATAGCAGTTCATCACAAATTTCGAAACTCCGTCATCTCTCTCCCCACATCCACCACTGCTGGCGGCTCACCTCCAACTGCGCAACGCTACGCGCTGTTCACATCCAGCTGCCCCTCTACAATGGCAGACAACAATGCAAACTAGCCACAGACTGCACACAGCGCAGCCAGTGATTTTCATACAGAGCGCTACGTGGCATTACCAATATAAAAATCTAAACAGCCTACTTACACGGTGACAGTTTCCAGACTGTAGTTCTGTTACGCAGAGACTTCCCCTAAGCGCAGATACTGTAGCTCACGCGACGGCCGCTACGGCTGTCTGGGCCAGACCCCGTAACATAGGAACAGAACCCAATAAAATTAATTTCATAGTTACAACTACAGATTCGGTAAGCACACAGAATTGCGAGCTTTACTGACGATAATCTCAGACCGGCCGGATCATTAGTTAAAAACTCACAAAGCTTAATCGATCTTTTTTTTCATTTAGATTAATTTTCCCCAGCTAACGAGTACCACCGATGGATTGTCTAGACGGAGGACCATCAAATGGAAGGGACGAAGTAATCTGCTCGTTCTCCATTTAATTACCAAATATGCAGCAACCAGTTTTGCGACTGTTTGCTGCATATTTGGTAATTTTGTGCTTTACGGTCGCTACACGACTTGGGAACCACATGGAGCCTACCATTCATACGTTCTCCATTTGTTTCATACAGAGAATACACAAAATGGCGAATTTTCCTTAGAACTTCCTCGCCACTCATCGCTCTTTCCAGAGCATTAGCGCCCCAACAGGTGTCCCAAGACGAGCGTCAAAGGTAGGAGCTGCCCCGCCGGGCCGAGGCTACAGAAACGGATCCACTGCCACCCCGCCTGTCTCCTCGCTACTGGGAAGTGTTTGTTGGCGGTGCAGCGTCTGAAGCTACAGGGTGTTTCAAAAATGACCGGTATATTTGAAACGGCAATAAAAACTAAACGAGCAGCGATAGAAATACACCGTTTGTTGCAATATGCTTGGGACAACAGTACATTTTCAGGCAGACAAACTTTCGAAATTACAGTAGTTACAATTTTCAACAACAGATGGCGCTGCGGTCTGGGAAACTCTATAGTACGATATTTTCCACATATCCACCATGCGTAGCAATAATATGGCGTAGTCTCTGAATGAAATTACCCGAAACCTTTGACAACGTGTCTGGCGGAATGGCTTCACATGCAGATGAGATGTACTGCTTCAGCTGCTCAATTGTTTCTGGATTCTGGCGGTACAGCTGGTCTTTCAAGTGTCCCCACAGAAAGAAGTCACAGGGGTTCATGTCTGGCGAATAGGGAGGCCAATCCACGCCGCCTCCTGTATGTTTCGGATAGCCCAAAGCAATCACACGATCATCGAAATATTCATTCAGGAAATTAAAGACGTCGGCCGTGCGATGTGGCCGTGCACCATCTTACATAAACCACGAGGTGTTCGCAGTGTCGTCTAAGGCAGTTTCTACCGCCACAAATTCACGAAGAATATCCAGATAGTGTGATGCAGTAATCGTTTCGGATCTGAAAAATGGGCCAATGATTCCTTTGGAAGAAATGGCGGCCCAGACCAGTACTTTTTGAGGATGCAGGGACGATGGGGCTGCAACATGGGGCTTTTCGGTTCCCCATATGCGCCAGTTCTGTTTATTGACGAAGCCGTCCAGGTAAAAATAAGCTTGTCAGTACACCAAATGCTGCCCACATGCATATCGCCGTCATCAATCCTGTGCACTATATCGTTAGCGAATGTCTCTCGTGTTGAAAATTGTAACTACTGTAATTTCGAAAGTTTGTCTGCCTGAAAATGTACTGTTGTCCCAAGCATATTGCAACAAACGGTGTATTTCTATCGCTGCTCGTTTAGTTTTTATTGCCGTTTCAAATATACCGGTCATTTTTGAAACACCCTGTACAAACAGGACAACCAGCCTCTGGCCGTCGTCGTTCCGTTGCTGATCTGGGCTTCGCAGGTACCGGGAGCGTGACAGCTGCCATTCTGGGGACGCGAGCGTTGTCTAATACCGCTCCGGTAGCAGCACTGGGATAACACCGTCCGCTTTCTCGTTAGAAAACTCGCGGCTATTACAGTGATTGCTTTCCAGAGATCGCGCCGTTTCCATCGCGAGAATTCAGTGTGGCGACTCCACTGACCGGCACACAACCCTTAATATCTTGACTCGTTTCAGTTAAACATTCTTCGTCCCCTCTATGTACTGGACCTATTCTCGTTTAGGTTTCTGTTGTGGTTTCTGTACTCTTTTTGTCTCATTTCTTGTCCTGTAGCAAGACGGCGTTTCGCTAAGCTATCCAGAATAGTGGATGCTTTCTATAAAACACTGCGACAGGCTGCCTCGCATTTGTGTGTCTTCCTGCAACGTGTACGTATGTATAACGGACGTCAGTCCTAAGAGTCGCCAGCCACAATTTCTCTGGTGTTTTGGAATTTACTTGCAGTGTTGTGTTTTTCCCATTGTATAACTCGAGTCAGCCCAAACAAATACCGTTCATCGCGTCTTCTATGCGACGCCTAGTGTCGACTCAAAGCGTCGGTTTGCCGGCCGGTGTGGCCGAGCGGTTCTAGGCGCTTCAGTCTGGAACCGCGCAACCACTGCGGTCGCAGGTTCGAATCCTGCCTCGGGCATGGATGTGTGTGATGTCCTTAGGTTAGTTTGGTTGAAGCAGTTCTAAGTTCTAGGGGACTGATGACCTCAGAAGTTAAGTCCCATAGTGCTCAGAGCCATTTGAACCCTTTTTTTTGAATAATCTACCATTTCTTCTTTACTTCTTGAGGCGTACACTGTAGGATTCTTGTTTACCTGGGCCAAGTCCTCTATTTCACAAGTTGACAATGATGGACAATGTTCTTGGACTAATTGCGCCAGAGGAATGTCATCTGGATCTTCACCATCACCTGTTGCTGAAACGTGTAGCCTTCACTGTGGGATGGTGAAGAAGGATCTCTAAATACTGCATGTATGAAGCAATTGGCAATTATCTTTTGAGTGACACTTTCCCATGTTTCCGATATTACTAAAATCGCACGAAGAACATTAAAAGCTTTCTCTTTACCTCATTTTTCTTTACCTCATTCCATTTTTTGTAACATGTTCATCACGTGAAGTCTGCTGAACTGCATTTTCGGATATTTTACAACTCACCGAACCGTATGTTGTTGAATTTGAGTGTCGTTTAGAGGTAAAACAAGATTTATCCGCTGCAGATTCTCGACTACTGCATGAGCCGGGGAATTATCGACGAGGATAATGGCTTGCCTTTTATTCTAGCTGAGAGTCCCAGACCGGCAACCACTTTTCAGAATTGTCAGGTGACCCAGGATCTTGCATTGTTTTCATAAATGACAGGTACAGAGTGAAACTTTTTAATAAGCTAGGTTTTCTCGATTTTCTATCAGAAAAAGCTTTTCTTCGCATGAACGTGTCATAATTACTTGCAGCAACCATAACTGTGATTTTTATCTTAGATATTTTTTCCACCTAGTACCGTTCACTCTTAAATTTCAATGTTTTATCTGGAGCTATGTTGTAAAACAAGACAGTTCCATCTGCATTGAACGTATCATCTGGTTTGTAGCCCTCAGAGGAAACGGGCCACTTCTTAAGTCAGCCACTCGTCTGTCACACCATCAGGTGTACACCACAATTTTCCTGGTGATAATGTCGAGGCGAGGTCGGATACATATCCAAGATAAAGAACAACTGTTAAGTTCGGATTTTTAAACAGATGCGCAATTTCATTGACTTTCGTTTGAATAATAGGTCCATTGATCGGCACATTGTTTTATCTTTGCTGCATAAACCATGTAAGTAATACTCCTTCAAGTCCTTTGTGCTCAGATGATCTCACCCGCTTGGTTTTTAACGAACTTTATTCGAAAAGAGGCTTTGTTTTCTCTCTGTACTTCCAAATTGTAGAAATCGTTGAGTGACAGACACTCACTACCTTTGCGATGGTGCCGACTGATTACCCGTTTTCGAATCGCCCCGTTATGTGTGACTTTTTTTCAATATTACATCTTTCCTCTTTATTGTGACATCTTTAAAGCGATACATTGACTGTTTAACACACAAACGGATTTGAAACGAAAGATCTACAGAAAACAGGAGTTTACATTGTTGAAAAAAGAGACAGCATTGGTCGTATATTTTTTACTATCGCAAAATCGATTTTCTGTCACTGAGTGACCATCTTCAGTGCTAGAAGTTAAAAATTTTTCACATTACGATCAGAGAGTATAACATAGAAATCACAATTACATCTGCATATGAACATAACACTTGTTAGAAACAAACCTATATTGTATGCATCCTAATTTAAGTTATACAATATAGGTTTGTTTCTAACAAGTGTTATGTTCATATGCAGATGTAATTGTGATTTCTATGTTATACTCTCTGATCGTAATGTGAAAAATTTTTAACTTCTAGCACTGAAGATGGTCACTCAGTGACAGAAAATCGATCTTGCGATAGTAAAAAATATACGACCAATGCTGTCTCTTTTTTCAAGTATACCTGTTATCTGGTCGTAGTGCACAGGACAACACGGAGTCGCCAATCAATAAAGTTGACATTGTTGTTAATAATCCCCAAATGCGTAACAAACAAAAATGAGCATTGGATGCTATAACCGATGTATACTCCGAAAATATAACAAAAAATACGTCGTTTTAAACGATACTCGCAACAAGAGATGTGGTACTAAGCGATTTTTTTCTAATGTAGCGCTTACATAGGATTTAGTCGGGAGTGTGATTCATGAAGATACGGAAATATTTTAATATGTTGTTCTACAAGTAAAACTAAAAAAAAATTCATATAAACATAGGTCCGCAAATATTTAGTTACGGAATAACGGCTAATAAAAGATTTTACCTGAAATTTAGCAACTTCGCTAATATATAGCCATCGCAACACTGTACGAGGTTAAAGTAAAGCACGACTTTTATTTATTTTGTGGTTGATCGTCTGGTGAATATAATAAAACATGTGACAGAGGGTATTTGCAGTAGTTTCACAGAACATCTAGAAAGCAAAGATTATTATACAACTGAATTTGTTTACTTTCTATTAAGAATGTAGAAACGTTTATGACATTGTTGGCAACCGTTAGTGAGTTGTTTCAGTCGTTTCCTAACCTTGAAACGAGCTAGTTTTCTGTATCGTTCTGTGAAAGAACACAATAAAACAGTGTATTTAAGTGAAACCACATAGTAACTGTTGTAGTTTGTAGATCATTTATAAAATAGGGATGCCTTTCAAATTTACGACAGAGGAATATGCCAATATGTTGTTTATTTATGGAAAATGTAATAGTAATGCTACGGCCGGCTACAGCTAACGAATATGGCGTACGTTATCCAACTCGGAGGACTCCGAATGCACGAACCATTAGTGGAGTATTTCGAATTTTGTGGCGGCGTTCGTAGCGACAAACACTTCGCTGTAGAAACGGCTTACGAAGTCACCGCCACACTTTTAATAGCGGCCCGACCGGTCCGCTGGAACAGTGAACAGAAAGATGAAAACCCAAACACTCTGATTAAATAAAAGTCGGTACTTATCTTTATTAACGAAGATACAGAAACACAGTAGTGAACTCCGTGTCTACAGAAATCTGTCTAGTTCGAGTCGGAGCGGCTAGGTCAGCGTCGGCTGACGACAAACAACAACTCTGCTGCGATGAACACACAACCGACTAGCAAGTACACAAATCGGTGGCGAGTATACCACTGAGCGGCGAATACAGAACTGTCCTAGCGCTCTTTTTTTTTTTTTTTTTACTTTATTGTTATTTTGACACCTGAGCAAGCAGGTAGGCTGGCAGCAGCACAATACGCTGCTCTTCAGCCGAAGAGAGTACAAGGAAATAAACAGAGAAGAGACATCACTTAGAAAAACGGCGGGAAAAAACAGTAGACTCATCCTAGCGCTCGCGACTCCAGCGCTTAAGAAGCCAGAAGCCAGCGGTGGCGCGCGCAGACTTGCGGCGATTTCCTGTATCGCTGGCGCTGCTTATGCGGACGGCGTCCGGACTTTGATGCTGCCAACCTTTTGGCAGCGGGCTCGGTTGGCATTACTGGCTAGGATATAACATCGAATGTTACAGGAGACGGGTTCTCTACCTAGCGTTCGTAATCAGTACGGGCGCTCGACACGTGAAGACGATGATGAGGATATTATGGATGCTGTTCAGCGTAGCCCGGGTACCAGCACGCGACGTATCTCAACGATTAGGCGTACACTGAAGTACAGCAACCTGTATCCTTACCATTACGTCCGAGTGATCCTGCCCTTCGCTTAGAGTTGTGCAACTGGTTAAATACTAATCGGCAGTTACACAAATACATTTTATTTACTGACGAGACACAGTTTACTCGAGATGATATAAACAATTTCCATAACGAGCACGTATGGTCTGAAGCAAACCCACGTGCAATAGTCCAACGCAATTCCCACAGCGATTTTGCACAAATGTGTGGTGTGGTGTAATCAACACACTTTAGTGAACCATATTTTCCCAGGACGTCTCACTGGCGAGACGTACTTACAATTCCTTCAAGAAGAAATGCCCCGGCCGGTCGTGGTGGCCGAGCGGTTCTAGGCGCTGCAGACCGGAACAGCGCTGCTGCTACGGTCGCAGGTTCGAATCCTGCCTCGGGCACGGATGTGTGTGATGTCCTTAGGTTAGTTAGGTTTTAGTAGTTTTAAGTTCTAGGGGACTGATGACCTCAGATGTTAAGTCCCGTAGTACTCAGAGCCATTTGAACCATGTTTGAAACGAGCAACAAAATCTGTTCATATACGTACAGCTAAATGCGTTGAACTCGGAGAAGACATTTTGGAACATTTATTTTGTATGTATTATGAAACTGTACGCACACTGTACAACGTCCTTAACAGTGAGTTTTGTTTTTTCCGGTTTAACATGAATTCACGTGTGCTATGGTATTCATAAAAGCAGATTTTCTGACACATTCATACAGTTTCAGTTAATGTTGTTACCATCTCTTTTCCAAAATTAAATTCTCTACAATTTCTGTTGAAAACTTTGTGCAATTGTCTGGAATTTAAAAGTCAAATTGGGCCAAACAGTTAATAAATTAAAAATTTTACGAATTTACTTCTTTACTTCTCTGGATGTTCTGGAAAACTACTGCAGATACACGTCTGGGACATGTTTTATTAGATTCACAAGACCAATACCAACAAAATAAATGGAAATCGTATTATACTTTAACCTCGAACAGTTTTACGATGGCTTCATATTAGCGAAGTTGCGCAGGTAAAATCTTTTATTAGCCTTAATTCTGTAACTAAACATTTGCGGACCTGTGTTTATTTGAAATTTTTTATTTAGTTTTACTTGTACAATAACGTATTAAAATACAAGCATATTTTCGTGAATTACCATGTATATATATATATATATATATATATATATATATATATATAAAGGCAGTTGATATCCGTTTGACCTATTGCAGCGCCATCTAGCGGGCCAACTATAGAGCCATCTGGTTTCCCCCTTCAAGCTAGACAAGTTTCGTTCTTTGCAGTTTTTTCGCTTGACGCTTATTTCGTGAGATATTTGGCGCGGTCAGGGCCGGTGAATGCGCGGACCAATCCATCTGTCACGAACTATGCTATTCAATACCGCTTGAACCGCACGCGAGCTATGTGCCGGACATCCATCATGTTGGAAGTACATCGCCATTCTGTCATGCAGTGAAACATCCTGTAGTAACATCGGTAGAACATTACGTAGGAAATCAGCATACATTGCACCATTTAGATTGCCATCGATAAAATGGGGGTCAATTATCCTTCCTCCCATAATGCCGCACCATACATTAACCCGCCAAGGTCGCTGATGTTCCACTTGTCGCAGCCATCGTGGATTTTCCGTTGCCCAATAGTGCATACTACGCCGGTTTACGTTACCGCTGTTGGTGTATGACGCTTCGTCGCTAAATAGAACGCGTGCAAAAAATCTGTCATCGTCCCGTAATTGCTTTTGTGTCAAGTGGCAGAACTGTACACGACGTTCAAAGTCGTCGCCATGCAATTCCTGGTGCATAGAAATATGGTACAGGTGCAATCGATGTTGATGTAGCATTCTCAACACCCACGTTTTTCAGATTCCCGATCTCGCGCAATTTGTCTGCTACTGATGTGCGGATTAGCCGCGACAGCAGCTAAAACACCTACTTGGGCATTTCATTTGCCGCAGGTCGTGTTTGACGTTTCACATGTGGTTGAACACTTCCTGTTCCCTTAAATAACGTAAGTATCCGGCGGACGGTCCGGACACTTGGATGATGTCGTCCAGGATACCGAGCAGCATACGTAGCACACGCCCGTTGGGCATTTTGATCATAATAGCCATACATCAACACGATATCGACCCTTTCCACAATTGGTAAACGATCCATTTTAACACGGGCAATGTAACACGAAGCAAATACCGTCCGCACTGGCGGAATGTTACTTGATACCACGTACTTATACGTTTGTGACTATTACAGCGCCATCTATCACAAAGCGAAAAAAGTGGTCAAAGTAAAACATTCATATTTCTTTACGTACTACACGAATATGTAATAAAAAATGGGGGTTCCTATTTAAAAAAACGCTGTTGATATCCGTTTGACGTATGGCAGCGCCATCTAGCGGGCCAACCATAGCGCCATCTGGTTTCCCCCTTCAAGCTAGACGAGTTTCATTCTTTGTAGTTTTTTCGTTTGATGCTTATTTTGTGAGATATTTGGCCCGGTCACTATCAATGGACCACCCTAAATACACTCCTGAAAATGGAAAAAAGAACACATTGACACCGGTGTGTCAGACCCACCATACTTGCTCCGGACACTGCGAGAGGGCTGTACAAGCAATGATCACACGCACGGCACAGCGGACACACCAGGAACCGCGGTGTTGGCCGTCGAATGGCGCTAGCTGCGCAGCATTTGTGCACCGCCGCCGTCAGTGTCAGCCAGTTTGCCGTAGCATACGGAGCTCCATCGCAGTCTTTAACACTGGTAGCATGCCGCGACAGCGTGGACGTGAACCGTATGTGCAGTTGAGGGACTTTGAGCGAGGGCGTATAGTGGGCATGCGGGAGGCCGGGTGGACGTACCGCCGAATTGCTCAACACGTGGGGCGTGAGGTCTCCACAGTACATCGATGTTGTCGCCAGTGGTCGGCGGAAGGTGCACGTGCCCGTCGACCTGGGACCGGACCGCAGCGACGCACGGATGCACGCCAAGACCGTAGGATCCTACGCAGTGCCGTAGGGGACCGCACCGCCACTTCCCAGCAAATTAGGGACACTGTTGCTCCTGGGGTATCGGCGAGGACCATTCGCAACCGTCTCCACGAAGCTGGGCTATGGTCCCGCACACCGTTAGGCCGTCTTCCGCTCACGCCCCAACATCGTGCAGCCCGCCTCCAGTGGTGTCGCGACAGGCGTGAATGGAGGGACGAATGGAGACGTGTCGTCTTCAGCGATGAGAGTCGCTTCTGCCTTGGTGCCAATGATGGTCGTATGCGTGTTTGGCGCCGTGCAGGTGAGCGCCACAATCAGGACTGCATACGACCGAGGCACACAGGGCCAACACCCGGCATCATGGTGTGGGGAGCGATGTCCTACACTGGCCGTACACCACTGGTGATCGTCGAGGGGACACTGAATAGTGCACGGTACATCCAAACCGTCATCGAACCCATCGTTCTACCATTCCTAGACCGGCAAGGGAACTTGCTGTTCCAACAGGACAATGCACGTCCGCATGTATCCCGTGCCACCCAACGTGCTCTAGAAGGTGTAAGTCAACTACCCTGGCCAGCAAGATCTCCGGATCTGTCCCCCATTGAGCATGTTTGGGAGTGGATGAAGCGTCGTCTCACGCGGTCTGCACGTCCAGCACGAACGCTGGTGCAGCTGAGGCGCCAGGTGGAAATGGCATGGCAAGCCGTTCCACAGGACTACATCCAGCATCTCTACGATCGTCTCCATGGGAGAATAGCAGCCTGCATTGCTGCGAAAGGTGGATATACACTGTACTAGTGCCGACATTGTGCATGCTCTGTTGCCTGTGTCTATGTGCCTGTGGTTCTGTCAGTGTGATCATGTGATGTATCTGACCCCAGGAATGTGTCAATAAAGTTTCCCCTTCCTGGGACAATGAATTCACGGTGTTCTTATTTCAATTTCCAGGAGTGTATAAGCACTTGGCTGAGTGACAGTCCGCAGTCCGGTCTGCCGAGAGCTGTTGGCAAGTCCTTGTGAGGCAAATTGAGGAGCTGCTTGATTGAGAAGTGGCGGCTCCAGTCTCGTAAACTGACAACGGCCGGGAGAGCGGTGTGCTGACCTCATGCCCCTTCATATCCGCAACGAATGACGCCTGTGAGCTTGTGATGACACGGCGGTCGGTCGGTACCGTTGAGACTTCAAGGTCTGTTCGGACGGAGTTTTTATATATATATATGTGAGTGTGTGTGTGTGAAAAATTAAAATATTTTTCTCGCTATCATTGTTTCGCTCTGTCCTTGTTTCTTTAAATTGCTCGCTTAGACGATGAGACTCATGTCAAGCGAGCAACTATCCAGCAGATTTAACAGCTGATTCCTCCAATTTTATTCATATCACTCATATTCTACTGATCAGTAGATACAGTTCGACAGAAACTAAATCGGTGACACAATACGGCAACTATTAGCACGTGTATGTCAGGAAATTCGTAGGGAAGAACGTGACCTCGGACGCTCAGAAGCGCTTAGAATACGTAAATCGCTCGTCCCTAAGTCAGTGCTATTGAGCCATACGCACGCAGAACGAAATGTTCTCTTTTAGCGCCATTCGATAGCGATATATTATACCTGCGCTAACAATTGGAATGTAGATTAAAGTTTTATGATTAAGGATGTTACAGTCAAAGACTGCTGTGTGAAAAATCACAAGTTCCACTATCGTCATTTCATCCTCAAACTTCACTCAGCACTAAACAACCAACCTTCTGCACCGAAGTAGAACTCCATGTTGTGCTACGAGTGGCAAAAGGCACGTTATGACACTGATATACCAAAAGAAAATACCATCGTTTGAAAAAGTAATTAATGCGACGTTTGATATTGGACTATTTGACTGGAGAAATGATGATGCACCTGCGCCAAGTGCTAGTAGCCCCGGAAAAGCACTGCCCTTTCCACACCTTGTGTACGCGACACTACCGCCGTCTGTATGTGTGCACATAGCTGTCCAGTGACTGTTGTCACCCCAGTGCGTATTTCCCCACACATCTGTTTCTTTAAATCAGCTCAAAATTTTGAGACGTAAGCCCGTGCCAGTTTCCCTGTGTACAATACTCATTGACGCACTTCAGGTCGGACTAGCAATATCCACAACAGACTGGAAAATGCTACGACATAAACAGAAATACATCATCTTCAGTGACAGTTTTTGAATGTGATTAATTATGTCTTCAGTGTTTCACATGTACATCTCATATCCGTAAGATTAAAAAAGCCTACAGAGGAGGAAACTAAATACATATATAAAAGAGTCCTTGTATTGAGCAATGGTAAATGACCAAATCAAAAAAGGTAACAACTCACTGGTCATGTTTGAGCAGACACAGAACAGCCGTAACAAACGATATCAGACTATTAGTCGACCACGAGCCCGTCAGAACGCGCCCTGCCGTCTTAACGACCAGACAACTTGCTCTTCAAGCTTTTATTACTTCCACAGTGAATACGACAGTAGAGAAAAGCGGCATGGTTTTCGTTTATTGTCATGTCGCCGTGCGTTTTCCATAGCGGCCATTGGAGACCAAGTACAATGATATTGTGATTGGGTAGTAGACACAAACACTACAACACAAATAAAAGACGAACGAAAAACAAACTCAGTGACTTGTCAACACTATATACACGAAACACACACAACCAACACACAGTGAAAGAGAGAAAGCGAAATGTTTGGTTGGAATGTGTTCGAAAACGGAGAAAGTCGGACATCCTGGTACAGGCCGGTCAACTAACTCCAGGGCGGCACTTGTGAAATAACTAAAGCCTAAAATCGTAAGTAGAATCAAACAGTAATTTAATCTTACGAAAGAAGCGCTGCGAAAATTTGTTTCTCACTTAAAAAGAGAATAACAGAAAACTCTAATACTGCAGCTTATCTGGAACCATTATATAATGTAACTGTTATACACATGCGAAACGCTTATGGCAGAGAACAAACAGCCTTTCATTTAGTTGCATAAACGGTCCACATCTCCAAGAAAAACATTTTTGTTGTTTGTTGATGATTCATTGCGTATTCTCATTTTCAAAACAAGAAAACTTTCAAAGACACGGTAAGGAACAACCACAAATACGAGTATTCTCAGGTGTTACACGACGTTCGGCAGGCGGTATGAAGGATGATTACAGTGTTGTTCCTTACTAACTTTGTACTCGCATAGTTAGTGTACTACCCCCTTGTTATTGCGCCCTATTGCGCAGTCTGTCCACATTTAAAGCACGCCGCGACACAGGCTTACAAAGACCACCTACACGTGTTTGTTTTTGTTGGCAGAGGACGGATAATCAGATTATAGCTTGTAAAAAGCGTGAATGGGTTAGGTAATGTTTCGCAGTCGGAGCTGCGCCACCTACATAACTTTTTAAATGTTCGCACAGGACGTCGTTCAGATTCCTCAGTCCGCCTCTTACAACTGGACAAACGAGAGGCTACTTTACGTAATCTGCACTCGTTCGTGTCAAGGCCCCTCGATAGTGGACACAACATCGCAACAAGGCCTCCTTACGTCACTCTGCTATCTGCCTATTCGCGCTATACAAGTTACGCCGTCACGTAGCAAGCGACCCGGCGACGGTTAAGCGTGCACGTTTGTTCCAGACCGGAACACCATACATGTGCTGTGTGAGCTAGCGTGTCTTCAAAACAAGTTCGGGGCTCTGTATTTCTGTATGCAATATTAGAATGCGTTTTGTTTCTTTCATTTATTGTAATTTATTGTAATTTCATTCCCTCTGTGACAGGGGTATACAAACTTAAAAAAAAAGCCGACGAACTTTAGGGAAAGGTTATTTACACCAAAACAAGAAAAAATATCTGTTACACAAGGGCTCTAAACTACATACCGTAAGAGACACGAAGATTTGTTCATCTTCGATACTATGAAACACATCGCTTCTACTGCAAGCTGTTTGCTTTTAATATTTCGGGTGGAGGTAGTGCGGTGTTTCGTGTATGTTGTGTGTGGTGGCTTGACTTGATCAGAGAAGACTGCGTGGGTGGCGGTTCTGTAAGTTTGATGCGGCTTAGGTTACCTTTCTGTGCTCTCCTTTTTGTTTTGCTCTCGCGGTCTGGCTACTCCATGAGCAAACTGATTCTCCTAGACTTCCTCCCCAGGCAGGGTGCTGCCGTAACAGTCTCTCACTATTACCAGCTATTAAATGATGAACACGTCCTCAACGATAATCTTCTGTGTTGTTTCAGCTATGTACAGATCCAATTACTAGTGACACATAACTTCAGATACATCATTCAATACGTCTGACCACACGTAATATCTATGATTTACAGCCTTCATTTGTCTCGAGGTGTTCGTGACGCCCTCAAGGGTCGCCAGCGAGGCATAAACGTCCGCTTTCGGCAAGTGCTGCCGCGGTCTGCCTCTGCCGTGTTACGCCACTGCACACGTCAGAGATCGGGGCGCGCACAGTACATTTTTCATACGACGTACAATGTTTGTAAAAGACACATCTTTCGCCAGAATGAGCGTCTCCAGTGGAACATAGATCATATTCACGAATAACACTCGTTACACCACAGTAGTATGAATCAAAAAAGGGAAAAACGTCGTAGTACACACGGGCTCTAAAACGCGTACCTTAAGAGCTATGAAGACTTCTTCGGTAGAAGAGATGTGTTTCTCAATAGGAAAGGTGAAAAAGTGCTCATAGCTCTTAAGGTATGCATTTTGGACCCCATGTTTACTAGACATTTTGCAAATACCTCGCAGTAGAAGAGATCTGTTTCATAATATCGAAGCCCATATTTACTACACATTTTTTTAGCTTCTTTCTGTGTAAGGAACTTGTCCCTAAAATTTGTCGATATTTTCTTGGAATATCATGTACACACGGTGTCCTATTTACCTCGAGCACCCCAAATAAATCTTTGTCCAGCAGAAAAATAAGAAAATCTGCGAAGCAAATGCTGTTTAGGAGGCCATTATCAGCATAGCTGCCTTTTTGCGACTATGTTCGTTATGAAGATGTGATTTTTTAAAAAATTGTACGGTATATATTTTTTATTTGGTAACCGACTTCTTCTCCTCAAAAC
This sequence comes from Schistocerca cancellata, assembly GCF_023864275.1. NCBI lineage: Eukaryota > Metazoa > Arthropoda > Insecta > Orthoptera > Acrididae > Schistocerca > Schistocerca cancellata. The sequence continues at coordinate 211,942,690 of NC_064635.1, forward strand.
CTGTTCTAAAATGTATCGTAGTGAACCATTTAAGTAAACATGGCGCTATTAAACACCTAACAGGGAACTGACTTTAACTTTCCTCTTCTAGTACAAGGTGTAGGTATCCACAGAAACGTAATTCGTCGACTTGCTGGAGCTGACAGTAAAAAAATAGAAACGTAAGGAAAATGAAAACTTAACATTCTTCACCTACGAGTAGAATTTGTACTTTCTCTTCGTCAGGGTACTTGATACTCACACAGATCTTCAATTGAAAACAGTTGACTGAATGATCGGTGTGGATTTTCCTTGTGTTTCACTTTGTTTGCTGTCAGCTGCAGCAAGCTGACGAGTTATGTTACCTCGGCTATTTGCGCTGTGCACCAGTGCGGGAAAGTCAAACTCTGTTATGTGTTGGCAGACTAAAACTGCGTGCCGGAGCGAGACTCGAAGTCGGGACCTTTGCAAGTACTCTATCGTTTGAGAGAGCACTTGCCCGCGAAAGCGAAGGTCCCGAGTTCGAGTCTCAGTCCGGCACACAATTTTAATCTGCCGGGAAGTTTCATATCATCTCACACTCCGCTGCTGAGTGAAAATCTGATTATGTTTTGTGCTACGTTTTTAATGACGTGTAGTTTACGTGACTGATACACGGTGATACTTTTCTGAACAGGTCTTGAGGAGAGCAAGTGGATTATCGAATAAAAAATACATGGTGCTGTTTAAAAAATTCGTACTGCTGTTCACAGGCTTGTAACGAACAAACTCACGGGGAAGGCAGTCATACTGGTTAATGTTCCCTGGTACCTAAACAAGATTTTCTTGACGTACTTGTATTTTGCTTCAGGACAAACAGTCATTTAGAATGGGCAACACCCCGTGTCTCGCCCTTAAGCGGAAACCATTTTAAAACATAAAGGTAGGATTTTAACGCAGGTACGTTTCTGCAGAAACTGTGATATATCTGAAAGGCAGGCTACGCCGCGCGGGATTAGCCGAGCGGTCAGGGGCGCTACAGTCATGGACTGTGCGGCTGGTCCCGGCGGAGGTTCCAGTCCTCCCTCGGGCGTGGGTTTGTCCTTAGGATAATTTAGGTTAAGTAGTGTGTAAGCTTAGGGACTGATGACCTTCGCAGTTAAGTCCCATAAGATTTCATACACATTTGAACATTTGAAAGAGAGCCTACGATAACAACAGCGTACCGGGGACCGCCAAATTGGAACATTACATGTCCAGAATGATAATTATTGCATTATACGCAGCGCAGGACTAAAGCGCCCGTATCTGGTCGGAGGACGAGCAAAGCAATATTTTGAGACACATCTTGAGCACGAAGACACAAGGCGGAGTCTGTGTACAATGAGTTGACCAAAGTCGTGGGGTAGCGATGTGCGTGTATACAGATGGCGGTAGTATCACGTACACAGGGTACAAAAGGGCAGCGCGTCGGTGGAAATGTTATTTGTACTCAGGTAATTCATGTCAACAGGTTTCGACGTGATTATGGTCTCACGACAGGAATTAATAGTGTTTAACTCCATTTCGTCAGTAGGAAAAGGGAGAGAAGGAAACATAGTAGGTAAATATGGATTGGGGGGAAGGAATGAAAGAGGAAGCCGCCTTGTAGAATTTTGCACAGAGCATAACTTAATCATAGCCAACACTTGGTTCAAGAATCATAAAAGAAGGTTGTATACCTGGAAGAATCCTGGAGATACTAAAAGGTATCAGATAGATTATATAATGGTAAGACAGAGATTTAGGAACCAGGTTTTAAATTGTAACACATTTCCTGGGGCAGATGTGGATTCTGACCACAATCTATTGGTTATGAACTGCAGATTGAAACTGAAGAAACTGCAAAAAGGTGGGAATTTAAGGAGATGGGACCTGGATAACCTGAAAGAACCAGAGGTTGTAGAGAGTTTCAGGGAGAGCATAAGGGAACAATTGACAGGAATGGGGGAAAGAAATACAGTAGAAGAAGAATGTGTAGCTCTGAGGGATGAAGTAGTGAAGGCAGCAGAGGATCAAGTAGGTAAAAAGACGAGGGCTAATAGAAATCCTTGGGTAACAGAAGAAATATTGAATTTAATTGATGAAAGGAGAAAATATAAAAATGCAGTAAATGAAGCAGGCAAAAAGGAATACAAACGTCTCAAATATGATATCGACAGGAAGTGCAAAATGGCTAAGCAGGGATGGCTAGAGGACAAATGTAAGGATGTAGAGGCTTGTCTCACTAGGGGTAAGATAGATACTGCCTACAGGAAAATTAAAGAGACCTTTGGAGAGAAGAGAACCACTTGTATGAATATCAAGAGCTCAGATGACAACCCAGTTCTAAGCAAAGAAGGGAAGGCAGAAAGGTGGAAGGAGTATATAGAGGGTTTATACAAGGGCGATGTACTTGAGGACAATATTATGTAAATGGAAGAGGTTGTAGATGAAGATGAAATGGGAGATAAGATACTGCGTGAAGAGTTTGACAGAGCACTGAAAGACCTGAGTCGAAACAAGGCCCCGGGAGTAGACAACATTCCATTTGAACTACTGATGGCCTCGGGAGAGCCAGTCATGAAAAAACTCTACCATCTGGTGAGCACGATGTATGAGACAGGCGAAATACCCTCAGACTTCAAGAAGAATATAATAATTCCAATCCCAAAGAAAGCAGGTGTTGACAGATGTGAAAATTACCGAACTATCAGTTTAATAAGTCACAGCTGCAAAATACTAACGCGAATTCTTTACAGACGAATGGAAAAACTGGTAGAAGCCGACCTCGGGGAAGATCAGTTTGGATTCCGTAGAAATGTTGGAACACGTGAGGCAATACTGACCTTACGACTTATCTTAGAAGAAAGATTAAGAAAAGGCAAACCTACATTTCTAGCATTTGTAGACTTAGAGAAAGCTTTTGACAGTGTTAACTGGAATACTCTCTTTCAAATTCTGAAGGTGGCAGGGGTAAAATACAGGGAGCGAAAGGCTATTTACAGTTTGTACAGAAACCAGATGGCAGTTATAAGAGTCGAGGGGCATGAAAGGGAAGCAGTGGTTGGGAAAGGAGTAAGACAGGGTTGTAGCCTCTCCCCGATGTTATTCAATCTGTATATTGAGCAAGCAGTAAAGGAAACAAAAGAAAAATTCGGAGTAGGTATTAAAGTTCATGGAGAAGAACTAAAAACTTTGAGGTTTACCGATGACATTGTAATTCTGTCAGAGACAGCAAAGGACTTGGAAGAGCAGTTGAACGGAATGGACAGTGTCTTGAGAGGTGGATATAAGATGAACATCAACAAAAGCAAAACGAGGATAATGGAATGTAGTCAAATTAAGTCGGATGATGCTGAGGGAATTATATTAGGAAATGAGACACTTAAAGCAGTAAAGGAGTTTTGCTATTTAGGGAGTAAAATAACCGATGATGGTCGAAGTAGAGAGGATATAAAATGTAGACTGGCAATGGCAAGGAAAGCGTTTGTCAAGAAGAGGAATTTGTTAACATCGAGTATAGATTTAAGTGTCAGGAAGTCGTTTCTGAAAGTATTTGTATGGAGTGTAGCCATGTATGGAAGTGAAACATGGACGATAACTAGTTTGGACAAGAAGAGAATAGAAGCTTTCGAAATGTGGTGCTACAGAAGAATGCTGAAGATAAGGTGGGTAGATCACGTAACTAATGAGGAGGTATTGAATAGGATTGGGGAGAAGAGAAGTTTGTGGCACAACTTGACTAGAAGAAGGGATCGGTTGGTAGGACATGTTTTGAGGCATCAAGGGATCACAAATTTAGCATTGGAGGGCAGCGTGGAGGGTAAAAATCGTAGAGGGAGACCAAGAGATGAATACACCAAGCAGATTCAGAAGGATGTAGGTTGCAGTAGATACTGGGAGATGAAGAAGCTTGCACAGGATAGAGTAGCATGGAGAGCTGCATCAAACCAGTCTCAGGACTGAAGACCACAACAACAACAACAACAACTCCATTTCGGAAATCGTTAGGCAATTCAATATGCGGAGATCCACATTATCAAGAGTATGCCGACAACACCAAATTTCAGGCACTATCTCTCACTAAGGACAACGCAGTGGCCGACCCCCTCCACCTAATGACAGGGAGCAGCAGCGTTCGCGTAGAGTTGCCAGTGCTAACAGCGAAGCAACACTGCACGAAATAACTGCAGGAATCAATGTGGGACGTATGACGAATGTATCTCTTACGACAGTGCGACGAAATGTGGCGTTAATGGGCTGTGGCAGCGAGTGCCTTTGCTAGCAGCACATCACCTGCAGCGCCTCTCCTGGTCACGTGACCGTATCGGTTGGGCCCTAGGCGACTGTAAAACCGTGGCCTGGGCAGGTGAGACCCGATTTCAGTCGGTAAGAGCTGACGGCAGCGTCCGAATGTGGCGCAGAACCTGCGAAGCCACGGACCTGGCACTGTGCAAGCTGGTGGTGGCTCCGTAGTGGTGTGGGCTGTGTTCACACCGACCCAAGTGAACCGATCGCTGACTGGGTATCGTTATGTTCGGTTACTCGCAGGCCACTGTCAGCCATTCACGGACTTCACGTTCCCACGTCACAGGGCCACAATTCTTTGCGATTTGTTTGAACAACATTCCGAACAATTCGAGCGAATGATTTGGCCACCCAGTTCGGCCGACATGAATGCCATCGAACATTTACGAGACATAATCGAGAGTTCGGTTCGAACACAAAATCCCGCGCCGGCAACACTTTGGCTCTTACGGACGGCTGGCCTGCAGAGGCAGCGCGGCTGAGTACTTGTGCACAGCGGGGCACTCCCGTGTACACACGTCCAGGCAGCACTTATCGTGGAAGAAATTTCAAACGCTATACGGAAGAGATCTGACATGGGCTGTGGTTCTGCAGCAAATCACTGACCTCACCAACTTCGGCAGCAGTCCCTGTCTGCAGATAGTGTCATAAGCCGTAGTTGGCTCAACAAGTACCACGGATGCTTTCAAGCCTTCTTGCAAGCCTGCTTCAGTGAAAGTTCTGAGATCAAGTCTTCAGTCATACAGCTTTTATTGAGGCAATTATCCCAGACACAGAAAACTGTCTCTGTCTCCAAACGGTATCGTAAGGTACAGTTGAATCGAGAAGTACTGCGGATGTTTTCGAATATTTTTGAAAGTCTTCTCCAAAAAAAGTTTGCTCTCATAACTCTGTCTCTTCTCTGCCAACGGTATCGCGACCCGTAACGGGATAGAGAAACACTACAGATCTTTCCAGATGTTTTTTCAACGCCTCCTTCAACAAAAGTTTTGAGAGTCACGTCTGACCTCACCATTCTCACCGAAGCAGGCTTTCAAGAAGATCTGAAAACATTAGTAGTATTTCTTGATTCAACTGCTGCTTACGATAGCGCTTCACGACAAGAACTGTTTCTAAAGTTACTCGTACCCTCTAGAAATATAGGTCAGCTCCTGAACAACATCTTCATTCTTTGATATTTCCAAACTATCGTTCCTAAGGAAATCAATAACCGAGGAACTTCAACGAATCCACTCCCAGAACTCTGTACTAACGTCCATTATTTTAAACCAATATATTGCTTTCACTCTTCACGGTCACGTATGAAATTCGCTCACACAGATGACCTACTCACTAGTAACCAAGACACGAAAATGAAAGGACATTGACACATGGCGTTTCAGTGTTGCGGCAGTACTATCGTAGTAGGAAACACGAGCCAAGAACGTAATGTTCGTGCATGCGTATCAATAACAGACAGGCTTACTGTCAACAGTAGATCTATATTTGATTGAAGTCTTATGGAACACATAATCCATACAAAACCTAACCCATTGTGTTTGGGTGTCACATTTGACAAACCCCTTACCTATCGGGCTCGATTGACAAATGCTACACCGAAAGTTCGCACCAGGAATAATGTCCTCCAAAAGGTCTCCGTTATCATAACAGCATCAGCAGCCGCTCTCCATTGGGGCTAGTGTGTAATTCAGCAGTGCATTGTGCTCCTGTATGGCTAAACAGATACCATGCCAACAACCTATAGACAGAGGACCTTAACCTGATTGCATATTTCCAGATTTTGAGAAGTGATCTGACAACCTTCTACAAACCGCAAGTAATAAAATTTTGGATCAATGGAGTATCGTCTCAGTTGCGCGACTGCTGTTAGAGAAGTCATAGTTCATCGTACCTGATGGGAAGCCCTCTACTGCAACTGAAGTTTTAGTTGGGGATCCCCAATGAAACGTTAAGGGCCCACTGTTTTGTGTAATCTATATAAACGATTTAGGAGAATCAGCAGCCACGTTAGTTCGTTTCCAGATTATTCTACCATGTACCATCTTTTCATCAGAAGACTGAAACGAATTACAAAATGACTTAGACAAGATATCTTTACAGTGTGAAAAGTGGCAGCTGATCCTGAACAATAAAAAAAATGTGTGGTCGGCTAAACGACAAATGATACAAAGTTAAAGGCTGTCGAGTCAGCTGAATACCTAGGCATTACAACAACTTAAGGGGCTCCGGAAAGGCTCAAAATCATGAAAAGTTCAATTTTTACTTATTTGCGTTTTCTGAATCTGCAGACTATTACCTTTTAATAGATATATAATTTATTCAATTCCGAAGACTACAACTATTTTAAAAATTTTTTTGAAATGTGTTCTACATGGGCGTGACCCACTGTGGCGCTGTTAAACTGCTGTCAAATGGTGTTATTATTAACGTCCTTGTTCATCAGGTACATTTTAGTGATGTGAGATAAAGTATGTGTTGTGGCTAACCTGTGATGGTTCAATATATATCGCTGGTGTGATTGTCGATTGTTTCATGTTTATTTACTCTGTCGTTATCTCGAAAATATTCGTAATTAATTCTGTTTCTTGAGTCTCTGTTTTGTTGAAGTATAATAATGAGTAAAAGTAAAGTTATTAGAAATCCTCTGAAGGCTTTTAAGAAAAGGAGAAATGTTGGAAAGCCAAAGGTATGTGTTATTACTGTAAATAATAACATTCTAACATGGTACGAGCGATGCTTGCTTTAGACAAGGAACGCCTTCGGGTTGCAGACAGGGCTGGAAAGAGTCTAGAAATACAAGCAAGAGTAAACAGGAGGAGGAACAAGAGGAAGCTGGAGGAGGAGTTTGCAGAGGATGAAGATAATCCATCCTATGGACCTGGAATGCACTAAAAAGTTAATCCAATCTTTGTCGCTCGATTCCCAAAACTTTTATTTCCTCATACTAATTACATGTTTTCAAAGGATCTTCCAAACATATTTGTTTGAAACTTTCAGTAAATGTTACACAGTACCTTCTGCATAATTTAACACAGCCTTTTTCCAAAAAACTGTATATTTTTGAATATATAAATAAAAAATTGCAAAAAAATGTTGAGAATTTTCATTGCAATTGAAAAAAAATCATCTTTAATAACTGAACTAAAATTTTGTAAAATCCCTTTGTTAAGTTATAGCCCATATTCCAATAAATAATCTGTAAAAAGTTCAACTTCCTACTTCAAATACTTTGTGAGGAAAGATGTAATTTATAAGCGTTATTTTAACATTGCAAGTATAGGGCGTTCCGGAGCCCCTTACACTGGAACCATCATTTATAATACTTTGTAGAGAATGCGAATTAAAGACTGAGTTAGAGCCAGCCCGTCTGGCCGTGCGATCTAACGCGGGAGGGCGTGCCGGTCCCCGGCACCAATCCTCCCGGCGGATTAGCGTCGAGGTCCTGTGGATGGTTTTTCAGGCGGCTTTCCATCTACCTCGGCGAATGCGGGCTGGTTCCCCTTATTGCGCCTCAGTTACACTGTGTCGGCGATTGCTGCGCAAACACTGTCTCCACGTAGGCAAGTTACTGTACCACGCAAACATTGAGGTTACACTCGTCTGGTATGAGACGTCCACGGGGGGCCAAACCGCACAGTAACCCTGGGTTCGGTGTGGGGCGGCGGTGGGGCGGTTGGGCTGCTCTGGCCTGTTGTGGGGTTGTGAACCACCGAGGCCTGCGGTGAGACGAAGCCTCTCCATCGTTTCTAGGTCCCCGATTTAATACACAATACAATACACACACAAGATTGAATATTATTGGCAGAATACTTAGGGGATGCTACAAATATATAAAAGAAACTGCCTACACTAAGCTTACACTAAGCGAATCATTAGCAATGCTCCACGCTACACACGCACCGTGGATCTTCACCATGAATACCGCCTCGATACCCTCAAGGAAATATTCAAGAAACACGCCACACGACTATACAGGAACTCGAGACACTCGAACAATCCTTTCATCCTCACTTTGGGAAACTACGATCACAACCACAGGTGGAAACACAAGCGACCAAAGACACTGCTAGCTAGGGCATAACCACCTATGGTAAACCAACATACGCAAACAGCGACAAACGTCGGTAAGCCCCTGCATATCAGCAACACTGACTGGCAACTACCAGCTGCTATTAGAGCCGACCAACAGGCCACAGCAGGGACACCGACGAGCTCGCCCACAGACGCACGAACAATCTGCCAACACTCCCTCACACTGTGCCTCCGGTATATGACCTATCGGACACGAGACCGATAACAAACCTAACTGTTGCAGGTTGCAGGACGCTGAACGAGGACTCTGTACCAGCACCCAGCGCCAGCCGCCGAGCAGCACAAACGCACAACGTCAAGGTATCGACATGCACGATACCCACTACTAACAAAGCCTATCCTTGCACAACCTATCGCAGGCAGCAAGACAACCGCTACTGCTCTTGCCGCCCGACCTAACTTTCGCAGAGGTTTTTTTCCCTTGGCTCTTGCTTTGGCACTTTTTTTCCTCTGCCCTTCAAACCGCTACCCTTCGTCAGATTTCGACCAATCTATCTCCAGATGAGCGCGTATTAATGGTTAATCCTAACCAGACGTACGCAAACATCGCAGTACCCACATCCTGCGACACCTCACTTTAGTGAATACTAAACCTTATGCACAGATCGAAGTAGACCATTTGTGTTGGCCATCATGCCGGTGTGGGCGTGGAGGGGCTCCACTTCTATATATAAAAAAAAAACTAAGCTTATTAGTCTTCTGGAGTTTTGCTGTGCGGTATGGGATCCGTATCACATACGACTAACGGAGGACATCGAAAAAGTTAAAAAAAAAGGAACGTCATTTGTTGTTATCACAAAATAGGTTTATGATAAGGCAGTTGGGATGATACTCAATAAAATAAAGAAGTTATTCGTTGCGACGAGATCTTTGTTACTGAATGTCAATAACCAAATTTCTCCTCCAATTGCAAAAAAGATTTTGTTGAGCACCACAAAACTGGGAAGAAATGATCATCGTAATAAATTGACCATTGTAATGAGATGTGTGAAATCAGAGCTCGCAGCCGCGCGGGATTAGCCTAGGCGCTGCAGCCTCGGACTGTGCGGCTGGTCCCGGCGCAGGTTCGAGTCCTCCCTCGGGCATGGGTGTGTGTGTGTTTGTCCTTAGGATAATTTAGTGTAGTGTGTAAGCTTAGGGACCGATGACCTTAGCAGTTGAATCCCATAAGATTTCACACACATTTGAACATTTTCAGAGCTCGCATTGGAAGACTTGCGTGCTCCTTTTTTTCCCACATGCTGCCCGAGAGCGGAACGTTTCTACGCATTTTCTGACAAACGCGTGTGAACTGCTGATGAATAGTGTAGACACGCGCGTAGAAGCTCCACAGCCAACTCGGTGTGTGCCGTCAGGGGCCGAGTACAGGTTACGCCACTCTACTGGCGCACAACTTCAGGGGACGAGTACAGGCTACGCACGCCACTCTACTGGCGCACAACTTCAGGCCGCGCCTCTCCACCTCGCCTCAGCTTTACAATCCCGAGTTTCCCGTCTGCTATGTCTGACACACTGAAATCCAGACAGCCGGCAATAAAAACTGCTGCGGAACTTGTTGATGAACGATTTAATATACTTTAAGTAGGTGGCACCCCAACAGTTCGTAAATATTTGAAGAACGCCGTAATTTTCCGCCAAGAGTTGCTGATAAAATTTCTTTATTGAACAACTAGTTTCGATGAACAGATCATCAGTTTCCTGTACACCAGCATTTAGTGAAGTCAGCGTGAATCACATGCTTCTTGGAGCCGCGGTGTCAGTGGTGAGTTGTGTACACTGAGCAACAGGCCGCGTGAAGGCCGCGTTTGTTGTTATAAGATTTAATTTATGGATCAACAGACGTGAAATAACGTTAATTTACAGTCTCGAATCTGTAGTTGTGATTTCTTCGGAGGGAACTAACAAAGAGAAAATGGCGATGTTGTCTATGATGCACTGCTGTAACTTTGCGATATTGTACCGGTATAATTTAAGAAACTTGCTTGTATAGTGAGCTTTAAAAATGCGTTTAGCATTATTAGTCCGAGATAATGTTAAAGAAGGATGTGGTGAAATTTTTTAATGCGTTAGTTATCACGAGTTCTACATTAAACAATTTTTTTTTTCAGGGTATGGCCACAGAAAGGTGTTACTGAAAGTGGAGCATTTACCTATAACGGTATATCTCAATGGGGACCACGGATTAAATGAATGTGCACGCATATGAGATGTATCTAAGTCAACAGTTCAGGGGCATACTGAAAAGAAAAATGCAAATGGGTATTTAAAATTTTTGGGCGCTGTAAAGTGTCCCTGCCGGCCGCAGTGGCCGCGCGGTTGGAGGCGCCATGTCACGGACTGCGCGGCCTCTCCCGCCGGAGGTTCGAGTCCTCCCTCGGGTCTGTGTGTGTGTGTGTGTGTGTGTGTGTGTTGTTCTGAGCATAAGTTTAAGTACTGTGTAAGTCTAGGCACCGATTACGTCAGCCGTTCGGTCCCTTAGGAATTCACACACATTTGAACAAAGTGTTCCTGAACGGAGTTGAAACGAATCGGAAGATCATATTTATACATGTGAAGAGGTGATGTTCGGTGACAAGTAGCTTATACAAAGCCATTCTTTGTATCAGATATCAATAACAACGTCCTGCAGTTGAGGATGGACTTGCTTAAACAATTTTGTATGTATGTAAATAAAAACGTAAATGTTCGTTTGTTCAAAATCTTAAGTTTCAGGAAGATCTTCATTGATTGCTTTGAAACGTTGACACAACGTTGCATTCAAATACGCGGGTACACGGGCTGTTTTTTTTTTATATATCTTCTGGAGCATCATTACCAAAAATCTCGAAATGTTCTTGACAGATTTAGTTAACAATAGACTACTTGTACAGAATCGTAATTTATAAAATTAAGTCCAGGCCTGAAAGGAGGGGTGGGGGGGGGGGGTGGGGGGCAGAAGGAGATGGAGTGGGGAGCAGGAGAAGACGGAGAGACAGAGGAGGAAGGGGGGATGGCGAAGGCAGAGGAGATGTACGTATAGAGGAGAGAAGGAGATCACAGCTTGTGTCCAGTTTCCACACGTATTAGATACGCGAGCTCTCTGTGTTCTCTCTTTTCAGTTTAACCAGACCGAGCCAGAGCAAGACGTGGCCAGGTAGAGCTAGTGACAAAATTTTACTTATTCAATCGTAAGGGTAGGGGCCCGCGTCGGGCAGGCCGTTCGTTGGGTGCCCGTCTTTCAATGTGACGTCACTTGGGCGACCTGCAGTCGTTGAGGATGATGGGACGGTGATGATGATGAGGGCAGCACGGCACGCAGCCCCTGGGCGGAGAAAATTCCGCGACCCAGCAGGGAATCGAACCTGGGCCCAGAGGATTGACAATCCGTCACGCTGACCATTCAGCTACCGGGGGCGTACGAGTGACGAAATAAAATCTCGGTTCTGTGTTCGAGTGGATCGAGAGCCTCGATTGGACGTCGGGCCCTGCGGGAATTAATAACAAAGCAGTGAAAGGCACTGCACAAACCCCTCTCCTTTCTGGTCCTTGTGTATTTGCACGTTGTAAGTCGTCTGTTAGTGTATTTCGTACACGTGCTGATGGACTCGGTAATGGGTGGAATACTGTCAGTAAGATACGATGTTTATTCTCCCAAACAGAAGGGGAGTAGAAGGTGGGCAGGAACACGGGAGAGAAGGAAATTAGGACGCATATACACTTCCTATACATATTAGAAACGTCTGCTATCTCTTTTGTTCCTTTATCGTGTAACCAGACTCAGTCACTGCAAGACGTGTCCGAGTGGAGACAGCCACAAATAAAATCTAAAAAGTGGTACAGGTTTTAGGCAAGTCTCCCCTAGGTGAGGGGCAGTGTTAACTGGCGTAAGCGTGGTTGCTGGGGCAGACTAATTTCTTCGTCCGGTACGTTTATTTAGGGGAAACACACAGACACACACACACTAGAGATGGGGGATCCACTCTTGAACTGATTCATAGAGTTGAATCTTTCAAAGGAGTGAACAATCAGTGATTCAGAAAAAAAGAACGGTAGCTCCAAACGTTTCCCACGGCAGAGAGAGAGAGAGAGAGAGAGAGAGAGAGAGAGAGACGGAGCATATCAGCAGCGCCTCTGCTGGTCAGAGCACAGTGCACGCCACACAACACAGCCAGCGCCGGCCTCTGCCCTGCTTCTACCTTGGCTGCCTGCATTGTGCAGTGCCCCATTGGATTTTGTGTTTCACATATGCCGTGCCGTCTCTGTGCGTCGTCTGCCGCGTGCAGTGTCTGGCGCAGCTTAACTTCGCATCGCACTCTGTCGGCGATCGTTTCAGTCGCACGTCCTGCCCTCTGGGCAGTTGATGCGAGCAACAGGACAGAGAGCCACCTAGCGGATAACATAGGAACTACTTGCAACAACCTGCTCACAAGGGAACGGACGATTTGTCTCGGAGCAGGTGAGTTCACCGCTTCCCCCACCCTCAGAACTCGCCCGCTCAACGCTCACCCCTAGTTCTCGACTCTAGCCAGAGCATTGAGCAAAGCAACTCAGGTGTCACTCTGGTCTCTGCGGTCTCAGCTCACGCAGTAATACAGCTCGCGGCTCGACCTGCTCGACTCAGTGCTTCTGCATCGGAGTTCGTCTCCACTGGATATTGTTCTTCGTAGTAATACCACTACGTATATTACATTATTATGTTATGTATACATCATTTGTTTTTATTTTATTTTTATTTGTTTAAACTGATCGGATTAGGTTCCTGACGACTCCTCTTACTATAGGATTTTTATTATGGACACTCGAATTTACGCTTTAATTACGAGCGAACCGATAAACGTATCGCAAAATGTGATACACCAATATTTTCCTTGTTTTATTCTGCGTAAGGCTATATGCAGTACTTTCGTTTTACAGTCAAATTTATATATTTTTTCTTATTCTGGTACGGATTTTGCGATTTTAGGCGTCTTCGGAAGGAAACGTTCACTTTAAAAATATATGGCTTGCGATGTATTTGTATGAGGTTAATGAAATTTTAATACATTATAGCCAAATATATTGTTAATGTAAATCTCAAGTTACAACATTTTCCGATCACCCAAAAAACCACGATAGTGCAAAATAAATCAATAATCAAAAACTTTGTCATATCGTGGAAATTTCAATAAACAATACAAAATTCTTACTCATTATCTGTGTTACTTCAAAATAGGATCAAATAAGATCAAAATACAAGTATAGTACTGGAATAAACCAAATTTAAAGGGCAATGTGCCTTCCATTTATTTTCTATTGTAAATGAGTGGTGAGTCATGAAAAAGAGCTAATTCATTTCAGGGAGTGAACAGTTCTGATCTGATCTCTGGAAAGAACAGTTTTGCCCATCTCTAACACACACAGACACACACACACACACACACACACACACGAAATAATGACGCATTCCAAAGCGACGCCAACGACCAAATCTGGACGCCAACCTGCGACCTCCAATTTACGACGCAGAGACGTTATTCCGAGAGCCCGATAGCCACCGAGCATTCTCTCTCCCTTGCAGACGCCACACGACAGCGGTGACTCGGCTTCGCGCTGCGCGTTGCGGCCCCGCGACTCACCCTGTTGAGCAAGTAGTCCATGGCTGTTGCGGCTTCTCGGCTGACGACTGGCGGCGCGCGCCCGCGGCGGCCACTTATATGCCTGGCCGACGTCACGGCGCGCGCTGATCCCCCGCCACCTGCTGGCAGATCCCGCGCTGCCCTCCGCTATCAGCGCGGCCGAAGGTCGGCCGCGGCGGCGGCGCGCCCCGCCTCACGCAGTAACCACTCGCCGGCTGGACCGCGGTCCGCCGGGGCTGCACGCGCCCCGCTATCTGGCCGGCGTGATGCTGGCTGGCGCCTCGCGGCCGCTCAGGTCTCCAGGCTTCAAGTGAGGCCTTCTGTACGGCTCCGTAACTCCATCCCCAAAACTTCCTTGTCTGTCCGACTGTTCACGACCCTTCCTCTTACGAACGGCTAGACATAACGTATTGTCATCTAACAAGGGAACCTCCCCATCACACCCCCCTCAGATTTAGTTATAAGTTGGCACAGTGGGTAGGCCTTGAAAAACTGAACACAGATCAATCGAGGAAACAGGAAGAAGTTGTGTGGAACTATGAAAAAATAAGCAAAACATACGAACTGAGTAGTCCATGCGCAAGGTAAGCAACATCAAGGAGAGCGAGAGCTCAGGAACGCCGTAGTCCCGTGGTTAGCGTGAGTAGCCGCGGAATGAGAGGTCCTTGGTTCAAGTCTTCCCTCCAGTGAAAAGTTTATACACTTTTTTTTCGCAAAGTTATGATCTGTCCCTTCGTTCATTGACGTCTCTGTTCACTGCAATAAGTTTAGTGTCTGTGTTTTGCGACCGCACCGCAAAACCGTGCAATTAGTGGACGAAAGGACGTGCCTCTCCAATGGGAACCCAAAACATTTGATCGCAAGGTCATAGGTCAACCGATTCCTCCACAGGAAAACACGTCTGATATATTCTATACGACACTGGTGACGGCATGTGCGTCACATGACAGGAATAAGTTGTCGACCCACCTAACTTGTACTCTTGGCGAATGGGTAAAAAGATTCTTCTACCTTGCCCGATTTAGGTTTTTTTGTGGATGTGATAATCACTCCCAAAAAAGTGATGAAAACATAAGAGTTTGTCACATAAACTGCAACAAATGAATGCAACAGTTCCACAGTAACACAGGTTTGCCTGTGCTCTGTCACAACATATGTTATTAACGTTTTCAAATTTTTCCGTGTGCAGACCGTCAAATCCTGCATATGTCCAAGCAAATCTCAACATGTCCTGGAATTTTGGAGAGCGAAGTTGATTATGTGTGAGTGCCTGAACTTTGATAATTGACACGGACGGACAATTTGTCTGAAAATAAAAAATTAAAATCTTCACACAAGGGAAGACTTGAACCATGAACCTTTCGTTCCGCAGTTGCTCACGCTAACCACAGGACCACGGCGTTCCCAAGCGCTTAATATCCTTGATGTTGCTTATCTTCCCCATGGACTACCCAGTTCGTATATTTTGCTTATTTTTTTCATAGTTTCATACAACTTCTGCTTGTTTTCTCGATTGATCTGTGTTCAGTTTTTCAAGGCCTATCCAGTGTGCCAACTTATAACTAAATCTGAGGGGGGTGCGATGGGGAGGTTCCCTTGTAAGTCACATATTAACGTCTGCGGTCCCTCGTTGATGCAGAAAAGTGAAGCAAAGTCAATGAAATGAAAAGATATGGACGTTTACACTTAGGTGACAAAAGTGCTAAGACAACTCCTAATATCTTGTCGGACCGCATCTTGCCCGGCGTAGAACACCAACTCGATGTGGCACGGGCTCGGCAAGTTGTCGGAAGCGCGCTGCAGAAATACTCAGCCCTGCTGCCTCTATAGTCGCCCGTAACTGAGGGAGTGTTGCCGGCGCAGGCTCTCGTGCACCTACTCACCTCTCCATTACGTCCCCTAAATATTCGATGAGATTCACGTCCGGCTATCTGGGTGGTCAAATCATTCGCTCGATATGTCCGGAATGTTCTCGAAACCATCAGGGAACGGTTGTGGCCCAGTGACTTGTCACTTTGTCATAAAATTCCCATCGTTTTTTGCGAACACCGAGTCAATGAATGAATGCAGATGGTCTCCAATTAGCCGAACATAACCATTTCCATAACCATAGGTTGCTCAATGTAGGTGAAAATGCGATCAGTAATGTTCCAGATTTCGAGGTAGAATGGGATAGGAATGATGATGGAAATAGGATCACATTTGAGGAAGTGGAAAAAATGGTCAATAGATTGCAGTGCAATAAAGCGGCTGGGGTGGATGAAATTAAGTCGGAACTCATCAAATACAGTGGAATGTCAGGTCTTAAATGGCTACACAGGATAATTGAAATGGCCTGGGAGTCGCGACAGGTTCCATCGGACTGGACAAAAGCAGTAATCACACCAATCTTTAAACATGGAAACAGAAAAGATTGTAACAACTACAGAGGTATCTCTTTAATCAGCGTTGTGGGTAAAATCTTCTCAGGTATTGTTGAAAGGAAAGTGCGAGTATTAGTTGAGGACCAATTGGATGAAAATCAGTGTGGGTTTAGGCCTCTTAGAGGTTGTCAGGACCAGATCTTTAGCTTACGGCAAATAATGGAGAAGTGTTATGAGTGGAACAGAGAATTGTATCTATGCTTTATAGATCTAGAAAAGGCATACGACCGGGTTCCTAGGAGGAAGTTATTGTCTGTTCTACAAGATTATGGAATAGGAGGCAAACTTTTGTAAGCAATTAAAGGTCTTTACATGAATACTCAGGCAGCAGTTAGAGTTGACGGTAAACTGAGTTCATGGTTCAGAGTAGTTTCAGCGGTAAGACAAGGCTGCAACCTGTCTCCACTGTTGTTCATATTATTTATGGATCATATGTTGAAAACAATAGACTGGCTGGGTGAGATTAAGATATGTGAACACAAAATAAGCAGTCTCGCATATGCAGATGACTTAGTTGTGATGGCAGATTCGATGGAAAGTTTGCAAAGTAATATTTCAGAGCTAGATCAGAAACGTAAGGACTATGATATGAAGATTAGCATTTCCAAAACGAAAGTAATGTCAGTGGGAAAGAAATATAAACGGATTGAGTGCCAAATAGGAGGAACAAAGTTAGAACAGGTGGGCGGGTTCAAGTGCTTAGGATGCATATTCTCACAGGATGGCAACATAGTGAAAGAACTGGAAGCGAGGTGTAGCAAAGCTAATGCAGTGAGCGCTCAGCTACGATCTACTCTCTTCTGCAAGAAGGAATTCAGTACCAAGACTCAGTTATCTGTGCACCGTTCAATCTTCCGACCAACTTTGTTGTATGGGAGCGAAAGCTGGGTGGATTCAGGTTACCTTATCAAGAAGGTTGAGGTTACGGATATGAAAGTAGCTAGGATGATTGCAGGTACTAGTAGATGGGAACAATGGCAGGAGGGTGTCCACAATGAGGAAATCAAAGAAAAACTGGGAATGAACTCTATAGATGTAGCAGTCAGGGCGAACAGGCTCAGATGGTGGGGTCACGTTACACGCATGGGAGAAGCAAGGTTACCCAAGAGACTCATGGATTCAGCAGTAGAGGGTAGGAGGAGTCGGGGCAGACCGAGGAGAAGGTACCTGGATTCGGTTAAGAATGATTTTGAAGTAATAGGTTTAACATCAGAAGAGGCACCAATGTTAGCACTGAATAGGGGATCATGCAGGAACTGTATAAGGGGGGCTATGCTCCAGACTGAACGCTGAAAGGCATAATCAGTCTTAAATGATGATGATGATGATGATGATGATGATGAACCATTTCCAGTCAGTGATCCGTTCAGTCGACCGTAGGACCCAGTCCCACAGCCCACACCGTTACGGAGGCGCCACCAACTCGCACAGTGCATTGTTCACAACTTACGACCACGGCTTTGTCTGTCTGCGCCACACTCGAACCGTGCCATCGGCTCTTACCAACTGAAACCGACCAGGTAACGTCCAGCGTGCAAACGATGTGGTCTCGAGCCCAGGGCACGTCGTGCTGTCAGCAAAGGCACGCGAGTCGGCCGTCTCCTGCCGTAGCCTATTAACACCATTTCCGCCGCACTGTTCTGGCGGATGCGTCAGTCGCAGGTTTCGCGTCAGTTTCTGCGGTTACTCCGCGCAGTGTCGCTCGTCTGTCGTCGGTGCTCCCGGCGGCTACTTGGCGGCTGTCGGGCACTGCTTTGTCAGTGGTGGGCGGCAGGGTTCGAGATGTCGCATTCTCAGCACACTGTTCATCACACTGTCCGTACCGGAATACTGCACTCCGTAACGATTTCCGAAATGGAATGCCCCGTGCGTCTAGTTTCAATTACCATTCCGCGTTCGACGTCCGTTAATCCCCGTCGTGCAGTGTCGACCGCGTCCAAAACCTTCTCCCACGAATGACCTGACGACAAATGATGGCTCCGCCACTGCACCGCCCTTTTGTAGCTTGTGTGCGTGATACTACCAGAATCAGTATATGTGCATACGCGTACCCCACGACTTTAGTACGTCACGTACTTTGCTCTCGTCAACTCTCACCAGAACCTACAGGATAATTCCCGTTTACCTAGAACGGTGAAATTTGGCAAGAAGCTAGGTTTCACGCTATAACGAAAGGATAAAATCTGAAAATTGTGAATTTTTTGTTACATCACACGAAATAAAATCTTCCCTGCCGTTTCTATCTGTCTATCTGTCCGTCCCTCAGTTAACCCCACCTTCCCCGGGAACGGGTAGACGTATCGCTTTGAAATCTACGTCACGTACCGAGGTCTACAGTCACCTGGCGGTGGCATCTCACTCAGTATAACCGAAAGATACGGCCATTTAAGTCACATATTTCGATACTAACCAACTCTTCATTTGTGTGTCCGTAGTGTCCGTAGTTGCTTTATAATTCTGGAGGCCATTTTTGGTCTGTCGCTGAAACTACAAAAATGCGTCATTTTTTCATCAGACGCGTTTCTCACACCACATTTTTATGCACACCACTCCATCTAAAAATTGGACGAAAATTATTGGCGCCAAAAACAGAAAAACGTCGATGTGCTAGCACACCGCATTTCCCGATGTAAGCGAGAAAGCAGCCGAAAGATCACCACCACTGATTATGCTTTACCTCAATAACACGAAACGCCTCTGACGAAAAAAATCACGCATTTTTGTAGTTGCAACGACAGTCCAAAAATACCCTCAAGAACTAATAAACTCACTCGTTAAAACCTATAGGCACTTACGGTTGACGTAGAAATCACGAAATTGGGCAAGAAGAAAAGTTTCACAGTACAAGTGAAGGAAACAAATCGGATACTTGTTACCTTACAATTACATCACACGAGAAAAATATTTCCCTTGTTATTTGTTATCCGACATCAAACTTGAAACTAGAACATTGTCGCAATTCTCGCAATCGCTGGGACTGATGTCTCGCCAGTATCAGGCAAACATCGTCGAGGTGCTCGGATCCCCGAATGGACGGAACGCGTGTATACGTGATGAAGGTAGTTCAGAACCCTAAGTGCACCAGCCCTGTTCGCACTCGGCCAGTTTCCTTACATACGGTGTGTCTCCAAAACAAGAGACTCTTTTTATCACTGTAGCACTAACATTTACTAAAACACGGAAAAATTTCAAAATTCAGAATGATGTCAACATATGCAGAAACCATCCATTTATCGAAAGCGTTCAAATTGTTGGCCACTGTGAGCCACACGCAGCTGATAACGCACTCGGTATTTTGGCGTATTCGTTTTCAGTGACTGCTTTCATCTCATTGACTGTAGCTGGTCCTGTGCTATAACCACATGTCCTCGTAGACAAAAACTCCACAAGGGTGAAGTCTGGTGAGCGTGGAGGGTGCTCGGCATCGCCTAACGATCTGTCTGGCACGTGTTCGTCAAGTTAGGCCCTAAGTCGCCATCGCAGTTGGGAGGTGCTCCGTATGTAACGTAACCGTATTCACCTGTGCTAATATGCCTCCAGTTCTACGCCTCCTGCAAATCTGGCTGAAAAGTGATTCTCGAAAGTAGGCTATTTCAAATTATGCCTATACCACGTTTGTGGTTGAAACACTGTAACTGCACTTTGATGTCGAGTCGCTTACAGTTTATGGTCAGATCGAGTCTCGTTTATTATTCTTCATAAACAGCTAAGAACATACTACATCTCTTATAATATGATTGTTCCAGTGCATTATCCTTTTATAGAAGTGACACCAACGTTGATGTGTGGCAAACATATCAAATGCAGAAGTATCAAACCAGAATAATTACACGTCTGTTGTTTGAAGCTCATTTCATTCAAAATAAACTCCATTGTTATTTATATATTTTTTTCTTTTTTCAAGCGAACCAGTCTACGAGCCATTTTCGTACATTTTCATACAAACTGACCGTTGTTCAGCGATAGTGTATCCCAGTGATGCAAATAGACGATAATCGGACGGAGCCGACTCTGGAGAACAAGCTGCACGCAAGTAGATTAAAAATGTATGTTCTGAGACACTAGGAAAATTTCATAAAAAATAAAAAAATCTCTCGTGACTGTGTCACATCACGATTTCCTTGTTTTTCACAAAATTTTCCTAATCACCCAGAACATACATTATAAAACTACTATCCCTTTTACCTAATAATAATATAATAAAATAGTTTAATAATAACTATAATAAAATCATTTATTTTACATACATTCCCCATAGGTGAATGTAATGTAATTAAATATATTAGAGAATTAAGTATTGTTTTTTAAAAATTATATTAAAGACTAAGTATGTAAAATTATTTACTTTCAACTTTAGCAGCCATAAAATTATTATGAGCTGTTGTTTATAAATGTTTTTAATGAAGATTTATTTATAGTTTTACCAAATTTACAAGTAACAATTAATTAAAATGTATTAATTAACAAAAGTAAATTTTAGTAAATTATAAATGGACAACAAAGAATGGACAACAATAAGAAAATAAAAAATGAATTAGTTAACAAAGGTAAATTGTATTGAAACTTCCTGGCAGATTAAAACTTTGTGACCGACCGAGACTCGAACTCGGGACCTTTGCCTTTCGCAGGCAAGTGCTCTACCATCTGAGCTACCGAAGCACGACTTATGCTCGGTCCTCACAGCTTTACTTCTGCCAGTATGTCGTCTCCTACCTTCCAAACTTCATTCTGGAAACATCTCCCAGGCTGTGGCTAAGCCATGTCTCCGCAATATCCTTTCTTTCAGGAGTGCTAGTTCTGCAAGTTTTGCAGGAGAGCTTCTGTAAAGTTTGGAAGGTAGGAGACGAGATACTGGCAGAAGTAAAGCTGTGAGGACCATGCGTGAGCCATGCTTTGGTAGCTCAGATGGTAGAGCACTTGCCTGCGAAAGGCAAAGGTCCTGAGTTCGAGTCCCGGTTGGTCACACAGTTTTAATCTGCCAGGAAGTTTCATATCAGCGCACACTCCGCTGCAGAGTGAAAATCTCATTCTGTAAATTGTATTGTTAATGTAAGTAAAATGTATTAGTTTACAAAAGTAAATTTTAGTAAATTATAAATGGACAACAATAAGAAAATAAAAATGAATTAGTTAACAAAGATAAATTGTATTGTTAATGTAAGTAAAATGTATTAGTTAACAAAAGTAAATTTTAGTAAATTATAAATGGACAACGAAAAATGGACAACAATAAGAAAAATAAAAAATGAATGAGTTAAAAAAGGTAAATTGTATTGTTAATGTAAGTAAAATGTATTAGTTAACAAAAGTAAATTTTAATTAATCATAAATGGACAGCAAAAAAATGGACAACAATAAGAAAAATAAAAAATGATTCAATTAACAAAGGTAAATTGTATTGTTAATGTAAGCAAAATGTATTAGTTAACGAAAGTAAAGTTTAGTAAATCATAAATGGACAACGAAAAATGGACAACAATAAGAAAAATAAAATAATGAATTAGTTAACAAAGGGAAATTGTATTGTTAATGTAAGTAAAATATATTAGTTAACAAAAGTAAATTTTAGTAAATTATAAATGGACAACAGTAAATGGACAACAATAAGAAAAATAAAAAATGAATTAGGTAACAAAAGTACATTATTTTAAAAATTTCACGTTGTGAGCCTAAGTAAATTATGTTAAAATGTATTGTTTAAAAAAAGTAAATTTTATTAAAAATTAAACAGACAACAAAAATGGACAACACCATTATTTTTATATGTATTAAATGGAGAACACAGAGCAAAAGAAATATGCTAAATGCTGTATAGTTTAAGATATTACAGAATACGGAACAAAGTTAGATAAACCAAGATCGATTTGTAAAAAGTGTGTAAATAATGATCAGCTTAATAGGTATTATTCAAACAAAAAAATTAAGAACGATAACACATTGAACAGTACAAATGATGTAAAAAAAGGGTGAAACAGTAAAAAGGGTAATATATGGAAAAAAATTAGGTAAACCCAGATCAATTTGTAAAATATGTTTAAATAACGATCATATTAGCAGATATTCTATTAAAATGGCTAATATGCAGAATAGTATGGAAGAAATGCAGGACAGAAAACAATAAAATGTACAAAATGGTATGGACAACATGCAACAAAATAGTATGGACAACAAACAACAAATTGAACAAAATAGTATGGACAACAAAGAACAAAATGAGCAAAATTGTATAGACAGCAAAGAGCAAAATGTTCAAAATTGTATGGACAACGAAGAACAAAATTGTATCTACAACAAAGAACAAAATGATCAAAATTGTATGGACAAAAACAGTTTAAAAATATGCAATTTATGCAATATTAAAAAGAATTTATATTGTTTTGCAAGAAATCATGAAAATATACTATCAATTTGTAGAGATTGTAGAAAATTAAGAAGGTCAGAAAATCAAAGAACACTGCATTTATTAATGAATCTTGTTTATACTTTTTAATTTTAAAATAAATCTTTCTCCAACTTATTTAAAATCTATAATAGTAAATGGAAGAAGACAGAAATTCTAAAATTGTAGATCTATTTTTTAAAAATAAAATGCATTACCAAGATACAAGAGAAAAATTAAACAGTTTGTTAGATGAAGAATAACTATTAGAATTTTTAGATTTAGTTTCACTTAAAATTACATTTTATGACAAACAACAAGATGTTTTTGTAGAATTAAAAGATTTAAATAAACGAAGTAGAAACAAATATATAAACAAGATTCTTAAAGCAATTAACAAATGTTATTTGGAAGAAAATTATTTGTATTCTAATGAAGAAAGTGAAGAAGAAGACAGCGATAAATATTATAAAGACGATATTCCACATAAATAAGTTGTAAATTAACACAATGGTGGACGAATTTACAGAAGAAGGTTTTAAATTTTTACATATTTTACAATATTTTGATGTAGCACTGTTTTAGTGCTACAAATTTTTTTATGTATTTTACAATAGTTTAGGTAGTCCTAAAACAAAGATAAATTAATTAAACTTAGAACAAAGAAAAATTTAATTTCAAATGACTAAAAAACAAATAAATGTTAAACA
Organism: Schistocerca cancellata; assembly: GCF_023864275.1. NCBI lineage: Eukaryota > Metazoa > Arthropoda > Insecta > Orthoptera > Acrididae > Schistocerca > Schistocerca cancellata. The sequence continues at coordinate 211,966,175 of NC_064635.1, forward strand.
AACTTAAATAATTTTTGAGGTCGCGTTTTGCGAGACCATAATATTAGCAAAATTTGCTTTCTGAATAAGTTTATTAAACTTGGAAAAAAGATAAATTAATTAAACCTTAAATTAAAATAAATTAATTAAACTTGGAACAAAGATAAATTAATTAAACTTTAAATTAAAATAAATTAATTAAACTTGGAACAAAGATCAATTAAATTCGAAATGATAGTAAAATAACGAAATGTTAAACAAATGTTAAAGAAACTTTAAACTGATCTTGGATGTTGAGCTACATGATAACATTAACATAAACATAAAAATAAAGATAATACTGTATGTTAACATATGTTAACATAAACATATAATAAATATAAATAACGTATGTTAACATATGGTATGTTAACACATGCACACACATACACACACACACACACACACACACACAGAAGGCTGAGAAAGGAAGGAGAGCATTGTCACAGAATCACTGACTGGTGAGAATACCGTGTCCAAGGACGTAGAGGCCATGTCTCCCAGCTACCATTACGTCTCCACTCATACACATACACACACACACACACACACACACACACACACACACACATAAAATCATAAGAATGGACGGAGTGCAGTGTCACAGTAACACTGATGGGTGAGGGTACAGTGTCCAAGCATGTGGAAGCCAGGCCGTTAGCCACCGTTACACCTCCACACACACAAGAATGAGAAAGGAAGGGGACCTGTGTCACATTGACATTGACACACACACACACACACACACACACACACACACACACACACAAGCAAGAGAAAGGAATGAGAAATTAGTGTCACAGTAAAACTGATTGGGAGAGTACCGAGTTGAAGCATGTGGAGGGCAGGTGGCCCAGCCACCATTACACTTCCGCACAATAAAACACACACAGACACACACACACACAGACACAGACACACAGACACACATACACATGGATTATAAAAGGAAGGAGAGCAGTGGCACACTAACACTGACTGGTGAGAGTACTGCGTCGAAGCTTATGGAGGCCAGGTCGCAAAGCCACCATTAGGCCTCCACACACACACACACACACACACACACACAGACACACACACACACACATACACAAGGATAAAGGAAGGGGAGCAGTCAAACACTGACGTCGAAGCTTTCTTTCGTTTCCACGAAATAATTAACGAAATGCCATCGGCTTTGCCGCAGTGATAACACCGGTTCCCGTCAGATCACCGAAGTTAAGCACTGTCGGACTTGGCTAGCACTTGGACGGGTCACCGTCCGGTGTGTCGAGCGCTGTTGGCAAGCGTGGTGCACTCAGCCTTTTGGGGGCAAATTGTGGAGCTGCTCGAGTGAGAAGTAGCGGCTCCGGTCACGAAAACTCACAACGACCGGGAGAGCGGCGTGTTGACAACAAGACCCTCCATATCCGCATCCAGTGATAAAGGCTGAGGATGACACGCTGGCCGGTCGTTACCTACGCGTGTTCCGTGACCCGTTCAGACGAAGAACTAACACAGTGACGAAAACTAATCGCAATACCGAGGAGGAGTTGTGCGACGTAAACGAAAGCTGGTAGAATCTGAAAGATTACGTCCATTCAGAGTTCGTGCCGGTTGTATAAGAGTGGCGCAAGTATTGCCACTGTGAGGGTGTATCTCAGGCTTGCTTGAAATAAAAGCTATAACGGTCGAGAGTGTTAGTTACCTCTGAGACTGGACGTGCTGAGTTGATGTTAGGCAAGAACGCCTTTAGGACGACAAAGACGCTATTACCAACACCTCACCGAGTTTGAACGATGTCGTGTAATAGAGCTGGAAAAAGCAGGATGTTTCGTCTGCGATAATGTAAAACACTCGGCTGGAATGTAACCACTGTGCACGGTTGCTGGCATCGGGTTGTCGCAACAATGTGCGGTTGCAACAACACTAAGGAGAGGGAGCGTCGTACTGCAGCAATCCGAGCAGCTGTTGGCACCGTAGTGGAACAGTGAACTTACTCCAAAGACAGCACCGAGCCAGACGCTCGGTAGTTTGCATTTCCACTGACCGCAAACCACGGCCGTTTGCAGCTTCGGTGGTGTCGAGCAAGAGCTCATTGGAGGCCAGAGTGGAAGTATGAAATGTGGTTCTGCCTCGTCGCTAGTGATGGCCGTGTACTGGTTAGAATCAGGCGAGGTACGCATAGCTGACTGTCGCTGTTGCTACTAGAGATGCCTGGACGCGGAAGGGGACGCAAAGCTGCTGCCTTGGCGGAGTTGCTGCTCACGATAGCAGGGACTTCCGGCAAGAAGAAGACTGCAGCGCAGTGCTTTCGCTGCCAAAAGCTTGGCCACGTCGCCAAGCACTGCAGCGGAGCAGTCGCGTGCTTGAAGTGTGCGCAAGCACACGACACACGTGACTGCAAGAAGCAGAAGGACGCCCCCTGCACCTGCGCCAACTGCGGCGGCGCACACGCGGCCAACGCCCGTTCCTGCGCCTACAGAAGAAACTGGCGCGGACCGGAGAAGAAGACGCAGAAGCAAGTGACCACCACACACGAAGAGGTGGTCACTTGCACAGAAGACGTCGTCACCAGGCGCCTTAACGACGCCGTACAAGAAGCCATGCCCGCCTTCAAATCCGCCATGGCGGAAGAGAGGGCGGCCATGCTGGCGGAACTGGGCGAGGCTCGGCGTCAGATTGCTGAGCTGACGCAGGAGCTTCGCTCAGCCAAAGAAGTCTCCGCCACAACAGTCGACACCGCCACCCAGGCGACTCCTCCACGTGAGAAGGAGTTCGCGACGGTGGCCACGCAGACAGACGAGCCTGCCGAAGGGGAGGCGACACAGCACAAGAAGGACACCGAAGCAGCAGCGCAAGAAGAGGAGTGGGAACAAGTCCCATTCCTGCCGCTTCCAGACATGTACAGCACAAGCGCTGTGACGAAGAAGATCGCTGACTCGCTTCGCGATGGTACATACCCCCACCACGACAACCCTTATCCTTTCGTTCCACCTAACCTTTCTAAACCTTCACCCCCACACCAACCAGTTGAGTACCCAGAAGGCCTCGTTGGTCTTTCTAGGGAGGATTACGATCTGATCAATTCCTTCCCTATCTTCACAGAGTGGCAAATGCGCTACGTCATCTTCGCTCTGGTCCACGGAGAGTATGAAAAAGCAGGATACACTATATCCACTATCCCAACCGAGGGAGAGCCCTCAGCAACAGCCAAGAAGAAGAAGAAAAATCGTCACACCGACAAGTACAGGAAATAGGTCATCGGCACTCCTTGCCAGTCCAGAAATACCTACCAGTACAGAAAGAAGATTCGACAAGATTCCCAGGGGAGTAAAGGCCAAACGGCCACAAACTTCCAATAGAACATCCTCACAGTGAGGAAGTCACAAAAGGAGAGCAGGAGCAGCAGCAGTTAGAATCAGATCAGTTCAGGGCCTGACTGCGAGCTGGACACACTGGACCTACACCGGGAGTTACGGTCCGGGCTGTGGTTTCGTACGACACCAGTTGCGCTCCCGTGGTTACCCCGCACGCACAGGATGCGTACTTGAACGTCAATCTGGCGACTCGAGCTGCTGTGCCGCCACTCACGAACAAGATTCGAGAGGGTCTTTTCCGACAGGATAACGCTCAGTCCCATACAGCTGTCGTAACCCTTCTTGCTCTACCTTGGCCCGCTCCATCACCAGATCTGCCTCCAGTCGGGCACGTGTGAGACATGATAGGACGACAACTCTAGCGTCACCCACAACCGGCGTTCACCGTCAACGTATCGACAGGCGTGCAACTGACATCCAGCACCTGAACATCACACTGCATGCACATTTGCACGCTTGCATTCAACATTCTGGCGGTTACAACAGTTTTACGTACGAGCATGTTGCATATGCAATCTCCTGACTCGTGGTTACATTAACCGCTGATCTTGCAAAGTCAGTCAGTTAAATATATTAGCTAGACAAATACATTTTGTAAATTTCATTACTTGACATTATTTTTTGATGTCCCGATTTTTCTTCCATGAGTGTATGTTATGTTACCTTACTCATCTCGCCCTTAAGTTTTACAGAGTAGGCCCGCATCTCGTGGTCGTGCGGTAGCGTTCTCGCTTCCCACGCCCGGGTTCCCGGGTTCGATTCCCGGCGGGGTCAGGGATTTTCTCTGCCTCGTGATGGCTGGGTGTTGTGTGTTGTCCTTAGGTTAGTTAGGTTTAAGTAGTTCTAAGTTCTAGGGGACATATGACCGCAGCAGTTGAGTCCCATAGTGCTCAGAGCCATTTGAACCATTTTTACAGAGTAGTGTATTATCTGTATGCGCGCAATAAATAAATTTCGTTAATATCTGTCGTTGTGAAATTTAAAACACAAAGGAATTACACACATTGACTGCAAGTGGGCATTGATTTAAATCAACGGGGAAAGTCGAAATTTTGTGCCGGATCGGGATTCGAAGCTGGTGTGCTGCTTAGCAGGCACTGGCTCTGTCTGACCACTGAGCTGCCCAAAAACGTCGGCCACAGTGGTCACCGCATCTGCAAGGACGACCCTAGCATGCCCCCATCAGACGCAAATTCTCAGCTTATCCACACACTACTAAAAAATGATCATGTCCGAAAGATGTATACAATGTATATGTCCGAAAGATGTATATAATTAAGGCGAGGATGGCCAATGATCTCTCGAGTGCGAACTCGCGCCAGCTCAAACTGTTACGGGAATCGGCGAAATGGCGCGAGTAATGAGGATAACAGGCATGGGGCGCTACATTAGTAGTGTGTGGATAAGCCGAGACTCTGGGAGTGACGGGGGGCGTGCTAGGCAGTCCGTGCAGTTGCGGTGACCACTGTGTTCGGATAGTTTGCCGGCCGCGGTGGCCGAGCAGTTCTAAGCACTTCAGTTCGGAACCGCGCGACTGCTACGGTCGCATGTTCGAATCCTGCTTCGGGCATGGATGTGTGTGATGTCTTCGGTCAGAGGGTTAGCTGCCCTCTGTAATAAAAAAACTGAGTTAATCGATCAACAACGAACTTAAACGGATGTCTTACGACGTCCGCCCCGAGCAGATATAACGAACAAAAGTGAACAAAATGAGATTAAAAAAAAATAGCATAATCGTCACAGCAACTGCCCTACTGGAATCGAAACCCATTTCGGCTTTTCGTTTTAATTTAAATAAGTGCCCACTCGCAGCGAATGTCTATAAGTCCTTTGTGTCTTAATTGGTAGAGGTTGCTGGATCAAAATGTTGGATCAACATATATGAAATTTAAATAGTCTGCGGTGTATCTTTTTGGTCGAAAGTTGAACTTCCCCCGTGATCTAAATTTCTTTCACAAGCTTTCCTAGCTCTCATTGCTTCCTTTGGCACGATGTTCGTTATAGTTCTGCGTATATTTGATCAAAGACGGGTATTTGTTGGTATGAATTCGTGTAAAGCTTTTCGAAATTCAGTAATAAGTAATACTTTTCCGAAAAGTTTGGAGAATAATTGGGTTTCAGTCGGAGCTTGGCCGATAGTTGTTGACCTTCGTGGAATATTTCTCATCGTAGAAAGTATCAGTTGTACGGTGTACTCGTGTCTAGTGCCGCGACTGTGCGATCCGACACGCACGCGGCGTGCGCGCCGTAGTGTGCTCGGGGTTGGCTCTGGCAGACGGCACGTGAGCAGTGAGGCGAACGGGTCGCTATCTAATCAGCGAGAGTGTGAACGGGGGCGCGGCTCTGACCAGCACTCGGTTCTGCCTTCATCGCTATTTTCGCACACGACTGGCGTAACGCCACACCGGCGCCACCTCACGTAATCTCCCGCGGGCGACGTGACAGAAAATTCTGTGCAGCCGCCCATCACGCTTACCTGGGCTTCGATCCCGGCCCAAATGCGCTGCCCCCTACTGAGACTGCCAACCTAACCTCTGCGTCGCATATTCCGAATTATCGGAACTTTTTCGTTAGCGAACTCAACCACAGAACCCCACTAAGGCAGAAGGCTGTTCGACAAGAACATAAAGAGAACTCCTTGCCTTTATTTACAACGTAGCCTTTCTTTTTCTTTTAGAAAATGTCATACCCACTACTTTCGTACGCATAAACGATAGCTACGAGGGCAGTTCAATAAGTAATGCAACACATTTTTTTTCTCGGCCAATTTTGGTTGAAAAAACCGGAAATTTCTTGTGGAATATTTTCAAACATTCCCGCTTCGTCTCGTATAGTTTCATTGACTTCTGACAGGTGGCAGCGCTGTACGGAGCTGTTAAAATGGCGTCTGTAACGGATGTGCGTTGCAAACAACGGGCAGTGATCGAGTTTCTTTTGGCGGAAAACCAGGGCATCTCAGATATTCATAGGCGCTTGCAGAATGTCTACGGTGATCTGGCAGTGGACAAAAGCACGGTGAGTCGTTGGGCAAAGCGTGTGTCATCATCGCCGCAAGGTCAAGCGAGACTGTCTGATCTCCCGCGTGCGGGCCGGCCGTGCACAGCTGTGACTCCTGCAACGGCGGACCGTGCGAACACACTCGTTCGATATGATCGACGGATCAGCATCAAACAACTCAGTGCTCAACTTGACATCTCTGTTGGTAGTGCTGTCACAATTGTTCACCAGTTGGGATATTCAAAGGTTTGTTCCCGCTGGGTCCCTCGTTGTCTAACCGAACACCATAAAGAGCAAAGGAGAACCATCTGTGCGGAGTTGCTTGCTCGTCATGTGGCTGAGGGTGACAATTTCTTGTCAAAGATTATTACAGGCGATGAAACATGGGTTCATCACTTCGAACCTGAAACAAAACGGCAATCAATGGAGTGGCGCCACACCCACTCCCCTGCCAAGAAAAAGTTTGAAGCCATGCCCTCAGCCGGTAAAGTCACGGTTACAGTCTTCTGGGACGCTGAAGGGGTTATTCTGTTCGATGTCCTTCCCCATGGTGAAACGATCAACTCTGAAGTGTATTGTGCTAGTCTTCAGAAATTGAAGAAACGACTTAAGCGTGTTCGTAGGCACAAAAATCTGAACGAACTTCTCCTTCTTCGTGACAACACCTCACACAAATCTTCGCACCCGAGAGGAGCTCACAAAACTTCAGTGGACTGTTCTTCCTCATGCACCCTACAGCCCCGATCTCGCACCGTCGGATTTCCATATGTTTGGCCCAATCAAGGACGCAATCCGTGGGAGGCACTACGCGGATGATGAAGAAGTTATTGATGCAGTACGACGTTGGCTCCGACATCGACCAGTGGAATGGTACCGTGCAGGCATACAGGCCCTCATTTCAAGGTGGCGTAAGGCCGTAGCATTGAACGGAGATTACGTTGAAAAATAGTGTTGTGTAGCTAAAAGATTGGGGAATAACCTGGTGTATTTCAATGCTGAATAAAACAACCCCTGTTTCAGAAAAAAAATTTGTTGCATTACTTATTGAACTGCCCTCGTACTTAACCGCACTTTAATTTTTACAGTCTTTGTTAGCCTCTAGACCACATACAAGAAAAACCACATAAAACAAATTTGTACCTTGAAAGAACTATTTTCAGCCTTGAACTGGCTCTCCATCGTCGGCGAATCTACTTCGTTCAGCAGACTGCTGTGATTTATTGTATGTTACGAACTTCCACGTGTTACGCACAATATACAGACGCCACGTAACTCCAGTTGAATCGTACCCTTGAATTGCAAATTTCCCCAATTCATTACTAAAAGCAATACGAACTTTCTTATGAACGCCTCGGCCTTCAAACCAGGTTTCTGTTGCCGAGCCATCATTAGTAATACATTGTATCCTAACGTGAACTCTGTGCACATGTACCAGATAAGCCAAAACATTATGACCACCTGTTCAGCAGCGCGTCCGTCGACTTTTGGAACGCAGTACAGCAGCGATGCTGCTTGGTACGGATTCCACAAGTCCTCGACAGGATTCCAGGAGTATGTGGCACCAGGAGTGTACTCACAGGTCACAGATTACGGGACGCTGGTTTGTGGGCACGCAGCTGGCGCCTGATATGTGTTCCAGTGGGTACAGATCGGGGGGAATGTGCTGGCAATGACACCAATGTGAGTTCCTCTCGTGCTCGTCAAACCACTGCAGCACGATTCTGGCCTTGCGTCGTCGAGAGTTATCCTGCTGAAAGATGTCACCGCCATCAGAGAAGACTTCAACCACAGTGGGATGCAAGTGGTCCGCACTGATGTTCAAATAGTTGACTGCTGTCATGACGTCTTCGAGGTCCACAGAAGCCCATCTCGTTGTACCCCACTGCTTAATTTCGCTCTCACCGGCCTACACGTGAGGCGCGGTGCACGTTCCAAGCAGCCATTCGCCTGGCTGGTGGCAATAAGGACCCAGGACACCTACCGGGTGTAGCGAGGAATGCGATTCATTGTACAGGCGACACGTTTCTAGTGGTCCACGGTGAAAACTCAGTGGTGCTGTGCCCACTGCAATCTTAAGTGACAAGGTCGTTGGGTCAACACAGGAACATGCGAGATGTGCAGCTCGGTATTCGACAGCGGCCTCTGAACGGGGTGCCCTGAAACACGTGTGACTGCGACAGCATTCCTCTGCGGGACGCTGGGCGCTGCACAATAAGATAACGATTAACCCGACGAAGACGGCAGCCGTTCTGTTCACACGGAGGAAACCAGTTCTCAACGACAGACTCCAAATAGCTGACCAATTTATCCCATGGTCGCCGGGGGTGAAGTATCTCGGTGTCTACCTTGACAAAAAATTACTCTTTACGCAGCATATTGACGACAAGAAGACGGCAGCCCAGAAGATGGCCAGGTCGTTGATTCCGTTCCTGAAGAGTAAGGATCTCAACCCTAAGACTAAACTCTGATTGTGTAAGGCAACGGTGGAACCCACAATGTTGTATGGCTCCACCTCGTGGGGAACTACGTGCGTCTCCAACTACAACAAACTCCAAGCGCTGCAAAACATTTGCTATCGATGGATCACAGGAGCTCCATGGTGGACAAGAAACGTCGACATCCGCACCGCACTCCACGAGACCACCATACAAGAGAAGGTCTGTGACAAGGCTCTACGAGTTTTTGACAAGATCGATGCCCTTAGGGACGAAGTTCGACAATTACAGTCGGTAGGAACGGTAAACCCTGCAAGATGGCACAAGTATCGCGTACCGAAGTCAATAACGTTTCACGCCCCATAGGCAATCTGTCATAACACGAGGAAGCAGTCACACATAACAGCCTTGACACATTTCACCCTCCACAGGAGATAGACATCACCAAAGACAGCAGGCTAAAGGACCCATTGCGTGCCCAAGCCTAACTGAATGCGTAATAAATAAAGTGTTTTCCTTTTATCCTTACATCCCATCCTAGAAGAATAAGTCATCAAGGATGATCTCTTCAGTCCACACTACACAATTTAAAAAAAAAAAAATCCTCTGCGTTTTCTCACGAGACGTGGTCGTTATCTCAGCGTCCTTCGAGCACTTTCCATAGGTGCTCAGCAAGTAGGAAGCCAACAGGCGACCAGCTTCGTCGTTTCAGACATTCTTGTTTTCAGTCGCAGCTCCGCAAAAGCGTGCCCTTCGTCATAAACGCTTATGTCAGTGGATTTCCGTATTGGCGGCCCGTATCTTCGCTATAATGACTGACCATCGTCTGTCTTCCGCCTACATTCTTTCCTTATTACGTCAAAAGGTCGCAACACAACCAGGAGGCATTCAGCCTCGCGGTGGCCACTTAACAAAATCCTTAGTCTCATCAGTGTATCTTACAACTTCATTAATTATTACATGCTCATAGTTCTTAGAAAAAAGATTAATCTTGTCGGTAATACCATAGTGGGAAAAAAGAGGAAAATGCTTAGCATAAGTATCAGAAGATCCATTTTCCCCTTCTTTGCCAAAACTAAATTTATTCACGATAAAGGATGACAGCCAAATTAACGTTAAATTTATTAATGGAGTCTGGCTTCTATCTACACATACTCCCAAACACAGAAAGTCTGACATTCCTCCCCACGTTCCCCGCCTGCGACGCATCGGCCTCGCTCCCGTCTCCCCGACGACAAATCAGACGCCTCCAGGGTACCGATGCACTCGCTGTTCTCCCCCGCGTCCATTTCCTCCTCTATAAAACAGTAATGCCATATTTGACAGTCAGCATGAATAACAAGCAGACGAGGCAGCATAACCTGGTCTCCAACTACCCTTTCGTAGGTAGCAAATATAACTAATTGCTTGTACGTTATTGTTAGGCCGGGTTTATTCTCTACACTGACTGTAACCGGTCTACCTTCAACAATACGCTTTAATATTGCAGCATACGGCTTCCATCGGAACCACCCGAAATATTCAAACAGAAAAACGTTATGCAAAATGCCGCGCACAACTTTTGAGGCCCGCATCTCGTGGTCGTGCGGTAGAGTTCTCGCTTCCCACGCCCGGGTTCCCGGGTTCGATTCCCGGCGGGGTCACGGATTTTCTCTGCCTCGTGATGGCTGGGTGTTGTGTGCTGTCGTTAGGTTTAAGTGGTTCTAAGTTCTCGGGGACTGATGACCGTAGATGTTAAGTCCCATAGTGCTCAGAGCCATTTGAACCAACTTTTGAGGTTCTTAACCAGTTCCGCCAGATTATTACGCTGAGTGGCCGAAAGCGACGGGAAAGCACTGGACCAAAGGCAGACCCAGACCTCGTTACTGAGTGCGAGGGGGAAGAAGGGAAGGTGTTCCAGCTTCTTATTCGTCCCCCCCCCCTCCACCGCTCCCTCTTTCCCCTCAAACAGAATTTGCTGGCACCCCAACACTCAACGTACCGCAAATGTGTAGGATTTTTTTATAACATCACCAAGAAATGACTTTTAAAAAATGTAAGGACCTCGATTTTGGAGCTAAAAATCTCAGTCAAATCATTAAGAAGTGCATACCTAGAAAAACAAAACTAAAACTCTATACCGAAGTGTGGTGGGCGGACTGTTCATCTGCATGTGCATGGTTATCGCTAAACTATAGACTGAGCATAATATGGGCACTTGAAAGAGGAGTTATTAAAAAAAAATAACGGGTGCAATACAAACAACGGAAGGTTGGCAAATGAGAAGCAACGAAGAGAACTACGAATTACTACTGTTGTTATTATTATTTTTCAGTTTTCTGACTGGTTTGATGCAGCCTCCTACGAATTCCTCTCGTGTGCCAACCTTTCCATGTCCTCAATCATCTGCTGGATGTGTTCAATCTCTGTCTTCTTCTACAGTTTTTCTACATTATTTACCTTATCAGTAGACGTAATTATCCACATCGTTCTGTAGCACCACATCTCAAATGTTTCGACTCTCTTCAGTTCTGCTTTTCCCACAGTGCTCCAAACGTACATTCTCAGAAATTTCCTCAAAGTAAAGCCTGTAGACTTCTTTCGCCCAGAACTGCGCTTTTTGTCAGTGTTATCTTCTTTTTGTGTCCTCATTGCTTCGTCTTTCGCGGGTTATCTTGGTGACTAGATAGCACAATTCCTTAACTTCATCTACTGTGTGATCACGAATTCTGATAAGTTTCTCGCCGTTCTCATTTCTGGTAGTTCTCATAAATACACAGAAAATATCAGAATTACTGAGAAACCAAAGATTAATCTTACTTGTACACCTCCACTGAATGAATGAGAACAGACTAAAGAAACGAATATCCTCGTATTACACGGAAAGAAATAGCTCGGATTACAGAAATGAGAAAAGAACCGTAAAAAAAGAAAAAAACAGCATCAAAGGATCAGAAATAACGGAAAGTATCTCCTTCAGAATAAAATACTAAATTTAAAAGGGTTTAAATGCAGCAGATTTAAGAATTTAGGAGCAACATGAACAGAGCAGAGGAAAAGAGAACATGGGTGGAAGGAAGCATCTTAGACAAATAGAAAATAACAAAGACAAAGGAGAAAAATATTCTAGCTTGTCAATACGGATATAGGAGAAAAAAAGTACAAAATGTGAAATATTTCGATAAAATAAATACAGTGACTAAAATATAAATAAATGATTGACATATTAAAAAATGCAACAATCACAATTGCTTTCTAAGGGGTTACTTTTCGGCAATTTCTTCTTGTATTCATTACTTATTACGGTAATAAAGGTTATTTTTGTGAAAAAGTTTCAAATTACGTTCCAGAGTGAAACCAGATCATTAAAATTATTGATTATTTACTTTTTGCCATTTCTTCTTGTATTCATTATGATGGTAAAGGTCAATCTCGTGAAAATTTTTGATATTAATATTTTTTTATATAGTTTGGACTCAAAGGATTAAAACTGGAGTTTATTACAAGGCAGCATAAATTAGGCGACGAGAATAATGGCGTTATAGTGACGTTTGATGTTGAACAGCTGGAATAATGATGTTCTAGGAATTTCCAGTAGTTCATCGGCAGAAAATGACGTGATAGAATTCAGTTACCGTCTTGAGCGTGTCACCTTCGAAAATAGTGATGAACCCACCAAGTCAATGGAACAGGCCGCTGATTAGATTAACGACGTACGTAACCGATAATGCAATCTAAAAAAAATAATTGATCGTATCTACGTTAGTTTTCGACATAATCGGACCACACTTTACAGGTGCATAGAACAAAAGACAGGTTAAGAGCAAGAAACTACAATTAATTTTAATACTTACAAGGAACCCCTCGAGTGCGAGGCTGCAAAAGGCCGATGATGTTTACGGCATTCGGCGCCTCGCATATTGCCCGTCACGCCACCACGATGCTGGCTACCAATGGGCGAGAGGGGGCGGCGCTGGAGGTATCCAGTGGTGAGGGCAGCCTGGAGCTACGGAGCACAGCTGAACTGCCTAGTCGGCGAGCAACTCGCGACAGCGGTGCACTTCTAGTGTTGTGGATACAAAGTAGAGCAGTGGCAACGATAAACAAAGCGAACACTGCATTATACCAAGAACAAAAATTTCTAACGTTGATATTTCATCAGCAAGGAACCCAAGGAATTTCTCGGAGTTAGAAAAAAAGTTGCTGATGAAACGTTAGTGTTTCTGCGAGACGAGTCAATGGAATGTGTGGGTCGTGTCACAAACTCCGTCTGAAGTGAGATGTAGCAAAGGACAACCATTGTCCAAGAGCTGGTACTAAACATGAACAAATTTCCAGTATGGCTGTAGCAAAACGACCGTGTAGTGCATAAGAAAAACTACGGGTAGTGAAGGAAGGGCAAGGCGCACTTTTTACAAAATGTCGTGTTCGCGCGTTTCAAAGATGCTCGAAACAAATTACAGGATATGCGCGATAGTTACCTACTACTATATGCACATAAAATATAAGTGATTTCAAGGGAAGCGATGGGTGGTTGCATAACTTAAAACAGGGCTACAGAATTGGAAGACGTAAGACAAGGAAATTTCAAACAAAGCGCCAAATTGACGAAGCAGAGTACACTGCGGAATCGGCGCGAAAATTTGTAGTTTAGATAAACAAACTTATCCCATTGTTCAACTCCGACCAGTCAGGATTTGAAGAGGAAATGCATATAAAAGGAACCCTGGAAGTTAGAAGTACCAAGAGAGCTGTATCAATATCAACTAACATCGATTCCTCAACGCATTCATATACCGTTATTCCGGCTGTTAATTTGGATGGTAGTACGGCTGGAAAGTTATTTATTGTGCAGCGCGAAGATAGTGGTACTGTGCCCCCTACTATTCTTTCTCGCGTGCGTGAACTTGCAAGGGCAGTAAGGAATATTTACATCGTGGCAAGCAAGAGTGGGCTCTGGCTCTGAGCACTATGGGACTTAACATCTGTGGTCATCAGTCCCCTAGAACATACAACTACTTAAACCTAAGTAACCTAAGGACATCACACACATCCGTGCCCGAGGCAGGATTCGAACCTGCGACCGGAGCAGTCGCGCGGTTCCAGACTGAGCGCCTAGAACCGCTAGACCACCGCGGCCGGCAGCAAGAGTGGAAAAATGGGCGTAAGAGAGCTACAACCGTGGTATGATTTTGGCCAACAGATAGTCAAAACAACTTGCATCTGCTTGATTCCTAGTCTGCTTATGAACATCATAATTCTTTAGAGCAAACAATCCATTCTGGAATGTATATGACATTGCGGTTCATAGAACCTGGACACACTGGACGAATTCGATCTCTGAATGTTTGTTTTTCGCGTGCCCATCACAGATTTTATCGCACTATCTGCAGTTACGCCTTAAAGGACGGCCCGTTTCACGATAAGCCCCACGACAGACTGTTTCGCATTCGGTTGCTATGACAGTCCATCAGTTCTCCACCCCGTTACACCAATATGATTTTATATGAATTCTTTAACAGTTGGTATCTAGCTGAACGTCCTGTACGGTTTGTAACTTACAAGATTCGCCTTCGATCTTGATGGAGCGAACCTTTGTTCAGGATGCAACTGAATGGTGTGTTTTGAACACTTCTTGAATGTCGACGATGTCTATTTTGCGAGGTGTGATATACAGGGCTATTACAAATGATTGAAGCGATTTCATAAATTCACTGTAGCTCCATTCACTGACATATGGTCGCGACACACTACAGATACGTAGAAAAACTCATAAAGTTTTGTTCGGCTGAAGCCGCACTTCAGGTTTCTGCCGTCAGAGCGCTCGAGAGCGCAGTGAGACAAAATGGCGACAGGAGCCGAGAAAGCGTATGTCGTGCTTGAAATGCACACACATCAGTCAGTCATAACAGTGCAACGACACTTCAGGACGAAGTTCAACAAAGATCCACCAACTACTAACTCCATTCGGCGATGGTATGCGCAGTTTAAAGCTTCTGGATGCCTCTGTAAGGGGAAATCAACGGGTCGGCCTGCAGTGAGTGAAGAAACGGTTGAACGCGTGCGGGCAAGTTTCACGCGTAGCCCGCGGAAAATTGGCTCATGCCACAACTGGAGACCGACAGCGCCGACTTCATCTTTCAACAGGATGGTACTCCACCGTACTTCCATCCTGATGTTCGGCATTTCTTAAACAGGAGATTGGAAAACCGATGGATCGATCGTGGTGGAGATCACGATCAGCAATTCATGTCACGGCCTCCAACGCTCTCCCGACTTAACCCCATGCGATTTCTTTCTGTGGGGTTATGTGAAAGATTCAGTGTTTAAACCTCCTCTACCAAGAAACGTGCCAGAACTGCGAGCTCGCATCAACGATGCTTTCGAACTCATTGATGGGGACATGCTGCGCCGAGTGTGGGAGGAACTTGATTATCGGCTTGATGTCTGCCGAATCACTAAAGTGGCACATATCGAACATTTGCGAGTGCCTAAAAAAACTTTTTGAGTCTTTGTATGTGTGTGCAAAGCATTGTGAAAATATCTCAAATAATAAAGTTATTGTAGAGCTGTGAAATCGCTTCAATCATTTGTAATAACCCTGTACATACATTCCATGGAAGGTTGATTTCTGTACCTTCGGGACAGTCATTTTCTGTCGCCCTCCTGATGCGCATAGTGAATCATTAGCAGCTAATATTTTTCCTGTCATAATTGTTGACACAACACTTTCAAATTAGCGGTGCTAAAGATTAACTTGCAACCTCGCACTCAAGCGGTCCCGTGTTGTTGCATTTGAGTACGACTATTTTTAAAACAAATTCACTCATCCATCCATCGTGTTCCGTAAATAGACTCACGAAGAAGAGGCTTAAGGTATATGGAACAAGTTACACATAAAAGCGAGAAGTAGCCAACGCAGGATTCACGAGTAAAGTCCGCTAACTGCATGTTACGACTAATGCTTATCTACTGACGCATACCCCGTCAGTCGAAAAACTTTCCTGACTGCATTAATGTAAGAGGAAAGCTGAGATGGTGGTTTTAACACTACAGGCGCTCTACATATTGCCCCGCCTGCCACCCTCCCCCGCGCCCACACTTGCGAGAAGTCAAGTCCCGCCTTCTGGCCGCCTACAGGCCAATGCGGCACGAGCGGCCGCCTCACCGGATACACTGCGGAGGGCCGCGTGGCCAGCCGCCTGCACCCCGTCCCACTCCTCCCTCACTGCCAGTACTGGGAATCGAACCCGGCTGCAGAGGCGGGCGCCCCTCTTCAGTACAACGTGCAGAACCTTCATATAGCCACGAGATCCGTCAGAAAAGTCCTCCTTTTGGACGTCGTGGCGGCTTGTATGTCGGTTATGTCGTCTAAGCCTCGATCCTTGTTGTTTTGCGGTGGGTTCGTGTTGACAGTACCGAGTCTCGCCACCCGTGATGATTTCCTTCCAGAAAAAGATTGTCCGTCGTTTTGCAATTCAGTTAACTCCCAAAGGGGAACACGCATCTCCTTTTATTTTTGGTGGTTAAATTGTGTGGGACAAACTTCCCACAGAAATTTTGCACTTCCCAACACTGCACGATCACTGTGCACATCTGTTGTATGCAATTACATTACGAAAAACGTAGATTGCTACCAACTGTAAAGTTGAAGAGTGGCTGCAGAGTGCGCACGTCATGTGTGCGTGAGACGTGCTCGCTTGTGTAGGTGCGGGTGTGTTTTCTTGTCTTCTCTGAAGAAGGCTCTGGCCGAAAGCTAAGTGTGTGTCAGTTTTTCTGTTGTACCCGTCTGCAACTCAACCTGTCACCTTTACGGTTAGAAGAAATCTATGCTTCTCATAACATTGTTCATATTCCTGGCTAGACTTTCAATTGTTTGTTATTTGCAATTGTTAATCTTTCAATTTTGTGAACCGACGGTTTATACTTACGGGAATCACTTCTAGATTATTGTATGCACACACTACTGGTCAACAACATGAATGCAGCACGATACAAAGTCGAATTGTTATCACGCATATTGCATATGTGGGTATGTAAATGATTAACATTCACTGCAACCACAAAAAGCAGGTAGGAGTGATGCCATCTGTATTCTGGATTAAACCTACTTAACTCGGTCACATACGCTATTTCCTGATATCAGACCTTTATTTGACCTTAAGTGATGTAGGCCTTCAGCACGTAGGCCTCAAGTAATATAGGCCGTCTTCAAAAACGGCACGAGTGTCTTCACACTCTGGGCGGGAATGAACGCCGTGTACGGAACAGGTGGTTTATTTTTTGTTGTATGGAGGGAACTATGTCGTACGCTGCGCTGATCCAGTAATACAAATACATTTAGGTAAGTTGCTCAAGTAATTACTCAGACACTTATATGTTACCAAGGGAACATAGTTATCATTTTGTTCGCCGTAGTTGGATTTATACGTCTTATTATTGAATCTTTCTGTTAGGAAAATTCACAAGTCTTAAGTTTTATGTCTATTTCAAACAATGGCTCCGTCAATAAGCAAATGTGCGAAGGATGAACCAAAAATGTGATGTGTGAGCAAGAGAGGACAATCCTATTCAACTGGTGGCCTCGGTGGTGCACTTGGGAACATTTTGGAGGAAAAGTGATGGAGATACTAAATGCTAAACATTTCTCCATTCCGTTTAGTACTTTGTGTAGACTGCAGTGATGGTGACAAAGACTTTGTGACCATTGGCAAAGTGGGCAGACTGCAGGGTAAGTTAGTTAATTTCCAGTACAAATGCAGGAAACAGGACTTGGCTTAATCGTTAACCGAATATTCCACTATTCATTGCAGCACAGTCAAATCAATGTGTAAGTAAAAACAGAAGTCAAAGAACAAAAGAAATGACGACATCTGCACCACTTGTAAAGAGAGCTGTGGGAACAATTAAAGTGGTTGGACTGAGCGATGTTTTTGTTTGTGATGGTTGTATGGAAGTTGTCAGTCCATCGATTCACCTGATGATGCTGCGTTTATGCGTTATATTTGCGTAAATGTTAGTAGCAGTGAGACCGATGCTGAAAATAAATGAAACTGAACATTAACAATGGCAAAGAAAATTTTCTCGGAATTAAGCACATTATCACCAAGTTAAGTATGAAATGTCGCAAGATTACGTGTGCTATAACAAAATCAGATAACATGCTCACTTTGTTTACTACTTTTATACCTTCAACACTTTTTCATTTCTTAAATAACACATTTTCATTTCTTAAATATTCTTTATCATTGGTGATTAGAGCAATGTATTGGCCTCTTATATGTAAATTATACAATTTGAGCCGTGGCGCCATTAAGTTAGTAGACTGTTCTGTCTGGCGCCACTAGCTCAAGGGTAGTATAGACCATCCCTCTTGCGGCCCCATTGCCAACACCTATGAGGAAGAGTTTGTATCTGTGGGTTGTATCCTTAGAAGGTCTTTTCTTGCCCTTATATGTACGGGTTCGTTGGCCCGAGAAAAGGAGGGACGAAGTTAGGGAATTGGCGGTAGCGTCGCAACTAGAGATGGTCACGAGGTCCGAGCGGCCGAAGCCACGAGCTGCGCAAGGAGGGCCTGCGCAGAACGGGGATACCGGAGTACTGCACCGGGGTGCTCACTTTAATTTACCCTCGATATGTTGGCGAAAACACATGTTTAATTTCGGAGGTACGCATAAAATGTCATCCGAAATTGTGGTAAACGCATTCTCTGAAAATTATTTCGAGCATTTGGTTCATGAGCCCACGCGAATAGTAAACGGTTGTGAAAACACACTTGACCTCTTAGCAACAAATAATCCTGAGGTAATAACGAGCATCGAAACGGATATAGGGATTAGTGAACATAGGGTGGTCGTAGAGAGATTGAATATTGTAACCCCCAAATCCTCCAAAAATAAACGAAAAATATACCTATTCAAAAACGCAGATATAAATTCACTTGACGCCTTCCTGAAAGACAATCTCCACTCCTCTCCAAATTAATAAGTCTAGACCAGATGTGGCTTTAATTAAGAGAAATAGTATCGGCAGCAATTGAGAGATTTATACCAAATAAATTAACAAACGACGGAGCTGATACTCCTTGGTACACAAAACGGGTCAGAACACTGTTGCAGAAACAACGAAACAAACATGCCAAACTTAAACAGACGCAAAATCCCCAAGGTTGGCGATCTTTTACAGAAGCTCGAAATTTAGTGCGGACGTCAATGCGAGATGCGTATAACAGTTTCCACAACGAAACTTTGTCTCTAAACCTGACAGAAATTGCAAAGAGATTCTGTTCGTATGTGAAGTATGTTAGCGGCAAGAAACAATTAATTCCTTCTCTGCACTATAGGAATGGAGATACTATCGAAGACAGTGCTGCCAAAGCAGAGTTACTAAACACAGCCTGCCAAAATGCCTTCAAAAAAGAAGACGAAGTAAATATTCCAGAATTCGAATCAAGAACAGTTGCCAACACGAGTAATATAGAAGCAAATATCATCGGAGTAGTGAAGCAACTTAAATCACTTAATAAAAGCAAGTCTTCTGGTCCGGACTGTATATCAATTAGGTTCCTTTCAGAGTATACTTCACAATCGTATATAACCGTTCGCTCGACGAAAGATCCGTACCCAAGGATTGGGGAGGTGCACAGGTCACATCAATATTCAAGAAAGGCAGTACGAGTAATCCACTTAATTACACGCCCATATAGTTAAAGTCGATATGCAGCAGGATTCTGGAATATATATTGTATTCGAACGTTATGAATTACCTCGAAGAAAACGGTCTATTGACACACAGTCAACATGGGTTTAGAAAACATCGTGCTTGTGAAACACAACCAGCTCTCTATTTACACGAAGTGTTGAGTGCTATTGACAAGCGACTGCTGATCGATTCCGTATTTCTGGATTTCCAGAAGGCTTCTACCACTGTACCACACATGCGGCATAGCATTCGTATTTCTGAATTTCCAGAAGGCTTCTAAGACTGTACCACACAAGCGGCTTGTAGTTAAATTCCGTGCTTATTGAATATCGTCTCAGTTATGTGACTGGATTTGCGACTTCCTGTCACAGAGGTTCGTAGTAATCGAGGGAAAGTCATCGAGTTCAAATGGTTCAAATGGCTCCGAGCACTATGGGACTCAACTGCTGTGGTCATAAGTCCCCTAGAACTTAGAACTACTTAAACCTAACAAACCCAAGGACATCACACACATCCATGCCCGAGGCAGGATTCGAATCTGCGACCGTAGCGGTCGTGCGGTTCCAGACTGTAGCGCCTTTAACCGCTCGGCCACTCCGGCCGGCAAAGTCATCGAGTAAAACAGAAATGATTTCTGGCGTTCCTCAAGGTAGAGTTATAGGCCGTTTTTCGTCATCAGAAGATCTAAACAAACTGCATAAGGATTTAGAAAAGATATGTGAATGGTGCGAAAACTGGCAGTTGACCCTAAATAACGAAAAGTGCGAGGTCATCCACATGGGTGCTAAAACGAACTTGTTAAACTTCGGTTACACGATAAATCAGTCAAATATAAAGGTGGTAAATTGAACTAGATACCTAGGAATTACAATTGCGAACAACTTAAATTGGAAGGAACATGGGTGACCATCTGGTCTGCTGAGCGCTGTTCCCAAGCGGGGTGCACTCAGCTCTCGTGAGGCAAACTGAGGAGCTACTCGACTGAGGAGTAGCGGCTCCGGTCTCGGAAACTGACATGCGGCCGGGAGAGCGGTGTGCCACACCGACCACTTGCCCGTCCGTATCCGCATGCAGTGACGCCTATGGCCTGAGGATGACATGGCGGCCGGTCGGTCCCGTTGGGCCTTCACGGCCTGGTCGGGTGAAGTTTAGTTTTTTCGGTTTAAATTGTAAGGAACACGTAGAAAATGTTGTTGGGAAGGCTACCCAAAGACTGCGTTTCATTGGCTGGGCCCTTAGAAAATCTAACAGATCTATTAAGGGGATTGCCTACACTACGCTCGTCTGTCCTCTTTTAGAATAGCGCAGGGTGGTGTGGGATCCTTACCAGATAGGACTGACGGAGTACATCGAAAAAGTTCAAAGAATGGCAGCACGTTTTTTATTAGCCCGAAATATGGGAGAGAGTGTCACTGAAATGATACAGTATTTGGGCTGGAAATCTTCCAAATGCGAAAATATTTTTATTGACGCCGACCTACATAGGGAGAAAAAAATCACCACAATAGAATAAGGGAAATCAGAACTCGTACGGAAAGCTATCAATGTTCGTTCTTTCCGCGCTCTATACGACATTGGAATAATAGAGAATTGTGAAGATGGTTCGATGAACCCTCTGCCATGCACTTATATGTGATTTGCAGACTATCCGTGTAGATGTAGATGTAGATGTAGATGTAGATGTAGATGTAGATGAAATGTGGAATAGATAGGTTCAAGAGGATCATGCACCCACGCAGAAACCGAGCCGCCCTACGTGGCTAGCATCTGAGAGAAGAGAGATATTGTTTGGTCAGCCGTGCAACATTGTATATCCACGTCACGTGTCTCGAGTCCGGGAATTGGCTTGTTTTCAGCAAGGCAAGTATTCAGGTGGAGGTTGTGATGACGTATGCAGCACCACAATCTGTCGTCACGGTGAGCACTCTAGTGGCTGCACACAGAGGGAGGGGCGCCGACACCGGCGCACCCAGCGGCAGCACCAGGCAACGGGACTGGCGCCACGTCGGTTTTGAGGTGAGCCGCGGTCCTGTGTTCGAAATCGTGAGACACACGTACGTGGAGTCTGCAAGTGGAGACAACATTGCCAGATTGCATTCGTTGCCGTCATATGGGGCCAGCAACTGGTGGTACGGGGTGCCATTCAGCACACAACACAATGATCTGTCGTTCACATAGCCATTATTCCGACAGCAGACATTACATTTTTGGCACGTTAAGGTCAGTGGCTGTGCTCTATATTCGAGGTCTTTGTGACTTAATATTTCAACAAGTTAACACCAAACCACATGTGGACCATGCTGTCTTGACCAACTTATACGCAGGGGTGTTCGACTGTTGACCCGGCCAGAATGTTATACCAGAAGCTCTCATCCAGGCTCAGTTCCACTCCGTTCCGAGCTGTCATTGGAGCTGTTGTTGCTCACAGAAGTGGCAGCTCTGTGAAGTAAACTTTGCACCCCGTATGTAGAGGGTGAACATTAATAAAACCGACAAGCTGCAGGGACAGATTCCTGACTGGAAATGAAGGAAAAGATATGAACACGTGTCCGGAAGTGAAACTTTCCCACAGGAGATGGGACTAATGAATAACAGTTCTTCTGACCACATGACGAGTGTTCCTTGTGTGTTGCAGGCTGTGTGACAGACGCAGCATACTGTAAGTCACAGAATGGCCTGATACTCGTGTCGGGAACAAGCCGATATGGTGTTTGTGTAAGGCCTAGCACATAAAGTGGTCGAGAGGCAGCATGGCCGTACCAAAAGAAGCATCCTCACAGACACCAACTACATAACGCAAGATTTCAAGCCCTGTCTGGGTTTTTGTGTGATCACGGGTCCTTTCAGATAAACGTGCGGGGAAGCAGGGGACTGTGCATACACCAGATTTTGAGGACTGGGTTCTACAGGATATTGAGACGAACCGTAGTGTAAGCTCCAGATAAGTGGCCCGCCAACATGGTGTAACTCAAACTACGATAATGTTTATCCTGCTATGAAATGGAACCTCAGCCCACCATTCCTGGCTGGTGGGCGACAGTGAGGCTTGTGTCCCACCGCTGTCCAACGTCAAATCTGGAATCTCTCTGCAGATCTGCCTTCAGTGATGAGTCTCGATTCGAATCGACACTCGAAGACCAGCCAACACGCAGCTGGAGGTGCCACGGACAGCGTTGGGATACCAACCCGACTGTCGCCTTCCGTGCAGCCCGACAACCAGGAGTGATAGTCTGCGGTGCTATTCCTCGTCATAGCAGGTCCTCTTTGCTTGTCATCCGTGGCAGTCTTCACCCTTACAGCACAGTGGTACATCGAACACATTGATTGCCCATTTTGTTGCCCTCCGTGGCAAGCCACCCTGAGCTTACTTCTCAGCAACATAACGCGCCCTTGCACGTGACCTGAGTTTCTAGTGTTTATTTTAGTGCTTGCCAAACTGTACCTCAGCCAGCAAGGTCGCCGGATTTCTCCGTAACTGATAGCGTCTGTAGCATTATGGGCAGGGCTTACCAACCGTCTCGGGATTCTGACCATCTAACGCACTGTTTGGACACAGTGTGGCACTATTCCTCAGGAGGCCATCCGACAACCCTATCAGTCAGGGCCGAGCTGAATAACTGCTTGCTTAAGGGCTAGAGGTGCAGCAACGCTTTATTGACTTGTCCAATTTGTGAAGCTCTTTCTGTTGAACGAATCATTCAATTTTTCTGAAATTCTAATCATTTACAACACATCTTTCGATTTCCAACCCATTCCGATGATTCCTTCCTGGTGCGTCATTTTCTTTTTGTCTAAGATATTCATCCTATAACCATGTATATACGCACAAGACTGAAAATAGTGGAAACAGATCTACATCTTCATCTACATCTACATGACTACTCTGCAATTCACGTTTAAGTGCTTGCCAGAGGGTTCGTCGAACCACAATCATACTATCTCTCTACCATTCCACTCCCGAACAGCGCGCCGGAAAAACGAGTACCTAAACCTTTCTGTTCGAGCTGTGATTTCTCTTATTTTATTTTGATGATCATTCCTACCTATGTAGGTTGGGCTCAACAAAATATTTTCGCACTCGGAAGAGAAAGTTGGTGACTGAAATTTCGTAAGTAGATCTCGCCGCGACGAAAAACGTCTTTGCTGTAATGACTTCCATCCCAATTCGCGTATCATATCTGCCACACTCTCTCCCCTACTACGTGATAATACAAAACGAGCTGCCCTTTCTTGCACCCTTTCGATGTCCTCCGTCAATCCCGCCTGGTAAGGATCCCACACCGCGTAGCAATATTCTAACAGAGGACGAACGAGTGTAGTGTAAGCTGTCTCTTTAGTGGACTTGTTGCATCTTCTAAGTGTCCTGCCAATGAAACGCAACCTTTGGCTCGCCTTCCCCACAATATTATCTATGTGGTCTTTCCGACTGAAGTTGTTCGTAATTTTAACACCCAGATACTTAGTTGAATTGACAGCCTTGAGAATTGTACTATTTATCGAGTCATCGAATTCCAACGGATTTCTTTTGAAACTCATGTGAATCACCTCACACTTTTCGTTATTTAGCGTCAACTGCCACCTTCCACACCATACAGCAATCTTTTCTAAATCGCTTTGCAACTGATACTGGTCTTCGGATGACCTTACTAGACGGTAAATTACAGCATCATCTGCGAACAACCTAAGAGAACTGCTCAGATTGTCACCCAGGTCATTTATATCGATCAGGAACAGCAGAGGTCCCAGGACACTTCCCTGGGGAACACCTGATATCACTTCAGTTTTACTCGATGATTTGCCGTCTATTACTACGAACTGCGACCTTCCTGACAGGAAATCACGAATCCAGTCGCACAACTGAGACGATACCCCATAGGCCCGCAGCTTGATTAGAAGTCGCTTGTGAGGAACGGTGTCAAAAGCTTTCCGGAAATCTAGAAATACGGAATCAACTTGAGATCCCCTGTCGATAACGGCCATTACTTCGTGCGAATAAAGAGCTAGCTTCTTTGCACAAGAACGATGTTTTCTGAAACCATGCTGATTACGTATCAATAGATCGTTCCCTTCGAGGTGATTCATAATGTTTGAATACAGTATATGCTCCAAAACCCTACTGCAAACCGACGTCAATGATATAGGTCTGTAGTTCGATGGATTACTCCTACTACCCTTCTTAAACACTGGTGCGACCTGCGCAATTTTCCAATCTGTAGGTACAGATCTATCGGTGAGCGAGCGGTTGTATATGAGTGCTACTTTGAAAAAAGCCACTTCACCTTCTCCCACATGTCAGCTACTGGATTTATCTGAGCTGCTTTGAAGGTGTATTCCGTTAACACAACTTTGAATCAAAGTGATATAATCTATGAAATAAACAAGTCAATCCCAGTATGTTTGGCTGTAACGGGTAACTCCATTGATTAAAAGTAAATTGGGAAATCACCATGCGTGAGGTGATGAGATCATCATTGGACACAGTGTTCGAAGTGACCCTCACGGGCGTCGAAGCATGTGTGAACATGATGCAGCAGCGATTGAAGCACACATAAGAAAATGTGACAACCTGCAACTGAATGGCATCACTGGTAACAGTGTCTGCTCCTCCAAGATGGACTCCACATAGACAATAGTTTTCTGGTGTCACCACAGGTAAAAATCTAAGGGCTGGGGGTCCACCGATTAGTCAGGCCATGGAACTGGACAAGCTCGTTCAGTTCATCATCTGCGGTAGGTGATGTGATAGCTCCATTAGGAAATGCGGAAGTGATTTAGAACATCATCGTGTAGCAGCCACGTTACCATAAGTACCATCAAGGGTAGGGCATCCAGCAGGGGGGGCTGGGTCTCCAGAGGAAGTGTGCGTATGGAGCTAAGACACTAGTACAGGCAGGATATTCACACTTGCCTGGTATGTTCCAATGCGTGCTTCCAATCACTAAAACCTGCACTGCCGAAGACTTTTTATTGCCACCTTCAAGTGGGTGTTCCTCCCTTGAAGAGCTTTTCAAGCCAAATGCTCGTATATTTTTAGGTCATTATCCTCTCACGAATTGTTTCCTGCAGTTTGTCATCATTTAGCAAAATCATCTTACGTAAATAAAGTGTAAGGCACTTTCAAAATGAATATCGGCGTTTTTAAGGCCTTTCAGAATTTATTACATTCAACTAACAAACAAAAATAATGCACACATAAAACAAGCTTTACATGACCCCTGTTCCCAGAACGCCTGAAGATAGATGTTGATTGTGGATATTGTGTCAAAGACACATTCCCTTTGGCTGTTCAGAGACGTCACTAAACCAGCCCAAGGATGTAAACAGTCATGCATGAGCAACGCCTTTTAGACGCCTTGACGTGTTTGGAGGCAACCTTGTCAGGCTGAACGCCTTCGACACACTGTCCAGCGAGTGCAGCAAGGTGGAAGTTCCCTGCTGATTCGGGGTGGCATTATGTGCGGTCGACGTACGTGGCTGGTGGTCATGCAAGGCACCGTAGCGGCTGTACGATACGTGAATGCCATCCTCCGACCTATAGTGCAACCATATCGGCAGAATATTGGCGGGCATTCGTCTTCGTGAGCGACGATTTGCGCCCCCATCGTGCACACCTTGTGAATGACTTGCTTCAGGATAACGACATCGCTCGACTGGGGTGGCCAGCGTGCCCTCCAGACATGAGCCCTATCGAACATGCCAGGGATAGATTGAAAAGGGCTGTTTATGGACGACGTAACCCACCGACAGAGATCCACGCCGAATCGCCGTCGAGGACTGGGACAATTTGGACCAACAGTGCCTTGATGAACTTGTGGGTAGTATGCGACGACGAATACAGGCATGCATCAATTCAAGAGGAGGTGCTACTGCGTATTAGAGGTACCGGTGTATACAGCAATCTGGACCACCACCTCTGAAGGTCTCGCTGTATGGTGGTACAACATGCAATGTGTGGTTTTCATGAGCAGTAAAAAGGGCGGAAATGATGTTTATGTTGATCTCTATTCCAATTTTTTGTACAAGTTCCAGAACTCTCGGGACCGAGGTGATGCAAAACGTTTTTTGATTTGTGTACATCATATAAAAGAGCAACTCTAATATTTTTTTTACAAGGATTCAGTGTGAGCACGGCCAGCTGAGAAGGCAGTCGTGTTCTTCGCAATCCTTGACCAGTGCGCGTGGAGCAGTTGTTGCAAAAACTGCTTTAGTCCTGTTTCTTTATTTTTATTTGCATTTGTAGATGAACAGACATTAATGAGGATTGATAGCCATCCGAAACAAACCGAAATAAATGCTTTGGCTGTGAATACCATCGCGTCACCTTTGTTAGGTGCAGACATACTATCTATTAGTGTCGTAAGGGAACCTGTGCCGCTTATCGCGAGTGCTCGCCTTAACGGCTTAGGCTGCCTGTGCACCCCGCCCAGACTTGCACAAGTCACACTGTCCACATCCCGAGCCGAAGTGGTTAAGGCGATCGCTTGCAATAAGCGGGAGATCCAGGCTGGACTTCCGGTCCCACACAAATTTTCATACATCACTAGTTGTCATCTGTGCTACCGGCACTTTCTAACGGAGGACCAGGAAACCCTGCTTGTGCGTGTGCAAAGGAATGTAAACAAAACTGTTTGAAAATTGTTGAGGCTTTCGTGGCCACTTGTTGACAAACTGCCTATTGGCTTCCGTCTCGGGTTCTTCGGCCGACGTTCATCTAATGATTTTTCTGACGTTTCGCCAGCACGAGTGGCTGGCATTGTCAAAGGCTGTAGAGAAGCACTATCACACGCGCTTGTTCAGAGAAGCTGTAGAAATCCAAAAACACGCGAACAGTTTCAACAAGAAGGAGGAAAGCCTTAAGGTAAACGGATCCTGGCTTCCCGTACTGCAGCGAACGACCGTCGCAGGTAGCAAGAGGAGAACCGCACCGGAAATGACCGTGGAGAAGCCCTCGGACGTTGGCGCGCCAGGTACATATAGTCTGCGGCCGCGAGCTCGCCTCCAGTTCACCACCGGCAATGGAGGGTGAAGCTTTGACAATGCCAGCCACTCGTGCTGGCGAAACGTCAGAAAAATCATTAGATGAACGTCGGCCGAAGAACCCGAGACGGAAGCCAATAGGCAGTTTGTCAAAACTGTTTGAGTTGCTCTTTCATCTGAAGTACCGAATGGTACGTGTGTTTAAAACCCGTATAGTCATTTTAAAACGACCGGTATATGATAAAGTAGCAGTCACATCGAGTACGATCTGAATGTGAGGCGCCAGAAAGCCACACCTGTGAGGGACGTACAGAGAGAAGAGCATCGCAACGGCCGACGCCGAGCCGTGCCCCTGTGCTGACACTTGGACGCTGGGCTCAGCGACTCGCGTGCGACCGACGACGTAGTCACTGGACGGTGGAACGGGGCCGGCGGGCAGCGCAGGCCGATGGAGCCTCGTTTCGCTTGTATGGAACCGACGGTTGCGTGGGAGTGGGCCGTGTGCCCCGTGAAGCTGTGGACGGTGCGTGCCACCGAGGCTGTGTTCAGACTTACTGCAGGGCCCCATCCTACGGCTGCAGGCACTAACGGCAACTACACAGGTTGCGTGGACTTTTGCAGACCACCCGCTTTCCTCTCTAGCATTAGCGCATCCTGACGCAGATTTCATGTTTCAATGGGACAATGAGGCATGTCGTGTCTCTTTGTTGTGACGTTTGGCTTTGGAACACTCCACTGAATTCACACCCACGGCTTCAACCACACATAACCCGAACATAACCCATTCGAGCATTTATGAGGACGATGTCGATATTCGTGTTCGTTCGATGAACCCAGCACTGAATTCACGAGAAGAAAAATGAAAGATGCGTGGAGAAGTATCTCTCAAGAGCGATTTCACTACCTAGCAAAAGCCACGCCTTCTCGCGCAACTGCGGTTTTGAAGGCCCGCTGTTAACATCACGACCAATAGAGGTGACGATTGAAGCCCGAAGTCACGGAGTTTTTGACTTCCACCCAAGTTCTAGTAAAGGCATTCAGATTTTTACATGTTCTCCAAATCATCAGCCTTCTGGCACGATGCGTCCCGCCACGGAATTCTCGCATAATGAGCTTGAACGGCTGTGGCTGCCCACGTCATAAATTAGTACGTGACGGAATTCTTCTCCTTCATCTCAGAGTAGCACTTGCGCAGCGCCGTGCATCTCGAATTGTTTGTTGGATGTATTCCAACCTCTGCTCTCCGGTACCGTTTTTACCCTCTGCAGCTCCCCCTGCTATCACGGAGGTTATTGTATGATGTTGTAACACGTGCCCTATCATCCTGTCACTTTGTATCGTCACTCTTTTCCATTTCTTCCTTCCTTCGCCAATTCTGCGGAGAACGTCGCCGCTCCATATCTTATCAGTCCACCTAATTTTCGACATCATTCTGTATTACCAAATTCTTTTCATAGCAGCACTTTGGTGCTGGGTGACAACCGAGGGGATGTTACCCTAAAACGAAATAGCACCCTATAACATCATTCCTGGCTGGCAGGTCGTAAGGCGGGCGAGAGACAGGTTGGTACCCCAACACTTGAGGGCGCGCCTCCAGACACGTCGCGGACCTGGATTCTCACTGCCTGGAGTAGAGTAGTCTTCAGTGCCGAGCCGCACTTCCAGATGAGCTGCGATGACCAGCCGAGATGTCTCTGGAGGCGCCTCGACAGCGGTGGGCTACCAGCGTGACCGTCACCCGCCATACGGCCCGATAATCAGCCACGGTCTGGGGCGCCGCTGCTTTTCATAGCAGGACCCCTTAGGTTGTCGCCCGCGGCACCGTTACAGGACAGTGATACGTCGATGATATTCTACGACCAGTTTTATTGACCCTGGCGGATGGCCATCCTGGGCTTACTTTCCAGCAACATAATTCCCGCCTGCACACAGCGAAAGCTTCCACTGCTTGTCTTCGTGCTTGCTAAATCCTAACCTGGGCGGTAATTTCGCCGGACCTTTCCCCAGCTGAGAGCATTTGCACCATTATGTGCTAACCAGTTCGGGTTTTTGACGATCCAACGCGCCAATTGGACAGAACTTCGCACTATGTCCCTGAAGAGGACATCGAACAGCTCTGCCGATGAACGCCAAGTCGAATAACTGCTCGCGTAAAGGTGAATCGATGCGTTACTGACTTGCTCAGTTTGTGAACCACTTTCTCTCGAATAAATCGCCCAATCTTTGATGAAGTTGTAATCATTTGTTTCTCTGTACATGTAAATCAGAGCTGCGGATTTCCGTCCCATTCGGATAATTCGTTGTTGGTGCATTGCTTCTTTGTTTCTTACAGGATATGTCAAAAAATTTTAAGTTCTCAATACTATTACATAACATCTCAATCTCACCCATACATACACTCCTGGAAATTGAAATAAGAACACCGTGAATTCATTGTCCCAGGAAGGGGAAACTTTATTGACACACTCCTGGGGTCAGATACATCACATGATCACACTGACAGAACCCCAGGCACATAGACACAGGCAACAGAGCATGCACAATGTCGGCACTAGTACAGTGTATATCCACCTTTCGCAGCAATGCAGGCTGCTATTCTCCCATGGAGACGATCGTAGAGATGCTGGATGTAGTCCTGTGGAACGGCTTGCCATGCCATTTCCACCTGGCGCCTCAGTTGGACCAGCGTTCGTGCTGGACGTGCAGACCGCGTGAGACGACGCTTCATCCAGTCCCAAACATGCTCAATGGGGGACAGATCCGGAGATCTTGCTGGCCAGAGTAGTTGACTTACACCTTCTAGAGCACGTTGGGTGGCACGGGATACATGCGGACGTGCATTGTCCTGTTGGAACAGCAAGTTCCCTCGCCGGTCTAGGAATGGTAGAACGATGGGTTCGATGACGGTTTGGATGTACCGTGCACTATTCAGTGTCTCCTCGACGATCACCAGTGGTGTACGGCCAGTGTAGGAGATCGCTCCCCACACCATGATGCCGGGTGTTGGCCCTGTGTGCCTCGGTCGTATGCAGTCCTGATTGTGGCGCTCACCTGCACGGCGCCAAACACGCATACGACCATCATTGGCACCAAGGCAGAAGCGACTCTCATCGCTGAAGACGACACGTCTCCATTCGTCCCTCCATTCACGCCTGTCGCGACACCACTGGAGACGGGCTGCACGATGTTGGGGCGTGAGCGGAAGACGGCCTAACGGTGTGCGGGAACGTAGCCCAGCTTCATGGAGACGGTTGCGAATGGTCCTCGCCGATACCCCAGGAGCAACAGTGTCCCTAATTTGCTGGGAAGTGGCGGTGCGGTCCCCTACGGCACTGCGTAGGATCCTACGGTCTTGGCGTGCATCCGTGCGTCGCTGCGGTCCGGTCCCAGGTCGACGGGCACGTGCACCTTCCGCCGACCACTGGCGACAACATCGATGTACTGTGGAGACCTCACGCCCCACGTGTTGAGCAATTCGGCGGTACTTCCACCCGGCCTCCCGCATGCCCACTATACGCCCTCGCTCAAAGTCCGTCAACTGCACATACGGCTCACGTCCACGCTGTCGCGGCATGCTACCAGTGTTAAAGACTGCGATGGAGCTCCGTATGCCACGGCAAACTGGCTGACACTGACGGCGGCGGTGCACAAATGCTGCGCAGCTAGCGCCATTCGACGGCCAACACCGCGGTTCCTGGTGTGTCCGCTGTGCCGTGCGTGTGATCATTGCTTGCACAGCCCTCTCGCAGTGTCCGGAGCAAGTATGGTAGGTCTGACACACCGGTGTCAATGTGTTCTTTTTTCCATTTCCAGGAGTGTATTACTCCACTTAAGAGAATATTGCACAATATTATCGACTTTCGGTGGAGCACTTTACCTTGTCTTATCCCATACAACAGTGCCGACCACACAGATGAAACTGGAAAGGGCAAAGAATATGAAGAAAAAGAAGAAGAAGAAGAAGAAGAAGAAGACGAGGAGGACGGTGTTTCTCAGCTGCCAGAAGCCGCGGCCCGGCGTCCTACAGGAAGCACTGCAGTCAGGAAGTGGTGCAGACTCACCTCCTGATCGCCCCTGCTATCGACAACAAATCGCACACGGTTCGTGATTCCAGATCCTGCGGGCAGACAACGGGATGCCCAGAAAAGCAAGACAGAAAGGGGAGAGAAGCCCGACCCAGGAGAAAACCGCGATTAGTAGTCCCGCTCTGAGGCTTCCGTACAAACTTAATTATGCGTATATACAGTTCATCTACGAGTTTCATTCAAATCAGACCTGGTCAGCGCGTCTACCTTTGCCTTACACAGAGGGAGTTGCGGGCCTCGAAATGTATCGACGGATGAAGGCTGTGTACTGTGGGTACATCCCGAGTCGTCCGAGTGGTCCACACTGGTCCTCGAGGGGCGCGGGTCGCTGGACAGACTCGTCGTGTCATCCCACTGGAAACGGTTGCGGAAGTGAGTACTTCAGTCTCGGACACCCGCAGAATCACCGTGGACGAGGTCCACCGGTTTCTGGGTATTAACGTGGGCACCGCCCACACCATAATGCATCGACACTGGAACTTGCAGCAATGAACGACACTGCAGTAGTTTCGGTGGGAGACGCCGGAACATACGACGTGCAGTCCCGACCCCTCACCGTGTGACTTTCGTGTGTTTTTGGTACTCTGAAACGAGCTATTCGCGGACATAGATTCGCAACGGACGACCGAGTGTGCGAGTGCGTCCGGGCCTGGATCCGCCAGCAGCCTGCTGGCTTCCTCGAGGACGGAATCGACCGGCTGGTGTCGCAGTCGGATAAATGTGCCGACAGTTCCGGTGACTATTTTTGAGTACGTGTACTGTGTATAACCACATTTTTGACTTAATAAAACCGTTACCGTTACTTTACACTAGTGACCGGGTTTCATTTGAATGTTTTTTTTTTTTTATCAGTGAGTTCGCGACTGTCAAATTTTGTGACATAAATGGCCGTATCTTTTGATCGCATTGAGTTAGAAGCTTAACTGTTTTACACTGTAGGTAGGTGGTAAGTTTTGTGGCGGCGTTCGTAGCGACAAACACTTCGCTGTAGAAACGGCTTACGAAGTCACCGCCACACTTTTAATAGCGGGCCGACCGGTCCGCTGGAACAGTGAACAGAAAGATGAAAACCCAAACACTCTGATTAAATAAAAGTCGGTACTTATCTTTATTAACGAAGATACAGAAACACAGTAGTGAACTCCGTGTCTACAGAAATCTGTCTAGTTCGAGTCGGAGCGGCTAGGTCAGCGTCGGCTGACGACAAACAACAACTCTGCTGCGATGAACACACAACTGACTAGCAAGTACACAAATCGGTGGCGAGTATCCAACTGAACGGCGAATACAGAACTGTCCTAGCGCTCGCGACTCCAGCGCTTAAGAAGCCAGAAGCCAGCGGTGGCGCGCGCAGACTTGCGGCGATTTCCTGTAACGCTGGCGCTGCTTATGCGGACGGCGTCCGGACTTTGATGCTGCCAACCTTTTGGCAGCGGGCTCGGTTGGCATTACTGGCTAGGATATAAGAGTAAGTTCCTATGGGACCAAACTGCTGAGGTCATCGGTCCCTGGGCTTACGCACTACTTAATCTAAGTTAAACTAACCTAACGCTAAGGACAACACACACAGCCATGCCGCGCGAACTGTGGCAAGGCGGCTGAGACCACGCGGCTCTTTAGCACGGCCGATGCACCGCAGCTCTCAGTACTTAACATCAATTTCAACTCGACACATCTACGTGCTCCTGATAAAATAAACGGTCTCAACAGACTGACGCACAGACAGACAACCAAGTGGTCCTACAAAGGTTCCGTTTTTACCTCGAATAACTACAGAAAGACTGACATCTCGAACGTAGCCTGAAACGACGGGCAAAAAAAACTCGCACTCACTCCTTTATGCGCTCACGTGGCCACAGTCTGCACAGCTTCGATTACAATTATAGCGGTAAGTAAAGTACTGATAGTGGTGAGTGAACATTGCCATTTTAATTTTTCCATTGGTGTCAGTTGTCCTTCGGCGACTATATTACTTTCGTAAAATGAAGAACAACAGCCTCGAGTCACAATTGTGATTTTATTTCAATATACGACGTATTTTGGGCCTTGGGGCCTCATCTACAGCTTCCTTTACAGTCTACATTGATTTCGTTTCTCCAAATTTAGATTAATTCTGGTCCTGGTAAGATTGCATTCGTATACTACAGACAGACACAATGTGAATATTAGCTTACAGTACTAAGACAAATCGGAAGAGAACTTTCTGTTTCCAGTACTGGATACATTGTTTTGAAGTACAATATGAACAGAAATCTTTGTTTGCGTATATATACACTTTCCAATATACAGCACGTTTGTGAACACAAGTGAAAACAAGCCGAAGATTTTCAAATGTCAAGATGCTGCATTTCTACAAACACAGTTGTTATTATTTCAAAGAGGATACACAGCTACATCTACATACATCTACATATATACTCCGCTAGCCACCAAGCGGTGTGTGGCGGAGGGCACAATTCGCGCCAGAGTCATATTCCCCCCCCCCCCCCCCCTCCCCTCGGCGCACTAACAGAACGCGCGAGGGAAAAGCGACTGTCTGAACGCCTCAGTACGAGCTCTTACTTCCCTTATCTTTGAGTGATGATCATTACGCGACTTGAAAGTTGGTGGTAGTAGTATATGCTCTACATCCTCGGTGAAGATTGGATTTCGGAATTTAGAGAGCAGCCCCTTCTATTTGGCGCGTCGTCTATCTGCAAGTGTGTCCCACTTCAAACTTTCTACGAGATTCGTAACGCTCTCGCGATGGCTAAATGTACCAGTCACGGTTCTTGCTGTTTCCTTTGCTGAAGGACTGCATCGCTTCATGATTCTACCAATAAACCGCAATATAGAGTTCGCTTTACCCGTTACTTGTGTAACCTGATCATTCCATTTGAGATCATTTCGAATAGTCACACCCAGATACTTGACTGATGTTACCGCTTCCAAAGACTAATCATTTATTTTGTACTCATACATTAATGGGGATTTTCGCCTTGTTATACGCAGTATATTACTCTTACTAATATTGAGAGATAACTGCCAGTCATTACACCACACATTATTTTCTGCAAATCCAGATTTATTTGTTCACAACTTTCGTGTGATACTACTTTCCTGTAGACTTCAGCATCGTCGGCAAACAGTCTAAGGCCGCTGTCAATACTATCAACCAGGTCGTTTATGTAAATCGTAAAAAGCAGAGGAGATGTTACACTACCCTGGGGCACACCTGAAGTTACTCTTGTTTCTGTTGAAGTTATCCCGTTCAGGACGACATTCTGCTCCCTGTCTGTTAGCGAACTTTCTATCCAACCGCATATGTCTTTGGATAGACATTAAGCGCGCACTTTTTGTAGCAAGCGACAGTGCGGAACTGAGTCGAACGCCTTTCGAAAGTCGAGAAATATGGCATCAACCTGGGAGCCGGTATCTAGAGCCTGTTGTATATCGTGCACAATGAGGGCCAGCTATGTCTCACATGACCGCTGTTTCCTAAAACCGTGCTTGTTTCTGCAGATGAGATTCTCAGAGTCTAGAAAGGCCATTATGTCTGAACACATAGCATGTTCCAAGATTCTACAACAAATCGATGTCAGTGAGATGATGATGTTTGGTTTGTGGGGCGCTCAACTGCGTGGTTATCAGCGCCCGTACAATTTCCCAACCTTTGCTCAGTCCAATTTCGCCACTTTCCTGGATGATGATGAAATGATGAGGACAACACAAACACCCAGTCATCTCGAGGCAGGTGAAAATCCCTGACCCCGCCGGGAATCGAACCCGGTACCCCGTGCTCGGGAAGCGAGAACGCTACCGCGAAAATCGATGTCAGTGAAAATGGCCGTGATTATGTGCATCCGATTTTCTACCCTTTTTATAGATTGCTATGACCTGGGCCTTCTTCCAGATGCCTTTCTGGCGTCTAAGGATCTTAACTGTTTTGCAGTCCCAGATACACTAAACACTATGTCAGCCATCCTTTCGTTTGTTCGATAATTGAAAGTGGGAATGGTGCTGCAGTCCTCTATCGTAAACGAGTTTTTGAAAGCTAGGTTTATAATTTCGGCCTTCTGTTTATCATCATCAGTTACATTACCCGTACAGTCAGCAAGAGAAGGTATTGAATTATTTGTAGCGTTCATAGATTTTAAGTACGACCAAAATTTTTTGGGGTTATTTTTAGAATCTGCAGATAAAATATTGCTTTCAATTTCGTTAAAAGAATCTCTCATTGTCCTTCTGACAGCTGCTTTCATTTCGCATAATTTCTGTTTATCAGCGGGGCAGTGACTACGTTTAAAACGACTATGCAAAATTCTCTGCTTTCTCAGCAACTTCCTAATATGTTTGTTGTACCAAGTTGGATCCTTTCCCTCCCCTACACTTTTGCTAGGCACATACTTCTCTAGCACATGGTGGACAATACCTTTAAATTCCGACCAAAGATGCTCAATATCTTTGTGTTCCGCGGCGAATGCTTGGAGCTGACTATGAAGAGCCACATCGACATTATGGTCGCTAATACCTTCTTCTAGATTAACTTCCTCAAAAAGATCAGGTCTGTTTGTCGCCATGATATCTAGTACGTTCCCATCTCGAGTTGGTTTTCTAACCAATTGCTCAAGGTTGTATGTTGAGAGCGCTCCTAGAATCATTTCACACGAATCTTTGCTTCTGCCCCCTGTGATAAATGTGTCATTTTCCTAGTCAATGGATGCTAGATTAAAGTCCCCACCTATAACTGAGGGATAGTTCGGATGTTTACTTCCTATGTACTCAAGACTTTTCCTGAAACGTTCTGCGACGTTTGTTGCCCAGTGCAGTTGTCTTGTATCGTCTCCTCTGTTCCTCCGTGCCCTTGCGTCCACTGTTGCGGCGCTCATTGTCTAAACCTACCTGCCTGTTATTTAAATTTGTTGTTCTACTCCTCACGAACGAATATGCACTTTGTCCCTCTTGAAATTATCTTTGGGCGTGCTGATCGGCAGGCCGATGCGTAGGACCAGATTTTTGCTTCGCCAAACATAACTTATTGATCATTCTTGACGCGGTGCTGACTTTCCTCTACTTTTTCTCAATCGTAATGTACACTATGCCATTAATGTTAACGTAAGGTTCGGTAAATGTGTTCAAAAACACGGAAATACCACAAACACCATGGCTAGTACAGTGCAGCAAAACCGATGGCATTCAAAACTGTTTCAAGTCGTCTTTCAATGAATAAATACAGGCCGTGTACGGTTTTCAAGGGAATTTCATATAATTATTCCTGCAAATTTAAGATAGATACTGCCTACAGGAAAATGAAAGAGACCTTTGGAGAAAAGAGAGCTACTTGTATGAATATCAAGAGCTCTGATGGAAACCCAGTTCTAAGCAAAGAAGGGAAAGCAGAAAGGTGGAAGGAGTATATAGAGGATCTATACAAGAGCGATATCATGGAAATGGAAGAGGATGTAGATGAAAATGAAATGGGAGATATGATACTGCGTGAAGAGTTCGACAGAGCACTGAAAGATCTGAGTCGAAACAAGGCCCCGGGAGTAGGCAACATTCCATTAGAACTACTGACAACCTTGGGAGAGCCAGTCCTGACAAAACTGTATCATCTGGTGAGCAAGAGGTATGAGACAGGCGAAAAACCCTCAGACTTCAAAAAGAATATAATAATTCCCATCCCAAAGAAAGCACGTGTTAACAGATGTGAAAATTACCGAACTATCAGTTTAATAAGTCACGGCTGCAAAATACTAACGCGAATTTTTTACAGACGAATGGAAAAACTAGTAGAAGCAGACCTCGGGGAAGATCAGTCTGGATTCCGTAAAATATTGGAACACGTGAGGCAATACTGACCCTACGACTTATCTTAGAAACTAGATTAAGGAAAGGCAAACCTACGTTTCTAGCATTTGTAGACTTAGAGAAAGGTTTCGACAATGTTGCCTGGAATACTCTCTTTGAAATTCTGAAGATGGCACGGGTAAAATACAGGGAGCGAAAGGCTGTTTACAATTTGTACAGAAACCAGATGGCAGTTATAAGAGTCAAGGGACATGAAACGGCCGGCCGCGGTGGCCGAGCGGTTCTAGGCGCTTGAGTCCGGACCCGCGCGACTGCTACGGTCGCAGGTTCGAATCCTGCCTCGGGCATGGATGTGTGTGATGTCCTTAGGTTAGTTAGGTTTAAGTAGTTCTAAGTTCTAGGGGACTGATGGCCTCAGATGTTAAGTCCAATAGTGCTCAGAGGCATTTGAACCATTTTTTGCTATGAAAGGGAGGCAATGGTTGTGAAGGGAGTGAGACAGGGTTATTCAATCTGTATAGTGAGGAAGCAGTAAAGGAAACAAAATTCGGAGTAGGTATTGAAATCCCTGGAGAAGAAATAAAAACTTTGAGGTTCGCCAATGAAATTGTAATTCTGTCAGAGACAGCAAAGGACCTGGAAGAGCAGTTGAACGGAATGGATAGTGTCTTGAAAGGAGGGTATAAGATGAACATCAACAAAAGCAAAACGAGGATACTGGAATGTAGTCGAATTAAGTCGAGTGATGCTGAGGGAATTAGATTAGGAAATGAGACACTTAAAGTAGTAAAGGAGTTTTGCTATTTGGGGAGCAAAGTAACTGATGATGGTCGAAGTAGAGAGGATGTAAAATGTACACTGGCAATGGCAAGGAAAACGTTTCTGAAGAAGAGAAATTTGTTAACATCGAGTATAGATTTAAGTGTCAGGAAGTCGTTTCGGAAAGTATTTGTATGGAAGTGAAACATGGACGATAAATGGTTTGGACAAGAAGAGAATAGAAGCTACAGAAGAATGCTGAAGACTAGATGGGTAGATCACATAACTAATGAGGAGGTATTGAATAGAATTGGGGAGGTGAGGAGTTTGTGGCACAACTTGACAAGAAGAAGGGACCGGTTGGGAGGACATGTTCTGAGGCATCAGGGGATCACAAATTTAGCATTGGGGGGCAGCGTGGAGGGTAAAAATCGTAGGGGGAGACCAAGAGATGAATACACTAAGCAGATTCAGAAGGATGTAGGTTGCAGTAAGTACAGGGAGGTGAAGAAGCTTGCACACGATAGAGTAGCATGGAGAGCTGCATCAAACCAGTCTCAGGACTGAAGACAACAACAACAACATTCCTGCAAAACAGTTGCAAGTTCAGGTAATGCCGATGGATGTGGACGGCGGTTACGCCGCCTCGCCTCCAGTGTAGAGCCCGGAGACTCGATGACGTCGAGACGCGGAGGCTGCGGCGGCCAGCGGAGGCGCGGCGCTCGGCCCTGGCGCTCACGTGACCGGGCCTGGGACACGGCGCCACCGTAAAGCCGTCGGCACACGGACCGTGCATCCGAACGTTGAGCGTTGAGCGTGCCGAGTTTCTGACGACATAGTGTGGAATAACATGCTCTGGAATCTTTCCGAACGTGCAGAGCAAAATCTGGCGTGTCAGACATTCTGAGCGTTCGTCTGAGCGTTGACCAATGAGATGGCACAACTCCACGTACGTCACAAGCACGCTGTCTCCCTTCAGTACAGAGTTGTGAGGCGCCATGTTGGCATTCATTTGAAGTGTATACGTATATATGCTGCTTCTGAGCACCAGCAAATTGAGAATCACTGGAAAAACCGTTGTTAACTGTCTTATTAGTTCCAATAAAATAATGAGAAACATCATATTCGTGGCAAAAGAATTATTGTAACTTGCGTGTTATGAGAATAGGCTATTTGAAGGCAGCGACACACTGAAGATCCACCCAAAACGCATTGTTCTTGGTACAATTTGTTATAATTATGTTTCAAGTAACATAATTATTTATGATTAACGTTTTCAGCAATGGGTAACATGCTATGATTTTTTGTAAGCTGAAGTGTGCTGTTTTATCGTAATGAATAGCGTCTCTGTCTAATAATGGCGTTTTGTTGGGGCGAGGGTTCGCGCCTTACTTCTGCTAATTTTTTTTCTTAACATTCGCGTTTTATTAGGTTCTGGTACTTTATTATTAGTTTAATATAAGTATATCCTATAATATTTGATGATATGTAAATATAAGTTCACCGTCTATTGATGGGTGACTTTGTTCGATTGGCCTATCTACACAACAGCTTGCGCTACTTGTATAAAGATATTTTGCTCCTTTTTTCTTTTATGCTTCGTAATTCACATGTTGAAAGGACTCTGCTACTGGGTAGGAACAGTGATCAAGTAAGACTGACCTTGGGGTTTTACTAAAATGTGGGAATGATGATATAATGTGTATCTTATGTGGAGAAGTATTCCAAATTTGTAACACACTGTTTGTAATGGAACTTTTATAAGCCTGTGTCCTTATTGATTGAACATGGTACTTTCCTTTTCGTGGGCGATGGAGCAAAAGTGCGTTTTAATACAGCTAAACGTGAGAATTTTACGCGCGCCCGTTGAGGAAACAGTGTGATTTACGAACTAGAAACATCCGTCAACTGCCGCTGGAGTGCGTTGCGATCGCGTATACCGCGTTGGGGCCCACGTACCGTATGCACAAGTCGCATCGTTCCTGAGCGTTCAGCAGCACGTTGAGCTTGGCACGCTCAACGTTAACGTTCGACAGCACGGTCCGTGTGCCGGCGGCTTTAGGGCACAAACACTGAACCGTGGCACGGATCTCGTCAACTGGAACGGGCGCTTAATCCTCGGCAGCAACGCGACCGCACCGAGTAACCGCGCAGCCCACGAGATACCGAGGTACGACTGCAGAAATCTTCATCATCGAGCCGCTGCAGTGGGACGTAA
This sequence comes from Schistocerca cancellata, assembly GCF_023864275.1. Taxonomy (NCBI): domain Eukaryota; kingdom Metazoa; phylum Arthropoda; class Insecta; order Orthoptera; family Acrididae; genus Schistocerca; species Schistocerca cancellata. Next base: position 212,006,493 of record NC_064635.1, read on the forward strand.
ACTCGGCCAGAAGTTGTAAACAGTACGTCACAAAACTCATCCGACCAAAACACTTTCTCCCGTTGCTCCACAGCCCGGGTTTTATGACATCGGCACCACATTTTTCCTATTACGGGGATTTCATCAGCCTCGAGTGGTTTTGGGATTCCGTGTCGCCCTGCAGTTCCCTGCTTACGGAGCTCCCCTCCTGTTGTTTTGGCGCTGGCAGCCTCCGCGAGAGCGACGTCGAGTTCCCCAGTGACTTTTGCAGCCGTCGTCCTCTTACAGGGTGTTTCAAAAATGACCGGTATATTTGAAACGGTAATAAAAACTAAACGAGCAGCGATAGAAATACACCGTTTGTTGCAATATGCTTGGGACAACAGTACATTTTCAGGCGGACAAACTTTCGAAATTACAGTAGTTACAATTTTCAACAACAGATGGCGCTGCGGTCTGGGAAACTCTGTAGTACGATATTTTTCACATATCCACCATGCGTAGCAATAAGATGGCGTAGTCTCTGAATGAAATAACCCGAAACCTTTGACAACGTGTCTGGCGGAATGGCTTCACATGCAGATGAGATGTACTGCTTCAGCTGTTCAATTGTTTCTGGATTCTGGCGGTACACCTGGTCTTTCAAGTGTCCCCACAGAAAGAAGTCACAGGGGTTCATGTCTGGCGAATAGGGAGGCCAATCCACGCCGCCTTCTGTATGTTTCGGATAGCCCAAAGCAATCACACGATCATCGAAATATTCATTCAGGAAATTAAAGACGTCGGCCGTGCGATGTGGCCGGGCACCATCTTGCATAAACCACGAGGTGTTCGCAGTGTCGTCAAAGGCAGTTTGTACCGCCATAAATTCACGAAGATTGTCCAGATAGCGTGATGCAGTAATCGTTTCGGATCTGAAAAATGGGCCAATGATTCCTTTGGAAGAAATGTCGGCCCAGACAAGTACTTTTTGAGGATGCAGGGACGATGGGACTGCAACATGGGGCTTTTCGGTTCCCCATATGCGCCAGTTCTGTTTATTGACGAAGCCGTCCAGGTAAAAATAAGCTTCGTCAGTAAACCAAATGCTGCCCACATGCATATCGCCGTCATCAATCCTGTGCACTATATCGTTAGCGAATGTCTCTCGTGCAGCAATGGTAGCGGCGCTGAGAGGTTGCCGCGTTTGAATTTTGTACGGATAGAGGTGTAAACTCTGGCGCATGAGACGATACGTGGACGTTGACCTCATTCGGACCGCAGCTGCAACACGGCGAACGGAAACCCGAGGCCGCTGTCGGATCACCTGCTGCACTAGCTGCGCGTTGCCCTCTGTGGTTGCCGTACACGGTCGCCCTACCTTTCCGGCACGTTCATCCGTCACGTTCCCAGTCCGTTGAAATTTTTCAAACAGATCCTTTATTGTATCGTTTTTCGGTCCTTTGGTTACATTAAAACTCCGTTGAAAACTTCGTCTTGTTGCAACAACACTGTGTTCTAGGCGGTGGAATTCCAACACCAGAAAAATCCTCTGTTCTAAGGAATAAACCATGTTGTCCACAGCACACTTGCACGTTGTGAACAGCACACGCTTACAGCAGAAAGACGACGTACAGAATGGCGCACCCACAGATTGCGTTGTCTTCTATATCTTTCACATCACTTGCAGCGCCATCTGTTGTTGAAAATTGTAACTACTGTAATTTCGAAAGTTTGTCCGCCTGAAAATGTACTGTTGTCCCAAGCATATTGCAACAAACGGTGTATTTCTATCGCTGCTCGTTTAGTTTTTATTGCCGTTTCAAATATACCGGTCATTTTTGAAACACCCTGTAAATTCCGTCTCATTTCTCACTCAGTGACCGTCCGTCTCGATCACTTCCTTCCGCGTTGTCACTTAGAGAACGACGTTTTCCCACTTTCCCGGAGTGCACTGTAAATATTCGGTGTGGTGCTTTCGAAGCAACAAACGCTTGGGCCGCCTTACGTACAGAAACACCCACCAAACGAGTGCCGAAAGGTTGCCCACACACGAACTCCCGCACGATGTACTTACAACTATCGTGACCACGATAGAAGCTGGAAACGTGCTGAGAACACTGCACACGTGCCGTTCGCGGTCAGATGGAAATGTCGTGTGGCTAGGGCATCCCGTCGGATAGACCGTTCGCCTGGTGCAGGTCTTTCGATTTGACGCCACTTCGGCGACCTGCGCGTCGATGGGGATGAAATGATGATGATTAGGACAACACAACACCCAGTCCCTGAGCGGAGAAAATCTCCAACCCAGCCGGGAATCGAACCCGGGCCCTTAGGATTGACAGTCCGTCACGCTGACCACTCAGCTACCGGGGCGGACCGCGGTCAGATAAAACAGAGGGACCTACACACTCGGCCAGAATCTGCACTTATGTTCAGACACGCATTTCCGCAGTCTTCCCACATTTTCATCCGACCCCTGCATCTGCTTTCGCACTGAGACTGGGTGCTGTCGTCACCAGACAACCCTAGGCCAAGTTCTGCCGTTAATCGCCACAGTAGCTCTCATTTTGGTCGCCAGCTCCCCGTACCTGTTTTGTCGGCTGCAGCACCATTAGCAAGGAGCGGGCGCGTTAGATGTATTATCACGTGATACCTGGGAGCCTTCACGTCGAATACCGTCTTGACCGCTGCTGGCAAGAATACCGATAGTGTTTTGTACAAGCATGTCGTCGTGCATAGCTTTGTTTCCATGCATAAGCTACAGTTGCTTTTTTAACGTAGCAAATACTTGCTGCAGCCAGTCACTCCCTTCCTGTATAATCTATGCACGCACACTGTTGTGTCCTCCAGAGCAATCTTCAGATATTCGTTTTCAGTTTTGTAGTATTATTACAGTTTTCAACGTACTCACGACATCGTGCCAAAACACGTGGAGGGCCCAGTCGGATTATACATGAGTAATCGCCATCCTTAGCAGTGGAATCCCTGTGCAAACACGTTTATCCAGCCTCCTGATAATCACACACGCTCCACACAGATATAGACCGATAATGACATCACGTCAGTCTACAAATGTGTCACTTCCGTCACAGCATGTAACTACAAGTGTTACCGTAACTTGTACACTAATCGCTTAACCGGCAATAGATGTTCGGATACTGGGAGCTAACATCGTTACAAACTTGCTACGGAAATCGGCGTGACGTACAAACGGTCAGTGCCTGAAGCGAAAATCGGCAGCTGATTTCAACCATTATCAGTGAGCCCCAAATATAATCAGTCAATTCAAATACCTGCGTGTGCCACTTTGTGGGGTGCAAAACACAATGGAAGGTGCTGCAGTTTTAGAAACAGGTGGCAGACAGGAAGGATGCTGGGAGGATGGTGTCGCTGTACAAAGGTCGCTAACCTCACGTCTGACTCATCCGAGTATATTACATACACAGCATGCCTCCACATCAGTTCTGTCGGGTTCTTATTGTAATGTTGCAGTGGCAAATGTAAAAATTCAGCATCTGTATGGTGTGCCCGATGCCGTGAAAATGATTGTTATTCATGTTTTTACGATACTTATCACTCTGGTTCGTGCGAGACTAAATCGGTGGTATAAAATAACGCACATAATCCGAAAGAGAGTATTTTGTTTTTCATTTTTGCCCTAAAAATTAAATTGTAATGTTTTCTTATTTTAAGCAAGCTTTATTAAGAATCTCTCATAAAATATTCATAATTAAGAATTTATATTTGAATTGAAAACAGGAATTGCGCGTGAAATAGAAACAAGAAAACGAGCATTATTCATCAAAAAATGATGAATTTTACAATTACGAAATTTAAATCACCAATTTTCTCCTACGAATGCGAAAATGTTTCTTTCACGCTGACCTACATATGTAAAAACGATCATAATAATAAAATAAAGGAAATCAGAGCTCGCATGGAAAGATATATGTGTTCGTTTGTTCCGCGCACTGTGCGACATTGGAATACTAGAGAATTATTGTGAGGGTGGTTCGATGAACCCTCTGCCAGGCACTTACATCTGGTTTTCAGAGTATCATTGTAGATACACAGGGTGTTTAAAAAATGACCGGTATATTTGAAACGGCAATAAAAACTAAAAGAGCAGCGATAGAACTACAACGGTTGTTGCAATATGCTTGGGACAACAGTACATTTTCAGGCGGACAAACTTTCGAAATTACAGTAGTTACAATTTTCAACAACAGATGGCGCTGCAAGTGATGTGAAAGATATAGAAGACAAGGCAAACTGTGGGTGCGCCATTCTGTACATCGTCTTTCTGCTGTAAGCGTGTGCTGTTCACAACGTGCAAGTGTGCTGCAGACAACATGGTTTATTCCTTAGAACAGAGGATTTTTCTGGTGTTGGAATTCCACCGCCTAGAACACAGTGTTGTTGCAACAAGACGAAGTTTTCAACGGAGATTTAATGTAACCAAAGGACCGAAAAACGATACAATAAAGGATCTGTTTGAAAAATTTCAACGGACTGGGAATGTGACGGATGAACGTGCCGGAAAGGTAGGGCGACCGCGTACGGCAACCACAGAGGGCAACGCACAGCTAGTGCAGCAGGTGATCCGACAGCGGCCTCGGGTTTCCGTTCGCCGTGTTGCAGCTGCGGTCCGAATGAGGTCAACGTCCACGTATCGTCTCATGCGCCAGAGTTTACACCTCTATCCGTACAAAATTGAAACGCGGCAACCTCTCAGCGCCGCTACCATTGCTGCACGAGAGACATTCGCTAACGATATAGTGCACAGGATTGATGACGGCGATATGAATGTGGGACGAAGCTTATTTTTAACTGGACGGCTTCGTCAATAAACAGAACTGGCGCATATGGGGAACCGAAAAGCCCCATGTTGCAGTCGCATCGTCCCTGCATCCTCAAAAAGTACTGGACTGGGCCGACATTTCTTCCAAAGGAATCATTGGCCCATTTTTCAGATCCGAAACGATTACTGCATCACGCTATCTGGACATTCTTCGTGAATTTGTGGCGGTACAAGCTGCCTTAGACGACACTGCGAACACCTCGTGGTTTATGCAAGACGGTGCCCGGCCACATCGCACGGCCGACGTCTTTAATTTCCTGAATGAATATTTCGATGATCGTGTGATTGCTTTGGGCTATCCGAAACATACAGGAAGCGGCGTGGATTGGCCTCCCTATTCGCCAGACATGAACCCCTGTGACTTCTTTCTGTGGGGACACTTGAAAGACCAGGTGTACCGCCAGAATCCAGAAACAATTGAACAGCTGAAGCAGTACATCTCATCTGCATGTGAAGCCATTCCGCCAGACACGTTGTCAAAGGTTTCGGGTAATTTCATTCAGAGACTACGCCATCTTATTGCTACGCATGGTGGATATGTGGAAAATATCGTACTATAGAGTTTCCCAGACCGCAGCGCCATCTGTTGTTGAAAATTGTAACTACTGTAATTTCGAAAGTTTGTCCGCCTGAAAATGTACTGTTGTCCCAAGCATATTGCAACAAACGGTGTATTTCTATCGCTGCTCGTTTAGTTTTTATTGCCGTTTCAAATATACCGGTCATTTTTGAAACACCCTGTAGGTACGTAGTGTAATATGACTGTAATATTCCGGCTCTGCGAGTACCAGCGATGATGCTCTCCGGAATCTGATACGACAACGCTCTTTGCTGAGGAACAAAAAAGTAAGACGTTCCCTAAGCGACCAGTTTGTTATTTAGAAGATACCACGCTGCCACTGTTTGTTCAACTTTCTCATTTCGAAAGTGTTTTTCCAGAAAATCTTACGGCGGCTGTGAGAACTTTCGCGACCGAGAAAGAGACGGAGTAATTATCACGAGTTGTAGCAGTTTTCTCCAACCTTGCCTGGTGATCTCTGAGAACTGGAGAAGCGGAAACCTCCGTGTGGTATCGACAGCAACGATGCCGCGGCCTAAGTGCAACTTGAGTTGCCACTACGAGACACCGACGACAGCGCCCTCTGGCAGGCGCCGTCTAGCTGCACCACCACCACTGCAGATTCTGCCCATTTCATCAAGAGCAGACGGCCGGGACACTTTGCACCTCAATGCGTTTTTTTTTTTTTGCTCCAGTAAACCAATTTTACTTTCTTGCAGTACCGACGTGTATTACCTTTTTCTGTTCCTGCTCCTACCCACGCGCCGCCTTCCAGGTGGGATACAAAACTCCGACCGCCAACTCGTCCTGTACCTAACTCGTTCTCTCCTTACAGCACCCACAAAGAAAACATATTTGTCTTTAGTCAATTTTCTTTCACAGGTTTTTTTATCTCAGACAGGAAAAATAATTTGGGATGTATGCATCTAGGAAAAAGAATCAAAAGTGAGTTTGAACCCAGTACCGGTCTTATCTGTGTCAAAGACAAAAACTCAAAGAGTAAGCAAATTAATTAATTAATTAATTAATCTTTCTTTTACGAGTGACAGTTTCATTCCAACGCAAAAAAAAAAAAAATGGCTAAGGCGAATCTTTAACCAGCGACCCAGGACTTGCACTATGTTACAACGCTACCGATTACACTCTTCATTCGATCTCGGTTTGGATCACAACTGTATCAAATACAGTCTCTCGGGAAACCTTAAAGCCGCTTTCTTTCTGTAAATTTACGAAAAACATGAAAAACAACCTGTTTGTCGGCACTTTCGAATCACGTCCCACACGCGTGTTTCACTACGGAACAGGAAGCACCCCCAGCCATTTTCATACTGCGTGTTAACAGCACGACAGTCAGAGCATTGCAGAGACTGTGACTGCACACCATTTTTGAAATAAATAATACGTAACTAAACCGTGATTAAGAAAAACGTTGATGGCTGTCGATACATTAGAATATCTTAAAGTTTCATTTAACGTAACTTAGTAATTGATATACCTGGTGGTTATAACTGAACCTTCCGAATTTAACACGCTATATCACGTAAACTAATTACCGTGTGAGTACCAAACTTGGTAGCGTTAGTGTCCAGACTGTGGGGTGCATGATTTCCATGCATCACAGCGCCACCGTCCGGTTACAAGTATGACCGCTAGGTGCCGTGATCAGTCATAGTGATCCATGGAGGTAAGAATAAGGGGAGATGGCGCTACGTATCCCAGCCGTACTACGTTTTGAAGCCATGGGGGCGTGGCTCGCTGCCGTGACACTCTGACCAAAACATTGCCAGTGTGCTATAGCGCTGTGTGTATTACAGTCGCTAATTGCACCATATACGCATGTAACGTCATCAGATTGATTGTTTCAAAGTTTTTGTTTAAAATAAAATCTCGTAAAGGCGAAATTCCGCGTTTCTTCTGATTAAAAATAGTTTTTAATGTAATATTACGAATAACTAGCCTTCAACGTAAACGATACAATTTTGTTAATTCAGTAATAAACGTGTATCACAAACTAAATAATAGGAACTGAAAACTAAGTTAGCTATACCCTCCCTCCAAAGCCCCATAAATACATATTGTTTGTAATACGTACTGGGACATTTCAGTTACGTTACACTACTGGGAAACACTGATCATTACCACCAATATTTACTGAAATACGGAACATAGAATGGGAAATCTACACAGTGTCCTGTTTAGGCCTATACTTTACGCCAGTTAATGTAGTGTTAGCTTTTAATTTGGTACATGATGAAGACAAAGTGAGTTACTCAACACTTCGATTATCGACGATACGTAAGTATTATACTGAAACGTGAACTTGAAAACTAAGAATTTAATTCTTTGAATTAACATACCTTTTGCACATGTTTTGGGTGTGTAGGGAAAACTGATGGTACAGTATTTTCTCGGAGCCTTACTGTTGAAAGGGGAGTTCGGTCTATGTCCTCTTCTCGGAAATACTGAGAACATATAGTGCTCCATTTAGACGCACGCCAATTCTTCCTCCTCACGGCATTCTCCCACAGAGCTTTCCGACTTTAATTTTTAGGAAATCTAAAATCATACAGGAGAAATATACGCTATAGTACAAGTACCGATGTAGCACACGTTCATTCACAATGAAGTTGTAAAAACACACTTAACGACACAACTTACACATGAAATGTTATTCCCTTCGATTTCGCATCACAATCAGAACGATTCGTACATCCGAACACCACACAAGTCACCATAATAGCGCAAAATCCTTCCAAAAGCGAGCGACAAGCCTATGCACACAAGCTTACAGCAGCAATGTTTTCGTCGGATTGAGATGGCTACCCTCGGCTTCACATAGCTTCACAGCTGTGACGTCACGGCGTCTCCCTCTATTCTTACCCCCATGTAGTGATCGATACACGGTCTCACACACCGGACGATTCGCAGTGAACTTGTTGACGCGTCAACGTGGGAATGGACCAAAGGATCATCGGATTATTGGTGAATGTCTGTTATCAAAACGACAGTAATGCTGCAGCTGCACTTGGAGAATATCGCCGGCTGAAAGAATTAGGGAAGGGTCCTTTCTCTGTACGTGCTGTGCGGAGCACGATGAAGAAGTTGGAATCAACTGGAGAACTGGGCGTCGCTCCGGGAAGAGGCCGACGGCCGCTTGCACCACAGGTTGTCTATGTCGCTGTGCCAGACAAGGCTTCGCGCAGTTCCCGGTCGTTAGGCAGTGCGCGTGCTGTGTCATGACTGACGAACATCTAGTGGTCCACTGTACGGAAGGTGCTTCGAACCATTCTCGAGTGGTATCCGTGCAACGTGCTTATCACACAAGGGTTGCACCACGGGAGGCACAACAACGTGTTGGCTTCGCTTTGCACTTCCCCGCAAAGACCATCGTGTGGACAGACGAAGGACATTTTTCTCTGACGGGTGAGGTGAACACACGGAATTGCAGAGTGTGGGGATCTTCACCTCCAGTCAGTGTGCACGAAATTCCTCTGTACGGTGAACGTGTCACCGTATGGTGTGGCTTCACAGCTGCGTTCGTCATTGGTCCACTCCTTTTTGAAAAGGTCGGCGCTCATTGACCAAAGACTGGCCGGCGCTACTGCGGCCTGCTTCGCCAGCATGTCATACGCCCCCTACGGGAGAGAGATGAATTTTCATGTGGGGCCCAACTGTACATCGCTAGTGAAGTTGACCTGTTTCTCCGAAACACTTTTGGCAAACGGTCGAATTATCAACCGATCATTTGCAAATGCTTGCCCGGCACGGTCACCTGATCTCACCCCCTGCGATTTCTGGTTGTGGGGCTAACTGAAGGACAGCGTTAACCGTAGGAACATGAGCTGATCTGAAGCGCAGTATATCGAGAGAGGTAGCCAGCATACGTACGGACATGCTCCGTTCTGCTGTGTAGAGTGCAGTCCTGTTCTTTCAGACTCTTCTGTACACTGATAGGCGCCATATTGAGCCCCTTGCGCAGCAGTAATGGTAGCGGTATGTAATGGTACGATGTACCATAGCAGCACATTCAAAGTGTTTCACTTGAATTGATTCTGCATTATTTCCCTTCCACACGACCTCGAAATTAATGCTACCAACTTTGTTATGACGTATTAAACAGGGAGAATTTTAAGTATAACCATCTGATATCTGACACATAAATGGGACCTACTTCCGAGAGAATAACAACACCAGTGTGCGTGTGCTACGGCTGCTGACCAATCGTCGCTTTTGTGTTTGTGTAGACCAGGTTTATTCTTACGACGAAGAGAGTATAGCCGGACTGTTCTGCTGGTAGCTCTCGGAACTGACGAATGATCCTTCCGGTGATTTCGTGCGGTTTTTCGCAACCGCCCTCCTGAATGCTCGACGCTCCCTGTCCGTCGGTTGACGTGCAATGCCTCGTCTTCTTCCAGCCGCGGTCGCCCCTTGGCGCTTCCACTCCACAGTCACGCCGACAGCAGTCCACTCAGGCAGCCTCGGAAGAGCTGAAACGTCGCTGACGTGTTTGTCTGCGTCCACTGACTGGCCCACGTTGAATCGCTGCCTCTCTCCTGACAACACGCCTCCTCCTGCACTGGAAGGCTCCTTCTCTCGTCACATCTACCGGTCAATTCGGCACTGCTGATACTTTTGATCAAATTGTGTAAGTCACTGAAAAGCAATGACGGAAATTTCTCAAAAGAATCGCAAGATCTAGAAGTTAAAATGGAATTCGGGTGAAAAGGAAAAAATACAGAAAATTTATCGAGCTATAAAAAAAGAATCACAGATATCATTAGTAAACGGTGATTAAAGTTTTATAATCACCTGGTTGCAATAAGCAACGACAGGCTCACAAAGCAAATTCTAAACTTGGCCTTACGGGTGAATAAACGCAACATATGGTTGACACAAATTATTGAGCACCTGAGAGAAGCTGCCATTCGGCAAGAAATCATCTAAGATAAAACGACGTTTAGAATTTTAGTTCACAAACACAACTCTGTCGAAATACCTACTGGATAAAATTCAGTACGGATACAGGAACATAAAAAGAAAGACATTGAAAGAAATAAGAGATACCAGGACAAAAAGAAAAAAAAGACAAAGTATTCCGTTTCTGAGGCTGATTACTACGCAACGTGTAGGAACATAGCAAACGAAAAAGTTTATCGATTTCGACGCCACACAGACGGTCTTACAGCCTCAGCCACCAGTTGCTCTGTGTGTGACGTCAGCTGACGGCTACTTAGACCTGTCCCGACAATCACGCGGGCGGTCTCCACACTTGGCACTGCACCAGCTCACGTCACGTCAAAACACGTACGTAAACAGATCCGAAGCGCCGAGTCATCACCAACGCACACGTCCTCCGCTGCAATGTTTTCTTCCTGCTAGCAGCGTCGTCCGGAATGGTGTTCTTCGTATTTTCGCTGTCCAAACAAGACACCTGGAGTAGGACGACATTCCCTCAGAATTATCGAAATACTTCGGAGAACCAGCCGTGTCGAAACTATTCCACCTGCTAAGCAAGGTACTTGAGGCAGGAGAAACACCCTCAGACTACAAGAAAAATGTAATAATTTCAGTTGCAAAGAAGGCAGCTGCAGGCAGGTGTGAATATCACTGAATCATCAGTTTACAGTATCGTGGTTGTAACATACCGAAAGACACAGGTCGATTTTGGCGGAGAAGGAAACAGCAACTAGCCATTGTTAATAATGCTATTTATGCACATAGAAACTGCCGTTACCGGCTTCGAACCGACAGGTTCAACGTAAGCCGCCTGTTCAAGTTTAGATGCACATTTTTTGTTGTTTGCATTCGTTTTCAATTGTTTATTCCCATTTGTGGTGGAAATTCCTTAAAAAAAAAAAGGAAGACAGATTGGGTTCAACGTCCCGTCTACATCGAGGTTACCAGAGACGGAGCGCAAGTTCGGATTAGGGAAGGGCACGAAATGAGCTGTGGCCTTTCTAACGAACAATCCTCGCATTTGCCTGGAGTGATTTAGGGAAATCGCGGAAAACTTAAACCTGCACGGTCTGACGCAAGTTTAAACAGTCGCCCTCGCGAATGCGAGTCCAGTGTACGAAACACTGTGCCACCTCGCTCGGTGAAATTCCTCGGGGTAGTGACGTCGTGCAATCAACAAACGATGTGGGAAGCGAGCTATTATCTGTAATTAGTACCTGGGGGCCCAGATCCAGCACAGCTAAAGTGGCTTCAACTCTACCACGGGTGTGCCACTAGGCAGAGCTGGCTGACCAAGCTGCACACCAAGACGGCACCTAGTCGCCCACGGGTTAAAATGGGCCCGCGCCACAGCACGCCCCGTCCCCATCGCCGACCTCGAGCAAACACCTTAGTGGGGTCCAGAGGGACATCATACGACAGGTGTTGCCAGTGGCACGAGGGATTCGTAACGAAAGCCGTCGCCAGCAACCCCGCCAAGGCTCATATGCACTCCCGTTTTCCTTCACAAATTCAACAATAGCTCGGTATAAACCGAGAAATCGTTCCAGGCATACCCCCTGACTTAACCAACGTACTTCTCAGTCCTATTTAAAGTCTCCGTACTCTTCATTCGGTTATATTGAGAACCGTTGTAACTGACACCCTGCGTGCGACTCGAAAAATTTTACTTTTAGAACCGCCAATCTCTTCATGAACATCAACAAAAGCAAAACGAGGATAATGGAATGTAGTCGAATTAAGTCGGGTGATGCTGAGGGAATTAGATTACGAAATGAGACACTTAAAGTAGTAAAGGAGTTTTGCTATTTGGGGAGCAAAATAACTGATGATGGTCGAAGTAGAGAGGATATAAAATGTAGATTGGCAATAGCGAGGAAAGCGTTTCTGAAGAAGAGAAATTTGTTAACATCGAGTATAGATTTAAGTGTCAAGAAGTCATTTCTGAAAGTATTTGTATGGAGTGTAGCCATGTATGGAAGTGAAACATGGACGATAAATATTTTGGACAAGAAGAGAATAGAAGCTTTCGAAATATGGTGCTACAGAAGAATGCTGAAGATTAGATGGGTAGATCACATAACTAATGAGAAAGTATTGAATAGGATTGGGGAGAAGAGAAGTTTGTGGCACAACTTGACCAAAAGAAGGGATCGGTTGGTAGGACATGTTCTGAGGCATCAAGGGATCACCAATTTAGTACTGGAGGGCAGCGTGGAGGGTAAAAATCGTAGAGGGAGACCAAGGGATGAATACACTAAGCAGATTCAGAAGGATGTAGGTTGCAGTAGGTACTGGGAGATGAAGAAGCTTGCACAGGATAGAGTAGCATGGAGAGCTGCATCAAACCAGTCTCAGGACTGAAGACCACAACAACAACAACAATCTCTTCACGTGCTCCATTCTTGCAAATTTAGCACAAAGTGCTTTTTCATGTACAGAAGAATAAATCTCGCCTGTCATTCGTTGTAATTTTTTCCTCTTTCATTGCCGATTAAATCTTTAAATTCTCTCTGCGTGGTACTGTAATAGCGTTTTATAGCTAATATGGAGTACCCGTCGCTTCTGCGATCGTATTATATCGAGAATTCCCATCCCTCTCTTCTGTCACTTATTTTCATTTCTAAAGGCTTGTGATGACAGATCGCGAAACAGTCTCGTTTTGTGCGACAGCCAATGGACCCCTGAACGTCCTCGTATCACGAACAAATAGCGAATGGTAAACAGCGCTGTCACCACGACTCTGCTGAGCTGAAGAGATTCGTACCGACAGAAGAATGCCATACCGCAATACCAGATGTAAGAGGGTGGGGAAAGCCCAACCACGCGTCACGTTTGGGACGGCGTGGCCAGCCCCGCTCTCGGAGTTGGAGGCTTGGCTTAGTTTCATTTGGCAGTCCACTGGAAGTGATGTTTACTTCGTTTTATCCTCACGTGCAAGTAACGCACAGTCGCGATTTCGCCTCTTTTCAAATGACGCTAGGCGTCCACTCCACCGATAGGCCAATGAGGCCTTTAGCCCATAGTGACTGCAGAGTATAAATCAGGCTGGAGGTGGTTCTGTGATGGTCAAGGTTGTCTTTTTGTATCGTGACTTTGGCCCACTCATTCATGTTACTGTGAACATGAAGAAGGATTTGCTTTTAACGTTCTCAATAACCAAGTGATATCCTTTCTTCAGCATCTCCGTGATGCGTATGCTGTGGACACCGCTCTTCAGAGGTGGCAGCTGCCAGCTTCACAGCACCGCGTGTGTGTTTGGGACTTGATCAAAATTCGGGTATGCTATTGTACCTCGGCTGGCTCGCAACATCACCACATCTTAATCCAATAGAAAACGCCTGGGGCAATTCCTAACAGCAGATGGAGGGTGTGTGAGTAATGCGCATTTCACACCGAGACAGTACGGTATACGATGCACCTCATTGCAATTAAAGTCACGCTTATGGGTGCTAGACCCGTGCTCCCACTGGGATGATACTATGCGTGGACGACTGCCATACTGAGTGCGAAAGGTTTTATTAGTAATTAAAATTTTTGTATTTTTTTCAATTTACCGTTTCCAATGCAGTAGGACTGTGTTCCACTGCAGAGATGCAGTTGGTCTTGGACTGGTGTGATACCGGATGCCGCTGCATATTGCTGCCTATCCACTGAAACACGTATGTAACATAGCAGCGATGGTGAGGCACGTTAAAATCTTTGACCAGAGAGCCTATAATCGTGGTTAGCCTGCGCTTGACCGCGCGAGTGTTGCGAGCAGTACTCTGGCAGTAGTCGTTGCGAGAAGTTCATTGCTAGTCGTCATGTAGAGCAGTACTGTTGTAATCGTAGTGAAGTTCAGTAGTGGTGTGGTCCTGTCACGGTCGCGAGCGGGACGCAGTCGGGGAGCGCCGACATGGCATTCTGGTCAAGATGCTGAATGAGGTATATTGTTAATTAAGGTAATCATCAGATAATGTAAAGTTTATTTATTGTAATTAATTTCCAACAAGCGCCCCAATAATAACTTTGATTTCAAAGCATTTTACAAAAAAATTTATTTAATTGAATTAACGGTTTCATTCCACTTCCCTTAAAGACAAATTTCAGTTAAATTACAAAAAAAAGGAATATTATTATTTGCAATGCAGTTCCTCCAAGCTGTGCGCAAGAATAAGAGCAGAAATTTGACTAGCAGTTACAATGAGGTAAGAATTTAATTCTGATTTGTACAGGGCCAAAGACCGATATTTCGGTTTAATTGAATTACCATTATCACTGACATTTCATTAGCACTGAATTGTTTTTCATTATTTTGCGGAAGCTTACACCAGAGTCAGATTGCGAATTTTTGTTTAATTGTCATTGTCAGTAAATTTATTTGCTGGGAGATTACGTTAGGTTGTATTCTTGTTAACATTCAAATTATTGTCCGGTCAACATTTTTGTGAGAAGGTTTCACTTGGCTCCCATTTTTATTAAATATTGTCTTTTCTTCCTTTAAAATTTTTGTGGGGAGGTTACACTTGGCGACACCCAGTCCAGGATCGTATTTCGTTGAGAGTCTTTTGAACAACAGTCAGATATCTGCTCTTATTTGCTTAGATATAATTAGGATTTGGCGCAACGCTTTTATTAACTTGTGACTTTCTTTCTACAGGTTAACGGCAATTCGTTGCTCTGTTGTATTTGTGTGTTGCTTTTGCATTGTGCTTATTTATTTTGTGAAAAATTGTGACTATTGTAAAAATGCCGCGAAAGACTGTGAATAGTGTATCGCGAGGTATTACGAACGAAATTACCGGCTCAAACGACTTTACCGATAGGACATGTGACACGCAGTGTAATGATGACAATCCTGCGTTCACTAACAATCAATGCATTACAACCACTAATGATGATTTTTGTCTTAATGATGAACGAACGAACTCGATTGTATCTTCTGTTAACTTGACGACAATTGATGACGCTGGACGCTCTATTGTAATGAGCGCTACCCAGCTTAACACAACTGGTTTGGAAAATTCAAGTAACACACAAACAAATTTTTCGAATGAAAATGGTCAGTGTAGTGAAAGTACGACGGATCCATTTAATTCCGAAATAGTGTCCGACAGTGTACATTTGACTGGCAAACCTTTTTATAAGTCTCAGAATAACCAAATGGTTACAGAAAGCGAAACAATTTCAGATCCACCATTGAACAGCACAGATAATAGAAATGCTAATTTAGGCTCGGATCCAATTTTGGCAATACTGCTACAATTTAGGGAAGAATTTAAACAACAGAATGAAAAACAGGACAAAAAATGGTTACAGAAAGCGAAACAATTTCAGATCCACCATTGAACAGCACAGATAATAGAAATGCTAATTTAGGCTCGGATCCAATTTTGGCAATACTGCTACAATTTAGGGAAGAATTTAAACAACAGAATGAAAAACAGGACAAAAAATTTAATAAAATTGATGAAAATTTCAAACAACAGAATGAAAAATTAGACAAACAAAGTGAAGATTTTAAACAACTTAGGGAACAGAACGAACAGCTAAATGAAAAATTAGACGACAATTCCAGACAGCTTAGTGAACAAATTAGAGCTGTTGCCGCGCAGTGTCATGACACTAAGGAACAGTTGCGCGTGGAAATTGAGGCTTGTTCACGAAAAAATAGCGAAGAAATTAAGTCTGTTGTGCAAGAGTTAAGGGAAATGCAAACAGCCGCAACAGAAACACTCAGAGACGAAATTAGCGGAGTCGCTAAACAATGCTCTGAAAAAGCTACACAATTACGCGACGAGTTTAAAACAATGACAGCAGAACTTTCACGCGCAATGGATGAAAAGATAGACGCGAAATTCGACCAACAGAACTCTCAAATTGACGAACGCTTTAATCTTCACATACAAAACAGTGATACGCGTTTCCGCAAATTTATTCAAGATCAAAATAAAGTCAAACGTCAAGTCATGGAAACAATCACTGCTCAAAGACAAGAAGACAAACGTAAAATGTTTGCGAAGGCAAAAACGTATGTAGACAATAATATTACTACAGTGTCCGACAAAATTAATACCATCGAACAGTTGAACGCGGAATTACGTGATGAAATTTCTGAGCTTAAATCAAAAACAGATACACACACAGTAAATATTCAAACAGTGACAGACAGATTCGAACAATTAGAACTAACACAGGATTGCGATGTCATCAAAGCTGATGTTAAAAAACTGAGCGAAACTACACGTAAGTTGCAACAACAGATTAATGCGTCCGATTCTAAAACCGATGATCAGGCAAAAATACTGACTGAAAAATATGATGAATTAGCAAGTCGTATTGATGCTATTGAAAGTAATAATGATAATAAATCAGACGACACTGCACCGGTTTCATTTAACCAAACACCTGAATTTCAAAATTTGCAGCAGACAATTAATGAGATCGACTCGTCTAACAACACGTTGCGTAGAAAATTGTCGAGTTTACAGCAAGAAGTAACAGAGATGAAAAATATTTCAGTTAACAACACATCACAGCAGGCGCCACTTTTCGAACATTTTTCAGAATCACGCAGCGCATATAATTTGGGTAATCTACAAAGAGTACGCGATTTAAAATCTGAAAAGCTACACAACTTGAAATCCGAACTGACACAGAAAAACAGATTCTCGCACAAACCTGAACGTGTTCACAAATTCAGAGACGATAACGTTGATTACGAGCAGTTTTTATCCGTAAGAATAACTAAGGAATTTAATAATGACAGAGCACAGATTCACGATTTGAACTGTATACGAAGATTTATTTTTGTACTTTCACCGCTATTACCTGTAACGCAGAAACTAGCTTTGAACTGGATACGACAATTTGCTCTTGAATTTTTACCAACATTTCGTGTAATGCAAAAACTTGAATTAGTATGGATACAGCAATTTATTTCTGAATTTTTACCGGCATTGCCTGTAAGGCAAAAGCTGAAAAGTATTTGCAGTGCGTAATTAACCTCAGGGGATTCATTACGCTTTAATGAATATGTGCTGTAGCGAGCATAGGGCCCCGAGCTGTAGTAGTGCTGTTTCATCTTTAGTTTTCTGCACTGCTGCCTTCTCTTCTACTATCCTTTATATCTATCAAAACCGCTCTTTAACTATTGCTCTATTTAGAATTAAGAATATGTAAAGAAAACCGGATTTGACAAGTTATACCGAAAGTGACAATTTTTATTAGGCACTCCACAACTACCAGCGTAATTTTAATAACTGACAAAATTTTAATCATCAGTATGTGTAAAATTATCAGCAATAGGAGATACATTTTAGTAACAATAGAGGTTTTTCACAACTACAGCAACAAAACCAGCTGCTTAGCATTCCTAACCAACAATGCAGTCTACAAGGTCAACCAAGCTTTAATGTTTCGCCGCGTGCACGTATAGTCCCAGATACAACAAATAGTAACGTACGGCAGCAAGGAAACAACTACGTACAAAGAAGACAGTATTTCAATTCCCATCGCAATACACCGTATAGGAATGACTATTACGACAGACGTAAAAATAATGAGAACAATTTTCAGCGTACATCTAACAACAGTCGGTCATACCAACAGCAAAATTATGCACGAGAACCTATTCTCATGAACGAACCCGACAGTAGGTATCATCCAGAGCGTAACACGTCTGGAAGAAGTAATAGGACAGTTCAAATCGTCGAAATGCCACAGAATCCTAATAATAATAACATGTCAGACAGAATCTGACTAGATAATGTACAGATCGCATCTTCCAATAACACAAGCACTACGTTTGACACGCAAAATGTTGTTCACGAAAATGTAATTACTTTTGACGATATCAGAGACACTCTCTTGCAGGAAAGACCATTTGTTCAGAAAACTATTTCACATCCTGTCATCGAAATTAAAATTGGTTCATCGAAATTCTCAGCAGTAATTGATTCTGGATCACCTATATCAGTAATAAATGAGGAGACTTTTAACGAGTGCAACAAAGAGAATACTTATCCAACATTACCTTTAGGCAAAACAAAAGTGAAAGGAGCAGTATCGAGTAAAGGAGTAGACGTTAAATTACAGACGCATTTATCATTTTGTATTGGAGGTCATACTTTCCACTCTAATTTTTGGATTGTTCCTTTATTGACAACAGACGTAATTTTAGGTACGAATTTTCTGGTACAACACGATGCAGTTATCGATTTTCAAAATTCTTATTTAATGTTAAAGGATGAAAATGTACAATTGGCTTTAGAATTTCAGCACTCTTTATCTGCGGAAGAACAAACAATTAACCGCACAGAGGTCATTTCCGCAACACGTAACATAGACTGTAATCCCACATTGTTCACAGATACGTACGTACACAACTATAATACTCCAGACGAAGTTGACTACGACGTAATGCAAATGATTTCCGATAAAGTTAGACAAAGCAGTGCAACTACAGACGACGAACGAACGCACTTACACAAAATTCTTTTACAGCAAGCTCCAGTTTTTGACAATATTCCTGGTACCATGTCCGGCTTTATGTATGAATTTCAAGTCAAACAGCACGACACATTTAAAGCCAAGCATTATCCTATTCCATATATTCACAGAGAACAAGTTAAAAAAGAATTGCAGGATATGCTTGATCAAGGAATTATAGAACCGGCAGTTAGTCCGTACATAAACCCGCTACATATTGTTAAGAAAAAAGATGGCTCACTTCGCCTCGTACTTGATTCACGTCACATTAATGACATTATTATTAATGAAACAGATCGACCACAGACACTAGAGGAACTTTTACAGAAATTTCACGGTACTGCTATTTATTCTACATTAGATTTGAAATCGGGATTTTGGCAAATTCAACTTCATCCAAATTGCAGGAAATATACAGCTTTTCTCTGTTTCGGCGACTGTTATCAATTTTGTAAATTACCATTCGGCTTAACTATTTCTTCTGCAGCTTTTATTCGCGGTTTGAACACAATACTTCCGACAGAACTTAAGGACAGAATTACGACGTATGTAGACGACATTCTTATCGCAGAAGCTAACTGGTCTGAACACAATCTGATTCTTGAACAACTGTTACAAACTTTTCGTGCACACGGACTTACAGTTAACCTTAGTAAATCGCACTTTGGCAAAACTTCTATAAAATTTCTTGGACACGTAATTTCAGCGGAAGGCATTGCACCTGATCCGGAAAAACTTCAAGCTCTACGTGACATTACTGTTCCTACGACAAAAAAGCAACTACGCAGTTTTTTGGGCTTAATTAACTTTTTTCGTAAATTTATTCATCATTCTGCTTTAGACACACCCAGACTATGCCAATTAACAGGTAAAAACACTATTTGGTCTTGGGATAAGCAAGCACATTCTGAATTTGTGAACCTGAAACATGCTTTGTTGAATGCTCCACTTTTATCGCACCCAGATCTTACCAGAAATTTTTCCATTGCCACCGACAGTTCTAACACCGCTTTAGGCGTACACATTTTCCAGGAAATTGAAGAAGATGGTTCAATAGTAATTAAAAACATCGCATTTGCAAGCCGCATTTTGTCACCTGCTGAACGAAATTACTCCGTTACAGAATTGGAAACATTATGTGTTGTATGGGCTTTTACGAGATTTCGGCACTTTCTTTATGGCAGACATACCACCGTGTACACAGACCACAGAGCGATACAATTTTTACTTTCGGCCAAATTCACTCACGACAGATTAAGCAGATGGAAACTTTATTTACAGGAATTTAATTTTACAATAGTTCACATTCCCGGTACGCAAAATGTCATAGCAGACGCACTATCGCGTTCTCTCGGCAACAATCAGCAAGACGTAGCAACCAGCTTCTGCAAAACAAATTTCAGTGTCATGTACATTCAGCAAGTAGCATTTGAAAATTTTATTTCATCGTCATTACAGGACATAGCACAAGAACAAAATAAAGACAATGTGTGGAAAGAAATTAAACAGCTTTGGCAAGATAAGAATAATGTTACGATTAGAAACCACTACACTGTACGCAATGACATTCTGTTTCGCCGTTCTCATCCTGACAGCAACAATTGGTTATTATGCATTCCTGACGAACTGGTTAACAAATTAATCTGGTACACTCATTTAAGTTACGCACATTACGGAGCACGAAAATGTTTTCTTATACTGAGACAGAACTGTTATTTTAACAACATGGAGAAACGTATACGACGAGTTTTAGCGTCTTGTAAAATTTGCCAGAAAGCTAAATCAGACACCACTTCACATATTCCTCCTTTATATCCCATTGTACCTGTTAAATTAAGACACATGGCCGCAGTAGATATTTTTGGTCCGACTCCGAGAACTAACAGAGGTTTTTGCTACATCTTTGTCGCTGTTGAGCTCACTTCAAAATTTGTTACTTTCACTCCGTTACGCAAAGCTACTGCTAAAACTGTTTCGAAAGCATTTGTAAAACATTTTCTATTTCATGTAGGGCATGTGATGAAAGTAATTTCTGACAATGGATCTCAATTTCGTAGTAGCATATGGACACGCATGTTACGAGCCAGAAACATTTCTCCGATCTATATATCCAAGTACCACGCTTCTTCAAACCCCTGTGAACGGTTAATGAAAGAAATTGGTAAGCTGTGCCGAATATACTGCCACAAAAGACATATTGATTGGGATACACACATACTCTCATTCCAAGATGTAATTAATTCCATTCCAAATGAATCCACTATGCTATCTCCGTCTGTTATACTGAAAAACGTTGAACCACCAAACAAAATTAAAGAATTTGTACATTTTCCTACATCTCGTCGCTTACGACATCACGAAATAATTGACATTGCGCTGAACAACATCAAACGTGCCGCAGAGCGCCGGAGAAGACAGCAAAAACAGGTTTGTACACGCCGCGACTTTCACGTTGGACAGAAAATATTAGTACGTACACACTATTTATCCAGCAAATTAAAAGGTAAGTGCAGTAAATTTGAACTTCTATACGCAGGTCCATATCGGATTCGCAGCATCCCTCACCCCAATGTTGTACACGTCGAAACTTTGAGAACCAGAAAATCGAAAGGCAATCACCATATCTCAAACATTAAACCGTTTATTGAATGAAATCACTTTATGATGTAACATGCTATGATGCCATTTACTAATGCAATTATTTCACCTGACTAATTACTGATGATTATCGTATTTTTTCTTGGCAAGTGCCCGGCAAGGTAAGGTTAGCAGGTCGCTTTTCTTGTCGTTACACATCAGACCATGCACATTTTCCACTTTTTTATGTACGATTGTATTCCAGTTTTGTCTATATGCACTGTGAAATAGTTAAGATATAAAACACACCAGTCGACTTTGACATTTTTTTTGGCCTTATGACATCTCAACATCGTGACTTTTACATCTTTTTTGCTGCTGCATTGTGATATTCCGTGTACATTTTTGCCTTTGAACACTGTCTGTGCTTTCGACATATTACGTTTTCTGTCATGTTATGCTGTATGCTTAATTATATTACCGTTAATCAGTAATTACTTAGTGGGTATATGATTTAAATGCAAGACGTTATTCTCTATTCATCAATTTCAGAAAGAAATGATGTGTGTAAGAAATAAATTCAACAGAAATGGGAATTTCACCTACGGAATAAACGATAGAAGATGCAATAACTTTATGAGGAAGAGTAAGTGGATCAGGATTAACAAGCATTAACAAGAATATACTATACTCATCGTAGAATAGCAGTCTTAACTAATTTTTTCTTTCAGAATACAAGGTGATTGATGCAGGCTGTCAGACAGAACTACACATCTTAGTTTTAGTGATGAAATATGTTAGAGATAAGGAATAGTTGTGTAATGAGTAATGAAGTGATTTTTTGCAGATGATAATGAGTGATGATGAATAATGATGAAGAGTGTGCTACTATGGATAATGAGGTTTTTCTTTATAGGTGATGATAATGATGGAGCTATGAATAATGAAGTGATGAATAATGAAGTTTTTTTTCTTTACAGATGAGGATAATGTTGAAGTTATGTATTTATGCTACGTAGTTATTTAAGTATTTGTTGCAGTTTGTTTTGACAGCAGGTGTTATATTGCATAGTAGGATGACGGAAAGTTTTGGAAAGGACAGCTATGGAACACATGTTTATACACATTTCACTACTTGTTAATTCGAAGTTCACTACTTTTCAGCATAGTGTGCGTTTCTTCTTTCAGGTCAATAATCCATTTTGTATTTTTTCCAGGAGAAGTTTTTCATGATACTTACTAAACCTGTTACTTATTATACCTGTTCTAGTACTTGCATTTTTTTTTTACCCATTTGTGTCTATCATTTATACATGTGATCACATTACTGCCTTGTTTCACAACCTTGCTACAGCTGACTCATGACGAATGACGTTACACATTTTGATTTACAGGAACAACCCACTACCATTTTTTTTTCTTTTCTTTCTTTTTTCTCTTCTTGCTTTCTCTTATAATTACCAAACGCAATGCATTGCTAACAAAAAAAAATGTATTACCAGTCCCAAATAGTGATACCAGTTTGAGAAAGTTCTGAATAATACTGATCAACTTTGAATAGTATGTCACTTCAGTAATGACTTCGTAATGATATAAAAAAATATATATATAAAATAATGCTTTGTAACTGGCTAATAACTGCCACTGTTTATTGTAATGAGACTACTTATAATGCCCATGATTATTAATGCTATGACTGTAATTAGCTGATTTTTAATAATGACTTCGTAATGATCTGAATGTCACTCAATGAATTGTTATTACTTCTTAATGATCTGAATAATACTGAATGAGGAACAATGTTTTATACTATACGATACTTGATGGCCACTGAGTGCCAATAATTAATGTCACTCAATGAATTATGTTATTAATTATGCCATTAATTAGCTCTTGTTTTCAATGTTGATACTTTGTAACTGGAAAAGAATATGATTCTTACTATATTGAAATGACAAATGATTAACCATACTTTATAATTGGAAAAGAATGTGATTGTTTAATAATGCTTTGTAATTAGGAAAAGGCTAATGATTAATACTATTGGAATGACCAATGATTAATTAACTATGGTATACTTTGTAACTGGAAAAGAATGCGATTATTTAATAATGCTTTGTAACTAGGAAAAGAAGGTTACTGATTCTATGTAAAACAATTAATGAACATTTTTCTGTAATACTACATACTTGGTACAGAAATGTTCAATCACTGGGCTATGAATGCCCCAAACTACTAATGAAGACTGTAATTGTCAATATTATGTGACTTAATGTCCTTCACCTCATGAGCTAACTACCCTGAATTACTGCAATGTCCATTTGTCCTGTCTATCCTAGAGATCATGGAGCACTATCTTTGGTTTTGCACTAATTCTACGTTGGTGTGCCTTGTAAGAGCGTGGTGTTGACACGACATGCTGTCCACCACCGTGAGCGATGAAGACGTTATTATGGTCCCACTGTTTGGTGTACCTAATGTACTGGCAAAATGAAAACATGAAATGTTACTACGAGAGTGTCTTGGCTACACTGGCAAATTCTGATGGGAAAAGAACTTCAAATTGTGTCACTTGGTGTTGTACTTCTGTGGAAAGATATGGACTTTCAGAACAGCTGTGTGCAATCTGAAGTGCTACAACCATGATGCAATCCTTCCCTTTCCTATCCTAATTCTTGTCACATAGTGAAAATCATTTTTTTTGCTAACATTATGTTCATGGGTTATACATTTTTTTTGATTCGCTCAACTCCAGTGCGAGTACACCCATGTCACTTATCAACACGATTTTCTGCCATTCTGTTTATTTGTTCTGAAAATGCTAAAGAATTTTTTCAGTGCGTGTGCACTTTGCTATCTGTCAAATAATTTGTATATACAGTTTTCTGATTTACTACTATGTTTTGTACTCACATCCTGTCTTTGTCTGATATATTTTGTACTCGGTGCATGTGCACAACATTTAATTTATGTACTAAATTTGAATATTCTGTGAATTGTAAAAAATTTCTTGCGATGGCAAGTCCAAATGACTCACCATCGCTGCCAAATTTTTGCCCCCCCAGTGGAGGGTTATGAAACACGTATGTAACATAGCAGCGATGGTGAGGCACGTTAAAATCTTTGACCAGAGAGCCTATAATCGTGGTTAGTCTGCGCTTGACCGCGCGAGTGTTGCGAGCAGTACTCTGGCAGTAGTCGTTGCGAGAAGTTCATTGCTAGTCGTCATGTAGAGCAGTACTGTTGTAATCGTAGTGAAGTTCAGTAGTGGTGTGGTCCTGTCACGGTCGCGAGCGGGACGCAGTCGGGGAGCGCCGACATGGCATTCTGGTCAAGATGCTGAATGAGGTATATTGTTAATTAAGGTAATCATCAGATAATGTAAAGTTTATTTATTGTAATTAATTTCCAACAAGCGCCCCAATAATAACTTTGATTTCAAAGCATTTTACAAAAAAATTTATTTAATTGAATTAACGGTTTCATTCCACTTCCCTTAAAGACAAATTTCAGTTAAATTACAAAAAAAAAGGAATATTATTATTTGCAATGCAGTTCCTCCAAGCTGTGCGCAAGAATAAGAGCAGAAATTTGACTAGCAGTTACAATGAGGTAAGAATTTAATTCTGATTTGTACAGGGCCAAAGACCGATATTTCGGTTTAATTGAATTACCATTATCACTGACATTTCATTAGCACTGAATTGTTTTTCATTATTTTGCGGAAGCTTACACCAGAGTCAGATTGCGAATTTTTGTTTAATTGTCATTGTCAGTAAATTTATTTGCTGGGAGATTACGTTAGGTTGTATTCTTGTTAACATTCAAATTATTGTCCGGTCAACATTTTTGTGAGAAGGTTTCACTTGGCTCCCATTTTTATTAAATATTGTCTTTTCTTCCTTTAAAATTTTTGTGGGGATGTTACACCACGCCTAGCAGACATGTCGGTTATCGCTGCAACAACCGGTTATCGGTTATAATGGTATTTTTCCACGCCATTTTAACGGGATTGTTGAAACCGCTCAAAATAACCGGTTTCTGAAATAATCGATTTTCGGCTTTGTTACTGTTATTTCCCTTAACCGATCTTACCACGGCCTAGCACAACTGCTTCGGTCCAGCTATATCTCCAGACAGTTCAAGATTCGAGTATACAAAACCCTGATCCAGCCTGTTGTTTTGTACGGCTGTGAGACATATAGAGTATCCAGAAATAGGACTTCCATAAGCTCCTCGTTTTTTAGATAAAAGTACTTCGGAAGATCTTCGGCCCGGTTCTGGGTGCAGACACAGGGGAATGGAGGATCAGACACAACCGAGAGCTTGAGGAACTACACCAGCAGACCAACATAGCAGGAACTGTCAAAGCCAAACGAATACAGTGGGCCGGCCACGTGGCCCTGATGGAGGATCACAGATGGCCTCGGAGGCTCCTGGACTTCACACCTACAGGAAAGAGACCGCCAGGGAGACCCAAGAAGCGCTGGAGAGCTGGTCTCCGTGAAGATTTAAACCGAGCATCAATAGATGTGGACGGATGGCGGTTAGCAGCAACGGAGAGAATACAGTGGAGGAGGAAGAGCATGCGGCCCACTGCGCCTGATCACGTACAATTAGAAGAAGATTATGACTGAACTGTTGTTATTAATGTCACCACAATCTCCTTCCTCTGTTATTATTTTATAGAAATGGCGGAAAAATCTTCGATGTTTTAAGCAACTGAACATTGCACTTCATTGCTACGTTACTTCGTAAAAATATTTCCAGGCTATGGTTGGCGCACCTTCTGCGACTCAACGGATGTCCGCCGACGGCAGCGAGAAACTGTCGTACAGACCAGGTGGGGGGGGGGGGGGGGGGAGGGGGGTCTCGCACTCGGCGTACAGTACGTGGAGCCACGGCAGCCGGCGGCAGGGACGTTACTGTCTCAGCAATGCTGTACCAGTTCTTGTGCCACGTGTCTGTCGCTCGTTTCTGCCGGCACTGTGCCGGCCGCGGTGGCCGTGCGGTTCTAGGCGCTCCAGTCCGGAGCCGCGCTGCTGCTACGGTCGCAGGTTCGAATCCTGCCTCGGGCATGGGTGTGTGTGATGTCCTTAGGTTAGTTAGGTTTAAGTAGTTCTAAGTTCTAGGGGACTTATGACCACAGCAGTTGAGTCCCATAGTGCTCAGAGCCATTTGAACCATTTTGTCGGCATTGTTATTAAAATAGCACTACTCGGTTTTCTCATTCCTGTAGTAACACAATAATTCAAAATAACGCAAATTTTTTTGTATAAAATTACTTCTTTTTAGAGAAATTTTTATTAAAAACAAATAAAATTAGCACTGTTGCTATGGATAATTGATACACTCCTGGAAATGGAAAAAAGAACACATTGACACCGGTGTGTCAGACCCACCACACTTGCTCCGGACACTGCGAGAGGGCTGTACAAGCAATGATCACATGCACGGCACAGTGGACACACCAGGAACTGCGGTGTTGGCCGTCGAATGGCGCTAGCTGCGCAGCATTTGTGCACCGCCGCCGTAGGTGTCAGCCAGTTTGCCGTGGCATACGGAGCTCCATCGCAGTCTTTAACACTGGTAGCATGCCGCGACAGCGTGGACGTGAACCGTATGTGCAGTTGACGGACTTTGAGCGAGGGCGTATAGTGGGCATGCGGGAGGCCGGGTGGACGTACCGCCGAATTGCTCAACACGTGGGGCGTGAGGTCTCCACAGTACATCGATGTTGTCGCCAGTGGTCGGCGGAAGGTGCACGTGCCCGTCGACCTGGGACCGGACCGCAGCGACGCACGGATGCACGCCAAGACCGTAGGATCCTACGCAGTGCCGTAGGGGACCGCACCGCCACTTCCCAGTAAATTAGGGACACTGTTGCTCCTGGGGTATCGGCGAGGACCATTCGCAACCGTCTCCATGAAGCTAGGCTACGGTCCCGCACACCGTTAGGCCGTCTTCCGCTCACGCCACAACATCGTGCAGCCCGCCTCCAGTGGTGTCGCGACAGGCGTGAATGGAGGGACGAATGGAGACGTGTCGTCTTCAGCGATGAGAGTCGCTTCTGCCTTGGTGCCAATGATGGTCGTATGTGTGTTTGGCGCCGTGCAGGTGAGCGCCACAATCAGGACTGCATACGACCGAGACACACAGGGCCAACACCCGGCATCATGGTGTGGGGAGCGATCTCCTACACTGGCCGTACACCACTGGTGATCGTCGAGGGGACACTGAATAATGCACGGTACATCCAAACCGTCATCGAACCCATCGTTCTACCATTCCTAGACCGGCAAGGGAACTTGCTGTTCCAACAGGACAATGCACGTCCGCATGTATCCCGTGCCACCCAACGTGCTCTAGAAGGTGTAAGTCAACTACCCTGGCCAGCAAGATCTCCGGATCTGTCCCCCATTGAGCATGTTTGGGACTGGATGAAGCGTCGTGTCACGCGGTCTGCACGTGCAGCACGAACGCTGGTCCAACTGAGGCGCCAGGTGGAAATGGCATGGCAAGCCGTTCCACAGGACTACATCCAGCATCTCTACGATCGTCTCCATGGGAGAATAGCAGCCTGCATTGCTGCGAAAGGTGGATATACACTGTACTAGTGCCGACATTGTGCATGCTCTGTTGCCTGTGTCTATGTGCCTGTGGTTCTGTCAGTGTGATCATGTGATGTATCTGACCCCAGGAATGTGTCAATAAAGTTTCCCCTTCCTGGGACAATGAATTCACGGTGTTCTTATTTCAATTTCCAGGAGTGTATTTCGGCCTTTTACTCGGTTATAGTAAAAAATAAAGAAACACCTAATCAAACCGAGACCAAACAAATACCGAAAATATCGGTAATACGGACCTAAAATACCGGTACGGTATCGGTTGTAACCAGTCGGTTATTCCCATCCCTAACGCCTAGCACATCGTTCTCGCGATCGTTCTCATAACGACTACTGCTTGTAAAACGTTGCTGTCTTAGGGGTGTTTGCAAACAACCCTCCAGCAGCCAATCAGAGTGCGTGAATGGTGATGAGCGGGACGCAGGGTGGCCTAGCCCACCCCACGTGCCGCGCTCTTACACTTATACCGTTTAGCGCCAGTTGTCTGGAATTAAAATTCCAGCTGTAGCTGGCCTCTGGCCGCCCAGCTCACGAGGTACGCGGCGATGTCAACTCGGCTGAAAGTGCACAGACAGCAACTGGGTTACGTTCCTGCACTTTGGCAACGTCGCAAACCGTCTCGCCTGAATCTGCCTCACGTTTGAAGAACGAGTACACTTTAAACATACGGTGCCTTGGCTTTGCATCTTCTAGACGTTTCAGCCATTACGAGAACATTCACACGACTCCCGCACTACTACAGAAATCATTCGCGCGCGTAAAAGGCAATAGAGTGCTCGAATGTGACAGAAGTTTACGCAGTACGGTACACGGAAACATTCGGATCACTGATCGGCTAGCTCCGCAGCTGCCTACGCCGCACACCTAGCGTAGAGGCCGGAAACGCTGTCGCGCAGTCCCGCGTCCCGCCTCGGCAGTGCCCTCAGCGAGTCCTGGACAGCAGAGCGCGTGATGCGATACGCAGTGCGACCTGCATCGCGACGAGCACCACGGATCGTGCTTCTGGCTCAGTTGCAACCGTGAGCTCCTCTGAAGAACACTCTGTTGTTGCGTATCGTTATTTAAAGCTCGAAAAACAGAAAAAGAAATCGAAATCCTGGGTGCAACCGTACAATGCTATTAATATAAAACATAATTCAACTGTGGCGTTTCGTCAGCCCTCTCAACATGAACACAAATTAGACGAATTTTACAGAATTCGCCCACACTGTTTTCACTTTTTCAAGCAGGACACCAATTTCCGAGATGCTGTCTCTTCCGCTGAGAAGGTGAGTTGGTGAAAGCACGGGGAAACAGCAGCTCGCTGTTTCCGTGCTGAGAAGGTAAGTTGGTGAAATCGTGGGGATGACATTAAACATGCCACCATCAAAAATCTACTTTTAATAAGGCCGCGTAGCGTGGTGCTTTGTTCACTGAAGTACGTACAACTGTAAATGATAATTTTGTTTTGACTCATTAGTCTTCTAACTGGTTTGGTGTTGCCAGCTGTGAATTTCTCTCCTGTGTTAACCCTTTCATCTCAAGAGTATCACTCGCAATGTACGTCCTCAATTACTTCCTGGTCTATTCCAATCTTTGCCTTCCTCTACAGTTTTTACCTTCTACAACTCCCTCTAGTACCACTCAAGTTTTTCCCTGATGTCTTAACTGATGTCCCACCCTCCTATCCCTTCTTCTTCTTGGTGTTTTCCATACACTCCATTCCTCAACAATTCTGCGGAGAATGCCCTTACCGTATCAGTCCAGCCCATTTTCAACATTCTTCTGTAGCACACATTGCAAATACTTCGATTCTTTACTGTTCCGGTTTTCCCGTTGTCCATTCTTCTCTACCGTACAATGCTCTCATCCAAACGTACATTCTTCCTCAAAGTAAGCTCTATGTTTGGCACTAGTCGACAGGAATGTGCTAGTCAGCTTTTTATGTCCTTGCTCTGCCCATCTTCGGTTACTTTGCTGCCCAGGTAGCGGAATACTCTAACTTAATTTACTTAATTTACTTCACTGATGGTAAGTTTCTCGCTGTTCTCATTTCTCCTACTTCTAATTA
The DNA here is from genome assembly GCF_023864275.1 of Schistocerca cancellata. Lineage (NCBI taxonomy): Eukaryota > Metazoa > Arthropoda > Insecta > Orthoptera > Acrididae > Schistocerca > Schistocerca cancellata. Next base: position 212,036,555 of record NC_064635.1, read on the forward strand.
CTCTCATCTTTCTTTGATTTACTCTCATTCTGCCCGCATCTCGTGGTTGTGCGGTAGCGTTCTCGCTTCCCACGCCCGGGTTCCCGGGTTCGATTCCCGGCGGGGTCAGGGATTTTCTCTGCCTCGTGATGGCTGGGTGTTGTGTGCTGTCCTTAGGTTAGTTAGGTTTAAGTAGTTCTAAGTTCTAGGGGACTTATGACCACAGCAGTTGAGTCCCATAGTACTCAGAGCCATTTGAACCATTTTACTCTCATTCCATTTTCTCTACTCATTAGAATTAGAATGTTCATTCCATTCAACCGATCCTTTAATTCTTCACTTTCACTGAAGCTAACAATGTCATGAGCGAATCTTATCATTGATATTCTTTCAACCTAAATTTTAACCCCTCTCTTGAATCTCCCTTTCATTTCCGCCACGTATATATTGTATGGTTCAAATGGCTCTGAGCACTATGGGACTTAACAGCTGTGGTCGTCAGTCCCCTAGAACTTAGAACTGCTTAAACCTAACTAACCTAAGGACATCACACACATCCATGCCCGAGGCAGGATTCGAACCTGCGACCGTAACAGTCGCACAGCTCCGGACTGCGCGCCTAGAACCGCGAAACCACCGCGGCCGGTGTATATATTGTACAGTAACACCCTTCTTAATCCGAGAACTTTGTTCTTTGACGTCCACTCTTATTGTTCCCTCTTGGTTGTTGCACATTTTGCATATTACTCTTCTGTCCCTGTAGTGTATCCCTAATTTTCTCAACATTTTGAACATTCATCATTTTACATTGTCGAACGCTTTTTGGTTGACAAATCCTACGAAAGATTCTTAATTTTTCTTCAGTCTCGCTTCCATTATCAACCGAAATATCAGAACTGCCTCTCTGTTGCCTTTACCTCTCTTAAACCCAAACTGATCGTTATCTAACAGATCCTCAAGTTTCTTTTCCATTATTCTGTATTGTGAGCAACTTGGATGCATAAGCTGTTAAGACAACTCTGCTACAATTCTCGCACTTGTCGGCTCTTGCTATCTTCAGAATTGTGTGGATAATGTTTTTCCGAAAGTCAGATGGTATATCGCCGGTTTCATACATTCTACACACAAACGTGAATAGTCGTTTTGTTGCCACCTCCCCCAATGACATAAGAAATTCCGATGGAATGTTATCCAGCCCTTCTGCGTTATTTGATCTGAAGTCGTCAAGCTCTTTTAAATTCTGATTCTAATACTGGATCAACTATCTGTCTCTCCCACACGTCAGGCAAGTTCTCCCCGACATAGAGGCGGCCTTCATTGTACTCTCTCCACCTACCCGCTTTCTCCTCTCCATTCTACTGCGGAATTCCTGTTGCATTGTTACTGTTACCAACCTTGCTTTTAATTTCAACGAAGATTATTTTGACTTTCCTATGTACTGAGTCAATCCTTCCCACAATTATTTATTTTTCGATTTATTCACATTATTTATGCAGCTATTTCACCTTAGTTTCCTCGCGCTTCCTATTTGCCTTTTTGATAAGCGAGTTGTATTTCTGTATTCCTGAATTTCCCGGAACATTTCTCTACTTCGTTCTGTCATCGATCAACTTCTGTGACTGCCCTTTTTGGAGATGTACATTCCTTTTCAACTGAACTGCCTACTGAGCTAATCGTTATGGCAGTATCTGCAGGCTTAGAGAACTTCAAGCATATCGTTTGATTCCTTAGTACTTCTGTATCCCACTGCTTTGCATGATGATTCTTCCTGGCTAGCCTCTTAAACTTCAGCCTACTCTCCGTCACTAATAAATTGTGATCTGAATCTATCTCTGCTCCTGCGGACGCCTTACAATCAAATATCTGATTTCGGAATCTCTGCCTGACCAAGATGTAATCTAACTGGAATCTTGCCGTATCTCCCGGTCCAAGTATGTGTGCTCCTTTTATGATTATTGAACAGAGTATACGCCACTGCTTGCTGAAATTTATTACAGGACTTAATTAGTCTTTCTCCTCTTTCATTCCTGGCAGCAAGCCCGAATTCTCCCGTAGCCCTTTCTTCTACTCCTTTCCCTACAACAGCATTCCAGACCTTAATGACCAATAGATTTTCGTCTCTACTTAGGTACTGAATTAACCGATCAATATCCTCGTATAGTTTTTTTATCTCTTCATATTCAGCTTGCGACGGCGGCATGTATAGCCGAACTACCGTTGTCGGTGTTGCTCTGCTGTCGATTCTGATTGAGTTGTCTTGTGACAGCCAGAGCGAGAGCACCAGCAGCAGCGAGTACTGTTTGTATAAAGCGTTTATTTTGCATTTTGTTTAAGACCTTCCACTAAGGAAGGGATTCTATTTGTGTTTATCTGCTCTGCATAGTAACTAACAGTTCTTGATAAAACTTTACGTAGTTTTCGTGTTAGATTTCTTAGTGTTTTCTTGATCGTTTAGAACAGAAAGCGCCCTAAAACCGTCTTTTGTTTGTTTCGCGGCCGTTAGCCACTAGTCACTTGAATCAGCAGTTGTCTTGTGACAGCCAGAGCGAGAGCACCAGCAGCAGCGAGTACTGTTTGTATAAAGCGTTTATTTTGCATTTTGTTTACGACCTTCGACTAAGGAAGGGATTCTATTTGTGTTTATCTGCTCTGCATAGTAACTAACAGTTCTTGATAAAACTTTACGTAGTTTTCGTGTTAGATTTCTTAGTGTTTTCTTGATCGTTTAGAACAGAAAGCGCCCTAAAACCGTCTTTGTTTGTTTCGCGGCCGTTAGCCACTAGTCACTTGAATCAGCAGTTGTCTTGTGACAGCCAGAGCGAGAGCACCAGCAGCAGCGAGTACTGTTTGTATAAAGCGTTTTTGTTCTTATTTGCTGCGCTTAGCTTTTAAATAGTTTTTCTGGGAAAACCTAGCGTAGTTTTCGCGTCTCGTATTTCAGTGAGTGTTTCTTGATTATCAGAGTAGCTCATCAGAAGATTATCTTGGGAATTTGTCACCGTATAGGGTAGGGTAAACATAGTCATGTGTAGGGACTGTGGTTGTTGTGAGCGGACGCAAGGAGAATTGGCCACTCTTCGGGGGCAGGTGGAGGCTTTGTCTGTTAGGCTCATCGAGCTCGAGGCGCAGGCGTCGGCTCGTAGTGGCGTTGGGGCAACTGTGGTGAGACCTATGCCTACTTCGGTGGCCTTGGAATCACATGAAACCCCTGATGTCGCTGCGTCTTCCGGCAGTGAGCATCTTACCGGTCAGCCATCACTCCAGGGTGAATGGCGGACAGTGGTGGGCTCGCGCGTGCCTGACAGAAAGGCGAAGGTGGGATCTGGCCGCGTGGCAGCTGCCTTACCCCTTTCCAACAGGTACGGGGTGCTTCCTAGTGGTGATGACATCGTTTCCGAGCCACCACAGGATGCCTCGCCTGTTGGGCCAGTAGCCGATTCTCCGGCAAGTTCCCGACAGTCACAGAGGGCGGGCCTATTAGTTATAGGGAGCTCCAACGTTAGGCGGGTTATGGAGCCCCTCAGGAAAATAGGGGTAGGTCGGGGAAGAATGCCCGTGTGCACTCGGTGTGCTTGCCGGGGGGTCTCGTCCGTAATGTGGAGGAGGCCCTTCCGGCAGCTATTGAACGCACTGGGTGTGACCGGCTGCAGATAGTAGCACATGTCGGAACGAATGACGCCTGCCGCTTGGGTTCTGAGGCCATCCTTGGTTCCTTCCGGCGGCTGGCTGATTTGGTGAAGACAACCAGCATCGCACGCGGAGTGCAAGCTGAGCTTAATATCTGCAGCATAGTGCCCAGAGTCGATCGCGGTCCTCTGGTTTGCAGCCGTGTGGAGGGTCTAAACCAGAGGCTCAGACGACTCTGCGACTATAATGGTTGCAAATTCATCGACCTCCGTTATTGGGTGGAGAACTGTAGGGCCCCCCTAGACAGGTCAGGCGTGCACTACACACCGGAAGCAGCTACTAGGGTAGCAGAGTACGTGTGGCGTGCACACGGGGGTTTTTTAGGTTAGAGGGACCCCCCCCCCCCCCCTTTGGGCGAAACGATAAAATACCTGACGGCTTACCAGAGAGGACATTATCATCGTTGATAAAGAACGTCCGTCCTCAGAGACCAAAAACAGGAAAAGTTAACGTAATATTGGTAAACTGCAGGAGTATCCAGGGCAAGGTTCCTGAATTAGTATCTCTTATTGAAGGAAATAGTGCGCATATAGTATTAGGAACGGAAAGTTGGTTAAAACCGGAAGTGAACAGTAACGAAATCCTAGACACAGAATGGAATATATACCGCAAGGATAGGATAAACGCCAATGGTGGAGGAGTATTTATAGCAGTAAAGAATTCAATAATATCCAGTGAAGTTATTAGCGAATGCGAATGTGAAATAATCTGGGTTAAGCTAAGTATCAAAGGTGGGTCAGATATGATAGTCGGATGCTTCTATAGACCACCTGCATCAGCAACCGTAGTAGTTGAGCGCCTCAGAGAGAACCTGCAGAACGTCGTGAAGAAGTTTCGTGATCATACTATTGTAATAGGGGGAGACTTCAATCTACCAGGTATAGAATGGGATAGTCACACAATCAGAACTGGAGCCAGGGACAGAGACTCTTGTGACATTATCCTGACTGCCTTGTCCGAGAATTACTTCGAGCAGATAGTTAGAGAACCAACTCGTGAAGCTAACGTTTTAGACCTCATAGCAACAAATAGACCGGAACTTTTCGACTCCGTGAATGTAGAAGAGGGTATCAGTGATCATAAGTCAGTGGTTGCATCAATGACTACAAGTGTAATAAGAAATGCCAAGAAAGGAAGGAAAATATATTTGCTTAACAAGAGTGATAGGGCACAAATCGCAGAATATCTGAGTGACCACCATCAAACGTTCATTTCTGAGGAAGAGGATGTGGAACAAAAATGGAAAAAATTCAGAAACATCGTCCAGTACGCCTTAGATAAGTTCGTACCGACTAAGGTCCAAAGCGAGGGGAAAGATCCACCGTGGTATAACAATCATGTACGAAAGGTACTACGGAAACAAAGAAAGCTTCATCATAGGTTTAAGAGTAGTCGAATCATAGCTGATAAGGAAAAGCTGAACGAAGCGAAAAAGAGCGTAAAGAGAGCAATGAGAGAAGCATTCAACGAATTCGAACATAAAACATTGGCAAAAAATCTAAACAAGAACCCTGTTATGTAAAATCGGTAAGCGGATCTAAATCCCCTATTCAGTCACTCGTTGACCACGATGGCACCGAAACAGAGGACGACCGAAGAAAGGCAGAAATACTGAATTCAGTGTTCCGAAACTGTTTCACTGCGGAAAATCGTAACACGGTCCCTGACTTCAGCCGTCGCACGGACGCCAAAATGGAAAATATTGAAATAAACGATATCGGAATTGAAAAACAACTGCTATCACTTAGTAGCGGAAAAGCATCCGGACCAGACGAGATACCCTTAAGATTCTACAGTGATTATGCTAAAGAACTTGCCCCCTTTCTATCAGCAATTTATTTATTTATTTATTTATTTATTTATTTATTTATTTATCATAGATCGCTGGAATAACGTAAAGTACCTAGCGACTGGAAGAAAGCGCAGGTCGTTCCCATTTTCAAGAAGGGTCATAAATCAGATGCGAATAATTATAGGCCTATTTCGCTTACGTCAATCTGTTGTAGAATAATGGAACATGTTTTGTGTTCTCGTATTATGACGTTCTTAGATAATACAAATCTCCTTCATCATAACCAACATGGATTCCGCAAACAGAGATCATGTGAAACTCAGCTCGCCCTATTTGCCCAAGAAATTCACAGTGCCGTAGACACTGGCGAGCAGATTGATGCCGTATTCCTGGACTTCAGGAAGGCATTTGATACGGTTCCGCACTTACGTTTAGTGAAAAAAATACGAGCTTACGGAATATCGGACCAGGTTTGTGATTGGATTCAGGATTTCCTAGAAGAAAGAACACAACATGTCATTCTTAACGGTTCAAAATCTGCAGATGTAGAGGTAATTTCGGGAGTACCGCAAGGAAGCGTGATAGGACCTTTATTGTTTACAATATACATAAATGACTTAGTTGACAACATCGGTAGCTCCGTGAGGCTATTTGCAGATGACACGGTTGTCTACAAGAAAGTAGCAACATCAGAAGACTCGTACGTACTCCAGGAAGACCTGCAGAGGATTAATGCATGGTGCGACAGCTGGCAGCTTTCCCTAAACGTAGATAAATGTAATATAATGCGCATACATAGGGGCAGAAATCCATTCCAGTACGATTATGCCATAGGTGGTAAATCATTGGAAGCGGTAACGACCGTAAAATACTTAGGAGTTACTATCCGGAGCGATCTGAAGTGGAATGATCACATAAAACAAATAGTGGGAAAAGCAGGCGCCAGGTTGAGATTCATAGGAAGAATTCTAAGAAAATGTGACTCATCGACGAAAGAAGTAGCTTACAAAACGCTTGTTCGTCCGATTCTTGAGTATTGCTCATCAGTATGGGACCCTTACCAGGTTGGATTAATAGAAGAGATAGACATGATCCAGCGAAAAGCAGCGCGATTCGTCATGGGGACATTTAGTCAGCGCGAGAGCGTTACGGAGATGCTGAACAAGCTCCAGTGGCGGACACTTCAAGAAAGGCGTTACGCAATACGGAGAGGTTTATTATCGAAATTACGAGAGAGCACATTCCGGGAAGAGATGGGCAACATATTACTACCGCCCACATATATCTCGCGTAATGATCACAACGAAAAGATCCGAGAAATTAGAGCAAATACGGAGACTTACAAGCAGTCGTTCTTCCCACGCACAATTCGTGAATGGAACAGGGAAGGGGGGATCAGATAGTGGTACAATAAGTACCCTCCGCCACACACCGTAAGGTGGCTCGCGGAGTATAGATGTAGATGTAGATGTAGATGTAGATGAGAGCAGCCCCGTCACTGAACTGTTCACCGTAGCACACTGTCTGCCCTGCCTCCATATTCATAACTAACCCTGCACCCGTTATACAGTTTCTACTGCTGTTCGCGTTACCCTAGACTCGTCTGGCCAGAAATCCTCGTCTTCTTCTCCGTTTCACGTGACTGACTCAATGTACAATACAATAAAAATCTTATCTTGAGTGTGGCGAACAGTTATGGCGACTACACTACCCACAGTACGGCCTGCAAGTATCTTGCTGTACGGGCTCAATTTCTCTTCTTGGCGTCGTTCAGTTTTACATACAGTAGCCCAACAACTCGCAGCTACGCCGTAAGCCATTTGCAGCCTTCATCCGAGGCGTTTTTGTGCGAATTTGGAGGCAAAGCTTGTCCTGATCCACAAGATGTCGCCTCAGTCACTGCTGCCTACAGATTGTGTTACTTCCCGCGCTTCCCCTAGGTAGCGCGCCAGTTCGCTCTTGCCACCTTTTCCACTCACCAGGGCCATTTACGTTTCAAAGAAAAGCAAACTGGCTTTTACATAACACCTGTTTCTTGCAGTGTTCCTAAGCGTGACCACTTCTTAAATTGTCAAATTTACGTCAACATGAACAATTTATACATAGAAACATTTTTAAATAGAAAATGCCATCAGAAAAGTATTTAACGTAATAAACAATTTACAAAGTATTTTGCATACATTACTCACATAGAATGGTAAGAACTTCACACTCCAGTATGGCACACTTTACTTTACATCTACAGAAAATATAATCCAATATGCGAAAATTTTAAAGCAAAAAATTATAAAACTTTAAATGAACCATATACTGTTACAGGCAGATATCAGTAATTCCTTCCCTTTCTTTTGTTGTCCCCCCTCCACCTCAATTTACACAATATGTATCAGAGCTGCGGACATGATGATGTTCGGACATGGCCGAAAGGACAGACACCACGTATCCATAACAAGAAAAATCAGTGTTGACATGTGATACCTCAGTTTAGTTTAACATCCTCTCTGAAATCGTACGAATAAAACGACAGAGAAATAGTCACATATGCAAAGTATATGTGAAAACCACTGCATGGGCAAAGCTGTGGGTAAAAAGATAGTAGATGAATGACTTGTAATTCCTGCTCTGCTACATACCAAACGGAACGGAAGCGAAACCTAATACGTGCTAGAATGGGAAATACCCTTTGCCATGCACTTCAAACTGGGCTTGCTGAGTATGGATATGGCTGTAAGTGCATATGAAGGGCTTATTTCAACAGTGGTACAAGTTCAGTACCTCCACTTTTCTGCCTATAATGCTTCTGTAACTAATGATCCAAACAAACAGAAAGAAAGGTTCATCTGTAGCAAGAAGCCATATGCTTGAATATTTCTGGTATCTCAACTGCAGATTTTTCAGCGCTCATTTAACTTTAGGACTCTGTATCTCAAAATGAACAAAAATGGACTTGTACCACTATTGAAATAAGCCGTTGATATATACACCATTTCAGTGTGGAATACATCAGCATTACGTTCGTACCGTCCTTTTCGAGTAATTTCTATTGCGTCGGTTACATAAGTGCGGGGGACAGAGACAGACAACTTAAGTCAGCATGTGGCAGAATTACGTAGCGCCTGGAGGTGTTTCGTCAGCTAACGACACACACTGTAGCAGGCTGCAACGTCACGCCGATAACTCGCACCCAGCAGAACAGCACGGGACAGCGTGACTGTGCTGTTTGATAGGATAGCGGAATGCGGCGTCGAAGATCACTCGGTGCCCGGTATCGCACCATCTCACGCTATCTCGGCTCTGGTCCTGGTTATCTATCACACTGCGAGCGTTTCGACGTGCGGTTCCACACAAAGGCCGATAATACAGGTCCCGGCAAAAAGACCTCCCATATTTCAAAACGAACAAAGAAAGATATAGAGAAAATACTGTTATTTGTGGACTACAAATACTGCGGCATTTTATATTAGGTGGTTTTAAAAATTATGTCTGGTAAATGGCGTCTTCCATTGTCGACATACTGACGAGACCTTTCCCGGAAGTTCGTATCATTTGCAATAGAACGGCAGCCACTTCCTGGGTGACGGCCTGCTTAACTGCTCGAAGGGTTGTGGGGCGATGTTTGTTCACTTTGGTCTTTAAGCCCCACAGAAAAAAAGTCATAAGGTGATAAACCGGATGGCCTCGGTGTTCAGGCGATGTCTTCTCGCGAAGAGAGAAGACGTACAGGAGGCAATTCTCTCGAAATTTCTAGAGAAAGCCAAGAAGTGTGTGCTGTGGTTCCGTCTTGTTAGAACCAGACTTCGCCGTCTTCATGGTCCCCAACAAACTGGTTTACGTTAGATCGGAGGAAGGTCTGTGTCACGTGACAGTAGCGATTTGAATTAATCGTTACCGTTATGCCAGCCTCTTCGAAAAAAAATACGGACCCCCAAGACCAAATTGAGCAACGGCGCACCAGACTGTCGAACGATGGCTGAAGAGTGGTTTCTGGTGAAGTTCGCGAGAGTTTCCTGCTGCCCGGTAGCGGATGCTTCGTTTATTTACGGTGCCTGACAAGCGGCTGTGGGCCCCATCGGAAGAAATCCAAACATTGCCGGACGGAATGTCCTGAAGAATTTCCTCACACTCAGCCCTGCGAGTTTCAAAATCTCTCTCACTTAATAACTGGGTAACCGTCATTTCTTATGGTTGCATATGAAGACTTCTGTGCAGGATTTTTCTTGTGCTGCTCTCAGACAATCGCAGCTGAAGGCTTTGGAGATTGCTGGATGGACACTCTCACAGGTCCCACGTTTTTCAGCGTTGTTACAGTCCGAGGTCAGCCAGTAGATTCTCTTTTCAGTGCAAACTCGAATAGTTTTGCTATCAGGAACAGAATCGTGTCGACCCAGTTCGAACAGACCCAAATGCTCGATGAGTAGCAACCATAGAACCAAAATTATGAAAATACTCTTCCACAAGAAAGGCAGAATGCTCACCTAGCCAACCCATTGTGCCTGCTGAAAATGGAACACACACCACTATCGATCGATTCCCCCTCCACAGCAGTACCCCCGCCGTAACTCACACAGCGGTATCTGCAAATACGGGACGTCTTTCTGAGGGACCCTATGTCAGTGAGACGTTTGAAATTTGCTGCCTCCACCTCAGGCTTGTGACTTTCTCCACAGCAGAAGACGCCACAGTTCAATTTACCAGGATCTCTTGCATATGAGAACCATTACGCCTGTTAAAAATGCCCATTGGCTAACAGTATTGGCTGATGAATTCGAACTGTTACTCTGGGATGGTGCTGTAACCAAAGACAGCGGAAAAACTGTACTGGCAACCCAGATTTCCCTCATTGTTTGCATAACTTAGAAGATGAATTATAAACTGATAACGAAAACTATGAGACTCAAGGCACAGTAAGGTGTTCCTGTTTCATCAGAAAACATCAAAACTGGAAAAAAATCAGTCTAAAAGGAAGTTGGAAGGCTATTTACAAAACATTAGGAAAATAACAGTATTTTCCAGAACTGAAACAATGTTGTAACTGTTCTCCTTCAGAAGAAAGGGGAGAGACAAACGCGAAAAAGGAAAGATCTGTCGTCTGTCTGTAATGTACTAAAATTACACGGTCCAGTCACATTAACGTAAACACCCATCCAAAGCCTTAATAACCACCTTTTACAGCGCAGAACATTGCGGAACATGCGGGAAGAGAGTGAATGAGATTCTGGAAGGCAGTAATCGGGATGTGGAGCCACGTCGGCTACAGTACCGCGGCTCAGATGACGATCTGTAGCGTGAAAAGCCCGACCGAGTACCCTGACAGATTGTGGGGGTGTTCTGTAGCTGGGAGGGCACAGTAAATTCGTCCTGGTGCTCTTCGAACCAGGCACGCACACTGCAGACTGCTCTGTCCTGCTGGTAGCTGTCACCTCAGCGAGGGAAACAGGCTGAATGTAATGGTGGACACGTAGCAACCAGTACAGCTGAGTACTGTACTGTCGGCAGTGTCGGCGGCGCTTTAGTTATGCAAAGAGGGACATAGTGGCACAGCGAATGACTTGCACGTAAATCCTTTATTTGTTAAAAAAAGTATATGGAACACCTGCAAAAAGTATTTTTCAAGAATGGCTTTTCACCTAGGCAAGTGAACAGAGTGATGAAGACCTACATACGACGGAACAAGGAAGAGGAAGAGGCCTTCAGGTCGACTGTTTATCTACCATTTATTGGGAATATTTCTTCACAGATAGGCAGAATATTGAGAAAGTATCAAGTGAGAATCATCTTTCGCCCTCCTTCCAAAATTTCATCGCTGGTGGGATCCGTTAAAGACGACCTGGGCCTGCGTAAATCAGGTGTTTACAAAATTCCGTGTGAATGCGGCAAATCATATATAGGGCAAACAACACGAACTGTGCAGGAACGCATTGTGGAACACCAACGGCATACTCGCCTTCTCCAACCCACCAAGTCCGCAATCACCGAACATTGTATTTCCACAGACCATTCCATGAATTGCAACGACACAAAAATTTTGGCCCATACATCAAACTTTTGGAGCTCGATTATCAATGAATCTGTGGAAATAAGATTGTCTGACAACGAGACTCTCATCAATCGAGATAGCGGTTATCAGCTGAACTCTGCTTGCACTGTCTTCTCACCAGGAGACAGCTGCAGAAGAACCACCGACGAAGAGTTGCCGTCCGCCTCTTCACACGACGAAGAGACGGACACCGACGAAGGACTGCCCCTCCCGCTCCCAGACGAGCGGAGTGTGCAGCTCTTCCTGAAGAAGATCGCGGCGTCGCTGAAGGACGGGACGTACCCTCACGGGGACAATCCGTACCCCTTCACGCCGGCGCACGCCAAGCCACCTCTTCCGCACGTACCGTGCGACCTACGCTTCTCGCGTGGCATGTTGCATGAGGCGATAACACGGAAGGAGCTCAAACTGCTGAACAGCCGCCCCATCTTCACCCCTTCGGATTGGGACCACATCACTGAGGTCACAACGAAGTGGTTGAGGGAAGAGTGGCGCTCCGGCAGGCGGCAGCCTGCCCCAGAAGATCTTCCAGCAGTCGAATACTTCGCCAGACTAGATCTAGCGAAGCATCCAGAGGCCCATTCCAACGAGAGGCCACACTGACGTCAACAGAGCTGTCAGCGGAGGAATAGCAGCACTGCTGCTTAGCCTCCACCACCACCGGACAGATGATAGTCCGTGATTTGCGAACGGGAACGGGAACGGGAACGGGTACTCGCCAGTACTACTACAGTGGCATTCACCTGAAGATGGCCAGAAGACTCTGCGCCGAAATATCGTGGCAGGAAGTTACTGATATCCGGCAGTTCTCCCGTGTTTTTATGGAACAGTATATAAATCGCTAGTACCTATTTAGTGTCTCCGTAGTACATAAAGGAAAAGTGCCCACAGTAAGATATCGAGAAGGTGCGCTGTCTGACAAGCACGTTTATGCATTGTAGCGACAGTAACAGTTAAATCCTAAACAAAGCGGTTGGAACACAACGAGCGGGGAATACGACTAAACTGGATAAACAGTTTGTGCACTGCAGACTAGTTGGTTCAGCTTTAAAATAAGGTTTGAAGGACTTTTTTTCCACATGAACATTAATACGAGGGGCAGTAAAAAAGTTATCCCTCATATTTTTTCTCCTTCACTAAAGTTTGTTACGTGACAAATTTGAATTTAGCGCTATTCTGCAAAGGTTCTTCTCCAATCCACTGCAGCAGTAACTTCCCGCTTCGAAAGATGCCAGTGTTGCGGTCGCTTGCAGAATGGCCGACGTCGATGTTCGTATCAGACACTGGAAGGGCCCATCTGCATTCGTGAAAGACTGAGAAATGTGTTCAATGATGCAAGAGTGGATATCAGCACTGTTAGTCGACGGGTTCGTCGCTGTAACGAAGCTGAACGGCAGACACCGTTAGTTGGAGAAACGTGGAGCTGCAGGCCAGTGAGAAGCACACCAACGTTCAGTGAGCCGATGACACGACTCGTGGTGACCGCAGGGTGACTACAGATAATTTGTGTTGCATTACCTCCCTCAGTAAAGGCAGTGTGATGATGGTTATCCAACAACTGCGGTACTCGAAGGTTTATGCAAGAATTTTAACAGCCCAGAATAAAGAGACAAGAAAAATAATTGTCTTCCAGCTCTTAAGGCGCTTCTCTTTGGAGGAAGAGAATTTCTGAAAAAACTGACCATCGACGAAACGTGGGTTCATTTTTTTGAACCAGAATCAAACAGACAGTCAGTGGAACGGCATCACAGAAACTCACAGAAGAAGATAAAGTTTAAAACTTTGCAGTTGGCAGGGAAAGTTGTGACTACAGGATTTTAGGATGCAGAGACTGTGATAATGATTGATTGTCAGAGAAGGAATGCGCAATAATTTCTATCCATTATGTAAGAATCCACAAACAGCTTAAAGCACGTCTTCGACGAAACATGGGTTCATTTTTTTGGACCAGAATCAAACAGACAGTCAGTGGAACGGCATCACAGAAGAAGGTAAAGTTTAAAACTTTGCAGTTGGCAGGGAAAGTTGTGACTACAGGATTTTAGGATGCAGAGACTGTGATAATGATTGATTGTCAGAGCAGAAATGCACAATAATTTCTATCCAATATGTAAGAATCCTCAAACAGCTTAAAGCACGTCTTCAGCGAGTTCGCCCAACAAAATCTATGGAGATTCTGTCGTCACGAGACCACACACCAGTCGTCACACCAGTGCAGAGTTTCTGAACACAGAACTGCATGTCTTGCCTCATCCCCTATACAGCCCTGACAAGGCACCATCAGACTTCCGTCTCTTCGAGCCGCTAAAAGTAGTTCGTCGTGGGATTGAATTTGAAGATGAGGAGGCCATGAAAACGTCGCGAGTCAGTGGCTTTGGAAAACAGGATCGTGCATTTTATCATACTGGAATACATGTCCTTATACACTCCTGGAAACTGAAAAAGAACACCGTGAATTCATTGTCCCAGGAAGGGGAAACTTTATTGACACATTCCTGGGGTCAGATACATCACATGATCACAGTGACAGAACCACAGGCACATAGACACAGGCAACAGAGCATGCACAATGTCGGCACTAGTACAGTGTATATCCACCTTTCGCAGCAATGCAGGCTGCTATTCTCCCATGGAGACGATCGTAGAGATGCTGGATGTAGTCCTGTGGAACGGCTTGCCATGTCATTTCCACCTGGCGCCTCAGTTGGACCAGCGTTCGTGCTGGACGTGCAGACCGCCTGAGACGACGCTTCATCCAGTCCCAAACATGCTCAATGGGGGACAGATCCGGAGATCTTGCTGGCCAGGGTAGTTGACTTACACCTTCTAGAGCACGTTGGGTGGCACGGGATACATGCGGACGTGCATTGTCCTGTTGGAACAGCAAGTTCCCTTGCCGGTCTAGGAATGGTAGAACGATGGGTTCGATGACGGTTTGGATGTACCGTGCACTATTCAGTGTCCCCTCGACGATCACCAGTGGTGTACGGCGAGTGTAGGAGATCGCTCCCCACACCATGATGCCGGGTGTTGGCCCTGTGTGCCTCGGTCGTATGCAGTCCTGATTGTGGCGCTCACCTGCACGGCGCCAAACACGCATACGACCATCATTGGCACCAAGGCAGAAGCGACTCTCATCGTTGAAGACGACACGTCTCCATTCGTCCCTCCATTCACGCCTGTCGCGACACCACTGGAGGCGGGCTGCACGATGTTGGGGCGGGAGCGGAAGACGGCCTAACGGTGTGCGGGACCGTAGCCCAGCTTCATGGAGACGGTTGCGAATGGTCCTCGCCGATACCCCAGGAGCAACAGTGTCCCTAATTTGCTGGTAAGTGGCGGTGCGGTCCCCTACGGCACTGCGTAGGATCCTACGGTCTTGGCGTGCATCCGTGCGTCGCTGCGGTCCGGTCCCAGGTCGACGGGCACGTGCACCTTCCGCCGACCACTGGCGACAACATCGATGTACTGTGGAGACCTCACGCCCCACGTGTTGAGCAATTCGGCGGTACGTCCACCCGGCCTCCCGCATGCCCACTATACGCCCTCGCTCAAAGTCCGTCAACTGCACATACGGTTCACGTCCACGCTGTCGCGGCATGCTACCAGTGTTAAAGACTGCGATGGAGCTCCGTATGCCACGGCAAACTGGCTGACACTGACGGCGGCGGTGCACAAATGCTGCGCAGCTAGCGCCATTCGACGGCCAACACCGCGGTTCCTGGTGTGTCCGCTGTGCCGTGCGTGTGATCATTGCTTGTACAGCCCTCTCGCAGTGTCCGGAGCAAGTATGGTGGGTCTGACACACCGGTGTCAATGTGTTCTTTTTTCCATTTCCAGGAGTGTAGTTCATCGTGGGATTGAATTTGAAGATGAGGAGGCCATGAAAACGTCGCGAGTCAGTGGCTTTGGAAAACAGGATCGTGCATTTTATCATATTGGAATACATGTCCTTATTAAAAAAAAAAAAAAAAAGACTCAAATATGTGGGAACAGATGGAGATTATATTGAAAAGTCATAAATTAATCGTCAATGTTATTATTTTCAATCTATGTAGACTGTATTTGAAATTCTTGACAAATATAAAAAAGGGGGCATTACTTTTTGACCGACCCTCGTATCTACCGATTATGGTTTCAACATCCGGATCGGAAAGGGAAGAAGCGGAAACCTAGAAGAAGTTGTGAGCAAAGCATAAAAAATAATGTTCAAAAGCGTGGCGGCAATAATAGGAAAGAAAATGGTATTAATGTGAGATCCAAATGACAGGGTGTGATAGAAGCAAGATTTCATGCATCTCTCCACATGTAAACTCCGCTTAATCGCAATGTCTGATTTGAAAGGGTGGGGGGCAGTGCATAATTACTTATTCTTTATTTATTTATCACAAATAGTTTTTTAGGGCTATTATTAAAGGTGTTTAAGGTCTCTGCATGGCAGGGATGTACACTTGCTAGTTCGCGGCCGCAAACCCCTTACTGCGACTACGTAAGAGACGCAATTTCGAAAGTAATGTGCCGTGAGACAAGTTATTATTCCAAACTGGGATCCCTCTGCCACAGTGCCAAATAGGCTGCGCACCTAAGTTCTACAAGGACACGCTCTCTCCTTTTCGGGAGGGAATGAAGTATGAGCAAGAAAACGCAAAACATTGCAAGAATGAGCGGTGAAGGGTGGGCCGCATGCGGCTCGCCGGTCCCGGTCTGCACACCCCTGCTGCACACGGACTGTTAGGTCGTTACGTGCTGATGTTTATTTCTTTATTATAAAGTTTCCCGCCTCTGTACAGCCTGTCAAGCTGATGTAGTTACATTTTAGTGTTATACAGACCCACGGTAGAAACTGAGTTGGCAACACTGCCACTAGCACGCTTTGCTACTTTGAAAGGCGCACCAAAGGTGACCAACTGCAGCACTTCATTTGCCGTTACTTTCACAATGCTGTAGATAACTTGCAATAAGTCACTAGATTTTGTGAATGACTGGTACTTACAACTTATCCTCAAACTTATTTGTTTATGCAAAACTTCCAGTGTCTTGTGTAATTCGTCCTTTTGGACCACATTAAAACCTGACCAACCCCACCCCTCCACCCAGCCTCTCGCTTCCCTGAACCATCCTCAGCCAAACAACACAGAAACTGGACGGTAGCAGACTACAGTTGAGTCGGCATAAGTTTGCCGCCGACAGACGAAGTGGGCTGGGCGCGGCAGCTTCGCAGCCCTACATCAACCGATAACGTAACGCAGTTTCATAAACGTATTTAAGGCAACGCCTCAGCTCTGTGCACGGCTTCTGTTGACAGCGCTTCGCTGTTGGCAGCTGGCAACAGCACTGCGAGCTGTCGAGGAATTTCGTATGCTGTCTCGACTGTAGTGCGGTGTGGTGAGTCGCGATGTTGCCTCTTGTCAAACGATGCGAAAGCACCGATAGCTCAGGTGAGGTGTTTGGCGTGCAGTGTGCAGAACGGCGGTTGGTGCATAATGTTTTGGGACTCATTTCTGTACAATGAATTGGGCTCGCTAACTGGGATTTGAACATTCTCAGATCCCAAATGTTGTTGTGTCTTCTACATCAACGTCAACTGTGATCGCTCGCATTTTCCAAGATAACAACAGCCACGTTCACAGGACTGCACACTGAAGGGCTGGTTTGATGAACACTCAGGCGCCCTACCGTAATGACTGGACCACTAAACCACCCTATGTTAATTTTTTTTAAACTACTAACAACGGCAACGCTTCTCAATTGGTAAATACGTATGGGAATTCGATATAGGTCGTATCTTCTTTCTCCCCCTCGCTCTGTCCGCCATCTCCCCCCCCCCCTGCCACCCCACGTCTCCTCCTCCCCCTCTCACAGCCCAGCTCCAACTCCCCCATTTCCACTGTCCATTCCCTTCCTGCCACCCCCCCCCCCCTCCCAACTGTCAATCTCCTCTATCCCTTTCCCTGACCTTGACCCTTGTTCATTGTTATTGCAGACGAAACCTTGTCTGGGAATACAGTACTGAATATTCGATGCTTTGTGTTTCAATATTCATGACAAATGAAATGTTTTAACAGATTTTCGGCTTATGGCCAAAACTGGTAATGCTAATGAAATCTAGTTAATGCAGTTCAGTGTCATGAGCTTTATGAAACATATATCGACTGCTGAAAATTGCCCGAAAAAACCTATAATACACAAGCCACTGGGCATCCAGAGGACACAAGCTACATACGATGGATATAGTAGCAACAACATAAACTCAGTTCTATGAACGACTTCTAGAAAACCATGGTACAAACTACACTGAAGGAGAGAGACATGTAAACAGGAAGCATACTGGTGTCTGCCGCAGCTGTTAGATCGAATACTGCTGCTACAATGGCAGGTTATCAAGATTTAAGTGAGTTTGAACGTGGTGTATTAGCCGGGGCACGACCGTTGGGATAAAGTATCTCCAAGGTAGCGACGAAGTGCGGATTTTCCTGTACGACCATTTCACAAATGTACTGTGAATATCAAGAATCCGGTAAAACATCAAATCTCCGACATGGCTGCGGCCGGAAAAAGAGCCTGCAAGAACGGGACCAATGACGATTTAAGAGAATCGTTCAATGTGACAGAAGGGCAGCCCTTTCCCAAATTGCTGCAGATTTCAATGCTCAGCCATCAACAAGTGTTAGCCATTCAACGAAACATCATCGATATGGGCTTTCGGAGCTGAAGGCCTACTCGTGTACGCATGATGACTACACGACACAAAGCTTTACGCCTCGCCTGTGCCAGTCAACACCGCCATTGGACCGTTGATGACTGGGAATATGTTGCCTGGTCGGACGAGTCTTGTTTCAAATTGTATCGAGCGGATTGACGTGTACGGGTATGGAGACAACATCAAGAATCGATGGACCCTGCATATCAGCGGCGGACTGTTCAAGCTGGTGGAGGCTCTGTAATCGTATGGGGCGTGCGCAGCTGGAGTGATGTGGGACTCCTGATACGTCTAGATACGACTCTGACAAGTGACACGTACCTGAGCATCCTGTCCGATCATCTGTATCCACTCATGTCCATTGTGCATTCCAACGGACTTCGGCAGTTCCAGCAGGACATGCGACATCCCACACATCTACAATTGCTACAGACGGCTCCAGGAACACTTCAGCACCGTAATAATAATAATAATAATAATAATAATAATAAACCCCGTGGAGGCCCGGGAAAAGAATAGGCCTCCGGTATGTTCTGCCAGTCGTAAAAGGCGACGAAAAAAACAAACCACTAATAGGGCTAACCCCCCTTTTAGTGTGATTACTTCGTTCAGGACAGAACTAAAGAAGCCTCGGACAAGCGCAGTCACGGTCGGGGACGACGCTTGAACCCTATACCCGCCCACAATGGTAACGACACTGCTAGCCAACTGGAAAATGATTTAAATCCAAATAGAGGTGTTTTGCAGGATATGCTTCCTGCAACCACCCTAGAAGGAAAACAAAGACAGAGGATGAGATGGTCAGATGAAGTCAATCGACACCTCATGTTCTGTTATTACCAAGCAACAAACCTAGGAACCAACACAACTGGATACAGATCACAAGTATACACAACATTTATTACCAGATACCCGGAATTAAAATTTTTAACAGAACAACGACTAGCTGATCAGATCCGTGTAATAATCAAAAATAACAGGATACCCCAGTCAGAATTAGAAAACATCAAACAAAAAGTACAACAAATACTGGAACAAAATAATGTGCAATCAGAAGAAGAAGAAAACACAGTAATGGACTCAAACATCCCAGAGCAAACAAACAAAGACCAACACGCATCAATTAAACAATCAGAGGAAAACGAAATCTTAAGACAGCCACCAGAACAAGCACAAACAGAACACGAAGAGACACATGTGTTAGATATAGAAGAGAAATTTCAGCTGACATATGTAGAATACAAAGACACAAATACAGACATTAGACCATTCTTGCATAGACCGCCAAATAACCCACAAGTCGAAACAACAATAAAAACTATCAACACAATCATACACAACAAAATAAATGAAAACACAACTATGGAAGAGGTAAAACTACTGGTTTATATAGGAGCACTCACTACACTAAATATACACACTAGGCAGAGATCAGAACAAACCAACACACAGAAGAAACCCACAAAACCAGCATGGCAACACAGGCTACAGATCAGAATAGAAAAACTGAGAAAAGACATCGGACAGCTAACACAATTTATAAGAAATGAAATATCAGACAAAAAACGAAAAAGGTTAGCTAAAATCTCACAACAAGAAGCAATAGAGCAATTAGATGAAAAAAAGCAGAAATTGCAAGCATTGGCCAAACGACTTAGAAGATACAAAAAAAGTGAAAATAGAAGGAAACAAAACCAAACATTCAACACAAACCAAAAGAGATTTTACCAAACAATGGATAACACACACATTAAAATAGACAATCCACCAAACATAACAGACATGGAACACTTCTGGAGCAGCATATGGTCAAACCCGGTACAACATAACAGGCATGCACGGTGGATACAAGCAGAAACAGACACATACAAGATGATACCACAAATGCCTGAAGTGATAATTTTGCAACATGAAGTCACCCGAGCAATTAATTCTACACACAATTGGAAAGCCCCTGGAAATGATAAAATAGCAAATTACTGGCTAAAGAAGTTCACCTCAACACATTCACATCTAACTAAATTATTTAACAGTTACATTGCAGACCCATACACATTCCCTGATACACTTGCACATGGAATAACCTATCTGAAACCTAAAGATCAAGCAGACACAGCAAACCCAGCTAAATATCGCCCCATAACATGCCTACCAACAATATACAAAATATTAACTTCAGTCATCACACAGAAATTAATGACACATACAACACAGAACAAAATTATAAATGAAGAACAAAAAGGCTGCTGCAAAGGAGCACGAGGATGTAAAGAGCAACTGATAATAGATACAGAGGTAACATATCAAGCGAAAACTAAACAAAGGTCCCTACACTACGCATACATTGATTACCAAAAAGCCTTTGATAGTGTACCCCACTCATGGTTACTACAGATATTGGAAATATACAAAGTAGATCCTAAATTGATACAGTTTCTAAACACAGTAATGAAAAACTGGAAAACCACACTTAATATCCAAACAAATTCAGATAACATCACATCACAGCCAATACAGATTAAGCGTGGAATATACCAAGGAGACTCATTAAGCCCTTTCTGGTTCTGTCTTGCTCTGAACCCACTATCCAACATGCTAAATAATACAAATTATGGATACAATATTACTGGAACATACCCACACAAAATCACACATTTGCTATACATGGATGATCTAAAACTACTGGCAGCAACAAATCAACAACTCAACCAATTACTAAAGATAACAGAAGTATTCAGCAATGATATAAATATGGCTTTTGGAACAGACAAATGTAAGAAAAATAGCATAGTCAAGGGCAAACACACTAAACAAGAAGATTACATATTGGATAACCACAGCGACTGCATAGAAGCGATGGAAAAAACAGATGCCTATAAATACCTAGGATACAGACAAAAAATAGGAATAGATCATACAAATATTAAAGAAGAACTAAAAGAAAAATATAGACAAAGACTAACAAAAATACTGAAAACAGAATTGACAGCAAGAAACAAGACAAAAGCTATAAATACTTATGCTATACCAGTATTGACCTACTCATTTGGAGTAGTGAAATGGAGTGACACAGACCTAGAAGCACTCAATACACTTACACGATCACAATGCCACAAATATAGAATACATCACATACATTCAGCAACAGAAAGATTCACATTAAGCAGAAAGGAAGGTGGAAGGGGATTTATAGATATAAAAAACCTACATTATGGACAGGTAGACAATTTAAGAAAATTCTTTCTAGAACGAGCAGAAACTAGCAAAATACACAAAGCAATCACTCATATAAATACATCAGCTACACCATTGCAATTTCATAACAACTTCTACAACCCTTTAGATCACATAACATCAACAGATACAAAGAAAGTAAATTGGAAAAAGAAAACACTACACAGCAAGCACCCATATCATCTAACACAGCCACACATAGATCAAGACGCATCCAACACATGGCTAAGAAACGGCAATATATACAGTGAGACGGAAGGATTCATGATTGCAATACAGGATCAAACAATAAACACCAGATATTACAGCAAGCATATTATTAAAGATCCCAATACCACAACAGATAAATGCAGACTTTGCAAACAACAAATAGAAACAGTAGATCACATCACAAGCGGATGTACAATACTAGCAAATACAGAATACCCCAGAAGACATGACAATGTAGCAAAAATAATACATCAACAACTTGCCATAAAACATAAACTAATAAAACAACACGTTCCCACATACAAGTACACACCACAAAATGTACTGGAGAATGATGAATACAAATTATACTGGAACAGAACGATTATAACAGATAAAACAACACCACATAACAAGCCTGACATCATACTCACCAATAAAAAGAAGAAATTAACACAACTAATTGAAATATCCATACCCAACACAACAAATATACAGAAGAAAACAGGAGAAAAAATTGAAAAATACATCTAACTGGCTGAGGAAGTCAAGGACATGTGGCATCAGGATAAAGTCGACATCATCCCAATTATACTATCAACTACAGGAGTCATACCTCACAATATCCACCAGTACATCAATGCAATACAGCTACATCCAAACATATATGTACAACTACAAAAATCTGTAATTATTGATACATGTTCAATTACCCGAAAGTTCCTAAATGCAATATAACATATACCATACAGTTACAAGGAAGTCGCGCTTGACCGAGGTCCGCGTCACGTTCCATTTTTAACCAGACTTAAGTCTGAGAAAAAAAAGTCAAAGATAATAATAATACCACTTCTACAACCCTTTAGATCACATAACATCAACAGATACAAAGAAAGTAAATTGTAAAAAGAAAACACTACATGGCAAGCACCCGTATCATCTAACACAGCCACACATAGATCAAGACGCATCCAACACATGGCTAAGAAAAGGCAATATATACAGTGAGACGGAAGGATTCATGATTGCAATACAGGATCAAACAATAAACACCAGATATTACAGCAAGCATATTATTAAAGATCCCAATACCACAACAGATAAATGCAGACTTTGCAAACAACAAATAGAAACAGTAGATCACATCACAAGCGGATGTACAATACTAGCAAATACAGAATACCCCAGAAGACATGACAATGTAGCAAAAATAATACATCAACAACTTGCCATAAAACATAAACTAATAAAACAACACGTTCCCACATACAAGTACACACCACAAAATGTACTGGAGAATGATGAATACAAATTATACTGGAACAGAACGATTATAACAGATAAAACAACACCACATAACAAGCCTGACATCATACTCACCAATAAAAAGAAGAAATTAACACAACTAATTGAAATATCCATACCCAACACAACAAATATACAGAAGAAAACAGGAGAAAAAATTGAAAAATACATCTAACTGGCTGAGGAAGTCAAGGACATGTGGCATCAGGATAAAGTCGACATCATCCCAATTATACTATCAACTACAGGAGTCATACCTCACAATATCCACCAGTACATCAATGCAATACAGCTACATCCAAACATATATGTACAACTACAAAAATCTGTAATTATTGATACATGTTCAATTACCCGAAAGTTCCTAAATGCAATATAACATATACCATACAGTTACAAGGAAGTCGCGCTTGACCGAGGTCCGCGTCACGTTCCATTTTTAACCAGACTTAAGTCTGAGAAAAAAAAGTCAAAGATAATAATAATACCACTTCTACAACCCTTTAGATCACATAACATCAACAGATACAAAGAAAGTAAATTGTAAAAAGAAAACACTACATGGCAAGCACCCGTATCATCTAACACAGCCACACATAGATCAAGACGCATCCAACACATGGCTAAGAAAAGGCAATATATACAGTGAGACGGAAGGATTCATGATTGCAATACAGGATCAAACAATAAACACCAGATATTACAGCAAGCATATTATTAAAGATCCCAATACCACAACAGATAAATGCAGACTTTGCAAACAACAAATAGAAACAGTAGATCACATCACAAGCGGATGTACAATACTAGCAAATACAGAATACCCCAGAAGACATGACAATGTAGCAAAAATAATACACCAATAACTTGCCATAAAACATAAACTAATAAAACAACACGTTCCCACATACAAGTACACACCACAAAATGTACTGGAGAGTGATGAATACAAATTATACTGGAACAGAACCATTATAACAGATAAAACAACACCACATAACAAACCTGACATCATACTCACCAATAAAAAGAAGAAATTAAGACAACTAATTGAAATATCCATACCCAACACAACAAATATACAGAAGAAAACAGGAGAAAAAACTGAAAAATACATCCAACTGGCTGAGGAAGTCAAGGACATGTGGCATCAGGATAAAGTCAACATTATACCAATTATACTATCAACTACAGGAGTCATACCTCACAATATCCACCAGTACATTAATGCAATACAGCTACATCCAAACATATATATACAACTACAAAAATCTGTAATTATTGATACATGTTCAATGACCCGAAAGTTCCTAAATGCAATATAACATATACCGCACAGTTAAAAGGAAGTCACGCTTGATCAAGGTCCGCGTCACTGTCCATTTTTGACCAGACATAACGTCTGAGAAAAGAAAGAAATAATAATAATAATAATAAAAAGGTTATAAGATTTCAAATAACTCTGCAGCAATGCGATCGTGTAGTGAGTAAGAAAGCCAATGGATATTCGAGGGAGGACACAGTTAACTTGTTACAAAAACTGAGGTTTGCATGTTTTAAGAATCCTCAATACAATCTACACGATGTGCATGATAGGGACTTATTACATTATGCATATCATATTGCGGGCGACGTAGATTTCTGTGATTTCAAGGGAAGCGGTGGATGGTTGCATAACTTCAAATAGTGCTACAGATTGGAAGACATAAGATAACGTCATTTGAAACAAACTGTCAACTTGATGATGCACGGCAAACCGTGGAATCGGCCCAAAAATTTGTAGGTGAGGTAAAAATCTTATCCCATCTTTCAGTAAGGAATTTGTTTTCAACTCCAACCAATCGGGATTTGAAGAGTAAATGCATATGAAAGGAACCCTCGAAATTTGTGTACCAAGTGAGTTGGTGTCAAGATCAACTAACATAAATTCCTTAATGCATTCGTATACAATTATTCTGACTGTTAATCTGAATGGTAAATTGATCGGCAAGTTTTTAATTGTGCTGTGAGAAGTTGGAGATGTTCTGGTCCCAGGGTCCTTTCTCGTGTTCATGATCTTGCAAGGGCAGTAGGCAATATTTACATCACAGCAAGCAAGAGTGGGAAAAATGGGCATAAGGGGGCTGCAACCATGGTTTGCGCACTGCTTTTGGCCGATCACTAGTCGAAATAACTTGCTTTGGGTTGATTCCTGGTCTGCATGTAAAAACATACTACTCCTTTAAAGCAGAGTATCCTTTCTGAAAATGTGTGACATTGCAGTTCATACCACCTGGACAATATCAGCATCTGGATGTTTGTTTCTTCCATGCCTGCGAAACATATTTTTGCACTAACTGCAGCTATGCCTTAAAGGATAGCTAGTTTCACAAAAAGCTCTACGACAGACTGTTTTGTATTTGGTTGCATGCTATCACATTCCATCCATTCTCATCACCACATTACAGCAATATCATTCCATATGCATTCTTTAAGACCAGATACATAGTTTAACATCCTGCATGCTTTGCAACTCCCGAGGAGTTCACCTTCAGTATTAGTAAGCGCAAACCTTTGTGATTACTGTGGTGCACAATTTTTCATCCAGTGTTTGTGGTGCGAGTTAATGGTTTGTTTTGAACATTTCATGAATATTGATGATGTCCATTTTGTCAAATGTAATGCATACATCCCATAAATGGTTGGTCTCTGCACGCCCTGGACACTCATTTTCCGTCACCTGATTCACTTGGCGAGTGATTAGCAGCAAATATTTTTTTTTCTGTCATAATTGTCAACACAACACTTTCAAATGAGCCTTAGTAATGATCAAACTTGTGACCTCACACTCAAGGGGTTCCTTGTCAGGGAGACACTGTATGTATCAATAGAGGCACCTCAAGAGTTACTGAAAGAAAATTATTGAAAAATTAAATGTGGCAACTTCCAATATCTTTACAATATTTGCTAATCATGTTTACGGCAAATATGTTTTTAGTTTGCTTACACACAATGGAATCTACTTGTATGTCCCACTTGAGGTTGTCCTTCATTCTTAGTTCCACCGCCGGTCAGTACATCGGCGCACCTGATGATGGCAACGCGGTCTATTGCCGAAATATTGTGTCCTATGCGCGCTCGTACCAGGCTGTTCACCCGAAATTTATTTCATCATATTTGATAATACTAATTCCAGATTTGAATGACTCACTGTCCATATGCATTCTTTAAGACCAGATACATGGTTTAACATCCTGCATGTTTTGCAACTACCAAGGTGTTCTACTTCGATCTTAATAGCGCAAACCTTTGTGATTACTGTGGTGCACAATTTTTCATCCAGCAACACAAACTGCTTCCCATTGCTCATAAACGCTTTTATCAACTAGTACCCGTTTCCTGTATAATACCCAGGTTTCATAAAATGTCACGTAATATGGTGATGTTGCTAGTTACCGTACAGCAGAGGTGCTGAGTCTCAGATAGGCACGACAAAAAAAGACTCTCCAAATGAAAGCTTTCAGTCATTGGCCTTCATCTGTTGTTGACAAAGGCCAACGGAAGAAAACTTTAATTGTAAGAGTCTTTTTGTTGTGCCTATCTGCGACTCAGCATCTTCACTATGTGGTGAGTAGCAACTTTCCTTCTCATAATATTATTACATTACATCCTGGACTTTCCATTGTTTAATATGGTGATTTTAATAGAATCAAATGCTTTTTCAAGATCGAGGAACACTCCAGTAAAATACTTCTTGCTATCTACGGCAGTTATTATTTCACTTGTTAACTGTGCTGTAGCAATTGAAGTTGACTTTCTCATCAACCCATTCTAATTCCCACAAATGCAGGTAAGATTGAGATGATAGTTATCACTTGTGAACTGATCAAATTTCGTATTTTAGATTGTCTACCAGACCCAATTACGTCATATACTGCTGCGGCCATGGCGTCGGACATGTTGTCTGTGCACCTTCTTAATGCGCTGCTACTCAACATGTCATAACCTGATTATATACACTCCTGGAAATGGAAAAAAGAACACATTGACACCGGTGTGTCAGACCCACCATATTTGCTCCGGACACTGCGAGAGTGCTGTACAAGCAATGATCACACGCACGGCACAGTGGACACACCAGGAACCGCGGTGTTGGCCGTCGAATGGCGCTAGCTGCGCAGCATTTGTGCACCGCCGCTGTTAGTGTCAGCCAGTTTGCCGTGGCATATGGAGCTCCATCGCAGTCTTTAACACTGGTAGCATGCCGCGACAGCGTGGACGTGAACCGTATGTGCAGTTGACGGACTTTGAGCGAGGGCGTATAGTGGGCATGCGGGAGGCTGGGTGGACGTACCGCCGAATTGCTCAACACGTGGGGCGTGAGGTCTCCACAGTACATCGATGTTGTCGCCAGTGGTCGGCGGAAGGTGCACGTACCCGTCGACCTGGGACCGGACCGCAGCGACGCACGGATGCACGCCAAGACCGTAGGATCCTACGCAGTGCCGTAGGGGACCGCACCGCCAGTTCCCAGCAAATTAGGGACACTGTTGCTCCTGGGGTATCGGCGAGGACCATTCGCAACCGTCTCCATGAAGCTGGGCTACGGTCCCGCACACCGTTAGGCCGTCTTCCGCTCACGCCCCAACATCGTGCAGCCCGCCTCCAGTGGTGTCGCGACAGGCGTGAATGGAGGGACAAATGGAGACGTGTCGTCTTCAGCGATGAGAGTCGCTTCTGCCTTGGTGCCAATGATGGTCGTATGCGTGTTTGGCGCCGTGCAGGTGAGCGCCACAATCAGGACTGCATACGACCGAGGCACACAGGGCCAACACCCGGCATCATGGTGTGGGGAGCGATCTCCTACAGTGGCCGTACACCACTGGTGATCGTCGAGGGGACACTGAATAGTGCACGGTACATCCAAACCGTCATCGAACCCATCGTTCTACCATTCCTAGACCGGCAAGGGAACTTGCTGTTCCAACAGGACAATGCACGTCCGCATGTATCCCGTGCCACCCAACGTGCTCTAGAAGGTGTAAGTCAACTACCCTGGCCAGCAAGATCTCTGGATCTGTCCCCCATTGAGCATGTTTGGGACTGGATGAAGCGCCGTCTCACGCGGTCTGCACGTCCAGCACGAACGCTGGTCCAACTGAGGTGCCAGGTGGAAATGGCATGGCAAGCCGTTCCACAGGACTACATCCAGCATCTCTACGATCGTCTCCATGGGAGAATAGCAGCCTGCATTGCTGCGAAAGGTGGATATACACTGTACTAGTGCCGACATTGTGCATGCTCTGTTGCCTGTGTCTATGTGCCTGTGGTTCTGTCAGTGTGATCATGTGTTGTATCTGACTCCAGGAATGTGTCAATAAAGTTTCCCCTTCCTGGGACAATGAATTCACGGTGTTCTTATTTCAATTTCCAGGAGTGTATTTTATCTCCTTGCTGTTATTCAGAGCAAAATACATGCTGCTCTGTTTATACTGAAGATTTTTGAAGTGGCCATTCACAAATTTACTAATAGAAGGAAAGTGCATTTACATTCTGGTACTGGCATTTGATGATATTCCACTTTATGGCTGCTAAGGTCACTAGTTGATTTCTCCTTATATCCCTAAAGCTAATTATAGGTTTCCAGACAGCTTTGCAGTGTTACCAAGTTTCTTAATCTTATGTTTACATATCTGCTTCTAGCTTATAATATTAGATCTTTGCAATAATCAAATAATTCTTAAATTCTACTTTCAGTCTGTGATTATTACAAGCCTAAAGATTGCACATTGGAAAAGTCTAAGTTTTTTCTTGTTGTTTTTGTTTCATGATTTATCCAATTACTTCTTTTTTGCAGTCAATTACTGGTAAGGTCATTTCTGGTCATAATAAGATGCTGATGCAAATTCACTAAAAGTTGTGCAGTTATGCTCATACCATTCCAAGATTTTTAGCATACTGTTTACAACATTGTGATCATGAGTGGTTCTTTTTGTTCCAATTTTTGCTTCTTGTTGCTCACATGATGATTTTCAGCTTCTTTCAGTAACTGAACAATATACATAAGCATAAATAATAATTTAAAAAAGCATACCGATAGCTTAAGGACATGCAAATAGTTGGCAAGTTGCCATATTTTTTACTGATAAAATTACTACAACTGTGAAACAGACTGGTTCTGTGCATTGTCAAGGAGTCAGAATTATGGTGGTAGGATGTGCAAGTAACCAAACGACTGATCCTTCAATGAATTATCCATTGTTATTGTTCCACAGTGTTGTCAGTGTTCTGAAAAAGCTTACAGCACCCATAGCACATTCAGACTGCTCATAAAGGTAATAAACTTTATTCTATAGACTACATATCATATGTGATATAACATTTTGTCTGCTGCATGAGCATGTATTAAGCTTGTTGGTATAGTTTTTTTGGTGTACATACGGTTTGCGCAATTAACTCACTTCATATCAGGTTTACATGCAGCACATGTTTGTTTGTGTATTGTAAGCACAGCAGCAAAAAAGAAACTTTGTCATCCCCAGGAGACACCAAAGTAATGCCGTGTAACACCACCTCCTGCCTCCAAGCTGGTGAGGAAGATAGTCTGCTAGTGGCTTCAAGTATCCAGTTGAAGCCACCCATTGACAATTACATTCTGTAAAGCAATAAAATTGGTGGATATGTCAATTCCTACATATTTCAAGTAGTCAGGCATTTTCTATAGCACAAATAGCTATGGGTACAATAATAATCTAGTCAGAAATTTACACAAAAAATTAAACAACAAATGCAGTCAATAAACAAAATACACATACACACAGACACAAACAACAACACAACAGGTAGGTAGTCCACAAAGACAAACACACAGTAACAGAACAACAGTGACACACAGAATATGTGACAAGGATGAGATGGGCTGCAAAAGGTCAGGGTCCCATACATGCCTCAATTGTTCTTTAAACTTAATAACAAAAACACATCAAGGAGTTTAATCAGTTACAGTGATATGTGAGACAACTGGATTTTTGACTTAACACTAATTTTTATAAAGCCAACTACTAGAGATAAAGACACGAAAATAGAGTAAATAATGAATGACATCTGCTGACTTCACAAGAAAATTATCACATATACAAAACAAAGGCAAAAGAAAGTATTACTAAATGATCAAGTCAATATGAGTAACCACTCACTGTTTACACTACCCATCCCATCATAAAGGCCATTCCTCTCATAAGTATGTATAAAAAAAGGAAAAGAATGCACACACATGCTGCCACCCCTTCCGCCCCCCCCCCTCCGCACACACACACACACACACACACGCACGCACACACACACACACACACACACACACACACACACACACACACACACACAAATATCTGTCTGACAAAAAACAAATGTAAGCAATAACTGGGAAAGTAGGACAACACATAAAAAAAAAAAAAATGATACACTAGACACAGAAAATGACATTTAAAGTGTTATGTTATGAAAACACAATGGCTACACAAAAAATGGAAGGCTTTCCATCAGCTTTCCACATGAGGTAAAACTGCATATCGGTTCTCCCTTCTATTCCAGTCTCGTATTGTTCGTGGAAAGAAGGATTGTCGGTATGCCTCTGTGTGGGCTCTAATCTCTCTGATTTTATCCTCATGGTCTCTTCGCGAGATATACATAGGAGGGAGCAATATACTGCTTGACTCTTTGGTGAAGGTATGTTCTCAAAATTTTGACAAAAGCCCGTACCGAGCTACTGAGCGTCTCTCCTGCAGAGTCTTCCACTGGAGTTTATCTATCATCTCCGTAACACTTTCGCGATTACTAAATGATCCTGTAACGAAGCGCGCTGCTCTCTGTTGGATCTTCTCTATGTCTTGTATCAACCCTATCTGGTACGGATCCCACACTGCTGAGCAGTATTCAAGCAGTGGGCGAACAAGCGTACTGTAACCTACTTCCTTTGTTTTCGGATTGCATTTCCTTTGGATTCTTCCAATGAATCTCAGTCTGGCATCTGCTTTACCGACGATCAACATTATATGATCATTCCATTTTAAATCACTCCTAATGCGTACTCCCAGATAATTTATGGTATTAACTGCTTCCAGTTGCTGACCTGCTATTTTGTAGCTAAATGATAAAGGATCTATCTTTCTGTGTATTCGCAGCACATTACACTTGTCTACATTGAGATTCAATTGCCATTCCCTGCACCATGCGTCAATTCGCTGCAGATCCTCCTGCATTTCAGTACAATTTTCCACTGTTACAACCTCTCGATACACCACAGCATCATCTGCAAAAAGTCTCAGTGAACTTCCGATGTCATCCACCAGGTCATTTATGTATATTGTGAATAGCAATGTTCCTATGACACTCCCCTGCGGCACACCTGAAATCACTCTTACTTCGGAAGACTTCTCTCCATTGAGAATAACATGCTGCGTCCTGTTATCTAGGAACTCCTCAATCCAATCACACAATTGGTCTGATAGTCCATATGCTCTTACTTTGTTCATTAAATGACTGTGGGGAACTGTATCGAACGCCTTGCGGAAGTCAAGAAACACGGCATCTACCTGTGAACCCGTGTCTATGGCCCTCTGGGTCTCGTGGACGAATAGCGCGAGCTGGGTTTCACATGACCGTCTTTTTCGAAACCCATGCTGATTCCTACAGAGTAGATTTCTAGTCTCCAGAAAAGTCATTATACTCGAACACAATACGTGTTCCAAAATTCTACAACTGATCGACGTTAGAGATATAGGTCTATAGTTCTGCACATCTGTTCGACGTCCCTTCTTGAAAACGGGGATGACCTGTGCCCTTTTCCAATCCTTTGGAACGCTACGCTCTTCTAGAGACCTACGGTACACCGCTGCAAGAAGGGGGGCAAGTTCCTTCACGTATTCTGTGTAAAATTGAACTGGTATCCCCTCAGGTCCAGAGGACTTTCCTCTTTTGAGAGATTTTAATTGTTTCTCTATCCCTCTGTCATCTATTTCGATATCTACCATTTTGTCATCTGTGCGAAAATCTAGAGAAGGAACTACAGTGCAATCTTCCTCTGTGAAACAACTTTGGAAAAAGACATTTAGTATTTCGGCCTTTAGTCTGTCATCCTCTGTTTCAGTACCATTTTGGTCACATAGTGTCTGGACATTTTGTTTTGATCCACCTACCGCTTTGACATAAGACCAAAATTTCTTAGGATTTTCTGCCAAGTCAGTACATAGAACTTTACTTTCGAATTCATTGAACGCCTCTCGCATAGCCCTCCTCACACTACATTTCGCTTCACGTAATTTTTGTTTGTCTGCAAGGCTTTGGCTATGTTTATGTTTGCTGTGAAGTTCCCTTTGCTTCCACAGCAGTTTTCTAACTCGGTTGTTGTACCACGGTGGCTCTTTTCCATCTCTTACGATCTTGCTTGGCACATACTCATCTAACGCATAATGTACGACGGTTTTGAACTTTGTCCACTGATCCTCAACACTATCTGTACTTGAGACAAAACTTTTGTGTTGAGCCAACAGGTACTCTGAAATCTGCTTTTTGTCACTTTTTCTAAACAGAAAAATCTTCCTACCCTTTTTAATATTCCTATTTACGGCTGAAATCATCGATGCCGTAACTAATTTATGATCGCTGATTCCCTGTTCTGCCACTCTCTGGCCACTCAAGCCAGCTGTGTCTGGCGTGAGTGGCCAGAGACTGTGTTGCATTTGCATGAGTATTTGTGTTTATGTTGTCAATCTTCAACGAAGGCCTTGTTGGCTGAAAGGTCACTCTCTGACAATTCTTTCATCGTCCCTATCTGTGACTCAGCATCTCAGCTATATGGTGAGTAGCAACTATCCTTTCAAATATTGTTATGTTCCATCCCAGATTTTCCATTCTTCAGTGACAGCTATCTGCTTGGAACATGTATTCTTTACAGATGCCATTTTGAAGCCTATGTATAGTACCCCCACCTATTGGAACTACATAAAACTATAAGGGATGAAGCAGCAACATTCCATGTTGTCCCTGAACAAATTCCACATTTCTTCAACTAAAACTGGACAAGAAAAAGTGTGTTGCAGTACTCACTGAATGCCCCTCATAACACACCAGGCCATCCACTGCAAATGTCTTGGGGGTGTTCTCCATGTTATTACTTGGGGCCATTCATTTAAGTTACTGTGGGCATGAACCACAATCATAGAACTACCTTTGGCTTATGCTACACCCTCGAAAAACTGCAGATTAAATGCCTCTTTCAGCCAGTGGTGCACCTGACACTTTGTATCATTCAAAAGGATGAAATATAGTCAAGGATTAATTTCGGCCGGAACAGCATTCCAACAGTACTTCCTAGGAATTTCTTAAACTCTCTGAAACAAGTCAGTACTAGAGATTTAAACTAGTGCACATGTATTAAATTACATTATAACTATAAGTTTCCACTGGGCCACCACCTGTGAATGTGACACAGCATGGCGACAATGAGAAATAAATAACGTAAGGAGTGCTTAAACAAAACAAAATCTCACACAAAATCTCATTTCTCTCATGTCTTATTTTATAATGTAGCTGCACAGGTGGCTAAAAGGTAGCAACCTTTCAAACCAGTATGTAAACATCCTTCTGCTCGTGTGTCTTTGCCCACGGCACTCGAGATGTTTTTCTCTTTCTCTGCCCCACGAACTTGTTAGGGCATAGTCTCTGTGAGTCCATCTTTATAAAGATGGTTGCAGCATCTCAGCTGTTCTAATCAAAACACCTTTAAATTGTCTAATTTGTAGATTGTTGTTTTATTTCAGCAACCAGTTTCAGCACCACATTATGCCATCTTTTTGTTAGAATGTATGTCAACGCTCAACTTACCACAGGTTACCTTTACAGTAGAGAGGAGCCGCCAACAGTTGAAAATGTGACGTTATAGTCACAAAGGCTACTGCTACCGGCTCATGTCAATCTGTATTGAGCAGAACTAGGGAGCAAAGTGGCACTGCTATGCAGATGTATAGTAGCATCTGTTGTTTTCATTCAATATTGTGGTTTTATTGTTTTGATTATAAGAAATTATGTTTTAAGAACCTGAATTTCAGAATAGTATTTAGTAAAAGCTTACTTCTCATTATAAGTTTTATCACAGGTTTTCAAAAATCTCAACTTGTCATTTTTGTGGCTCGAGAGGGTAGGCCGGGGAAGGTGGAAGGGTGGGGGGAGGGTGTTGTACGATTGGAGAGGTGTGTTCTGGCACCTAGATTTTAGAGAATAAGCACTGAAAATAGTGACCTGTCAGATAACACCATGTGCATCCAGTTTCTGTGTTATTTGGTCCATTGAAGATGTGCACCTTTGTGTAAACCCACTTGTATAAGCGATGGACTTTTGTGAGATACCTGACTCGAACTCCATTGCATACAGGTTCTCTCAGAAACTAATTAGCATGGGGCTGCTTGCACTGACAGTAGCAGTTCCTGTTGAGTCTGAAAGCAGTTGTCATTGAGAAGTCTCCGGTCCTTACCAGTTGGGAACTCTTTACGACTGCTGCTTTTCAGCTGTCTTACGTGGCTGTGATGGTACACAATCCCTTTTAGATGAGTTGGACAATCCACACTGATATCTCAACCAATCAGGCAGCTTCATTTATGTTGTGGTGATAGGTACATCCAAACACAGTAGCTCCTTTCAGCCATTCAGTCACAAATCCAGAACAGCCCACTTACTGTGTTGATTCCATAAAACTGAGTCGTACATACACATCATATACACTTCTGATATTGACATTGTGAGAACATAAATTTTCGGCTGCCAAGATCTCTAAAATCTTTTACTCATACCAGTTTCTGTAATTTCTGTTGCCATCTTTGGATCTGCCAAATATGCAACCAAAAAGCTAGGACACAACAACTAATATGACGGCACACAAAATTATACCCAAGATTTGCAATACATGGAATGACAACATACCTATGCTTATGAAATTGCACAATCTTCTCCATTACTATGGTAAATGGTGCTATATGGTTTCAGATAAACCACAGTTTAAATTGAGTTTGAAAGACTTTTTGGTAGGCAACTACTTCTACTCCATATATGAATATCTTAACATCTTTTGTTATGTCAGATTAAGTAAAAATGTCTGTTAGATTTCAGTTTTGACAGAAATTGTATATGATAAACTTATTAAAAGTGGATAACTACATTTCATTCTGACAGTGAATTAATTCTGTAAATATTAGCAGTTCCTGTTTACTGTAAAGTATTCACATATCTTGACAGACTCCTGACAAATGATCAGGGAAGTGGGTATTATATTCAGATGTTCTATGTTTTCTATGTTGTACCTTCTGACATGTTTCACACCAAGAGAATATTGCATTTTAGGGTCTGTAGAATGAAAACTGAATCTAATCTAATCTAATGTATGTCCATGTCGGTATCATGAACTATGCTAGAAACTGGCACATCAATTTTAAACTAATAGCTATGTAGAAACATGTTATTGGACTGATTAAAAGCGCTCGAATTCATCGTCACTTTTCAACTGACAGATCCTAGTCACAACATTCTTAGTGCCACGTAAGTACATCACATGACGCAGTGGCAGTATGAATCAATATTATCATCTCACATTAGGTTAAATCATTTTTAATAAACCTTTTTATATCTTTTAGAGAAATATTTAAAAAAAAAACAGTTTATAAAAGTTCTTAATAATTTCTTACCCACTTTTTCTCTATGCAAATTACAAAGAATATGATAACCTATATACAGCTAATGGTGTCTACATCTAGATCTACATCTGTACCCTGCAAACCACAATGAGGTGCATGGGAGAGGGCACGTCCCATTGTACCAGTTCACATATGGAGTGTGGGAAGAGTCATTGTCTGAAGGCCTCTGTGCATGCAGCATTTATTCTAATCTTACCATCACAATCCCTGTGTGAACAATAGGTATGGGGCTGTAGTATATCCCTAGAGTAATCGTTCAAAGCCATTTCTTGAAACTTTGTTGAAATCCTTTATCTCAAGGTAGTTTACGTCTGTCTTCAACAGTCTGCCATTTCAGTTCCTTTAGTATTTCTGTGACATTTTCCATGGATTAAACAAACCTGTGACCATTTCTGCTGCCCTTCTGTGTATAAGTTCAATATCCCCTGTTAGTCCTATCTGGTACAGGTTCCACGCGCTTGAGCAATATTCTAGGATGGGTCGCATGAATGCAACCTCTTTAGTAGAGTGATTGCACTTCCCCAGTATTCTACCAATAAACAAAAGTCTACCACCTGATTTACCCATGACTGAACCTATGTGATGATTCCATTTCATATCCCTACAAAGTGTTACATGCTGAGTGACTATTGGAATCAGTCAATTTGCACAAAGTATGAATTAGCTGATTACAACAGTCACTCATTGACATATAGTCATAGGATACTATGTTTTTTTCATTTTGTGAAGTGCAAAATTTTATATTTATGAACATATGGTGCAAGCTGCCAATCTCTACACCATACTGAAATCTTATCGAGATCTGACTGAAGATTTATGTAACTTCTCAGACAGTACTTCATTATAGATAACTGTGTCATCTGAAAAAAGCCTGATTTTATGATTAATACTGCCTCCAAGGCCACTACTATACAACATGAACAGCAAAGGTCTCAACACACTTTCTCGAGGCACACCCGAAGTTCCTTCTACATCTGATGATGACTCTCCATCCTCCCTACCAAAAAGTCCTCAATCCAGTCACAAATTTCACTTGATGTCCAATATGACAATAGTTCTGGCAAAAAGTGTATGTGCGGTACTGAGTCAAATGCTTTTCAGAAATCAAGAAATACTGTATATACCTGGTCGCCTTGATCCAAAGCTTTCAGTACACAAAGTGAGAAAAGTGTGTGAGTTGGGTTTCACATGATCGATGTTTTCGAAATCCGTGCTGCCTGGCATTGAGAAGGTCATTCTATTCAAGATACCTCACTGTGTTTGATTTCAGAATATGTTATAAGATTCTACAACAAATCAATGTCAAGGGTATTGGATGATAGTTTTGTGGATCACTTCTATTACCCTTTTTGTAGATGGATGTGACCTGTGCCTTTTTTCAAGAACAGGACACGTTTTTTTGTTCGAGGGATCTATGAAAGATTGTAGTTAGAAGAGGGCCAAGCTCAGCTGTAAATTCAGTAAGGAATCTGACAGGGATTCCATTGAAGCCTGCACCTTTGTTCAATTTTAATGATTTCAGCTATTTCTCAACACCTGTGGGATTCATCTTTTGTAGGTCATATGTAAGTCAATTTTATAACATCCAGGAATAGCTCAATGTCAACAGCCTCAGATATGATATTTCATCAAGATTACATTCAAGTATATATACAAACTATGGAGCTACTTAATATTTGTACTTTTGTTATCAGTTACAATGTTTACAAGAAATTCTTCAGATAGTTAAGGGGGATGAAAATTTAGCTGTGATGGGGGATTGGAATTCAATAGTGGGAAAAGGAAGAGAAGGAAAAATACGGACTGCGGAAAAGGAATGAAAGAGGAAGTCACCTAGCAGAATACTGCATGGAGCATAATTTAATCACCACTAACACTTGGTTTAAGAACCATGAAAGAAAGTTGTATACTACGTGGAAGAGACCTGGAGTCAATAGAAGTGCGCAAGATGGTCAGATGGGAAGGCAGTGGGCATGAAGGATTCATTGAAAAAGTTCAAGTAATAGGTCTTTTATTGACCACTTTTGCATTATAAAGGGTCACATAGTCAGGCCTAGGGAGGCGATGGTGAGCCAGAGTGTAGAGTTTGGCGAAACATGGTTCACAAAGCTAACGAAAGTTGGTGTCTGCCAATCAGGTAAGTTCGAGCGGCATGCCAGCTGCAAAACTAAGTCCACAGTGCTGCAGCATTGGAGAAGTGGGAGATCTTCACTGCTACAGGGCACGTGTCCAAGAGCAGTGGCGGGCGGCCGGGTACACCCAACATGGCCATGCGGCTTCCTCTGCCCTCATTGGTCAGAAGCCAAGGAACCCACGGGGTGGCATGAAAATTTCCAGTGCATGGATGGCGTTACTTCATAAGTGCACAAGGGAAGCGCATGATTGAGATGATTGCTGACTTGCTGTTGCCAGACCGTGGGACGAGAAAATTACAGGTAGCCGACACTGCCAGCTGAGGCTTGGCCGTAATGAGAAAAATAATGCTACCTCTTGAAAGAGGATACAAAGTAAAATAAAGTCCCCTACAATCGGGCAACTATCTGGCTCATCCTTACAGAAGGTTTTAGATTGGTTATAAAATGGTAAGGCAGAGATTTTGGAGCCAGATTTTAAATTGCAAGACACTGACAGGGGCAATTTGGACTCTGGCCACAGTTTACTGGTTAAAACTGAAAAAATAGCAAAAAAGTGGGAGATTAAGGAAAGGGGCCTGGATAAGTTGATAGAACCAGAGGTTGTTGAAAGTTTCAGAGGGAGCATTAGGCAATGGTTGACTAGAACATGGGAAAGGAATACAGAAGAAGATGAATGGGTAACTTTAAGAGGTGAAATAGTGAAGGAAGCAGGGGATCAAATAGGTAAAAATACGTGGCCTAAAAATACATACCCTCCAATAATATAGGAGATACTGAATTTAAGTGATGAAAGGAGAAAATGCAAAAATTCAGCAAATTAGACAGGTGAAAGGAAACACAAACATCTAAAAAAATGAGATTGATAGGAAGTGCAAAACTGCTAGGCAGGAATAGTTAAAGAACAAATGTAAGAATTTCACTAGGGGAAAGAGAGAAACCACCCACAGAAAAATTAAAGGTCTTTTGAGGAAAGAGAGGCTGCTCAAATACAGGGTGTCCCACTCGAAACAGGCCCCACAAATATTCCGCTGAAATTGCATCATGTAATTTGTGATGTTTGATGTGGCAACACTGTATTCTGCAAAATCTTTTGATGCAACAGTGTGTTTTCGCACATAGCTGTAGCTGGAGTTCAGTGTTCAGTGTTTAGTGACTATGTATCACCATTCTCTTGAAGAGCACATGTTTCTTGTGAAACAATATTGGGTTACTGGTTCCACTACAACACATCAGCAAATATTGGTTGAACAGTTTAGTGATCAGCATATACCATCTAAATGCTGAATACAAAAGTTAGTGTACAAGATGGAGAGCAGTGGAATTGTGCTGAATCTTCATGGTGATGTAATGCTGTCATTATCGGAAGAAAAAGTGACTAATGTGAAACAACAATTGTTGGCCTCTCCTGCAAAATCTGTTCAATGTTTATCTCAGGAATGTGGAATGCAGAGCACATCTCACAGAGCTGCTATGAAAGCCAGCATGTATCCATACAGATTTACAGTTGTTCAGGAACTGAACATTAATGACAAAGAAAAACACATAAAATATTACCATCATTCAGAAGCCAATAATATTGTAGTACACAAGGTTCAGTAATGACACATGGATTCACCTCTCTGACTATGTAAACTTTCAGAATACACATTCGTAGTGAAATAAAAATCCACATGCACTGGGATGGCTCTGCATGCCACATGTCTCAAGTGACCGTGGTTGAGGTCAAATCATTTTTCCCTGGCAGAGTGATTTTGAAAGGACTGTGACCCCTAAGGCACCTATTTGAGCAGCACCTCATGTTTTCTTCTGGGGTGGCCTAAAAGGCAAGGTCTACAGGACGGCACAGCACAGCTTGGAAGACCTATGAGAGAACATCATCTGTGAAATCCAGGCAGTGACACCAGAGGTTCTGGTAGCAACATTCAAGAATCTGTAGTGTCGTGTTCAACTGTGTTTACAAGTCGAGGGCAGTCACTTCCAGTAACTTTTTGTAATTCACCTTTATTTTGCCATGTACAAGGTATGGCATGTTCATTTCATTTCTTTCCTAATTTTTATGCAAAGTCTTTAAATGCAATTTAAGCAAATGTGGGGCCTCTTTCAAGTGGACACCCTGTATAAAACCAGTCCTAAGCAAACAAGGGAAAACCAAAAGGTGAAAGGTGTACTTGAAGTCAATACTATAGAAGATCAAGAGGACATAGATGATGATGAGAGGAAGATATGATACTGCAAGAAGAATTTAAGTGAGCAATGAAAGACCTACGTTGAAACAATGCCCTGGGAATATATGACATTCTGTCAGGAGTAGTAGCCCAGATAGCCCTGGCACAGCTAACCATGACAAAACTCTTCCATTTGGTGTGCAAGATGTATGAGACAGATGAAAAACCCCCAGACTTAAAAAAAATGAAATAATTTCAATTCCAAAGAAAGAAGGTGCTGACAGTTATGAATATTACTGCAATTTAATAAGTCATGGTAGCAAGATAGTAACATGAACTCTTTACAGAAGAATGGAAAACTGGTAAAAGCTGATCTTGGGGAATATCAATTTAGATTTTGGGGAAACATAGGAACATGTGGGACAAGACTAATGCTGCAACTTATCTTAGGAGGTAGGTTAAGAAAAGGCTTTTGACAGTCTTGACTGGAAGACTGCCTTTGATTTTCTTAAGTTAGCAGGGTAAAATAAAGGGAGCAGAGTATATTTATAACTTGTACAGAAACCAGATGGCACTTATAAGAGTCAAGGGGCATGAAAGGGAAGCAATGGTTGAGAACTGAGTGAGACAGATCAATAGTCTATCCCTGATGTTATTCAATTTGTACACTGAACAGCAATACTACAAACAAAAGAAAAATTTGAAGTAAGAATTAAAGTTCAGGGAGAAGAAATAAAAACTTTGAGGTTTATCTATGACATTTTAATTCTGTCAGAAGCAGTAAAGGAGTTGGAGGAACAGTTGGACAGAGTGGACAGTGTCTTGAAAGGAGGACATAAGATGAACTTCAACAGAAGCAAAACAAGCATAATGGAATGTAATCGAATTAAATCAGGTGACGCTGAGGGAATTAGATTAAGAAAGAAACACTTAAAGTAATAGATGACTTTTGTATTTGGGCATCAAAGCAACTGATGATGGCTGAAGTAGAGAGTACATAAAATACAGACAGGCAATGGCATAAAAGCATTTCTTAAGAAGAGAAATTTGTTAAGATCAGATATAGACCTAAGCATTAGGAAGTGTTTTCTGAAGGCATTTGTTTGGAGTGCTGCCATGTATGGAAGTGAAATGTTGACGATAAACAGCTTACACAAGAAATGAATAGAAGATTTTGAAATATGGTGCTACAGAAAAATGCTGAAGGTTAGATGGGTAGATCGTGTAACTGATGAGGCAGCTTTGAATATAACTGGGGACACAAAAAATTTTTGGCACAACTTGACTAAAAGAAGAGATCATTTGACAGGACACATTCTGAGACATCAAGGAATCCCCAACTTAGTATTGGACGGAAGTGTGAAAGGTAAAAATCGTAGAACGAGGTGACAAGATAAATAAAGTAAGCATATTCAGAAGGATCTAGGTTGCAGCAGGTATTCAGAGATGAAGAGGCTTGCACAGGATAGAGTAGCAGGGAGAGCTGCACCAAACAGTCTTTAAGCTGAAGATCACAACAACAACATTCATACTATATATACCAACATGAAGCTATTTAATGTTTGTGTTTTGTTATCAATTAAGATGTTTACATGATCTTGTCCACGGCAACTTGTCTAGATGAACTCTTGTCACCTGATGCCTGTGTGCAATCTGACCATCTGATATTCAGGTGAATGCTCTTCCAGTTTTCAGTATAACCAATGTATAGTTATTACACCATATGGGGTTGCAACTGCTCTTAACCTGATCTCATCATCTAGCATTACCAGCTCATTATATATGCTAGAACAAATATGTTTATATGATATTCACCCTGTACAACTAATGTCAAAAACATTATCATGCTACATTTTGTGCTCAGTTTAAGAGTGAGTGCAGTTCCATAGGGTGTAATAACTGCACATTGGTTATATGAAACTCTGAGTGATCAGATTGCACAATCTCTTCATCATCTGCAGAACTAGTTGGCATATAAACTTGTACTGCTGTGGTAGGCAGGGGCTTCATACCTATCTTGGCTACTATAATGTATTTGCTTTGCTCTTCATAGTAGCTTGCCTGCATTTGTATTTTGTTATTCATTATTAAACCTGTTGTTGTTGTTGTGGTCTTCAGTCCTGAGACTGGTTTGATGCAGCTCTCCATGCTACTCTATCCTGTGCAAGCTTCTTCATCTCCCAGTACCTACTGCAGCTTACATCCTTCTGAATCTGCTTAGTGTATTCATCTCTTGGTCTCCCTCTACGATTTTTACCCTACACACTGCCCTCCAGTACTAAATTGGTGATCCCTTGATGCCTCAGAACATGTCCTACCAACTGATCCATTCTTCTAGTCAAGTTGTGCCACAAACTCCACTTCTCCCCAGTTCTATTTAATTCCTCCTCATTAGTTGTGTGATCTACCCATCTAATCTTCAGCATTCTTCTGTAGCACCACATTTAGAAAGCTTCTATTCTCTTCTTGTCTAAACTATTTATCATCCATGTTTCACTTCCATACATGGCTACACTCCATACAATCAGTTTCAGAAACAATTTCCTGACACTTAAATCTATACTCAATGTTAACAAATTTCTCTTCTTCAGAAACGCTTTCCTTGCCATTGCCAGTCTACATTTTATATCCTCTCTACTTCGACCATCATCAGTTATTTTCCTCCCCAAATAGCAAAACTCCTTTACTACTTTAAGTGTGTCATTTCCTAATCTAATTCCCTCAGAATCACCTGACTTAATTCGACTACATTCCGCTATCCTTGTTTTGCTTTTGTTGATGTTCATCTTATACCCTCCTTTCAAGACACTGTCCATTCTGTTCAACTGCTCTTCCAAGTTGTTTGCTGTCTCTGAGAGAATTACCATGTCATCGGCAAACCTCAAAGTTTTTTATTTCTTGTCCATGGATTGTAATACCTACTCCGAATTTTTCGTTTGTTTCCTTTACTGCTTGCTCAATATACAGATTGAGTAGCATCAGGGAGAGGCTACAACCCCGTCTCACTCCCTTCCCAACCACTGCTTCCCTTTCATGTCCCTCGACTCTTATAACTGCCATCTGCTTTCTGTACAAATTGTAAACAGCCTTTCGCTCCCTGTATTTTACCCCTGCCGCCTTCAGAATTTGAAAGAGAGTATTCCAGTCAACATTGTCAAAAGCTTTCTCTAAGTCCACAAATGCTAGAAACGTAGGTTTGCCTTTCCTTAATCTTTCTTCTAAGATAAGTCGTAGGGTCAGTTATTGCCTCA
The DNA here is from genome assembly GCF_023864275.1 of Schistocerca cancellata. Classification (NCBI taxonomy): domain Eukaryota; kingdom Metazoa; phylum Arthropoda; class Insecta; order Orthoptera; family Acrididae; genus Schistocerca; species Schistocerca cancellata. Next base: position 212,079,748 of record NC_064635.1, read on the forward strand.
CATGTTGCAACATTTCTATGGAATCCAAACTGATCTTCCCCGAGGTAGGCTTCTACCAGTTTTTCCATTCGTCTGTAAAGAATTCACGTTAGTATTTTGCAGCTGTGCCTTATTAAACTGATAGTTCGGTAATTTTCACATATGTCAACACCTACTTTCTTTGGGATTGGAATTATTATATTCTTCTTGAAGTCTGAGGGTATTTCGCCTGTCTCATGTCAAACTCTTCACGAAGTATCGTATCTCCCATTTCATCTTCATCTACCTCCTCTTCCATTACCATAATATTGTCCTCAAGAACATTGCCCCTGTATAGACCCTCTATATACTCCTTCCACCTTTCTGCTTTCCCTTCTTTGCTTAGAAATGGGTCTCCATCTGAGCTCTTGATATTCATTCAAGTGGTTCTCTTTTCTCCAAAGGTCTCTTTAATTTTCCTGTAGGCAGTATCTATCTTACCCCTCATGAGATAAGCCTCTACATCCTTACATTTGTCCTATTCCTGAATAATTTTGTGTTTACAACCCTGTATTTTTCGCCTGAACAGAAGTCCTGTTCCCCCTGCCACCAAACTTCACTAGCTCCCACTATATCTACCTTCAAACCATCCATTTCCCTCTTTAAATTTTCTAACCTACCTGTGCTTTTAGGAGATCTAACATTCCATGCCTTGATCCATAGAAAACAACTTTTGTTTCTCCTGAAGACATACTTCTCAGCAGTCCCCACCAGAGATCCAAATGGGGGACTATTTAATCTGTGGAGTGTTTTACCCAAAAGGATGCCATCATCATTTAACCACACAGTACAGCTGCATGCAGGCCTGCAACTACTGAAAAGGCTGCTGCATCTCTTGGGGAATCACACATTTGTCTGGACACTCAACAGATCCCCTCTGTTATGGCTGCACCTGCATTATGGCTATCTGTACTGATGAGACATGCAAGCCACCCCATTGATGGGAAGGTCCATATTTCATGTGGGGAGACTTTGAATGTATTCTTGATGAAATATCATATCTTGCCTATACATACTGAGCTATTCCTGGTGTATTAAAATCTACCTACATATAATACTATTAGCTGTACATAGAGAGCTTTCAAGTCGTTATAGGTTGGCATACTGTTTGTGATTTTGTAAAAAAGAAACATTTGGTGAAGAATTATTAAGAATTCCTTTCAGAGCTCATGTGCGCATGAGGTGTGCTTTAATGTGCGAATGTATGAGGGTTGGAACTTCAATAGTGGCAACTGTTTATTTACAGCTCGTACAAAATAGATACATGTTTCAAAGTTTTACTCACCTTCAAAGAAGTCACCAGCATTGTGTATAACCTGTTGCCAGTGATGTGGAAGTCGTACGATACTCTTAGCAGTGACATTTGTGTTGGAAGTTCAAGTGGCGCAGCCTATTGCCCGACAAATTTGTAGCATTTCTGAAGCGAATGCCGTGAAGTATTTCCTTCAGTTTAGAAATTGAGTTCAACTCATGAGGGCTTAAGTCAGGGAAGTGCAGTATGTGATATAGCACTTAGCAGCCCCATCAGTCAAACAAATCAGTAACAGCTTGCACCGTACGAGCTTGAGCATTGTCCTGCAAAATGATGATAAGGTCCAGCAGAAAGTGTCATCACTTCTGTCACTAAGCTGGTCGTAGTTTGTGTTCCAAAAATGGACAGCACAGAGACAGAAGTAATGACACTTTCTGCAAGACCTGAGCATCATTTTGTAGGAGAATGCTCAAGCTCGTACAGTGCAAGCTGTTACTGATTTGTTTGACTGATGTGGCTGCTAAGTGCTATACCACCTACTGATCTACTGCTCTCCCCTGACTTAAGCCCTCGTGAGTCCAACTCGATTTCTAAACCGAAGGAAACACACTGTTACATGATAAATCAGTCTCATCTAAAAGCCATAAATTCAACTAAATACGTAGGTATTACAGTTACAAACAACTTAAATTGGAAGGAACATGTAGAAAATGTTGTGGGGAAGGCTAACCAGAGACTGTGTTTTATTGGTAGGACACTTAGAAAATGTAACAGACGTACTAAGGAGACTGCCTACACTATGCTTGTCCGTCCTCTTTTAGAATACTGCTGCGTGGTGTGGGATCCTTACCAGATAGGACTGATGGAGTACATCGAAAAAGTTCAAAGAAAAGCAGCACGTTTTGTATTATCGTGAAATATGGGAGAGAGTGTCACTGAAATGGTACAGGATTTGGGCTGGTCATAATTAAAAGAAAGACGTTTTTCGTTGCAACGGAATCTTCTCACAAAATTCCCATCACCAACTTTTGTATCCGAATGTGAAAATATTTTGTTGATACCAACCTACATAGAGAGGAATGATCACAGTGATAAAATAAGGGAAATCAGAGCTTGTATGGAAAGATATAGGTGTTCATTCTTTCCGTGTACTATACGAGATTGGAATAATAGAGAATTGTGAAGGTGGTTTAATGAACCCTCTGCCAGGCACTTTGATTTGCAATGTATCCATGTTGATGTAGATGTAGATGTACTTTTGGTCCCATCTTTTCGCAGATCTGAAGATGGTAACAGGGAACTGCTAAACCAATAATCTATATGAATAAATGATTTTAGAGATCTTTGCAGTTGACAATTTATAATTTATTCAGTGTTCACTTACACATTAGTTCACTGACATGACTTGTGCCATGACAGTGGTGGAGGGTCACATGATTGCCTGGTACTAGCTCTACACCCTGTATTCATACAAAACTGATACATTTTCTGAATTATATTTTTATTGTAAAATGATCCCACCCCTTTCTACAAAGGATCAGATATCTGCCTAGCTCTGGAAGACATTGTTGGTGTTGCTAATGGCACTACAACACAACAACAAGCAAAACTGTTGTGACATTGAGGTATGTGAGATAACCAGCTGCTCGCCCCTCCATCACTGTAGCTGATATGCTCAGTGACACATAAACTCAGGTTGTGTTCTGCCCCCTACTTCCTTGTTGCTGCTGTTGTTCACCAACGTGCAAAGTCTTTTCTGAAGATTTGAAAGGAGTAAGATTACAATAAACTTTTTATTTTACTTATCTTTTCTTGTAGAATTGTAGTATTGATCTAAATAATTATGAAGATTGTCATTGTAGAATTTTTGTTTTTACATTAATTTATTTTGTCTCACTTTAATATATCACACAGTCTTTAGAATTTTCACATTAACAAAGCCAGAATTACATTGTTCACCCAAAATACAAAAATACATCCCATCATATCAGAGGCATGCTTACTACTACTTCACTCTGTAGTAATAACAATATTCGAAGTGGTTTGCAATTTTTCTTGGCAAATGAATTTCTATTAGTTTCAATTATTTTTCATAAATGAATCTAGAAATAAACATAATAAACAATACTAGATTACATAATTAATAATAGAAATTTTAAGTGTGCCAAATAATTCATTATTTCAAATGTTGCTAAAAAAATAATTTCAACTGTACATTCAGAGCTAATATGTATCCATTGTTAACTACTACTGTTGAGGAAAAGTAATGCTAGAGGAGGATGTCCCATTACAAGGTGCAGACAATAGTAAAATTGCAACAGTGCCTGCTTGCATTGTCCATTAAGCTCACAGAGTCTTAATGATCAATGTCTTGTAGAATAGCTGTAAACTGATTTCTGGGAACTGTGCAAATGATGTACACTACAGATTTCCAAGTGATGTGAGTTGTTTCCACATATATTACCGCCTGAAACACTATAATGACCAGATTTAGCTGCACATGAAATGTTTTTACACATGTAGACATGTGCACTCTGCTAATTTACAGTACTACAGTGGCAAATACAATTATTGTCTCAAGTTACATTCTCTTTTAGATACTATATTTGCAGAACACAGTCATGGCAAACCATATGAACAGTGCTCAAACATAAGGTTTGAGACTGTAACTGAGATGACTGAACATTAAGTACGTAACATTATACCAGCGCGAAGGAAACCACATTCATCAGCTGAAATGACTTAACATAGTCACTACTTCATACATCAGATAATCCACCCACATATGTTGATTTTATATACTTCACTGAATGGTTTTCATAGAAATTTTAAGTGTGAACTTGATGAGTACTAGATAGTTGTATGAGTATCAACATGGTAAATCATCAACTCTGTATAGAAGGAACAAAAAAGACAAAAATTGACTTTAAGCAAAACTCAGGCCAGCCACAGTTGCTCAGAATTTCACGTAGGTGTTGCACAAGTGCTAGCTCGTCCCAGACCTTTTCAACTTAGGTGTTGCTCATTTACTCGGTTGACGAGGACTGATTATTTTGGGGGTGGGAGTTCACCCTATAAAGACTGGAGTATGAATATTTTGTGATTTCAGATACTACATAATTATTTGAAGAATGGATAGGTTAGATTTTGCTACTTGGAACCAATTACAAGTATTAACAGTAATTTTGTTTATGAAATACGTGGTGGCCCAGGAAATTAGAAAAGTTTATGAAACCATTTTATACATACACATTGGGAAAACCATTCTGTAAATACAAGTGTGATATTAAGAGTTACAGTAAATTATACAAAAATGTTAACTAATGGTTATATCAATTAGTGAAGGATGTCATCTTGGGTATAAAAATGAGGTTAACAAAAGTGCAATGGTAAACATTGGAACCTAACAAGCCCAGAGGCAAAATCTACAGTGGAAAATGTCGCTACTTCTGAAATTTAATCTCAATTAGTCAGTAAATTAATTAGTTCCACATAAACTGAAATATGTTACTGATATCAACAATGTAGGAAAAGGCAGGTTGCTTCTTACCACAAAGAAGACATGTTAAGTTGCAGACAGGCACAATTAAAAGACACTTACATAAAGCCTTTGGCCATAGCCTTCATCAGCATCAGCAAAAGAGAAACACACACTATTCATACAAACAAGCAAGGACACCTCACACATACATGGCAGCCAACTCCAACTCCTCAGGCTCAAGACACTGGAGATGGTGATCCCGTGTGCATGAGGTGTGTTTGCGTGTTTGTATGAACAGTGTGTTTCTATTTTGCTGATGCTGATGAAGGCTGTGGCCAAAGGCTTTATGAAAGTGTCTTTTAATTGTGCCTGTCTGCAACTTAACATGTCTCCTTTATGGTAAGTAGTCATCTGTCTTTTCCTACATGGTTGATATTCTTACCTGGCATTTCCATTGTTTGATACATTACTGATAAGTTGAAATGCCAGTTTTTCTGGTAAATGAAGTCACTACATCAATAAATACATACTAGATCACATGGAAATAAAAAAGTCATACTATAGGGAAAAGTTCAGCTAGTGACTACTTTTGATTAACGGATTTTCCAGTAGAACTAAATGTATCACTGGAATCAGCATACTGAAAATAAGGACTTGAATAATAGTTTTAAGTAGGGAAAAACCTAGTGTTTAACATGTGTATCACTTAGAAAATACACAAAAATGAAAAAAATAGTAAAAAAAAATTATTATTTGCAGAGGTGCGATAAGAGGAGATGTAGATTACAAGTTGCCCTCATGTTAGATTGTTGAGTATGGCTATTGATCCTGCAGAAAATTATGAAGAATACAGCTCCCATCCAGGCAAGAGTGGCCGCGTTTGTGCTAACTTCTTCTTCCTACTGAGACATGCAGAGGTGCCGTGACTGGCAGTGTACCTGGTGCAAACAATTTTTCAGTCTTCATATTTTATTGAGCACTGCAGACTCATACAATGCACCACACAAACTATTTTACCTTCTTAATATAAAAATTGAGTAATATTCTTTCGTCTTATTCTCACTTAGCTTCAGATCAATTTCATCTTTATTGTGGTGGTCATGAATTTTTCTTCCGTATATCTGTTTCATGGAATTTTGATTACTTATTAACATTTTCTCAAGTTCATTTGTAGTAAAATCATTTTCACTTTATATTGTTGGCTGTTTCTTGCTTTCTTATTTCGTGAATGCACAGTGTGGTCTATTTTCCTTGTATTCACATTTTATCTCTCTTCACAGTTTCTATTTTTCTTCATGTCTCGTTTGCTTCAGTATATAATGCTGTAGATAGCAGAAGTAGGAACCAATTTCACCACTGCCACATGTAAGGGCTCAATGCATTGGTTAAACCAGGTCCGTTTTAGACCAATTTTGATTAATTAATTTCTTGTATATATTTCTTTCGTATTTAGCTGTGCAGTTACTACTGTATTTCTGTGTTGGAGTCACTGTTAGTGACAGTACTGTGCCTCCACAAATCAAGTTAGCTAATATTCAACTTGAAGATTATTTGTTACCCTTGACTCTGATGGAATGCAACGAGCTACACTTATCGGTGAGAATGTGATATACACAGAAATGATGCTCAAGACAACAGATGAATAACTGAAAAATTAAATTAATTTGAAAAAGGCAATAATAGATGTTCACGATAGCATTTGTAGCATGGAACTCCACCCCTATTGCAATATTCCTCGGATATTTTTTGCCGAATCCATCCACCGTCCGCTTGCACGGAGGCTAGTATTGTACAGCAATACTGTCAGATGGTGAGAGCTTTTACAGAATGTTCAGTATGATTTCTGACCATTCTAGACACTAAGTACCATACACTCATTATTAATTTCTGTGGTGTATAACTGACCTTCCATGTCACTCATTTTGTATAACTTTGAATTGTGGCTGAATCACGCTTTCATTTTTCTGCCAGTTCATCTGTATTTAACACATGTTGTTATGTAGTACTCTGGCAATCAAACATGTGCTGTATACAATAATCAATTTTTGAAAATATAATGTAATTTGATAGACAAAAAAATCTACTCACCAAGTGGCAGTGGCAGAAAATACATAAAAAGATACTGAATTTTGAAGCTTTCAGAGCCAGTAGTTCCTTCTTATGGCAGAAGGTTGTAGGAGAAGGAAGAGGGGTGAAGGAAAAGGAATGGTGAGATGTAGGAAATGGGGAGAATTTGGATAAGTCACTGAAAACCAAAGACTTAGTGAATGGGATGAGAAGGAAAGATTGATTGTTGAGGACTGCACTGGATGAGATTTGAAAACCTGAGAGCTTGAAGGTGGAAGATACGGTAATATGCAAAACAGAGATTGCAGATAAAACATCAAGCACGAGTTAATAAAAGCAGAAAGCTAAGTGCGTTGTACGTGATTGAGGCGGGGAGGAGTAGTAAGGGGGAAATAGATGGGTAAGAAAATAGAAAATGTAGAAAACAAAAAGGGAGTGAAGAAAGGAATAGTTACTGTGAGGAAATGCTGTGACTGAATAAATAAACATAAATTAAGGCCAAGTCAATGATGAGAACCAAGAACATGTTGTAATGCTGGTTTCCACCAGTAGAGTTCTGAGAAACTGATGTTGGGGGGGAAAAATCCAGATGGCAAATGCGATGAAACAGGCACCAAGGACACAACTGTCTTGTGATATGTTAAGAGAAAACTACCATTGTCTCTCAAGCTGAAAAAATTTGAGTCTTTGTAAATACAGGGTGATCAAAAAGAATCATCTGATTTAAAAAGTCTGAACTATTATGTTATTTGAGATATGTGTGTGAATAGTGTACTGTAGGAAAGAGCGAACTCTCGAGTTTTACATGGTTCCCACTAGGTAGCAGCAGTGTGCACCCACTTCAGTTCTAGTAAAAACAGTCTTGGGACAACAGAAAGTGTCTTGTGTCCTACATTTTGTGTAGTGAGTGTCACTTACAGCATGACTTTCATACTAAGTATGGTGTGGATCCTCCTCTAGCACAGAGCATTAGATGATGGCATGTACAATTGAAAGAAACAGGTAATTTGTATAAACACAAATCGCCAGGCTGTCCCCATGTCTGACATAGACACTGAATACATCCACCATATTTTCATAAAGAGTCCCCAGAAATTTGTTCGCCGTGCAGCTCGACAGCTTAACATGCCCCTGATGTCCATCTGGCATGTGTTGCATTGATGTTTACACGTGAAACTGTGCAAAATTCAGCTACTGCAAGCTCTTTGTGAAGGTGACAAACAACAATCTGTGGTGTTCTGTAATTTCATTCTTGGCAATATGGAGGACAACAGTTTTCTTCAACACTTAGTGTTTAGTGACGAGGCAACATTCAATTTAAATGAAAAGGTGAACCATCGTAATGTGAGAATATGGGGTATGGAACAACCACATGAAGTTGTACAACATGAGAAAGACTTTTCAAAATTTAACGTGTTTTGTGCAGTTTCACAGGAAAAGATGTATGGTCCATTTTTCTTTGCTGAGGACACTGTTGCAGGAAGCACTTATCTCAATATGCTTGACAACTTTCTTTTCCCATAGCTGGAGATTGATTTGACCGACTTCATTTACTAACAGGATAGGGCACCACCACATTGGCATCTGGAAATACAGGAATTTTTAAATCAAAGGATTATGGAATGATGGATCAGTTGTACTGGACCAAATGATTCAGTCTTACATTACTGTCCTCCAAGGTCACCAGACCTGACTGTGATTATTTCTTGTGGGGGCTTACAAAAGACTCTGTTTATGTGCCTCCATTACCAACAACATAGAATGGACTGAGACATCACGTAACAGCAAGTGTGAAGCTGTAGCTCAAGACATGCTCGCTGCAGTGTGGGAACAATTTGAATACTGCATTGACATATGCCGTACATCTCGAGATGGGCATATTGAACACCTATGAAAACAAACTTTTTGAGTTCCAAGTCCATCAAAAAACAAAATTGACTATGTACCTTTATTAGTTTCAGAAATATAGACGTGGCAAATTGGGTGATTCTTTTTGATGCATCTTGTATGTTCAAATAGTACTGAAGAGCTACAGAAAATGAACATCACACATGCCTATCCTGTTAAAACTGTGTGGTACAGCTTGCATAAATGACTTTTTCTTGCAAAATAAAAGCACCAAGCTGTTAAAAGTCATCGTTTTATTACTCTGCAGGTGATGAGCATTAAGTCAAAAATAGTTAGAAAGTAATAAAACAAAAGACTTTACTAGCTTAGTTTGGTTATTTTACAAGAAAATGAGGCACGTCTGTGATTGTCATCATTGTTTCTGAGGGAAATATGATTGGACTATTTAGGGACAGTTTTATTACTGATGGCAGTTTTCTTCACAGGAATCAGTTGTGCTCTTTGCCAGCAGCCTGATTGTTTGCATGTTATTTTTACCTAGGTGAGAAATGGTGAGTATACATGCTCCTCTGCTGTCAGTTTCTAGCTATAATTTATTGAATGTGAGGGAAAAAAAAGAAAAAAAGAATAGTTGTAGAGGACTTGCTTGCTCCAATTTCAAAATTTTTCTGACAAAAATTGAAAATGTTTAAGCCTTTGTTTACAAGAGAAAATACATATAATACGATTTCATATATGAGTAGCAATGTTCTACTAGAACACTGGCTGCCTGCTTAGCTGAGTGGTAACATGTTTGCCTACCATGCAGCAGGCCTGGGTTTGATTACCAGCCGGATTGGAGATTTTCTCTGCTCGTGGACTGGACGTTGTGCTGTCCTCATCATCATCTCATCATCACCGACATGCAAGTCGCCCAATGTGGCATCACTTAAAATAAGACTTGCACCTGGCAGCCAAACTCCCCTAGAAGGTTCATTTCATTTCATTTCATTAGACCACTGAATAATAAGAAAGAGAATTAACTTAAATTTATAAATCTGCATCTACATCTGCCCTCTACAAACCCCTGTGAAATGCATGGCAGAGGGTATGTCCCACTGTATCAGTCATTACGGTTTTTTTCCCTGTTCCATTCACATATGGTGTGTTGGGGGAATGATTGCTTAAATGCATCTCTGTAATTAGTCTAATCTTGTCCTCACAATCCCTAGGAGTGATATGTAGGGGGTGTAATGTATTCCTACATTCAACACTTAAAGTTGGTTCTAAAAACCTTGCAAGTAGGTTTTCACAGGAAACCTTGCACCTGTCTTCAAGCATCTGCCAGGTCAGTTCCTTTCACCATTTTCATGGTGCTCCCCCAGTGGGAAAAACAAACTTGTGACCATTTGTGCAGCAGTATCCCCTGTCAAGTCCTATGTAGTGTGGGTCCCATACACTCAAACAATATTGCAGGATGGGTCACAAGTTTTTTGTGTATAGCCACCTTTGTAGACTGATTGCATTTCCCTAGTATTCTAAGTGTGAATCGCAGTCTGCCAACTGCATGTCCTTACAGAAATATCAGAATCAGAATCTTTCATTGCCATTGACCACATACAGTAGAATAGGCTTTCTCAATAATATCAAGTAATATCTTAATAATATCAAGTCACAGCACACTTAAATTATTACAATTAACATTTGCAGTTCATGTACAGATTAACTATCTTGTATACAGCTATAATTTAAATATTAATGTCAATATTGTTCATATCATACAGCTCTTTCATAGTGTGTAATGGGTTTTTTGTCAGCCAGTCATACAATTTTGTTTTGAATTTTTTGAATGATGGGGATTGAGCAGTGAGAGGCCACTTGTTAAAAATTTTGAGGGCATTTACTTTAAGGGAATTTCCTGTTATAGTTAGCCTGTGCCTTGGAATGTCAATGTTGCCCTTATTTCTAGTGTTATGTTTGTGTACTGTTTCCGTAAAAACACATAGCTTAATGCTGTTCTTGACAGAGAGCGCAGGCTGATAACTGTACATGTCCACAACTATAAGTAGAGTAAGTCTGATAAAAAGAGGGTGACCGTGCTCTTTAGGACCATCTTGCATAATACACAGACAAATTTTTTTTGACTTTTAAAATATTGCTGATATGAGGAGAATGTGCCCATATGAGAAGGACACATGAGATGTGTGACTGAAAGAGACCAAAATAGGCCATGCAGAGATAATTATTACTGACCATATCTCTCAGTTTTCATACAAGGTAGGACTCTTGTGAGATCCTTTGAGACTTGACTGATGTTCTTCCCAATCGAGTTTGGTATCAACACGAATTCCTAAAAGTTTGACACATTAATTTTCTATCTCCTTAGTCAATCTTAACATAAGCTTTTGAGTTTTGTCTGAATTACAGACAAGTTTATTGCTGCAAGCCAGTTCAGTGCAGAGTCAAGAGTTTCTCGTAAGATCTTATTAAGGCTTGGGATGTCTTGACATGAAGAAAATAAAGTTGGATCATCAGCATAGTAGATTAGAAACTGTGATACACACTGGGGCAGGTCACTGATAAGCACTATGGAAACGAAGGAGCCAAGGACCGAGGCCTGTGATATGCCTGTGCCAATTTCTACTAAGGGGGAATGTCTATTTATAATTGAGACAAACTGTCTCCTGTTGGTCAGGTAGGAAGAGATTACTGGCAATGTAGATTTCTGCGGATGATAATACTCCAATTTTATTACCAATATGTTAAAAGGAATGCAATTGAAAGCTTTACTTAAATCACATAGTACAAGTGACACCATATTCTTATCTTCAAAAGCAGTTAAAATTTGGTAAACAATTTCTAGAACAGCTGCAGTGGTATTTTTACCTGGCCAAAATCCATACTGATTGTTGCATGAATGGGCATGTTTTCCAAAGTAATTATTTAACTGAATGTAAATCAGTGATTCAAATATTTCTGAGAGTATTAGCACAATAGAAACTGGTCAATAGTTCTGGGGGAGTAGTTTACCACATTTTGAGATTTTGAACGAATCCAGAAAAAACTCCATGCTCTAAACATTTATTAAAAATAAAACTTAGTGGCTCAGTTATCAAATTATATCTTCTTTTAACAACATAACTGGGCATCCAGTAGGAGTCCATACTTTTGGAATTGGACTATTTGGAAACAGTTTTACAGATCTCATCAGGTATGGTTTTGTCTCAGAAAAATAAAGGTCCTTCAGGCAGTTGGGGACCAAGTAGATCCTTTGCAGAAGTATCTTAGGTCTTAATTTGATCTCCCAGTTCTCGGACTGACATGACAAAATAGTCATTCAGATCTCATGGATCAAGCAGAGCTTTACAAAGCTGGTTGGAAGAATTATCTAATAACTTCTGATCCTACACTGCACTTATTTGGAGTGCCTTCTATGTACCTTTCACATGCTGCTTTTTTGGCCTGTCAGAGCTTGTCTTTGTGATGCATTTTACCCCTAAGATATTCACTGTAAACTCTACTCCTCTCCTCCTCACCTCAATTATTCTCATTTTTGTGCATTCGTTTCAGTACAAGCATGTATCCTCTAATTTCCGCCTTTCTTTTAATACCTGTTGATTTTTGTGTTTTTACAAGTAGGTATACCTGGGGAACTAACTTTTATTAATGGGGAACATAAATACCATTAGTCTCTGTATTTTTTAAAGAGGTCATCAAAACCATTTTCAACTCCAGCTTTTCCTGTTTGACACACATATGTAGAGTCCCAATTTGTGTTCTTTAACTTGTCAATAAACAACTTAATGTGCTCCTCTCTCTCACCTCTCACCCATGGCACATTACATTTATTTTAATAAGTTGGATGCAAAGGATCATCAACTGCAAAGACTCCATTAGCGAGGCTAGTCACATACTCCTTTCTATGTAAATTAACTATAATATTGCCTACACAGACATCATTAGGATTATGAGATGTGCTTGTGCAATGCAGGTTTAAGGATCATAAAATATTTAATAATGTCCTAGAGTCTTGTTGCTTTGAGTCTCCCATTTCAATTATTATATTTTTTATGTTTAAGGAGTTTCATAACCATTGAATCAGACTGTTCAAAAAATACATTTATAACTTCATTTGGAGACCTATACAGGTTAACACCCCCCACCCGCCCCCCAACCTCCCATGAATTATGGACCTTGCCGTTGATGAGGAGGCTTGCTTGTCTCAGCAATACAGATAGCTGTACCATAGGTGCAACCACAACGGTGGGGTCTCTGTTGTGAGGCCAGACAAATGTGTGGTTCCTGAAGAGGGGCAGCAGCCTTTTCAGTAGTTGCAGGGGCAACAGTCTCTATGATTCACCAACCTGGCCTTGTAACATCAACCAAAGCAGCCTTGCTGTACTGGCACTTTGAATGGCTGGAAGAAGGGAAAACTACAGCTGAATTTTCCCGAAGTCATGCAGCTTTACTGCATGGTAAAATGATGATGGAATCCTCTTGGGTAAAATATTCTGGAGGTAAAATAGTCTCCCATTCAGATCTCTGGGTGGGGACTACCTGGGAGGACATCACTATCAGTAGAAACAAAACTGGTGTTCTATGGGTCTGAGCGTGAATGTCAGATCCCTTAATCGGACAGGTAGGTTAGAAAATTTAAAAAGGGAAAGTGATAGGTTAAAGTTAGATATAGTGGGAATGAGTGAAGTTTGGTGGCAGGAGGAACAAGACTTCTGGTCAGGTGAATACAGGGTTATAAATACAAAATCAAATATGGGTAATGCAGGAGAAGGTTTAGTAATGAATAAAAAACAGGAATACAGGTAAGCTGCTGTAAACAGTATAGTAAATGCATTATTGTAGTCACACCTATCACAGTAGTACAAGTTTATATGCCAACTGGCTCCACAGATGATGAAGAGATAGAAGAAACGTATGATGCAATAAAAGGAATTGTTCATATAGTAAAGGGAGATGAAAATTAACTAATCATGGGGGACTGCAATTTTATAGTAGGAAAAGGAAAAGAAAGAAAAGCAGTAGGTGAGTATGGACTGAGGGAAGGAATGAAAGAGGAAGCCGTCTGGTAGAATTTTGCACAGAGCATAATTTAATCATAACTGACACTTGCTTTAAGGATCATGAAAGTATGTTGTATATGTGGAAGAGGCCTGGAGACACTGGAAAGTTTCAGATACATTCTATAATGACAAAGATTTAGGAACCAGGTTTTAAATTGTAAGACATTTCCAGAAGCAGATTTGGACTCTGACTACAATTTGTTGCTTCTGAATTGTAGATTAAAACTGAAGAAATTGCAAAGAGGTAAGAATTTAAGGAGATGGGGCCTGGATAGACTGAAATAACCAGAGATTGTAGAGTGTTTTAGACAGAGCATTAGGGAACAACTGACAAGACCAGGGGAAGGAAATACAGTAGAAGAAGAGTGGGCAGCTTTGAGAGGTGAAATAGTGAAGGCAGCAGACGATCAAGTAGGTAAAAAGATGAGGGCTAGTGGAAGTACTTGGTTAACACAAGAGATATTGAATGAATGAATGAATGAATGAAAGAAGAAAATATAAAAATGCAGTAAATGAAGCAGGCAAAAAATAATACAAATGTCTCAAAAATGAGATCAACATGAAGTGAAAAATGGCTAAGCAGGGACGGCTAGAGGACAAATGTAGGGATGTAGAGGCTTATCTCACTAGGGGTAAGATAGATACTGCCTACAGGAAAAATAAAGAGACCTTTGGAGAAAAGAGAACTACTTGCATGAATCTCAAGAGCTCAGATGGAAATCCAGTTCTAAGCAAAGAAGGGAAAGCAGAAAGGTGGAAGGACTATATAGAGGGTCTATACAGGGGCGATATTCTTAAAGCCAATATTATGGAAATGGAAGAGGAGGTAGATGAATATGAGATGGGAAATATGATACTGCGTGAAGACTTTGACAGAGTACTGAAAGACCTAAGTCGAAACAAGGCCCCGGAAGTAGACAACATTCCATTTGAACTACTGACAGCCTTGGGAGAGCCAGTCCTGACAAAACTCTACCATCTGGTGAACAAGAGGTATGAGACATGCAAAATTCCCTCAGACTTCAAGAAGAATATAATAATTCCAATCCCAAAGAAACTAGCTGTTGACAGATGTGAAAATTACCAAACTATCAGTTTAATAATTCACGGTTGCAAAATACTAAGATGAATTTATTACAGATGAATAGAAAAACTGGTAGAAGCCAGCCTTGGGGAAGATCAATTTGGATTCCACAGAAACGTTGGCACATGTGAGGCAATACTGACCCTACACCTTACCTTAGAAGACAGGTTAAGGAAAGGCAAACCTACATTTCTAGCATTTGTAGAGGTAGAGAAAGCTTTTGACAATGTTGACTGGAATACTCTCTTTCAGATACTGAGGGTGGCAGGGATAAAATACAGGGAGCAAAAGGCTATTTACTATTTGTACAGAAATCAGATGGTAGTTATAAGAGTCGGGGGGATGAAAGGGAATCTTTGAGGTATGCCAGCAACATTCTAATTCTGTCAGAGACAGCAAAGGACCTTGAAGAGCAGTTGAATGGAATGATCAGTGTCTTTAAAAGAGGATATAAGATGAACATCAATAAAAGCAAAATGAGGATAATGGAATGCAGTCAAATTAAATCAGGTGATGCTGAGTGAACTAGATTAGGAAATGAGACAAAGTAGTAATGAGTTTTGCTATTTGGAAAGCAAAATAACGGACTGCAGTTGAAGTAGAGAGGACATAAAATGTAGACTGGCAATGACAAGGAAAGCGTTTCTGGAGAAGAGAAATTTGTTAACATTGAGTATAGATTTAAGTGTTAGGAAATCTTTTCTGAAAGTATTTGTGTAGAGTGTAGCCATGTATGAAAGTAAAACATGGACGATGAGTAGTTTACACAAGAAGAGAATAAAAGCTTTTGAAATGTAGTGCTATGGCAGAATGCTGAAGATTATATGGTAGATCACATAGCTAATGAGGAGGTACCAAGTAGAATTGGGGAGAAGATGAATTTGTGGCATAATTTGACTAGAGAAGGGATTGTTGGTAGGACGCATTCTGAGGCATCGAGGGATCACCAATTTATTACTGGAGGGAAGCATGGAGGGTAAAAATCATGGAGGGAGGCCATAACATGACTACGCTAAGCAGATTCAGAATGGTGAAGGTTGCAGTAGTTACTCAGAGGTGAAGAGGCTTGCACAGGATAGAGTAGCGTGGAGAGCTGCATCAAACCAGTCTCTGCACTGAAGACCATAACAACAACAGACTAACAATTATTACATGTTCTTCTGTTAGTCTTATACAACCAAATTCAGCATTTATTTCTGAACAACATGGTATCACATCTAATTTTGAAAATTTTAGCCCATTCTTGATGTAAATCCCGGCAATACCATTTTTTCCCTTTTTCCTACACATTATGTCAGCTACTACATATCCTTGAGGTGTGGAGGGATCGAACTGTCACTTTCATTTTCTGTGAGCCAATGCACACACATCACATCTACATTCTTAATGCTACAAAAATGTTCCAACTCTAATAGTTTATTTCTAATACAACAGATATTGATCTGCAGCAACACAAATGTTTTATCCTGTTTTCTTTCTCAGTAATACAGTCACATGATATGTGTGAATTATTAGCACTGTAGGTGTATACATAGGTACAGATGGAATAATGCAGATAATAAGATTAAAACCATACAAGACATTCTCAAATGGTAGACAGAACAGCTAGTCATTGTACAAGATTCCATAGCAATTAAACTAAATGACAATATTGTGACTCGTAATTCAGAAGTTACAAGTTATTTTAATATTCTTTTACTAAACATAGCAGCAAATATACAATTTAATGATTCAGGTGAAGAAACACGAGAATATACTAAAAACGCCATTCCACAAAACCAGAATGAGATTTTCACTCTGCAGCGGAGTGTGCGCTGATATGAGTCTCGGTCGGGCACACAGTTTTAATCTGCCAGGAAGTTTCATTCCACAAAACGTTAAGCAACTGGAAGTAGGAGAGACACCCTTTGCTGAGATTAATGCAATGATAAAAATTCTAAAACACAAAAGCCTTTGGGGGTGGGGATTGATGGTATTCCAAACAGAATTCTGAAAAGTTGTTCCAATGTAATAAATAAAGTCCTTGGTGATGTATGCAATGCAATACTGGCACAGGGATTTCTGTACACAGATTAAAATATACAGTTGTTAAGCCACATTATATGAAAGGTGACAAGTCAGACAAACAATTATCATCCAACTTCCATACTGACATGTTTCCCAAAATATTTGAAAAGTAATGTACCCATGGGTAGTCACACACTTAAGAGGAAACAATTTATCTAGCTTATCAAAGTTTGGATCCCAGAACAGTTGCTAGACTGAGAATGCTATTTGTACATGTACTCATGAAAAAGCATAAGCTTAAAATAATAATATATTGCCTCTTGGTATTTTTTGTGATTTCTCCTAGGCCTTTGATTGTGTAGATCATGATACTCTCTTAGAAAAACTCATGCTTTATGTAACTCATGGCTTTTCACACAACTAGTTTGAACCCTACTTGACAAACAGAATGCAAAATTTTGTGTGGAATGATTCAGACAATGTCAGAAAAGCAGAAAATTTTAGTGATTGGAGCAAAATCACAAAAGGGAGTTCAACATGGTTCAATTCTGGGTCCCCTCCTGCTCATTGTATATGTGTATGTCGTTCAATTTAACATTCAACAAAATATATGGTACTTTTTGCAGATTATACTAGTGTTATAATTAATTCCATAGAGAGAAAGCAGAAGAAGAGTTGGTAAATGACATTTTGTAAAGAATTATTAAGTGGTTCCTTGAAAATGGACTCTCCCTAAATTTTGAAAAAACACTCCATATGCAGTTCTCTACAACAAATACAATCACATCAACAATTGATGTAGCACATGAGCAGCAGTCAGTAAGCAGATTAGAATAGTCCTAATTGTTGGGTGTATATACTGGTGAGAACTTGAACTGGAAGAAGCATTCTATAGAGTCTCTCAAACAGGTAAGTTCAGTTACTTTTGTTCTTTATATGACTGCTGGTCTTGGAAACAAATGTATTAACCTCCTGATATATTTTGCGTACTTACCACTCAATAATTTTGAACAGAACAATCACATAGAAAGAAAGTAATAATTGCACAAAAGCCAAGGAGCAAGGCATTGTGACTGCACTGCTACAAAAGCTATTTTCACTAATGAAATTCATCAGAAATAATCTATCACAATTTGAGAATAACAGTGATGTACATACCTACAACACTATAGGGGGAAATAATCTTTATTACCCATTATGGAGTGTAGCCATGTATGGAAGTGAAACATGGACGATAACTAGTATGGACAAGAAGAGAATAGAAGCTTTTGAAATGTGGTGCTACAGAAGAATGCTGAAGATAAGGTGGGTAGATCACGTAACTAATGAGGAGGTATTGAATAGGATTGGGGAGAAGAGAAGTTTGTGGCACAACTTGACTAGAAGAAGGGATCAGTTGGTAGGACATGTTTTGAGGCATCAAGGGATCACAAATTTAGCATTGGAGGGCAGCGTGGAGGGTAAAAATCGTAGAGGGAGACCAAGAAATGAATACACTAAGCAGATTCAGAAGGATGTAGGTTGCAGTAGGTACTGGGAGATGAAGAAGCTTGCACAGGATAGAGTAGCATGGAGAGCTGCATCAAACCAGTCTCAGGACTGAAGACCACAACAACAACAACAACAACCCATTATTAAATCTGCCAGTGGCTCAGAGAGGAGTTCAGTGTGTAGCAATAAAATTTTTTCATCCATTTTTTATCCCATTAACATAAAAAATCTGACAGGTAGCAAAGCATGGTGTAAATATAGCTTACAATTGTTTCTCTTCAACAACTCCTATTCCATTCATGAATTCCTAGTTAAAAACTAGTCGGAAAAGTATAGCAATAAAAAATAATGCTTTCATAAATGTTAACACTAATCATATACACATATCCTGTAAATTGACTTTTTCCACATCAGCTAGATGAAAGAATGATTCAAATGATCTATAGAACAAGTACCTAACTAACCTGGTTTACCTGCAAATGAGACTATGTGATCCTTCCAGTTTCTGTTGTGATATCCTGTCATTTGTATGAATTGATTGATTTCAGTTGCAACTCACTAACATTATAAAAACAGAATGCTTCATTCCTTTTATTTTTTTACATTTATGAATATTTAAAGCAGGTTATTAGTCTTTGCACCACTTTGAAATCTTGTCAAGATATGACTGAATATATCCTACAGTACTTCATACAGATAACTGCTTCATCTGTGAAAAGTCTAAAGTAACTGTTAATATTGTCTACGAGGTCATTAATATACAACATGGACAACAAGGATCCAACATAAATCCCTGTGACACACCTGAAGGCGGCTGATTAGGGGTAGAGGACCTAACAGCGAGGTAATCAGTCCCATCAGGTTAGGGAAGAATGGGGAAGGAAATCAGCTGTGCCCTTTCAAAGTAACCATCCTGGCATTTGCCTGAAGTGATTTAGCGAAATCACAGAAAGCCTAAATCAGGGTGGCCGGATGTAGGTTTGAACCATTGTGCTCCCAAATGTGAGTCCAGTGTGTTAACCACTGCACCACCTCACTCAGTGATAATCAATGTTTTTGGAATCCATGCTGGTTGGCATGAAGGAGGTCATTCTGTCTGAGATTCTTCATTACATTTGAGCTCAGAATATGTTATAAGATTCTATGGCAAATGGATATTGTGGATTATGAAGGGTAGTTTACTGGACCACTTCTGCTGTCATTCTCATAGATGAGTGTGACCTGTGCTTTATTCTAACTACTGGGCGCTGTTTTATCTTTTTTAGAGATCTATGGTAGTTCAATGAGGAACTAACTCATGAGCAAATTCCGTATAATCAGACAGGGCTTCCATCAGACCTGGAGCTTTCTTCAGTATTAATGATTCCAACTGTTTTTCTTTGTAAGGAAAAATTGAGTTTAGCATTTCTGTTTTGCTTTGCTACCTGCAGCTGCAGGTCCTGTCTCACTCATGAATGTCTGGACACTAACTTTGGTACTGCTAACAGTGTTAACAGATGACAAGAATTTCTCTCAGTTTTGTAATAGATATTTTGACAGTAGAGGGCATCACACATTGCTCTCTTGATAGCCAAATGTGTTTCATTCAGCATCTCTCTATCTGTAGCCCTCATGCAGCAGCCTGTTTCTTTAGAAGTTTCTTTACAGCGACTGTACACCAGGGGTGGTCCTTCCCATAATGTACTGATTTACTGAATACTTAACTGACCAGTGCTTAGTCAATTATTCTTTTCAATTTGAGCTGCAGTTCACGCACATGCCCCCGTCCTGGGCTAAAAGTATCAAGTTCCCCATTGAGATATGACACTGTTACTTTTTTGTCTAGTTTACTGAACTAAATCTTTCTACTTGTTTTAGTTGCCCTTTGTCTTTTGGCATTTACTATAGCTATGAATGCCTCATGGTCACTGACATCAGTATTGTTGAGGACATCTTCAGAGCAGTCAGGCCTGTTTCTTGCCATTAGGTTTAATATTTCCATAATGAGTGGTGTCCAAAACTATCTGTTCTACATAGTTTTCACAAAAGGCATTTAGAAATGTTTCACATGATGTCTTGGCTTGCCCTCCTCTATGAAAATGGCAATTATTGCATTGACTGAAACTTTCTGGCAGATTAAAATTGTGTACTAGACTGAGACTCAAACTCAGGACTTCTGCCTTTCAGTGGCAAGTGCTCTACCAACTGAGCTACCCAAGTGCAATTCACAACCTCTCCTCACAGCTTTACTTCTGCCAGTACCTTATCTTCTACCTTCCAAACTTCACAGAAGTTCTCCTATGTATTGTGGCTAAGCAATATCCTTTCTTTCAGGAGTTCTAGTCTCACAAGTTTTGCAGCAGAGCTTCTATGAAGCTTGGAAGTTAGGAGCTGATGTACTGGCAGAAGTAAAGTTATGAGGATGGGTCATGAATTGTGGTTGTCTAGCTCAGTTGGTAGAGCACTTGCCCCTGTAAAAGGCAAAGATCCAGAGTTAGTCTTGCTCCAGCACACAGTTTTAATCTGCCAGGAAATCTCATTTTAGCATGCATTCCACTGCAGAGTGAAAATATCATTCTGGATCCCAACTGATTGTCAGAGAATTAAAGTTACCTCCAATGTTTACAGTATGATTGGGAAACTCACAAGTACGTTCTTGCTGCTTTGGATGACCAATAAAGAATGTAATGAATCACCAACAGGCCTTAAGATAACTGGGTACAGATTTTAACACTGCTAAACATAAGAACCAACCTGAAAGCAGGATATGCGTGTGTGTGTGTGTGTGTGAGAGAGAGAGAGAGAGAGAGAGAGAGAGAGAGAGAGAGAGAGAGAGATGAAAGCTGTCAGCTTTTTTTATGCAGCTGAATGATTGATAAAATTTGTGGAGATTATGACCATCAGGAAATTTATTAAAGAGATATTTGCATCTACACACACTCTACAAGTTGCCTTATGTTGTGCGATGGAGGGTATTTTGTGCATCACTTTTTTCACAATTCCTTGTTAAATCTTGGTCCACTTCCTGATCCAACAACTTTTTAAACATGATGGTGTTTTTTTTGTGTAAATACCTTTGTACAAACTGAGCAACTGGATGCACATTTGTGAAGGGCCAGTTTCAAGTTTTCATTCAGGGTGGTTCTTTACATACAGGCACAACCAATTCCTTTCCTAGCTTTCTTCAATGGCATGACAGCTTCATCACTAATAACATGTATCTTAAAAACTAACTTTCCTTCCTTGCAGATGTGTATCTGATTTCCTTTTGTTTTTCTTTGTCTTTCTTCATACACTGTGAATACACATTTATTTTCTGATCTACTTTTCTGCTTTCCCACTTTTTTGAAGCTTAAAAGCATAATGAAGGTGATGGTGGTGCAATGACATAATGGAGAATGTGACACCTCAAACCAGAGCTCTGCCATTTTTTTCAGTTTGCAAACGACAGTACGAACTGCAGAGATTGGGCTGACAAGTAATGACTGACACCCAAATATCATCCCTTTTTTGTCAGACTTCATCTCATATCTGCAGGTTAAGATAGAAAAGCTGTCACCTGCAGGATCTTCAGTACTGCCATCTTCTGGGCAAGCCACTTAAACCGCATCATCAGGTATACTGAACTGGTAGTACCACTAATAATACTAGATGCACTGCCACCGACATCGCCGTCATCATTACTGTTACTATAATAAACCACTCTGATGGACAGGGATGTAGAATCAGTATCTCAGATGAAATGTGGGCCTTCAAATGTCACAGCTAACAAATATATCATGTGGTGTTCATTACTGTCAGCATCACTTGTCAAGTAATATACAGATGGCTGTCAGCCCAATCCAAACAGTCACATATTTGTATGAAGTTGTATTCAGCATATCTACATTTGTATCTCAGTATTGTCTTTTAACTAAATAGTGGAAACCTTTTTCTATGAACTTTTCTTTTGAATTTGCTATTTCCATGCTTCTTGTATTCCTAGATGGTGTCTACCTTCTCTTAGAGATTTGGTAAATTCTATAAAACATTGTTGAATACTCTGAAACTCCATTTGTTAGTTTCATGAGGTTACACTACTTTGGGGGGGGGGGGGGTAATTTCAGAATCAGAGCACTACTTTCAGTGGGATTAGCCAATGCTGTAGAGTGTGTACAAGCATTTTCCTTCATTTCACCATGTAGAATGTGAATATCAAATATCTGGAGGTGATGTTACATGAAGAGATGTTGTGGATGCAGTTCTGGCTGTAGGTGCCAATACAAAACATATGCTGTAAGCTCTCTGCAGTATGTGAACTGATCATACTGACAGTAATATTATTTGAGGTGTGCTAGTAAATTATAAACAGCCTTTCTATCAGAGTAATTAGTTCTCCAAATTATCATCATTATTCATGCAAATAGTGGTACAATCTTCCCACGAATGGTGGAGCCTGCTGAGGTGGGACGGCATGCATGCCTCAACAATACAGGTAGCCACACAACGGAGAGCAGGTAGCTGTGAAGAGGGCAGACTAAGCTGTGGTTTCTGAAGAGGGCAGCAGCTTTTCAATAGGTGCAGGGACAATGTCATGGATGACTGATCTATCGTTGTAACTGTACTGGTACGGTGTATGGCTGAAAGCTGGGGGACACTATGGCTGTTATTTTATCCCCAATGGAATGCAGCTCTACTGTATGTCTTAATGATAGTGGTGTTCTCTTCAGTAAAATATTCTGGAGATAAAATAGTCTCCAATTTGGACCTCTGGATCAGGACTACTAAGGAGGATGTCATCATTAGGAAACATTAAACTGGCATTCTACACATTGAAGCATGGCATGTTAAATCCCTTTTGTAGGTAAGTCACAAAGTTTGAAAAGGGAGATGTATTTGTTAAAGTTGGAAGTAATGAGAATTAATGAAGTGCACTGGCAGGAAGAACAGGACTTCAGGTCAGGTGAGTGCAGGGTTATTGACACAAAATCAAATAGGGGTAATGCAGGAGTAGGCCTAATGACAAATAAGACAATGGGGATGTGGGTAAGCTACACCGAACGGCATAGTGAATGCATTATCACAGTGAAGATAGCCATGAAGCCAACATCCACCACAGTAATAAAAGTTGATATGTCACCTTGCTCCATGGATGACAATGAAATTTAAAGAATGAGTGGTGGAATAAAGAAAATTATTCAGATAATTAAGGGAGATCAAAATTTAAATGTGATAAGTGACTGGAATTCAATAGTAGAAAAAGGAAGAGAAGGAAAATAGAAGGAGAACATGGATTTGGGGAGGGGGAATGAATGAGGAAGCTGCCTGTTAGAATTTTCCACAAAACATAATGTAATCATCACTAAAGCTTGGTATAAAAATCATGAAAGATGCGTGTATTCATGGAAAAGACTTGGGGTCACAGTAAGATTTAAGATTGATTATATCATTGTAAGAGATATATTTTCAAACCAAATTTTAAACTGTAAGACATATTTTGAGGGCAGATGTTTACTTTAATCATAATTTAGGATTTTGGTTATGACATGTACACAAAAACTGAAGAAATTACAAAGACAGAAAATTAAGGAGATGGGACCTTGATAAACTGAAGGAGCCAGAAGTTGTTGAGAGATTCGGTCAATGTAGGACTGAAACAGGGGGAAGGGGCACTATAAGAGACAAGTGAGTATCTTTGAGAGGTAAAATAGAGAAGGCAGTAGAGGATCATATAAATAAAAAGACCAGGCCCAGTAGAAATTTCTGGATAATACAGGAGGTACTGAATTGAATGAACAGAGGAGAAAAAATAAAATGCAGCAAATGAACCAAGAAAAAGAGAACACAGATGTTTAAAAACTGAGATTGACAGAAGTTGCAAGATGACAAAGCAGAAATAGTTAAAAGACAAATGCAAGACTGTAGATGCACACTTAATTAAGAAAATTGTAGGTGCTATAAATAATAAAATTAAAGGGGGCTTTAGGTAGAAGAGAGGGGGCTGTGTGAATACCAACAGCTCAAATGGAAAACCAGTACTAAACAAAGAAGGGTAAGCTGGAAGTTGGAAGGAGTATATAGAGGGGCTATACAGTGGAGAATTGCTTGAAGGCAAGGATGTAGATGAAGATGAGATGGGAGATATGGCATGGAAAGAAAAAAAATTGAATACGGAAAAGACCAAAGTAGAAACAAGGCAACTGTAATTGGTGACTTACTGAGATCCTTGGAAGAACCATCCATGACAAAGGTGTTCTACCAGATGTACAAGATGTCTATGATAAGACTTCAGGAAGAACATAATAATTCCACTTATGAAGAAAGAAAGTGCTGACCAATCTCTTTACTAAACCATAGTGGCTCAGTGAAAATCAATTTGGGTTCTGGAGAGATATACGAAAATTTGTGGCAGTAATGACCTTACAACTTATCCCATTAGATATGTTGAAGAAAGGCAAACTTATATTTATAGCATTTTTATATTTAGTGTAATTTTTGATGGTGTTGAATGGACTACACTATTTGAAATGATGGAGGTAGCAAGGATAAAATACAGCTTGTACAGAAACTAGGGTGCAGTTGTAAGAGTCAATTGGCATGAAAGGGGAGCAATGGTTAAGAAGAGAGAGAGGCAGGGTTGTAGCCTATCCCTGACATTACTGAATCTCTACACTGAGGAAGCTGTGAAGGAAATTAAAGCAAAATTTGGAAAGAAAGTTCAGGGAGAAAAAAATAAGATCTTTGAGGTGTGCTGATGATATTGTAATTCTGTCGGAGACAGAAAAAGACTTGGAAGAGGGGCTGAGTGGAATGGATAGTGTCTTGAAAGAAATTATAAGATGAACATTTGCAAAAGTAAAAGAAGGGTAATGAAATATAGCCAAATAGCCTGATAAAATCAGGCTACGTTGAGGGAATCAGATTACCAAAAGAAACACTAAAAGTAGTAAATATGTGCTGGTATGTGGGCAGTAAAATAACTAATGAGGCTATAGTTGCAATAGCAAGAAAAGCATTGCTGAAAAAGAGGGCTTTGTTAACATCTTGTATCAGTGTAAGTGTTAGAAAGTCTTATGAAGAGGGGAGGGAGGGAGGAGATTAGTGATTAATGTGCCATTGACAATGATGTCATTAGAGACGGAGGACAAGCTCAGATTAGGGAAGGATGGAGAAGGAAAGCAGCCATACCCTTTTGAAGGAACTATCCTAGTGTTTGCCTTAAGGAATTTAGGGAAATTAAGAAAAACCTAAATCAGGATGGCCAGATGTGGGTTTTAACTGTTGTTTTCCTGAATGTGAGTTCAGAGTGCAAATTCTCTGGAGTTATTTGGTTATAGTATAGCCATTTGTGGAAGTGAAACATGGCTGTAAGCAGTTCAGACAAGAAGAGAAGAGAAACATTTAAAATGTCATGCTACAGAAGAAGGTTGGAGGTTAGTTGGATAGGTAGAGTAACAAATGTTACTGCAGTATGTTGCACTAAACTAAGTATTCTGCATTACACAATGCATTAGGGGTTACATGGTTTTTAGTTTAAGCTGGAAGATCAGCTCTGAATACGTTGTTTCAGTTGTCAGTCAGTTGTCCCACTATTTTGCTGCACATGAATTGAAACATTGCCTAATAAAATTAGATTGAAACACCAATTTTTCCTGCATGTGTCTTTTACAAAATCTACATTGAAATCTACATAAACTACTAACTATTTCTTCTTGTCTGGTGGATAGCTCAATACTGCGTCTAGATTTCTTGTAATTGGCTGAAAATTTCCTAGATGGGGTTCTGTAGACTGTTACAATTATCAGAGAAGTATTCTGCAACAACAGCTCGCAAGCACATGCTTGAAGGTTCTGATCATCACAAAAACTAGTAGATGCACTAATAGTGTATTTGCAGAGGAAACCCTCGTTGGAAGTTCTACAGGTACTGATGTATCTGACAACTGGGCAGTATTCCATTCCATGGACAGTATTAACAGCAATAATCAAGAGCAACCACTCTTACAAAATATAGTGCAGTATGTTGCACTAAACTAAGTATTCTGCATTACACAGTACATTAGGGGTCATATGGTTTTTAGTTTCAGCTGGAAGATCAGTTTGAATTTTACTCTGTGTGACTTTAAATTTTCAGGTAAATGCCTGTAAACAGCACAAAGGTTTCTCAACAGATGAGTAGTCACATTTGAACAGAGTATTGTTGTAACATACTTCCGTTAGTGTTTCCACTTTGTTGGTCAGGTTGATAAGACTTCTGATGTCTGCAAGAAGGAAATGTGATCCCAACACAGCGCTGTCAGAACTGTATGACTGTGAATTATATTGCAGTGCTGGATATTGAACTCCATGTGTCTAAGTTTACACTACGGCAAATGCTGGATTTGTGCCACGAACAGTTTTGTCATGTCA
Source organism: Schistocerca cancellata (assembly GCF_023864275.1). Lineage (NCBI taxonomy): Eukaryota > Metazoa > Arthropoda > Insecta > Orthoptera > Acrididae > Schistocerca > Schistocerca cancellata. The sequence continues at coordinate 212,106,419 of NC_064635.1, forward strand.
AGGATCTGGAGGAAATTATGATCAGGTATATACTTTACAAATATGGAGAACTATGACTAATTTTATATGCTTCTGCCATGAATTTATCACAGTTGTTGGTAAAAAATTTAATTACAGAATACTAATTATGACAGATCTGTTACCTCTACTAAAATACGTAGTCAAGCCAGGATGGTTTTGAATTATGCTTTGCTCAAGTTACAAAGATCTGGAATGTCAGGTACTGACACAACAGTTACCATAACATTTTTCATGCATTTTCAATTCTACTTCACCCCAGTCCACATAAAAGTGGTCGAAAGTTCAAAGTAAAGACTACAAATCTTTTATGTGGCTACGAAGTCTTTCGCGACGTATTTCCTGAGTAAAAATTTCTCGGTGTACATGCCGCGTCAAATCAGGATAAATCTCCAAGCTTTCGACCACTACCTCCATGGTCGTCGTCAGGGCTAAAACTGACTGACAGTTTTAGCCCTGACGACGACCATGGAGGTAGTGGTCGAAAGCTTGGAGATTTATCCTGATTTGACGCGGCATGTACACCGAGAAATTTTTACTCACAAATCTTTTATTCCCGCCAAGAAATTATCTTTTATGCATAGCATGCATTTGTGATCTCCCCTTTCTTCCTTTTCTTCTGTCTCTTGTCCTCTTCCTTCTTCACTGCTGTATCTCAGGGTTTTCAACATAAAAAGGGAGGGAGAAAGGGGAATCACGACGACGTAGTGGGTCACCCTTATACCCTTATCTCCGATTTGAGAAGATTGATGACTGAAGGCAAGTGCACTCTTTTTTTAAAAAAAAAAAAAAAAAAAGGTAAATGCTAGTGTAGACTATATCGATCTACTAAATTGAAGGAACACGACACAGTTTGTAAAGTTTCAACTACGGATGAAGTTCATTGATCCCAAGGAGCTGAAACAAAACTCATCCGGTCCAAATGTCATTCGCAACGAGAGTAGTTAGTTTTCTGGTGTGTGTGTAGTGGTCACTAATGACTGAAATGATCGTTCTGGTAATTCTATCACAATCTGTTTATGGATTGCTAAGCAACGTATCAACTAGCTGACTATTCCGTGATTAATATCTGCCATATTCAAACAGTAAATCAACTCACACTTCTTTTAAGCATCAAGAACACCTACTATCCCTTCCAATAATTCTTTGATAATGATTATTATATTGATGTCAATAAATGACGGTCAGTGTCACTAAATCCTTCACGCAACAATAACGCGCGATAGCCTACTGCACATCTCAAACTTCGCGCCGATGTTTCAAAGTCCGTGCACGATTTGTTTGTAACAAATTTTGGCCGTGGCTCCCTAGAATATTTTCTAAACCAACTCCAGGTTGTGAATTATCAGTTCTATGTCCATCCATAAAAATTACAGAGGACCCGCACTCGATTACAACCTGTCCGCGGAATCGAGCAACTCAGAAGGTATCATCCTACTCAAAGAGAAAAAATATCATGCATAACGCAATATTGTGATCTGCTATGTCAATTGTCAAAGAGAAAAAATATCATGCATAATGCAGCATTGTGATCTGCTCTGTCAAAACACATTTATATCTATCTCATAAGGACTCATTACCTATTAATCCTAAAACATATTGTACTTAATTAAATTCTTGACTCCATAAATAACTAATAAAATTTAGAAATGATTTACATGTATACTGTGTCAATCACTCAGCAAAGATTTCACAATAAAAAAATCTCGACTTGAGATGGCGTCATGGGTTACTTACCTGTTTTGACTCTCCTACTGTCACATGACACAAGGTATATACGACTGTAATGGCAATCTGTACAAGATTATTTCTACGGACGATTACCCGTGTAATGCTACACTTTCCATGGGAGAACTGTAACGTATTCCTTGTCAAATCCCAAACTACAGTGACCCTACAGTAACCTCGAACGTGTCGCATATTATAACACAAAATAACTTTTAAAAACTTGAATAAAACTGAAAATACACAAATTTCCATTATCAATGTATAACAGAATTAGGACTAAAAATATGTCGGTTTCTTTCTTCAGTATATGCTCTAGTACAAGCAATGGAAAATCAAGGAAAAGACCTTTTGGTGAAATCTCAAGATGTATGACAGTCTTTATGTTGTGTCTATCTATTACTCATCAGCTCTTCTATATGGTGAGTGGCAATCTTTCCATTTCATGATATTTTCTTCTAGTTCAGTTTGTGGTGACTGGCAGTACTGAACATGTAGTTATAATCTTTGACAAGAACTATTGTGTTTTATGATTTGATGATCTTTGAGTCAGCTCAGTATCAATGTGCAATGTATGAGTTTGCTTCTATCATTGTATGGTGTTCATATTAATAAAGTGCCTCATTTTTGTATGTGATTGTGTTTTAGTAATCTCCTCTGTGCAACAGTTCGCCATGAGAATCTGAACTGCCGCAAGTATCTTTAAATCTGAGTTCCCTAAGATTTGATGTGGCAGGATTCTAACTTACCTAAATTCATTTTTATGACAGTTGTCAACCTTCAGTCTTTTTCATGATATTTACACACACACACACACACACACACACACACACACACACACACTCCTACACATATATGAGTAGTGTGAATCACGTAAAAGTTGCACCGCAAATGTTGCAGAAATAGAAACTGGTATTGATGTATGGTTTTCACATAATGGATTGGTAGTCAGGGGCTTGTACTGTTAGCCAATCAACAGATTGAAATAATACTTAGAAAGTATATTTTTTGTGCAAACATACTCTTTTTACATGGAATAACGCCTATTGGCATTAACAAAGCAGGGTAAATTATAGTGTCAGTGGTACTCATTTACAAGATATTGTATTTTGGAAAGTTTCCACACCGACACTTGGTACCTATGGTACCACAAACTAAGGGCCAACACAAGCGCATACACTCGTTATGTGGATTTTACCAGTAATGAGAGCATCACAGGTTGTGTTCAAAATGACCACCGGCAGTGGCATTAAACTCTCCAGTCTGGTATGAAATGACTACAGCTCGTGTGCTAGCATTCAGCAGAATGTCCACTAATATATCACTGCGTATATCGGGTTTACTTGCTATGTCTTTGTAGGCAGTGTCTTTCAGCTTTCTCCACTCTACATGCATCAAATCCGCTGAAGGTACAGTTCCTCTGTATCCAGTCCAATGAGATGGAAACAATTTGTGAAGAGATGACGTAGTACTTCGTGCACTATGGGCTGGAGAAACATCACGTTGGTAACACAAGTTCCTCCTAGTCTGTAGAGGAACATCTCCTAGCATCAACTGAAGATAGGAAGCTGCAATACTTGTGTGAGTTCAGGGGCATCTACCTGCCTCTACTCACATACAGTAGCTTGAGCCAAATTGGTGATTCCCATCCTACGCCCTCCCATAGGTAGATTCAAATTTGGAGTAGGTCTGTCTCAATCTGTCTCTCTAAATAGATAATCTGCAAGTCACACTTAAGTGCCTCGTAGAGGGCTCGTCGAACCACCTCCACAATAAATCTCTACTATCCCAGTCTCGAACAGCTCGCGAAATCATACCAGATTCAAAGATGCGCAATCTCCAAACCTGGCGACAATCAACAGACGCTCGAAACTTAGTGTGAGATGGTTTTAATAGTTTCCACTACGTAACCTTGTCTCGAAATGCGGTAGAGACCCCGAAAAGGTTCTGGTTATTTACAAAGCGTGGCGGCGGAAAGGCACGCTCAGAACCGTCCCTGCGTGATGCAGTGATAAAGTTATCGACGACAGCGTCACTATAGCAGAATTAGTAAACATGGCTTTCCATAATTACTTCTCCAAAGAAGATGCAGTAAGTTCTCCAAAATTCGAATCTACAACAGTTGCCAACGCGAATAAGTAGATACCATTCCTGTATTGATGCGATGTTGGTCACTTAATAAGGAAAGTCGTCCAGGCCAGATTGTGTACCAGATAGGTTCCATTAACGTCATGCTAGTGCAATAGCTCCATTCTAGTCACAACTGATATCTGCTCGCTTGATGAAGCAACTGTACCTAAAGACTGGAAACTTGGGCGTGTTGCGTCATTACACAAGGAAAAAAAAAAAAGTAACACTCTCAATTATAAACCCATATCACCGACAGCGATTTGTAATAGAAGTTTTGAACATATACTATCTACTGACACGTAACAGCACAGATTCAGAAAATATCATTCCTTTGGAACACAGCTGGCTCTTCATTCGCACAAATTAATAAGTGCTATCGACAGGGAATCTTACATTGATTCCATATTTCTAGATTTCCAGAAAAACGGCTTCTAACCAGATTGCATGCCTATGCAGTATCACGTCACCTGTGCGACTGCATTCGTCGTTTCCTGCCACGAAAGTCACAAGCCGTAGCAGCTGCATCTCGCTCTGTCCGAGGAAGTTTGCAGGCCTTTTGCTGTTCTCCGGCACTATACACGATTAAGCGAAAACCTATTACATTGTTTCTCGGTGATGCTGATCGTATATGAAAGTCAAGAGGACATTGAAACGAAGTCAGACAAAATATGTGGCAAGTGCCAGTTGATCCTGAGCAATGAAATGTGTGAGGTCCTTTCACTTACACAATAAAACTCACAGACGTAAGGGCTGCCGATTCCACTAAAAACCTATGGATTACAATTACGAACAACTTAAACTGAAACAATCATATAGAAAATGTTACCTGTAAGGCGAACTAAAGAATCGTTTTGTTGGCAGACCTCTCAGAAGGTGCAACAGATCGTCTGTAGGACTGCCTGCAACACTTCGCTCGTCCGTCTTCTTCTGGTGTAACGTAGAGCATCGATTATCCGCACTTCCATTAACCGAAACGTCGGTTAGCTGGAAGGCTTCCTGCCAGGAAATTTAAATTTGCGCGCCATACACTCCCGTTACAGTGCGTACGGCGAGAGAAGAGCTCTGACAATTGACGCAGCCTTGGCGCACGTGCTTTCCGCAGCCACGGCGGCCAATCAGATCGTGAGCTTTTGTTTACGTTACCGTGGCAACGCCCCAGTGTTGCCGTAGTGCTGGGCGACCGCTCCTGGCTCGCTGCCCGTGCTCGTCGAGTGTTGCTGGCGCGGACGCTCGGCTGCTCGCCTTCTGTAATAAAAAAAACTGAGTAAAGGGATCAACGATCAACTTGAACGAATGTCTTATGGCGTCTGCCCAGACTAGACGCGACGAACTAAAAAAAAAAAAAAAAAAAAAAAAAATACTGACAACTGCGCTGCCAGCTGTCAGAGCTCTTCTCTTTCATTTAACATTTCTGCAGCTCTTTCCCTTCCCAAGCCAAAAATGAGCAATAACGTGCTTGACTTGACTCTGAGCCTAGTGTTGCCAAATCAGCTTTTCTTAGAGCTAACTGCGACTTCTTTTTAGTACAGTTCAGTTGGCAAATGAGTGATTTAGCTACCGTACGAAAGTATGGCTTCTTCACAATTATTTGGTGTTTTTTCTGGCTTTCTTTTTCTTGACTATAGGAATTCGTGTTGGTTAAACGAAAATTATTTGCATTGATCTAAGAGTTCAAAACAGGCAGTAATATCCCATGAAAGTTAATTATTAGAGTGAATTAAAAACTACAAAAAAAGAAAACTAAACCTGTGTAGGTGTGTGTTACGGGGCCCTGTCAGAATACACGTACACGAGGACAAAAACGTAAACAAAATAGAAGCAGTTTGTAAGGGGTCCGTAGGCCCTTACTATAACTTTGCACTCGGCACAGGTCGATAGCGAGAACAATCGATTGTGACGTGTTGCGAGAGCGAGTGTCGAGATGCGCCAGGGTGGTTGGCGGGAATGGTGTGTGTGTGGAGGCCATTCTTGGAATACAGGGTTTTTAACCGAGAAGGGTGTCACCATCGCCGTGGTTAGACCCCTAAATAATAAATAAATACCGAGGAAGTGATGAAGTATCTTTATAAAAGTGATCAGTGACGTTACTAGTGCCGATATTTGGTTCCGCGTCTACCGCGCCGGCCTAACCTTGGATTGCAGTGTTGGATGCAGTGATGGATTAGCGTGTGACGATAATGGAAAATGAAGAAAGCCTGTGCTGAGATTAGCCGTAATTAGATATGTATGACGAAGGCAGTGGCTGTCTCCTTTTTGTGTTTTGAGAAGAATATAAGTTCGTAATTAGTAAAACTGTGTTGGTGTTCCTTATTACCATACATATTGAACAGGATGAACTGGAAAGCAGTCAATTCCGATTACCAGCCCCATTAGGTTCACGGTCATGTTAATAATAAATATTGGGCTGCTATTCGATCAGATCAGGTCGGGATAAAAACAGAGGTGTTACAAGTTGAGAGCGTACGAGAATCGTCATTTCTGCATAGTAGATATCAGCAGAGTATTGCAACTTCACAATAATTGAGGAAGCTGTTGTAAGCAAGCGTGTGTTTGATTTACGCAGAATAATCACAAGTCGAACATTTCACAGTTACAGTAAACAATGGACTAGCGACTTAAACAAGAAGAGGCAGAGTGAACTATTCAGTGTAGTAGTTTGCTAAGGTGTGAAACTGTATTGCACAGACGATTTGGATGAGGGAATACCAAATTTCTTATTTGCTTCGAGTGCATTTCACAAGTCAAAGGGCCGCTTATTAGTGGTCCTTGGCTACATACATGGAACAAGAATATGTAAACTGTAATGTCTAAATCTAAGTTTACTGCCATTTTCAACTTGATCCACAAGCATCGTTCTTCATTTTTTCTGTTATTTTAAGTTGATTGGAAACACTGTGAACAGCGTGTTTACATCTATTCACGAGTTAGACGCGAAGGCTCGCACTTCGCTGACGAATGTTACAAACACTCCAAAACAAAATAAGCTAAATGTGTCCAGAAACAGACGCAAGGAAAAAGGTGAAATAAAGGAAAGTGTATTACTGTGCAGTTTTACTTTTGCAGTAATCATACTGTGTAATAGTTCCTAAATAAGGAAGTCACTGGTTATTTTTAAATGCCAGAATACATAAATACATAAAAACAAAATTTTACATCTAAAATGGCTACATAGCTCCTCAAGAGTTAGAGAGAAACAAGAATTAACTTGTATTTATTTTCTTAATTTGGAATCTGCTGTACATTACAGTAATGCAAACAATTAACTGCGAAAGTATAACATAATTCGATAATACAGAAGCAACTGACCTGTATTTTTTAAGTTTAATATGGATGATATGCAACACTATGTATCTTACTTCAGACATTAATTTGCATCCATGAAACCTATGGAGGAGGTAATACTGCTTTTAAAGCGACTATTGTCTGGCTTTTTGAAATCTAGCCATGGAATTAGGGAATTAGACACTCAAGGTGAAAAACGGTCGGCTGGTACCGAAGCAGCTCAACACTTTAAAGACTATTTTAATAAATCTATTGATAAGGAGAGCTACAACAAAATCGATGTCTACAACGCGGGCGAAACCAGTTTGCATTGGAAGCAAATGCCAACGAAATCCCTAGTTTCCAGGAAAGAAATGTCAGCACATGGTTATAAGGCAAGCAAATCTCGAATCACAGGTGTGGTACCTTTAAATGGAAATACAAAATGACGCGTTTATAGATTTTTTTATTTTTTTCCTCCGAATGTTCCTGCAGTCCTTCAGCCGGTGGATCAGGTGCTCACTGAAGGCTTCAAACCGTATTATAGAAAGGCACTGTTTGAGGAAGTATGTGAAAAAAGAAAAACAGTTTGGGAAGGTACAATGAAATTAACTTGAACGACGCTGTGTACATGGCCGCTTCTGTATCCTAGCGTAAGGTTTCAATAACTTACCACTGCATGTGAAGACTCACTAGTCAGTCAGTTTGCATCACAACTGGCTGGGCTCATTAAACAATCTGAATACTTTGACCCGGGAAATATTAATGACTAGCTGGAAAGTAATGCCGATGACCCTGATTATCAATTACTGACGGATGGTGAAGTCATTACTGGTGTCATCGACAACGAAGACAACTTGCGACGACGATGAAGAGCCTAGCGACAACCGTACAGTAAAGGAACCGTCCAGCGAGGAAGCTTTTCACTGACTTGAGACGGCTGTTACGTGGTTTCGAAAATAAGAAGAGTATTATGATCTGTGGTTACTGTCTTTAAGATGTGTGCGAGGTTTAGCAACAAAAAAACTTGTCTCATCTCTGAAGCGAAAGTCAATTTTGGGCTTCTTTTCTTAAGCCGTAGGACGGCTTTAATAGTAAATGGCTTCTTTACGTAAGGTTGAAACGTCCCCTTTGAACAATTATTCATGACTGTGCTTAAACTGACACACAATACTTTTTTAGCGCAACGCAATCTGACTTTCAGATATCCCTACAAAGGAATGGCCCTGACTAACATTAACCTGTACCTTTCACAAATCACTTACCTCACAAAAATCTTCGTTACTGAAACTACTGCAATGCAGCGAGCGCCACTACTGCCAGCTAAATAAAAGATTCAAACTACAGAAGGCACTAACTACTGATAGGCATAGTTAGCAATTGAAAGATGTTAATAGAGAACAAACAATGTATTTACCTTAATAGTGTTGAAAAATCATAATATACATAGCAGTTCATGCCATCCAGTATTACAAATTTCAAAACTCTGCCATCTCTCTCCCCACATCCACCACTGCTGGCGGCTCACCTCCAACTGCGCAACGCTACGCGCTGTTCACATCCAGCTGCCCAACACTACAATGGCAGACAACAATGCAAACTAGCCACAGACTGCACACAGCACAGCCAGTGATTTTCATACAGAGCGCTACGTAACGTTGCCAATAAGAAAACATAAACAGCCTACTTACAAGGTTTGTACACGATTTTTAATACACATTAAATAGTTTAGAGAATAAGAGAATAGAAGCTTTCGAAATGTGGTGCTACAGAAGAAAGCTAAAGATTAGGGGCTGATCACGTAACTAATGAGGAGATACTCAACACCCCAATTGGGAAGAAGAGGAATTTGACTAGAAGAAGGGATCGGCTGATAGGACATGTTCTAACCATCAAGGGATCACCAAGTTACTATTGGAGATCAGCGTGGAGGATAAAAGTCGTAGAGGGAGATCAAGAGATGAATACACTAAGCAGATTCAGAAGGATGTAGCGTGCAGTAGGTACTTGAAAATGAAGAAGCTTGCACAGAATAGAGTAGCATGGAGGGCTGCATCAAACCAGTCTCTGGACTGAAGACCACAACAACAACAACAACAATATTGCTGTGCGGTATGGGATCCTTAGGACTGGCGGAGGACATCGAAAATGTTCAAAGAAGTGCGAGCTGCTTTTGTATGATCCTGAAACATAGGAAAGACTTTTTTTTACAGAGCGGGATGGTGCAGTAGTTAGCACACTGGACTCGCATTCGGGAGTAGACGGTTCAAAACGCGCGACAGGCCATCCTGATTTAGGATTCCCGTGATTTTCCTAAGTTTGCAAAAACAGACATAATGTCTTATGGGATAACAGCAATCAGTGATTTTATAATGTTGCTTAAAATCCGTCTTGATTGCAAAAAAAAATTTTTTTTTTTTAATATTCATATGACCGGTTTCCGTTCATTCAGAACCATCTTCAGATCTGATATTTCAGTTAGAGGAGTAACCCGTCCAATCCAGCAACTTTCACATGCTATGTAGCATCTTCAGATCTGATATTTCAGTTACAGGAGTAACCCGTCCAATCCAGCAACTTTCACATGCTACGTAGCATGTAGCATGTGAAAGTTGCTGGATTGGACAGGTTACTCCTGTAACTGAAATATCAGATCTGAAGATGGTTCTGAATGAAACGAAACCGGTCATATGAATAATAAAAAAAAAATTGCAATCAAGACGGATTTTAAGCAACATTATATTTTCCTAAGTCGCTTCAGGGAAATGCCGGTATGGTTTGTTTGACAGGACACGGCCGATTTCCTTCCGCGTCCTTCCCCACTCCGAGATTGTATTCCGTCTCTAATGACCTCGTCGCCGATGGAACGTTAAACACTGATCTCCTTGCACCTCCTCCAGGAAAGAGATGGACGGGTATAACAAGTGACTTATGCCGGCAATCCAAACTAGTTGGAGCTAAACTAGTTGAAGTAAGTTAGATCACCAACTTTCACCTCCGAATGGCAAAACATTTCGTTGACGCGCGCCTACAAAGGGAGAAATGGGTCCTCGTCATAGAATGAAAGAAAGCAGAGTTCTCACGAAAACGTTTAGGTGTTCACGATTCCCGCGCTGCTCGAGAACGATGGAGGAATAATCTGAAAGTGATTCTACATGCTCTCTGCCAAATACAGACGTGTCTGCCGCCATTTACTCAATGTCCCTCCAGGACATTATCGTGTTTGTTCAAATGGTTCAAATGGCTCTGAGCACTATGGGACTTAACATCTATGGTCATCAGTCCCCTAGAACTTAGAACTACTTAAACCTAACTAACCTAAGGACAGCACACAACACCTAGCCATCACGAGGCAGAGAAAATCCCTGACCCCACCGGGGATCGAACCCGGGAACCCGGGCGTGGGAAGCGAGAACGCTACCGCACGACCACGAGATGCGGGCATATGGTGTTTGTTATATGACTTTGTGACTGCTGTAAAACATCGCTCTGAAGTTTTCATAACTGTTATACATAGCCTTGTTGCTGTGTTAAGTATATGAGTGGTGGAACAATTGTTGAAAGCGACCAGGCTCTCTGCGTACAGACGTTCACTACCTCATTGTCGCTATGCCTGTGATTGTTTAGCCTCTATTTTGACCAGCAGTCGCTTAGCGATATAATGTGTACTGTGCTGGCTGCTGCAGGAGTCAGCACGGACACCAACAAGGAATTCCTGTACCTCCTACAGGGTGTTTCAAAAATGACCGGTATATTTGAAACGGCAATAAAAACTAAACTAGCAGCGATAGAAATACACCGTTTGTTGCAATATGCTTGGGACAACAGTACATTTTCAGGCAGACAAACTTTCGAAATTACAGTAGTTACAATTTTCAACAACAGATGGCGCTGCGGTCTGGGAAACTCTATCGTACGATATTTTCCACATATCCACCATGCGTAGCAATAATATGGCGTAGTCTCTGAATGAAATTACCCGAAACCTTTGACAACGTGTCTGGCGGAATGGCTTCACATGCAGATGAGATGTACTGCTTCAGCTGTTCAATTGTTTCTGGATTCTGGCGGTACACCTGGTCTTTCAAGTGTCCCCACAGAAAGAAGTCACAGGGGTTCATGTCTGGTGAATAGGGAGGCCAATCCACGCCGCCTCCTGTACGTTTCGGATAGCCCATTCAGGAAATTAAAGACGTCGGCCGTGCGATGTGGCCGGGCACCATCTTGCATAAACCACGAGGTGTTCGCAGTGTCGACTAAGGCAGTTTGTACCGCCACAAATTCACGAAGAATGTCCAGATAGCGTGATGCAGTAATCGTTTCGGATCTGAAAAATGGGCCAATGATTCCTTTGGAAGAAATGGCGGCCCAGACCAGTACTTTTTGAGGATGCAGGGACGATGGGACTGCAACATGGGGCTCTTCGGTTTCCCATATGCGCCAATTCTGTTTATTGACGAAGCCGTCCAGGTAAAAATAAGCTTCGTCAGTAAACCAAATGCTACCCACATGCATATCGCCGTCATCAATCCTGTGCACTATATCGTTAGCGAATGTCTCTCGTGCAGCAATGGTAGCGGCGCTGAGGGGTTGCCGCGTTTGAATTTTGTAGGGATAGAGGTGTAAACTCTGGCGCATGAGACGATACGTGGACGTTGGCGTCATTTGGACCGCAGCTGCAACACGGCGAACGGAAACCCGAGGCCGCTGTCGGATCACCTGCTGCGCGTTGCCCTCTGTGGTTGCCGTACGTCGTCGCCCTACCTTTCCGGCACGTTCATCCGTCACGTTCCCAGTCCGTTGAAATTTTTCAAACAGATCCTTTATTGTATCGCTTTTCGGTCCTTTGGTTACATTAAACCTCCGTTGAAAACTTCGTCTTGTTGCAACAACACTGTGTTCTAGGCGGTGGAATTCCAACACCAGAAAAATCCTCTGTTCTAAGGAATAAACCATGTTGTCTACAGCACACTTGCACGTTGTGAACAGCACACGCTTACAGCAGAAAGACGACGTACAGAATGGCGCACCCACAGACTGCGTTGTCTTCTATATCTTTCTCATCACTTGCAGCGCCATCTGTTGTTGAAAATTGTAACTACTTAATTTCGAAAGTTTGTCCGCCTGAAAATGTACTGTTGTCCCAAGCATATTGCAACAAACGGTGTATTTCTATCGCTGTTCGTTTAGTTTTTATTGCCGTTTCAAATATACCGGTCATTTTTGAAACACCCTGTACATGCAATTACATTACTCGCTATTACCACTCACAGAACCAAGGGTAAGAATCGTCTTCTTAATACACGGTACCGATGCTCTCGAAGGCTGTGACAGAACAGGGCCGACCAGCGATGGGTGCTGGTGAAGCCAGCGTTGGCAGGGGGCGCTGAACCCGTCTTCCTGGAGGTGTGGCGCTGCCCGACCTTCCGAAGACGCTTCGGGGCGCTTCGCTGGTCGGTGTGCTGTCCAAGCTGTATATAAATGTGTGTGTGTGTGCTGTCTTTTTATTGTTGTTTCTACTGCTTGATACAAGATTTACAATCCGGAATTGTTTACTAACATGGTGCTCTGCAGTATCTAGTTGATTGAAATGTATCGCAATAGTCCGATAGGCTATCGCGTCCCAGTGGTGGAGGCAGAGATATAGTCCAATACAGTAATCGTTAAGGGGCTCCGGAAAGGCTCAAAATCATGAAAAGTTCAATTTTTACTTTTTTGCATTTTCTGAATCTGCAGACTATTACCTTTTAATAGATATATAATTTATTCAATTCCGAAGACTACAACTATTTTTAAATTTTTTTTTGAAATGTGTTCTACATGGGCGTGACCCACTGTGGCGCTGTTAAACTGCTGTCAAATGGTGTTATTATTAACGTCCGTGTTCATCAGGTCTGCCTCATGCAATAATGGAGGTGATAAAACCTATTTTCAGAGACTTAGCAGCACCTGAACTGTTGAAAAAGTGTATTCACGGAAAAACTCATAACCCCAATGAAAGTGTAAGTAGTGTTATATGGTCGAGAATCCCCAAGACTGTATTTGTTGGAATAGAAACACTTCACTTTGGTGTGTATGATGCTGTTGCGACTTTCAATGATGGCAACATTGTAAGGTGCAAGGTATTTAGAAATATGGGAATGAAGATAGGTTCTAACATGGTACGAGCGATGCTTGCTTTAGACAAGGAACGCCTTCGGGCTGCAGACAGGGCTGTAAAGAGTCTAGAAATACAAGCAATAGTAAACAGGAGGAGGAGCAAGAGGAAGCTGGAGGAGGAGTTTGCAGAGGATGAAGATAATCCATCCTATGGACCTGGAATGCGCTAAAAAGTTAATCCAATCTTTGTCGCTCGATTCCCAAAACTTTTATTTTCTCATACTAATTACATTTTTTCTAAGGATCTTCCAAACATATTTGTTTGATACTTTCAGTAAATGTTACACAGTACCTTCTGCATAATTTAACACAGCCTTTTTTAAAAAAACTGTATATTTTTGAATACATAAATAAAAAATTGCAAAAAAATGTTGTGAATTTTCATTACAATTGAAAAAAAATCATCTTTAATAACTGAACTAAAATTTTGTAAAATCCCTGTGTTAAGTTGTAGCCCATATTCCAATAAATAATCTGTAAAACGTTCAACTTCCTACCTCAAATGCTTTGTGAGGAAAGATGTAATTTATAAGCGTTATTTTAACATTGCAAGTATAGGGCGTTCCGGAACCCCTTAATGTGTTGAAATTCGTTGAATTAAACATAATGTAATAAAGTTCCTTGAGATCTAAAAGGTTCTACCCACAAATCAGAACGGATTTAGAAAGCCTTGCTCGTACTACACTCAGCTTACCATTATCTCCGCGATGTCCCGTGAATCATGGATGGATGTGTACAGGCCGGTCCCGTACTGCTAGATTTCTGCAAAACGTTTGACATGGTGCTCCACTGCACACTGTCATTGGAAGTCTGAGCATATGGAATAGGTTCCCAGATACGTACGATATGTGATCAAAAGTATCCGGACACCTCCAAAAACATACGTTTTTCATGTTAGGTGCATTGTGCTGGCATCTATTGCTAGGTACTCTATATCAGTGACGTCAGTAGTCATTAGACAACATGAGAGAGCAGAATGGGGCGCTCCGCGGAACTCACGGGCTTGGAATGGGGTCATGTGATTGGGTTGGGTGTCATTTGTGTCGTACGTCTGTATGTGAGATTTCCACACTCATAAAAATTCCTAGGTCCACTGTTTCCGATGTGATAGAGAAGTGGAAACGTGAAGGGACAAGTACAGCACAAAACCGTACAGGCCGACCTCGTCTGTTGACTGAGACCGCCGACAGTTGAAGCGGGTCATAATGTGTAATAGGCAGACATCTATCTAGACCATCACACAGGAATTACAAACTGTATCAGGATCCACTTCAAGTACTATGACAGTTAGGCGGGATGTGAGAAAACTTGGATTTGATGGTCGAGCGGCTGCTCATCAGCCACTCACCACGCCGGTTAGTGTCAAACGACGCCTCGCTTGGTGTAAGGAGCGTAAACATTGGAGGATTAAACAGTGGGAAACTGTTGTGTGGAGTGACGAATCAGGTCACACAATGTGGCGATCCGATGGCAGGGTGTGGGTATGGCGAATGCCTGGTGAACGTCATCTGCCAGCGTGTGTAGTGCCAACAGTAAAATTCGGAGGCTGTGGTGTCATGGTATGGTCGTCTTTTCCACGGAGGGGGCTTGCAACCGTTGTTGTTTTGCGTGGCACTATCACAGCACAGACCTACATTGATTTTGCTTCCCACTGTTGAAGAGCAATTCGGGGATGGCGGTTCCATCTTTCAACACGATCGAGTACTCGTTCATAATGCACGGCCTGTGGCGGAATGGTTACACAACAATAACATCCCTGTAATGGACTGGCCTGCACAGAGTCCTGACCTGAATCCTGCAGTACACCTTGTAGATGGTTTGGAACGCCGACTTCGTGCCAGGCCCACCGACCGATATCGATACCTCTCCTCAGTACAGCACTCCGTGAACAATGGGCTGCCATTCACCAAGGAACCTTCCAGTATCTGATTGAACGTATGCCTGCGAGAGTGGAAGCTGTCATCAAGGCTAAGGGTGGGCCAACACGATACTGATTTCCAGCATTACCGATGGAGTGCGCCACGAACTTCATCAACGGCGAATGGCCATTAGTGACAAGACTATCGCCGGGGATGTGTTGGAGGACTGCTGTTGTTCTCTGTAGATACAAAACATTTGATGGACGGGCTGAGAAGCAAACTGCAGTTGCTTCTGATGATGCTGTTCGCATGGCAAAAGTTTTAAAGGTGGTGAGAAAGGTAGAATTAGGCAGCCGGGATCTCACTT
This sequence comes from Schistocerca cancellata, assembly GCF_023864275.1. Taxonomy (NCBI): domain Eukaryota; kingdom Metazoa; phylum Arthropoda; class Insecta; order Orthoptera; family Acrididae; genus Schistocerca; species Schistocerca cancellata. Next base: position 212,121,938 of record NC_064635.1, read on the forward strand.
TCAGGAACAGTTTTTTTAAACAGGAGAATGTTCGCCTTTTTAGTGCTCCCAATAGGAGCACTTTTCATGTGGTTCCCTTCTTTTCCGCCGGCCGCGGTGGCCGTGCGGTTCTGGCGCTGCAGTCCGGATCCGCGGGACTGCTACGGTCGCAGGTTCGAATCCTGCTTCGGGCATGGGTGTGTGTGCTGTCCTTAGGTTAGTTAGGTTTAAGTAGTTCTAAGTTCTAGGGGACTTATGACCTAAGATGTTGAGTCCCATAGTGCTCAGAGCCATTTTAGCCCTTCTTTTCGCTACCACAGCAGCACGTGTGACTCATACGGAAAAGACTTTATGGACCAGAGAAAATTTTGATATTTTTCTTAAGTGAAACTAAAATAAAGCAAAAGTAATTTTACACCTCAGACCAGACTGTATGAGCACAAAAATCTTGCATGTGCTTCAGTACTGCAACATGCGGTTTCTAGAACCGTTCTGATGTGTAAATGAGGCACTTTACAGCATATTTCTCAGTGCTACGTCACTTTATAAACTACTTTCCTGCCTCACACAGGATTTTACGTGCATATTTTACGTGTACGTGTAGAGCAACTTTAAACCTCTGTACCACGGAAACTGATAAAGACATCAAGAAAATTTCAACGTTGTTCGAGATCGGTATCTTACCAATATATCATTAAAATTACATCCAGTTCCTGTGCGTAGGGAGTGGCCGAGCGGTTCTAGACACTACAGTCTGGAACCGCGCGACCGCTACGGTCGCAGGTTCGAAACCTGCCTCGGGCATGGATGTGTGTGATGTCCTTATGTTAGTTAGGTTTAAGTAGTTCTAAGTTGTAGGGGACTGATGACATCAGCAGTTAAGTCCCATAGTGCTCAGAGCCATTTGAACCATTTGAACCTGTGCGAAGCCGTCTTGGTCTATTACTCCATTGTTACGAAAAAATGGTAAAAAATCTTTTTTGTGGTTTTATAAGGAACCGCCCATGAACTGATGGTGCCCCCTTAAAGCCCACCGTGGACCACTTTAAATGCAAAAAGAACCACCCGATGGCTCCATTTGGCTGAGCAGGCGGAAGTGTGCGATGTTGACACTTCGACCCTGTACTGATGGTTGGTGACACTAAGACCATCGTTCTGTTGAGAATGCAAACGGTCCCTAGTCATGAGCCACCCGAAACACTTGAGCCCATCTTCCTATCACCAACAGAACCTGTGGAAAGAGCTACGGAAGAATACTGTTTTTATGCGCGGCGTTTTGGAACGTATTAGGTAGCACATGCTACCACATGCGTACCGACTGTAGAGGAGGTAATTATTTTTATCAGTTTTATATTGTCGTGCCTGAAGTTAAAGAACTTGGAAAACTAAGCACTTCTTGCCTTCTTTTGTTTATGCATGCGCCCTCAATTTGTTGTTTTTTGTTAAGCAATCAACGCACTTGGTTTCATGCTTATACAAACCCCAGTAAAATTTCTCTCCAACTGAGATTCTGCGCCATGGCACCCTCTGCCTTGCATTCCACAGAGGTTAAACAATATAGACGCAGATGCGTAAGGATGAAATTTTAATCGACGTAGTCCAGTAGCGTGCAAATACTGAAGGCGCAGTTCGTAGCGTTCGGCCCAGTCATTCGTGGTGTAACATTACGCTTTTCAGACAGTGTAGCAGTAAAGGGTCTAGATAGACTGTCCAATCGCGTTCATGTGACCACCTGTCGAAAACGGGAATAACCAGATTTTGCAGCTTGGACTGTTGCGAGACGTGCAGAAAGTGAGTCACTGTTGTTGTGGAGGGAACCGACAGGGGTGTGGAGTGCCGTGGCCAGCCGCGCCGGATTCCTCGGCTGAGGACGCGCGGCGTGGACAGCCCTGTCGAGGTGGTCCCGCAGGTTCTCGGCTGGGTCTAAATAGGGGGAGTCTGGTAGGCAGAGGGGTGCGGTAAACTGATCACGGTGCTCTTCCAATGGAACACGTGCACTTCGAGCCTTGTGACAAGTTGCATTGTCCTCGTGGTAGATGCCATCGTGCCGAGGAGAAACAAACTGCACGCAAGTGTGAACACGTCCCCAAGAATAGGTGCGTACTTGTGTCGATGCATTGTGCCTTTCAGAATGACGAAATCAGCCAGAGAATGCCACGAAAGTATTACCCAGACCATACCTGTTGCACGCGGTTTGACTCCAGACAATTCACGCAGTACACGCCAGCGGCCGTCTGGACGATGGAGCATAAAACGTGATTCGCCTGAGAGGGCCAGCTGTGGCCACTCGGCGGACGTGCGGATGCCAGCCCTCGTCGCCGGTGGACGGCAGCCAGGTGCCTGCTGCAGGGGACCACACGCAGCTGCGACACTTTGAGGAGACACCGTTTGTACACTCCTAGAAACTGAAATAAGAACACCGTGAATTCATTGTCCCAGGAAGGGGAAACTTTATTGACACATTCCTGGGGTCAGATACATCACATTATCACACTGACAGAACCACAGGAACATAGACACAGGCAACAGAGCATGCACAATGTCGGCACTAGTACAGTGTATATCCACCTTTCGCAGCAATGCAGGCTGCTATTCTCCCATGGAGACGATCGTAGAGATGCTGGATGTGGTCCTGTGGAACGGCTTGCCATGCCATTTCCACCTGGCGCCTCAGTTGGAGCAGCGTTCGTGCTGGACGTGCAGACCGCGTGAGACGACGCTTCATCCAGTCCCAAACATGCTCAATGGGGGACAGATCCGGAGATCTTGCTGGCCAGGGTACTTGACTTACACCTTCTAGAGCACGTTGGGTGGCACGGGATACATGCGGACGTGCATTGTCCTGTTGGAACAGCAAGTTCCCTTGCCGGTCTAGGAATGGTAGAACGATGGGTTCGATGACGGTTTGGATGTACCGTGCACTATGCAGTGTCCCCTCGACGATCACCAGTGGTGTACGTTCAGTGTAGGAGATCGCTCCCCACACCATGATGCCGGGTGTTGGCCCTGTGTGCCTCGGTCGTATGCAGTCCTGATTGTGGCGCTCACCTGCACGGCGCCAAACACGCATACGACCATCATTGGCACCGAGGCAGAAGCGACTCTCATCGCTGAAGACGACACGTCTCCATTCGTCCCTCCATTCACGCCTGTCGCGACACCACTGGAGGCGGGCTGCACGATGTTGGGGCGTGAGCGGAAGACGGCCTAACGGTGTGCGGGACCGTAGCCCAGCTTCATGGAGACGGTTGCGAATGGTCCTCGCCGATACCCCAGGAGCAACAGTGTCCCTAATTTGCTGGGAAGTGGCGGTGCGGTCCCCTACGGCACTGCGTAGGATCCTACGGTCTTGGGGTGCATCCGTGCATCGCTGCGGTCCGGTCCCAGGTCGACGGGCACGTGCACCTTCCGCCGACCACTGGCGACAACATCGATGTACTGTGGAGACCTCACGCCCCACGTGTTGAGCAATTCGGCGGTACGTCCACCCAGCCTCCCGCATGCCCACTATACGCCCTCGCTCAAAGTCCGTCAACTGCACATACGGTTCACGTCCACGCTGTCGCGGCATGCTACCAGTGTTAAAGACTGTGATGGAGCTCCGTATGCCACGGCAAACTGGCTGACACTGACGGCGGCGGTGCACAAATGCTGCGCAGCTAGCGCCATTCGACGGCCAACACCGCGGTTCCTGGTGTGTCCGCTGTGCCGTGCGTGTGATCATTGCTTGTACAGCCCTCTCGCAGTGTCCGGAGCAAATATGGTGGGTCTGACACACCGGTGTCAATGTGTTCTCTTTTCCATTTCCAGGAGTGTAGCTAGCCCCTGGGTGCGTCTAGGCAGTCATTTCCTCAACAGCTGCACGTCTGTTCGCGCGCCGTCGTTAAGGCCTGTCATCTTCGGCCCGTGGCGCACCACAACTGACTCGGCATCGGTTTCGGATGGCGCCATTTTGCCGTCCACGGTATACTTTAACCACGGCGGCACCCGAAAAGTTTGCAAACCTACCCGTTTCGGAAATGCTTCCACCTTCAGCTCGAATGCCAATCATTGTGCCCTTTTGATCATCAGCATTACGATAACGACTGCACTGTTTACACACTGAAGTCACGAAAGTCGTGGGATAGCGGTATGAACGTATACAGATGGCGGCAGTATCGCGTACACAGGCTGTAGAAGGGCAGTGCATTGCCGGAGGTGTCATTCGTACTCAGGTGCTTCGTGCGAAAAGGTTCCCGACGAGATTATGGTCGCACGATGGGAATTCGCAGATTTTTAACGCGGAATGGTAGTTGAAGATAGACGCAATTGACATTCCGTTACGAAAATTGTTAAGGGACTCAATAGTCCGAAACCCACAGCACCGAGAATATCAGACTTCAGCCATTAACTCTCACCACGGGCAACGGCGTGGCGGACGGCCTTCATGTAACAACCGCTGGCGTAGAGTTGTCACTGCTAACACAGATGCAATGTTGTTGTTGTTGTTGTTGTTGTGGTCTTCAGTCCTGAGACTGGTTTGATGCAGCTCTCCATGCTACTCTATCCTGTGCAAGCTTCTTCATCTCCCAGTACCTACTGCAACCTACATCCTTCTGAATCTGCTTAGTGTATTCATCTCTTGGTCTCCCCCTACGATTTTTACCCTCCACGCTGCCCTCCAATACTAAATTGGTGATCCCTTGATGCCTCAGAACATGTCCTACCAACCGATCCCTTCTTCTAGTCAAGTTGTGCCACAAACTTCTCTTCTCCCCAATCCTGTTCAATACTTCCTCATTAGTTATGTGATCTACCCATCTAATCTTCAGCATTCTTCTGTAGCACCACATTTCAAAAGCTTCTATTCTCTTCTTGTCCAAACTATTTACCGTCCATGTTTCACTTCCATACATGGTTACACTCCATACAAATACTTTCAGAAATGACTTCCTGACACTTAAATCTATACTCGATGTTAACAAATTTCTCTTCTTCAGAAACGCTTTCCTTGCCATTGCCAGTCTACATTTTATATCCTCTCTACTTCGACCACATCAGCTATTTTGCTCCCCAAATAGCAAAACTCCTTTACTACTTTAAGTGTCTCATTTCCTAATCTAATACCCTCAGCATCACCCGACTTAATTCGACTACATTCCATTATTCTCGTTTTGTTTTTGTTGATGTTCATCTTATATCCTCCCTTCAAGACACCGTCCATTCCGTTCAACTGCTCTTCCAAGTCGTTTGCTGTCTCTGACAGAATTACAATGTCATCGGCGAACGTCAAATTTTTTATTTCTTCTCCATGGATTTTAATACCTACCCCGAATTTTTCTTATGTTTCCTTTACTGCTTGCTCAATATGCAGATTGAATAACATCGGGGAGAGGCTACAACCCTGTCTCACTCCCTTCCCAACCGCTGCTTCCCTTTCAGGCCCCTCGACTCTTATAACTGCCACCTGGTTTCTGTACAAAGTGTAAATAGCCTTTCGCTCCCTGTATTTTACCCCTGCCACCTTCAGAATTTGAAAGAGAGTATCCCAGTCAACATTGTCGAAAGCTTTCTCTAAATCTACAAATGCTAGAAACGTAGGTTTGCCTTTCCTTAATCTTTCTTCTAAGATAAGTCGTAAGGTCAGTATTGCCTCACGTGTTCCAGTATTTCTACGGAATCCAAACGGATCTTCCCCGAGGTCGGCTTCTACTAGTTTTTCCATTCGTCTATAAAGAATTCGTGTTAGTATTTTGCAGCTGTGGCTTATTAAACTGATTGTTCAGTAATTTTCACATCTGTCAACACCTGCTTTCTTTGGGATTGCAATTATTATATTCTTCTGGAAATCTGATGGTATTTCGCCTGTCCCATAGATCTTGCTCACCAGATGGTAGAGTTTTGTCAGGACTGGCTCTCCCAAGGCCGTCAGTAGTTCCAATGGAATGTTGTCTACTCCGGGGGCCTTGTATCGACCCAGGGCTTTCAGTGCTCTGTCAAACTCTTCACGCAGAATCGTATCTCCCATTTCATCTTCATCTACATCCTCTTCCATTTCCATAATATTGTCACAGGTGCAATATTGCGTGGAATAACCTCAGAAATCAATGTACGACGTACGACGAACGTATTCGTTAGGGCAGTGCGGCGAAATGTGGCGTTAATGGCCTGTGGCCGCAGGCGACTTGCTAACGGCACGACATCGCCTGAAACGACTTCTCTGGGCTTGTGACCATATCGGTCGGACCAAAGACGACTGGAAAACCGCCACCTGGTCAGACGAGCCCCGATTTCACTTCGTAAGAGCTAACTGTGGGGTGAGAGAGTGGCGCATACCCCACGAAGCCGACTGAATCGCTCACTGACTATTTGCAACCATTCAGGGCCTCACGTACCCAAACAGAGATGGAATTTTTATGGATGACACTGTGCCATGTTAGCACGATACAACTGTTCCCAAGTGGTTTTCAGAACATTCTTGACAATTACAGTGAGTGATTTTGCCACCAAAATCCCGCAACACGAATTCCATATTTACGCGGCCTAATCGAGGGGTCAGCTCGCGGACAAAATCTACATCTACATCTACATCTATACTCCGCGAGCCACCTTACGGTATGTGGCGGAGGGTACTTATTGTACCACTATCTGATCCCCCCTTCCCTGTTCCATTCACGAATTGTGCGTGGGAAGAACGACTGCTTGTAAGTCTCCGTATTTGCTCTAATTTCTCGGATCTTTTCGTTGTGATCATTACGCGAGATATATGTGGGCGGTAGTAATATGTTGCCCATCTCTTCCCGGAATGTGCTCTCTCGTAATTTCGATAATAAACCTCTCCGTATTGCGTAACGCCTTTCTTGAAGTGTCCGCCACTGGAGCTTGTTCAGCATCTCCGTAACGCTCTCGCGCTGACTAAATGTCCCCATGACGAATCGCGCTGCTTTTCGCTGGATCATGTCTATCTCTTCTATTAATCCAACCTGGTAAGGGTCCCACACTGATGAGCAATACTCAAGAATCGGACGAACAAGCGTTTTGTAAGCTACTTCTTTCGTCGATGAGTGACATTTTCTTAGAATTCTTCCTATGAATCTCAACCTGGCGCCTGCTTTTCCCACTATTTGTTTTATGTGATCATTCCACTTCAGATCGCTCCGGATAGTAACTCCTAAGTATTTTACGGTCGTTACCGCTTCCAATGATTTACCACCTATGGCATAATCGTACTGGAATGGATTTCTGCCCCTATGTATGCGCATTATATTACATTTATCTACGTTTAGGGAAAGCTGCCAGCTGTCGCACCATGCATTAATCCTCTCCAGGTCTTCCTGGAGTACGTACGAGTCTTCTGATGTTGCTACTTTCTTGTAGACAACCGTGTCATCTGCAAATAGCCTCACGGAGCTACCGATGTTGTCAACTAAGTCATTTATGTATATTGTAAACAATAAAGGTCCTATCACGCTTCCTTGCGGTACTCCCGAAATTACCTCTACATCTGCAGATTTTGAACCGTTAAGAATGACATGTTGTGTTCTTTCTTCTAGGAAATCCTGAATCCAATCACAAACCTGGTCCGATATTCCGTAAGCTCGTATTTTTTTCACTAAACGTAAGTGCGGAACCGTATCAAATGCCTTCCTGAAGTCTAGGAATACGGCATCAATCTGCTCGCCAGTGTCTACGGCACTGTGAATTTCTTGGGCAAATAGGGCGAGCTGAGTTTCACATGATCTCTGTTTGCGGAATCCATGTTGGTTATGATGAAGGAGATTTGTATTATCTAAGAACGTCATAATACGAGAACACAAAACATGTTCCATTATTCTACAACAGATTGACGTAAGCGAAATAGGCCTATAATTATTCGCATCTGATTTATGACCCTTCTTGAAAATGGGAACGACCTGCGCTTTCTTCCAGTCGCTAGGTACTTTACGTTCTTCCAGCGATCTACGATAAATTGCTGATAGAAAGGGGGCAAGTTCTTTAGCATAATCACTGTAGAATCTTAAGGGTATCTCGTCTGGTCCGGATGCTTTTCCGCTACTAAGTGATAGCAGTTGTTTTTCAATTCCGATATCGTTTATTTCAATATTTTCCATTTTGGCGTCCGTGCGACGGCTGAAGTCAGGGACCGTGTTACGATTTTCCGCAGTGAAACAGTTTCGGAACACTGAATTCAGTATTTCTGCCTTTCTTCGGTCGTCCTCTGTTTCGGTGCCATCGTGGTCAACGAGTGACTGAATAGGCGATTTAGATCCGCTTACCGATTTTACATATGACCAAAACATTTTAGCACCGGCAAGACTTTCGCGGTTATGCACAACTTGGCTCAGTATTTCTGCTGCGGATTTCCAACATCTAGTGCAGACTACGCCACGTCGAGCTGCTGCACTACGCAACAGGAAGTCCGACACGATGTTTGGAAGTGTGCCGTGACTTTTGCCACCTCAGCGTAAGCAGATGAGCAGACTACAGCGATGAATGAAAATTCGTACCAAGGCCACGATTTTAACTTGTGTCTGCTACTCACTAAGTAAAGGTTCAAATGGCTCTGAGCACTACGGGACTGAACATCTGAGGTCATCAGTCCCCTAGAACTACTTAAACCTAACTAACCTAAGGACATCACACACATCCATGCCCGAGGCAGGATTCGAACCTGCGACCGTAGCGGTCGCGCGGTTCCAGACTGAAGCGCCTAGAACCGCTCGGCCACTCCGGCCGGCTACTTACTAGGTAGATGTGCTAACCACTATGCCACCCTGGTACAGTCCCTTCGTGTAACTCCATGGACTAGAGAGGCTCCCTCCTTATTTCAAATTCCCCAGCTCGATTACAGCTGGAGACCCTCTGCAGTGCTATTCGAGTTTAGGGGGGGTACAGCATGCGAGCAGAGAGGTGAGTGGGGTTCTGGATGGAGGAGAGAAGCGTGCTAGGGTAGTCCGTGCAACTACGCAAAGCCACTCTACCACGGTAGCGAAGTGGTTAACGTGTCTACCTAGTAATCAGGCGACCTGGGTTCGAATCCGGACCTCGATATATGTGTTTATTTGTCGCTTCAGTTTGCACGTATTCATAATTGATGTTGGAGACTTAAGAAAAGGTCTCTGGAACCATATAGCTTCATTTGGTCGACTGCAATGTTTTTCGCGTTCCCCCGACACACTTTGTGTACTCTCTCTGGTGTCACCGCCAGACACCACACTTGCTAGGTGGTAGCTTTAAATCGGCCGCGGTCCATTAGTACATGTCGGACCCGCGTGTCGCCACTGTCAGTAATTGCAGACCGAGCGCCACCACACGGCAGGTCTAGAGAGACGTACTAGCACTCGCCCCAGTTGTACGACGACGTTGCTAGCGACTACACTGACGAAGCCTTTCTCTCATTTGCCGAGAGACAGTTAGAATAGCCTTCAGCTAAGTCCATGGCTACGACCTAGCAAGGCGCCATTAACCATATCTGAGAGTCTCACTTGTATCATCAAGAATGCTGTATACAAATGATGGATTAAAGTTAAGTATAACCGTTTCTTTGTAGCATTCATTACGTATCCTGTTCCAGACTTCACGCCAGTCGGCGTGAGTTGACGCGTGCCCTTTCGGTTTCCTCGCCTTGTGTCTAGACTGTCTTGTCTAGACACAACACTCTCCACTGCTTGTGATGCCATATGCTGTTTGCGAGTAGTCTCTGGACGCCGGTGGTCCACGTTAATGTGACTGGACCGTGTGTCTAGTAGGGACGAACTTTTATTCAGGAGGCACCGGCACGAGAAAGTCGCGGTACTTCGTGCAGCGGGCAGTTAGTCCTTTATGGTTTACGCTCGCGAGAGACGCGCAAACAGCCGAAGGCGGCGAGCTCAAGTTAACGAGGCAGGCGTGAGAGGTGCGAGGTCCCTGCCAACAGGCTCACAGGCGCCGCGCGTTAGCACCGCCTGCCAGGCGCCCGTGAAGTACCGGCTCTTCCGTGTAACGCAGACCGGCTCTCGCTTCGTAACGACTCAGGTCAACAGGGGCTCTGAAACGCCGGACAAACGTTACTCTGTGCAATGTCAGTTGTCACGGCTGCAGATGTGCTGCTGAACGGCGTGCGCAATTAACCGGTGCAAGTTTCTGTGGTATCGATAGCTACGATGCCACGGCGTAGGTACAAGTTGTTAGGTTGGCACTACGACACAGACACCGACGACAGCGACCTCTAGCCGGCGCTGTGCAGCTCTACGAGCGCCGCTCCATATTCTACACTTTTAGAGATGGGCAAACTGAAACACGTAAATGTTTCGAAACAAATGAAACAGTACAATGTAATGTTTCGATACGGTATTGCGAAACAGTGAAACAGTTTGTTTTGTAATCTAATAAACCTACACATTTTATCATCTTGAATGTCTACTCTATAGGTATGTCCATATAAACACAAATGAGGTGCGAGAGCGCTAATCATATTGCAGAAAGTATGAAACTATCACTTAGGCGTCTTGGCAGTTTCGTATTTCCTGCAGCAAATGCGCTGCTTTTGTGTCATGTGACTTTCATACTTTTCAATTGGCTGAGGAAAGCCTTAGCTGAAGACAGAAGAACCACCACGAACGGAACTGGAGGTGGGAGCAAACTGCAGAAACAACAGATATGCTACTGGGATTCCCACATTCCATTAGTATGGCTAATATACCCATCCTGCTAATTTCCATGCACACAAAGGGAATCATTGTGGATAATAGACACAGTGACTATAGACTCACAAATAACGCCAAATAATTCGAATATATAACAAAATATAACAGAAAAAAATTGTGTTTGAAGGTGTTTCGAACCGTTACTATGGATTTACGATGCTTCCCGTTCACCATTACACTATCAGTGATATGTCAAACAGATTGCTTGCAATTATACCTACATCAAATTTATATACATGTCTAATAACTGTCACTCTACGCCTTTTTTCATTTAAAATGTTGCAGTCTTACTTGCCTTTCTTAATATGATTACTGTACATGAACAGAGAAGCGTATGTTACAAAAAAAGTGTAATTTAACTGAATGATTTTCACATATTTATTATTTTGAACGCGAATAGTATGCGTTGTTTTATTGTTTGGTTAGTGTTTATAAAGCAGATGTTACGCCATTTCGGAATAGGACAGTCAGCTAGGAACGAAGCTTTATTTTCGGATATCTTGAGCTTCATGCTATTGCTTGTCAAAAGATTTCGACACTCTTGAAAGTGTTTCATGAAGTGGTATGTTGTGTTTCAGTACCTGTGCCGAGACCGAATCTCGTCCGACACAGAGCGGAATGAAACATCACTGTTTCGATACAATTAGTCCGTTCCAGGCGCAGGTGGACTGAAACAGTCTTATTTTGAAACAACGATACAGTTTCTGTGACTGGCTCGAGATCGAATCCGGTCCGAGACAGGGGCGGAATGAAACACCATTGTTTCGAAACAGTGAACCACAACCGTTCCGAAACACTGAAACAGTTCCAGGTATCGATACACTGTATCGAAACATAGAAACAGTGGCCAAGTCTATACCCTTTTGATTCCGAGCCGACGACCGAGCAACTTAGCTTCTAGTTCTTAGGGGGCGAGCTACTACATATTTTGGCTGTGTAACTTTTGTGAACTTTGATACATCCGGCTTCGCACCTACGTCCTCCTCTGTGCAAAGTTACGTATATGTCATTGACTAATATTCTCTATTAAATGCACTGTTACGTAAATAGTTGTAGCGAGAGATTTTTACTTCACCTGCTCCTACTCGCTTCCTACATTCGGCCTAGCCTTCAGTTTACAGAAGCAGACCCATGCACCACCTACCAGGCGGGATACAAAAGTTTCCAGTCCGTCTTACTGCTTCCACTCCTGGGTTGGGTTGATTCGAGGAGGGGGGGGGGGGCGGGGGGGGGGGGGGGAGACCAAACTGCGAGGTCACCAGTCTCATCGGATTAGCGAAGGATGGGAAAGGAAATCGGCCGTACCTTTCAGAGGAACTATCCCGGCATTCGCCTGAAGCGATTTAGGGAAATCGCGGAAAACCTAAACCAGGATGCCGGACGGGGGATTGAACCGTCGTCCTTCCAAATGCGAGTCCAGTGTGCTAACCACTACGCCACCTCGCTCGGTGCAGTTGTAAGGATACGGATGTCGATACGGTACCTGAGAGATCGAATCCACCATTATTCTCTTGATCGAGTGGAGTAATATCGATCCCGCGGCGATGTCCCGCACTTATAGCAAGGCGAGGGTTGGCGTCTTTCGACTTTCTGCGCTAGATTACTAATCAGTTCAACTTTGCCGACTGTCTGCGCTAGATTACTAATCATTTCTACTTTGCCAGCTATGGCAATCTCGTCGCTTGAGCGGGAGATATGACAAAATCGCGCATAAAATTGCATTTCTGGGAGAACAGGTTTAATTTCGTGTCTGATGCAAGTACAGCTGATGCAAAGGCGACCGTCAAATACCTGACATGAAAGAAAAAAAAAATATCTCTGATATAAGAGTGAATGTGATTGCAGAGCGAATGTAATTAGACCTCATAGGGACATAGTTCATTCGCTTAAAGAACAACGCACTGATGGGAAAAAAATCGCAACACCAAACAGGAGTTGTGCGATATAAGTAAAACTTGGTAGGCGTCTTTCAAAATCTGAAAAAATATGTCAATTACAGTTTCGCGTCAGTCACATAAGAGTGGCGCTAGTAGCACTACTATGAGGATGTGAATCAGTTTTTCTTTAAATACGAGGGCAGTTCAATAAGTAATGCAACACATTTTTTTCTGAAACAGGGGTTGTTTTATTCAGCATTGAAATACACCAGGTTATTCCCCAATCTTTTAGCTACACAACACTATTTTTCAACGTAATCTCCATTCAATGCTACGGCCTTACGCCACCTTGAAATGAGGGCCTGTATGCCTGCACGGTACCATTCCACTGGTCGATGTCGGAGCCAACGTCGTACTGCATCAATAACTTCTTCATCATCCGCGTAGTGCCTCCCACGGATTGCGTCCTTCATTGGGCCAAACATATGGAAATCCGACGGTGCGAGATCGGGGCTGTAGGGTGCATGAGGAAGAACAGTCCACTGAAGTTTTGTGAGCTGCTCTCGGGTGCGAAGACTTGTGTGAGGTCTTGCGTTGTCATGAAGAAGGACAAGTTCGTTCAGATTTTTGTGCCTACGAACACGCTGAAGTCGTTTCTTCAGTTTCTGAAGAGTAGCACAATACACTTCAGAGTTGATCGTTTGACCATGGGGAAGGAAATCGAACAGAATAACCCCTTCAGCGTCCCAGAAGACTGTAACCATGACTTTACCGGCTGAGGGTATGGCTTCAAACAGTTTCTTGGTAGGGGATTGCCGTTTTGTTTCAGGTTCGAAGTGATGAACCCATGTTTCATCGCCTGTAACAATCTTTGACAAGAAATTGTCACCCTCAGCCACATGACGAGCAAGCAATTCCGCACAGATGGTTCTCCTTTGCTCTTTATGGTGTTCGGTTAGACAACGAGGGACCCAGCGGGAACAAACCTTTGAATATCCCAACTGGTGAACAATTGTGACAGCACTACCAACAGAGATGTCAAGTTGAGCACTGAGTTGTTTGATGGTGATCCGTCGATCATCTCGAACGAGTGTGTGTTCGCACGCTCCGCCATTGCAGGCGTCACAGCTGTGCACGGCCGGCCCGCACGCGGGAGATCAGACAGTCTCGCTCGACCTTGCGGCGATGATGACACACGCTTTGCCCAACGACTCACCGTGCTTTTGTCCACTGCCAGATCACCGTAGACATTCTGCAAGCGCCTATGAATATCTGAGATGCCCTGGTTTTCCGCCAAAAGAAACTCGATCACTGCCCGTTGTTTGCAACGCACATCCGTTACAGACGCCATTTTAACAGCTCCGTACAGCGCTGCCACCTGTCGGAAGTCAATGAAACTATACGAGACGAAGCGGGAATGTTTGAAAATATTTCACAAGAAATTTCCGGTTTTTTCAACCAAAATTGGCGGAGAAAAAAAATGTGTTGCATTACTTATTGAACTGCCCTCGTACATGTTGCAATGTTGGTATGCGTGAGTTACTTTTGAGTTGGTGTTAGTGAAGAATGCTTTTAAGGCGACAAAGGTGCCATCATGAACACCACACTGAGTTTGAAAGAGGTGGTGCAATAGGCTATGAGAAGCTGCATGTTCTTCTGCGATACTGCAGGAAAATTTGAGGGAAATGTGGCCACTGTGCATGAGTGCTGGCAGCGGTGGTCGCTTGAACGTTAAGTCGCAAGAAGAATGAGCTGAGGAGGGCCACGTGGTGCTGTCGACAGGAGAGGCCGCCGCGCCGTGCTCGGCGTGTGCTCATCTGCAGCAGCAGCTCGAGCAGCGGTTGACACCAGAGTGGCCCAGTGAACAGTTACTTCAAGGACAGCTCCGGGCCAGATTCTCTTCTCATTCTTGGACAAAGTATTCCATGTTACTAGCTCAAATTTATTACAGAACTCAATTAGTCTTTTTTCTCTTTTATTCCTTGTCAAAAATGGTTCAAATGGCTCTGAGCACTATGCGACTTAACTTCTGAGGTCATCAGTCACCTAGAACTTAGAATTAATTAAACCTAACTAGCCTAAGGACATCACACACATCCATGCCCGAGGCAGGATGCGAACCTGCGACCGTAGCGGTCGCTCGGCTCCAGACTGTAGCGCCTAGAGCCGCACGGCCACTCCGGCTGGCCATTCCTTGTCCCAAGCCTCTATTCTCCTGTAACCTTTTGTTCTGCTCCTTCCTCTGCAACTGCATTCCAGTCCCCCATGCCTATTAGGTTTTCATCTCCCTTTACGTACTGCATTACCCTTTCAATATCCTCATATGTCTGCAGCGGATAGGCACTTGGTGCAGGGAGTGGCAACTGACCCTTAACATAGACAAATGTAATGTATTGCGAATACATAGAAAGAAGTATCCTTTATTGTATGATTATATGATAGCGGAACAAACACTGGTAGCAGTTACTTCTGTAAAATATCTGGGAGTATGCGTACGGAACGATTTGAAGTGGAATGATCATATAAAACTAATTGTCGCTAAGGCGGGTGCCAGGTTGAGATTCATTGGGAGAGTCCTTACGAAACGTAGTCCTTCAATAGAGGAGGTGGCTTACAAAACACTCGTTCGACCTATACTTGAGTATTGCTAATCAGTGTGGGATCCGTACCAGGTCGGGTTGACAGAGGATATAGAGAAGATCCAAAGAAGAGCGGCGCGTTTCGTCACAGGGTTATTTGGTAAGCGTGACAGTGTTACGGAGATGTTTAGCAAACTTGCAGACTCTGCAAGAGAGGCGCTCTGCATCGCGGTGTAGCTTGCTGTTCAGGTTCCGAGAGGGTGCGTTTCTGGATGAGGTGTCGAATATATTGCTTCCCCCTGCTTATACCTCCCGAGGAGATCACGAATGTAAAATTAAAGAGATTCGAGCGCGCACGGAGGCTTTCCGGCAGTCGTTCTTCCCGCGAGCCATACGCGACTGGAACAGGAAAGGGATGTAATGACAGTGGCACGTAAAGTGCCCTCCGCCACACAGCGTTGGGTGGCTTGCGGAGTATAAATGTATATGTACATGTAGATACTTTCTCTATCTCTTCGTCTTCAACTTGCGATGTCGGCATGTTTACGTGAACTATCGTTGTCGGTGGTGGTTTTTCTGGCGATTCTGATAAGGATAACCCTGTCACTGAACTGTTCACAGTAACATACTTTCTGCCCTACCTTCCTATTCATAAGGAATCCTATTTCTGTTATAAAA
Organism: Schistocerca cancellata; assembly: GCF_023864275.1. Lineage (NCBI taxonomy): Eukaryota > Metazoa > Arthropoda > Insecta > Orthoptera > Acrididae > Schistocerca > Schistocerca cancellata. The sequence continues at coordinate 212,137,715 of NC_064635.1, forward strand.
TTTTCTGCTGATGTTGATATCTAACCACAAACCCCTGTCTTTCCATTTCACTTCACCGACGCCTACTATATCTACATTGAGCCTTTGTATCTCCCTTTTGAGAGATTCTAACCCCTTTATGTTCAAATTTCTGACATTCCACGCCCCGACTCATAGAACGTTATCCTTTCGTTGGTTATTGGGTCTTTTTCTCATGGTCACCTCACCTTTGGCAGTTCCCTCCCTGACATCCGAAAGGGGGTCTATTCGGGAATCTTTTGTCACTGGATAGATCATCATGACACTTTTCAGCTACAGGCCACATGTCCTGGAGCAGTTTCCCAGCCCAAGGACAAGAGAGTGACCCTAACCTCTGTCCGCTCCTCTGCCCTCTTTGACAAGGCCGTTGGCAGAATGAGGGAGACTTCTTACGCCGGAAGTCTTCGGCCGCCAGTGCTGATTATTAATCAAATTTAAGCGGTGGTGTGTTTTGATTACTAACTCTAGACCACGGGTGCCCCTCCTACGGGCTCAGATTCTACTAGGTCGACGCCTAGCACTTTCGACAGCCAAAGTAGTTCAAAACATTTTTTTAACTGAAAGGAGGTGCGGTTTACACGCTCCCGTTCGGCGTTCTTACAACTGAACTATCTGATCCTACATATTCGGACACCCGCATTAATGCGCAATTGACCACTAAGTGTCACGATAGGGTCCAGCAGTATAAAAGGAGACTGGATGAACGTCCTGTTGGCGGCAGAGAGGCAGTAACAGCAGAACGGCTCAGTGATCGCCTGAGTAACAGCCGCATTAAGGACACTCAGCCCTCCTTAGACTGCCCACCTCGGCTCTTGGTGACTGCTTTGTGTGAGGTGGAAATTCGTAGGAACGATCAAGACCGGGCAGACCCCGTGTACTGACGGGCACGGACCGGCGGGCGCCGCTCAGAGTGCCTGCAGAAACCGCGTGAGTACCAAAATGCTATCAGCAGTCCAGCTATTCAGTGACTATGCGTACGTAGTTTGTTTTGAGTCACCAGTCTTCTGACTGGTTTCGTGCGGCCCGCCACGAATTCCTCTCCTGAGCCCACCTCTTCATCACAGAGTAGTAATTCCAACATACGTCGTCCTCAAATATTTGCTGAATGTATTTCAACCGCTGTCTTCCTCTACAGTTTTACGTTTCTACCCTCTACAGCACCCTCTCGTACCATAGAAGTCAGTCCCAGATGTCCTAATAGATGTCCTGCCATCCTGTCGCTTCTTCTTGTCGGTGGCTTCCACGTAATCCTTTCCCTGCCGATTCTGCGGAGAACCTCCTCATTCCCTGCCTTATCGGTTCACCTAATATTCAACATTCTTCTGTAGCACCACATCTCGGATGCTTCGATTCTCTTCTGTCCAGGTTTTCACACAGTACATGTTTTACGGTGGTGTGCTCCAAACAAACAGTCTCTGAAATTTCTTCCTCACATTAAGGCCCACGCTTGATATCAGTAGACTTTTCTTGGCCAGGAATGGCCTTTTTGCCAGTGCTATTTTCCTTTTGATGTCCTCCTTGCTCCGTCCATCACGGATTATTTTGCTCTCTGTGAATCAGAATTTCTTAACTTCGTCTACTTCGTGATCCCCAATTCTGCTGTTGAGTCTTTCGCTGTTATCATTTCTGCAAAATGGCTCTGAGCACTATGGGACTTAACATCTGTGGTCATCAGCCCCCTACAACTTAGAACTACTTAAACCTAACTAACCTAAGGACATCACACACACCCATGCCAGACGCAGGATTCGAACCTGCGACCGTAGCAGTCCCGCGGTTCCGGACTGAGCGCCTAGAACCGCTAGACCACGGCGGCCGGCCATTTCTGCAACTTTACATTATTTTCGTCTTTTTGGATTTACTCTCAGTCCATATTCTATACTCCTTAGACTTTTCATTGCATTCAACACACCCTTCTTCCCTCTCACCGAGCATAGCAATGTCATCAGTGAATCTTATCATTATTATCCTTTCACTCCTTATTTTATTCCTACTGTTGAACTTTTCTGTTATTTCCGTCACTACTTCTTCGATGTACAGATCGAATAGTAGGGGCAAAACACTTCGTCCCTGTCCTGTTGTTCTTGTCGTTGTTGTTGTTGTCGTCTCCAATCCGAAGACTGGTTTGATGCAGCGCTCCGTACTACTCTGTATTGTGCAAGCCTACTGCAACCTACATCCTTCTGATTCTGGTTGCTGTTTTCATCTCTTGATCTTCCTCCACAATTTTTACCCCACACACTCCCCTCCAGTACTAAATTGGTGGTTTCTCGATGGTTCAGAATGTGCCTATCAACCGAGCCGCTCGCCTAGTCAGGTTCCGCCTCAAATTTCTTTCCTTCCCACTTCCAGTCTGTACCTCCTCATTAGCTGCGTGATCTACCCACATTATCTTCAGCATTCTCCTGTTGCGCCATGTTTCAAAAGCGTCAATTCTTTCTTCTTTAAACTATCCATGTTTCACTGTAATACATGGCTACACTCCGTACAAAAACTTTCAAAAAACATCTTCCTGACTCTTAAATCGCTACTCGATGCTAGCAAATTTCTCTTCTTCAAAAACGCTTTCCTTGTCATTGCCAATCTTCCTCTTATATCCTCTCTACTTCGACCATCATCAGTTGAAATACTCCCCGAATAGCAAAACTCATCTACTACTTTAAGTGTCTCATTTCCTAATCCAGTTCCCTCAGCGTCATCTAATTTAATTACATTCCATTGTCCTCGTTTTGCTTTTGTTGATGTTCATCTTATAATCCTCCTTTCAAGACACTGTCCATTCCGTTCCGTTCAACTGTCCTCTGACGTCCTTCGCTGTCTCTGACAGAATTACGATGTCATCGGCAAACCTCAAAGTTTTTATTTCGAATCTATGGGTTTTAATTCCTACTTTCTTTACTGCTTGCTCAGTGTGCGTGGGGGATTGGCTACATCCCTGCTTCACTTCATTCTCAACCACTGCTTCACTTTCATGCCACTAGACTCTGTGTCTGGTTTTTGAGCAAGTTGTAAACAGTCTTTCGCTCTCTTTATTTTACTCCTGCTACCTTTAGAATTAGAAAGAAAGTATTCCAGTCAACATTGCCAAAAGTTTTGTCTAATTTACAAATGCTGTAAAGGTAGGTTTTCCTTTCCTTAACCTGTCTTATAAGAGAAGTCGTTGCCAGTGTTGCCTCGCGTGTTCCTAAATTTCTCCTTAATCCAAACTGATCTTCCCCGAGGTCGGCTGCTATCAGATTTTCCATTCTTGTGTAAAGAATTCCTGTTTGTATTTTGCACACACTGCTTATTAAACTGATAGTTCGGCAATAATTACAACTCTCAGCATCTGCTTTCTTTGGAACTGGGACTACTATATTTTTCTTCTTGCAGTATGAGCGTATATCATCTGTCTCATAGATCTTGTACACCAGATGGTAGAGTTTTGCTATGCCTTGTTCTCCCAAGACTATCAGCAGTCTTGACGGAACTTCGTCTACTCCCTGGGCCTTGTTTCGACTTAGGTCTCTCAGTACTCCGTCAGATTCTTTCGCAGTCATATCTCCCATCTCGTCTTCATCTTCGTCTTCTTTTATTTCTGTAACATTTCCTTCAAGGCTACCTTCTGTACATCGTCTATATCCTCGTTCCACCTTTCAGCTTTGCCTTCTTTACTGAGGACTGGTTATCCATCTGAGATGTTGATGTGCATACACCAGCGGCTTCTCTTTTCTCCAAAGGCCTCTATAATTTTCCTGTAGGCGGTATCTTTCCCCTAGGAACATATGTTTCTAAATCCCTACATATGTCAGCTGCCTACATTTGTACTCCAGCTATTCCTGCTTAGCCATTATGCACTTACTGTGAGTCTCATTTTTTAGACGTTAGTATTCACTTTCGCCTATTTCACTTACTGCATTTTTAAATTTTCTCCTTTTAACAGTTAAATTCAATATCTCTTGTGTTATTCAAGGATTGCTACTGGTCCACGTCTTTTTGTCTTCTTGATCCTCTGCTGCTTTCACTACTTAATCTCTCAAAGCTATCCATTCATCTTCTGCTCTATTCCTTTCCTGCAACACTCGTTAGAGCTTACCAGCAGCCAGATTGAGAAAGATATTGTGTCATTATTTACACGTGTGCTTACCTCAACTTATTTTTTATTAAGTGACCAGTATTTTGAATAAGTGGACGGTGTCGCCATGGGAAGTACGCTGTCTCCCATGGTGGCCAACTATTTTATGGAAGACTTTGAGGAAAAAGCACTGCAGTCGGCAAGTCTCAAACCTTCCTGCTTGTGGCGGGTATACAGACGAAACATTTGTGATGTGACCCCACGGAATAGAGACATGACCTGTGTTTCTCCGGCATCTGAACTCTATCCATACGAACATACAGTTCACAGTAGAAGTGGAAAAAGATGGCATTTTACCATTCCTGGACGTCATAGTCAAAAGAAATCTGTTGGTAGACTGGGACGTAGTGTGTATCGCAAACCACCTCACACGGTGCTATATTTGCAGGCCACAAGTTGTCATCACCCTGCCCAACGTGGAAGTGTGTTACGTTCTGTGGTACACAGAGCGCGTGTGGTCTCAGATGCCGACCGTCTACCTGGTGAGCTACAACATCAAAATCTCTGTTCCGATAGGCAGACAGCCATGCATTCTGTTCTAAGCAAACTCAAAGAAGGGATGTAAATGAAGATACGGAGGCACCCACTGCAACAGCGTTCTTGCCCTATTTCGGCGGCACGTCTTCAAGAACAGGAAGAATCCTCAAAAGGCACGATATCAAGTGTGTTTTTCGGCCACCAGCAAAATTATGCTCGATCGAAGACGACCTTGGGCTTAGGAAACGTGTATAAAATCCAGTGCGAATGTGGAAAATCTAAATCTTATATTGGGCAGACATGCCGAACCGTGCAAGAATGCTGCGTCGAACACCATTGTACACGCCTGGGGCAACCTGATAAATCAGCAGTAGCGGAGCATTGCGTGGACACGGGACATTGTCTGTTTTACGAAAAGACTGAAATTTTATCCCCAGCGTCATCTTTCTGTGACTGTGTTGTTAAGGAAGCCATACATATTCGTATGGCGGACAATCTTAGCAACAGGGTTGGAGGTTTTCAGCTAAGCGCCGCCTGGAATGCAGCACTAGCTGCCATTGAATAAAAACAAGGAAAACAAGAACCTGCGATTCATCACGCGACGCAACGCACTGCTGAGATTTAATTCGGACTTTGACCACAGGAGCGCACGCGCTGATGGCCTTTCTGCGGCACCAGAGGCGCCGCTTTCGTCCAACTACGAGCGTCTTCCCGCGCACGCGTATTGACTGCTCCCGGCGTGATACGTTTCGACGCCAACACGCGATTATCATCAGTTGCGCTTTGCAGCAGTGACGGCAGCATGCAAGCCCTACCTGTTTTTATTGCCCTATTATTGTGAGCTGACATCTTACTCAATCTGTGTTGTGTTGTTGTTATGGTCTTCAGTCCTGAGACTGGTTTGATGCAACTCTCCATGCTACTCTATCCTGTGCAAGCTTCTTCATCTCCCAGTACCTACTACAACCTACATCCTTCTGAATCTGCTTAGTGTATTCATCTCTTGGTCTCCCCCTACGATTTTTACCCTCTACGCTGCCCTCCAATACTAAATTGGTGATCCCTTGATGCCTCAGAAAATGTCCTACCAACCGATCCCTTCTTCTGGTCAAGTTGTGCCACAAACTTCTCTTCTCCCCAATCCTATTCAATACTTCCTCATTAGTTATGTGATCTACCCATCTAATCTTCAGCATTCTTCTGTAGCACCACATTTCGAAAGCTTCTATTCTCTTCTTATCCAAACTATTTACCGTCCATGTTTCACTTCCATACATGGCTACACTCCATACAAATACTTTCAGAAATGACTTCCTGACACTTAAATCTATACTCGATGTTAACAAATTTCTCTTCTTCAGAAACGCTTTCCTTGCCATTGCCAGTCTACATTTTATATCCTCTCTACTTCGACCATCATCAGTTATTTTGCTCCCCAAATAGCAAAACTCCTTTACTACTTTAAGTGTCTCATTTCCTAATCTAATTCCCTCAGCATCACCCGACTTAATTCGACTACATTCCATTATCCTCTTTTTGCTTTTGTTGATGTTCATCTTATATACTCCCTTCAAGACACCATCCATTCCGTTCAACGGCTCTTCCAAGTCCTTTGCTGTCTCTGACAGAATTACAATGTCATCGGCGAACCTCAAAGTTTTTATTTCTTCTCCATGGATTTTAATACCTACGCCGAATTTTTCTTTTGTTTCCTTCACTGCTTGCTCAATATACAGATTGAATAACATCGGGGAGAGGCTACTACCCTGTCTTACTCCCTTCCTAACCACTGCTTCCCTTTCATGTCCCTCGACTCTTATAACTGCCATCTGGTTTCTGTACAAATTGTAAATAGCCTTTTGCTCCCTGTATTTTACCCCTGCCACCTTTAGAATTTGAAAGAGAGTATTCCAGTCAACATTGTCAAAAGCTTTCTCTAAGTCTACAAATGCTAGAAAAGTAGGTTTGCCTTTCCTTAATCTTTCTTCTAAGATAAGTCGTAAGGTCAGTATTGCCTCACGTGTTCCAGTATTTCTACGGAATCCAAACAGATCTTCCCCGAGGTCGGCTTCTACTAGTTTTTCCATTCGTCTGTAAAGAATTCGCGTTAGTATTTTGCAGCTGTGGCTTATTAAACTGATTGTTCGGTAATTTTCACATCTGTCAACACCTGCTTTCTTTGGGATTGGAATTATTATATTCTTCTTGAAGTCTGAGGGTATTTCGCCTGTTTCATACATCTTGCTCACCAGATGGTAGAGTTTTGTCAGGACTGGCTCTCCCAAGGCCGTCAGTAGTTCCAATGGAATGTTGTCTACTCCGGGGGCCTTGTTTCGACTCAGGTCTTTCAGTGCTCTGTCAAACTCTTCACGCAGTATCGTATCTCCCATTTCATCTTCATCTACATCCTTTTCCATTTCCATAATATTGTCCTCAAGTGCATCGCCGTTGTATAGACCCTCTATATACTCCTTCCACCTTTCTGCTTTCCCTTCTTTGCTTAGAACTGGGTTTCCATCTGAGCTCTTGATGTTCATACAAGTGGTTCTCTTATCTCCAAAGGTCTCTTTAATTTTCCTGTAGGCAGTATCTATCTTACCCCTAGTGAGATAAGCCTCTACATCCTTACATTTGTCCTCTAGCCATCCCTGCTTAGCCAATTTGCACTTCCTGTCGATCTCATTTTTGAGACGTTTGTATTCCTTTTTGCCTGCTTCATTTACTGCATTTTTATATTTTCTCCTTTCATCAATTAAATTCAATATTTCTTCTGTTACCCAAGGATTTCTACTAGCCCTCGTCTTTTTACCTACTTGATCCTCTGCTACCTTCACTACTTCATCCCTCAAAGCTATCCATTCTTCTTCTACTGTATTTCTTTCCCCCATTCCTGTCAATTGTTCCCTTGTGCTCTCCCTGAAACTCTGTACAACCTTTGGTTCTTTCAGTTTATCCAGGTCCCATCTCCTTAAATTCCCACCTTTTTGCAGTTTCTTCAGTTTTAATCTACAGGTCATAACCAATAGATTGTGGTCAGAGTCCACATCTGCCCCTGGAAATGTCTTACAATTTAAAACCTGGTTCCTAAATCTCTGTCTTACCATTATATAATCTATCTGATACCTTTTAGTATCTCCAGGGTTCTTCCATGTATCTGTGTTGTAGTTAACTGAAATTGTGATTGCTGTTTCAGGGGTTTTTATGTCAATAATCGAACGTCACTAACTCCCACTATATCTAACTTTAACCTATTCGTTTCCCTTTTTAAATTTTATAAACTGTCTCCGTGAGTAACGGATCTAACATTCCATGCTCCGATCCGTAGAACAACAGTTTTATTTCTCCTGTTGACGACATGCTTCTGAGTAGGATCCACCCGGGATGGGGGCCAATCTTACCGTCGAAATATTTTACTCTGAGGACGCCATCAGATGCAGTTTCTTCTTGCTTCCAGCCGTTCGCAGTACCAGCACAGCAAGGCTGTTTAGGTTTGTGTTAGAAGGACAGATCAGTCAATCATCCTGCCCCTCTTCAGAAACCACGCAACTGTCTGGGTGCCCCTCTTCAGGAACCATTCAATTGCCTGTCCTCTCAATAGATACCTTTCCGTTGTGGTTGCGCCTACGGTACGGCTATCTGTATCCCTGAGGCATGCAAGCCGCTCCACTAACGGCGATGTCTAGAGTCTTACACTCTTTTTAATGGGAGCAGTTGATTCTGTTTAGATTCCTCTTGGTTGTAGTACATGTGGTATATTACTTGTGTTTCCCTATAGCTTACCTTTATTTTTCTCAGAATTTCGAATATCTTGCACCATTTTACGTTGTCGAACGTTTTTTGCAGCTCAACAAATCTTATGAACGTGTCTTGATTTTTCGTTAGTCTTGCTTCCATTATCAACCACAACGTCAGAATTTCCTTTCCTCATCGCATCCTCAATTTATTTTTGGAAGGTAGGAGACGAGATACTGGCAGAAGTAAAGCTGTGAGACCGGGCGTGAGTCGTGCTTCGGTAGCCAGGAAGTTTCATATCAGCGCACACTCGGCTGCAGAGTGAAAATCTCATTCTGGAAACATCCCGCAGGCTGTGGCTAAGCCATGTCTCCGCAATGTCCTTTCTTTCAGGAGTGCTAGTTCTGCAAGGTTCGCAGGAGAGCTTCTGTAAAGTTTCGAAGGTAGGAGACGAGATACTGGCAGAAGTAAAGCTGTGAGACCGGGCGTGAGTCGTGCTTCGGTAGCTCAGATGGTAGAGCACTTGCCCGCGAAAGGCAAAGGTCCCGAGTTCGAGTCTCGGTCGGGCACACGGTTTTAATCTGCCAGGAAGTTTCAAACATAAGTTTTATTCTTGTTACCAACTTGGATGTATGAGCTGTTAAGCTGACTGTACGATAATTCTTGCACTTGTCGGCTCTCCCCATCTTCGGAATAGTGTGGATAATTTTTCCAAAAGTCTAATAATACATACATTCTACACACCAACACAAATAATCGTTTTGTTGCCACTCCCCTCCCCCCCTTATTTCAGAAATTCCGATGGAATGTTATCCTTCCCTTCTGCCTTATTTGATCTTAAGTCTTCTAAAGATCTTTTAAACTCTGATTCTAATACTGGATACCTTATCTCTTCAATGTCGACTCCACTTTCTTCTTCTATCAGTGTATTCAGTGTACTGTTTCCACTTATCCGCTCTTTCATCTTAATAAACCAGTCGAATTCCCATTGCGCTGTTAATGTTACGGCCCTTGCTTTTAATTTCTCCGAATGTTGTTTTGAATTTTCTATACGTTGATTCACTCCTCCTGACAATCATTCCTTTTCGATTTGTTCACATTTTTCCTGCAGAAATCTCGCCGTCACTTCGCCTCACTTTCGATTTATTTCTTTACTGTATTTCTTTATTCCTCTATTTCCCTGAACATTTTTATACTTCCTTCTTTCGTCGATGAACTGAAGTATTTCTTGTGTGACCCACTGTTTCTTCGCAGTTAACTTCTTTGTACCTCTGTTTTATTTTCAGCTTCACAAACTGCCCATTTCACAGGTGTCCAATCCTCTTCAACTGAACTGCATACTGAACTATTCCTTATTCGGTATCTATAGCCTCAAAGAACTTGAATCGTCTGTTTCATTTCTTAGTACTTCCGTGTCCTACATCTTTGCACACTGACTCTTCCAGATCAGCTTACTCTTCATCACCACTACAATATGATCTGACTCTACATCTGCTGCTGGATACACCTTACAATTCAGTATCTGATTTCGGAATTTCTGCCTGACCATGATGTAATCTAACTCGAATATTCTGGTATCTTCCGTTCCGACCTTTTCCAAGAACGATTCTTGAACTGAGTATTCGCTGTTATTATCCGAAACGTATTTCAGAGCTCAATTAGTCTTTTCCCTTTCTCGGCCCTACAACCAAGCCCGTATTCTGCCGTAACTCTTTCTTCTACTCCTCGTAAGCCACATGTTCCCGTAGCCAGTGCTGGGTGACCCTGGGGGTGGGTGAGTGGAAGCGAGTGATTTGCAGTTGCGGATCTCGCTGTACCCTGTGGCAATCACACGTGACCGTTCGGGTTTCTGCAAATGCCTGCCATCATGTGTAGTGCCAGAAGTAAAGTGCAGAGGAGGTCGTGTTGCGTTACAGGAGCGTTTTTAGTGACTAGGATGTGGTTCGGAATGATACGAACACATTTTACAACACTGTGTACTCCGAACAGTAGAGGAACAGTTTGGAGGCCATGACTGACTTTATCAGCATGACAATGTACCTTGTCACAAGGCATCATCTGGTTTGTGGACAGGAATATTGATGAAGTGGACTGACTTGCTCGGGCCCGGCCTGAACCCATCGAAACGTCTTTGGGTTCAGGTAGAGCGTAGACTTCATTCGAGACCCCTGGGAGTAACATCAACCATCTCTGGTCTCCGCTGTTGAGGATGAATGGGCTGCCATTATTCCGCAGACATTGAAACATTTCATTGAAAAAGTCTCCAGGAAAGTTCAAACCACCAACATATCAATGTCCGCCAACGTATCCAGATACTTCTGATCTGATAGCGTACACCTATACTCCACCTCCACCTCCGACAATATGTGTCGATGGGGGGGGGGGGGGGGCTCTTCTGGTGCTACTCTCATTCTCTACCTTATCCGTTCCATTCACGAATGGTTCAAAAATGGCTCTGAGCACTATGGGACTTAACATCTATGGTCATCAGTCCCCTAGAACTTAGAACTACTTAAACCTAACTAACCTAAAGACAGCACACAACACCCAGCCATCACGTGGCAGAGAAAATCCCTGACCCCGCCGGGAATCGAACCCGGGAACCCGGGCGTGGGAAGCGAGAACGCTACCGCACGACCACGAGATGCGGGCTATTCACGAATGGCGCACGGAAAGAAAAACTCTCGGTAAACCTCCAGAAGAAATTCATTTTCTCATAGACACCTCATCGTGATCATAAAACGAGATGTTATCCAAACAGTGCACTGAGCACAACGTAAAGGAGCACAAAGAGAAATGTGAAACGAGAATCACCACCCAGGAAGAAAAAATTAAAATTTTGTTTGGCGCTAGTGACACGGCCGTGTCTAAGGCGACTGTCGGAGCATGAGAACCATCCGTGCCTCCAAGTGAAATCCATAGCCGGTGACGATTGTGTCGACATCAGTAATGCAAGAGCACTGGCTTGTTCGTGCTCGTAATGAAGGGACCGGTGGTGCTAAGCTCGACGTGTGTGAGAGAGCTCGGAACGGACGACCGTATATGACAACCAACGAGACTCATCGGAATTGGATTGATGAAATCGTCAGAGAAAATTGTCAATCAGCAGAGACATATCTCTCAGGGACATGCAGCATATCACGATAGCGATTACAGGCCGTCATTGCAGAACTGCGGTACAGAAAACTTTGTGCGCGGTGGCTGCCTCGAATTAAGACTACTGATATTTTTACAAATTTCGGGAATCCAATACATCGATATTTACAAAGCATCAGTATCGGCTCTCGACATATCGAAGTACCGACGGAAGAAATATCGACGTATCGGGCTATAAAAATATCGGCTGCACATTGTAAGTATACTGCCGCTTTTAGAGCTGTGTATTTAGATTTTCTGTACATCAACAAGCTAGCAAAAAATGGTTCAAATGGTTCTAAGCACTATGGGACTCAGCATCTGAGGTCATCAGTCCCTTGGACTTAGAACTACTTAAACCTAACTAACCCAAGGACATCACACACATCCATGCGTGAGGCAGGATTCGAGCCTGCGACCGTAGCAGCAGCGTGGTTCCGGACTGAAGCGCCTAGAACCGCGGCCTTCTTATCCCCCCTAGAGCAACACCTGCAAGGAAGACGATGCACGTTCACCCTTGCTGATAAGCACTCTGCTAACAACGTACCTGCATATATAGGCTGACAATTACTGAGGTATATAAAAAAACATAAATTAGTTATAAACCACGGCGTATAGACACTTTATTCTACATGTAAACGTCACTACAGATATTCGCAGTTAGGTTGTGACTTGTTCGATACGCCTGCCATCCTCACTATGATGTGGCGCAGACGAATGGCGAAATTCTGCATAACCCACTGAAGTGTCGGAACGTCGATGCTGTTGATGACCTCTTGAATGTCTGATTTCAGCTCAGCAATGGTTTTGGGGTTATTGCTGTACACCTTGTCTTTATCGTAGCCCCAAAAAAGGGAGTAGCATGTGTGCTGGTGTAAGCTGCCGCCAGCAAACCGGTGGGCAAAGGTAAAGTAAAGATCGACAGTAGGAGCTGGAGCAAGCGGGCCCATCCAGTGCGACCTGGAAACGAGGCCACTACACAGCGTGTGTGACGTCTGCGTAAGAGTCATGCAACTACGCTACGAGTCGGGAGAGACTTGTAGCTGCAAGTGTATATTGGACTTTACGTTTATCAAATAATTCATTTATCTAAAATAAAAAGAAATTCTAATACTTTAAATAATGTTTCCTTATTTTTTTAAGATGAACTTTTTTTCCTAAAATCACCTTTAAACTTAAGTAATTTGAAGTTAAGTGAAATCATGAATTATCTGTATAAATATCTGTTTACGGAAATCAAGGAAATGTTTGGTAATTCAATAAGCAGTGAATTAATATTTATGTTTACACAGTTACCGTATTTGTCTACTATCTAAAAGCAGAAGAAAAGAAACAGAGCCAAATTTTCAATCCGTTTTTATCATTCTCTTGAGGGTTGTACCATTATTTGTATTTACAATGTCATTGACCCTCTTTGTATAATTATTCAAAAGAATATTGAAAGCAGCACCAAGTATATTGTCAATGATTTCATGTACAGAGTGATTTGCAGTGCAAGCAAACCCAACAAATATGTCATCAGGCAAGTTGCTATTACATACACAAAACAATACATTTCTTTGACACTTTTCCCGAAGAAATAACTCTTCTTTTTCTGTAAGCAGTTTCTGTGCAGTAACATATACACATGCTACACATGTTATAACATCCTGACTAGGATAGTAGAGACCACCTCTACTGGTCACAGTTGTTAAATGATTTCTGTCATCTTTCACATTCTCATCATCTCCTGTTAGATACATTTTACAATAATCACATTTAACTTTCTGAATGACTGCATATGAGCAGTAACCACTTATGTAGTGAAGTACAGGCCACACATCCTCATCTAATTCCTGTATAACAATATCTTCCACAACTACATTTAACCCTTCATTATATGTCACTTTTGGAAGGTCATTTATGTCTGTCTCATTAGATTAGATTAGATTCTTTCATTCCACTTGATCCATAGTGAGGAGGTCCTCCAGGATGTAGAACATGTCAGAAAAACAACAATACATGACAAATATTTACAACTAAAACAAATTAGCTAATGTACCATTCCACAGGTCCCAAGTGGAATGATCCTCATTTTTTAACGAACACTATATGAAACAGTCATTTTACAAATGCTAATGCACTGAATTTAAAATAAAAGAGTTTATTTATTTATTTATAAGGTAATAAACGTGTAATACAACTACTATAATACGATGAACACATTACTGCACAGAAATTGTGCAGAAGTTCGATTGTACACACACACACACACACACACACACACACACACACACACACACACACACACACATTTACAATGAACACATTACTGCACTGAAATTGTGCATAAGTTATATTATATGGTTTTACTGAGAAATTCATCAATGGAGTAGAAGCAGCTGGCCACCAATAAATCTTCTCTTAAACATTGGTTGTTAAGCTTTTTATGGTTGCTGATAACTTATTGAAAATGTGTGTCCCTGAATAATGCACACCTTTTTGTACAAGACTAAGTGACTTTAAATCCTTGTGAAGATTATTCTTATTTCTAGTATTGATTCCATGAATTGAGCTGTTGGTTTGAGAAAGTGACAAATTTCATTAAGGAATAAATATATTGGGGAGCAGTAGTTAGTATCCCTAGTTCCCTAAACAGGCTTCTGCAGGATGTTCTTGAGTTCATACCACATATAACTCTGGACTCGCACTGCCTGCTGCTAAGAAGGTGATTGTTTTTGCCGATATGACTTGCAATAACGACTGCGCGAAACGCCGCTATCTCATTCGGGATGCTACGGCAGACACCCTCTAGAGCACCCCGAAGACTTCTTGAGCCCTCAGTTGTGATTGGTTTCAGGCTGTCAAAAGAATTATGGTGTGTGCATGCGCGCACATTTTTATATTCATTTTTATATCCCCTATGTCTGACATAAATCGCATTGCAAATAGAGATTTGCTAAGATGTTTCAACAGTTCTGTGGTGTGCTCCTCCCAGTTGAATTTGTTATCAAGCTGTAATCCCAAGAATTTAACGCTGTCCACTTCTTCTATCTGCTTGTCATCGTATGTTAGGCATATACTCGTGGGACACCCCTTACAGGTTCTGAACTGCATGTAATGTGTTTTTTCAAAGTTTAGTGACAAAGAATTGGCTAGGAACCAGTGATAAATGTTCACAAATATTTTATTAGCTGATCTACTACACTTGATTTGCTATTTATTCCACTGTTTGTATCATCAGCAAACAAAACAAACTTGGCATCTGGTAATGCTACCGATGAAAGGTCATTGATATACGCAAGAAAAAATAAGTGCCCCAAAATGGAACCTTGTGAGACCCCACATGTAATTAGTTCCTAGTCTGATGATGCCTGATAGCTTGATACATGTCTCTTTCCTAATAACACCCTTTGTTTCCTGCCAGGGATATAAGATTTGAACCATTTTGCAGCATTTCCTGTTACACTATAATATTCTAATTTATTTAAAAGGATATTGTGATTTACACAGTCAAATCCCTTTGACAGATCACAAAATATACCAGTTGCCTGCAATTTTTTGTCTAATGAATTAAGCAAATTTTCACTGTAAGTGTAGATAGCCTTCTCAATATCAGAACCCTTCAGAAATCCAAACTGTGACTGACAGAATGTTATTTGAGATAAGATGGCTATAAAGCCGATTATACATTCCTTTTTCTAAAAATTTCGAGAATGCTGGCAACAGTGAAATTGGACGGAAATTTTATGCATTTTCTTTATGTCAAACAGTGGCTTAACTTCAGGAAATATTCCACTGATAAACGACTGGTTACACAGATAGCTTAATATGTTACTTACCTCAGAATCACATTCTTTACTTAACTTTGTTGATATTTCATTATATCCACTAGCTGTTTTTAAAGATTTTATGATGGACATTATTTCTGCTGGGGTAGTGAGGGTCAAATTCATATTATGGAAGTTACTTGAAATGTCTGGTCTGGGGTATTCCATAGCAGCATCTACTGAACCTGACAACACCATCTTTTCAGTAACAGTTACAAAATGTTTGTTAAAAAGTTCTGCAACACTATAAACATCTGTCACCAATGTATCATTTACTCTTTATCCTACTTGTTCCTCTTCATGTCTGGTTCTACTGGTCTCCTCCTTCGCTATATCCCATATTGTCTTTATTTTGTTATCTGATATGACTTTCTTTTCCTTGTAATATATTTGCTTTGTTGTTCATATTACAGTCTTTAATATTTTGCAGTATTTCTCGAAATGTGCTATAGCATCAACATCGGAACTGTTTCGGACTGACAGATACAGTTTTCTTTTTGTTTTACAAGATACCCCTATTCCTTAAGTAAGTCTTCTTTGTAGACTTTGCTCTGACCTTGGTAAGTTTTGGGGGAAAAGAGTGTTCAGATAAGGTAAGCACTTTATTTGCAAAAGTGTTATATTTTTCATTCATGCCATGAGCGCTGTAAACATCAGTGCAGTGAATGTCTCTGAGAAGTGTCCTAAAATAATCAATTTTTGGCTTATTGATTACCCTCTTGAGCTCAGATTTAACAGATTTTATATCCTGTTCAGTATTAACATTTAACAGAAGGAACTGCATGTCATGGTCTGAGAGGCCATTGACTATTGGTTTTGTAATGTAATTTTGTTCATTGGACTTTTCTATAAAGATATTATCAATGGCTGTTTGTGATCAATTGGCTACTCTAGTGGGGAACTGTACAGTGGGTATTAAGTTGAATGATGGTGTTACTAACTCAAATAAGTTCTTATTGGGAGACTCTTTAAGGAAATCTACATTGAAATCACCAGCAACCACTATTTCTTTGTTTTTGGTTGTTAAATGGGCCAGTACAGCTTCAAGGTGGTTTACGAACAGATTAAAGTTACCTGCAGGTGCTCGATATACACTTAATATTATGAAAGATTTTTTGTGAAATTCTATTTCTGTTGCACATGCTTCCATATGCTGTTCTAGGCAAAATTTATGAATGTCTATGTTCTTAAATTTATGACAGTACCTGATGAATGTGGCAACCCCTTCTTTCTCCATTTCTGATCTACAAAAGCTAAACCCTGTAACACTTAAAAGTTCTATACCAGTGGTCACATGATGTTCAGAGAGGCAGATTATGTCAGCTGGGTTTGAAGACACTAATTCATCTATGCAGATAGTTAATTCATTAATTTTATTTCTCAGTCCTCGAAAATTTTGGTGATTTTGAAGAAATTCATCCTTGGCAATTCCAACATCACACATTCTTTGGGACTTTAATATTAATGATACATAGCTTTGTACCCTCAGTTTACTTTCTATCTCAAAAATCTGTCTAATTGACACATGGTAAGTACCACCACTCATCTGACGAAATTTACGAAACTTGCTTTCCAGGTCATCAGTTTGAATATTGCCTGTTAGAAAGTATTCCCTCTTTTTCTCATTGAGCCAATACTTAGCCAGATCCACCAATGCAAGAGTGGTATGCCTAAGAGCTAAATGTGTTTGTCTGCTAAGACCAATTAAACACTGAGAATTTTCCTTTAGTAACCAATTTGCAAACTGATGTAGGAACTCTAGTATATGTTCAGAATTCCTGGTTATTGGCTCCTGAAACCTATTTAATAACCTTTGACCTCTTAACAGTGTTTTTACATTTAAAAAAATGGTTCAAATGGCTCTGAGAACTATGGGACTTAACATCTGAGGTCATCAGTCCCCTAGAACTTAGAACTACTTAAACCTAACTAACCTAAGGACATCACACACATCCATGCCCGAGGCAGGATTCGAACCTGCGACCGTAGCAGTCGCGCGATTCCGGACTGAGCGCCTAGAACCGCTAGACCACCGCGGCCGGCTGCGTCTTTACATTAACTGCATCCCACCACTTGCAAATGATCCCAAGGAAAGTTGCAGTATCATTGCAGTATTCAGTATTGTGTTTAGAGCCTAATTCCCAGAGAGCAATAGCTGTTGTATGGTCAAAAATATGGAGAGCAAGGTTTACATTCTGCCTTTGTATGATTGAGGGGTATAGTGATTTAAGACATAGCTTGTTTGCAAATTTCAATAAATTTGCCTTTTCAGGCAAATGAAGAGATTTCAAAGTATTGAAAGACGCAAAACCACCATCCAGCTCATTATTAAAATCCGGAACCTCTATAATCTCTTCTTTCTGATACAGCCAGTTGTTACATATGCATTTTAACAGGTGCACACTATCAAATAGAAAACAAAAAGGCCTACTTCCAGCACCTGGAGAAGGGTGTCGCTATTTAATTTTAAGTTCGGGTGGATCACTGAAGTAAGATACAGCTTTCTTATTGATTGCATTGTCATCAGATACAATACCAACAACTTCAAACCCTATGCTTTCTAACTTCAATACAATATCTTTAAGGAAGGTGAAAAGAGCAGGGGCCTGCATGGCTTTGACCGGCAGAATATGAGCTACATCAGTGAACTGTGTATCCAAACTATGCACCATGAATATGCAGGCTCCAGATACACATTCACTACTATTATAGGCTTGGGCAACTATGTTTCCCCCTTTGTAGTCCATTTGTGACTTTAAATGGATTTCATCCATCAAGAGGAGAACTGTCCGGTCTTCTTCAGCAAAAAATTTCAGTTTCTTAGTTAAATATCCAAGAAAATGTGCAGGAAATTGTTCAAGAGCAGGATTATTAGCAAATCCACCACATATTCTAGTCAGAGTAGCAGGGCTAGGTATAGTTACTGTTGTGGATTGGCAGGAGACCAACCCACTAAATTTAGAGGAAGCGGAAAGGCACGCGTTTTAGCTCACGCAGGCTGGCGTGAGGTCTGGAACAGGACAAGGAAATTAGAACTTAGAAAAACGGACGCAGATGGTGGAATACTTAACTTTAATCCATTAATGTTGAACGTAGCTCTTGTCTGTACATTATTTACAATATCAATAGCAACTGATAATGGCGCGTTGCTAGGTCGTAGCAAAGGACGTAGCTGAAGGCTATGGTAACTATCGTCTCGGCAAATGAGAGCGTATTTTGTCAGTGAACCATCGCTAGCAAAGTCGGCTGTACAACTGGGGCGAGTGCTAGGAAGTCTCTCCTGACCTGCCGTGTGGCGGCGCTCGGTCTGCAATCACTGATAGTGGCGACACGCGGGTCCGACGTATACTAACGGACCGCGGCCGATTTAAAGGCTACCACCTAGCAAGTGTGGTGTCTGGCGGTGACACCACATTCCTCCCCCGCAAGTCGGCGAACGGTTGTGTTATAAGGCTTCCGCCCGCCGTGGGGAGGACCCCATGTTGACGTATGCGACGAGGTGGGGAGCCTAACAACAGGCGAGGCTGTGCCACCCGCACCCTGCCATTCGGACTACGGGGAGCTAGGAAAAGCCTGAAAAGCTACTCCAGGGTGCACCCAAACATGCGGTGTATGCGCCCGTAGAGAGACAGGAGGGGCCGAAGGGTCGACCTCCATCGGGCCGTGGCACCCGACGGGCGAAGACGACGTATGGTCCGGAGCGGGCAAGAGTTCCATGTCGGAGGACTACTGGTCACGGGAAGCGATCGGCGGCGCGTGACCCAGGGAGGCGCCCGGCGGTTGCAGCGACGCGTCCACTGCGGGCGTCGCCGGCGGGAGAACAGGCGGCGGAGCGCGTCGCCATGGGGCAAAATGGAAGGCAGCGTCGGTAACACCTGGGGCTGAGGCGAGCCAGTAGATGGGTCCCCGGGGCGCTGACCGGACGGCACCGTCGCTGAAAGCAGACGGGGAGTGGCAGAAACCGTGCGACGACAGAGGCGCAGCTGATGGAGATGCCGACGCACCTCACCAGAGGCCCCCAAAACGAGATACATAGCGCAGCCGAGGCAGCGAAGAATGCGCCCTTCGAGCCGACGCCGTGAACCTCGATAGTGACGATTGTAGACAACGTTGCCTGGAGCAAAAGCAGGTGTCTGCCGCTGCACAGGAACCTGATGCGGCGGATGTAGCAAAGACATCAAGGTTCGATGAGGACGACCGTGGAGCAACTCAGCCGGCGAGCGACCATCTCGGCGCTGAGAGCGATACGAGGACAAAAAGATCAACAACGCGTCCTCCCGAGAATGCGACTCTTTCAACTTCAACATCTGTGACTCGAAAGTCCTGACCAATCGTTCAGCGGCACCGTTTGACTGTGGCGAAAACGGCCTTGCAGAATGACTGAAATTCTGCGGACATGAATTGTGGGCCATTGTCGGAAACAATAGTCTGTGGAAGACCTTCAATGCAAAAGATAGCAGATAACGCTTGGATGGTGGCAGATGACGTCGTGGAAGACATCCGGACAACAAAAGGAAAATTACTGAATGAATCTACCACGACCAACCATCGAGCATTCCAGAATGGACCAGCAAAATCGATGTGTAAGCGCTGCCAAGGGGAAGTGGCTTTTGGCCATGCAAAGAATTTCCGCGGTGGGGCTGATTGTTGTTTGGCACACACCATGCAAGAAGAGCACATATTCGTAACCGTGGCATCGATTCCGAACCAAGTACAGTGCTGACGAGCAAGTTGTTTCGTTCTCACTATGCCCCAATGTCCTTGGTGGAGAAGCTGTAAGACAGAGGACTGTAACGAACGTGGGACCACGACCCTGGACTGATCATTATCAGAACGCAACAGCAAAACACCACGTTGTACAAAAAGTCTCTCCTTGTGAGCAAAAAACCAGTGAACCAACGGATCCTCGATCCGGGACTTGGACAAGGGCCATTGTGTAGTAACAAAACGCAAAACGGTAGCAAGGACAGGGTCAGCTGCTGTGGCTGTAGCTACACGACGAAAATCAATCGGAAACGATTCGATCACGTCATCGGTTTCCGAATCAATGAACATGCAAGCAAGTTCGGAGGAATCGAATGCTCTATCCTCAGCAACAGGCAAACGGGACAACGCATCGGCGTTTCCGTGCTTAGCAGTGGTCCGATACAAGATATCGTAGCGGTACTGTGAGAGGAATATAGACCAGCGAATGAATTTCTGCGCTGTACGTGGAGGTACAGGCTTGTTCGGATGAAAAAGCGATGTCAAATTTTTGTGGTCTGTGATGATGGTAAAGTGACGACCATACAAGAAATCATAAAACTTGGTAACACCAAAGACGAGAGCCAATGCTTCTTTCTCGATCTGTGAATAATTTCGTTGCGCAGACGAGAGAAATTTGGACGCAAAGGCAATAGGGCGATCATGCGAGCCATCTTTGTGCACAAGCACAGCACCGATCCCGAAATCCGATGCATCCACCATCAACAAAAGGGGTTTTTGGGGATCGAATGGCGTAAGGCAAGTATTGGAAAGCAACGCCGATTTCAACTGGCGAAAGGCGCGTTCGCATTCCGTCGTCCAGACGAACGGAACACCTTTACGGCGTAAGCGATGAAGCGGAGCTGAAATGGAAGAGGCATGCAGAACATAGCGATGATAATAGTTAATTTTTCCCAGCACACTCTGTAGCTGCTTCAAATTCTGCGGCGAAGGCAAGTCTTGTATGGCACGGAGGTGCTCGGGACTGGGATGTATGCCTTGGGCATTGAGTACATGTCCCAGGTAGGGCAAGTCCCGAGCAAAAAACACACATTTGTCCTTCCGCAAGCGAAGACAATTTTGTCGCAAGACCTGAAATAATGTTCTGAGATTGGCTAAATGTTCTTCTTCCGTCTTGCCGGAGATCACAATATCGTCCAGATAGTTTGCTGCAGTAGGGACCGACGCACAAACAGTTTGTAGATATTGCTGAAACAATGCAGGGGCGGATGCACACCCAAATGGCAGTCGTTTGAATCGATACAAACCAAGATGCGTGTTAACCATCAAAACGCGCTGGGATTCTTCGTCCACCGGTATTTGCAAGTACGCATCAGCTAGGTCCAACTTCGAAAAATATTTTCCCGGGCACAGTTTGTCAAAAAGATCTTCCAGGCGAGGTAAAGGAAAAGTTGCAATCACTAGTTGTGGATTCACTGTTGCCTTGAAGTCTACACAAAGTCTCAATTTTCCAGAATGTTTTGGCAAAATTACTAAGGGTGATGCCCAGACAGAAGCCTGCACACGTTCCATCACACCTTGTGATTCCAAATCGTGTAATGTTTTTGCGACCTCATCACGCAATGTGTGGGGAACATTGCACGCTCTGAAAAATTTCGGTTGCGCGTTTACTTGCAGTTCCAAATGTGCTTTATAGGTCTTAGCGCAACCAAGGCCCGGTGCAAAAATGTCTGCAAATTCTTCACATAGACGAGAAACACTGTCTGAAGGCACAGTCTGATTCACTGATAGGACTTGATTGACTATAGACAAGTTAAACAACTGAAATAAATCTAAACCAAACAAGTTCACTGCAGAAGAAGAACGAAGGACGTAAAATGACACAAGTTTTGTTTGTCCTTTGCATGTTGCAAGAAGGCTGCACTGTCCTAACACAGGGATATGCTGATCGGAATAGCTACTGAGCTTAACATTTGCGGCACGCAACGGAGGTGTGCCCAGCTGTTCGTACGTGTCGTGATTGATCAGTGAATCTGCAGCTCCAGTATCGAGCTGGAATGGTATCACTTTGCCATTAATGTCCAAGTCTACAAAAAGTTTATTGTCCTGTTGATGACAAGAGCGACTGTCTCGTGCAATGTGAACTGACACTGGTACAAAATCACTTGCGACATGACGGGATTTCCGGCGATGTCGACGCACACTATTTGTGGGACGAACACAGACACTGTTAGAGAGAGTGGCACTGGGCGGAGTGGAATGAACTACATGAATTTCCATGGGCGAAGTTTCGCGAGCCTGAGTATCCTTGGTTCGATTCCGATTCCGGCGCGAAGAAAAGGTCCTGGAATGGTTGTGAGTGTCCGATCTGAGCTTTTTCTGGCAAACACTCTGAACATGTCAGTTTTTATTACAGAAACAGCAAATAGCCTGGCGTGACGGGCAATTCTCACGCGAATGTCTAGTAGCACACCGCGGGCATGATTTTAGCACTGCATTTGCTTGCCTGCGCGGCACACTTGGCTGAGAGCCTGGTGGCAGCTGCGCAGCCAGGCGCGAGGACTGTTTACTGTTCCGAGCAGCGCCCCCGGCGGGCCAGTTAACCTGACACACGGGTGGGGAAGTTTCAAATGATTCCTGAGCAAAGTCAAGTGTGTCCTGCCGATCCAATATGTCCATCACTTGTTGAAGGGAGGGATTGACTAGTTTCAAAACCTGTTCCCTTATACGAACATCAGAAACGTTCTGTTCAATTGCGTCACAAACCATAGTATCTGAATAAGGGAGTCCACATTGACACTCAAAAGCACAATCCCTAGTAAGGCCTTGCAAAGTTGCAACCCACTCCCAATTAGTTTGACCTGCCGTACATTTCGTACAAAAGAAGGTATATCATTTGGCAACTACATTAACTGATTCTTTGAAATATGCATCTAATGCAGACAAATTTTCGTTGTAGGACAGAGTTGCTACGTCGCGTCGGGGAAATAATTTGACTATCACACAGTACGTTTGGACGCCGACGGATGCTAACAAAAAATGGCTGCCGCTCATTACCTTGAATTCTGTAGGCGGCGAGATGGAATCCAAATTGGCGGGACCACTCCGTCCAGCTTTCCAGTGCAGCATTGAAAGGTCGAAAAGTTGGTGCAACAGCGTGTTGTGGCTGCGTTAGTGGTGGAGCGGTGGCTACTGCATCGTTTTGCATTGCTCGTTGACCCTGGACGAGCTGTCCAAGGGTATCCAATAAGGCCTGTGTCTGCTGATTCTGCAAGCGATGAAATTCGGACAGTACATCTGGAGATGGTGGCGAAGCCATTACACAAGTAAATCAGGGCAGTATAGTTAAGAACGCAGGAAACCTCGTCGCCAAAATGTTGTGGATTGGCAGGAGACCAACCCACTAAATTTAGAGGAAGCCGAAAGGCACACGTTTTAGCTCACGCAGGCTGGCGTGAGGTCTGGAACAGGACAAGGAAATTAGAACTTAGAAAAACGGATGCAGATGGTGGAATACTTAACTTTAATCCATTAATGTTGAACGTAGCTCTTGTCTATACATTATTTACAATATCAATAGCAACTGATAATGGCGCGTTGCTAGGTCATAGCAAAGGACGTAGCTGAAGGCTATGCTAACTATCGTCTTGGCAAATGAGAGCGAATTTTGTCAGTGAACCATCGCTAGCAAAGTCGGCTGTACAACTGGGGCGAGTGCTAGGAAGTGTCTCTAGACATGCCGTGTGGCGGCGCTCGGTCTGCAATCACTGATAGTGGCGACACACGGGTCCGACGTATACTAACTGACTGCGGCCGATTTAAAGGCTACCACCTAGCAAGTGTGGTGTCTGGCGGTGACACCCCAGTTATTATACCACTGCTTCTTAAAAACTTGTAACAGTGAGGAGAAATAGAATGAACTAATGACCACAAAACTAAAATATCCCATGAATATCTTGCACTATTCTTCTTTCATTTTAGCAATTAAATCTGTTCTTTCATAAAGTTTATAATTTCATGTTTATCTGGAAACTTTTCAGATAAATTATTCAAAATAGTGGTTATGAAATCAATAATCTCATAAGGTTCCTGATCTTCTCTGTTGCTAAATTTTAATTTGACAATATTAAGAATATTAGTTAACTGTGTTGTGGTGCTTACAGTTACTAGAAACTTTGTGTTCCCTATTTGACCAAGCTGTAAATCATTGACATGGACAGTGAAAGTGAGGTTTGCGTTGATTGTAATGTAACATAGAACTTTCAAAAATGGCACTTCACTAATTAAAAGAAAATACACACTGTGCAACTTTTTGACACAGATCCACTCATTCAAATCACTACTGTTAATTTTATCACATAATTCCTTCAACGAAGAGAGTGATATTGCGTTCTTATGGTCTTCACGAGTAATCAAACTTTCTTTCAGCACAGATCTGACGATAGCATTTTCCTAACGCTGTCTTCGATCTTCGGGATGTTCTCTTGATGCTGGTGGTGTAGATAAATATTCAGGGCATCCTGACAATAGTGCTGGTATTGCACCTATAAAAAAATATTAATTCTCAGTACCTTACCATGCAAACCAAAAGCATAAGAGATTCATCCAATAATTATATAACCTAACTTGAAATCCGTAAACAACCAACTTACCTTCCCTTAGACGTGGACGGTCAAGAGGCGCTGTAATTAATCTTCCATTCTCAGCATCATATACTGATGTAGTTCTTTCTATATCGCGTGCCTGGAAATGCAGCTGACAAACCCGTTAAAAATAATGGATTACGTTATGTTAGCATGAGAAAAGTTTGGCCTATGTATACAGATTATGTTTATAAATTACAAATAAGAATCAGACTAAACAGAACCATTTCATAGGTTTATTTACTAAAGCTGCTACTTACCACAGAGTGATCTGAAGGGGTAAAATTATCACGGTGAACTGCTCTTATCCATTCCCTCCTTGCATCTTGATCACGAGGGAAATGGAATGGACTGACTCTTTCCTGAGCAGTACAATTGCCTCTAAAAGAAGGTATACAGCATCTATGATCCATATTTATATGCTGAAGTAGTATGAACAGTATTACACCAACATTTCAATTCACAATTATGTAACGGCTACACAGGCGAAACAACCAATACAGCACGTGTGGCTTTGTGTTTGTTATGACCCGCAGTGCTAACGTCACGAGCGACTCCAAAGACAGTGTAGCGGCCTCGTTGTTAGGTGGCACTGGCCTGTCACGGCAGAGAGACACCGGCAAGCGACACTCCGCCAACGCCCTCTCGACCGCCTGTGTTTGAGTCGCCACCGACCAGAGGGCCGCACTGACCCACTCTCCCAGCTGGCGCCAGTCATTCACTCGCAGAGCAGAGCGGGCTCAGTTCACGTAACAGGCTGCGACAGTACATGGCGACCAGGTTAGTGGCGATAGTGCGACTAGCACTGGGAATAAAGTTTATAATGGCAAGATTATCGGTATCGTCTGCAAGAGGGCGGTTACTGACGAGGTTGTACCATCTGGACTCCGTTCAGTTCAGTAAATGTATTAATACAAGTCTGCATTTGTGTTTTCGAAAGAGGATACCGGCCGCCCATAAATAGATCCTCTCCCTTGCTTCCTTGATACAAGACTCTACAAGACGTGTTCAAATCCGGAGAATATGGCGGTAAATCGAGGCCTGTGCCAGTGGCCTCTGGGTACTCCAGAGACAGAATGCAGTCCCCAGAGTGCTCCTCCAGGATATCAAACGTTCTCGTGCCTCTATGTTGTCGAGCTCCGTCTTGCGTGAACCACATCTTGTCGAAATCAAGGTCACTTTGGATAATGGGGATGAAATCATCTTTCATAACCTTCAGGTATCGTTCTGTAGTGACTGTGCCATCGAGGAATATCGCACCGATTATTCCGTGACTGGATACTGCACACCATACAGTCACCCGTGACAGTGAAGAGACTTCTCGATCGCAAAACTCTTAGTGTTCCAAATGCGCCAATTTTACTCATTGACGACCCCATCCAAATGAAAGTGGACTTCATCGCTAAAGCAAACCATAGAAATTCCCATCATTACCCCTGGCAAACTATGCAGTTTGAACGTCCTAACGCAAACCGTGTAGAAGTTATGACGATTTTATTTCATATAGTTTAATGATTGTGACCCTGTAAGTGGCACAACAAAAACTGTCCGATGGGTTCGTCGTTCGGTTTCGTCACATATCGAATTTGTCGTGAACACTTCATGTCGACTTGCCTTTTTTTTCGTTTCTGCAAACGCCAGCGACCTAACAGATACAGTGTCAAAATTGCGTGGTGGAGTGACACGTTGCAGGTTCTGCTGGAAGCGCCGAACGCCGATTACGTTAGCATTTCGCCTCACACATCTCCGCACACCGCAATGACCAGTATTGTAATTAAGCTTTTTGTTAATCATTTCAGCAACTATTTTCGAAGAATGTGAATCTCAAGAGATGGAACACTAGTTGCATTAAAAATTGTTTCTCGAAACAGATGTTGAGCTATTTCTTCACAACAGAAATTTTGTTATTCCATTCACAACGTCACCTCCCGTGCAATGAGACCTTCTTTTTTGTGCCACATGCACTTGCTTCACACAGTCAAAGAGAAATACTGGCTCAAGGTGATGAAAGTTCAAAAAGTAGTAAGACTTCTTCACGCAATGAAAGTAAAATGTCAGAAGAACAATTTAAAATATTTATCAAAAGTTGGATATAAAACAAAATAAAAATATCGGCACCCGATACTGCCATTTCGATATCGATATATCGGTTGAAAAATGTCAAAATACATACCCACATTATTTCAAAAATTAGCGATGTATACGTACATCGCTATTTTATCAACAGTATTACCTCGAATGCGCTCTCCTGACATGAAAAAGTGAAACGTCAACAATTTGTTTAGGATTCTGGGCGTTGTGGTGATGGGTTACTTAACATCGCTGTGATAGCTGCTGTAAGCTAGGATCATCATTCTGACCGCGGGGACAAGAGAGCATCAATGTAGTTCTGCCGTAAAGGACCATCGACGCCAAAAATGTTCGAGACGATGACATCAGCAGGCAAAGTCACGGTCACAGTGTTCTGAGGTTTTCAACGTAAGCTGGATTTGGAATGCATACCTAACGGCATGACCGTAAACTGTGCAAGGTACTAAGGGACCCCTCAGAAAACTAAAAGTACGAATTCGAAGAGAGGGTCCAGACACGGAGCACCACAGCGCCGGGCCACACACAAGCTCTGCAGCTATTCGACGCCGATCGTCCTCCAAACAGCCCCGACTTGGCCTACTTGTCCCCATCCCACGTCCGTCTGTTTGCATAGCTTTAAGAACACTTTCGAGACCATCAGTTTGATAGTGATGCAAGCAGGGGTGAGGCTGTGGCACCGTCACCAAAGCCACACATTCTCCAGTGTCAGTATCGATAAACTTGTCTCTCGTTGGGAGAAATGTGTTCGTTTGGAAGAAGGCTGGGCGCTGCTGCGTGAAGACGTCCGCAACTGCCGGCTGCACTCGCAAGTCCGACAGGAATCGCCGAACCTTTAACGCCTTTTTTAAGGGACCGGCGAAGTGATAAACGCACGGGGAAAGGTCAGCATTATATGGCAGGTGCTCCAGTGAGTGTCCCCCCCCCCCCACTCGGGTTGCCTGCCCTGTGGGTCACCAGCATCTGCTGTGTGTGTACGTGCGTTGTCATCAAGCAACAGCACTCGTTGTCCACGATGGTGGTTTGCGACAGACGTGCTGCCCTGTACGCATACTTGATTCTGCGATGCGTATCTACTGTTGTTCGTCTTTCGGCAGCCGAGGAAAGAATGACAGCACGTTACCCTGTTTGAACGCATTTGGTAATAACGTCGCCGTAGTTCAAGTTTCTTCTGTCAGAGACAGCAAAGGACTTGGAAGAGCAGTTGAATGGAATGGATAGTGTTTTGAAAGGAGGATATAACATGAACATCAACAAAAGCAAAACGAGGATAATGGAATGTAGTCGAATTAAGTCGGGTGATGCTGAGGGAATTAGATTTGGAAATGAGACACTTAAAGTAGTAAAGGAGTTTTGCTATTTGGGGAGCAAAATAACTAATGATGGTCGAAGTAGAGAGGATATAAAATGTAGACTGGCAATGGCAAGGAAAGCGTTTCTGAAGAAGAGAAATTTGTTAACATCGAGTATAGATTTAAGTGTCAGGAAATCATTTCTGAGAGTATTTGTATGGAGTGTAGCCATGTATGGAAGTGAAACATGGACGGTAAACAGTTTGGACAAGAAGAGAATAGAAGCTTTCGAAATGTGGTGCTACAGAAGAATGCTGAAGATTAGACGGGTAGATCACATAACTAATGAGGAAGTATTGAATAGGATTGGGGAGAAGAGAAGTTTGTGGCACAACTTGACCAGAAGAAGGGATCGGCTGGTAGGACATGTTCTGAGGCATCAAGGGATCACCAATTTAGTATTGGAGGGCAGCGTGGAGGGTAAAAATCGTAGGGGGAGACCAAGAGATGAATACACTAAGCAGATTCAGAAGGATG
Organism: Schistocerca cancellata; assembly: GCF_023864275.1. Lineage (NCBI taxonomy): Eukaryota > Metazoa > Arthropoda > Insecta > Orthoptera > Acrididae > Schistocerca > Schistocerca cancellata. The sequence continues at coordinate 212,166,264 of NC_064635.1, forward strand.
TAGGTTGCAGTAGGTACTGGGAGATGAAGAAGCTTGCACAGGATAGAGTAGCATGGAGAGCTGCATCAAACCAGTCTCAGGACTGAAGACCACAACAACAACAACAACAGTTCAAGTTTCAGCGTTGCTCAGACGTACGTCGGAAACACACGAGTGCCACACTGAAACCTCGTCCACGTGTCAGTCCTTGTACACCCGTATCCGAGTCGCGCTGCGTCGCAGTACGCCGCAGCAAATCCCTCGAACGGAAACTTTTTCATCGCCCATTTATAATAATGCAGTGCAATATTTGTAGCCTTCGCAGTGCTAGTCTTCCGATATTTGGGCTTAGCTTCAGGAGCAGCGCCTTGGAAGGGACACGGAAGTGTACATTTGGTACATTTTTTTTTTAAATCTTTATTCAATTCATTACATTACATTATTCATACAACCCACTACCTAACTACATTAGTGGGTCTTAATAATGATACAGTTAATGCAGCTTTTTTATTCTACACTACAGGTACTTCTATTAGTTTTACTCTAGTCTTACCGCTATGGGGTTCTAAGCTACTTAATCTAAGAATCTACATTCTACCTGCAGCGTTACAAGTGTGCCAGTGCTACTATAAACCTACTGGTGTTGGCCCGGCCCACTGAGCTAATCCCAGTGGGCGTGCCCCTGGCACTGGGCTGGCCTTTAACTTGGTGTCGCTGCAGTCTACTTTAGGTATTATCCTACCTTCTACATCTAATCTAACTACATGTCATAATTGGTGTGCGGTCAAATCCGGTGTTTTGTACCCCCCTCCCTCCTAGTCCAAGGTAAGGCGGATTCCAGCCGTATGACGGCTGGCCAGGTCCCTACTCGGCGGTACAGGAAGGGTGCACGAAGTCGGTGAAAGTGTTTGTCTTTTACTGGTGGTTGTCCCTTAGAAAGTTCTTAATTACTTTCTTTGATATTACATCAGTGAGAGTATTTAGGGTGTTGAAGGTGTTTTCGTGCCTTAATATGTGGTACGTGTCATTGTTCGGTAGCTGTTGTCGTGGATCATGGGCTACATCATCGAAGAGGCGGCACTCATACACCACATGTTCTGGGGTACCTTGCACAGCACCACAGTCGCACGCTGGTGTAGCCTGCTTCCCAAACCGACATAGATATGTTGGGTATGGTCCATGTCCAGTAAGAAAGTGCAGCATTCCTCTCGTGGGTGTGAAAAATGTGAATTTCTACCTTTCCTCTATATCTGGTAGCAGTTCATAAGTTCTGCGTCCCGTGTCCTCACTACTCCATTGATTCTGCCAAAGTTCAATTCCTCTCTTTTTGATGGCATACTTGTCCCCCGCGTAGACCCCAAGTATTTCCCTGAGTTTATCCCTATTCTCCTTCTTCGCCCAGTACCAGGCGGCTTGCTCCCGGATTTTTATGTCTAATGGACAAATCCCCATTAGCACTAACAGCGCTCCCCCTGGTGTTGTCCTGTAAGCCCCTGCTGAACGTAGAAGCATATTCCGCTGCACTCTTCTTACGGCCATGGCAGGCATGACCCTCGTGAGTCTGTGTGCCCAGACTTCTGATCCGTATCCTACTATGGAGGTCAGAATACTATTGTGATATAGTTTTATTAGGTTGGGTGGAAGGTGAAACCGCTTATGACCAATTCCAATGAGATTATTTAATAAAACCAATGAATTTTGGGATACGGTATCAATATGTGATGCAAAGTTCCACCTCTCATCGATGATTACACCCAGGTATCGGGCCTCACGGCGCCGAAGAACTGGCATGCCGTTGATTCTTACGGTGGGATTTCTGACCAATTGGCCTTTAAGAAGCAAGTATGTTGATTTGTTGGGCGCAATCGCCATTTTACTTTCGTGGCACCACGATGTAAGCACAGTTACGGCTCTTTCCACTTTCGGCTCTAAATCCTCACGGCTTCGGCCGCCGACCATTTGGTACATTTGCGGGCAGCGGGTGGAAGCGAAGACTGCGCAGCCTCGTGGCGTCTGCAGCGCTATCCGTGGGAGTGCGGCGGGCCCTGCAGGGGGCGGTCCTCCTCAGGAGGTGTGGGCGGCGCGTGGCGCGCCCTCTGCGGCCGACGTACGCACCTCCGACACCCCTGGCAGTTTTACGGTTTTGCCATTTTAATCATTCTGTTGGGAAGACAATATTTTCAGAACGAAGCTTCGGGTCTACAGCTGAGTAAGCACTATTTCTTGTAGGTTATCCCCTTGAGTCTTCCGCGTATCTTGCACACAACCACCGGATAAGTGACGTGACTTGTACCAGTAGTGGCAGCGGTCATCCGCCATACCGATATCTCGCACGTAGCGTCACTGAGAACAACAGATCTCCTGTTTAATTTGCGCAACGGGATCAATATTGTGTCCAACTGTCGTCCAGACCCAGCCTCTCACACGACATCATCACATCACCGATTCATACCACACGTCTATGTGGTTCTATTTACCTACTAATTCAAACACTCACTCTCTCAACGCTAGTATTCATGCTCTGAAATAATCTCATTCTCACCGAATGCCTAACAAGAAAAGTATACTTACGTATCTTGCATGCAAAGTTCTTCTCAAGAAAATTTAAGCAAATGGAAATTAACCTGAAAATATTTATTTCGCTGCTATGGATCTCACCAAAATATTGAATTATCCACCTGTACTGTTTCCACTCAACTTATTTTAATGCCGGTACCCGTGTTACTGGTGACCATGGCAACTTATTAATGCACCTTATCATTTTGTATACGTTTATTTTTACTCACCACAATATTCTTCCTGACAAAGATAATTTTATTCTCTGGAGCGACAATGTGCAGTTTCCAGTGCAATGCGGCCCTCACGGAGCCTCTGGACAAATGCCTAATGAACTCACTCTTGTTTTTGTCGCAGAGCACAAGATCAAAAGCTTCACACGATATTACTTACCTAAATTGACTTCACCACATCTATTTTCCTACTTAGGGAACTGGCATGGCTGCTGTCCGTGCTGAACTATCAAGCGCATTGTGAAGACAAAACTCATTTTTAATCTCATTGTATCAAAATATTTGATTTACTGAACATGATATGGGAAATTAATTTCACGCACGCACGCACGCTCGCACACACACACACACACACACACACACACACACACACAAAATGACTCAAATGGCTCTGAGCATTATGGGATTTAACTGCTGAGGTCATCAGTCCCCTAGAACTTAGAACTACTTAAAGCTAACTAACCTAAGGACATCACACAAATTCATGCCCGAGGCAGGATTCGAACCTGCGACCGTAGCGGTCCCGCAGTTCCAGACTGTAGCGCCTAGAATCGCTCGGCCACTCCGGCTGGCACACACACACACACACACACACACACACACACACACACACACACACACACCAACCATAAAGAAGTCACAAAACAGTGGAAATGAGGATAAATTGGGATAGGGTTTTGTGGCGGCGTTCGTAGCGACAAACACTTCGCTGTAGAAACGGCCTACGAAGTCACCGCCACACTTTTAATAGCGGGCCGACCGGTCCGCTGGAACAGTGAACAGAAAGATGAAAACCCAAACACTCTGATTAAATAAAAGTCGGTACTTATCTTTATTAACGAAGATACAGAAACACAGTAGTGAACTCTGTGTCTACAGAAATCTGTCTAGTTCGAGTCGGAGCGGCTAGGTCAGCGTCGGCTGACGACAAACAACAACTCTGCGGCGATGAACACACAACTGACTAGCAAGTACACAAATCGATGGCGAGTATACCACTGAGCGGCGAATACAGAACTCCTAGCGCTCGCGACTCCAGCGCTTAAGAAGCCAGAAGCCAGCGGTGGCGCGCGCAGACTTGCCGCGATTTCCTGTATCGCTGGCGCTGCTTATGCGGACGGCGTCCGGACTTTGATGCTGCCAAACCTTTTGGCAACGGGCTCGGTTGGCATTACTGGCTAGGATATAACATAGGGTGTGCACATTCAAATCATAGAACGCACATTATCATTCTTTTCTACTTCCACCACCGGTAAGCAAGTAATAAATAAATATGGCACGAACTGCTGATGAATGGCGTCGCGTTGTTTTCAACCGTGAACCGCGGTTCTGAACCTCCCCAGTTGACTATGATCGGCGAATACGTCGGCTACCTGGAAGAGGTCTCGAGCCCAGCAGCGTCATTCCTGGCGTCGTAATGTGGGGAACGACCGGGTATGGTGTTGATTGAGGGAACTGTGACAGCGCGCTGCTTGCCACGGACACCCTGCGTCCTCATGTCTTGCCATCTCCTGCGAGACTATCACCGTGAACTGTCTGCACGGTGTTGAGATACTCCCAGGGCCAGCGAGCTCGGCAAATCTGTCCCCGGCAGGACGTGTGTGGGACCACCTCGGTTGTCGGCTCCGTCCCAGTGCCGCTATCCGGGGAGTCAGGGACGAGTTGCAGCAGCCTGTCTCAAGCCGTCCTCACACGGGACGAGGCAGTAAACGCTGACGTGGACGCGGACGCGACACCGGACCTCACGGCAGGCAGAGCCGCCGGCACGAGTGACGAGCTGCTCAACGTGACCTGACCTGCCAGCGGCCACCGTCGGCCTTATTTGACTCGCAGACCACAACAGTCTCTCTACGAAACCGAACCCATGTCAAGTAGTCGCTTTAGCTCTGTTGGCTGTTGTCGAAGAAGAGGGGGGGGGGGGGGGATCGCGGAAAGATGGTGGCTCGTCGATGGCGTGGACAGCGACCTGCTGGTACAGGAACACTGCCTACTGCTGCACGACGATGTGAGACACACACTAGTGCAAGTTATTCGTTAACTCAACTGAATCTTCACCCCCCTTTTTGGTTTCAAATTGAATATACACTCCTGGAAATGGAAAAAAGAACACATTGACACCGGTGTGTCAGACCCACCATACTTGCTCCGGACACTGCGAGAGGGCTGTTCAAGCAATGATCACACGCACGGCACAGCGGACACACCAGGAACCGCGGTGTTGGCCGTCGAATGGCGCTAGCTGCGCAGCATTTGTGCACCGCCGCCGTCAGTGTCAGCCCGTTTGCCGTGGCATAAGGAGCTCCATCGCAGTCTTTAACACTGGTAGCATGCCGCGACAGCGTGGACGTGAACCGTATGTGCAGTTGACGGACTTTGAGCGAGGGCGTATAGTGGGCATGCGGGAGGCCGGGTGGACGTACCGCCGAATTGCTCAACACGTGGGGCGTGAGGTCTCCACAGTACATCGATGTTGTCGCCAGTGGTCGGCGGAAGGTGCACGTGCCCGTCGACCTGGGACCGGACCGCAGCGACGCACGGATGCACGCCAAGACCGTAGGATCCTACGCAGTGCCGTAGGGGACCGCACCGCCACTTCCCAGCAAATTAGGGACACTGTTGCTCCTGGGGTATCGGCGAGGACCATTCGCAACCGTCTCCATGAAGCTGGGCTACGGTCCCGCACACCGTTAGGCCGTCTTCCGCTCACGCCCCAACATCGTGCAGCCCGCCTCCAGTGGTGTCGCGACAGGCGTGAATGGAGGGACGAATGGAGACGTGTCGTCTTCAGCGATGAGAGTCGCTTCTGTCTCGGTGCCAATGATGGTCGTATGCGTGTTTGGCGCCGTGCAGGTGAGCGCCACAATCAGGACTGCATACGACCGAGGCACATAGGGCCAACACCCGGCATCATGGTGTGGGGAGCGATCTCCTACACTGGCCGTACACCACTGGTGATCGTCGAGGGGACACTGAATAGTGCACGGTACATCCAAACCGTCATCGAACCCATAGTTCTACCATTCCTAGACCGGCAAGGGAACTTGCTGTTCCAACAGGACAATGCACGTCCGCATGTATCCCGTGCCACCCAACGTGCTCTAGAAGGTGTAAGTCAACTACCCTGGCCAGCAAGATCTCCGGATCTGTCCCCCATTGAGCATGTTTGGGACTGGATGAAGCGTCGTCTCACGCGGTCTGCACGTCCAGCACGAACGCTGGTCCAACTGAGGCGCCAGGTGGAAATGGCATGGCAAGCCGTTCCACAGGACTACATCCAGCATCTCTACGATCGTCTCCATGGGAGAATAGCAGCCTGCATTGCTGCGAAAGGTGGATATACACTGTACTAGTGCCGACATTGTGCATGCTCTGTTGCCTGTGTCTATGTGCCTGTGGTTCTGTCAGTGTGATCATGTGATGTATCTGACCCCAGGAATGTGTCAATAAAGTTTCCCCTTCCTGGGACAATGAATTCACGGTGTTCTTATTTCAGTTTCCAGGAGTGTATATCTGCTAAAGAAAGCTCTTGAATCTTTTTAAGAATGTCAAGTGGTGTTGCTTTTTCAACATCGTTAATTAGTTCTTTAGCTTGCATTCGAAACGTTTCCAATTTTTGTGACAGCTCAACTACATATACATCATGTGAATATTTAATCCCAAAATCTGCAGCATGTTTAAGAAGAACATCAATTGGCTCTTTTTTTAGAGCTTCTCCCGTTATAAAATAAAATTCTGAAGATATTGAAGCCATTGCCTCATGCCTCTTAGTGAGTTCTGTCAGGATTTGATCATAAACCAAATTTATTTCCCTGTGAAACTCCTGTCCTGAGTCGAGATAGTCATCATGCATTTGTTTGAATCAGAAAGACGTCAGCTTATGATCATCCGTCTTTTTTCAGCAAAATTATCATCGACACCGATTTCTTGCGCTTGCTTTGTTGCATAGTCGATTGCTGGACCAATACCTTCATCTCGGATTTGCTGAATCGTATTTCACAATCCCTTTATCATTTTGCTAGCCTTGTCGACTGCAACAGTCTCTTTCTGAAGTGACTTGCTGATTTTATCAGTCGAGACTACAATCCTTTCCCACAGATGCAAAAGACATAGGAATTTGAAGTCCATTTGCTTGATGAGTCCTTGAGCCCCCACTGACGTTTCCAGGTTCCGTTTGTCTTGGTTAATATCTGCCATTTCCTCCAGACTTGCACACAGTTCGTTCAGTGTTCTTTTTAAAGCGATCACTGCTCTTCGTTTGGTTGACCACCTAGTGTCACAATGAACCTTCAACGTAATGTCGAAGTTACTCAACACAGTTTGCCACCTTCCTGTAGAGCCACCGAAGAAAGTAAATATCTTTTGAACTGTTCCAAAAAAACTAATCATTAGAGGCGGAACAGCGGCAGCATGCGATCCGATAAGGTTTAAACTATGTGCAGCACGTGGTAAAAACCGAGCACTATCATTTTGTTTGAGGATCTGAGCTTGCACACCGATATATTTTCCAGCCATATTGCTGCCATTATCATAAACCTGACCTATGCAATTATCAATACTTAGCCCATTTAGTGTTGATAAAGTCAATGAAACTTTCTTTAACTTGACACTTCCCATTTGACAAGTCAACAAATCTAATAACTTGGCTCATTTGCTCAATGTGAGCACTGTCTGGTGTGCAGTCAAAGATGATCGAAAAGTATTTTCCATTTTTTATTTGATTCAAGATTTTATGCCACATGTTACTTTCAATTAAAGTTATGAGCTCATTTTGGACTTTCGTGGAAAAGTAACTGAGTGTCATTTTATTTGATTTAACGTATGCCGTATGTTCTGCTAGTTTAGGATGATAGTGACTTATTAGTTCTAATGTGCTTCAAAAAACTCCACTACATGACTCGCCAATGATTTCTTTCTTTGCTGTTTCTCGAAGTGGTGGATTATTCTTAGCATAAAATATGAATACGTCTATGACTACTTTCAGTATGTTCCTACACTTCTCTACCTCATTCTGAATACTTTCTTGAATTTCATCAACTACAGGTTTCTTTTGTTTTAGTCGATTTTGCAAATCTTTCCACTGCATGCAACACAACCTGTGGCTGGACGATTGTGATTGTAAATTAGAGGGTTTAAGTGTTTCCAGTCATTGAAGCCTTTATTAAAAATCCGAAAATGAAGATGACTTTCCACGACGATCCCAAAGAGGAGACAGGGAAAACAAAATAGAGAATCTTCCGACTGGCTATAAAGTAACCATTGTCTCCACACATGTTCGCCATTTGTGAGCTTTTTGTAAAACCACTTGCCATCGAAACGTCTATCTCCATCCGACACGGGAAACTTGAAGGTAGATACGTCAACTATTTGAGGGCCACGTTCAACCAGCACAATTAGAATACTATCAGTAATCAATGGATAGCTAGGCCACTTTTTTGGATCATTAAAAACTATTTTACCTATTTCTGGTGAACAGTCTTCTTCTAGCGGAGGTAAATCATGACAACCAAAGCTGATCCTTCCTCATCTAAAGAACTATGTGTGGAAGATTCGTACTCTTCGTAGTTGTTTTCTGAAACTGGTGGGGCTATATGATGGGAAGTTGATGGTTGTGGTTGGTTGTCATCATTTGTATGTGGATGTGTTTCCGTATCATCAGATTCAAAATCGGCATTACTCTCGTCTTTATCTGTCGCAGTGCTACGCGTGTCCACCTCCTTGTTGGGTTTTAGCCTATTTTTCAAGTCTCCTGAAAGGAGAACTGCAGTTCTTTTCTTTTCTTAGGTTTTCAAATGCACTTCCAGATAGTTTTTTAGGTCCCATCTCTTTGTTGCGTGAAAGGAAATGTTTTAACCTCGAATGAAATATAAATGAAAATAAAATGACCCTATACACATAATAATAACAATAACACATGAATAATTTGTTGTGTCGGCAGATTAGCCAACACAACGCACACTAATTGAGAGGAGGCCGAAATGCACGCGTCAACTCACGCCGGCTGGCGTTAGGTCTGAAACAGGATACGTAATGAATGCTATAAAGAAAAGTACGTAGCTGCCGGAATACTTAACTTTAATCCATCATTTGTATACAGCGTTCTTGATGATACAAGTGAGACTCTCTCTAGAAATGGTTAATGGCGCCTTGCTAGGCCGGCCGGTGTGGCCATGCGGTTAAAGGCGCTTCAGTCTGGAGCCGCGTGACCGCTCCGGTCGCAGGTTCGAATCCTGCCTCGGGCATGGATGTGTGTGATGTCCTTAGGTTAGTTAGGTTTAATTAGTTCTAAGTTCTAGGCGACAGATGACCTCAGCAGTTAAGTCGCATAGTGCTCAGAGCCATTTGAACCATTTGAACCTTGCTAGGTCGTAGCCATGGACTTAGCTGAAGGCTATTCTAACTATCTCTCGGCAAATGAGAGAAAGGCTTCGTCAGTGTAGTCGCTAGCAAAGTCGTCCATACAACTGGGGCTGAGTGCTCGTACGTCTCTCTAGACCTGCCGTGTGGTGGCGCTCGGTCTGCAATTACTGACAGTGGCGACACGCGGGTCCGTCGTATACTAGCGGACCGCGGCCGATTTAAAAGCTACCACCTAGCAAGTGTGGTGTCTGGCGGTGACACCACATAATTTATAATGGGCCCCACACAAAAGAACCCTCTGGGCTCCAGTACCACCAATTGGCTCAAATACTCTCCCCAGGTCACGCCGAATCTAGACGAGATAATCAGACTTGTCATGTCGAAACTTGCCTTGATTTCTACCACTTGTAGTTGACGTCCCTTAAACCCGCCCGCCAAATTTCAACTGCTGAGACACAGTGGTAGTTAGAAAAAGAAATCACGAAAGCATTTATTTAGTGTCCAGAATGAGATTTTCACTCTGCAGCGGAGTGTGCGCTGATATGAAACTTCCTGGCAGATTAAAACTGTGTGCCCGACCGAGACTCGAACTCGGGACCTTTGCTTTTCGCGGGCAAGTGCTCTACCATCTGAGCTACCGAAGCACGACCCCCCCCCCCCCCGGTCCTCACAGCTTTACTTCTGCCAGTATCTCGTCTCACCACGTTGTAGGTGTCACCACCGGCGCCAACCTTGTGTGAATACTCTGAAAAGCTAATCATTTGCATATCACAGCATCTTCTTCCTGTCGGTTAAATTTCGCGTCTGTAGCACGTCATCTTCATGGTGTAGCAATTTTAATGGCCAGTAGTGTATAAACAAGATTCGTTGTTAATATTAGTGGTCTCATTAATTTTGGTATGGTAATTGCCATATCAAATCTTTTTACCTTATTCTTTTATCTCCGCTGAGTCGACAATTTATTAGCACATATGAGGTTTTGAAGGAACATAGATCCCTTCGGCCTAATTGTACTCTCGGTAGCTCAGGGCAATTACGACTTGCCCCAACGTTTGGGGGTGAGGATTTTGAAGCACGAGGCCTTACGAGAGCGACGTAGAACAAGTCATGCTGAACGCACCACGTACACTTTCGGCATTACCTGGTGATCATACTGAGAAATAATTTAGCACTTAAAAGTTCATTGGCTGTGACGGCTCGCCTACCTCCCCATCCTGGTCGGCTTTGCATCAGGTTTCAAAATCGCCACCCTCCTTCGTAGTGGTAGGTGTGTGTTAGGTGGCGAGCGGAAGTAACCCAGACCGGACACGCACCCCCGTGCTGTCTGCCGCCAGTTCGCAGAAGGACCTCGGTGCCGACGCTAGTCCTGTCGACCGTGAGGCTCGCCGAAGCTCCATCCACAGCTAGACGGCCCTGCAGTTTATCTGTGGCTGTGTAGCAAGGGGAAGCGCTCCGTAGTACATCGAGGAAGGTGCGTCATGTGTTCTGTAATAGCAATATGTTTCCTGCGCTCATGTTCGTGGTCCATAAGCAGCTACGATTCATTCATGTTTGAATGAAACTCTTATTTTGTTTTATCAGGCAGTTAAACATATTCCCCGTTTTTCTCGTAGTAGAATTGTACTATTTATGATTTGACGCTTTTTACGTATTATTTCTTAATTTATGGACTAGATTTTTTTTTTGCAGTCAATTTTTTTATTCGAAATTCGTAGCAGTAGGTAAAACTACATAATAACAATATATACATATCAAAATCTGTGGAAAGCCATGCATATGTCACTATAAGTTTCAAGCGACATAGGTGTTGCCAAAAGCGTCCCAAGGGAAGATACTAAAATTATGTCTTGTTGTTAACGAGAACATAAACCAGAATTTAATTTTTGATTATTCAAAAAAAATATGAACTCATTCATCTACAATGATAGTCATACAATTTTTCTTTCTCATAACTACATTTCATTTACTAAAATTAATAAACATGAACATACTCGTGTCTGATAATTGTAGCACCTTTATTGTTTATTTCAGTAACATTTGATATGCTATCTAATGGGATTTAGCTGTTTGCCATATTGTTTGTAACAGACGTACCAGTTAAAATTACACATAAGATTTAAAAGTATTGAAGATGAAATCAGTTGTTTTATCCTAAATGTCACCACATTCGATAAATATCAAAGTGACTACTATCTGCTGTTTTGCCACATGAGGCACGAAGTGTGTGGTGTCACCGCCAGACACCACACTTGCTAGGTGGTAGCCTTTAAATCGGCCGCGGTCCGCTAGTATACGTCGGACCCGCGTGTCGCCACTGTCAGTGATTGCAGACCGAGCGCCGCCACACGGCAGGTCTAGAGAGACGTCCTAGCACTCGCCCCAGTTGTACAGCAGACTTTGCTAGCGATGCTACACTGACAAATACGCTCTCATTTGCCGACACGATAGTTAGCATAGCCTTCAGCTACGTCATTTGCTACGACCTAGCAAGGCGCCATTACCAGTTTATATTGAGATTATAGTTAATGTATCATCAAGAGCGATGTTCTCTAATTATGGATTAAAGTTAAGTATTCCAGAAGCTATGTACTATTTTTGGCCACTATAATTCCTTGTCATTTTCCAGACCTCACGCCAGCCTGCGTGAGCTTAAACGCGTGCCTTTCGGCTTCCTCCAAACTCCGTGAATTGGCTCCTGCCAATTCACAACAAAGTGTCCCTCCGTGCAGTCCACTGACACTCTCCGGGTTAATGAAATACAGCAGAATTTTCCTGCTTTTCTCAAAGCGTTTTTTTCTGTACGTTAAGCTGGTATTGTCAGGGGTGAACCAAAGTTTCAGATCCATTCACACAGGTAACAATGAACCATCCAGATTAATAACGGACATTATTGTGTAAAAAAGTGTCAATAGCAGACGTTGAATGCAAAGTCGCCTTCGTATTTTTCACCTTTGATTGAAAGTGTTCTTCTAACGCTCATTCCCTTTTTAACATCAGATCTACGTGCATTGTGCATTCAGGGTTCACTAAAACTGGCGATACCGCACTAGTCAATTTGCATTCGTAATACAAGCTCTGAGAATTTCAGTTTCAGTCGTACCTGTTTGCGATATGTTCAAATGGTTCAAATGGCTCTGAGCACTATGGGACTTAACATCTGAGGACATCAGTCCCCTAGAACTTAGAACAACTTAAACCTAACTAACCTAAGGACATCACACACATCCATGCCCGAGGCAGGATTCGAACCTGCGACCGAAGCGGTCGCGCGGTTCCAGACTGTAGCGCCTAGAACCGCTCGGCCACCCCGGCCGGCTTGCGATATGTTTCTCGATACATATTGTATCTCTCTATGGGAAATTTTTTTGAAACAAATAGGCTAACTCTAAATTCTCTAGCTCTTACATCGTTAGTATTGTCTACTCTAAAGCAACATCGTGTAAGCAATGTGGTTTCTCTGCCAGTAAAATTTGTTTGAATTCAAAGAAATATTAAAAAGTCACGCATTTATTGTCACCGTTATTTCTGATATACTTCTACATTGTTTTCCTGCCTTCGTTTTTTACCTTGATATTTGACATTCATACCAAATGAAAGAGTCGATGGATAAGCTTTCTCTATAGCTTGCTCCTGTTCTCTTCAACATTTCGCACATCTAGCACCATTTTACGTTGTCGAACGCAATTTCTAGGTCGACGAGACAAATCCTATGAAAGTCTCTTGATTTTTCTTCAGCCTTGCGTCCATTATCAGTCGCAGTGTCGTGACTGCCTCTCCGGTGCCTTTGCCTTCCTTAAAGCCAAACTGATCGTAACCTAACAGATCCTCAATTTTCTTTTCTATTCTTATACGTATTATTCTCGTAAGTATCTTCGATGCATGAGATGTTAATCTAATTGTCCGGTAGTTCTCAAGTCTATCTGCCTTTGCTATCTTCGGAATTGTGTGCATGATACTTTTCCGAAAGTCTGATGGTAGGTCGCCAGTCTCCTTCCTTCTTTCATCGATCAGATGAAGTATTTCCTCTGTTACCCATGGCTCCTTCGTATTTACCTTCCTTGTTCCTATGTTTATCATCCCGACATCTGTGATTGCTGTTTTCAGAGATGTCCACTCTTCTTCACTTGAACTTCCTACTCTGCAGTATCCACAGCCTTCGCGGTCTTCAAACGCGTCTCATCATTCCTCAGAGCTTTGGCATCCCATTTAATTTCCGACTGGTTCTTTCGGACGGTTCTCTTAAACTTAAGCCTGCTCTTCATCATTACTAAATTGTGGTCTGAGTCTATATCGGCTCCTGGGTATGCTCAACAATCTAATATCTGATTTGCGGCGATCTTCTGCATGCACACACATTTGCGCAGATATCTGTGCAGACAAATCGTAACGTGTGGACCGGACTTTCCTTGTAAGCGCCAACACACTAAATAAATGAAACTTCCTGGCAGATTAAAACTGTGTGCCCGACCGAGACTCGAACTCGGGACCTTCGCTTTTCGCGGGCAAGTGCTCTACCATCTGAGCTACCGAAGCACGACTCACGCCTGGTCCTCACAGCTTTACTTCTGCCAGTATCTCGTCTCCTACCTTCCAAACTTTACAGAAGCTCTCCTGCGAACCTTGCAGAACTAGCACTCCTGAAAGAAAGGATATTGCGGAGACATGGCTTAGCCACAGCCTGGGGGATGTTTCCAGAATGAGATTTTCACTCTGCAGCGGAGTGTGCGCTGATATGAAACTTCGAGTCTCGGTCGGGCACACAGTTTTAATCTGCCAGGAAGTTTCAACCAGGCTGTGGCTAAGCCATGTCTCCGCAATATGTTTTCTTATTGGCAACGTTACGTAGCGCTCTGTACGAAAATCACTGGCTGTGCTGTGTGCAATCTGTGGCTAGTTTGCATTGTTGTCTGCCATTGTAGTGTTGGGCAGCTGGACGTGAACAGCGCGTAGCGTTGCGCAGTTGGAGGTGAGCCGCCAGCAGTGGTGGATGTGGGGAGAGAGATGGCGGAGTTTTGAAATTTGTAAGACTGGATGTCAATTATGACTATTAAGGTAAATACATTGTTTGTTCTCTATCAAAATCTTTCATTTGCTAACTATGCTTATCAGTAGTTAGTGCCTTCAGTAGTTTGAATCTTTTATTTAGCTGGCAGTAGTGGCGCTCGCTGTATTACAGTAGTTCGAGTAATGAAGATTTTTGTGAGATAAGTGATTTGTGAAAGGTATAGGTTAATGTTAGGCAGGGCCATTCTTTTGTAGGGATTTTTGAAAGTCAGATTGCGTTGCGCCAAAAATGTTGTGTGTCAGTTTAAACACAGTCGTGTATAATTTTTCTAAGGGGACGTTTCATAGAGCATGGGGGCTATGTAAGTAGGCTGTTTATGTTTTCTTATTGGCAACGTTACGTAGCGCTCTGTGTAAAAATCACTGGCTGTGCTGCGTCCAGTCTGTGGCTAGTTTGCATTGTTGTCTGCCATTGTAGAGTTGGGCAGCTGGACGTGAACAGCGCGTAGCGTTGCGCAGTTGGAGGTGAGCCGCCAGCAGTGGTGGATGTGGGGAGAGAGATGGCGGAGTTTTGAAATTTGTAAGACTGGATGTCAATTATGACTGTTAAGGTAAATACATTGATTGTTCTCTATCAAAATCTTTCATTTGCTAACTATGCTTATCAGTAGTTAGTGCCTTCAGCAGTTTGAATCTTTTATTTAGCTGGCAGTAGTGGCGCTCGCTGTATTACAGTAATTCGAGTAATGAAGATTTTTGTGAGGTAAGTGATTTGTGAAAGGTATAGGTTAATGTTAGTCAGGGCCATTCTTTTGTAGGGATTTTTGAAAGTCAGATTGCGTTGCGCCAAAAATATTGTGTGTCAGTTTAAACACAGTCGTGTATAATTTTTCTAAGGGGACGTTTCAGTAGTAGTAGTAGTAGTATTTTTCAAAAGTTTATCTAAAAAGATAATACCGGCCGCGGCGCACATTCTGTTTCGATCACACTGCACATCTAAGCCATAGTCTGGACTGGTCACTTGGAGTGACATGACGAAAGTGCCTCCCAGTAAAGCGAAGAGGAATCTCGTCATCATAGAGTCTTCTTTTACTATCTCTTCTCCGTTCTGTAGCAAATTTTTCCACAACTTCTCATACCAGAGTGGCGGCGGCGCAGCGTTAGTTTTTGAGAGGGCGGCAGTCTTGGAGTTTGCGCCCCCCTTGCTCTTGCGCCCCTGTCGGGGGCCACTCCTGCCAACCCCTAGGTACACCTCTGTGTGTGCATGATATCCATATTCTAGATGGTGTATCTATTGACTACCGACGTTCTGAAACAACTTACTTCGTCACATAGATTTCAAGATCGAAATTCATTTCGCAATTCTGTTTGAATGGAACAGGGGATTTCTTTCGAAGCTGCTCACCGTCATCCAAAAAGATATTTAATGGCAAGACACAACTTGAGCCAGTACATAAATCCAGAGGTAGTTATATATTTTACAGAAACTTTCGTAATAGCAAAAATCTCCTGTGTGTAACTCCTGTTGACTTTCAGACATAGACCGGCAGTCAAGATAAGATTTCTGGCCGGTAGGGAAATATTCCGGTCGTTGGCATTCGCAACAAGAACAGAAGAAAATAAATTATTTGTAACGAACAACATCGACTTTTCGGATAATACTTGTATTAAATTAAAAGGAAGACCCAGAATCTATTAGAAAAGGAAAGTGAAAGAAGTTTTTTTGGAAGAAGGTGGACACGAACCTGCTACTTTGCTTCACACAGATCAGGGCCCGCGACTGTCAACTGCGCTACAGGTTCGGCATCGCAATCTCATCTCCGTATATGATCTACAATCTGTCCAGACTGTATCTACAAATGTCGTTGATATTTAGTAAGCACATTGTACCAGAAGGACGCGCATTTGATAGTTTATCTTTGCGAAGTAGCCTTGAAACGGTATATCTTCGTAGCATACGAGTTAAAACACAAAAAACATGAATCACAGGAAGCCGTTACCTACCGAAGTGTAGTTTCCTGTCATTTTATTGTAACAAAGCGTAGGTAAAACGAATCGTTTTGGAGAGATCCTCTTTTTGCTGGTTCTCTGAAACAGATTATATTCATACCAGATGCTCTGTGAGAAAGAAAACACATCAAACACGATGTTTTACGCCTACAACATGGCGACTCCTATGTGGTCGATATTACTGTCGATTGTTTGATGCAACAACTACGAAGATTATGTCAGATGTACTTGTTTTGTTTTTTAGCTGAGTACTCTAACATAAAATTGGCGAGAGGTCTAAATGGACCCTGCAGAGGTCTCAGGTGCTGTGACTGCTGAAGATCAGTGGTCGTACAGCGAGATCAAAACTTCAGCGGGAAAAACCCGACAGAACTCCACAGTGCGTTAAGTAAAGTTTATGTCCAGCTTACAGCTAATCGTAGTACAGTTTCATGTTGGGTTAATCGTTTTCGTGGTGGTCGTGTGAGCATAAACGAGTATCCAAAACACTGAAGACCAAAAAGTCAACAGATGAACGAAGTGAGAAACTTGCGTCAGATTCTCCTGAAGATCGTAGTGCGACTTGTGAGATAGGCTCTGAAGCCACTGCCCAACATCAGTACTCCGAATCGTAAGAAATGTGATGAAGAGAAAAATTTATGCGAGATGGGTCCCAAACTACTGTATTTGACTGCTGAAGGGAAGCAGAAACTCCTGGACATTGCAACCTCGCTCGAACACCGATTAGACCGTCAAGGTACATGATTCTTGTGTCGAATTGTCGCTATTGGTGAAACGTAGATTAGAGACTTTGAACCGGAGCTGAAATCACAGTCCAGTAAGTGAAGACCTTCAGATTCTCCACTTCCAGAACAACAAAATTCGACGCGCTCAATCAAAGTTCAAGGAAATTACGGTTTTGGCTTGTGATCACCAGTAAAATCATCATGACACGCAGTGTGTCGTGTGGAACGAGCGTGTCGTCGGTGTACTGTCGTAACTTCGCGTACAACCTGAGCAGAAAAATCCACAAGGCCCGACATCAGTTGCTCGAGGACGTGCTACTCATTCTCCACAACAGTCACCCACATGTCGACACGGTTGTTGGCCAAAAGCTGCGCGAATGCGAATGGGCAGTGTTGCCGCATCCCCCCTGCAGCCCGGACGAGAGTCCACCAGACTTCGACTTGTTTCCGAAGTTGAAAAAACCCAAGTGTGGACTTGGTTACCTTTCTCTGGAAGAGATTTCCACCGCCGTTAGGCGAGCCATTCGACAGATGAACGGAAGTGGTGCCCTGGGTAGAGTAACAGGACTTCCGAGACGATGGGATTCAGTCACAGGGATTCAGGGAGACTGTACTGAAGGACTGTAAATAAAAATATTCTGATGGTAGAGCACTTGCCCGCGAAAGGCAAAGGTCCCGAGTTCGAGTCTCGGTCGGGCACACAGTTTTAATCTGCCAGGAAGTTTCATATCAGCGCACACTCCGCTGCAGAGTGAAAATCTCATTCTGGAAACATCCCCTAGGCTGTGGCTAAGCCATGTCTCCGCAATATCCTTTCTTTCAGGAGTGCTAGTTCTGCAAGGTTCGCAGGAGAGCTTCTGTAAAGTTTGGAAGGTAGGAGACGAGGTACTGGCAGAAGTAAAGCTGTGAGTACCGGGCGTGAGTCGTGCTTCGGTAGCTCAGATGGTAGAGCACTTGCCCGCGAAAGGCAAAGGTCCCGAGTTCGAGTCTCGGTCGGGCACACAGTTTTAATCTGCCAGGAAGTTTCATATCAGCGCACACTCCGCTGCAGAGTGAAAATCTCATTCTGAAAAATATTCTTTTCTATCTATCGCTTTCGCCCGTATCCCGCGGTTGCGCAGGGTCGGCGTGGTTAGGTACAGTTAAGCGGTGGCCAGATGCCCTTCCTGCCGCCACCCCGTACACCCCCGCCCCCCCTTCTGGGACGGAATAAGTGTATCCCAGCTGTCTGCATCTAGTGTAGACCATGGAAGAGAGTGAACACGTTAAGATGCCTGCGAGTCGTGTAACTGAGGTGGGATGTGGGGACCAGCCCGGAATTCACCTAGGGGATGTGGAAAACCGCCTGAAAACCACATCCAGGCTGGCTGGCACAGCGGCCTGCGTCGTTAATCCGCTGGGCGGATTCGATCTGGGGCCAGCGCGCCTACCCGAGTCCAGAAAGCAGAGCATTAGCGTTCCCGGCTAACCTGGCGGCTCACTGTAAACAAAAATATTCGTGTGCATTATGTATGTAATGTCCCTTGTGTGTTCTGTTATGTCGCATCTCAGAGGTCACGTTTTTCACCACGAGGCACATTTCTCACTTCACGCTCCGCAGTGTGGTGGAATGAGGAAGTCGACGCTATGGCGTCATTGGCACCTCGTCCACTTCCGTTTTCACTTCTCGTGAGGGGACGGCTGTATTAGAGCGTACAACGACTTTCTGACACCCTTCCCAGCGGAAACAGTGTATTCGCTGGTGAATCCTGTGGATGCTTTGGGAAGATGGAGGGAATATTTTGAAGAGTTGCTCAATGTAGGTGAAAATGCGATCAGTAATGTTTCAGATTTCGAGGTAGAATGGGATAGGAATGATGATGGAAATAGGATCACATTTGAGGAAGTGGAAAAAAATGGTCAATAGATTGCAGTGCAATAAAGCGGCTGGGGTGGATGAAATTAAGTCGGATCTCATCAAATACAGTGGAATGTCAGGTCTTAAATGGCTACACAGGATAATTGAAATGGCCTGGGAGTCGGTACAGGTTCCATCAGACTGGACAAAAGCAGTGATCACACCAATCTTTAAACATGGAAACAGAAAAGATTGTAACAACTACAGAGGTATCTCTTTAATCAGCGTTGTGGGTAAAATCTTCTCAGGTATTGTTGAAAGGAAAGTACGAGTATTATCAGTGTGGGTTTAGGCCTCTTAGAGGTTGTCAGGACCAGATCTTTAGCTTACGGCAAATAATGGAGAAGTGTTATGAGTGGAACAGGGAATTGTATCTATGCTTTATAGATCTAGAAAAGGCATATGACCGGGTTCCTAGGAGGAAGTTATTGTCTGTTCTACAAGATTATGAAATACGAGGCAAACTTTTGCAAGCAATTAAATGTCTTTACATGGATAGTCAGGCAGCAGTTAGAGTTGACGGTAAATTGAGTTCATGGTTCAGAGTAGTTTCAGGGGTAAGACAAGGCTGCAACCTGTCTCCACTGTTGTTTATATTATTCATGGATCATATGTTGAAAACAATAGACTGGCTGTGTGAGATTAAGATATGTGAACACAAAATAAGCAGTCTTGCATATGCGGATGACTTAGTTGTGATGGCAGATTCGATTGAAAGTTTGCAAAGTAATATTTCAGAGCTAGATCAGAAATTTAAGGACTATGGTATGAAGATTAGCATCTCCAAAACGAAAGTAATGTCAGTGGGAAAGAAATATAAACGGATTGAGTGCCAAATAGGAGAATCAAAGTTAGAACAGGTGGACGGTTTCAAGTACTTAGGATGCATATTCTTACAGGATGGCAACATAGTGAAAGAACTGGAAGCGAGGTGTAGCAAAGCTAATGTAGTGAGCGCTCAGCTACGATCTACTCTCTTCTGCAAGAAGGAAGTCAGTACCAAGACAAAGTTATCTGTGCACCGTTCAATCTTTCGAACAACTTTGTTGTATGGGAGCGAAAGCTGGGTGGATTCAGGTTACCTTATCAACAAGGTTGAGGTTACGGATATGAAAGTAGCTAGGATGATTGCAGGTACTAGCAGATGGGAACAATGGCAGGAGGGTGTCCACAATGAGGAAATCAAAGAAAAACTGGGAATGAACTCTGTAGATGTAGCAGTCAGGGCGAACAGGCTTAGATGGTGGGGTCATGTTACACGCATGGGAGAAGCAAGGTTACCCAAGAGACTCATGGATTCAGCAGTAGAGGGTAGGAGGAGTCGGGGCAGACCGAAGAGAAGGTACCTGGATTCGGTTAAGAATGATTTTGAAGTAATAGGTTTAACATCAGAAGAGGCATCAATGTTAGCACTGAATAGGGGATCATGGAGGAACTGTATAAGGGGGGCTATGCTCCAGACTGAACGCTGAAAGGCAAAATCAGTCTTAAATGATGATGATGATGATGATGACGAAATACCACACATCCTCTCAACCTCTGAACTTTCATTTAGTTTCCTCCTACCCTTCTACATGCTTCAGTTTTATGCTTAACAGTAATTTGGCGTTTACATCTTTTCTGGATTTTTCATTTCGAATCACGATTCATTATAGTCGAAACTGTTAGCTGAGAAATCCACCACTTGCTGCCAGGACATTTGTGAGTAAAAGAAAAGAAAAAGTGAACAGAATGAGTAGGCAAACAAGGCGAGGGTGCGAGTGCCGCCTGTGAGGAGGTCGTATGGCGGGAGCTTAATTAAGGCCAAGGCGGCAGGCGGCGGGCGGCGATTACGTATGCATGAACAAAGGGGCCAGGGAGAGGGGGTGGAGGCAGTCCGTGAGGGATCTCCAACACGTCAGCACAGGTGTCAAAGGGCGGTGAGCATCGCGAGGGGGGCGGGGGTAGCATTTCTGAAACAGTCCAGAGTCTCTTAACTGCAAACTGCCTTCCCGCTGCTCACGTTTTAGACCAGAGTCCACTTGCCTCAAGACCTCGTAGATGATTACTAAATTACGTGCTCCATAATACAACATTTGGACGATTTCTGTGCAAATAATGTTGATAAAATTGGGTTCTTTAACACTTACAGATTGAACAATAAGAATTCAGGTTCGCCTGTTGTGGAAACAACTGTTACTATTTATGCCCAAACACATTTCTGCATCCTAAAATGTTAAAATCTGTACATCATTATGTAACCAATTATTTTCGTGGTGCCTGTTATCCTCACGCTAATGCATTGCAGAAGCACAAACGGGAACGACAGAAACAGAGTACATGCTTTTACTGAGCAACGTGAGCAAGTTAAAACTAGTGGCGTCTTTCATCTTCATCTACGTACGTGCTAGTAAAGCCATTGTATGGTGCGTGGAAGAGGCTACACTGTACCGCTACCAGTAATTTCCATTACCGCTACACTCGCGAGTAGAGCGAGGGAAAAACGACAGATCGCAATTTCATAAAGCAGTCCTGCCGGTACAAGCTACTCGACACCCAGGAGAAGTTCTATTCGGTGACCATAGCCGCGTTAGTCGCTTGAAGAAAAGTCGGCACGGAGCCGGTAGTATTCAATCGCGACACAATTTTCGTGTTGCATCGTCATTGTAAAGGTGTGAGAAATACAGTTAACTGGCAGTGGTGCATAGGAAACAACCTATCTGACTCCCAGGAGAAGTTCCATACCGTGGACATGGCCATTTTACTCACTTGGAGAGTAGTAGTCAGAAGCATGTAGTATTCAATTGCGATGCAAATACTCTGTTGCATCTTCCATGTGAGGGTTGATGCATTACAGTAAACTGGCAGTGGTGCAGCGGAAAAAAGCTACTTGACTCCCAGGAGAAGTTCCGTACGGTGACTGTAGTCTGGTTAGACGCTTGGAGAGAGGTCGGCATGGAGTCTGTAGTATTCAATTGCGACGCAAATGCTTTGTTGCACCGTTAACGTGGGGGGGGGGGGGGGGGGGACGGTTTCTGTGATGCATCGTAAACTACACTCCTGGAAATTGAAATAAGAACACCGTGAATTCATTGTCCCAGGAAGGGGAAACTTTATTGACACATTCCTGGGGTCAGATACATCACATGATCACACTGACAGAACCACAGGCACGTAGACACAGGCAACAGAGCATGCACAATGTCGGCACTAGTACAGTGTATATCCACCTTTCGCAGCAATGCAGGCTGCTATTCTCCCATGGAGACGATCGTAGAGATGCTGGATGTAGTCCTGTGGAACGGCTTGCCATGCCATTTCCACCTGGCGCCTCAGTTGGACCAGCGTTCGTGCTGGACGTGCAGACCGCGTGAGACGACGCTTCATCCAGTCCCAAACATGCTCAATGGGGGACAGATCCGGAGATCTTGCTGGCCAGGGTAGTTGACTTACACCTTCTAGAGCACGTTGGGTGGTACGGGATACATGCGGACGTGCATTGTCCTGTTGGAACAGCAAGTTCCCTTGCCGGTCTAGGAATGGTAGAACGATGGGTTCGATGACGATTTGGATGTACCGTGCACTATTCAGTGTCCCCTCGACGATCACCAGTGGTGTACGGCCAATGTAGGAGATCGCTCCCCACACCATGATGCCGGGTGTTGGCCCTGTGTGCCTCGGTCGTATGCAGTCATGATTGTGGCGCTCACCTGCACGGCGCCAAACACGCATACGACCATCATTGGCACCAAGGCAGAAGCGACTCTCATCGCTGAAGACGACACGTCTCCATTCGCCCCTCCATTCACGCCTGTCGCGACACCACTGGAGGCGGGCTGCACGATGTTGGGGCGTGAGCGGAAGACGGCCTAACGGTATGCGGGACCGTAGCCCAGCTTCATGGAGACGGTTGCGAATGGTCCTCGCCGATACCCCAGGAGCAACAGTGTCCCTAATTTGCTGGGAAGTGCCGGTGCGGTCCCCTACGGCACTGCGTAGGATCCTACGGTCTTGGCGTGCATCCGTGCGTCGCTGCGGTCCGGTGTGTCCTGGTGTGTCCGCTGTGCCGTGCGTGTGATCATTGCTTGTACAGCCCTCTCGCAGTGTCCGGAGCAAGTATGGTGGGTCTGACACACCGGTGTCAATGTGTTCTTTTTTCCATTTCCAGGAGTGTAGCAATTCGACTCCCAGGAAAGTTCCATACGGTGACCGTTGCCACATTAGTCGCTTTGAGAGAAGTCGGCATACAGCCTGTAGTATACAATAGCGACGCAATTTGTGTGTTGCATTGTCAATGTGAATGTGCAATTATTACAGATAACTGACAGTGGAGCATTGGAAACAAGCTACTTGATTCCCACGATATGTTAGCTGTTTGGAGAGATCATGGAACCGGTAGTATGCAATCGCAACGCAATTTGTTTGTTGCATCGTCAGTATGAGGGGGCAAGGGTCACAGTAAACTGGCTGTTTTCCATTGGAAACAAGCTACTTTACTCCCAGGAGAGGTTCCGTGTGGTGAGCGTAGCCACGTTAGTCGCTGGCAGAGAAGTCGGCATGGATCCCGTGTTATTCAATCGCAACGGAATTTCTGTCTTGCATCGACTATGTCAGGGGTTCAGGGTTAAAGAAACCTGGCCTTGATGCATCGGAAACAAAGTACTTGACTCCCAGGTGAAGTTCAATACAGTGACGGTAGCTGCGTCAGTCTCTTGGAGAGATGTCAGCCTGGAGACAGTAGTACTCAATCGCGACGCGATTTGTGTGTTGCATCGTCAGTTTGACGGGGCGTGGTTAGTTGAAAACTGGCTGTGGTGCATCGGAAATAAAACCCCTTCATTCGCAGGAGAAGTTCCATGCACTGACCGTGTTAGCTACTTGGAGAGAAGTTATCATGGAACCGGTAGTATTCAAAAGCGACGCAATTTGTGTGTGTTGCTTCGTTAATATGAGGGTGCCAGAACTACAGTTAACTGGACGTGGTGCGTAGGAAACAAGCTACTTGACTCACAGGAGAAGTTCACACGTTGACTGTAGCTGCGTTAGTCACTTGGAGAGGAGAGTATTCAATCGCGACGCAATTTGTGTGTCGCTTGGAGAGACATCGCCATGTAGCCTGTAGAATTCATTCGGGAAGTGATTTGTGTGTTGCATCGTCAATATGAGGAGACCAGGGTTGCAATACTGGCTCTTTACTATCAGAAAGAAACTACTTGACTCCCAGGGGAAGATACATAGGGTGACCGTAGACGCAAGAAACCTACTTTACCCCCAGGAAAACTTCCATACGGTGACAGTAGACGCTTTAGTCTCGCGTTAGTCTTTTGTAGAGAGGTCGGCAAGGGAGTCTGTGTTACTGAATCGCGAGGCAATATGTCTGTTGCGTCGTCAGTATGAGCGGACGACGGTTACAGTAGACTGGCTGCTTTGTATCGGAAACAAGCTACTAGACTCCCAGCCAAATTTCCATAGAGTGAAATTATCTGCGTTCCTCGCGTGGGGAGAAGTTGGAATGCAGCCTGTAGTATTCCATCGCGACGCAATTTGTGTGTTGCATCGTCAATATGAGGGGCAAGGGTTGCAGTATACTTGCTTTTTTCCATCGCAAAGAACCTACTTTTCCCCTCAGGAGAAGTTCCATACGGTGACTGTAGACGTGTTATTCGCTTGTAGGGTGGTCGGCAGGGAGACTGTGGTACATAATCGCGTCGTAATTTGTATGTTGCCTCGTCAATATGAGTGGACGTGGGTTACAGTAATATGACCATTTTACAACGGAAAGGCCGGCCTGAGTGGCCGTGCGGTTCTAGGCGCTACAGTCTGGAACCGGGCGACCGCTACGGTCGCAGGTTCGAATCCTGCCTCGGGCATGGATGAGTGTGATGTCCTTAGGTTAGGTTTAATTCGTTCTAAGTTCTAGGCGACCGATGGCCTCAGACATTCAGTCGCATAGTGCTCAGAGCCATTTTTACAACGGAAACAAGCTACTAGAATCCGAGCAATAGTTCGATACGGTGATAATGGCTGTGTAGGTCTCTTGGAGAACGGTGGGAATGGGGCATGAAGTATTCAATATCAATCCAATTTGTTGGTTGCATCGTTAGTGTGAGGAGCAAGTGTTACAGTAGGCTATCTGCTTTCCAATGCAAAACAGCTAGTTGACTGCCAGGAGACGTTCCATACGGAGACTATATACACTCCTAGAAATTGAAATAAGAACACCGTGAATTCATTGTCCCAGGAAGGGGAAACTTTATTGACACATTCCTGGGGTCAGATACATCACATGATCACACTGACAGAACCACAGGCACATAGACACAGGCAACAGAGCATGCACAATGTCGGCACTAGTACAGTGTATATCCACCTTTCGCAGCAATGCAAGCTGCTATTCTCCCATGGAGACGATCGTAGAGATGCTGGATGTAGTCCTGTGGAACGGCTTGCCATGCCATTTCCACCTGGCGCCTCGGTTGGACCAGCGTTCGTGCTGAACGTGGAGACCGCGTGAGACGACGCTTCATCCAGTCCCAAACATGCTCAATGTGGGACAGATCCGGAGATCTTGCTGGCCAGGGTAGTTGACTTACACCTTCTAGAGCACGTTGGGTGGAACGGGATACATGCGGACGTGCATTGTCCTGTTGGAACAGCAAGTTCCCTTGCCGGTCTAGGAATGGTAGAACGATGGGTTCGATGACGGTTTGGATGTACCGTGCACTATTCAGTGTCCCCTCGACGATCACCAGTGGTGTACGGCCAGTGTTGGAGATCGCTCCCCACACCATGATGCCGGGTGTTGGCCCTGTGTGCCTCGGTCGTATGCAGTCCTGATTGTGGCGCTCACCTGCACGGCGCCAAACACGCATACGACCATCATTGGCACCAAGGCAGAAGCGACTCTCATCGCTGAAGACGACACGTCTCCATTCGTCCCTCCATTCACGCCTGTCGCGACACCACTGGAGGCGGGCTGCACGATGTTGGGGCGTGAGCGGAAGACGGCCTAACGGTGTGTGGGAGCGTAGCCCAGCTTCATGGAGACGGTTGCGAATGGTCCTCGCCGATACCCCAGGAGCAACAGTGTCCCTAATTTGCTGGGAAGTGGCGGTGCGGTCCCCTACGGCACTGCGTAGGATCCTACGGTCTTGGCGTGCATCCGTGCGTCGCTGCGGTCCGGTCCCAGGTCGACGGGCACGTGCACCTTCCGCCGACCACTGGCGACAACATCGATGTACTGTGGAGACCTCACGCCCCACGTGTTGAGCAATTCGGCGGTACGTCCACCCGGCCTCCCGCATGCCCACTATACGCCCTCGCTCAAAGTCCGTCAACTGCACATACGGTTCACGTCCACGCTGTCGCGGCATGCTACCAGTGTTAAAGACTGCGATGGAGCTCCGTATGCCACGGCAAACTGGCTGACACTGACGGCGGCGGTGCACAAATGCTGCGCAGCTAGCGCCATTCGACGGCCAACACCGCGGTTCCTGGTGTGTCCGCTGTGGCGTGCGTGTGATCATTGCTTGTACAGCCCTCTCGCAGTGTCCGGAGCAAGTATGGTGGGTCTGACACACCGGTGTCATTGTGTTCTTTTTTCCATTTCCAGGAGTGTACATGTTAGTCTCTTGTAGAGAGGTCGGCAAGGAGTCTGTGGTTCTGAATCGCGGAGCAATATGTGTGTTGTATCGTCAGTATGACCGCACGAAGATTACAGTAAATTGGTTGTTATCTATCGGAAACAAGGTACTAGACTCCCAGCAAAAGTTCCATATGTTGACAGTGTGCCGTTGTTGTGTGCGGCTCTTAGAAAAGCGCGCCAGGCGGAGTGCTTTCGTTTCGCGTCTAGTGTTTGCGGTGGCGCTTTCGGTTTGGCGCGCTGTTTGAATCGCTACCGCCCTCTGGCGGGAGGTGGAGCAAGTGTAGGGTCGCGTGACCGTCGATGAGTACGTACTGGGCTGTGACCGAGCGGGGCCCTGCTGTTGGGGGTCGCCAGCTGCTCGCCACGTGCTTTGCCCGACCTCTCGGCTGTCAGGGGCTGAGTCTGCCTTACCCGCATGAACGTGGCTTATGGAGCTTAGAAGCCGTAGTGCAAGAGATCAGCGAGTGGGACCGTATGTGGTGAAGTTGGGTACTGTTTTTATGTAATAATTACTTATATATATACACATATATAAAAACTTTTTCAGGTTCTACTGAAGCGTATGAGTTTCTTCACTAGTGGTTTTGCTTTGGGTCTTCCCACCACAGTTTTCGATTGCCTGTCCGCGGGAATGTGGTAACAGCTTCGTGGCCGGGCCATTTCGTTCACACCTTGATTGGGTGATTTAGGGTCGGTGTCGTGTGTCTCTGTGGTTCGGAGTCTGTGCAGGCACCGCCCTTGCTACATCTTCTGGTTTTGGGTAACTCGGGGAGGGGGTGGCTTGTAATGCAAGTTTTCGGGCTGATCTGCTGTGGCCCTGTAGACCACCAAATAACTATTTCGACTACTGTGATCTGGGCCCCTTTGGACGTGTCACTCCCTCACCGAGCTAAGGAAATTTTTTTTTCTAAGATCTGCCTTTCATGTGAAGGTTTGTGTGCTGGCTTTTTCACATTTATTTTGTAACTGACAGGTGTAATGTAAATTATTTAATTGCAAAGAGACAACTTTTTAACTTTACTACAAACTAGCTGCCCGCATCTCGTGGTCGTGCGGTAGCGTTCTCGCTTCCCACGCTCGGGTTCCCGGGTTCCATTCCCGGCGGGGTCAGGGATTTTCTCTGCCTCGTGATGGCTGGGTGTTGTGTGCTGTCCTTAGGTTAGTTAGGTTTAAGTAGTTCTAAGTTCTAGGGGACTGATGACCATAGATGTTAAGTCCCATAGTGCTCAGAGCCATTTGAACCATTTTTTTTACAAACTAGCTACTTGCTCTTTTTTAAGGAATTGGTCTCTTATAGATATAACAAGTTTAAAATCTTACTATTGGGAAGTTGTTAACGTCATACCTGGCAATCTCCTTTTCATAAAGAAAATTTGTCAGCTGTTCGAAATTGTTTGTGAAATTGTTTTTTTTTAAAAAATGGCAGACTTAAAAATTTATTATTGAGAAAGCCTTCTAAAATAAAAAGATAACCTTAGTAGTGTGTGTTATTTCACCAGCACCTCCTGGCCGCTACTTCCACGATAACGTTTTTGGAATAATACGTGTACTTGTGTTGTTGGTTGTGGCCCGCCCTAATTGACGGTTCATTACTGGTAGCAGAGCGTGGTTATATGTTCGCTACCTGATCCCCCTGAGTTGCTGGTGGATGTTTAGTTACTAATTACTAATATTTTTCATTTTGTTTGTTTGTTCACGTTTACTTTTAGAGTGTATATTTCAGGATGTGAAGGCGATGAGCGAGTGCCCGGTCTTAGGATTATTCCGGCGCGAGCAGCTTTAGTAAAAAATTAAAGGATTGACAAGGAGGGCCCGTTTCCAGAGCCTTCTGTATGTTTACGAGGTTCCTTGCGGCGGCCTGTTGTTGTTACTAATGAAGTCATTGGTGGCCTGTCGGCCGGCGTAGCCGCGGCCGATGAGGCGGTGGGCGAGTTTGAAAAAAAATCTTAGTTGGTTTTCAGTAGATCAGACTAACCGGAAACGAATTACTAGATTACGTGCGCATCTGGTGCATATTTCTAACCGGGTTTCAGACTAAGAGCAAATAGTTTCGAGTGACGCTGATCGTAAGATCAAAATGGTTCAAATGGCTCTGAGCGCTATGGGACTTAACTTCTGAGGTCATCAGTCCCCTAGAACTTAGAACTACTGAAACCTAACTAACGTAAGGACATCACACACATCCATGCCCGAGGCAGGATTCGAACCTGCGACCGTAGTGGTCTCGCGGTTCCAGACTGCAGCGCCTAGAACTGCACGGCCACTTCGGCCGGCGATCGTAAGATCGTTTCGGTGTTGCGGCAGAAGGTGGCTGCGTTGCAGCTAAGCATAGCTTGTTTAGAGTTTGGTTCTGAGGAATTCAGTGGGCAGGTCGAGCCGGATCGGGTGCAGGCGGGGTTCTCGCCGATTGCTCAAGGGTCCCGGGTTCGATTCCCGGCGGGGTCAGGGATTTTCACCTGCCTCGAGATGACTGGGTGTTTGTGTTGTCCTCATCATTTCATCATCATCCAGGAAAGTGGCGAAATTGGACTCAGCAAAGATTGGGTAATTGTACGGGCGCTGATAACCACGCAGTTGAGCGCCCCACAAACCAAACATCATCATCATCACCGATTGCTCAAAACCAGAAGTTGTTGTTGTTGTTGTGGTCTTCAGTCCTGAGACTGGTTTGATGCAGCTCTCCATGCTACTCTATCCTGTGCAAGCTTCTTCATCTCCCAGTATCTACTGCAACCTACATCCTTCTGAATCTGCTTAGTGTATTCATCTCTTGGTCTCCCTCTACGATTTTTACCCTCCACACTGCCCTCCAATGCTAAATTTGTGATCCCTTGATGCCTCAAAACATGTCCTACCAACCGATCCCTTCTTCTAGTCAAGTTGTGCCACAAACTTCTCTTCTCCCCAATCCTATTCAATACCTCCTCATTAGTTACGTGATCTACCCACCTTATCTTCAGCATTCTTCTGTAGCACCACATTTCGAAAGCTTCTATTCTCTTCTTGTCCAAACTAGTTATCGTCCATGTTTCACTTCCATACATGGCTACACTCCATACAAATACTTTCAGAAACGACTTCCTGACACTTAAATCTATACTCGATGTTAACAAATTCCTCTTCTTGAGAAACGCTTTCCTTGCCATTGCCAGTCTACATTTTATATCCTCTCTACTTCGACCATCATCGGTTATTTTACTCCCTAAATAGCAAAACTCCTTTACTACTTTAAGTGTCTCATTTCCTAATCTAATTCCCTCAGCATCACCCGACTTAATTCGACTACATTCCATTATCCTAGTTTTGCTTTTGTTGATGTTCATCTTATATCCTCCTTTCAAGACACTGTCCATTCCGTTCAACTGCTTTTCCAAGTCATTTGCTGTCTCTGACAAAACTTTGAGGTTCGCCGATGACATTGTAATTCTTACTTCTTCTCCATGAATTTTAATACCTACTCCGAATTTTTCCTTTGTTTCCTTTACTGCTTGCTCAATATACAGACTGAATAACATCGGGGAGAGGCTACAACCCTGTCTTACTCCTTTCCCAACCACTGCTTCCCTTTTATGCCCCTCGACTCTTATAACTGCCATCTGGTTTCTGTACAAACTGTAAATAGCCAGAAGATGGAAGGTAATTTGGAACCTTTTGCTAAATTACCTAACCCGATAAGACTTCTTTTGAAGGATATAGGGGAGTTAACTGTTGATTCTTTAAGATCGAGGAGGTACTTTGGTTGCTGGTTCACTTTGAACAGCACGCCCACTACTTCGGGGTAGCGCACTCCATCCTTTTAGCTTTATTCTACCTTTTAGCCAAAGGGGGACTTAGAGATCTTGTCTCCAGAGCTCTCGCTGAACAGATGTCCTTGCTTCAGCTTAGGCAGAAGATTATTAATGAGGGACTCGCTGCGGGCTTTACGAAGTAATTAGTGTGTAACTACATTTGGAGGGTACAGGGAGAGTGGGAGAGCCTACAACAGTATGTGGAGAGGCTGAAAGTTGCCTCACAAGCGCTCTTGGCCCATATGTCTGAGGGCCAGTTTTTTTCTGCGATTTTGGAAGGGATGGCTGCTGCAGATAAATTGCATTTTATTTAACGCGTCTGCGTTAAAGCTGTGAGTTCGGGAGGACGACGGTGCAATCCCGCGTCCGGCCATCCTGATTTCCCTAAATCGCTCGAGGCAAATGCCGGGATGGTTCCTCTCAAAGGGCACGACTGGCTTCCTTCTCCATCCTTCCCTAATCCGATGAGAATGATGACCTCTCTGTCTGGTCTCCTTTCCCAAGCAACCCAACCCAAAGCTGCGAGAGGAAACAGGGGGCGCTACGGTTTCTAGGCCCGTAAAAACTTTTGGTGGCCGAGCAGCGCGGTCAAGGTAGAACCACCGGAGTTGAGACAAATCTACGTTTTCGTTGTGGTGAGAGTGGTCATTTAGTTCGGAATTGTCCTGTTCCCCGTTGAAGTAGGAGTAACAAATGACCTAAGGGAAAGCGGCGCGCCTTGTTTGGTATATTTACAGCTTGTTGTGGGCGTGCCGTCGTAGCAGAGTCCCGATCGCGTCTTCCCTATATTTGTGTTCAACTTAACGGCGAACTCATTTGCGCCTTGTTGGATTCTGGTAGTACATACTCCTTCTACATCTACATCTACATTTATACTCCGCAAGCCACCCAACGGTGTGTGGCGGAGGGCACTTTACGTGCCACTGTCATTACCTCCGTTTCCTTTTCCAGTCGCGTATGGTTCGCGGGAAGAACGACTGCCGGAAAGCCTCTGTGCGCGCTCTAATCTCTCTAATTTTACATTCGTGATCTCCTCGGGAGGTATAAGTAGGGGGAAGCAATATATTCGATACCTCATCCAGAAACGCACCCTCTCGAAACCTGCCGAGCAAGCTACACCGCGATGCAGAGCGCCTCTCTTGCAGAGTCTGCCACTTGAGTTTGTTAAACATCTCCGTAACGCTATCACGGTTACCAAATAACCCTGTGACGAATCGTGCCGCTCTTCTTTGGATCTTCTCTATCTCCTCCGTCAACCCGATCTGGTGCGGATCCCACACTGATGAGCAATACTCAAGTATAGGTCGAACGAGTGTTTTGTAAGCCACCTCCTTTGTTGATGGACTACATTTTCTAAGGACTGTCCCAATGAATCTCAACCTGGTACCCGCCTTACCAACAATTAATTTTATATGATCATTCCACTTCAAATCGTTCTGCACGCATACTCCCAGATATTTTACAGAAGTAACAGCTACCAGTGTTTGTTCCGCTACCATATAATCATACAATAAAGGATCCTTCTTTCTATGTATTCGCAATACATTACATTTGTCTATGTTAAGGGTCAGTTGCCACTCCCTGCACCAAGTGCCTATCCGCTGCAGATCTTCCTGCATTTCGCTACAATTTTCTAATGCTGCAACTTCTCTGTATACTACAGCATCATCCGCGAAAAGCCGCATGGAACTTCCGACACTATCTACTAGGTAATTTATATATATTGTGAAAAGCAATGGTCCCATAACACTCCCCTGTGGCACGCCAGAGGTTACTTTAATGTCTGTAGACGTCTCTCCGTTGATAACAACATGCTGTGTTCTGTTTGCTAAAAACTCTTCAATCCAGCCACACAGCTGGTCTGATATTCCGTAGGCTCTTACTTTGTTTATCAGGCGACAGTGCGGATCTGTTTCGAACGCCTTCCGGAAGTCAAGAAAAATAGCATCTACCTGGGAGCCTGTATCTAATATTTTCTGGGTCTCATGAACAAATAAAGCGAGTTGGGTGTCACACGATCGCTGTTTCCGGAATCCATGTTGATTCCTACATAGTAGATTCTGAGTTTCCAAAAACGACATACATAGTGAGCCCTTGTTTTTGGAGTTTGGCCACCTCACTAAACTTAAACCCGAGAAGATCCCGCTTCGGAGATGTGACGCTAATGATGAGGTGTTGCTTCTAGAGGGGTGGGTTAAGGCTAGTGTTTCGGTGCGGCAGTTTTCTTGGCCTTCGCTCTCGTGGCGCGTTTGTCAGTGAACCTGGTACTTGGCTGTGACTATATTTCTAAACTCAGCTGGTGTCGAATTATACTGGTGGGCTTTTCTTCTTTAAGTTTGCTCCTCTGGAGAAGTTTGGTCTCTGTGAATGTCGGGAGGCGTGGTCGTCGGTGGTCCCCGCCTTTCCGGTAGCTTCTGTTGATGAAGTGGATATTAGCCACCTTTCGCCACAGCAAGGTCAGCAGGTGCGTGAGTTATTAGGGAAGTTTCCGGATTCACTGAGAGATAAACTGGGGGTGACTAACATTCTGGAATATGACATTCGTTTGACCGATGACGTTCCTGTTAGGCAGTCCCCATACCGATTGTCTCCTCCCGAAATGAAAATACTACGAGGGCAGGTACGTAAAATGTTAGAGCAGGGGTTTATTCGTCCCTCCACCTCTCCGTATGCCTGCCCGATATTTCTGGTCCCCAAAGATGAAGGGGGGGGGGGGGGATTTCAGGGCGGTAGTAGACTACTGGCGTCTTAATGAGAAAACGATTTGGGAATCAGTACCCCTTCCCGACCTCCACAACTCCTTTACTTGGTTTGCTGGCGCGACTTGGTTTACTGTACTTGATTTGAATCAGGCCTATTATCAGATCCCTTTGACTGAAAATTGTAAGCATGTTACCGCTTTTTGTACAGATTGGAATCTGTACGAATCCAATTGCGTTCCACTCGGTCTTGCTACTAAGGCTGCTGTTTTGACCCGTTTATTGGATAATGTGTTGGGTGATTTAAAGTTACATTGCGTCTGTAATTATTTAGACGATCTAATTATCTATAGTAGGTCATTTGAAGAACATTTGCTACATTTGTGTCAAGTGCTGGCTAGGCTCCAGACGGCCGACCTAACTGTCAACGGATTCGTCTAATGCTGGAGTCTCAGCTGTTATTTTACAAGAGTCGGAGGGCCATACACAACATTTGGCTTTTGCGTCTCGCCGGCTAAATGACTGAGTCGAAGTACTCATTGTATGAGTGCGAGGCGTTAGCTGTTCTCTTTGGTTTAGAGAAATTTCATTTTTTATCTGTAGCATAAACCTTTTCAGCTCGAGACTGATAATCAGGCTTTTAGTTGGGTGCTGGCCAGACCACGCAAGGCGGGCCGGATCGCCCGGTGGGCCGTGAGGATCTCGGCTCTCAAGTTCTCAGTCAAACACATCAGGGGTACCGAGAATGTGGTGGCGGACGCCCTTAGTCGAATGTTTGACCAGCAGCACGGGGGTTCGGGCGACGGACAAGATTACTCACAAGAAGCTCAGGCCATGGTCTTGGGAGAGCTACCCCAGCTGTTCGGGGATCTGCCGAGAATCGGGGTCAGGATTCCCAAGTAGCACCGATTAAGCAACGGGTGAAGTCGGGTGAGTTAGTTCGGGGATATAGTATTAGGAAAGGAATTTTGTGTAAAGAAGTGGGTTGGGATCGTCATCCCAGAATCTGCTTGCCACAAGTGTTGATTCAAGCCTTGTTTTGGTATTATCATTGTTCCTTGGTGGGGGTCATTTGGGCACGTATGGAACTATTCAAAGGATTAAACAATATGCTACGCGACCTCACCTTGAACGGGATGTTGAATAGCTTATGTCGGGCTGATAAACCTAACAATGCGGTGCGGCAGGGTCTATTGTCCTCAAAGCGTGAGAGCAACCATATGGACCGCTTATATATTGATTATGTGGGTCCGTTGCCTCGTTCCAAGGGAGGCAGTCTATATAAATTAGTCGTCATTGATGCTTTCTCTCGGTTTACGTGGCTGGTTCCTAACCGGAACGTTACTACCGAAGTCACTACTTCGCATCTCACCAACATTTTCTGTTTTCAGTCCACCTAAGAGTCTGGTCAGTGATATGCTCCTGCCTTTGTTTCGGCGAAGTTTAAGGCATTTTGTTTTGGGAATGGTGTTAAACATATAACCACTACCCCATATTACCCTCAGGGATCTTTTGCATAGAGTGTGAACAGCAACTTGAAATCAGCCCTTATAATTTACGATCAGGGTAGTCCGAGTAGGTGGGATTCGAATTTACCGTGGGTCAACTTCACATTTAATACGGTGGTACATGAGGCGTTGAAAGTTACTCCAGCCTCTTTATTGTTCGCTTATCCGGTCAATTCCCCTTGTCAAACTTGTGGAGAGGTCAGCAAGGAGCCTGTGGTTCTGAATCGCGACGCGATTTGTGTGTTGCATCGTCAATATGGGGGTACGAGGGTCACAGAAAACTAGCTGTTTTCCATCGGAAACAAGCTACTAGACCTCTAGCAAAAGCTGCATACGGTGACAGTAACGGTATTTTTCGCTTGGGGAGAAGTCGGCATGGACACTGGTGTTCAATCGCGACGCAATTTGTGTTGCATCGTCAATATGAGGGGACTACGTGGGCTGCGGTGGGTCTGGTGCCAGGGCTATCTTTGGTTAGGCACTATCGAATCCCTCTGGCAGAAGTTTGTCTTTGGAGCCTGGGCTGCATCAGGATATAGGTGGCAGTACGGGGTGGAAAGGATAAATTCCCCATCCGCCCCATCCTCTGCTACGCCCATCCCGCCTGGTACTCCGCCCCCCCCTACCTTTTACAAATCCCTTCAAATCCTAGAATGCCATGCACTCCGCCTCACCTATCGCATCCGCCTCCCCTCCCTCACCTCATTCTGATCCCGCACCTCCTCCTTTTCCTTGAACGGATACGGATCCTCCACACCTCGTGTAAACTTGATCCCCCTCATCCGCTGGTCTCTCCCATCGTCTCCCACCCCCGTCCACTGCCGCACCTGTATTCCCCCGTCCCACCTGCTCTCCATCTCTCTCCACTCTCCATACCCTCGCTTCCGCCAACTACCCCTCCCTGATGATGCCCTCATCCCCTCCTTCTATCAACTTTGCTCCTCCACTTCCACTCCCTGTGTCTATTCCCAAGGGCACCCTCTCTCCCTTCTCTCCTCCCTTCCTCTCTCCCTCCTCTTCCCTGCACATCCCCTACCCCCTACCTTTTTTCCTCCCCCTCCCATCTCCTCGGCCACTGGCATCTACACCCTCCCGTCCCCCTCCTCCGCCAGCTTTCCCCTTTGGCTGGTCCCCAGACTCGTACACGTACAGTGAACATTCGCGTGCCGGAGATCATCGCCATTGGTTTTTTTTGTGTGCCATCGTATTAGTGCCTTAGTGTTTCACCGCCCACACTCCATCGTTCACGTGTGTCATTTGTCGCCTATGTTCGTGTACCAGTGCTGAACGTTTTTTATTTTACTACGCCTGTGAACGGATCCATGTTTATTGTCCATCATTTTGTTTTGATTTTCTATGTCGTCTTATGTTCTGCTTGTATTACAGGGTGTGGTAGATAAGTAATGACACTCAGTCTAGAAAAACAAATTTATTGATCCAATTTGTACAAAAAGTTAATATTCTTCAAAGTACTCGCCTTGGGCGTCAACACAACGTTGCCAGCGCGTTTTCCAAGCT
Organism: Schistocerca cancellata; assembly: GCF_023864275.1. NCBI lineage: Eukaryota > Metazoa > Arthropoda > Insecta > Orthoptera > Acrididae > Schistocerca > Schistocerca cancellata. The sequence goes on from NC_064635.1 coordinate 212,202,162, forward strand.
TCATAGGCCCCACTGTAGTCCGTTTGAGTTATCCCAGTTAGTGCCTTCGTGACAGCACGTTGGATGTTCGGAATATCGTCGAAACGATGACCCTTCAGGCATCTTTTGACCTTAGGAAATAGGAAGAAATCAAGAGGACTCAAGTCAGGGCTGTGTGGTGGCTGTGGCAAAACTTCAACTCCAATTCGGGTCAAGTCGGACGTCACGAGGAACGCTGTGTGCGCCGGAGCGTTGTCGTGGTGGAGACGCCAGCTTTGAGCAAGGTCCTGTCGCTTCCGATTGACGTCTCTGTGCAATCGCTGAAGGACTTCTTTGTAGAATTCGGCACTGACAGTCTTCCCCTGAGGGACAAACTCTTTGTGAATTAACCCCCGCTTGTCGAAAAACACAATCAGCATTGTCTTGATGCGGGATTTTGACATTCTAGCTTTCTTCGGCCGCGGGGATGCCGGTGTGTGCCACTCCGAGCTCTGGGCTTTCGTCTCCGGGTCGTACTGGAATGTCCACAATTCGTCGCCTGTTACTACGTTGTCTAAAAAGTGTGGATTATTTTCCAAATCATTCAACATCTCACGGCAAACGTCCACTCGTTGTTGCTTTAGTTCGGCGGTGAGCACTCGGGGAACCAATTTTGCGCAAACTTTCCTCATCATCAAATCTTGCGTAACAATTTGGTGAACCGTAAATTTACTCACGGAGACCTCATCGGCGATCATTTTGAGACTTAAACGACGGTCGGAGTCCAGGAGTTCTTTCACTTTGGCCACCGTTTCATCCACACGACTCATTGAAGGGCGTCCAGATCGTTCCATGTCTTCAACGGATTCCCTCCCGTTTTTAAATTCATTAAACCACCAGAACTCTTGAGCTCTTGATAGGGAGTCTTCTTTGTAGGCATCCGTAATCATAGCAAAAGTTTCCGAAGCAGTTTTGCCCAAGCGAAAGCAAAATTTGATTGCATACCGCTGTTCTATCGAGCGATCCATCTTCAGCGTTTTCACAAGTGTCACGGGCACACAAACAACGTAATACGCGAAGCTCGACCCTCACTGCACCAGAGCTCCGACGCGACTGCGAACCGGTTCTATTGTTAGCTCAGATCCCCCACCACGTGACGTACAGGTGGAGACCGCCCTGCGAGCGACTGGGGCGCCGCGCGGCGGCCAGTCTCATTACTTATCTACCACACCCTGTATATGTGGCCAGAGTGGCGTAGTATTGCCGCTGCCGGCCTAAGGTGTTAAAATAACAATAAAGAAAAAAAAGTGGAAAGGGACGACAACGTTGGGCATTGCACGCGGAAGTGCGCGTATTAGCGAGACTTGGGAGAGACGACAGTGAGCACTGTGTGCCCGAGTACGGGCGGCAGTCGGCGCCTGACCGTGCTGGGGTCAGGAACAGCGGGCCGGCGCTGTGGCTTCTTGGCAGCCCCGTGCAGCTACGCATGTGCTCGCTTCCGTGAAGGAACACGCTGTTACTATCGGACTAAGCAACGTCTGCTGTCTTCGCCACATCGATCTACCAGCTGGCATCAAGTTAAGTAATTAAAGTCCTACCAACGATTAGTGAAATATAACGATGATTGCTCTTGAGGTAGCAAAGCGTTGCAAAGACTGTGACGTGATATTCATTCCTCTTATTAAGTGTGTACTTCGCTCCTTAATAGTATTGTTCTTACTTCAGCTGGCAAGTATCTGCCGCGCGGGATTAGCCGAGTGGTATAGAGGGCGCTGCAGTCATAGACAGTGCGGCTAATTTAGGTTAAGTAGTGTGTAAACGTAGGAACTGATGACCTTAGCAGTTAAATCCCATAAGATTTCACACACATTTGAACATTTTTTTTTGGCAAGTGTCTAAAACATTGACACGTGTGCACAGCCTTACTGAACGATCTACATTCCGTGTCTAAAGATTACCGTGGGGTACCTTACAGGCCCACATAAGGTGCTCCATGTGTTGCTTGGGTTTCAATGAGCCAGTTCCATTTGCATCATTTGTCTACGTGGTTCTGCTTAAAGAAATGAAATCAGTCTTATTATTGTCAATTGTATCGAAGTAGTTTTCTGTATAAGTTTGAGTATAAAGGTGAAGGAAGGATTGTTTAGTTCCCTTTAGTCGCTTCTGATTTATGTTTCAGAGATCGGAAGCAGTGGGCCACCGAAGTGCGGGGCCTCCCCTTTTAAATTACTAGCGGGCGTACGGGCGGTGGCCTTCGCCTGAGCTCGCGTGAAGCTGTTTAGTTCCAGTTTCGTTGTTCTGAACGGGGTGGAAGTACAAACGGAGTCCACATCTTAATTCGAAGATAAGTGCTCAGTCGCCTCCACCGCTCGTGGCCAAGTCGCGGCCGCACAATCTCGGGCCTCAGTTATTGTACAAGCTGCAGTTTTCTAAGACTTGTGGTGGCTCTGCAAAGTTGCCCGGGTTAAATGTTTTAAATATTTGTTTTAAGATTTATGAGGGATTTCTAGATGAATGTGTCTTAATTGAAACCACTTTCTAAAATTGCGGTGCAATTCAGCCTTAGTGGCGTATGACAATTTTGAATGGGGAAATAACTGGGTTCTTATTGATCAAACTGTCTATAACCTTGTAAAGTTGTTTAGTAATATCTCACCCGGGAAGGGCGGTTTTCAGTCTATGTGGAAATAATAATTGATTTCCTTGTTATTTGATGTGAAGTTTATTTTAAACGATTTACTTGGCCCGAGTGGCGGTATTTTGAATGATTGCAAAGACATTAATTCGCTTGTGGTTTCATATAACAAGCAGTTTGTAAAATTGGCCTGAGTGGCGGGTTTTTAAATGTTTTAAAAGAGATTAACTCATTTGTGGTTTTATATAACAAACAGTATGTAAAATTTGAATGAATGGCATTTCTTAAAGAAATTATTGTCTGATTTATGATTGTAATCCGTTTAATGATTTATCTATGATGCAAATAAATATGTTGAAATGAAATGAAATGAAATAGTCACTGTATGAGTCAAGTCCTACCGCTCCCTTTACATTAAAGGTTAAGGAAATTGCAGTTCAAAATAAAAATAACGTTCCACTAGGGTTACAGTAAGCTGGGTATTTTCCATCGGAAACAAGCTACTAGACTCCCAGCAAAAGTTGCATATGGTGACAGTATCTGCGTTATTCGCTTGAAGAGAAATCGGCATGCAGCCTGTAGTATTCAATCGCGACACAATTTGTATATTGAATCGTCAGTATGAGGGGCAAGGGTTACAGTAGACTGGCTGTTCTCAATCGCAGAAAGCTACTTGTCTCCCAGGAAAAGTTCCATACGGTGACCGTAGACGCGTTAGTCTCTTGTAGAGAGGTCGGTAGGAAGCCTGGGGTACTGCACCGCGATGCAATTTGTGCGTTGCATCGTCTATATGAGAGGACGAGGGTTACAGTAAACTGGGTGTTTTCCATCGGAAACAAGCTACTAGAGTCCGAGCAGAAGTTCCATAGGGTGACAGTAGCTGTGTTATTCGCTTGGAGAGAAGTCGACATGGAGCCTGTAGTACTCAATCGTGACGCAATTTGTGTGTTGCATCGTCAATATGAGGGTACACGGGCTGTTTTCGATCGGGAACAAGCTACTTGACTCCCAGGAGAAACTTCATACGGTGACCGTAACCTCGTTAGTCACTTGGAGAGAATTCGGCATGGAGACTGTGGTATTCAATTCCGACGCAATTTGTGTGTTGCATCGTCAGTGTAAGTGGACGAGAGTTACAGTAGACGGGTTCTCCATCGCAAAAAAAGCTACTTCACTCCTAGAAAAGTTATATACGGTGACCGTAGCCGCGTTTGTCACTTGTTGAGAGGTCGGTAGGAAGCCAGTGGTACTGAATTGCGACGCAATTTGTGTGTTGCATCGTCTATATGAGAGGACGAGGGTTATAGTATTCTGACTGTTTTCCATCGGAAGCAGCTTTTAGCCTCCCAGCAAAACTTCCATACCCTGATAGACTCTGCTTTATTCGCTTGGAGCGATGTATGCATGCAGCTTGTAGTATTCAATTGCGACAGTTTGTGTGTTGTGTCGTCAATATGAGGGGACGTTACAGTAAATTGGCTGTTTTGTATCTGAAACAAGCTACTAGACACCCAGCAAAAGACCCATACAGTGACAGTATCTCGATATTCGCTCGGAGAGAAGTCGAAATTGAGCCTGTAGTATTAAATCGCGACGCAAATAGTGTGTTGCATCGGCAACATGAGGGGACGAGGGTTACAGTAAACTGGCTGTTTTCCATCGGAACTTAGTTACCGAATTCCGAGCAGAAGTTCCGTACGGTGAGTTGCATCGTGAATATGAGGGGACGAGAGTTGCAGGAAACTGGCGGTTTTCCTTCGGAAACAAGCTACTACACTCCCAGCAAAAGTTGCATACGGTGACAGTATCTGCGTTATTCGCTAGGAGAGAAGTGGGCATAGAGCCGGTAGTATTAAATCGCTCCGCAATTTGTGTGTTTCATTGTCAATATGAGGGGACGAAGGTCACAGTAAACAGTCCGTGGTGCAACGGAAAGAAGTTTCTATAAATCTACACTCCTGGAAATGGAAAAAAGAACACATTGACACCGGTGTGTCAGACCCACCATACTTGCTCCGGACACTGCGAGAGGGCTGTACAAGCAATGATCACACGCACGGCACAGCGGACACACCAGGAACCGCGGTGTTGGCCGTCAAATGGCGCTAGCTGCGCAGCATTTGTGCGCCGCCGCCGTCAGTGTCAGCCAGTTTGCCGTGGCATACGGAGCTCCATCGCAGTCTTTAACACTGGTAGCATGCCGCGACAGCGTGGACGTGAACCGTATGTGCAGTTGACGGACTTTGAGCGAGGGCGTATAGTGGGCATGCGGGAGGCCGGGTGGACGTACCGCCGAATTGCTCAACACGTGGGGCGTGAGGTCTCCACAGTACATCGATGTTGTCGCCAGTGGTCGGCGGAAGGTGCACGTGCCCGTCGACCTGGGACCGGACCGCAGCGACGCACGGATGCACGCCAAGACCGTAGGATATTACGCAGTGCCGTAGGGGACCGCACCGCCACTTCCCAGCAAATTAGGGACACTGTTGCTCCTGGGGTATCGGCGAGGACCATTCGCAACCGTCTCCATGAAGCTGGGCTACGGTCCCGCACACCGTTAGGCCGTCTTCCGCTCACGCCCCAACATCGTGCAGCCCGCCTCCAGTGGTGTCGCGACAGGCGTGAATGGAGGGACGAATGGAGACGTGTCGTCTTCAGCGATGAGAGTCGCTTCTGCCTTGGTGCCAATTATGGTCGTATGCGTGTTTGGCGCCGTGCAGGTGAGCGCCACAATCAGGACTGCATACGACCGAGGCACACAGGGCCAACACCCGGCATCATGGTGTGGGGAGCGATCTCCTACACTGGCCGTACACCACTGGTGATCGTCGAGGGGGCACTGAATAGTGCACGGTACATCCAAACCGTCATCGAACCCATCGTTCTACCATTCCTAGACCGGCAAGGGAACTTGCTGTTCCAACAGGACAATGCACGTCCGCATGTATCCCGTGCCACCCAACGTGTTCTAGAAGGTGTAAGTCAACTACCCTGGCCAGTAAGATCTCCGGATCTGTCCCCCATTGAGCATGTTTGGGACTGGATGAAGCGTCGTCTCACGCGGTCTGCACGTCCAGCGCGAACGCTGGTTCAACTGAGGCGCCAGGTGGAAATGGCATGGCAAGCCGTTCCACAGGACTACATCCAGCATCTCTACGATCGTCTCCATGGGAGAATAGCAGCCTGCATTGCTGCGAAAGGTGGATATACACTGTACTAGTGCCGACATTGTGCATGCTCTGTTGCCTGTGTCTATGTGCCTGTGGTTCTGTCAGTGTGATCATGTGATGTATCTGACCCCAGGAATGTGTCAATAAAGTTTCCCCTTCCTGGGACAATGAATTCACGGTGTTCTTATTTCAATTTCCAGGAGTGTATAAAGGGCGCCAAATGCGTCAGTTGTTGAGTTTTCACTCCGAACGACACGGAGAATGCGCGTACTCGAGCGAGACAGCGTTACCAGCACCTGACTGCGAAAGCGGCCTCATTGTGGGCCTCCATTTGGCCGGCTGGTCGAATCGCACAATAGCTGTATTTGTAAGGCATTTGGATGTGACAGTGGCCCAGTGTTGGACTACATGGGAACGTGATGGCGCGCATTATCGTCGTGAAGGATCTGGTCCACCATGTCTGATCACCACGTGGAAGGATCGGCGCATTGTGCACTAAGCACGTGGCGAACGTGCCTGCCACCAGAGATGTAATGGAGTCCACCCAACATTCTGTGACGTCGATCGTTGGCTGCCGTTAACACCACAACACACAAAAATGGCGCCATGGTCGGGAGGGATGCACCTGTGATGAATGGCGCCGCTTGCCTGTAGCGATGACTCACGGCTGTGCACCACTAACCTGCATGGCCACCGTCGGCGCGTTCGGAGGCGACCTGGGGGAGAGGTCCCCCATCCGTCCCGTGTTTTGGAGCGGAGCAGCGGTGCTACTTGTGGCGTCACGGTCCGGGGAGCCACTGGGTATGAGCTCAGGTGGTGGCTGGTAGTGACTGAGGGAATTATTTTTATTTATTTATTTATGCATTTATTTTACCTGGCAAGATTAGGGCCTTCAGGCCCTCTCTTACACCTAACCAGGCATACTCAGATTCAACAAATTTCAGTTTCTACAGAACATTAAGGACATATAACATGTTATACAGTATTAATGTTACAGAAAAAAATTAGAGATTATAAAAGTAGTACAATGATAATTATAACAATCAAAAAATAATTATAATAATAAAGAATAATAATAATAGTAATGACTATGTATAGGAAAGTAAACATATTTTTTCTTTTATGAATGTCAGTCCTATTGCTGGTTGGGAATTTTCTCGTTATATTCTTGCAGCTTGTGAGTTATTCTCATCAAGCAGAGACATAAGACGATAGAATGGTGTGAAAGAGATATAGAAGAGGTAGATAGGTTAGAGGAAGAGAAATAGAATGGTAAAATTCGGAGCTATGATGGAGAGGAGAAGGAAAAAGATGAGAAGGGCACGACAATGGTGGCTATACCGTCCCTAATATGTAAGTCTTGAGTTCCCTCTTGAATGTTAAGTGGTTCTGGATAAGACGCAGATCACAGGGGAGCGTGTTCCATAGTCGTATGGCTGAGATGGAGAATGACACAGAGAAAGATTTTGTGTTATGTAAAGGTACAGCCAAGATGCTAGACGTATCCGATCTGGTATTGCGGTTGTGGAATGATGATAGGTGTTTAATGGGAGAAGATATGTATTGGGGGCACCAGTGGCTAAGAAATCGATGAAGTAAGCACATCGTGTGGAGATCGCGTGCCTTATGAGGGCGTATCCAACCTAGCTGGGAGTATGAAGGACTGATATGATCATACAACCGTATATTGCATACGTATCTAACGCAAGCATTCATCACTAGCTCGAGGCATCTCGAATTTTCACTATTTGTGCCGTGTTGAACTACATCACAGTAGTAAAGATTAGGCAAGACTAGTGTCGCAAAACGGTACCCCATGTGTTACCTCTCATGTAACAGTATCGTGGGCCACTTTTCGACAGGGCAATGCTCGCTCATTCAAGGAACGTGCATCTGTGGACTGTCTGGGTGATGACGAGCTACTTTAGTCGCCATTAATGTCTCCAGATCCGTCCCTGTAGGAACATTTGTGGGATCATCTACGATGTCAACTCTGTACCAGTGAGTGTCCAGGATATTGAGAACCAGTTACAACTGCTGTGGACCAGCTCGTCTTGAGAGGAGGATAAGATGGTGTTATGACAGCCTTCCCAACCGAGCCAGCCACAGGAGGTGTGACTTAGTAATGACTCACACTGCCAATTTATTTCTAAATTTGACTCTGTCAAGTTTCATTTCGTTACCTGTTCCGCTCCTGGATGCTTCGATTCTATTGCAAAGAACTGTATTTGTACGAAGTACCGTCCGCTGCGCCTTGTTCATCATTTATAATGACGTAGAATCTTTCTCAACTGAAAAAAATTCTGTGTTCAACAATTGAGGTTTTAGAGTTCTATGAGGGATGTAAAAACAAGATTGTGCTCGGTAATCGGCGATGAATTTATCACTACCTGTCGGCAGGTTGTTGTGACGTAGTGCTCCTTGGCCCGAGGCAAGGCAAAGAGATTCAGATGGACGGCTGCGTAACAGTTTTCAGCTGATTACCCTGAGTGATGGCTCGCACGTATGTGGGTAACTGTTGGGGGCCAGCTGACAGTAACAGATGGTCTCTCGATGCCATCCTGTCGAGTCGCATTAAACGCCAGCCTGTGGTCGACGCGCATAGGAAGCGGCGTCGTGACTGGCAACATGCCAAGGGTCGCTTTATTGTGCAACAACGTCCACTTTACGCTGCATTTCGATTTTACGCGAGGACAGCTGGCGTATCAGTCGAAGGACATTAGGAACTGAGACGCTCTATTCTCAGGCAACATCCACATATGCCGCTGAATGTACCCACAGAAATACACCATTGTACGACGAGTAGTTCAGCAGATATGACGCCGGAGAGTGAGAAGCGTGAAAAACGGCCGCATCATGCATGACGTTTAAGTTTATTGCTTCTTTGCGCTCACTCTATCCGCAACACGTTACACAGTCGGTATCCACATGTGCCGCTGAATGTGCTGCACAATTATGTCATTGTACCACACATAGTTCAGCAGATTCGACGCCATGAACATAAATCTGTGTGAAAATGAAACTGCAGGGTGAAATTCTCTAGACATACCGGTGAAATAAGTGTAGAAATAAGCGTGAAATACGTTAAACACAGGGTTATTCACGAAGATATACGAATATTGTAATATGGTATTCTAGAGGTAGAACTGAAGAAAAAAGTTCATATAAACATGGGTCCGCAAATAGTTACGGAGCTATGGCTAGTACACGTTTTTGCCTGAAATTTAGCAGCTTCGCTAATATGAAACCATCGCAAAACTGTACGAGGTTAAAGTAAAGCATGATTTCCATTTATTTTGTTATTGATCTGGTGAATCGAATAAAACATGTCCCAGACTGGTATCTGCAGTAGTTTTTCAGAACATCCAGAGAAGCAAAGATTATTATACAAGTAAATTTCTTTACTTTCCATTAAGAATGTAGAAAGTTTGTCAGTGTTGGCAACCGATACTGAGACTTTTTTGAACACTTACTGTGAATGTATTGTGAAATTGTATGTACACTATACTACTTCCTTAACACTGAGCTTTGTTTTTTCCGGTGTAACATGAATTCACTTGTGCTATGCTATTCATAAAAATAGATTATCTGACACATCCATAGTTTCAGTTAACATTATTACCATCAATTTTCCAAAATTAAGTTCTCTACAACTTCTGATGAAAGTTTTATGCAATTGTCTGGAATTTAAAAAGCAAATTGTCGCACGTAGTTAATAAATTAATAATTAAAAGTAATTAAATAATTAAAAATTTTAAGAAATGACTTCTTTGTTTCTCTGGATCTTGTGGGAAAATACTGCAGATACACGTCTGGGACATGATTTATTAGTCACCACTTCAACAACAACAAAATAAATGGAAATCGTGCTTTACTTTAACCTCATAAAGTTTTGCAATGGCTTCATATCAGCGAAGTTGCTACATTTCAGGAAAAACTTTTACTAACCATAACTAAACATTTGCGAACCTATGTTCATATGAACTTTTTCCTTTAGTTTTAGTTGTACAATAACATATTAAAATATTTGCATATCTTCTTGAATAGCCCTGTATGTGTAAAATGTGACAATGTGCGAATATGAGCAAGTCCACAGATAAAAAGCTCACCATAGACACCTGGAACGATTTAAATCAAATTTGGTAGACATATTAGTTACAATCAGAAAAGAAATACTTTAGGGGTAAATATCGCCAGCCTCCTATTGGGGTGAGTGTGAGAAAATGAAGTGGCAGCACGAAAAGATGGACAGAAAGCGAAGGGAAAGGAGGATGGATGTAGGAACAGATAGGACATAGGGAGGGGGAAATAGAGAGAGGGGAGGGGAGGAGATGATTAAAGAAAAGAAAGAAGATGATGGACACAGACA